>NC_081300.1:102720224-103920224 GCF_030435805.1 Mustela lutreola
AAGACATTCAAACACTTGAATGTCTAAAGATGGCTAAAGGATTCTTAAACAGGGGCGCCTGGGTGGCTCAGTGGGTTAAGCCGCTGCCTTCGGCTCAGGTCATGATCTCAGGGTACTGGGATCGAGTCCCGCATCGGGCTCTCTGCTCAGCGGGGAGCCTGCTTCCCTCTCTCTCTCTGCCTACTTCTCCGACTACTTGTGATTTCTCTCTGTCAAATAAATAAATAAAAATCTTTAAAAAAAAAAAAAAAGGGGATTCTTAAACAGGATGGCTAAAGACCATCCTGCTTAAGAATGTTTGGGTCAGGGGTGCCTGGGTGGCTCAGTGGATTAAGCCTCTGCCTTCAGCTCAGGTCATGATCTCAGGGTCCTGGGATCAAGCCCCACATAAGGCTCTCTGCTAAGCGGGGAGCCTGCTTTCCCCCACCCCCACTCTGCCTGCCTCTCTGCCTACTTGTGGTCTCTGCCTATCAAATAAATAAATCTAAAAAAAAAAAAAAAAAAAAAAAGAATGGGTCAACCAGGAAATCAAAGAACTGAAACAATTCATACAAACCAATGAGAACCAAAACACATCAGTCAAAAACCTGTGAGAGGGGCCCCTGGGTGGCTCAGTGGGTTAAAACCTCTGCCTTCGGCTCGGGTCGTGATTCCAGGGTCCTGGGATGGAGCCCCGCATTGGGCTCTTTGCTCAGCGGGGAGCCTGCTTCCTCCTCTCTCTCTGCCTGCTTCTCTGCCTACTTGTAATCTCTGTCTGTCAAATAAGTAAAATTAAAAAAAAAATCTATGAGATACTGCAAAGGTGGGTCTAAGGGGGGAGGCATACAGCCATCCAAAATGTATCCCCCTTAATAGAAAAATCCCCAATACATAAACTAACTTTACATCTTAAAGAACTGGAGAAAGAACAACAAATAAAGCCTAATGCAACCAGGGGAAGAGAAATAATTAGAGCAGAGATCAATGAATTAGAAACTAGAAATATGGGGCACCTGGGTGGCTCAGTGAGTTGAGCCTCTGCCTTCGGCTTGGGTCATGATCCCAGGGTGCTGGGATCGAACCCTGCATTAGGCTACCTGCTCAGCAGGGAGCCTACTTCCTCCTGTCTCTCTGCCTGCCTGTCTGTGTACTTGTGATCTCTCTTTGTGTCAAATAATAAAATCTTAAAAAAAAAATATGGTAGAGCAGCTCAAGGAAACTAGAAGCTGGTTCTTTGAAAGAATTAATAAGATTGATAAGCTATTAGCCAGACTTATCCAAAAGAAAAAAAGCAAGGACCCAAATTAATAAAATTATAAATGGAAGGGGAAAGATCACAACTAACACCAAGAGAATAGAAATTACTATCAACAACTATATGCCAGTAAATTAAGCAACCTGGAAGAATTTGATGCCTTTCTAGAAACCTATAAACTACTAAGACTGAAACAGGAAGAAACAGACAATCTTAAGAGACCAATAATCAGTTATGAAATTGAAGCAGTGATCAAAAACCTCCCAGAGGGGCACTTGGGTGGCTCAGTTGGTTAGGCGACTGCCTTCAGCTTAGGTCATTGTCCTGGAGTCCCTAGATTAAATCCCACATTGGGCTCCAGGGAGTCTGCTTCTCCTGCTGACCTCTCTCCTCTCATGCTCTCTTTGCCTCTAATAAATTAAAAAAAAAAACAAAACAAAAAAAACCTCCCAGAAAACAAGAGTCTAGAGCCTAATGGATTCCCCAGGAATGCTGCCAAACATTTAAAAAATAACACCAGTTCTCCTGAAGCTGTCTGAAGAAAAAGATAGAAGGAAAACTTTTAAACTCATTCTATGAGGCCAGCATTACCTTGATCTCAAAACCAGGTAAAGACCCCATCAAAAAGGAGAAGTACAATATCCCTGATGAATGAATACGGATGCCAAAATTCTCAACAAGATCCTAGCTAATAGGATCCAACAGTACATTAGAAGGATTATCTGGGCACCTGGGTGGCTCAGTAATTAAGGGTCTGCCTTTGGCTCAGGTTGTGATTTCAGATTCCTGGGATTGAGCACCATATCAGGCTCCCTTCTCCGTGGGGAGTCTGCTTCTCCTTCTGTCTTTCCTACTGCTTGCATTCTCTCTCTCTCTCTCAAATAAAATAAACCTTTAAAAAAAAAAAGATTACCCATCACAACCAGGTGGAGTTTATTCCTGGGATACAAGGTGGTTCAACATTCATAAATCAATGTGATAGAACACATTAATAAGAGAAGAGACAAGAACCATATGATCCTCTCAATGCAGAAAAAGCATTTGACAAAATACAGCCTTTCTGGGGCGCCTGGGTGGCTCAGTGGGTTAAGCCGCTGCCTTCGGCTCGGGTCATGATCTCAGGGTCCTGGGATCGAGTCCCGCATCGGGCTCTCTGCTCAGCAGGGAGCCTGTTTCCCTCTCTCTCTCTCTCTGCCTGCCTCTCCATCTACTTGTGATTTCTCTCTGTCAAATAAATAAATAAAAATCTTAAAAAAAAATTATAAAAATACAGCCTTTCTGGATTAAAACTCCTCAGAGTGTAGGGATAGAGGGAACATTCCTCAAATTCATAAAAACCATCTATGAAAAACCCACAGAGAATCATTCTCAGTGGAAAAAAGCTGAGAGCTTTTTCCTTACCAGGAGTAAGACAAGGATGTCTACTCTCACCACTATTGTTCAACATAATACTAGAAGTCTTAGCATCAGCAACCAGACCAAAAAAAAAAAAAAAAAGATTCAAATTGGCAAAAAGTCACTCTTCACAGATGACATACTTTATGTGGAAAACCTAAAAGACTCCACCCACAAATTACTAGAACTCATACAGCAATTCAGTAATGTGGCAGGATAAAAAAAAATCAATGTACAGAAATCATTTGCTTTTTTATACACTAACAATGTAACTGTAGAAAGAGAAATTAAGGAATTGATTCCATTTACAATAGCACCAAAAACCACAAGCTACCTTGGAATAAATCTAACCAAAGAGGTAAAGAATCTATACTCCAGATACTGCAGAACACTTATGAAAGAAATTGAAGAAGACACAAAAAGATGGAAAACAATTCCATGCTCATGGATTGGAAATGTAAACATTGTTTTAAACAAAATGTCTATGCTGTTCAGATTAATCTATATTGTCAACTCCATTTTGATCAAAGTACCAATGGCATTTTTCAAAGCACTGGAACAAAACAATCCTAAAAATTGTATGGAACCAAAAAAGACCCCAGATCACCAGGGAATTGATGAAAAACTAGGGGCATCACATTGCCTGATTTCAAGTTGTAGTACAAAGCTGTGATCACCAAGACAGCATGGTACTGGCACAAAAACAGACACATAGATCAGTGGATCAGAATAGAGAGCTCAGATATGGACCCTCAACTCTGTGGTCAATCTTTGACAAAGCAGGAAAGAATGCCCAATGGAAAAAAGACAGTCTCTTCAATAAGTGTTGCTAGGAAAATTGGGCAGCTACACACAAAAGAATGAAACTCGACCATTCTCTTACACCACACACAAAGATAAACTCTAAATGGATGAAAGACCTCCATGTGAGACAGGAATCTATCAAAATCCTAGAGGAGAGGAGAACATAGGCAGTAACCTCTTCAACATCGGCTACAGCAGTTCTTTCAAGACTTGTCTCCAAAGGCAAGGGTAACAAAAGTGGAAATGAACTTTTGGGACTTCAGGATAAAAAGCTTCTGGATAGCAAAGGAAACCGTCAACAAAACAGAGGCAACGCACAGAATGGGAGAAAAAGATACTTGCAAATGATGTTAAAGATATAGGGCTGGTATCCAAGATCTATAAAGAACTTCTCAAACTCAACCCCTCCCCCCCCCAAAAAAAAAACAGTAAGTCAAAAAATGGGCAGAAGACATGAACAGACACTTCTCCAAAGAAGACATATGAATGGCTAACAGACACATGAAAAAATGTTCAACATCATTAGCCATCAGGGAAATGAAAATCAAAACCATATTAAGATACCACCTTACACCAGTTAGAATGGCAAAAATTGACAAGGCAGGAAACAACAAATGTTAATGAGGATGTGGAGAAAGGGGAACCCTCTTATACTATTGGCAGGAATGCAAGTTTGTACTACCACTTTGGAAAACAGCATGGAAGTTCCTCAAAAGGTTAAAAATAGAGCTACCCTATGACCCAGCAATTGCACTACTCGAAATTTACCCCAAAGATACAGATGTAGTGAAAAGAAGGGGTACATGCACCCCAATATTGCAATGTCCACAATAGCCAAACTGTGGAAGGACCTGAGATGACCTTCAACAGATGAATGGATAAAAAGGATGTGGTCCATATATACAGTGGAATATTACTCAGCCATCATAAGGTGTGAATACCCTCCATTTGCATCAACACGGATGGAACTGGAGGGGATGAGTGAATGCTGAGTGAAGGAGTCAGAGAAAGACATATGGTTTATCATATGGTTTCACTTATATATGGAACATAAGGAATAGCATGGAGGACATTAGGAGAAGGAATGGAAAGATGAGAGGGGGAAACCAGAGGGGGAGACAAACCATGGGAGACTATGGACTACGGGAAACCATCTGAGGTTTTCAGAGGGGAGAGGGTTGGGGGGATGGGGTAGCTGGGTCATGGGTATTAAGGAAGGCATCTATTGCATGGAGCACTGGGTGTTACAAACAGTGAATCATGGAACACTACATCAAAAGCTAGAGATGTACTCTATGGCGACCAACATAACATAAAACAAAAACAAAAACACCTAACATACAACTGTTAAAAAAAAAAACAAAAAAAACCCCACGACTTTGACATACAAAATTTTGTAGAACACAGTTCAACCTGTAACAGTTTCCATGCCTCTTGCCAGTGATCACCTCCCAAGGAGCCTAAGGCACTGTGGTGTCCCCAGTGTACCCCCCGGTGCATGCCTTGGGCAGAAGACTATATCCTGCCTAGCTGCTGGCTGCTGGGGCTGGGGTGGTACTGGGATCGCCCACCCAGTGAGGGCTGGAATGAAATTGTTCTGACTTGGAGGTGCTGAAGTTTTGAAGGTAGGATGAAATGGAGGCCTCTCTGGGTGCTACACCAGAGGGGACACCTCTTGGGGGGTGGTTATAGTGCCCACTCTGACCTGGGCAGACAAAAACACTCATAGCTCCAAGTTTCCAGATACAAAAGCCTCTTTGGCTCAGACATCCTCCTCCCTTCCACATGCTTGTGGAGCCTCAGGGTTTTGTGGGGAGCCAGATGCTGGTCAGCAAGATGAGGCAGAACCCAGAAGCTATCTTTAGAATCGAGAGCAGGAGCGATGTGGACAGAAGTGAGATGGAGGCGCCCCCTGCTGCCACCAAGTCTGAAAAAAGAGAAGTCTCAGTACCCCATGTGAATGTCCCACCACAGGGAGCCCCAGGTGGTGTGGAGCAGCCTCTGTGTGTAACAGCACATGCTTCTTTGTTTTTTAATGAGTGAAATTCACGTAAACTGAGCCTTTGTAAAGCATACAGTTCCTTGACATTTAGCACATGCATAATACTGTGCAACCATCATCTTTTTTTCCGAAGTCTGTTCATCACTCCAAAAGGAAATCCCATGACCCACAAATCACTGGCTTCCCTCTTCCCTTTGACCTCTGGCAACCAGTAGTTTCTGTGTCTGTGCCTTTACCTATTCTGTATATTTTATATAAATGAAATCACATAATCTGTGACTTTTGTTCAACTTTTTTCTTTTAGTGAAATATGTTTAGGATTCATACACATTGTACCTCACTCATTTCTATGGCTGACTCTTACTTTGCTATGTGGATTTTTCCATTAGCTGTTGGACATTTGTTTTGTTTTTACTTTTTCACCATTGTGAATAATGCTTCTATGAACATCCGTGTGCAAGTTTTGGTTTGAATACTTGTGTATTCAATACTTGTGTATTCAAATACTTCAAATGTGTTCGTTTGTGTGTGTGTATATTCCTAGGAGTGGTATTGCTAAATCATATGCTAATTATGTGTTTAGCTTTTTGAGATGTTGCTAAACTATTTTCCACATTGACTGCAATGTTTTATTATCATCATTAGTGTACCAGGGTTCTTTGTTTTCTGGTTTGGGATTGGATTTTGTTTTTATTTTTTTATTTTTAAATTTTTAAAAAAGATTTTATTTATTTATTTATTTGACAGACAGAGATCACAAGGAGGCAGAGAGGCAGGCAGAGAGAGAGGAGGAAGCAGACTCCCCGCTGAGCAGAGAGCCCCATGCGGGGCTCGATCCCAGGACCCTGGGATCATGACCTGAGCCGAAGGCAGAGGTCTTAACCCACTGAGCCACCCAGGCGCCCCGGGATTGGATTTTATTAAATAAAAACTCAAAGAATAAGAAGGCAACCTCTCTCTACCCCACCCACATGTACTAGAGTTCTAATTTCTCCATATCTTCATCAACACATGTCAATGTCTTTTTTTTTTTTTTAAACAAATTTCCATATGTCTATTAGCATTGGATTTGGCAATCATTTCTTGGATATGATTATCAAAAGCACAGGTAATAACAGAAAAAATAAATGGACTTGATCAAAATTATAAACTTATGGGTATCAAATGACACTATCAAGAAACTAAAAAGATGACCTACAAAATGGGAGAAAATATTCACAAATCATACACGTGATATGGGTTCAGTATGCAGAATATTTAAGGAACTCTTAAAACTCAACAACAACAGTGCACAGGAGGGAGATTTTCTATGGCTTCCCTGAGACATTTTGTCTTCCATAGTGAACATAATCTGCTTCTGACTTTCTCAGTGGTTTATCTGTATTTTGTCATGTAGTAGTTCAACACAATGTATCATACAAACTAGTTCTTTTCATCAGAGATTTGGCAGCTCACTGTCATGGCACACCATAGTACTTCTCACAGATTAGCATTGTTTCTGGGAAAAGGCTCCAGCAGAGAAAGGAGAAACACCAAGACCATCTTGGCTGCCAGTGCTTGGAGGAATGGGCCAGTTCCTTGGGCACCCCAAGGCCAGTTGTCCATATGTTCTTGCCCTCATGAGAATTGTGCATGTCCTTTTGTTGTTTCAGTGGTTTTTTTTTTTCAGTTGAAAAAATATATGGACAACTGGAAAACATGTATGAAAACACCAAAGTTTAAATAAGTTTAAATTTATAAACCAAAATTTATTAAAAATTTAGTTTTCTGGCTTTAAGGGAACTAAGCTAATCTTTTTTTTTTTTTTAAGATTTTATTTATTTATTTGACAGAGAGAGAGAGAGATCACAAATAGGCAGAGAGACAGACAGAGAGAGAGATGAGGAGAAGCAGGCTCCCTGCTGAGCAGAGAGCCCTATGCGGGACTCGATCCCAGGCCCCTGGGATCATGACCTGAGCTGAAGGTAGAGGCTTAACCCACTGAGCCACCCAGGCGCCCCAGAACTAAGCTAATCTGTCATGGTTTTCTCCCGTTGAGAAATTCAGTTTATGTGGCAGTATATTTATAGTGGTACATAACGTGTTTGTTTCGTAAATATTGACATCCTGCATTAGATGAGATACATAGACATATAACAAACTTTGATATTAAAATAAAAATTTGTTAAAGCTCAGGTAACTAACTGTCCACTGTGAACTGTATGCCCATATGGCCCTGGGGTATTTTCCAAAGGGAGTTTAAGCAGCACTGCAAGCTTTTCTATGATAATTGTTCAGTTTCCATTTTCTTTATTTTCAGGTCTTTTTTAAATGAGTACTTTTACTAGGAAATCACGCATTTCCTCTGGGTTACCAGTTTGGTGGAGCATGCTCTCAAGGCAGCTTACTCAGTTAATGTTAACTCCGGTCACTGGCTGAGGAAGGGCTGGTTAGGTTTTCCCTGAAGTTCCTCTTGTCCCACAGCCTTGCTGTGTGTCCAACGCAGGAGGAAGTCACTCTGTGGAGCCCACAGTTGAGGAGAGGGGAGCTAGTTTCACCTCTGTTCTAGATGACTGAGTAGTTTACCTGAATTATTTGGAAATCTTCAGCAGAGATTTGTAGTCATTAAAAAAATTTCTTTGTAGGGACACCTGGATGGTTCTGTGGGTTAAAGCCTCTGCCTTTGGCTCAGGTCATGATCCCAGCATCCTGGGATTGAGCCCCGAGTTGGGCTCTCTGCTCAGCAGGGAGCCTGCTTCCCCCCACCCCGCCTGCCTCTCTGCTTGCATGTGATCTCTCTATCAAATAAATAAATAAAATATTTTTTAAAAATTTAAAAAAAATTTATGTAATCATTTATTTTTACCAGTAGGGACAAGTGGCTGGTTATCTTAGGCTCTTGGCTATACTTCAGAATTACAAGTTTTGGTTGGTCAGCTGATTTCTGTTGTGATTATTGAGAGTTGTTTCCATTGGCCTGTTTGCCTGTGACATAATTCCATTTTTGTAGATTTTTTCTTATTGGTACTTTGTTACCTTCTGATACTTCAGGATTATCCTGGCTGCTATATTTACTGTTACAGTCATAGTGATGCGCGCACAGGCAAGAAAAAATGTAGTTTGAATTAAATCTCCTTAGAGCTTGCAACCCACTGACATGCCTGAGATGTGCAGAGGGTGACATTCCTCAAGGAGTTCTGGGCTGCCTTACTGCCTTCATGTTTATATTTCATTAAAGACTAAAAGGAAGTTTATCTTGACAATAGCTAAATCTTCAAGGCCCCCGTAAAATCCTCCTTTCAAAATGCAAAAATTCCTTAGAAACCTATGTTATCTCCACCTCTCCTCCCTCCACAAAACTTAAAATATGTGATCAGTGTCCCTCAGTCTTGCAGGCACAGGTCTTTCGGCCTACAGGCCCTGTTCCTGTGCTATAGTAAAAAACACCTTTTTTCACAAAAAAGTCTCAAGAACTCTTTCTTAGCAGTTTACTCATGAACCCAAAACTTCAAATTTTCATCAGTAGTAACAACTATTTCTTTAGAGAGCCCTGGCCCCTTTATTAGGGAATGGTATTCAAAACTTCAGTGTGGGAGCTAAAAGTGCTCAGCTCACAATGCAAGGAAACACACGCATGTGTTCCAGCATATACAGAACTATAAAGATTTGTGAAAATAAGCCTCATTTGTTTTTTAAAAAGTTTTTATTTAAGTTCCGGCTACTCAAAGTACAGTGTAATATTAGTTTCAGGTGTACAACCCCGTGGTTCAGCACTTGCCTACAATACCCAGTGGCCATCTCACTTGTACTTCCCAATCCCTATCTCCTATCCAGTCAACCCCTCCCAACTTCCCCTCCAGCAACCATCAGTTCTCTACAGTTGAGGCTGTTTGCTGGTTTGCCTCTCTTTTTTCCCTTTGCTTCTTTGTTTTGTTTCTTAAATTCCACGTAGAAGTGAAATCATACAGTATTTGTCTTTCTCTGCCTTATTTCACTTAGCGTAATACTCTCTAGCTCCATCCATGTCATTGCAAATGGCAAGATTTCATTCTTTTTTGTGGCTGAGAAATATATATATATATATATATATATATATATATATATATATATATATAATCACATCATCTTTATCCTTGGTCAGTCGATGGCCACGGGCTGTTTCCATACTTTGGCTGTTGTAGATACTCCTGCTATAAACGTTGGGGTGCATGTATCCTCTGAATTAGTATTTTTGTATTCTTTGGTAAATACCCAGTAGTGCAGTTGCTGGATTGTGAGGTGTAAGGGCCTACTTAGCCAGAGCGAGCCATTTTGTTGTTTATGCAGTAAACTTAGATTGACCCTGCCTGCCCAGAAGAACTTACTTAGAAACAAGTCTGGGAAACCAGAAAAATATGACTGACCAGCAGTCCCTGATAACAGAGCCCATATACCAGGACGTGTCAGGTCAGGGGGAGGTAACAGAGCCCAGAATACAAGGCTGAGCCAAGCCAGCTGGAGACAGCCAATCAGGAAAGCACCTCCCTGATCACCCAAGAATGGGGGCCCTGCCTTTTGGGCACCAATTCTGACCAGAGTGATGGGCTAGTTCAAATAACTACTATAGGGTGAATTGTAATTTGATTGGCCACCTGTGTGTGGCCAGGCTCAACCACAGGGCCTTTACTCTATAAAAGTTAGTCTGTGAGGCTGGGAGGGGTCGCCTCTTTGCAAGAGATGGTGGCCCTGGCCGGCCAGTTTGATTCTCGAAGCTTGGTGTGAAATAAAGCTTTGCTTGACCTTCACTTTGTATCAGTTTTGCTCCTTTGACCATGGACCCAACATGAGGTAGTTGTATTTATACTTTTTGGGGAATGTCCATACTGTTTTCCACAGTGACTGCATTCGTTTGCATTCCCCCCAACAGTGCAAGAGGATTTCCCTTTCTCCACATCCTTGCCAACACCTGTTTCTTTTCTTGTTGATTTTAGCCATTCTGACAAGTGTGAGGTGATAATCTTATTGTAGCTTTGATTTGCATTTTCCTGATGATGAGAAATGTTGATCATCTTTTCATGTGTCCATTGGCCATCCACATGTCTCCTTTGGAGAAATGTTTGTTCATGTCTTCTCTCCCCTCCCCCGACACCTTTTTAAAGTAGGATCCATGCAAGGCTTGAACTCATGACCCGAGATCAAGGCCTGAGCTGCGATCAAGAATCAGATGCTTGGGGCGCCTGGGTGGCTGCTACTCTGCCTACTTGTGCTCTCTTATCTTTCTCTGTCAAATAAATAAATAATTAATTTGTGCTCGCTTCGGCAGCACATATACAAATAAATAAATAATTAATTTAAAAAAGGATCAGATGCTTAACCGGCTGAGCCACCCAGGCATACCTTCTGCCCATTTTTAAATTGGATTATTTGTTTTTTGTGTGTTGAGTTTTATAAATTCTTCATATATTTTGGATACTAAGCCTTTACCAAATAGGTCATTTGCAAATATCTTCTCCCATTCTCTAAGTTGCCTTTTATTTTATTTTATTTTTTTAAAAAGATTTATTTATTTATTTATTTGACAGAGAGAAATCACAAGTAGATGGAGAGGCAGGCAGAGAGAGAGAGGGAAGCAGGCTCCCTGCCGAGCAGAGAGCCCGATGCGGGACTCAATCCCAGGACCCTGAGATCATGACCTGAGCCGAAGGCAGCGGCTTAACCCACTGAGCCACCCAGGCGCCCTCTAAGTTGCCTTTTAGTTTTGATGATTGTTCACTTTGCTGTGCAGAAGCTTTTTGTTCTGATAAAGTCCCAATAGCTTATTTTTGCTTTTGTTTCCCTTGCCTCAGAGGGAAGGGAAGTGTCTAGAAGGAAGTCTCTGTAGCCAATGTCAAAGAGGTCACTGCCTGTGTTCTCTAGGATTTTGATGGTTTCCTGTCTCACATTTAGGTTTTTCATGCCTTTTGAATTTATTTTTGCACGTTGTGTAAGAAAGTGGTCAAGTTTCATTCTTCTGCATGTTGCTGTCCAAATTTTCCCAGCACCGTTTGTTGAAGAGACATTTTCCCATTGGATATTCTTTCCTCCTTTGTGGAAGATTAGTTGATGATATCGTTGTGGGTCTATTTGTGGTTTCTGGTTCTGCTCCATTGATCTCCACTGACAGGTAGTTGGGCTGCCCTGAAGGGGGGAGTTGACATGCACGTGGCACCCATTGCAGCCTGCATAACCAGTAGAAGGATTGTTTGCTCCCTTCTGTATTCTATCCCATAACACTCCCACACAATAAATAATTGAATTTGAATAGATTATGACTTACTCATGTGTTGTAAAAAATCCATGGGTTTGGAAAAATGCATAATGACAGATATTCATCATTAAATATCCTATGAAACATTTCCAACCCATCACTCTGTGACCTGTTAACAATCTTTATAGTTTTTGCCTTTTCAAGAATGTCTTATAAATGGGGCATACAGTGTGTAGCCTGTTCAGACTGGATTTTTTTTCACTTAGTAAAATACATGAAAGATTCATCCATGTTTGTATAGGGTGATGGTTCATTCCTTTTATTGCTGAATGGTATCATACAGAATGTATAAGGAAGGAAAAACAGTGTTTTTTCAACCCTCCTAGGTTCCTGGCTGAGATCTCTTCCTGTAATAAAAAATTAACAGAAAAACTATTTTATTTTAAAAAGATTTTTATTTATTTGAGAGAGTGAGAGAGGAGTGAGGGACAGAGGTAGAAGCAGACTCCCTACTGAGCTGGAAGCCTGATGCGGGGCTTCATCCCAGGACCTTGGGATCATGACCTGAGCAGAAGGTCATGATCAGTCAGATGCTTAACTGACTGAGCCACCCAGGGGTCCCTAAAAACAGTTTTTTAAAAAAGATTATTTATTTATTTGCCAGACAGAGATCACAAGTAGGCAGAGATGCAGGCAGAGAGAGAGAGGGGAAGCAGGCTCCCCACTGAGCAGAGAGCCCGATGCGGGGCTCCATCCCAGGACCCTGGGATCACGACCTGAGCCAAAGCAGAGGCTTTAACCTACTGAGCCACTCAGGCTCCCCCCAAAAAACAGTTTTAGTAGCATATATACATCTTACATACATGGGAGATGCTCAGGAAAATGAAATAACTCCCCAAATGGCCGAAGCCATCCCCCTAAATGCCATCTTCAGCTAAAGGCAAAAGAAAGATTTTGGGTGGCCGGGAGGCCAGGTATAGGGGTTTATCAGGCCAGGCACAGGGTATGCGGGTGTAGTTGTTATGCAGATTTGTCTGCTCCTTTTTCCATTGAAGTGTCTTGAGCTCTTTAGTCCTGCTCTGTTCCAAGTACACAGAGGGTGTCATTATAAATGGAGCTTTTCTTTATAAATGTAAACTTTGCTCACCAAACAGCAACTTCTACTAGGTTTTCGGAGATTTTCCCGTGTCTGCTCTTTCTTAAAAAAAAAAAAAAAAAAAAAAAAAATATATATATATATATATATATATATATATATATATATTTTCCAGGTTTTAGATACTACAATAAACCAGTTATAAAAAAAATATAGAGTTCCAATAAATCTCTTAAGTGTCTTTAAAAAAAAACAACTTTTTTTTTTTAGGGGCACCTGGGTGGCTCAATGGGTTAAGCCTCTGCTTTTGGCTCAGGTCATGATCTCAGTGTCCTGGGATCGAGCCCCCCCGTCGGGCTCCCTGCTCAGTAGGGAGCCTGCTTCCCTTCCTCTCTCTGTCTGCCTCTCTGCCTACTTGTGATCTCTGTCTGGCAAATAAATAAATAAATGAATCTTTAAAAAAAATTTTTTTTAGATTTAAAAAAAATTTATTTGACACACACACAGAGAGAGAGAGAGATATCACATGTAGGCAGGCAGAGAGAGTGGGAAGCAGGTCCCCCACTGAGCAGAGAGCCTGATGGCGGGGCTCGATTCCAGGACACTGAGATCACGACCTGAGCCAAAGGCAGAGGCTTAATCCACTGAGCCACCCAGGCTCCCCTCTTAAATTTTTAAAGAAAGATTTATTTATTTATTGTAGAGGTGGGGGGCAGGAGCAGAGGGAGAGAGAATCTCAAACAGCCTGCACTAAGTGCAGAGCCTGGTGCGGGGCTTGATCCCACAACCTGATACAGTGACCTGAGATGGTGAGCTGAGATCATGACCTGAGCTGAAACCAAGAGTCAGAGGCTTAACCAACTGTGCCCCCCCCCCCCCCGCCAGGCGCCCCTGCTAGTTCCAAAACTTAATCAGTCTAAGTCCGTTCAGGGGCCGGAGAGATGTGTGGGCTTTCTTCATGTGGAGGCGTCCCCATGTGCCCATGGATTCATCTCTTGAAAGATTTCCTGGAAGGGATTATGCTAAGCAAAATAATTTAAGAAACAAAACAGAGGAGCATAGAGGAAGGGAGGGAAAAATAAATCAAGATGAAATCAGAGGGAGACAAACCACAAGAGGGTCTTAATCATAGGAAACAGTCTGAGTGTTGCTGGAGGGGAAGGTGGGGCTGGAGTAACCGGGTGTGGGACCTTAAGGCAGGCACGTGATGCAGTGAGCACTTGGTGTTGCTGACCAGTCACTGATGTCTACCTCAGAAACTACTAATGCACAATATGCTAATTGAATTTAAATAAAATCCAGGAAAAAATTAAAGAAACAAAATTTGCAATTATGAGTGTTTCTCTGGAAGCCAAAATTGTGTAATAAATTGTATAGTAAATAGTTATTGTTGAGATTAAGCTGAATTGGATTAGCAGTGAATGTCAGAGCTAATATATCCAATGGCTCTTTAGGGTGCTGTCAAAATGGAGAGTTGAAAATATGAAGGATTTAATCTCCTTTTACTTTTGGGTAGACTATGGTGGGACTTCTGTATTCAGTTCAGTATCCAGTCCATTTCAGGAGGGCCCTTAACAAACTAAAATGTAACCACTGGTAGTGATGAAGTTCTAGAACCTAGGTCTTTGGTGCAAAATGGTGGTTTATTAAAGCACGGGGACAGGACCCATGGGCAGGAAGAGCTGCTGCAGCGGGTTGAGAGAGATGGCAGGTTATGTACCTTGCCGTAGGGGGAAGGTGAGGGGAAGGAAGGTTTCAAGGGAACTTTCATATGCTAAAGAGGGCCTGGGATACCTGAGGCCTTGCGCTTGATCAATGTTGTCTTTTGGCAAGCCATTAACATCAAGATAGTTGGGAGATTCTTGGTGGGATGTTGTAATCAATTGTCTTTGTTAGTGAGATTTAGGTTTAGAAGAGATTCAACTATTTACATTCCCTTCTACCTCAGCCTCCTTCAGTTTTGTTTATGGTGGGAGGGAGACATTAGGGCTTGAGGAACTGAGTTATTTGCCTCTGCAAGTCCTGCTATTGATAAGGTAACTTCTTTTTTTTTTTTTTTTAAAGATTTTATTTTATTTATTTGTCATAGAGAGAGAAGCGAGAGCAAGCACAGGCAGACAGAGTGGCAGGAAGAGGCAGAGGGAGAAGCAGGCTCCCTGCCAAGCAAGGAGCCCGATGTGGGACTCGATCCCAGGACGCTGGGATCATGACCTGAGCCGAAGGCAGCGGCTTAACCAACTGAGCCACCCAGGCGTCCCGATAAGGTAACTTCTTTATTTGTAATCTCTAAACTGAGGGAGACTCCTGTCTTGTAGGATTGTGATCTCTGCAAGTTAACTATTTGTTTCTTGCTTATAGCTGTCAGGGGTGCCTGAGGAATGTCAGACACATTACTGAGGGGAGTGGGTGGAGAGGGGGTGCAAGGTGCCAGATTTTGCTTTGTCCTCAGACAGCCTCCTGCTCCTGAAAGACCCCTCCCCTAGAAGATAGATAGGATAACTAACCGCTTGTTTGCTTTTCTGTGAACCGCTGGCTTTTAGGCGTAAATTAGGTTATTAATTGCTTATTAATTGCTCTTTTGCCCTTCTGTAACTGCTTGGCTTATAGAAATAATAAGAAGACGCCATGATGGCATTCCTACCTTCCCCCTTCTTGTTCCCCCTTTCCCGCCTCTCTCCTCCTGCGCGCGGGCCCTCAGAACCAATCAGCTTGTTCCCCCTTCCCGCCTCTCTCTTCGCGCGCGCGGGTCCTTAGAGCCAATCTGCAAACTCCACGTATGCCTTTTTCAAAAGTTCTAACTGTCAACCAATCAGTTGTGCCCCACCCAAAACTTGTATGTACCTGTCTATAAAAACCCGGCACCACCCCAGCCGGGTGTGCTCAGCTAGCAGGAGCTTCTGACCACCCGCAGGCGCCTGCGTAACAATAAAGAACCTCTTGCTGATTGCATCCAGTGGCAGTGTTGGATTCTTGGGTAAGGGGATCCGCGGGTCTTTCCCTCATCAGTAGGAGTTAGTTGGACAATTAGGTACTCAGGGCCAGAGTCTCCAACAAGAAGATGCGGAGTCAGGACAGCTAACATAAAGTAGCACCGACGTCCTGTTTCTCAGCTTAAACAGGACCACACTGATATTCTGCCTTGCAGCCTTTGGAGATCTGACTTCTGTAAATTCTCCTAAAAGAAGACAATTAACCACAAAAACATTTGTCAATGGCATGGGAAGGGGGCAGTTAAGACCTAAGCCCCCAGATGTAAAAAAAAAAAAAAAAAAAAGACCATTAGTTTGTGGACATGAACCTAATAGGTAGACAGACACGTGACCACACCCCTGACAGGCACAACTCAGCACACCCTGCTTGCTTTAGAAAGTTCTTCAAAATAGCTCCTAAAAACCCCTAAACTTAGAAACTCAGGCAGCAACCTGCTCAGGTCCCCCTCCCTCCCCTGGAGCTTTGTACTCTTGGGCTTTCTTGGTACTCTTGACTCTGTCAACTGTGCTTTGCCACCTACCACTCTCCGTTGGTCTACCTCTTCATTCTTTGAAGCAGCATGACCCAGAACCTTGGCACTGAGGGGACACAAGTCCTGTAACACCGTGATGGTAAACATTCAAGACCATGAAGGAATCTGTAGATCTATTGGAGGTTGTAGGCTTCAACATGGACTAGACAGTCTTTTAGCAGTGCTGTTACTTCACTCAACAAGCATTCACTGAGGACTGAAGCTGGGCTAGCTTCTTCTTTTTATTTTATTTATTTGTCAGAGAGAGAGCAAGAGCTAGCACAGGCAGACAGAGTGGCGGGCTGAGGCAGAGGGAGAAGCAGGCTCCCTGCCAAGCAAGGAGCCCAGTGTGGGACTCGATCCCAGGACTCCGACATCACGACCTGAGCTGAAGGCAGCCACCCAACCAGCTGAGCCATCCAGGCATCCCTGGACTAGCTTCTAAGACTATGTAAAACCAATGTACTGGTTTTTTTCCCAGCCATAGACACACAAATGGTAGTGGTATGATGTATTGACGCGAGCAAAACCCCTGCGTCCCGCCAGGAGGTCACAACGTGTAAAGAAGAGATAGAGAGATGGATGTGATGTAACTCATTTGATCTTTATTGGGACGAGGTCCACACCACTATCGTGGTCCAGTCACGGTCCGCTGAAATTGTCACGGAGAAGGAGACATCGCCTCACAATCTAGACAGAGAGGTCACCGCAGAAGTTGAGACTGAGAGCCAGCGAGTGGTCGGCAACGAAACTGTCGGGGCGTCGGTGGCACCGGCGATGATGTCCTCCCGACAGGAAACTCGCTTCGCCTCAGTCCAACCCGATACCTCTTTATATACTGTGCTAAGTCTCCTTCGAAAACACATTACATCATTTATTTTTCTCATGCTTGCACACCAAAAACACACACATGTCAAAAACATTTTTTGGTCTTTACGATATTTCGTATAAGTAAAAAAATGTTTACAACTTTTTGCTCCACGCTAATCTTATCACTGCACGCATATGGTTTAGGCTCACTTGCTATGTGGTTAGTTTGCAACTTGTTTCTGTTTTTCATTTAGTAGGAGTTTGCTCTTACTATATATTATTTATTCATATATTTATTACACTATTTAGTAAAGGTTCGTACTCACTACATGTATCATACAATGTTCATTAGATATATTCATATCTAGAAATATTCATATTAGAAAATCTAAATAAATATATTTCCTTGAAAAAAAATAATGAAAAAGTGAAGGGTCAATATATTGAACTCTTTGTTAGGGAACGTGGAAAGTGTAAAGTTTTTCCAGCGAGATAAACACAACACCAGGCAAAGTGGGTGCAAGGCAAGATTTATTAAAAACACTCTCCGGGGCGCCTGGGTGGCTCAGTGGGTTAAAGCCTCTGCCTTCGGCTCAGGTCATGATCCCAGGGTCCTGGGATCGAGCCCTGCATTGGGCTCTCTGCCTGGCGGGGAGCCTGCTTCCTCCTCTCCCTCTCTGCCTGCCTCTCTGCCTGCGTGTGATCTCTGTCTGTCAAATAAATAAATAAATAAAATATTTAAAAAACAAACAAACAAACAAAAACACTCTCCGGCGAAGTTTCAGGGCTCAGGAGAAGGGGAGCCGGGAAAGTTGCGCCCGGAGGAGGTGGGCACCCTCGGGCGAGGTGCCGAGACTCTGGAAAGCATGGCGGAAGTCGCGCCCGGGGCAGGGAGGAGGGGGCTTTTAAGGGGTCTCAAGGGGAGCTCAGGGGTCTTTTGGCAAGTTTCCCTTATTTGGATATTTCGCCTGCTCGTCGGGGTCCCACTGGTCCACAGGAGCCTGGGGCGGGGGTCTCAGATTCCTGCTTGGGCCTTTGTTCTCCTGTCCGAGCTCAGGTCTTGTAGCGGGAACTTAAGTCATCTTAAGTAGCCCTTTCTGCCAGCCCAACAGAAAGAACCTCAGAGGGCCTGTCGCGAGCAAAACCCCTGCGTCCCGCCAGGAGGTCGCGACGTGTGAAGAGATAGAGAGATGGATGTGATGTAACTCACTTGATCTTTACTGGGACGAGGTCTGCACCACTATCGTGGCCCGGTCACCGTCCGCTGACATTGTCACGGAGAAGGAGATGGCGCCTCACAATCTAGACAGAGAGGTCACCGCAGAAGTTGAGACTGAGAACCAGCGAGTGGTCGGCAACGAAACTGTCGGGGCATCGATGGCACCGGCGATGATGTCCTCCCGACAGGGAACTCGCTTCACTTCGCCTCAGTCCAACTCGATGCTTCTTTCCATACTGTGCTAAGTCTCCTTCATAAACACATTACATCACTTGTTTTTCTTATGCTTACACACCAAAAACATACATACGTCGTAAACATGTTTTGGTTTACGATATTTTGCACAAGTTAAAATATTTACAATTTGTTACTCCACGCTAATCTTAACACTACACGCATATGGTCTAGGCTTACTTGCTATGTGGTTAGTTTGTATTTTGTTCCTTTTGCCTGTTTTTCATTTAGTAGGGGTTTGCACTTACTACATATTATTTATTTATTCATTTATTTATTACACTTTATTTATTAAAGGTTCGTACTCACTATAGGGCCTCTATCCAGATCCATATATTTCTCTTCCCTTTGATGATGGCTTTGTTAAAATTAGCGTTTTGATATCATTTTTAGCTGTGACTGTGTGTCGCTCTCGGCCCGCAAGAACGACTCGGAGACTCACGTAGCGGCGAACCTTCTTCTTTAATCGCTTTTTTCTTCCTCCTCCTTTACCCTCGGCGCATGCGTTTTTATGCAGGCAGTGTTAACCAATCACAATGCAGTGCTCATGCACCTCCCGCAAGAGTGGACCTAAATGAACAGCCAATCATATTCAGTCCCTTACAGCTCTTAGAGTAGGCCTCCTGCACTGGCTCCCGACATCTCCCCCTTTTAAATTTATTTATAATGGCTGAGATCGTGCCTGTCTTAGGTTGCCAATCCTCAGCACACATGCTTACCCGTCATCGGGTACTCTCCCTGGTCGAAGAGCCCCTGTCTTAGGTTGCTATGGTGTGGGATCAGTCTTACCCGTCTTTGACTACCGATCTAGCATGCTTAGCCATATCTGGGGGGAGGTACCAGCCTCAAGAGCCATCATGGCTTGAACCATGAGGTGTTATTATCGTTGATTGCGACAGACACGGCCACACACCCAACGTAACATTAGTATGTTAGCTGTGATTAAGAGAACAGCCATGGCACCAAGTCCGGCCCACTGTTTGAGGAACGAAACAGATTGCTGTAACATTTTTTTCCCACTCACTAACAGGTGCAATAGTTACTTTGGTAGAATATATGGATATAATTTGAGCTCGTAATTGCCTAGTTAAATTTTGAAATTGACGGTTCCAGGTACCGTTAAGCATATTTCCTAACTGTCTAGAGAGGTTAGCTGCTAAGGATAAGTTGTTATGAGCTATAGGGGTGATACAAAGTCCGGCCATATTATGTATGCATCCTATCGACACAATTGACTCTAGGATATCAAGTTGTTCCTGTACAAGATCAACCTTTTGATTTACAATAAGGATCCCCGCATGCAAATGTCCGTTAATTTGTTCTTGTGTAGCCAATGCTTCAGCGACCATTCCTGTGACGTTGTTGAGTGCAGCTGCTGTCTGTACCGAGATTGTCAACGCTACCGCGGCAGCAGTAGCAGCAGCAGCAGATGTTGCAATAGCCGCAATGATGGCTGCTGTTATCCCAAAATCTCGTTTATGTCAAAGCAGCACCGGCAGGTTGTCGGGGTTCACAAGAGAGACTAGATGACGTCATCCACAGGATCCATGGGCTCCATGGCCACCAATCTCGTGAGCCTCTCTGGCACCCAGATGGGTGATGGCGCATCCTGTGGGAAAACACAAAGAGATCCTCAGTGCCATCGAAGCACCGGGTCTGGGCCTTTCCATAGGCCCGTAAGTATATCTTTCCATTTTACCATTGCTTGCGTATGCTTTTGTTGCCCCCAGTGTCGCTCTGCTGCAGAGAGACCATCTTGATCTAGCGTTAAAAAATTTAAAATAAAATTTACAAGGTTTGTGAGGTCATTAGGTGTTGAGTAGCTCTCCCTTATTCCCCCTTTTTTTATTTTTTGTAGGGTAGTTTTCCATGTTAGGTGTGCTCGTTCTACAATTCCTTGACCTAGGGGATTATATGGTATGCCAGTGCTGTGTTGGATATTATAGCATGCTAGAAAAATTTTAAAGGTATTTGAGGTATAGGCCGGGGCATTATCTGTTTTCAGACTTTTAGGTATTCCCCAGCACGCAAAGCTGCGTAGACAGTGGCTCATTACATTTTTTACATTTTCACCCCTTAAAGGGGTAGCCATGATGATTCCGGAGCAAGTATCGATGGTAAGGTGTAAGTATTGTTGTTGACCAAACGAGGGCACATGAGTTACATCCATTTGCCAAAGATGGTTGGGCATAAGGCCTTTAGGGTTTACACCCAAGGAAGGCGTCGGAAGATGAACACAACAGTTGCCACAGCTTTTTACAATGTCACGGGCCTCTGCTCTTGATATATTGAATCTTGTTTTTAGCATTAATGAATTCACATGCCATTTCCTGTGATAATCTTTTGCTTCTTCTATTGCTCCACAGAATTCAAACCTTGCATTATTATCAGCTATTCTATTTCCAGATGCTACTGGTCCAGGTAGCTCAGAATGAGCCCTTACATGCCCAATATAAAAGGGGGCTGGCCTTGCCAGCACCGTTTCTTGGAGGTTTTTTAGTAGGGAGGCGATAGGTGATTGGCTTGATGAAAAAATTGCTGTCTCTATCTGCCTAACGGCTAGTACTGCATACTTACTATCTGAATATATATTGATGTTTTGATTGTGAAACCTTTGTAGAACCAGCATAATGATTAATAGTTCTGTTCGCTGTGCCGATTCACCTGGTACTACCGCTGTTATGACTTTTCCCTCAACCACATAAGCGCCTGTTCCTTTCTTACTGGCATCAGTGAATATAGTGATGGCATTGGCCAAGGGCTCTGATTTGCAAATTTTTGGCCAGATAAGATGTGTATCTTTACAGAACTCAATCAATGGATGTGATGGATAATGATTGTCAAACGGTATGGGATAGGATGTCGCCAGGATGGACCACTCATCTATAGTGTTCACAAGGGTGGATAGATGGCTCTTGTCATAGGGGACTATGCATGAGTCGGGTAGCTTCCCGAGAACTCGTATGCCAGTCTTGATAACTTTGCCTGCCGTTATTGCCACAGCAACGGGATAAGGGGTGATGATTCGGGCAAGACTATTATGTAAATATATCCACTGAAGAGGCCCACCTTGCCATAGTACTCCTGTGGGCGAACCTGGGGATGGTACAACAACTGCATAAATTGGTTTGTCTAGATCGCACCTATCTGCTGTAGTCGAAGCCAATCTTTCCTCAACCAATTATAGTGCCTTTATAGCCTCGGGCGTGAACACCCATGGAGAGTCTAATTTGGAGTCTCCTGGCAAAATATCAAATAATGGTTTTAATTCTGCATTTGTCAGTTTCAGATAGGGACGAATCCTAGGAGTTTTTGGAAATCATTTAAGGTCTTTAAATGATCTCTGCGAATTTGAACCTTTTGAGGCTTTACTGTGGAGTCAGTGAGTTGTAGGCCCAGATAGTCCTTTAAATTTGCTGTTTGTATTTTCTCAGGAGCAACAATTAGCCCCCACATCGCTAACTGTTGCTGCAGAAAGGTGAATACTGAGGTGAGAACCGATGTATTGCTATGACAGATTAGAATATCATCCATATAATGGTAGCAGCAAACATCTGAGAACTTATTCCGTACTGGCAAAAGAGCCTTGCCCACATAGAGCTGACACATAGTGGGACTATTAGCCATACCCTGAGGGAGCACTGTCCATTCATACCGTTGGTCAGGCTCGGAATGATTAACAGCTGGCAAGGTAAAAGCAAACCTTTTCATGTCGTCCGGATGGATCGGGATAGAGAAAAAGCAATCTTTAATATCTATAACAATAGAAGGCCAATCTCTGGGCAGGGCAGTAATAACGGGGAGGCCTAGCTGAACAGGCCCCATTATTTGCATCTGATCATTTATCTGTCTCAGATCATGTAATAATCTCCATTTGCCTGACTTTTTCTTTACCACAAATATAGGGGTGTTCCATGGGGATCTTGATTCACGTAAATGCCCTGCCTCAACTTGCTCTCTAACTAATTGTCTAGCAGCCCTCAGTTTTTCTGTAGTTAACGGCCACTGAGGCACCCACCGTGGAATACTTTCCTTCCAATCTATTTTTATTGCCTCAGTGGCCGCTGGGGAAAACCCTGACCTCCCATGGGTGTTGGGTCAGGGGTCCCTTGTCCATTGGTCCATGAGACCTCGGCCTGGAACATATCCCATGGCTTTCATCATGTTTCTTGCATTTTCACTATAATGATTCTCAGTAGTTAATACTATATTCATTTGCTCTAACACATCTCGTCCCCAAAGGGTTACAGGGAGAGAACAAACATATGGCTGAAAGACTCCTTTATGACCCTCATCATCTTCCCAATCTAAAGATGCTGCGCTGACATCTGGGCTGTGAGCAATTCCTAGTCCTCTTAATGTTTGATTGGCCTTGACAAGGGGCCATTGTTTTGGCCAATCAGCTAAATTTATAATACTTTTGTCTGCCCCTGTATCTAACAGCCCCCAGAAAGGTTTTCCTCTTATTTTTAAGACTGTCATGGGCCTGTTGCTCATATCCATAGTCAGACACATCAAATCATTTCCTGTTGATCCAAGCCCTCCATCTCGCAACCTTCCTGTAGACTTATATCTGTCATGGTGGCTGGGCAGGATTAGGAGTTGAGCAATCCTATCCCCAGGGTTGATAATGGTGATGCCTCTTGGAGAGGAAACTAAAATTTTTACTTCCTCTGAAAAATCTGGGTCAATAACCCCCGGGTGGATAACGAGACCTCTAAGAGTGGTGGAACTTCTACCCAGAAGTAATCCCACAGTGCCCTCTGGTGGGCCTCCATGGAAATCCGAGGGCACCGCCTGCACACCCATTTCAGGGGTTAAGACCATTCGGGTGGTGGCACGCAGGTCAAGTCCTGCTGAGCCTGTGGTGGCTCTTCTGGGTCCGTAGGGGGAAACATCTGTCTTGCCTTCTGCGGCAGCGCCATGACCGCCCCGTACATTTGGTTCGGGCCCCGGGGGGAAAGGCCCTGCTTCCCGTTTTTTGAACTCCCCCAATTATTTGGTGGCAGCCGATTTCCATCCATATCAGTGACTGAGCGGCAATCGCTAGCCCAGTGATTCCCCTTTCTACATCTGGGGCATAGCTGTGGTTTCGGTCCTCCATAACCTTTATTTGGATGCGCCTCTTCCGCCTTCACAAATTGGACTGGTTGACTCTGTCTTCCTCCTCGTGCCTGGCTGTTGCGCTGTGGGCAGTCCTTTTTCATATGACCTTCTTGCCCACATAAGAAACACCCTTTGGGGGCGCCTGGGTGGCTCAGTGGGTTAAGCCGCTGCCTTCGGCTCAGGTCATGATCTCAGGGTCCTGGGATCGAGTCCCGCATTGGGCTCTCTGCTCAGCGGGGAGCCTGCTTCCCTCTCTCTCTCTCTCTCTGCCTACTTGTGATCTCTGTCTGTCAAATAAATAAATAAAATCTTTAAAAAAAAAAAAAAAAAAAAGAAACACCCTTTGGTCCTAGCCCCATTTGCACCTTGCAACGCTTGTGCAAAAGCAGCAGCCATGACCTGGCCCTGAACTAGAGGTCCTGTGATATCCCTGCAGACCTTGATATACGCTGACAAGTCTTTCGCTTTTCAGGGTCTAATGGCTTCTCGGCACCATTTATTGGCATTTTCAAAAGCCAATTGTTTAACTAGGGGCATAGCCTGGTCTACGTCCCCAAACATCCTACCAGCTGTTTGTATCAACCTGTCCACAAAACCTGCATAGGGCTCATTCGGCCCTTGTAGCACTTTGGATAACTGTCCTTGCAAATCTCCAGCACCCCTTAATGTCTTCCATGCCCTCAAAGCTGCGGTTGCTATCTGGTGATATACCCCTGGCGGATAATTACTTTGTGCTTGTGACCCAAAATATTGTCCCGCACCTGTTAACATGTCTAGGTTCCACTGTGGGTTACCTGCTGCTGCATTTCTTCGCGCCGTGTCCTGGCAATTGTCCTGATTCTGAATCTTCCATTCTAAATATTGCCCACCAGATAAAACTGCTCTAGCCAAGTTACTCCAGTCTTCAGGAGTGAGGTAAAGGCTACCTAGCGTTTCAACCAAAGAAACCATAAAAGCAGCCTGAGGCCCATAGGACATAACTGCTTCCTTCAGCTGCTTTACGAGTTTAAAGTCTAGGGGCTGATGATATCTTTGCTGATGTTGATCTTCCATGACGGGGAAAAACCCTTTTTCTGGCCCTAATACTTCTCTCCAATTCTGTGCGGTGCAGCTTGCACAATAGCAGGCCTTGGCGCAGCAAGGTTTATACGGAGGAGGCCCCTCGTAAGGTGGCGCTGTTGGGGCTGGGCGCGTGGGCATAAGATCTAAGTTATCTACCACTTCCTTTGTTTGTAACTGCGCCATGGCTCCTTCTTTCACTTTTAATTTCAGCTGCGCCATAACTTCCCCCTGCATTTTGAGCTGTGCCATAGCCTTTTTTAGTTCCTCCTCCTTTTTTGCAAGCTCTCTTTTCATTTCTTCCACTCTCTGATCATCGGAGGGACCCCCTCCGTCACTTTTCTCTTATCACCCGGACGGGCGTTTTCCTCGTCCGAGCTTTCTTCTGAACTTTCACTTTCAGAACTGGAATCTCTCCAGGATCCTTTGCAAGACTCTTTTACCTGTTCTAAGATCTCTCCTCCCTGTAGAACCGCCTTGCGTATGGGTTCGCGGGACGATAGTAAGCAGACCTTCACTAAGGACCAAACAGCGAGAGTTCCCGGCATAGTGCGCGGGTCGCGCCTGAGGTCCTCCCCTAGATATTCCCATTGGGGAATATTAAGCAATCCCTCCTCTAAGAACCACGGAGTGGTTTGATCCACTTCTTTTAGAAATAAGCGAGCCTTCTTATTTTTCAAAGGGGTCCCATTTGCTTTAAGAATGTCAGTTAGCGGCCCCAACATTTTATATGCAGCCATCTCGTTTCCCATCCCGGAAAGCTTTACTCTCGTCCTTATCCTAGGAACTTTCCCTGTCGCTCACTAGACAGAAATAGGTGCACTCCTTACCTGATCGTCGCCGACTCCGTGCGTCTCTCACGACGAGAATCCCGGGTTTCGGCACCACTTGTCGCTCTCGGCCCGCAAGAACGACTCGGAGACTCACGTAGCGGCAAACCTTCTTCTTTAATCACTTTTTTCTTCCTCCTCCTTTACCCTCGGCGCATGCGTTTTTATACAGGCAGTGTTAACCAATCACAATGCAGTGCTCATGCACCTCCCGCGTGAGTGGACCTAAATGAACAGCCAATCATATTCAGTCCCTTACAGCTCCCTGTACTGGCTCCCGACAACTGTGATTTGTGACTGTAACTCTAGCCTCAGCACCCATATGTGAGTTCCTAAATAGCCATTTGTTTGACCTGCGTTTGAACTCCTATGGAAGGATCTGGTCCTTTGTAACCTGTGTCATGTCCTCAGCCCTTTTCTGTAAGAAACATTGTTTCAATTTCTTTAGCTGTAGTTTTATTCATATTGTTGTAGAGTGCTCTTTTCTAGAGTAGGCCACGCTTTACTCATTTTACTGTTGTTGGGCATTTGGATTTTTCTAGGTTTTGGCTAATACCAACAATACTGCTGTGGAGCGCTGGTATGTGCGTGTCTTGCTGGGTGACTGAGCGTTTCCCTAGATAACATCGCTTCTAGGACTGTGAGCATGGGTCAGCGTCACTAGGTAGTGCCACACTATTATGAAAGCGATTGGAGCGTGGAAGGCAGCAGCAGGGCGCGTGGCCTGGGGTGCAAAGTGTCGATAGCAGGTCTGTCATTCCCTCCCACTTCAGGACACCCAGAGTCCAGTGTCTGCCAGTTCTCCCTCTAATTCTCAGGGTGGAATTGAACTGGAATGGGAATAACCGGCAGAATGCAGATGTAGGGGGTGCCTGGGTGGCTCAGTGGGTTGAGCTGCTGCCTTCGGCTCAGGTCATGATCTCAGGGTCCTGGGATCAAGTCCCGCATCGGGCTCTCTGCTCGGCAGGGAGCCTGCTTCCTCCTCTCTCTCTCTCTGCCTGCCTCTCTGCCTGCTTGTGATCTCTCTCTGTCAAATAAATAAATAAAATCTTAAAAAAAAAAAAAGAATGCAGATGTAGGAAGTTTTGTAGCAGGAAGTTCTTAATCTCTGTAGGCTAAGTATGGGAACCGAAGCCAGAAATTACTGGCCTCTTTCGGTTTTTCTGTAGTGATGATTGAAACCACTTGGAACTAGTTGACTTTAAGTAAGCCATCTATGTTTTACCAAAAAGAGATAACTTCTTAAGCTTGTTTGAGTATATCATAAAAACCTATGGATATAGCCAGAAGAGTGTTTTTAGAGAATTTGAGTTTTTTGTTACTTTTCACCACTTTAGAAGTTTGGTAGAATTTGGTTGCCTTCCTTTGTATTCACGCTGAGTGTTAGAATGTGCCTAATTTATAGCTCTGTGATCCCATAGAAGTTGGTTTTGAATGAAATTAAATTAAGAATTTATTGGGTTGACTGGGTGGTGGTTTCACCCGAGGTTATGATCTCAGGGTCAGGAGATCGAGCCCGGTGCAGTCGGCTTGAGATTCTCTCTCCCTCTTCCTGCCCTTCCCACTTGTGATCTCTCTTTCCTCTCTAAAATAAAGAAATAAATATTTTTTTAAAATAAGAATTTATTACATATTTACTTTTAACATTAAGGAACTGATTGCACTCTTACTTATCTCTTTATATGTGAATATTTGGGCAATTGTGAGTACAAAATCCTAAGTGTTCTGTAAAACCTCCAGGTCATTCACAGATGAGACTAAGGTACCTGGGGAGTCCTAGGCAATTACTTGTCTGCTATCAAAAATATGAAGTGACAAGAGACATACGAGGTCTCCTATGGCATTGTCCTTGATTGTCATTCTCCCTGAGGATGGCCATCTCTGGACAGCTTAGTGACAGGGGCTTATTAACAGCGTAGGGTTTCTTTCTTTCTTTTTTTTTTTTTTTTAAAGATTTTATTTATTTATTTGACAGAGAGAAATTACAAGTACACTGAGAGGCAGGCAGAGAGAGAGAGAGAGAGAAGGAATCAGGCTCCCTGCTGAGCAGAGAGCCCGATGCGGGACTCGATCCCAGGACCCTGAGATCATGACCTGAGCCGAAGGCAGTGGCCCAACCCACTGAGCCACCCAGGCGCCCCCAGCGTAGGGTTTCTGTTCCCCAGAGACATCATCCAGGGAAATGGATTTGGTTCTCTTGCCAGCCAGCCACAGCTGACTGTCACAGCACCCTCTCGCCGGCTCGTAATGGTCTCACAGTCTCCAGGCAGGTCAATGTATTTGGGGAAACCACCATGAGAGTTTGCAATTGCCCTCATCTCCCAACTCCTAGAGGCAAAGTGAGGATCTCTGGTATCATGTGAAGTCATCATGAAAATGTATCCTTTCGCTTAAGGAAAATCTATGGGTGGGGAGCCTGGGTGGCTCAGTTGGTTAAGCATCTTGGGATAGACCCCGTGTCAGGTTCCACTGTTTATGTATAACAGCCAGTTCTTCATGCAGTACGTGCCCTCCTTAATATTCACCACCAGGCCCACCCATCCCCCACCCCTTCCCTTCCAAAATGCTCAGTTTGTTGCTCAGAGTCCAGTCTCCCATGTTCGTCTCCCCCTCCGATTTCCCCCATTTCACTTTTCCTTTCCTTCTCCTAATGTCCTCCCATGTTATTCCTTATGCTCCACAAGTAATTGAAATCATATGATAAAATCTTTAAAAAAACCAAAGAAATATAGATTCAGTATGTGTTCTTTCTTCTGGAAAAAAAAGTGGACCCACCTAGTCACCATGGCTTCCTGAGCACCTGTCTGGAGAGTCATCACGCCGGCTCTTTGTGGGATTCTCCCTCTTAAATGTCCACACTGTGATGTAGATATTATCAGTCGCATTTTCTAGATGGTTAGACAGGGTATCAGAGATGATCCGAGTCAGAGAAGATTTTAATGTCAGAAACATAAGTGGGATCCCCAAACTGACTCCAAGTCCCTTGGTATCTCTTACATGGTGCTATTTCTCTCTTATCTCTGGTCTTCTCGATCTGGAAACATATCAAGTCTCAGGATTTTCTTGTGTGGTCAACTGGAATGAATTCAGCTGGCCTGTTTACCTCTGCCCATCATGGTCGGTGGAGGACCTTACCTCTGAGTAAGATACTCAAAAATCCCTTAGAGACACTATAGTATTTTTCTGATATTAAAGTTACTGAAAGTACTATCTTTTTTTTTTAATTTATTTTTTATTTATTTTCGGCATAACAGTATTCATTATTATTTTTTTATTAAATTTATTTATTTATTTTCAGAAAAACGGTATTCATTATTTTTTAACCACACCCAGTGCTCCATGCAGTCTGTGCCCTCTCTAATACCCACCACCTGGTTCCCCCAACCTCCCACCGCCCGCCCCTTCAAACCCCTCAGATTGTTTTTCAGAGTCCATAGTCTCTCAAGGTTCACCTCCCCTTCCAACTTCCCCCAACTCCCTTCTCCTAACTCCCCATGTCCTCCATGCTATTTGTTATGCTCCACAAATAAGTGAAACCATATGATAATTGACTCTCTCTGCTTGACTTATTTTTTTTATTTTTTAAAAGATTTTATTTATTTATTTGACAGAGAGAGAGATCACAAATAGGTAGAGAGACAGACAGAGAGATGAGGAGAAGCAGGCTCCCCACTGAGCAGAGAGCCCTATGCGGGACTTGATCCCAGGCCCCTGGGATCATGACCTGAGCCGAAGGCAGAGGCTTAACCCACTGAGCCACCCAGGTGCCCCTATGCTTGACTTATTTTACTCTATCTTTTTAAAATTGATTCAGGCTCTGGTATTTTCAGAGTGTGCTGTAAGACAGATCTGAAATAGCATTTAAAAACCCTCAGCTCAGCCTCTTCTACAAAGTGAGACAATGCTCATAAACACTGCTAAACTATTCCCTTATCCACGACTACTTACTTTTCAACCATCGTAATGTTTAATGTGGCATGACTATGACTTACATTAGTCAGAATCTCCAGGGAATTTATACAGTGAGTCCAAGGGGGCACTTCATGTTTAAATTAGTGTTGTGGGGGCACCTGGGTGGCTCAGTGGGTTAAAGCCTCTGCCTTCAGCTCAGGTCATGATCCTAGGATCCTGGGATTGAGCCCCACATGGGGCTCTCTGCTCGGCAGGGAGCCTGCTTCCTCCTCTCTCTCTGCCTGCCTCTCTGCCTACTTGTGATCTATCTCTGTCAAATAAATAAATAAAATCTTTAAAAAAATAAATTAGTGTTGTGACAATGAGATACTCTGTTTTATTCTGTAGTCTAAGGAAATGGTGCCAGACATCACTAAGATGTTGGGCGGTTCTAAAATTCTGACTTTAAATTATTTGTGTGCTTCAGAGATTTGGGCAGAAGAAAGGGAGGAGCCCAGCATCTGTGAACACCTCTGTTACCTGTGTTGACCATGGAACAGGTAACCTTCTGTAGGCATTATTTTGATTTCTTGGTAGGATTGTTAAAGGAGCTTTTGTCTCAAGTTCCTCTCTTTAGTGGTAATTAGAATGGTAATGGAAATTTTTGTCTTTTACCATCCCTGGGCCGGATCCTGGGCTCCCAGGGAAGCCATCCTTTAACATTTTACCAAGCTCAAAATGACTGGGCAAAACCTCAGAGTGTGGGCCATATTTCTTCCCCAAGTACATATTATACTTCTGCTTGGAGAAGAAAAAGATAACCAAAAAGTGCCATTGCAGACATGAAGGTAAGAAAAACAAATGAACCTTTCCTGCTCCCGTAAGATTAAAATCACACTGACTTGCACATACTGAACACATAAGAAGAGGTCTAAGTTTCTGGAATGTTCTTCCTCATGATGATGTGTAACTCTGTATGTAAAACGAAACAGAGTGAATATAGAAACCTGCCCCAGATGTTCCTCCCCCGGAGCACTCCCTTCCTTGTGAAGATTGTATCTCCCAGGCAGCTGGCGTGACTTGGGTCTGAATAAACTCTCTTCCTTTCTCTCTCAAATGTTTAAAAGGGGTTGCTCCTTTAGTTTCGACAATAATAGTATGTTTTCATTTTAAGTGGAAAACCAATGTTCTTGGTTCACACCCCCATCAACACAGAAGGGGGGTTGTTCTTCTTCATCCTGGAGGTTCCCTGCAGAACCAAGCATATATGTAGATTTTCCAGCATAAATGGGCTCATCCTAGAAGGATGCTCGGAAGGTCGGAGAAGCACTGTCCACTCCACAGGTGAGACCAGAAGGTGAAGCTTCTCCCACTTAGAGCATTACTTGTGGGGTCTTAAAATTGCCTTGGAAATGTGGGAAACCACTGCATTTCCTAAAGCCCAAGCCTGGGAAGGTCTGAGAGCAGCTGACCTTGCCAGGAGTCAGGAAGAGCTCGGCAGGCGGGGCTGGTGCAGGGCTCCGAGGGTGGTCTGCAGCTACATGGGTCTGCAGAAGGGGCCAGATGTCTGGGGGGGCCCTGCCCACCGCCCATGCCTGCCCAGCTGAGCCAGGCATTGGGGCGCGGAGGCTCTGGGACCACCTGCATTCACGGGGAGGGGAGGGGAGGTTGCGAGGGAGGGTTGCCTGGTACAGGCACAGCATCCAGTGGGCCGGGGCACCACCCTCCCCGACCAATCACCATGTAGGTGTGGAGCTACCTCTCTGTGGGCGGATCCTGAGCTGTCTGGGATGCCCAGGTGGGGCAGGCGAAGGTGATCTTGACAGGTGGAGTTCTCTGGTCAGTTAGGACATGCTGTGGGCCAGGGTGGGGGTCCCATGGAGATAGGGCGCCAGCCAGGTGGGATGTGGGGTCCTGGAACAATCTAATCCCGGGAACTCAGATGAGTTTTCTTTTTCCCTTGAAAGTCTCTTCTGCCCAATGTCCATCTACTGGCCCTCTCCCCAGACTCCTGAACTCCAGGACACCCACTCACATGAGGTTTTGTGGGATGGGTTGAGGGCGGTTCAGGGTTTCCGGTGTTCCCTGGGAAGAGCACACCTAACATCCACACACAGTCCCCAAAGTTCAGTGGGCTGCCCTCTTGTCCCTCAGCACAGACAATGCAGGTAATGGACCTTGAGCATCACCCTGAGTTTAGCAGGGTGTCCCTGTTCCCCCAGGTGTGGCGCTAATAAGCCACAGAGTAGTTCCCCAGCTTCAGCATTGTGCCCCATGTCTCCAGGGGATGGTGGTAATGGGCTCTCAGGATTGCGGAGGAGGGTCCTACAGGGTGGAGTAAACCAGACGCATGTTGCATTTGTAACCAAAGAATTGAGTATTTTTGGGGAGACTAATGTCACTTTTCTTTTTTTTTTTTAAAGATTTTATTTATTTGTCAGAGAGAGAGAGAGGGAGAGAGAGCGAGCACAGGCAGACAGAATGGCAGGCAGAGACAGAGGGAGAAGCAGGCTCCCTGCCAAGCAAGGAGCCCGATGTGGGACTCGATCCCAGGATGCTGGGATCATGACCTGAGCCGAAGGCAGCCGCCCAACCAACTGAGCCACCCAGGCGTCCCTAATTTCACTTTTCTTAAAAGGATAATGACATTGGTCTATGTAATTATTAAATATTAGTAATTATGAAGATAATTACGACTTAAGAAACAAGCATGTGTCTCCTTCTCCCAGGAATTGGAGCAGGTGTGGAGGCTCCAGGCGGGAGGCGCCTGCTTATGCCCACCTGACATCCCTTCTTTGCTCTGGCTCCACGAGACCTGAAGTCTGGAAATCAGCATCTGGGTCCGTCCTGCAGCTTGTCCCAGGACGTCAGTGTTCAGAGAAAACAGCAGGCCCGTGGGGCACAGTGGCACATCCACGCCGGCATGGGAGGTAAAACTTCTCTTTCACCCCAGACATCCTGGGTTTTCTCTCTTCTCCAGTGGAGCCAGAAAGTCGCACGAACACAGCTATCACCCATGGAGCATGGGTGCTAGGATCCTGAGTTTCCTTGCAGGGAGCACTTGGCAGGGATCTCCTTTTCTCTGTCTATTTCTGGCTCACAGAGGTGTTTGGAACATCTCTTTCCTAGGCAATCCCTTGGATTCGAAAGAGAAGATGAGATGGACTCAGTGTGTGTTTGGGACCTAGAATGCGTTCCTTCCTCGAAGACTGTTGATTCCGTGGGGCCTCGGCTGTGGTGGAATGGCCGGCTTCTGGAGCGAGGTGGCTGTATGTGGTCAGATCGAGGCTTGGAGGATGGCTTCTCCTTTGTCCAAGGGGATGGATCCCAATGGATCTGTCTTTTTTATCCAAAGAGTTCCGATGAGGGCAGAGGGAACATTCCAAAGGATTCCAAGGAGCCTTGGACGATTGAAAAGGGAAGCTTGACTTTCTAGTTTCACTCAGTGGACCCTCTAGAGAGTTGGCCATGGCATCCTTTCTCTGAAGTTTCATGGGTGGTGAAATCAGAAGGGGGGTCTTTGGGAATCTCCTGGATAGAGGCATTCTGATGGCTTCCCAGGGCATGGCGTCAGGAACCCTGGGGTGAATTTCTTGGGCTGCTTGCTGGATGCTGTCTGAGTCATGTTATCCCCCAGGTTTTCTGTTTCCTCCTTAGGAAATTGTTGTTCCTCAAGGTGTGGAGTTCTCTGCTTCCAGCGGAACCCTCCTGCACTGTCGGTGGGCATGCGGGTTGTTGCAGCCACACTGGAAAAGAGCTTGGTGGTTTCTCCAAAAGTGAAGAACTGAACAACCCTATAATCCAGCAGTTGCCCTCCTAGTATTTCCCTAAAGGGCACAAAAATGCACATTCAATGGGGTACAAGCAAGGTGATATGGACACCAGCATTATCAACCACAGCGAAATGATGGAGGGAGTCTCAGTGTCCATTCAATGATGAGTGATGTGTGTGTGTGTGTGTGTGTGTGTGTGTGTGTATAATCTCCCATATCTTCTTAAAGTAATAGGAGCCTGGTTCAGAAAGAAGGAAATCTTACCATTTTCAAGGATGTGGATGGGTCTAGAGTGGGTTTAGCTGAGCAAAATCTGTAAGGAATTACCAACAGCCTATCGTTTGACTTCTGTGGAATTTCAGAAAGAAAACATGAACAAAGTGAGGGGAGAAAACTGGGTCAATGAGGAAAGGGACTCAATCTTAGAGCACCAACCAAGGGTGGCTGGAAAGCAGGGGTGTGGGTAGGAAGGGTCCAATGGGTGATGGCTGTTAGGGAGCGTAATCACTGCCATGAGCTCTGGGTGTCCTGTACAGGCGAGGAATCACAAAATCCTACTTCTGAAGCAAAGGAATGAACACTGCATGGAAACATATTGGAACTGAAATCAAGGAAGGAAAGAAGAAGACCATGTTCTACTTCATGAAGAGTGAGGTAAAAATGGAGTGATTTTCGCTCTCCTGTTCTGTCAGTGATCATTTTCAAACACACTGTGGTGGGACACACTAGTTTCTGATTGCATAAGGAGCCCTCAGAGAGCTGCCAGGAAAAATTTAGATCTAAGAGCATGTCCATGTTCCATTGATATGTTCCTTCCAGTTTGCCCAGGTACAAAGGTAAGTGGAGAGAAATAGGGCAGAAGAGGAACGGAGGTGTTAAACATTCAGGATATAGCCTCCCCCCCTTTTTTTCTAAGATTTTATTTTTATTTATTCGACAAACATCACAAATAGGCGGGGGGGGGGGGCAGGGAAGCAGGCTCCTCGCTGAGCAGAGAACCCGATGCAGAGTTCGATCCCGGGATCCTGGCATCATGACCTGAGCTAAAGTCAGAGGCTTTAACCCACTGAGCCACCCCTGATTCCCAGCCTTCCCGCTTTCTCATGAAAGCCTTGGGCCAGTTTAAGTTGAGAAGAAGGAGAGGGGAGCCCAGCTTTGCAGCAGGCAGGGTAGTTCTAGGTCTTCCTAGAGCTGACAGGGTTCACCGAGGAGAGCTGAGCTAGGGGCGTGACAGGTCCGAACTGCTGGTCCAGAGGTGGGAGCTCTGAGGATCTGTGTTGAGGAAGGGGGTCAGGTGGCGCATCAGGCTAAGGAGGGCTGAAGAACGTTGGGGAGTACTCATGGGGACACGCAGGTTTCTCTGGCTCTGACAGTTCTTTGCAGGTCCAAACAGACTGGTTTCCTGCTAGGTGGCAGGTGGACTCCTACGGTGTGACTCTAGGGTTCCCAACCCAGAGGGCTTGCTGGACAGATCCCTGTAGAAGGAAGCCTGAAAACGCAACTTAGGGTTAGGGTAATGGCCTTGGGGAATGGCAGCTCCGATCCACCGGCGCTGATGCAGACTCCCCTCAGGATTGCGTTGAGGGAGAGCATCCTGCAGTGTGGCAGAATCGGGGTTTCTGGGCAGGATAACTGCTGATGGTGGGAGTGTTTTAGAAGGGTGTGCGTGTTTCTTCCTCTCTGAGGGCACTGCAGAGCTCTAAATGGCACAGTCTCCCCCTGCATGGCAGTCGGATTCTTGGGTTTTCACAGAGGGGTCCTTAATCTGGGGAGTTTGATTTTCAGGCCTCTTGGGTTGGAAGCCTGAAAACAGAAACTAGAGTTATGATAAGGGCCTCAGGGCAAGGAAGTCTTGATCTGCTGGTGCTGAGGCAGGCTCCCCAGTGGGCTGATGTCAGGCTAGGTGTCAGGCGGCATGTCAGATTCTGAGTTTGTGCCCAGGGAGGCTATAGAAGCTGAGAGCATCCTCAGAGTGGCATGCAGGTTTCTCGCAGTCTGAGGGTTCTGCAGAGCTCCAAAGGGCACAGTTTCCTCATGTGTGTGGGGCGCAGACCTGGGGTGTCACTGAGGCGCTCTTTATGCCAGCGTGAGTCTCAGAGGTGCCCATCATCATGCTTGGGGAACAGGCCTCTGGACATGGAAGCCTGTACACCCCACAGAGGGTTAGTGTTAGGGCCCACGGGCATGGCAGGCCCAATGTACTGGTGCTGATGTAGGCTCCCTACAGGGCTGAGTCCAGGCCATGCATTCAGAGGCACAGCAGAATCTGGTTTTATGGCCATAAGGTCTCTCATGGTGGGGGTGGCTTTAGGGGGGCTTGCAGGTTTCTCCCTGTCTGAGTGTTCGGTGCAGCCCAAACCTCAATATGTCCACCTACGTGGTCAGTGGAGTCCTGTGGTGTCACTCTGCAGTCCTAAATCTTGGGGATTTGGGGGGCCAGATCTCTTTGGATGGAAGCCTAAAAACCCAAATTAGGGTTATGGTAAGGGCCTAGGGGCATGTCAGGCTTGATCTGCTGGTGCTGAGTTGGGGTCCCTGGTGTGCTGAGTTGAGAACGGGCATCAGGCGGGGGGTTGGATTCCGGGTTTGAGTCCATGGGGTGAAAGGTGCTGGATGGTGCCTTGGGGGGCATGCAGGTTTCACAGCTCTGAGGAATCTGTGCACCTCCCAATGGTACCACTGCACCCTAGGAGCCAGGGTCATGCCAGGGTGAGTCTTAGGCATCCACAATCTGGAGGGTGTGGGGGCCAGGCCTCCGGGTATTGAAGCCTATTGTTAGGGTTAGAGGGACATGGCTGGCCCGACTTGGCAATGTTGAAATTGGCCAGGCCTCCGGGTATTGAAGCCTATTGTTAGGGTTAGAGGGACATGGCTGGCCCGACTTGGCAATGTTGAAATTGGCTCCCATCAGGACAGAGTTAAGGACATTCGTTTGGCCACCCTGAAGAATCAGGGTTTGTCCCTGGGGGACCGCCGATGGTAGGGGTGGCTTTAGGGGGACTTCAGTTTTCTCCCCCTCTGAAGGTTCAGTGCAGCTTCAAGTGGCATGGGTTCCATCCGTGTGGAGGTTGGATTCCTGGGGTGTCGTTCAGGGGTCCTTAATCCATGGGGCCTGGGGGCCAGATCCCTTGGAATGGAAGCCTGAAAACGCAAAGTAAGGTTAGAGTTAGGGCTTTGGAACATTGCAGGCTATATCTGCTGGATCTGAGGGGGCCGGCCCTCAGGGATGAATTGGGGACACACCTCTTGCATCACAAGTATATGGCTTTAGGGCCGGGGGGCGTGATGGCCAGGATAATTTCATGGGTGCAAGCAAGTTTCACCCCCTTTGAGGGCTTGACACAACTCCAATCAGCATGAATTCCTACCACGTGGCAGGTGGAGTCGTGTGGTGTCACTCAGACCTCCTTTATATAAGGGGCTTTGGGGCCAGGAGCCTTAGAATGGAAGCATGAAAAATGAAACTACATTTATTTAGAGCCTAGGGGCATGGTATGTCAGATCTTCTGCAACAGACGCAGTCACCCAGGGCTGAATAGGGAGAATCATTGGACTTGCATCACCTGGCTTGTGGAGGGCTTTCCCTGAGTTCTTGCCAAGACCACTGAGGACACGCCTCTAGATAAGGCCATGTTCAGGCAGACATGAGCTGCACGAAGTGAGGTCATCAGGGAATTTCCCGCCAATTCTCATGAGCATTCTGCCCAAATCCATATCATGAGAATAGTCTGGCATTAAGGGGCGCTTTGGACCACCTGTCTCTGGTGGACTAGAGAGATTTCTTGCACAGTGCATGGTGTAGCCATCAGGAAAACATGCTGAGACTATGCTGCTGATGGTGTGGGAAGGCCTTGTTGTGGGCGGGCAGGCAGGGGTCTTCACATACCAGGGTTGACTCAGGCTCCAAAAGCCATGGTTTGCAAGTAGGTGGCAAGAGGACTAATTGGGTGTGTTTCACATTTCCCACAGTGGAGAGTTCGAGAGACAGGACCCTGTGAAGGGAACACTGAAAACTAGGTGAGGGTTAGGACCTAGCAATAGGGGCATGGCAGACCCCATCGCCCAGCTCCAGGGAGGGGGCCCACAGAGGCCAAGGAGCAGGAGGCATTGGCCTCATCTCCAACTGATCCATGGAGGGCTTTTTGGCAGTGTCCGAGTCATGACAACATGGGATTTTGGGCCAGGCTCAGCAGGCGGCCCTGCAGACATGCGTCACCGGAAGTGAGCATTCTGCCCAAATCCACATAGATTTGGGCAGAATGCTTGTGAGAATTGGCTGGCGTTGGGTAGCCCTGCGGACCACCCTGCTCCTTGTGGCACCAGGGCCCTTTCTTGCCTGGGGTAGGTTGCGGCCACCCGGAAAACGTGCCTAGATGACGCGGCCCACCCAGCGGCCCGGCACAGGGTAGTGTTCCCGGAGCAGAGTTGAGGAATGGGTGGCAGCCCAGCATCCGCCTCCTACTTTTCGGGCAGCTACTTTAGGTCGCGGCCAGCCTGAAATGCGCCGATACGACACAGCCCACCCTGGGCCCCTGTGCAGTGGAGGGTTCCAGGAGCAAAGCTGAGGGACGGATCGTGGCAGGGCGTCCGCCTCCGATTTTTCCTCCAGGAAAGGGGCGCCCAAGGATGGTGCTGAGTGGGCAAGTGTGGGCAGGAGGTTTCTCTCCCTCTGAAATTGGCCAAAGCATTGAAAGGCACCATTTGTGGCGGGGGTGGGTGGAGGGGGAGGCGTGGCATGCACTCAATGTTCCCCAGTTGGTGGCCCCGTGGGACAGTACCCTGGAAATGGAAGGCTGGGGAAGCAGGCAAGGGTTCATGCCCGGGCCTTGGGGCTGACCCAGCTCCATCGGACAGCGCCAGGGAGGGGACCCTCGGAGGCTGAGAAACAGGAGGCATAGGCCTCGCTGGAGTCTGCCTCCCAGAGGGCTTTCTGGTGCGGTTCAGAGGAAACTGCTTGCGTTGCTGTGCCAGGCCCATGGGGTGGCCCTGCAGATGTGGGACGCCCAAAGCAATTTTGCCAGGCGTTTTCCAGCCAATTCTCACGAGCGTTATGCCCAAACTGGTGGGCAGAACGCGCGTGAGAATTGGCCAGCATTGGGAAGCCCTGTGGACCGCCCTGCTCCCCATGGCCCAGGGCCCTTTCTCACCCGGGGCATGTCGTGGCCAGCCAGAAAATGCGAGAGAGGATGTGACCCACCCTGGGGCACTGGCGCAGGGGAGCATTCCCGGAGCAGAGTTGAGGGATGGGTTGCGGCCGTGTGTCTGCTTCCGACTTTTCGGGTGTTGGGAGCCCAAGTGTGGGGCTGACTTCGGTGGGGGCACAAAGTTTTCTGTCGCCCGGAGGCTTGTCCAAAGCACCGAAAGGCACCGTGTGCTCTGGGATGGGAGGCGTGGTGTGGGACTCAGGGTTTCCCAGTTGGAGGCCCTGAGGGACAGGACCCTTGAGGGAGTAAGTTGGGGAAAAAGAATTGAGGACCCATTACCAGGTCCTGAGTTGAGGAAGAAGGTGAGGGTTCGTGCCCGGGCCTCAGGGCAGGCCCAGCTCCATGGGACAGCACCAGGGAAGGGACCACCAGAGGCTGAGGAGCAGGAGGCCTTGGAATCCCCGAGGCCTGACTCCCGGAGTCCATTCTGGTGGGGTTCGGACATGATCACTCAAGATGCCAGGCCATGCCCAGGAGACGGTCATGCAGACGTGCGGCACCAGAAGCGAGCATTGTCCAGCTGATTCTCAGGAGCGTTCTTCCCAAACTGGGATCGGTTTGGGCAGAATGCTCCTGAGAATTAGCCAGTGTTGGGCAGCCCTGCGGAACGCCCTGCTCCCCGTGGCCATGGGCCCTTTCTTGCTTGGGGCATGTCGCGGACACCCAGAAAATGTGAGAGATGACGTGACCCACCTGGGGGCACCAGTGCAGAGGAGCATTCCTGGAGCAGAGTAGAGAGACAGGTTCCCCTTTCTCCACATCCTTTCCAACACATGCTGATTTCTATCTTGCTGATTTGGGCCATTCTAACTGGCGTCAGGTGCTATCTCAAGGTGGCTTTAATTGGCATCTCCCTGATAACCAGTGATGACGAATATTTTTTCATGTGTCTGATAGCCATTTGTAATCTTCATAGGAGAAATGTCTGTTCCTATATTCTGCCCATTTTTTATATGATTGTCTGTTTTGTGTGTGTTGAGTTTGAGGAGTTCTTTACAGATCATGGATATCAACATTTTGTCTGTACTGTCATTTGCAAATACCTTCTCCCATTCTGTGGTTTGCCTCTGTGTTTTGTTGACTGTTTCTTTCACTGTGCAGAAGCTTTTGAACTGGTGATGTCCCAAAAGTTCAATTTTGCTTTTGTTTGCTTTTTCTTTGGAGACATATATGAAAGAAGATGCTGTGGCCAGTGTTGAAGAGGTTACTGCCTATGTTCCCCTCTATGATTCTCATGGATTCCTACCTCAAGTTTATGTGCTTTATCCATTTCGAGTTCTCTTTTTGTTTGGTGTAAGAGAATGGTCGCGTTTCATTCATCTACACATAGCTGTCCCAATTTTTCCAGCACCATTTATTGAAGAGACTGCCTTTTTCCCACTATATACTTTTTTCTGCTTTGTCAGATTATTTGACCATAGAGTTAATTGCCCATATCTGAGCTCTCTACTCTGTTCCACTGGTCTATGTTTCTGTTTTTATGTGAGTCCCATGCTGTATTGGTGATCACAGCTTTGTATTAACACTTGAAATCAGGCAACGTGATGCTCCCAGTTTTGTTTTTTTTTTTTCAGCATCTCCTTAGCAATACAGGGTCTCTCTGATTCTACACAAATTTTAGGCTTGTGTTGGCTCCAGCGCTTTAAAACATACCGGTGGAATATTCATCAGAATGGTATTAAAAGGATTGATTGCTCTAGGTGGTAACTTAACATTAAATGTCTAGACATTTTAACAATGTTTATTCTTCTGATCCATAAGCATGCAATGGGCTTCTATCGTTTTTGTTTTCTTCAATTTCTTTCATGAGTGTTCTGTAGTTCCCCGCTTTCAGATCCTTTACCTCTTTGGTTTGGTTTATTCCCAGGTATCTTATGGTTTGGGTGCTGTAGTAAATGGAATCAATTCTCTAATTTCCCTTTCTGTATTTTCATTGGTAATGTAGAAGAAAGCCAATGATTCCTTTACCATCATTTTGTATCCTGCCACATTATTGAATTGCTGAATGAGTTCTAGTAGTTTGGGGGTGGAGTCTTTAGGGTATTCCATATAAAGTATATTAACTGTGAAGAGAGAGTCTGACTTCTTCATTGCCAATTTGGATACCTTTTATTCCTCTTTGTTGTCTGTTTGCTGATGCTAGGACTTCAAATACTATGTTGAACAAGAGTGGTGAGAGTGGGCATCCTTGTCATGTTCCTGATCTCAAAGGGAAGTCTGTCAGCTTTTACCCTTTGAGGATGATATTTACTGTGAATTTTTCATATAAACATTTTATGAAGTTGATGAATGTTCCCTCTATCCCTATACTTTGAAGCGTTTTAATCAGGAACGGATGCTGGATTTTGTCAAATGCTTTTTCTTCATCACTTGAGAGGACCATGTGGTTCTTCTCTCATCTTTTATTAATTTGTTCTATGACATAGATTTGCAATGTTGAACCACCCTTGCAACATAGGCATAGATCTCACTAGGTCATGGTGGATAATCTTTTTAATGTACTGTTTGATCCTTTTAGCTAGGATCTTGTTGAGAATCTAAGCATCCATATTCATCAGTGATATTGGTCTTAAATTCTCCTTTTTGATGAGGTCTTTGCCTGCTTTGGGGATGAGCATAATGCTGGCTTCATAAAAAGTGTCTGGAAGTTTTCCTTCTGCTTCAGTTTTTGGGAAGAGCTTCAGGAGAAGAGGTGTTATTTCTTCTCTGAAGTTTTGATAGAATTCCCCAGCAAATCCGAAGGTCCTGGGCTCTTGTTTTTTGGGAGGTTTTTGATCACTGCTTCAATCCTGTTACTGGATAATGGTCTATGCAAGTTGTGTATTTCTTCCTGGTTCAATTTTGGGATTGTATAGTTTTCTAATAATGCATCCATTTTACCTAGGTGGCTTAGCGTATTGGCATACAACTGTTCATTTTTAAAATTTCTTTTCAGTGTTACCCTATTCATTGTTTTAGAACCACACACAGTGCTCCATGCAATCCATGCCCTCTATAATCCCCAAATCTTGGTTCTGCAACCCCCAACCCCCACCCCTTAAAGCCCTCCGATTCATTCTCAGAGTCCATAGTCTCTCATGGTTCACCTCCCCTCCCAATTTCCCATAACTCCCTTTTCCTCTCCATCTCCCCTTGTCCTCCATGCTATTTGTTATGCTCTACTCATAAGTCAAACCATATCATAATTGACACTCTCTACTTGACTTATTTCACTCAGTAGAATCTCTTCCAGTCCCGTCCATGTTGCTACAAAAGAGAGTATTCATCCTTTCTGATGGAGGCATCATACTCCATAGTGTATATGGACCACATCTTCCTTATCCTTTCGTCCTTTGAAGGGCATCCTGGTTCTTTCCACAGTTTGGTGACTGTGGCCATTGCTTCTCTAAACATTGGGGTACAGATGGCTCTTCTTGTCACTACATCTGTATCTTTGTGGTAAATAACTAGTAGTGCTGTTGCAAGGTCATAGGGAAGATCTATTTTTAATTTCTTGAGTAATCTCCACACTGTTCTGCAATGTGGCTGCACCAACTTATTTTCCAGACAGCAGTGTAAGAGGGTTCCCTTTCTCCACATCCTTACCAACACATGTTGATTCCTATCTTGCTGATTTTAGCTGTTCTAACTGGTGTAAGATGGTATCTCAATGTGGTTTTTATTGGCATCTCCCTGATGGCTAGTGACGATGAACATTTTTTCATGTGTCTAATAGCCATTTTTATGTCTTCATTGGAGAGGTGTCTGTTCCTATCTTCTGCCCATTTTTTTATGATTATCTGTTTTGTGTGTGTTGAGTTTGAGGAGTTCTTTTTAGATTCTGGATATCAACCTTTTGTCTGTACTGTCATTTGCAAATATTTTCTCCCATTCCATCAGTTGCCTCTTTGTTTCGTTGACTGTTTAAGGCAACTGTAAAAAAGAATTTGATCCTGATGAAGTCCCAAAAGTTCATCATCGCTTTTGTTTTCTTTGCCTTTGGAGACATACGTTGAAAGATGTTGCTATGGCCAGTGTTGAAGAGGTTACTGCCTATGTTCTCCTCTAAAATTCTGATAGATTCCTGTCTTACATTGAGGCCTTTTATTCATTATGAGTTTATCTTTGTGTATGGTATAAGAGGATGGTCGAGTTTCATTCTACTACATATAGATACCCTGTTTTCTAGCACCATTTATTGAAGAGACTTTTTTTTTCCACTGTATATTTTTTTTCCTGCTTTCTAGAAGATTATCCGACCATAGAGTTGATGGTCCATATCTGAGCTCTCTACTGTGTTCCACTGGACTATGGGTCTGTTTTTATGCCAGTCCCATGCTGTCTTGGTGATCACAGCTTCGTAGTAACCCTTGAAATCAGGCAACGTGGTGATCCCAGTTTTGTTTTTCTTTTTGGAAATTCTTAGCAATATGGGGCCACTTCTGATTCCACACAAATTTTAGGCTTGGGTTTGCTCCAGCTCTTTGAATGTTACCGCATGAATTTTGATCGGAATGGCATTAAATGGATCGATTGCTCTAGGCAGTATAGACATTTCAACATTGTTTATTCTTCTGATCCATGAGAATACAATGGTTTTCTGTCTTTTTTGTTTTCTTCAATTTCTTTCATGAGTGTACTGTAGTTCCTCGAGTACAAATCCTTTACCTCTTTATTCCCAGGTATCTTATGGTTTAGGTGCTGTAGTAAAGGAATTGATTCTATAATTTCCCTTTATGGGGACGCCTGGGTGGCTCAGTTGGTTAAGCAGCTGCCTTCGGCTCAGGTCATGATCCCAGCGTCCTGGGATCGAGTCCCACATCGGGCTCCTTGCTCTGCAGGGAACCTGCTTCTCCCTCTGACTCTGCCTTCCACTCTGTCTGCCTATGCTCGCTCTTGCTCGCTCTCTCTGACAAATAAATAAAATCTTAAAAAAAAAAAAGATTCTATAATTTCCCTTTATGTATTTTCTTTTTAATTAAATTTATTTATTTTCAGCATAGCAGTATTCATTATTTTCACCACACCCAGTGCTCCATGCAATCCGTGCCCTCTATAATCCGTGCTACCACCTGGTACCCCAATTGCCCATGCCCCGCCACTTCAATCCCCTCAGATTGTTTTTCAGAGTCCATAGTCTCTCATGATTCACCTCCCCTTCCAATTTCCCCCAACTCCCTTCTCCTCTCTAACTCCCCATGTCCTCCATGCTATCTGTTATGCTCCACAAATAAGTGAAACCATATGATAATTGACTCTCTCTGCTTGACTGATTTCACTCAGCTTAATCTCTTCCAGTCCTGTCCATGTTGCTACAAAAGTTGGGTATTCACCCTTTCTGATGGAGGCATAATACTCCGTAGTGTACATGGACCACATATTCCTTATCCATTCATCCGTTGAAGGGCATCTTGGTTCTTTCCATAGTTTGGTGACTGGCCATTGCTGCTATAAACATTGGGGTACAGATGGCCCTTCTTTTCACTCCATCTGTATCTTTGGGGTAAATACCCAGGAGTGCAATTGCAGGGCCATAGGGAAGTTCTATTTTTAATTTCTTGAGGAATCTCCACACTGTTCTCCAAAGTGGCTGCACCAACCTGCATTCCCACCAACAGTGTAAGAGGGTTATCCTTTCTACACATGCCCTGCTACACATGTTGTTTCCTGTCATGTTAATTTTGGCCATTCTAACTGGTGTAAGATGATATCTCAATGTGGTTTTTTTTTTTTTAAAGGTTTTATTTATTTATTTGACAGAGAGAAATCACAAGTAGATGGAGAGGCAGATAGAGAGAGAGAGAGGGAAGCAGGCTCCCTGCTGAGCAGAGAGCCCGATGCGGGACTCGATCCCAGGACCCTGAGATCATGACCTGAGCCAAAGGCAGCGGCCCAACCCACTGAGCCACCCAGGCGCCCCTCTCAATGTGGTTTTAATTTGAATCTCCCTGATGATGAACATTTTTTCATGTGTCTGATAGCCATTTTTATGTCTTCATGGAGAAGTTTCTGTTCATTTCTTCTGCACATTTTTTATGCGATTGCCTGTTTTGTGTGTGTTGAGTTTGAGGAGTTCATTATAGATCCTGGATATCAACCTTTTCTCCATACTGTCATTTGCAAATATCTTATCGCATTCCGTGGGTTGCCTCTTTGTTTTTTTGATGGTTTCCTTTGCTGTGCAGAAGCTTTTGATTGTGAGGAATTCCCAGAAGTTTATTTTCACTTTTGTTTCCTTTGCTTTTGGAGACATATCTTGAAAGAAGTTGCTGTGGCTGATATCAAAGAGATTACTGCCTATGTTCTCCTCTAGGATTCTGATGGATTTCTGTCTCACGCTGAGGTCTTTTATTTATTTTGAGCTTATCTTTGTGTATGGTGTAAGAGAATTGTCGAGATTCATTCTTCTACATATAGCTGTCCAGTTTTCCCAGCACCATTTATTGAAGAGACCGTCTTTTTTCCACTGTATACTTTTTCCTGTTTTGTCGAAGATTAATTGAACATAGAGTTGAGGGTCCATATCTCAACTCTGATATGGGCTCTCTACTCTGTTCCACTGGTTAATGTGTCTGTTTTTATGCCAGTACCATGCTGTCTTGTTGACCACAGCTTTGTAATAAAGCTTGAAATCAGGTAACGTGATGCCCCCAGTTTTATTTTCATTGATAATGTAGAATAAAGCCACTGATTTCTGTACCATGATTTTGTATCCTGCCACATTATTGAATTGCTGTATGTGTTCTGGTAGTTTGTGGGCAGAGTCTTTTGGGTTCTCCATATAAAATCTGTCATCTGTGAAGAGAGAGAGTTTGACTTCTTGATTGCCAATTAGGATACATTTTATTTCTCTTTGTTGTATGATTGTTGTTGCTAGGACTACAAATACTATGTTGAACACGAGTTGTGAGAGTGGGCATCCTTGTCATGTTCCTGATTTCAAAGTGATGGCTGTCAGCTTTTATCCATTGAGGAGGGTATTCCCTGTGGGTTTTTCATAGAAACGTTTTATGAACTTGAAGAATATTCCCTCTATCCCTATACATTGAAGCGATTTAAACAGGAACAGATGCTGGATTTTGTCAAAATGTTTTTTCTTTTTTTTTTTTTTAAGATTTTTTCTTTATTTATCTGACAGAGATCACAAGTAGGCAGAGAGGCAGGCAGAGAGAGAGGAGGAAGCAGGCTCCCTGCAGAGCATAGAGCCCAATGCGGGGCTCGATCCCAGGACCCTGGGATCATGACCGAGCCGAAGGCAGAGGCTTAACCCACTGAGCCACCCAGGTGCCCCCAAAATGTTTTTTCTTCATCAATTGAGAGGACCATGTGATTCTTCTCTCTTCACTTCTTCATTTGTTCTATGACATTGATTGATTTGAGAATGTTGAACCATCCTTGCAACCCAGGGATAGATCATACCCGGTCATGGTGGATCATCTTTTTAATGTACTTTGAATCCTATGAGCTAGGATCTTTTTGAGGATGTTTGCATTGATACTCATCAGTGATATTGGTCTGAAATTCTTCTTTTGATGAGCTCTTTGCCTGGTCTGGGGATCAGGGTAATGCTGGCTTCATAAAGAGGGCCTGGACATTTTACTTCTTTTTCAATTTTTGGAAAGAGCTTCAGGAGAACAGGTGTTATTTCTTCTCTTAAAGTGTGGTAGAAGTCCCCAGGGAGTACATAAGGGCCTGGGCTCATGTTTTTGGGGAAGTTTTTGATTACTGCTTCCATCTTATTACTGGAAATGGTCTATTCATGTTGTGAATTTCTTCCCGGTTCAGTCTTGGGATTTTATAATTTTCTAGGAATGCATCCATTTCACCTAGTTTGCTTAGCTTATTGGCATACAAATGTTCATTTTTTAAAATTTATTTTCAGTGTAACCCTATTCATTGTTTTAGCAGCACACCCAGTGCTCCACGCCATCTGTGCCCTCTCTAATAGCCACGACTTGGTTCCCCAACCTCCCACTCCCACACCGTCAAAGCCCTGAGATTCCTTTACAGAGTCCATAGTCTCTCTTGGTTCACTTCCCCTTCCAATTTCCCTCCACTCCCTTCTCCTTTCCATCTCCCCTTGTCCTCCATGCTATTTGTTATGTTCCACACATAAGTGAAACCATATGATAATTGACTCTTTCTGCTTGACTTATTTCACTCAGCAGAATCTCTTCCAGTCCCGTCCATGTTGCTACCAAAGTTGGATATTCATCCTTTCTGATGGAGACATAATACTCCATAGTGTATATGGACCACATCTTCCTTATCCATTCTTCCGTTGAAGGGCACCTTGGTTCTATCCACAGTTTGGCGACCATGGCCATTGCTGCTATAAACATTGGGGTACAGATGGCCCTTCTTTTCACTCCATCTGTATCTTTGGGGTAAATACCCAGTAGTACAATTGCAGGGTCCTAGGGAAGCTCTATTTTTAATTTCTGGAGTAATTTCCACACTGTTCTCCAGACTGTCTGCACTGACTTGCATTCCCACCAACAGTGTAACAGGGTTCCCCTTTCTCCACATCCTCTCCAACACATGTTGTTTCCTGTTTTGCGGATTTTGGCTGTTCTAACTGGTGTCAGTTTCTATCTCAAGGTGCTTTTAATTTGCATCTCCCTGATGGCTAGTGATGATGAGCATTTTTTCATGTGTCTGATAGCCATTTGTATGTCTTCATTGGAGAAGTGTCTCTTCTCTTCATATCTTCTGCCCATTTTTTAATATGATTATCTCTTTTGTGTGTGTTGAGTTTGAAGAGTTCTTTCTAGATCCTAGATATCCACCTTTTCTCTGTCCTGTCATTTGCAAATATCTACTCGATTTCCATTGGTTGGCTCTTTGTTTTGTTGACTGTCTTTTGATGTGCAGAAGCTTTGGATCTGGATGAAGTCCCAAAAGTTCATACTCTCTTTTGTATTCTTTGCCTTTGGAGACATATCTTGAAAGATGTTGCTATGGGTAATGTTGAAGAGGTTACTCCTACATTCTCCTCCAAGATTCTGATGGATTCCTCCCTCACGGTGAGGTCTTTTATTCATTTCGAGTTTTTCTTTGTGTATGGTGTCAGAGAATGGTCGAGTTTCACTCATCTACACATAGATGTCCCAATTTTACCAGCACCATTTATTGAAGAGACTTTTTTCCTCTGTATATTTTTTCCTGCTTTGTTGAAAATTATTGTACTATAGAGTTGATGGTCCATATCTGAGCTCTCTACTCTGTTCCACTGGCCTAAGTGTCTCTTTTTATGCCAGTCCCATGCTGTCTTGGTGATCACAGCTTTGTAGTAACCCTTGAAACCAGGCAACATGATGCTCCCAGTTTTGTTTTTCTTTTTGGCATTTAATTAGCAATACAGGGTCTCTTCAGATTCCACACCAATTTTAGGATTGTATCTGCTCCAGCTCTTTGAAAGATACTGGTGGAATTTGTTTAGAATGGCATTAAAACAGTAGATTACCATAGGTAGCATAGACATTTTAACACTGTTTATTCTTCCGATTAATGAGCATGGAATGGTCTTCCATCTTTTTGGTTTCTTTCATGAGTGTTCTGTAGTTCCCTGAGTACATATCGTTTACCTCTTTGGTTTGGGTTATTCCCAGGTATCTTATTTTTTGGAGCTGAGGTAATTGGAAATTATTCTGTATTTCCCTTTCTGTATTTTCATTGTTAATAAATAAGAAATCCACTCATTTCTGTACAAGGATTTGTGCCTTCTGCATTATTGAAATGCTGTATAAGTTCTAGTAGTATGGGGGTGGAGTCTTTTCGGTTTTCCATATAAAGTATGTCATCTGTGAAGAGAGACAGTTTGACTTCTTCATTGTCAATTTGGATACCTTTTTTTTTTTTTTATCTTTGTTGTCTGATTGCTGTTGCTAGGACTTCAAATACTATGTTGAACAAGAGTAGAGAGAGTGTGCTTCCCTGTCATGATGCTGATCCCTAAGAGAAGGCTCTCAGCTTTTACTCATTGAGGATGATATTCACTGTGGGATTTTCAAAGATATACTTTAGGGAGTTTACAAAAGTTCCCTCTATCCCTACTTTGAAGTGTTTTAATCAGGAACGGAAGCTGGATTTTGTCAAATGCGTTTTCTTCACCAGTTGAGAGGACCATGTGATTCTTCTGTCTTCACTTATTAATCTGTTTATGACATTGATTGATTTGCGAATGTTGAACCATCCTTGCAACCCAGGGATAGATCCCACCTGGTCTTGGTAGATCCTCTTTTGAATGTACTGTTGGATCCTAGGAGCTAGGATATTGTTGAGAATCATAGTATCCATATTCATCAGTGATATTGGTCTGAAATTCTCCTTTTTGGTGAGGTCTTTGCCTGGTTTGAGGATCAGGGTAATGTTGGCTCGATAGAAAGGGTCGGGAAGTTTTCTTCTGCTTCCATTTTTGGAAATATGTTCAAGTGAATAGGTGTTATTTCTTCTCTGAATGTTTGGTAGAAATGCCCAGGGAAGATGTCAGTTCCTGGGCTCTTGATTTTTGGGTGGTATTTGATCACTGCTTCAATCTCGTTACTGGATAATGGTCTATTCAGGTTGTACATTGCTTCCTGGTTCAATTTGGGATTTTTTAGTTTACTAAGAAGGTAGCCATTTGAACTAGTTTGCTTACCTTACTGGCATACAACTGTTTTATTTTCTTTTTAATTTCTTTTCAGTGTATCAGTATTCGTTGTTTTTCCACCACGCCCAGTGCTCCATGCAATCCCTGCCCTCCTTCTTATACACACCAATCGCTTCCCCCAAGATCCCACACCCCACTCTTTCAGAGCCGTCCGATTATTTTTCAGAGTCCATAGTCTCTCAGGGTTCACCTCCCCTTCCAATTTCCTTCCACTCCCTTCTCCTCTCCATCTCCTCTTGTCCTCCATGCTATATGTTATGCTCCACACATAAGTGAAACCATGTGATTATTGACTCTCCCTGCTTGAATTATTTCACTCAGCAGAATCACTCCAGTCCTGTCCAGGTTGCTACCAAAGCTGGGTATTCATCCTTTCTGATGGAGACATAATACTCCATAGTGTATATGGACCAATCTTCCTTATCCATTCATCTGTTAAGGGCATCTTGGTTCTATCCACAGTTTGGCGACCATGGCCATTGGTGCTGTAAACATTGGGGTACAGATGGCCCTTCTTTTCACTACATCTGTATCTTTGGGGTAAATACCCAGGAGTGCAATTGCAGGTTCCTAGAGAAGCTCTATTTTTAATTTCTGGAGTAATCTCTACACTGTTCTCCAGACTGGCTGCACTGACTTGGATTCCCACCAAGTGAAAGAGCGTTCCCCTTTCTCCACATCCTATCCAACAGATGTTGATTCCTTTCTTGTTAATTTTCACCGTTCTAATGGTGTCAGGTGCTATCTCAAGGTGGTTTTATTTTGCATCTCCCTGATGGCTAGTGATGATGAGCATTTTTTCATGAGTCTGATAGCAATTTGTATGTCTTCACTGGAGAAATGTCTCTTCATATATTTTGCCCATATATTTATGATTATCTGTTTGGGTGTGTTGAGTTTGAGGAGTTCTTCATAGATCCCAGATATCAACCTTTCATCTGTACTGTCATTTGCAAATATCTTATCACATTCTGTGGGTTGCCTCTTTGCTTTCTTGACTGTTTCCTATGCAGTGCAGAAGCTTTTGATTTTGATGAAGTCCCAGAAATTTATTTTGGCTTTTTTTTTTTTTTTTTTTTTTTTTTTTTACCTTTGGAGACATATCTTGAAAGAAGTCTCTGTGGCTGATATCAAAGAGATTACTGCCTATATTCTCCTCTAGGATTCTGATGGATTTCTGTCTCACGTTGAGGTCTTTTATCCATTATGTGTTTATCTTTGTGTATGGTGTAAGAGGATGGTAGAGTTTTATTTTCTACATAGAGCTGCCCAGGTTTCCCTGCACCATTTATTTAAAAGACTGCCTTTTTTCCACTGTATATTTTTTCTTGCTTTCTTGAAGATTATTTGGCCATAGAGTTGATGGTCCATATCTGAGCTCTGTACTGCATTCCACTGGTCTATGGGTCTGTTTTTATGCCAGTCCTATGCTGTCTTGGTGATCACAGCTTCATAGTAACCCTTAAAATCAGGCAACGTGGCGCTCCCAGTTTTGTTTTTCTTTTCAGCAATTCTTAGCAATACGGGATTGCTTCTGATTCCACGCAAATTTTAGGCTTGGGTTTGCTCCAGCTGTTTGAAAGATACCGGTGGAATTTTGACTGGAATGGCATTAAATGGATTGATTGCTCTAGGCACTATAGACATTTTAACACTGTTTATTCTTCTGATCCATGAGAATGCAATGGTTTTCTGTCTTTTTTGTTGTCTTCAATTTCTTTCATGAATGTTCTGAATTTCCTCGAGTACACATCCTTTACCTTTTTGGTTTGGTTTATTCCCAGGTATCTTACGGTGTGGGTGCTAGAGTAAATGGAATTGATTCTCTAATATCCCTTTCTGTATTTTTATTGATAATGTAGAAGAAAGCCACTGATTTCTGTACCATGATTTTGTATCCTGCCACATTATTGAATTGCTGTATGAGTTCTGGTAGTTTGGGGACAGAGTCTTTTGGGTTTTTCATATAAAGTATGTCATATGTGAGGAGGGAGAGTTTGACTTTTCGTTGCCAATTTGGATACCTTTTATTTCTCTTTGTTGTATGATTGCTGTTGCTAGGACTTAACATCCTATGTTGAACAAGAGTGGTGAGAGTGGGCATCCTTGTCATGTTCCTAATTTCAAAGCGAAGGCTTCCAGCTTTTACACATTGAGGATGATACTCACTGTGGGTTTTTCATAGAAACTTCTTATGACATTGACGAATATTCCCTCTATCCCTATATATTGAGCGTTTTAGTCAGGAACAGATGCTGGATTTTGTCAAATGCTTTTTCTTCATCAAAGGACCATATTGTTCTTCTCTCTTCACTTCTTCATTTGTTCTATGACATTGGTTGATTTGTGAATGTTGAACCAACCTTGATACCCAGGGATAGATCGTACTCGGTCATGGTGGATGAACTTTTTAATGTACTGTAGGTTCCTATGAGCTAGAATCTTGTTGAGAATCTTAGCATCCATATTCATCAGTGATATTGGTTTGGAATTCTCCAAATTGGTGGGGTCTTTGCCTGGATTGTGGATCAGGGTAATGCTGGCTTCATAAAAAGTATCTGGAAGTTTTCCTTCTGCTTCAAATTTTGGAAAGAGCTTCAGGAGAAGAGTGTTAGTTCTTTTCTTAATGTTTGGTAGAATTCGCTAGGGCATCCTTCAGGTCCGAGGGGCTTGTTTTTTGGGAGATTTATGATCACTGCTTTAATCTCATTACTCGATAACAGTCTATTCAGGTTGTACATTTCTTCCTGGTTCAATTTTGGTATTTAACAGTTTTCTAAGAATGCATCCATTTCACCTAGGTTGCTTAGCTTATTGACATATAATTGTTTTTTTTCCAATTTCTTTTCAGTGTAACCGTATTCATTGTTTTAGCACCACACCAAGTGCTTCATACAATCCGAGCCCTCTCTATTACCCACCACGTCTTTCCCCAACCTCCCAACCCCGCTCTTTCAAAGCCCTCAGATTCTTTTTCAGAGTCCATAGGCTCTCATGGTTCCCCTCCCCTTCCAATTTCCCCCACTCTCTTCTCTCCATCTCTCCTTGTCCTCCATGCTATTTGTTATGCTCCACACATAAGTGAAACCATATGATAATTGACTCTCTCTGCTTGATTTATTTCACTCAGTAGAATCTCTTCCAGTCCCGTCCATGTTGCTACCAAAGTTGGGTATTCATCCTTTCTGAATGGAGGCATAATACTCCATAGTGTATATGGACCACATCTTCCTTATCCATTCTTCCATTGAAGGGCATCTTGGTTCTTTCCACAGTTTGGAAACCGTGGCCATTGCTGCTATAGACATTGGGTTACAGACGGCCCTTCTTTTCACTGCATCTGTATTTTGGGGGTAAATACCTAGGGGTGTAATTGCCAGGTTATAGGAAAGTTCTATTTTTTAAAAAAGATTTTATTTATTTATTTGACAGAGATCACAAGTAGGCAGAAAGGCAGGCAGAGAGAGAGAGAGGAGGAAGCAGGCTCCCTGCTGAGCAGAGAGCCCAATGCGGGACTAGATCCCAGGACCCTGAGATCATGACCTGAACCGAAGGCAGTGGCTTAACCCACTGAGCCACCCAGGCACCCAGGAAAGTTCTATTTTTAATTTCTTTTTTTCTTTTTTTTAATATAATTTTTTATTTATTTTTAATTTCTTGAGGAATCTCCACACTGTTCTCCAATATGCTCCACCAACTTGCATTCCCACCAACAGTGTGAGAGGTTTCCCCTTTCTCCACATGCTCTCCAACACATGTTGTTTCCTGTCTTGTGGATTTTGGCTGTTCTTACTGGTGTCAGGTGCTATCTCAAGGTCGTTTAGTTTGCATCTCCCTAATGGCTAGTGATGGTGAGCATTTTTTCATGTGTCTGATAGCCATTTGTCTCTCTTGGTTGGAGAAGTGTCTTTTCATATCTTCTGCCCATTTCTTGATATGATTATCTCTTTTGCGTGTGATGAGTTTGAGGTGTTCTTTCTAGATCCTGGATATGAGCCTTTTGTCTGTCCTGTCATTTGCAAATATCTACTCGAATTCCGTGGGTTGCCTCTTTGTTTTGTTGAGTCTTTTCTTTGCTGTTCAGATGCTTTGGATCTTGAGGAAGTCCATCTTCGCTTTTGTTTCCTTTGCCTTTGGAGACATATCTCGAAAGAAGTTGTTGTGGGCCATGTTGAGGAGGTTACTGAGTATGTTCTCCAAGATTCTGATGGATTCCTGCCTCATGTTGAGGTCTTTTATCCATTATGAGTTTCTCTTTGTGTATGGTGTCAGAGAATGGTCGAGGTTCATTCATCTACACATAGCTGTCCCCATTTTCGCAGGACCATTTATTGAAGAGACTGTCTGTTTTCCACTGTATATTTTTTCCCTCCTTCATTGGAAAATTATTTGACTGTAGATTTTTTGGTCCATATCTGAGCTCTCTACTCCATTCCACTGGCCTATGGGTCTGTTTTTATGCCAGTCCCATGCTGTCTTGGTGATCACAGCTTTGTAGTAACCCTTGAAACCAGGCAACGTGATGCTCCCAGTTATGTTTTTCTTTTCGGCATTTCCTTAGCAATACGGGGTCTCTTCTGATTCCACACCAATTTTTGGCTTGTCTTTGCTCCAGCTCTTGAAAGATACCGGTGGAATTATGATCTGAAGGGCATTAAAAGGATAGATTGCTCTAGGCCGGACCGGATCCATGGGACAGGGCCAAGGAGGGGAGCACCGCAGGCCTAGGAGATGGAGGTGTCGGCCTCACCAGTTCCGCTTTGGTGGCCTATGGATTCGTCGGGTTGGCCTAGAAGTCCCAATCTGCAGGAACAGAGTCAGTGAGGCTTTAGACCTACAGAGGCTTTTAGAGCTGCCTTAGAGGTCTGTGGTATGCTCGGCAGTACCGATTCATGTCACTGGACGGCGTGGTGAGTTCTGGTTCCCAGAGCTCAGTAGGGTACAATGCTGCTTGCCCCCAGCGGGGGCAGTGGCGAGCTGCTGTGGCCAACACACCAGAAGAGCTGACTGTGCAGCCTGCTGGTTCTGAGAGCAGTGGTGAGGGGCTGCAGGAAACGTGAGGTACGGCTGCTTGTTGTTCCTGCACAGAGTGTTGAGCTGAAGCCTCTGTTTCCCCATACTCAGGAATTGTGGTAAGAATTTCTGGAGTCAGGCCCCCACTCAGTCAGCACTGTGACCCGTTGCCCCACGTTGAAGGGAATGTGCTGTCAGGATGGTTCAGGAGGGCCCTCCCCGTGGGGGACTGGAGACGGGGGAACCCAATTCAACCTATGGTGCCTTTGGAACCGAGGGATCGAGTGTCTGTTGGGAAGACTCTATTTGCTTCTCCAAAAAGGACAAGGGCATTGGCTGGCTTGAGAAGGTAGTGGATGACCACTTAAGAAACAAGCATGTGTCTCTTCTTCTCCCAGGGATCAGAGCAGGTGTGTAGGCTTAGGTGGGTGGTGCCTCCATATCCGCACCTGACAACCCTTCTTCGCTCTGGCTCCACGAGACCTAAAGTCTGGAACTTAGCATCTGAATCCATCCTGCAGCTTGTCCCATGACGTCGGCATTCAGAGAAAACAGCAGGCCAGTGGGGCACAGTGGCACATCCATGCCAACACAGGAGGTCAAAGTTCTCTTTCACCCCAAACATCTTGGGTCTTCTCTCACCTCCAGTGGAGACAAAAAGTCCCACGAACGTAGCTGTCAGCCATGGACGTGGGTGCTAGTGTTCCTGAGTTTTCTTGCAGGGAGCACCTGGCAGGGGATCTCATTTTCTCTGCTTCTTTCTGGATCCCAGACATATTTGGAACATCTCTTTCCTAGGCAATCCCTTGGATTCAAAAAGGAAGATGAGATGGACTCGCTGTGTGTTTGGGATGTAGAATGCATTCCTTCCTCGAACACAGTTGATTCCATGGGGCCTAGGCTGTGGTGGAATGGCCGGCATCTAGAGGGAGGTGGCTGTTTGTGATCAGATAGAGGCTTGGAGGATGGATTCTCCTTTGTCCAACGGGATGGATCCTAATGGATTTGTCTTTTTTATTCCAAGAGTTCCTAGGAGGGCAGAGGGAACATTCAAAAGGATTCCAAGGAGTCTTGGAGGATTGAAAAGGGAAGCTTGACTTTCTACTTTCACTCAGTGGACCCTCTAGAGAGTTGACCATGGCATCCTTTCTCTGTAGTAACATGGGTGGTGAAGTCAGAAGGGGGGTCTTTGGGAATCTCCTGGATAGAGGCATTCTGATGGCTTCCCAGGGCATGGTGTCAGGAACCCTGGGGTAATTTTCTGGGGCTGCTTGCCAGACGCTGTCTGAGTCACATTATCCCCCAGGTTTTCTGTTTCCTCCTTAGAAAATTGGTGGCAGGGAAGGTTCTGCATCAGGAGGAACGCTCCTGCACTGTCGGTGGGCATGCAGGTTCTTGCAGCCCCTCTGGAAAAGAGCACAGTGGTTCCTCTGAATGCTAAAAACAGAACAACCCTAGGAAACAGCAGTTGCCCTCCTAAGAATTTCCCTCAAGGGCACAGAAATGCATAACCAATGGGGTACAAGCATCATGATATGGACACCAACATTATCAACCATAGCGAAACGATGGAGGGCATCCCAATGTCCATTCGCTGATGAGCCATATATATATATATATATATATATATATATATATATATGAATGTAGACATCTAATCTCCCACATATTCTCACTGGAATAGGAGCCAGTTTCAGAAAGAATGTAATCTTACCATTTGCGAGGATGTGGATGGATCTAGAGTGGATTTAGCTAAGCCATATAAGTAAGAAATGACCAATAGCCTATCATTTGCGTCTATGGAATTTCAGAAAGAAAAGATGAACATAGTGGGGGGAGAACGAGAAGTCAGTGCGGAAAGAGACTCCAACATAGAGCACCAACCGAAGGTAGCTAGAGACCAGGGGTATGGAGGGGAAGGATTCAAGGGGCGATGGCTCTTAGGGAGGGCAGTCGTTGTGATGAGCTCTGGGTGTTCTGTGCAGGTGAGGAATCCTGAACTCCTCCCCCTGAAGCCTCGGAACGAACACTGCATGGAAAGGAATTGGAATGGAAGTGAAGGAAGGAAAGAAGACCGTGTTCTACTTCAAGAAGACGGAGGTAAAAATGGAGTGATTTTCGCTCTCTTGTCTTGATGATCATTAGCAAACATACTGTGTTACGATCCACTAGATTCTGTTTGCATAAGGCGCCCTCAGAAAGCTGCCAGGAAGTTCCAGATGTCAGAGCATGTCATGTTCCATGGACATGTTCCTTGCAGTTCGCCCAGGTACAAAGGTAATTGGAGAGAAATAAGGAAGAAGAGGAAAGGAGGCATGAAGCAGGCAGGAGGTAGCCTTCCCCCTTTGTCAAGGAAGCCCTGGGCAGATGTCCATCAAGAAGGAGAGGGGAACCCAGAGTTTTTGGCAGGCAGGGGAGTTCCAGGTCTGCCTCGAGCTGACAGGGGTCCCTGAAGAGAGCTGAGGTATGGGTGTTGCATATCCGAACTGCTGATCTTGAGGTTGGATCTGCGAGGAGCCGAGATGAAGATGGTGATCAGGTGGAGCATCATGCTCCGGGGGGGGGCAGCAGAATGTGGGTGAGGACTCATGGGGACACGGCATTTTTCACTCGCTCTGACGGCCCCGTGCAGCTTCAAACAGATTGGTGACCTGTTAGGTGGCTGGTGGACTCCTACGGTGTGACTTCTGGTTTCCCAGCTAGAGAGTTTGTGAGAGAGGCCCCTGTCGAAGGAGGCTTGAAAACACGACTTAGAGTTAGTGTGATGGACATGGGGAATGGCTACACTGATCTGCCAGTGCCGAGAGGGCACCATTCAGAGTTGACTTCAGGAAATGGATCCTGCAGCGCGGCAGAATCTGAGTTTGTGGACAGGGAAAACAAAGAGGGTAGAGGTGGTTTACAAGAGAGACCAGGCTGGTTCAGCTCCAACTGGGATCAACATGGAGAGGACGCGCGTGGGAATTGGCCGGAATTAAAAGGCCCTGAGGACCGCCGTGACCCCAGTGGCCGAGGTCACTTAAAAATTATGGCAGTTGGCGTCCAAATGAAAAAAGGCCAATACACAAGGGCAGGGGAGCGTTCCTGGAGCAGAGTTGAGGGACAGGTGGCAGCAGGTGGAGCCACTCTGTCTATTCAGGTGACAGGGTTGGCCAAGGATGGGGCTGACCTCAGTGGGGGCAGGCAGGTGTCTCTCACTCCGAGGCTTGTCTGAAGCCCTGAAAGGCACCGTTGGCGATCAAGATGCCAGGCCAGGCCCAGGGGAGCGGCCTTGCAGATGTGCGGCGCCGGAAGTGAGTTCGGCGGGTGTTTTCCGGCCAAATCTCATGAGCGTTCTGCCCAAACCGGGATTGGTTTGGGCAGAATGCTCGTGAGAATTGGCCGGCATTGGGCAGCCCTGCGGACCGCCCTGCACCCCATGGCCCAGGGCCCTTTCTCTACCGGGTTATGGGGCGACCGTAGGGAAAACGCGCCGAGACAACGTGGCCTATCCGGGGGTCTCGATGCAGTGGAGCGTTCCCGGAGCAGAGTTGAGGGACGGGTGGCGTGCGCCTACAACTCTTCGGGCTCCTGGCGCTCACAGTGATGGGGCTGACTTAAGTTGGGGCATGCAGGTTTCTCTCTCTCCGAAGCTTGTCTGAAGCGCCGAAAAGCACCGTTGGCGCCCAGGTGGGAGGGGGCAGCGTGGCCGCGGGACTCAGTGTTACCCAGATAAAGGCTCCGTGGGACACGTCCCTGAAAGCAGAAGCCTGGTGAAGCAGGCGCGGGCCCGGCCCTCTGGGACTGCGCCAAGGAGGGGCCCCCCGAAGGCGGAGGAGCAGGAGGCGTCGGCCTTGCCGCAGCCTGCCTCGCGGAGGGCTTTCTGGCGAGGTTTGTGCGCAAACACTCCAGATGCTGGGCATCTGGACCAGGCCTGGGGGTCGGCCCTACAGGCGTGCACCGCCCGAAGCGAGTTCACAGGGCATTTTCCGGCCAGTTCTCACGAGCGTTCTGCCCAAACCAGGATCGGTTTGGGCAGAACGCTCGTGAGAATTGGCCACCGTTGGGCAGCCCTGCAGACCACCCTGCTCTCCGTGGCCCAGGGCCCTTTCTCGCCCCGGGCATGATGCGGCTGCCCGGAAAGCGCGCGGAAACGACGCAGCCCACCCGGGGGTGCCGGCGCAGGGGAGCGTACCCGGAGCAGAGTTGAAGGACGGGTGGCGGCCGGGCGTGCGCCTCCGTCTTTTGGGCAGATGGGGCGCCCAGTATGCCGCTGACCTCATTTTGGGCACGCAGGTTTATCTTGCTCTGAGGGTTGTCCGAAGCACCGAAAGGCACCGTTGGTGCCGGCGTGGTAGGGAGATGCGTGGCCGCGGGACTCTGGGCTCCCGATATGGAGGGCACGAGGGACAGGTCCCCAGAAGCAGAAGGCTGGGGAAGCGAGCGAGCATTCGAGCCCAGGTTTCCTGACGGGCCCGGCCCCATGGTACAGCGCCGGGGATGGGACCCCCGCAGGCAGAGGATCAGCAGGCGTGGGCCTTGCCGCAGTCTGTCTCGCGGAGTGCCTCTTGGCGGGGTTCGGATGTGGGCACTCACAGTGCCCGGCCAGGCCCGGGGGGCGGGGGGGTGGCCCTGCAGACGTGCGACGCCCGAAGCGAGTCTGCCAGGCATTTTGTGGCCAATTCTCACGAGCGTTTTGCCCAAACCGGAATCGGTTTGGGCAGAACGCTCGTGAGAATTGGCTGGCGTTGCGCAGCCCTGCGGACTTCCCTGCTCTCCAGGGCCCAGGGCCCTTTCTTGCCCGGGGCATGGGGCGCCCGCCCGGAAAAGGCGCGGAAAGGACGCGGCCCACACGGGGCCTCCGGTGCCGGGGAGCGTTTCTGGAGTAGAGTTTAAAGACGGGTGGCGGCAGGGCGTGCGCCTCTGTCTTTGCGGGTGGATGGGGCGCCCAATGATGGGGCTGTCCTCAGTTGGGTCATACAGGTTTCTCTCAATCCGAGGCTTGTCCGAAGCACCGAAATGCACCGTTGGCGCTGGGGTGGGAGGGAAAGGCGTGGCCGCGGGACTCAGGGTTCCCCAGATGGAGGTACTGAGGGACAGGACCCGGGAGCGGACGGCTGGGGAGTAGGCGAAATTTCGAGCCCGAGTCTAGGGGCAGCCCTGGCCCTATGGGACAGCGCCAAGGAGTGGACCCCCGCAGTCCGAGGAGCAGTAGGTATCGCCTGGCTGCAGCCTGCTTCGCGGAGGGCTTCCTGGCGAGGTTCGTGCGCTATTGCTTGCGATGCTGTGCCAGGCCGGGGGGGGGGGGGGGCGGCCGTGCAGATATGCGGCGCCCGATGCGAGTTCGCCGGGCGTTTTTCGGCAGAACGTTTTGGGCAGAACGCTCGTGAGAATTGGCCGGCGTTGGGCAGACTAGCGGACCGCCCTGCTCTCCATGGCCCAGGGCCCTTGCTCGCCTAGGGCATGTTGCGGCCGCCCAGAAATCGCACCGACAAGACGCGGCCCACCCGGGGGCACCAGCGCAATGGAACGTTCCCGGAGCAGAGTTGAAGGACAGGTGGCGGCCGGGCGTGCGCCTCCGTCTTTCTGGAAGGCGGGGCGCCCAAGGATGGGGATGACCTCATTGTGGGCACACAGGTTTATCTCCCTCCAAGGGTTTTCCGAAGCACCGAAAGGCAACTTTGGCGCCTGCGTGGTTGGGAGATGCATGGCTGTGGGACTCAGGGTTCCCGATATGGAGGCCACGAGGAACAGGACCCCAGAAGCAGAAGGCTGGGGAAGCAGGTGAGCGTTGGAGCCCGGGATTCGTGACGGGCCCGGCCCCATGGTACAGCGCCAGGGATGGGAACCCCGCAGGCCGAGGATCAGCAGGCATCGGCCTCACCGTAGTCTGTCTCGTGGAGGGCCTCCTGGGGTTCAGGGGCGAGAACACGTAATGCCGGGCCAGGCCGGGGTGGGGGGGGCGGCCCTGCAGACGTGCGACGTCGGAAGCGAGTTCGCCGGGCATTTTCCGGCCAAATCTCACGAGCGTTCTGCCCAAACCGGGATCGGTTATATATTGTTAAAAAGTCTATAATGCCTAGAGCAATCCATCCATTTAATGCCATTCCAATAAAAATTCCACCAGTATCTTTCAAAGAGCTGGAACAAACACATGCCTAAAATTTGTGTGGAATCAGAAGCGACCCCGTATTGCTAAGAATTGTTGAAAAGAGAAACAAAATTGGGAGCAACACGTTGCCTGATTTCAAAGGTTATTATGAAGCGGTGATCACCAAGACAGCATGGGACTGGCATAAAAACAGCACCATAGACCAGTGGAACACAGCAGAGAGCTGAGGCATGGACCATCAAATCTATGGTCAAATAATATTCAAGAAAGCAGGAAAAGCAGGAAAAAATATACAGTGGAAAAAAGGCAGTCTCTTCAATAAATGGTGCAGGGAAAACTGGGCAGCTCTATGTAGAAGAATGAAACTCGACCAGCCTCTTACACCATACACAAAGATAAACTCATAATAGATAAAAGACCTGAACATGAGACAGGAATCCATCAGAATCCTAGAGGAGAACATAGGCAGTATTGTCTTTGATATCAGCCACAGTGACTTCTTTCAAGATATGCCTCCAAACCAAAGGAAACAAAAGCCAAAATAAACTTCTGGGACTTCATCAATATCAAAAGCTTCTGCAGTGCATAAAAAACAGTTAAGAAAGCAAAGAGGCAACCCACAGAATGTGATAAGATATTTGAAAATGACAGGACAGACAAAAGGTTGATATCCAGGATCTATGAAGAACACCTCAAACTTAGCACACACAAAACAGATAATCATATCAAAAAATGGGCAGAAGTTATGAACAGACACTTCTCCTTGAAGAAATACAAATGGCTATCAGACAGCTGAAGAAATGTACATCATCACTAGGCATTAGCGAGCTTCAAATTAAAACCACATTAATTGTCACCTTACACCAGTTAGAATGGCCTAAATAAGCAAGACAGGAAACAACATGTGTGGGAGAGGATGTGGAGAAAGGGGAACCCTCTTACACTGTGGGTGGGAATGCAAGTTGGTGCAGCCTCTTTGGAGAACAGTGTGGAGATTTCTCAAGAAATTAAAAATAGAGCTTCCCTATGACCCTGCAATTACACTCCTATGTGTTTACCCCAAAGATACAGGTGGCGTGAAGAGAAGGGCCGTCTGTAACCCAAATTTATAGCAGCAATGGCCACGGGATTGGTTTGGGCAGAACGCTCCTGAGAGTTGGCCCGGCTGCCCTGCTCTCAGTGGCCCAGGGCCCTTTCTCGCCCGGGGCATGGGGCGGCTGCCAGAAAGCGTGCGGAAACGACGCGGCCCACCCGGAGGCCCCGCGCAGGGGAGCGGTCCCGGAGCAGAGTTGAAGGACAGGTGGCGCCCGGGCTCACGCCTCGTCTTTACGGCGGATGGGGCGCCCAAGGATGGGGCTGTCCTCGGTTGGGGCACGCAGGTTTCTCTTGCTCCGAGGCTTGTCTGAAGTGCGGAAAGGCACCGTTGGCGCCGGTGTGGGAGAGTGAGGCGTGGCCGTGGGACTCAGGGTTCCCCCGATGGAGGCACCGAGGGACAGGACCCCGGAAGCAGACGGCTGGGCAGCAGGAGAAATTTCGAGCCCGGGCTTAGTGGCGGGCCCGGCCCCATGGGACCGCGCCAGGGAGGGGACCCCCGCAGGCCGAGGATTAGCAGGAGGCGTCGGCCTCGCGGCAGCCTGACTCACGGAGGGCTTCCTGGCGGGGTTCGTGCGCAATGGCTCGCGATGCCGCGCCAGGCTCCGGGGGCGGCCGTGCAGGCGTGCGGCGCAGGAAGCAACTTCGCCGGGCGTTTTCCGGCCAATTCTCACGAGCGTTCTGCCCCAACCGGGATCGGTTCGGGTAGAAAGCTCGTGAGAATTGGCCGGCGTTGAGCAGCCCATTGGACCGCCCTGCTCTCCGTGGCCCAGGGCCCTTGCTCGCCCCGGGCATGTTGCGGCCGGCAGGAAAACGCGCGGAAACGACGCGGCCCACCCGGGGGCGCCGGCGCAGGGGAGCGTTCCCGGAGCAGAGTTGAAGGACGGGTGGCGGCCGGGCGTGCGCCTCTGTCTTTTGGGCAGATGGGGCGCCCAAGAATTGGGCTGACCTCATTGTGGGCACGCAGGTTTATCTCGCTCCCAGGGTTGTCCGAAGCGCCGAAAGGCACCGTTTGCGCCGGTGTGGTAGGGAGATGCGTGCCCGCTTGACTCAGGGGTCCCGATATGGAACTCCCACTGGTAGTGTTAGAGAGTTCCCCTTTCATCAAACTCTCGCTGGCATTTGTTTTCCCTGTCTTGGCAATTTTAGCCATGCCAGCTGTTGCAAGGTGGTATCTCACTGTGGTTTTGATTTTCCTGATGGCTATTGCTGTGGAGCATTTTTCTTGTGTCTCTTGGTCACTTTTATGTCCTCTTGGTAGAAAGGTATGTTCATGTTTTCACCTATGTCTTTAGATAGATTAGGGGTAGTCCCAGGATCATGGATGGTGTGATCTGCTTAGGTGTGGAGACCTTCAGAGAGCTATGAATTGAGGGCTAGAGATAAGGAGAGTATCAGGCTCATGCTCTGTGTTCAGTCTCGTATGAAAATATAAATATAATAAAAATATAATAAAAATAAATATAATAAAAAATAAAATAAAAATAAAAAATAAATATAATAAAAATATAAATAAGCAGGGATTGGTTCAATATGTCATTCATATTTCTCCTGCTCTAAATCCTTTCTGCAGTTCCAAAGGGCATGATTTCTGACTTTATTGTTGGATGAGCCTGTGCTTTGCTCAGGGTCCCCATTCCCTGGGGATTTGGAGCCAGGCCTCTGGGTGTGTTCCTTTAAGAAGCCAACCTATGGGTAGTATTAGGGCCTAGGATCATGGCAGGTTCAACCTTCCAGCTGTGTGGCAAGACTCCATGAGGGCTGAGTTGAGGGTTTGTGTCCCGTGGGCCATGGAATATGGGGGTGGCCTCAGGTGGTCATGCATATTTCTCCTGCTCTGAATCATTTCCAGAGTTCCTAATGCCATGGTTTCCTTCTGGATGGCAGGCAGAGTCCTCTAAAATTGTTCAGGTGTCCCCAGTCCCTAGGACTGAGGAGTCAGCCAGGTCTCTCGGAAAATACCCCTTGGCGGCCAGCTGAAGGTCAGGGTTGCAGTCAGGATTTAGGGTCATGGGTTAGGGTTAGGGTTTAGGGGTTTTCTAGAGTTAATTTATTTGCTTTTAACACAAGATGTCCACACTTAAATAAGATATTTTCTGAGAATATTTTACAGTGCATAAAGTTTAGCATGGAACCCAAATAATTATGGAGAAGAACAAAATGTTCCAAAGCAACACTTAAGACATTATTTCTTGACATTTATGTTTTATCTTCAAAATCATTGAAAATTGAATTGCTCTGTGACTCTTCTCACAGATGAATTTGCTGGCCCTGTCTTTCCAGTCTTGGCTAAAAGCATCTTCTCAGTGGGCTTCCTTAATGGGTGTCTCTGAATGGAATGGTTCTCTTAGCCCTTAGCCTGCATTCCTTCCTATTGTGATTTACTGATTATATCCCACACTCATTGCAAGCTCCCAGGTGGGACTAGAGCTATATATTTGCACTAAGTAGATATTCCATAAATACTTATTATTCAACAAGTATGGTTTTCTTTTTAATCAAAAAATCCATGTTTTATCAATGCATTTTTTAAATCATATCAGAATATATTTGGAGAAAGCTCCTGCTCCATGACTATACATCTGTGCAGGCGGTAGCTTCATTATGTCCTGTGTCATGCTTCCCCGAGCTGGCCAGGATGCTCATGACCCATGTATGAAGCTCAACTTCAAACCTTAGGGGTGAGTTCTGTGAAGCCGCTGGAGGCATTTGGGGGGCTTACACTGCTGAGCACCCCATATCATGCAGGGCCAGATGGGACGTGAGCAGCCCTTCTTTCCCTAGCTTTTCCATTTTCCTCCACCCTCTGTCAGCCTGTGGCTTTCCCACCAACCGTGTCTTTGCAGACAAACTCTGAGATGGCCTATGGCTTGGGACTCCATTGACATCAGAGTCTCATTAGAACGCATTAGAATTAGTGTCAGAGGTTTCTGTGGCCCTTACATGACCCTTTTCCCCAGAATAGGCCTCATGAAGAGTCCCATGAGAGTCGGGGAGTCCAGAAAAGATCAATGGCTGATTGCAGCTCTAGCTGAAGCCGCTCTGGGGGATCCTGCTGGAGGCCATCTCCAGGCTTGGTCAGGCTCTTACACTGATTTCCAATATGACCTAGGAGAGTCATTTTATTGGAGTTTGAGGATCATCATTTTTTTAAAGATTTAATTTACAGAGATTAAGACAGAGAAAGCACAGGCAGACAGAAAGGCAGGCAGAGGCAGAGGGAGGAACAGGCTCCCTGCCGGGCAAGGAGCCCAATGTGGGACTTGATGCCTGGTGCTGGGATCATGACCTAAGCCGAAGGCAGCCATTTACCCAACTGAGCCACCTAGGCATCCCGAGGCTCATCATTTCTAAAATGAGGAAATGTTTTTAGATGAATTGATTCATGTGAGATGATGGAATGAATTCCTAGGATGTTCTGGCCAGTCTCCAAGGTGGATTCTATCTCAGGAGCTCCGACTCCCATCGTCCCTGCTTCTATTGAGTTCCCCCTTTTTAATTAATTAATTAATTAATTATTTGACAGACAGAAATCACAAGTAGGCAGAGAGGCAGGCAGAGAGAGAGGGGGAAGCAGGCTCCCTGCTGAGCAGAGAGCCCAATGCGGGGTTCGATCCCAGGACCTTGGGATTATGACCTGAGCTGAAGGCAGAGGCTTTAACCCACTGAGCCACCAAGGTGCCCGAGTTCCCCCTTTTGACACAATGGCTACTCCATGGAAATTACCCAGGGTGACACTGGACTAACAAATGTCTTCAGGGCGTGCCCCCATGCCATCCAAAGTGGCTGAGAGGCCATGAGCCATTCTGATCCAAAACCCAGGTTTTGGCTGTGCTGCCTTACTTGCCCAACAACAGCAGTGCTTGTGTCAGCTTAGTGAGGACCTCGCCCTGGACACTAGCCCCATGACACTGTGAGGGCGCTGGGAGTCCGCAGTTCAGTCATGCAAAGTAACAAGTGATTCTGCATCAGAGTAGATGATGCAAGGGTTAGTTTTAGAGCAACTGTGACAAAGAAAGATTTAAATGACAGAATAGAAAGTAATTCAACGTACTCTGTATTATGGCCGTGATGGGAAAAGTGAACGATGGGGTCAGAAAGGGGAATGGGAGTTCCTAGAAGCAGACTGGGGTCGTCCTGGGGTAGGGTGTGTCTTGTGGAGGAAGGGACCAGCAGGCTTGTCACAGGCTCCAACAGCGCAGCATCAGGGTGTGCGCTGGGCCTGCCCCACCACCCCCAGGGGCACTGGGGGTGGTCTAGCTCCAGAGGATCTACAGAAATGCAAGTTGGCCTGCGCAGAGCCTTCCTGGTCTGTCTTCTTGGTTCCTGGATGTGGCTCTCACTGCTTTTGGAGGCTGTTGATTGTCCTTTATTTTCCTCTGAGCTGCACTCTTTTGTGTGGATGCAGTGCTGTGAGCGGACGCCCATTCTTCCTGCAACCAAGTGGAGTAGAAGTCATGCTTGTTTTCTAGGTAGACCCGAAGAGATTCAACAGGAATAGCCTTTTCCCAGGTCCCTGGGCCGTCCTCTGCTCACCAACTCTTGAGATGTTAGAAAACATCTTTTATTCTGAACAGGTTGAAAGAATTCATTTGGTTTTAAAAACTTCAGCCTAGTCACACTTTGCTTAATCTCTGACATGATCTGTAAACATTGAATGAACAAGGTTTGACAGGATGAAGGCAGCATGGGCTTTGCAGTGGGGTTTGGGGCACTGTTGACTCCCCGTTGCCCCGTGTGGCCACTCTCCAGATAGCACACGGCCGAATGTATTCCGATGTACCAGCTTCCAGGGAGAAGACAGAAGGTTGGTCCCTGAATTCCTTCACTCCTAAGAACCATCCTCTAATTTGGGAGCAATATTCGAAAGCGAGTATATCTTCACTAGAGATGAGGGTTAGGATCAGGGTCAAGTTGCATACATTAAGTGTGGACAGATTTCTGTGGGTCAATCTTAGCTGCCTAAGAGGTTTTTAAAAAATACAGTGGGAGAGGATAGAGTCACCAAAGTACTGAGCACATTCCTTGTCCCCGGAAATAGGTCACTAAACATAAATATTGTTTCATCTTAGCTGAGGACCAGGAGCTGGTGCTATACAGGTCCTCAGCAGGTAGCATCTTGGCCAGCTGGTCATCTACCCACAACACCAACACCCAGCTCAGCCCATCCTCTGCTCTGCACAAGGGCAGCAGACAGATGGACCGGGTGCAGGTGGGACTCCCTCTGGGCAGGCAGGCTTGCTTCCAACAGGTAGGGAAGTGGGCCAGCTCACATGCACAAGATGTGTATTCTTTTGGCTCCTTGCTCTCTGCCTCCCCTGCCCATCATGCTGGTCCTGAAGCTTTAGCTCCTGGGAGAACGTGGGTTTTCAGATTTCTGTTGACATTCGAAGTATAGATCTGTGTTGCCTTTGTTCCCTGTGCTCGTGTCGGAGATGAAGGTGGGAAAAGTAATCCTATTCTGAAAGCAGAGCATGAAATAGCCAGTGTGCTCTGCCCCCCACACCTCAGGCTTGAAAGCCACAGCCAAGTACATACTTCACATTCTATGCAATCAGCTTTAGGGTCTCCCAGATGCATGTGACATGAAGTTGTACTGAGAGAAATCTTGTTCCCGAAATTTTGCCTTGCAGAAGACAGTTTAGGGATACTGCCCCTCACCTGCGCTCTCATTTCCAGTCTGGCCAATGCCTAGTCACACTGACACGTGTAGCCACACAAGGGCACAGCTACCACATCCTACCAGAGCACTCCCGGTCCCCCTGCCCCCCGTTCTGGCCAACCCTGCATACCACCAGTCCTCCTGAGTGTCCTCTGTCATGGCACATGTCACACAAGGTTGTCAGTTTTTGTCTCTCGGTCTGTCCTTCCTGCTTGGAGTAGATCTGTCTCCCAGATGCCTGGCTGGATGGCAGGCCCATGAATGGTTTCAGGATCTTTTGTCCTGGATCAGCAGGTGTCCTTCAAAATCTGGATGGGCAGGGGGAGTCACTGTTCCTCTGTGTGCCCCCAGCATCAGAGGGATCTAGTGTCCAGGACAAGGGATTTGGGAATCCTCTGAGATGAAGTTTGTTCTGTGAAGGTGGCTTCCTTCCGAGATCAATATGGAACCACATAGAAGGCCATTCCAGGGGACAGAAAGCATGTTGCTGTATTGTATTCTTCTTGCACACTGTGGCTACCAGAGAGGAAACACATGCTCACCCACACAAGTTCACACTTTTACCTGTGTTTCTGAACATCACTACCATGGAAACAACAGTGAATTCCCGTTGGGCTGGAGACCTGTAGACGTGACATTCCAGGTGTAAAAGAGGAGCATGGATATGCCATTCTGGCTAAAGGGATGGAAGTCCTTACCTCTGGGGGTGAATCAATTAGATTTGACCCAGAAGGCGCTACATTCTACTCAAAGAAGGACATGATCCTAGGATATTTGGGACCAGGGATAGGCACAAACTTTTGTATAAAGTCTTCTGTAAAAATTTTCTGTTAGGTGTTGCAATCCATGTGGTGTCTCTGACAATGACTCCACTCTTGCATTGTGGCTTGAAAGCAACCACAGACCATCCATAACTCATGTTCCAGCCACACTTGATTGAGAGATTACAGGGGGAGTTTCCTTTGGTCCATGGGTGGTCATTTCTCACACCCCAGATTTGCAATATGATGGATGATGGGGGAGAGGACTCTTCTTTTCCCGTGGCAGAGTGGGAGGACACTTTTCCAGTTGCTGGGTGGGAGTACACTTTTCCAGTGGTTGGGTGGGAGTGCACTGGGATTTATCCTTCCTGACCCTGGCCCCTCCACTTGAAAGGAAAAAAAAAAGATGATAGTGCGATTGGCCAACAATTAAGGTTTCAGGAATCTCCTCTCCCCACTTTTTTGGGCTTTGGGCTTCCTTCAACACGTTTGTCTGTGGTTGAATTCCACGTAGGTATTCTTTGGCTGAGTAAGTCCCCATTGCTGGGTGGGTATATCTTGCAGGTTATATACCACACATATGGTCATCTTATTCAGGCCAAGACCATGAGCACATTTAGGGTTTTCTTGACTTAGTAGAGGATCCAGCATATGTCGGCCTCAGGATGAGTCTGATCCAGCCCTCAGCAATGTTATGGAACACATGCCTTTCTGGGCCCTCTCTGGCACTGGCACGGGCCTGGCTTAGACCACTTCCGCAGTCACAATGGAAAAGCCCCTGGCCTGGTTTTCCCCCAGACCATGCTTGGCCCTTTGGATGGAACCAGGTCCCATGCCCATGGATGAGCCAATCCCCAGGACCGGGGGTGGAGCCATGGAGATTGGCACACGTTGGTAAGACCTCTGTTGCAATGACTTTTGTACTGGCCTTGATGGCAAAAAATTCTGGGATGCAACTGTTAATAAAACAAATATTAATTTCTGATAGTAACTGGGTCCAAGGTGCTGGCTTAGCACCCAGAACCTCAGTCAGTCCCAGCACCTCGGTGCTACTGTACTTCTCTGCAGAGACAATGGCCGAGAATGAGCAAAGCAGATGGAAATGGGCCTGGAGTGCACAAGGGAAGGGTATGTGTGTGTAGGGGGTTGGGGATAATAGCTCTGGCCAAACTATATCTTCTACTTACCGAGGTTCAAGAAGGTGTGGGGAATCCGTGGTGTTTCACTCTCCGTCATTTTGTAGATGAATAACATGCATTTGCATGGAGTATGGCAAGACTTGTTCCAAGTCTTCTCTAGCTGGTGCAGCGGTCAGGGAGAGTGCGGCCTCCATCTGCTAGGAGACGGCTGAGAGGCTGAGTTTTCCCAAGAAGGTGTGCAGCTTTCGCAGGACTCACTGTGAGCTGCACACAGGACTGACAAGGACAGTTCACAGTTTTGTTCTGAGGATGGAGTATTGGAAGAATGCGGTGCCCCGTGTAAACTGTGTGGCCCTGGGGTCCCCAATATGTAGAACTTTGGGTCCAAAGCTCTGGGAATGGAGGTCTGTGGTTTGGGCCTACAGCATGGCAGGCCAGATCTGCAGATGCTGATTTGAGCTCCCTGGGGTCTGAGTTTATGGCAGCTGTCAGGCTGTGTCTCAGGCTCGAGTTTGTATCCATGGAGGACCTCCGAAAATGGGGAAGCCACTCTGGGACCCTGCAGGTTTCTCCTACTCTGAGGGTTTTACAGAGCTCTAAATAACAAGGTTACCTTCTGGGGGTCGGCATGATTTCTGTTTTGTGGCTCAGGGGTCCCCCATATGGAGGATTTGAGACCAGGTCTCTGGGGACAGATGCCGGAAAACCTAAGGTAGAATTAGGAATACGTCCTAGCGGCATGGCAGGCCTGAGTTGGTGGCTCTTGGGCGAGCTATCCAAGGGAATGATTTGATGGGCGGGGCTCTGGATGAGCGTCAGACTGTGCATCAGTGTCCAGGGTAGCCTATAACAATGAGGTGGCTTTGGGGGCCTTGCAGGTTTCTCCTAATATGGAGGATTGTGCAGTTTCATAGGATACATTTTCCTTCTGGAGGTCAGCCAGAGTCCTGTGGTGTAGCTCTGAAGTCCCCCATCAGGAGAGCTTGTGGGTTGGGAGTCCCCGGACAGAAGTGTGAAAAGTCAAGCTAGGGACAGGGGTAGGACTAGGGTATGGTAGGCCTGATCTGCAGACGCTGAGATGAACTCCCTTGATCTGAAGTTAGGTCAGGTGTCAGGCTGTACCTCAGGCTGGAGTTTATGTCCATGAGGGCCACCAAATGTGGGGTGGCCTCAGGGGGCCATGGAAGTTTCTCCGGTATAAAGCTTTTGTGTAAACCAAAATAGCAAGATTTCATTCTGGGAGACAGGAAAAATCTTGTTTTGTAGCTCAGGGGTTCCCATATGGAGGGATTCGAGACCAGGCCTCTGATGACGGATGTCGCTCTCGGCCCGCAAGAACGACCCGCAGACGAGGTGAGTGGCAAGCTTCTTTTATTACTAATGCTAATGTACTAATGCTAATGGCGGCCGCGCCGCACCAAGCACTTACAGCAGTATTTATCCACGAAGTTCACCCGTTCTCGCCCCCCTATTTGGCCAATCATAACGCCGTGCACGCAATGTCCTTGTGGACCCTTATGTAACCATACAGGACTCTATTGTTCTCTAGCGGTGATCATGCGTTTATCTCTTGGCTCCTGGTGCTGTGTGCGTCAGCCACGAGCGCACCCACATCCTCCTAAACCAATCATTCTCAGTTCCTCAATCTTCAGGCACTCCCGTCTACGTGACTCCCTGCATCTGCTGGATGGCTCTCCACAGACGGATGCCTGAGAACCCAAGCTAGGGTTAGAATTAGGGCCTAGGGGCATGGCAGGCCGGCTCTGCTGGTTGTGGGGCAAGGTACCTCAGTGGCTGAGTGGAGGGTGGTGTTCCGGCTGAGTGTCAGAATATGCAGGTCCAGGGCGGGCCTCTGAAAGTGGGGATGGCTTTGGGGGCCATGCAGGTGTTACCTACTCTGGGGTTTTATGCAACTCCATAGGACACGGTTGCCTTCTGGAGGGCAGGCAGAGTTCTGTGGTGTGGTTTTGGAGTCCCCAATATGGAGGGCTTGTGGACCAGGAATCATGGGACAGAAGTCTGAAAACCCAAGCTAGGGTTAGGATTAGGGCCTTGATATATGGCTGGTGAAATCTGCTGGCCCCCCGATGAGCTACCTGGGGAGGCTGATTTGAGGGCTGGGCTCATGCTGAGGGTCAGAATGCTCATTAGTGTCCAAGGCGGGTCTCTGAAAGTGGTGGTGGCCTCGGGGGCCATGCAGGTTTCTCCTAATCTGGGGTTTTTGTGCAGCTCCTTATAGCGCTGCCTTCTGGAAGGCAGGCAGAGTCCTGTGGTATTGCTCCACAGTCCCCAATCTATAGGGCTTGTGGGCCAGGACTCTGGGGACAGAAGCCTAGGGCATGGCAGGCCCAACTTGCAGACGCTGATGCGAGTTCCCTGGGATCTGAAGTAAGGATAGGTGTCAGGCTATGGTTCAGGCTGGATATTGTGTCCATGGGAACCACCGAATGTGGCAGTGGCCTCCAGGTTTTGTGAAGGTTTCTCTCACTCTGGTGGTTATGCACAGCTCCAAATGGCAAGGTTTCATTTTGGGGGACAGGAGTTCTGTTTGTGCCTCAGGAGTCCCCCATAGGAGCGATTCAAGAGGGATTCCAGGCCAGGCCTCTAGGTATAAATGCCTTAAAACCCAGTTTAGGGCTAGGATTAGGGCCTAGGGGTATGGCAGGCCTGACCTGATGGCTCTGGGGCAAGGTACCCATGGGGTTGCATTGAGAACAGGGCTCAGCTGAGGGTCACAATGCAGGTTTGTGTGCAGGACGGCCTCTGAAAGCGGTGGTGGACGCATGGACCATTCAGGTTTCTCCTACAATGAAGGTTTTACACAGCCCCAAATAGCAAGGTTTCCTTCTTGGGGAGTTGGAGTGAAAGACCCTAGAGGACCCGCACCCAAGGACGCACTCACAGACCACTGGATGCAATAAGCAAGAGGATTTTATTCGGGCATGCTCGGACTCCCAGGGACACTTGACCAGGATGGGTCAGTGCCTGAGAGCCCCGATCTGTTTCAGGAATGCCTTAATATAGAATTTTACAGTCCATTACATCAGAGCCCTCACTTTTCTAGCCAGTAATTTCAAAGCATTACAGGAAGGCCTACACATAGGTAGCCAATCCTTTAAAACCAACCATACATTCTGGCCAGTCACCGTTCAGGTAGTGTACAGTAGAGGGTACGTGTTGAATTGCACGTTTCTAACCTTTATCTGTATATGTGCTGAACCGCACGTCTCCAGCTAGCGTACGTGCCGAACCGTACGTCTCCGGCCTTGGTACGGGAGGCAACCCTTATCAATTTTACTTAGTAGTAGGGGAAATTCTTAACAGGGGAAGGGTATAACTTTATTTGATTACACAGCGAACGAGGGTTTAAGCAATTTTTCATTTCTTAGCAAAGCATTAGAAGCATTATTATACAGAAGCCAGAAACAGCTGGGTTAAACACAGATTTTTGCTATTCGTTATCCTGTTATGCTGCTTGCTGACTCCCTTATCTATGGTCAGCTGGCCACAGTTTCTTAGTTAGCATAAGCTGGTTATAAAAAGAATGTTAAAACTTATAGGCTATACTATAGTTCTGACCTGGGGTCCTTCATTCCCCCCTTTTTCTTTAACATGGATATAATCTTATATCCATCTGTTTTGTTCTTCAATTGAATCCTTTTGGGACTCTACTTGTTTAAGTAGTTGGTATTGCTGAGTCAAGACCATAGTCTGAACAACAGACAGGCGATCTTTAATGAATTGTACTAACCTGTTTAAGACGCAAGGACCAAAAGTTAGAATTAATAACAGAATGATGAGAGGGCCCATTATAGATGACAACAAAGTAGTAAGCCAAGGCGATCTGTTGAACCAGTTTTCAAACCATCTCTGCTGGCACTGAAAATTCCTTTTTCTTTGAGCAAGTCTTTCTCTGAGTTTATCCATAGTTTCTCTGACTACTCCAGTTTGATCTGCATAAAAGCAACATTCTTCTTTTAAGGCAGTCAGGGGTGCCTGTGGAATGTCACACATATTACCAAGGGGAGTGGGTGGAGAGGAGGTGCAAGGCATCAGCCCCTTCTCCATCCTCAGCCAGCCTCCTGCTCCCTCATCATTTCCCCCTGAACAATTTTGACCCTTAAATCTTTAAGGTGGTTGAAGGTGGAAGGTCTCATCTTCTGTAACTTCTTCCTGCTGAATAGGGGCGTAGAGCTGTCCCTACCTACTGGGGTCAATATTGATCAGGGTAGGAATGTATAAGGGAGTTACGAAAGGTGGAGGCAGCTGAATCCAGCGCTGACAGTGAAGAGGCGTCCTCGCGCGCGACAAGGATCGTCTTTCGTGGTGAAGTCATTGCAGCAATGGAGTCTTGGCACCAAATAGAGAAACACTGAACAAAGCAACATATTAAGGTTAATAAGGCGATAAGAATGAAAAGCCCGAGAAGGAGATTTGGCCATAGTCCTCCTTCAAACCAGGAACTTAACCATTCACTGAGAGAGAGAGAAGGATCTTGTAGGGCCTTAATTTGGGTATTCATATATTTTATTAGTCCTGTGACATTTTTGTGATAGTCTGGGATGTACACACAACATTCTGTCTTGATAATTGCACATGTGCCATCCTGGGCTGCTGTCAGGACATCTAAGGCCATCCTATTTTGTAGGACTGCCTTGCATATCTGTGACACTTTGGTATTAAGCTGGGAGATGCTATTTAGTGAATCATTGAGTGCCTTTGTAGTATATTTATTAAGGGCTTCTACATGCCACATGACATCCTCTAGTTCCGCAGATGGAACAAAGATGGATGCTAAGTTATCATAACATTTAAAAACAGATCATGTCCACCTTTGTTTCAAGTTGGGGAGATTAGCTGGAGTGGTGATGGTTTTAGTAATGCGCCCATGAATCCAGGCAAATCCTAAAGTACAGCGACTTATCCACCCTGGAGGAAGCCAGGGCCACAGGTTGGCTCCACATATCCAGTGGGTTCCGTTTGGAGCTGGCCATCTAATGCCAGGTTGCCTTGCCCAGTCAGTAGCAGACCAGTCAGTAGTCTGGAGTACTATTACTTGGGAACACATTTCTAGTGAGCCATCCTAGACATCGTGTGTTATTTGCCCAAGTACCACTCGTATGATTCCTTTGTTCCCAGCATAAAACTGCCTTCTGACTGAGCTGTCCAATCGTGGGTGTAAGCCACAGATATGTATCTCAGATGTGATATATGCCATTCTTAGTATAGCGATAAGGAGGGTTTTGGAACTTAGGCCCATATTTGATTGGGGAGTTATGGCTTGATAGCATCCCCTTTCCTTCCAAATAGCTCCCTGGGCATGTAGTACCAGAAAGGCATATTTGAAGTCAGTATAAATGTTAATTCTTAGGCTTTGACAATTTGGCTACTAAGACAAATCTGGATCTGATGTGACATCATTACAGTCAGGGACTGTCCCATAGTGAGCTTTGAGGCTCCTTTTATGAGGGCTGTTCTATGCTTAGCTAAAGCATCTGTTTGTAATCGCACCTCAACAGAGGTGGCCTCTAGGATAAATATGACTAAGGGATGAAACCAATAAGACGACCTTTGAGTGGTCCAGCCTTAACAATATCCTGATTACAGAGGATCACTGGCAGGTGAGAAAACTTGTCAAGAGATAAGGGGAGTCCCCCATGCATTATACAATCCACTCATAAACAAAGTGGGGTTATCCATTGTCTTCACAAGTCCATAGTTAATCCTATGGAGTGCGGTATGCTGGCTTTTAGGCAATTTCATTATTCCAGTTGTTTCATTATGTGTCGTGGGGTCTGCTAATATCCCCACAAAACAGTAAGATCAACTAAAGAAGCTATTGTACAACTTCTCTGAAGTTTATTTTAAATTGTTTAGCTTAGGTAAACATTTAAAGACAATTAAATTTAGAATTTAACATCCATAAAGGTGTGTTACTAAAACAATTTTTCTCTCTAAAATAACCCTCATTTACAGAGATAGCCAAATCAGGACTAATTCACTTGTGAAACAAGTCCAGTTTTGACAAACTTGGCCCATTATTTACATAAGCTCAGCAAGAACAGTGAGCGTGATCAATAGATCTTTTAGCATCTGCTTTGCTGGAACTTTTTATAAGGAATCTCTAGGTTGAACTTTTAGTAGCCTCTCCAAGCCAGAAGCCAAGCCCTGTACTTGCCATCAGGCATGCCTGCAATACCTGTTGATTTGGGCGAGTTCCTCTTCTGAGTTTCCGCACCTACCAAAGAGTGACATTCTTTACTCACCTGGTGAGGCTGCCGGGAACTCTGTAAGCAAGGTATCAGGCCAACAGTCAGTCCCAAGGGGCTTTATGGCTCCAGGTTTCATAAAGTCAACCTTAGTTCCTTTAAACTGTTTGGTCATATCTGAGTCTATTCATGTCTTTCTCAAATATGACATTCCAGTCAAAGCCTTGGTAAAACAACCAGTTCTCAATGGTGTCCTGTTAAAGGAGAACAGATTCTTATTGAACTTATGCAAATGACTGATTGCCATGGAAGAATGAATACTTACTGAGACCTTTTGGTTTCAGAGGGTTCAGATAGAGAGAAAATTTGAATGCCTTGAGCACTTTTACATCTCTGTAAGTTACAGATAACTTAAGAAAAAGTATCCCTAGTCTGGAAGAGCAAACATTAGAGAACTAGCAATGTCTAAAACAAGACAAAACATTAAGAGACACAACACTATAATTTTTTTAGTTCATTTAGTTCCATATTATTAAATCTGGTGAATGCGGCTTTAGTCAGTTTTGGAAATTCTTACCCATTTCAGTTTTAGGATTTTCAAGTATATCAAATATCTGTATTTGTCCTGAAAGTCCTTTATAGGAATCTCCTTGAAGATAAAACTCATTTTATAAGAGAATTAAAACAATTATAAATGACAAAAACTCAGAATGGATATGGTTAGAGCTAAAGAGACATGGGAGTTTACAATTTAGCTGCAAGAAAATCAGGTTACAATTTCTGTGACATATAACATTCTCATAATTACAATATCAAGCGATGATCTCTCAAAACATTAAAACTTTAGGAAATGCATAGAATCTCTAGAATAGTTATAGCATTTTCCCAAACGTAACCCAAGGTTTATCATTGGTTTAAATCTTGTCAACAATTGCTAAAACCTTAGAAAGTTTAAAAACACATGCCTAAATATAATTAGGGATGTTAAACACCTGATAAAACAAAATATAGGAACTGAATTTTCCAGGCAGGCAAAGAGAAAACCATTTACACTTTTTAACAGATCAATTAGCTAAGAAAACTTTGCCCCTTTTAAACAGAAAGAAAACCAGCTTTTTATACCAGTGTCTTTCCCTTTTTTAATTTTACTTCTAAGTGTGCAGTCTTAAGATAGGAGTTTTCTGGGTTTCCCTTCTATCATGAATGATGTCGCAGACAAGGGAGGGGTATCTTTCCCCTGCTGTTTTGTTCCCATCCCTCATGGGAATTTAGGATCGTCTTAGCTAAGGCCTGTCCGTATAAACCCCGGACCAGGCTACTCCGTGGAGTAGATGACCGTTATGCCATATGACGCCCCGCGAGACTCAAGGTGCAGCCCCCTCAGACTCCGTAGCCGAAGTGGTGGAGCCATACAGACACATTCATACAGTCAGGCACTCTTCAGATTCAAACAGGTTGGATACTCTCCCCTTTTGGGCATCTCTGGCTAATGGGAGGTGATCAGTCTCCCTTTTCACTCTTTACAGATTAGAGCGAGTTTCTATGGTTACAGGCAATGGAGGATGGTAACAGGGTGTTTTCGCAGTCCCTCAAGGTTGGGCTGTTTCCTTAATCTCTCAAGGCCAAATGGCCCTTATACTTGGAAGTATAATCTATGTGGAGGCAGGTCAGGAGAGTGCTAAATTACCTTGGAGGCTGTTTTTCTTTCTTTTTTAGTCTGTCCTGACCATATCTAAAATTTCTTTTGTGAAGATTTCTGTTCATAAACCTTTTATAACTTTCCTTTGCATTCAGGTTTTGTCCCAAGCCATTTCCTTCCAAACAACCATCTCATTTAGGACAAAATTACCTTCCTTAAATCTTTCTTACATATTTCCTACTTTCCTACATGCAGAGTTTCCTTTTATTTCCATCAGTCTTAGTTACACTAAGCAGAACTTTGTATTCTTAGAAACATCTTTAGTTATTAACCAATTGTGAACTGCTACAACAGAATTCTTCAGGTGGCAAATTTATGAAAGTTACTTCAGCAATTACCCATTAGAACTTTGAGACAGACAATTAACCATCAGTTTAGTTATTTCTTTGCTAACAAATTTTAATAACACAAGCTTATTTGACCTTCAGTAACTTCGAAGTTTCACATTTACTGCTGATAACTTAAAAGACAGGTCTTATCTTAATTAAACCAACAAACTTAACTTAGTTCCTACACTGATTTACGTTCCACTTGGACCCACTCCACTTTGAATGTTTACCTGAGACATGCGTGGGAAGATCTGGAGTGGGGAGGTGTTAGGTCCAGGGGGTGTTGTTCTTGCTCCTTGACAGTGAAGAGAGAAGGAGCTGTGGTGCATGATCTAGAGGCCAGTCATGCAGGCTGCATACACGTTGGTACAGAAATAGGAGAAGAGGGAAACAGAAGAAACAAAGTGCTGCCAGGAGACAGAGAAAGGATTCCCAGTTTTGGAGCTCCTAAGCCCCAACAGAGGAGCAGACGCCATGCTTTCCCACCAGCAAGGGGGGAGGGGTTAAGCAGTCCAAGTCAGGCCAGAGAACACAGGGAAACTTCCCCGAAACAAAGAGAGTTTCGGCAGCTGCTTGGGAATATTCCTTATAGTCTCTGTCTCGAGTTAGACCAACCCCAGTTGGCTCCAGTTATAGCCATTAACATGGGAAGTGAGTGAGGGAGAAGTTCCCACATCTATCAGGAGAAACAGAAATAAGGTTAGAGTCCCCTTTGCTAGGGATGGCCCAGCGACCTGGGTTTACTAGAAGAAGGCTTAAACGTATTGTCCCATTTTAGATTCTGAATAAAGCAAGAAACAAATAGCCACAACACTGAACAAGACAAACAGACCGGTCACAAGACGTGCCTTACGGCTTTGGCGCCAAACCGAAACCGATTCCGACGGTCGGGGGAAAGCAGAAGCTGTTCCCTCGGCCAAAAATTGAACGTATCCCTCGGATACGCTTGGAGCACCGAAAAATCGGGCTCCCCGAATCCCTGGGACGTCTCCCAGGGTGGCAGGGGAGAAGTGTGAGTCCGTCAACTCCTTCTCAAGCTGCCCCGAACCGAACACCGGTCTATTACGCGTAATAGCACAATTCCGATACCGAACACTGAACGAGACACAAACAAGAAGCAGGCAGACAAGGCAGCAGACAAGACAACAGACAGAGACAATGGCCGGCCAGCTTACCTCCCGGTGGGACCGGTGGTCGTTGGGCTGGGGTCCACGGTGGATCTCGGTGGAACCTCCAAATGAAAGACCCTAGAGGACCCGCACCCAAGGACGCACTCACAGACCACTGGATGCAATAAGCAAGAGGATTTTATTCGGGCATGCTCGGACTCCCAGGGACACTTGACCAGGATGGGTCAGTGCCTGAGAGCCCCGATCTGTTTCAGGAATGCCTTAATATAGAATTTTACAGTCCATTACATCAGAGCCCTCACTTTTCTAGCCAGTAATTTCAAAGCATTACAGGAAGGCCTACACATAGGTAGCCAATCCTTTAAAACCAACCATACATTCTGGCCAGTCACCGTTCAGGTAGTGTACAGTAGAGGGTACGTGTTGAATTGCACGTTTCTAACCTTTATCTGTATATGTGTTGAACCGCACGTCTCCAGCTAGCGTACGTGCCGAACCGTACGTCTCCGGCCTTGGTACGGGAGGCAACCCTTATCAATTTTACTTAGTAGTAGGGGAAATTCTTAACAGGGGAAGGGTATAACTTTATTTGATTACACAGCGAACGAGGGTTTAAGCAATTTTTCATTTCTTAGCAAAGCATTAGAAGCATTATTATACAGAAGCCAGAAACAGCTGGGTTAAACACAGATTTTTGCTATTCGTTATCCTGTTATGCTGCTTGCTGACTCCCTTATCTATGGTCAGCTGGCCACAGTTTCTTAGTTAGCATAAGCTGGTTATAAAAAGAATGTTAAAACTTATAGGCTATACTATAGTTCTGACCTGGGGTCCTTCAGGAGCAGTTCTGTTTTGTGGCTCAGGGGTCCCCCTTATGGAGGGATATGAGCCCAGTCTCTGGGGATGGATGTCTGAAAACCCAAGCTAGGTTTAGAATTGGGACCTAGTTGGCAGGCCATATCTGGTGCCTGTGGGGAATGGTACCAGGGTTTGCTGAGTGGAGGGCGGGTCTCAGGCCGAGTGTCTGATGGGCATTAGTGTCCAGGGTGGAACTCTGAAATGGGATGGCATTGGGGGCCATGCAGGTTTCCTCTATTCCAGGGTTTTTGTGAGCTTCATAGGGCATGGTTTCCTGCTGAAGGGGGGGTAGAGTCCTGTGGTGTGGCTCGAGTCCCCAGTCTGGAGGGCTTTTGGGCCAGGATTCTGTGCATTGAAGTCTGAAAACCCAAGTTAGGCCTATAAATAGGGTGTAGGGCACGGCAGTCACACTCTGGTGGCTCTGGGACAAGGTACTCAGTGGGCTGAGTTGAGAGCTGAGCTCAAGCCGAGGGTCAGAATGCATATTAGTGTCCCAGACAAGTCTCTGAAATTGGGTTGGCCTCAGGAGACCACAGGTTTCTCCTAGTCTGCGGGTTTTGTGCAGCTCCACAGGGCATGGTTTCCTCGGGAAGGCAGGCAGAGTTCTGTGGTGTGGTTCTGGAGTCCCCAGTCTGGGGGGCTTGTGGGCCAGGAATCTGGGGAAGGAAGTCTGAAAACCCAAGCTAGGGTGGGGGTTAGGGCCTAGGGCATGGCATCCCTGATCTGCCGATGCTGAGGCAAGCTCCCTGGGATCCGAAGGTAGGGCAAGGTTCAGGTGCTCACTCAGTCTTGAGTTTGTGTCCATGATGGCCAGTGATTGTGGGGGTAGTCTCAAGGGGCCATGGAGATTTCTAGCTCTCTGGGGTTTTTGCACAGCTCCAAATAGCAATGTTTTCTTCTGGGGCAGAGGAGGAGTCTTGTTTTATAGCTCAGGGGTCCCTGGTATGAGGGTATTCAAGGCCAGGCCTATGGGTATGGATGCTTTAAAACCCGATATAGGGTTTGTATTAGGGCTTATGGGATTGGCATGCCCGATCTGCTGTCTCTGGAGAGAGCTACCCAGGGGGCTGAGTTGAAAAAAAAAGGGCTCAGGTTGAGGGTCACAGTGTGTGTTTGTGTCCAGGGTAGCCTCCGAATGTGGGGGTGGCCTCAGGAGTCGTGCATGTTTCTCTTACTCTTACTTCTCAGCTCCAAATAGCAAGATTTCCTTCTGGGGCACAGGAGTTCTGATCTGTGGCTTGGGGCTCCCTCTATATGGAGGTATTTGAGACCAGGCCTCTGGAGACAGATGCCTGAAAACCCATGCTAGGTTAGCATTAGGGCCTAGGGGCCTGGTAGGTCGGATATGTGGGCTCTGGGGCCAGCTACCCAAGGGTTTCTTTTGATGGCCGGGGCTGAAGCTGAGTGTCAGCCTGATCATTAGTGTCCAGGGAGCCCTATGTTTGTGGAGTGGCCTCTGGGGTCGTTTCTCCTAATCTGGGGGTTTTGTGCAGGTTCTGTGCAGGTTTCTCTGAATCAGAGGGTTTTGTGCAGCTCCATAGGGCACAGTTTCCTTGTGGAGGGCAGGCAGAGTCCAGTCGTGTGACTCCAGAGTCCCCAATCTGGAGGGTTTGTGGGCCAGGACACCAGGGATAGAATTCAGAAAACCCAAGGTTGGGTTAGGGTTAGGGTCTAGAGAAAGGCAGGCCTGATCTGCAGATGCTGAGATGAGCTCCCTGCGATCTGAAGTTAGGGCGAGTGTCAAGTGGTCACTCAGACAGGAGCTTGTGTCTATTAGGGCCACCGAATATGCCGGTAGTCTCCTGGGGCCATGAAGATTTCTCCAGCTCTGGTGGCTTTGTGCAGCTCCAAATAGCAAGGTTTCATTCTGGGGACAGGAAGAGTCCCGTTTTATGGCTCAGGGATCTCCTATATGGAAGGATTCAAGACCAGGCCTCTGGGTATGGATGCCTGAAAACCTCTCCTAGGTTTAGGATTAGGGCCTAGGGGCATGGCAGGCCCAATCTACTGTCCCTGGGGCAAGCTACCCAGTGGGCTGAGTTGAAAATAGGGCTCATGCTGAGAGTCACAATGCGGGTTTGTGTCCACGGTAGACTCTGAATGTGGAGGTGGCCTCAGGGTCCATACATGTTTCTCCTACTCTGATGGTTTTATATAGCTCCAAAAAGCAAGGTTTCTTACTGGGGGGCAAGAGGATTTTTCTGTTTTCTGGCTCAGGGCTCCCATCTCTGAAGGAATTCGAGACTAGGCCTCTGGGGAAAGATGCCTGAAAATCCAAGGTAGGGTTAGGGTTAGGGCTGAGGGGCATGGAAGGCCCAATCTTCTGGTTCTGGGGCTGCTACATGGGTGGCTGATTGAGGTCGCAGCTCTGGCTGAGTTTCAGTATATGTATTAGTTTCCAGAGTGGGCCCATGGCAGTGAGGGTGGCCTCGGAGGCTGTGCAGTTTTCTCCTAATCTGGGGGTCCTGTACAGATCCTTAGGGCACGGTTTCCTTCCGGAGGGCAGGCAGAGTCTTGTGGTGTGGCACGGGAGTCCCCAATCTGGAGGGCTTGTGGGACAGGACACTGGGGATGAAAGTCTGAAAACCCAAGCTAGGGTTAGGGTTAGGACTTAGGGCATGGCAGGCCCAACCTATAGATTTTGAGACAATCTCCCCAGTACCTCAAGTTAGGAGGGAGTGTCACGTGGTCACTCAGGCTGTAGTTTATGTCCATGGGGGTCGCTGAATGTTGGGGTAGCCTCATGGGGATGCGGAGTTTTTTTTTTTTTCCCCCCACTATAGGGCTTTTGCACAAGTCGAAATAGCAAGGTTTCATTCTGGGGGTCAGGAGGACTCCTATTTTATGGCTCAGGGGTCCTCCATATGGAGGGATTCAAGAGCAGGGCTCTGGGTATGGATGCCTGAAAACCAAAACTTGGGTTAAGATTAGGGCCTAGGGGCATGCAAACCTGATCTGCAAGCTCTGGGGGAACTCACCAAGGGACTGAGTTGAAAAGGGAGCTCAGGCAGAGGGTAACAATACGGGTTTGTGTCCAGGTCAGACTCTGAAGTGGGTGTGCCCTCAGGGGTCATACAGGTTTTTCCTACTCTGGGAGTTTTATACAGCTCCAAATAGCAAGGTTTCATTCTGGGGGGCAGGACGAGTTGTGTTTTGTGGCTCAGAGGTCCCCCACATGGAGGGATTCTAGACCAGGCCTCTGGGGACAGACATCCGAACACCCAAGCTAGGATTAGGATTAGGGCTGAGGGGCATGCCAGGTCCAATCTGCTGGCTCTGAGGCCCGCTACCTGGGTGGATGACTGTCGGCTGGGGCTGTGCCAGAATGAGTATTAGGTCCAATGCTGGGTTCCATAAATGGGGATGGCCTCGGAAGCCATGCAGGTTTCTCCTAATCTGTGCACCTGTGCAGCTCCATAGGGCACGGTTTCCTTGGGAGGGCAGGCAGAGTTCTGTGGTGTGGCTCTGGAGTATCCAATCTGGAGGGTCTGTGGTCCAGGACTCTGGGGACGGAAGTTGGAAAATGCAAGGTAGGGTTAGGGTTAGGGCCTAGGACATGGCAGGTCTGATCTGCAGACTCCGAGGCAAGCTCCCTGGGATCTGAAGACAGAGTGCATGTCAGGCGGTCTATCAGGCTGGAGTTTGTATCCATGAGGGTCACTGAATGTGGGGCTGGGCTCATGGGGCCATAGATGTTTCTCCCACTCTAGGGATTTTGTGCAGGGACAAATAACAAGGTATCCTTCTCTGGGGCAGGAGGAGTCCCGTTTTATGGCTCAGGGGTTCCCCATATGGAAAGACTGGAGACCAGGCCTATGGGTATGGATGCCTGAAAGCCAATTTAGGGCGAGGATTAGGGCCTGGAGGCATGGCAGGCCCAATCTGCTGGCTCTGTGGCAAGCTACCCAGGGAGCTGAGTTGAAAATGGGGCTCAGGCTTAGGGTCACAATACGGGTTTGTGTCCATGTGAACTCCGAACTTGGGGGCTACCTCAGGGGCCATGCAGGTTTCTCCTAATCTGTTTTTTTTTTTTTTTTTTGGGCTCCATAGCACACAGTTTCCTTCTGGAGGACAGGCAGAGTCTTGTGGTGTGGCTCCAGAATCTCCATTCTTAAGGGCTTGTGGGCAAGGACTTTGGAGACAGAAGTTTGAAAACCCAAGCTAGGGTTTGAATTAGGGCCTAGGGCATGGCTGGCCTGATCTGCAGATGCTGAGGCGAGCTCCCCGGAATCTGATGTAGGGCAAGTGTCAGGTGGTCGCTCAGGCTGAGTTTGTGTCTATGAGGTCTGCCGAACGTGGGGGTGGCCTCATGGGGCCATGGAAGTTTTTTCTGCTCTGGGGTTCATGCTCAGCTGCAAAAAGGAAGGATTCCTTGTGGTGTACAGGAGGAGTCCTGTTTTACGCTTTAGGTGTCCCCCATATGGAGGGATTCAAGAGGAGGGCTCTGGGTATGGATGCTTGAATACCCAACCTAGGTTCAGGATTAAGGCCTAGGGGCATTGCAGGTCCTATCTGCTGGCTCTGGGGCTAGCTACGTGGGTAGCTGGCTGGAGGTCTGAGCTCAGGCTGTGTGACAGACTGCAGTAAGTTAAGGGCGGCCTACAAAAGCATGGTGGCATCGAGGGCAGTGCAATTTCTCCTAAATTAGGGGTTTATTCAGCTCCGTAGGGCACGCTTTCCTTCTGGAGGGCAGGAAGAGTCCTGTGGTGTGCCAACGGAGTCCCAACCTGGAGGTCTTACAGTCTAGGACTCTGGGGATCGAAGTCTGAAAACCCAAGCTAGGGTTAGGGTTATGGCCTAGGAGATGGCAAGACTGATCTGCAGATGCTGAGCAAGCTCCACGAGACTTCTACTTACGGCAAGGGTCAGGTAGTCACTTAGACCAGAGTTTGTGTCCATGAGGGCCGCTGAATGTGTTGCTGGCCTTATGGGGCCATGGACATTTCTCCCGCTCTTGGGGTTTTGCTCAGCTCCAAATAGCAAGCTTTCCTTCTGGGAGACATGAGGAGTCCTGTTTTATGGCTCTGGGGTCACCCATACGGAGGGATTTGAAAGGAGCTGTCTAGGTATGGATGCTGGAAAACACAACCTAGGGTAAAGATTAGGGCCTAGGTGCGTGGCAGTCCCAATCTGCTGTCTCTGGGGTGAGCTACCCTGGGGGCTGAGTTGAAAATGGATTTTATGCTGAGGGTTACAAGATGGGTTTGTGTCCAAGGCAGCCTTTGAAAATGGGGGTGGCCTCAGGGACCATGCAGGTTTCTCCTACTTTGAGGGTTTGACAGAGTTCCAAATAGCAACGGTTCCTTCTGGAGGTGGAGTCATTCTTTGTGTCACTCAGACATCACCCATATGGAGGGATTTGAGACCAAGCCTCCAGGGACAGTTGCCTGAAAACCCAAGCTACAGTTAGGATTAGGACCTAGAGTGATGGCAGGTCTGATCTGCTGGCTCTGGGGCCAGCTACCTGGGTGGTTGACTGGAGGTTGGGGTTCAAGGTGAGTGTCAGAATGTGTATCCCTGTCCAGGGATGGCCTCCTTCAAGGGGGTGGGATCAGGAGCCGTGCAGATTTTTCCTAAACTGGGGATTTTGTGCGGTTCCATAGGGCACAGTTTCCTTCTGGAGGGCACGCAGAGTCCTGTGGTGTGGCTCTGGAGATCCAAATCTAGAGGGCTTTTGGGGACGGAAGGCTGAGAACCCAAGCTAGGGTTAGGATTAGGGCCTAGGGCATTGTGGGCCTGATCTGCAGAAGCAGAGGCCAGATCCCAGGAGCTCAAATAGGGCAAGTGTCAAGCAGTCGCTCAGGCTGAAATTTGTTTCTAGGAGGGCTGCGGAACGTGAGGGTGGCCTCCTTGGGCTATGGAGGTTTCTCCCACTCTGAGGGTTTTGCACAGCTGCAGATAGCAAGTGCTCCTTCTGGGGGATAGGAGGAGTCTTGGTTTATGGCTCAGGGGTCCCCTATGTGGAGGGATTTGAGAGCAGGGCTCTGGATTTGGATGCCTGAAAACCCAACTGAGGGTTAGGCTTAGGGCCTAGGGGCATGGCAGGCCCGATCTCTTGGCTCTGGGGTGAGCTACCCAGGGGGCTGAGTTGAAAGCGTGGCTCAGGCTGAGTGTCCAAATGTGGGGTTGTGTCCAGGGCGGCCTATGGAAGTGGGGTGGCCTCAGGGGCCATGCAGGTTTTTCCTACTCTGAGGTTTTTACACAGCTCTAAATAGCATGGTTTCTTTCTGGGGGGCAGGAAGAGTTTCGTTTCGTTGTCAGGGTCCCCAATATGGAGGGATTAGAGACCAGGCCTCTAGGCAAAGATGCCTGAAATCCCAAATTAGTGTTAGGTTTAGGGCCCAGTGGCCTGGTAGGTCAGATCTGCTCACTCTGGGGCCAGCTACATAGGTGGCTGCTGGAGATCGGGGCTCAAGCTGAGAGCCAGAATGTGTATCCCTGTCCAGGGATGGCCTCCTTAAATGGGCGTGGCATTGGAAGCTTCCAGGTTTCCCGTAATCTGGCCGTTTTGTACAGCTCCAAAGGACATGGTTTCCTTCTGGAGGGCAGGCATAGTTCTGTGGTGTGGCTTCAGAGCCCCAATCTGGAGGGCTTGTGGGCCAGGACTGTGGAGATAGAAGTCTGAAACCCAAGCTAGGGTTAGGTTGAGGGCCTAGGGGCTGACAGACTCTGAGATGAGCTCCCTAGGATCTGAAGTTAGGGCGAGTGTCAGGCAGTCGCTCAGGCTAGAATTCTTGTCCATTAAATTTGCCGAATGTGGGGCAGGCCTCATGGCCCCATGGATGTTTCTCCCACTCTGGGGGATTTGTGCAGCTCGAAATAGCAAGATTTCATTCTGGGGGTTTGGAGGAGTCCTACTTTATGGTTCAGGGGTCCTCCCTATGGAGGGATTCGAGAGCAGGGATTTGGGTATGGATGCCGGAAAACCCAACCTAGGGTAAGGAATAGGGTTCAGGGGCACAAAAGGCTGATCTTCTGACTCTGGGGCGAGCTTCCCAGGAGGCTGAGTTGAAAACAGGTTTAGGCTGAGGGTCACAATGGGGGTTGTGTGCAGGGTGACCTCTGAAAGTGGGGAAGAGCTCAGGGGTCATGCAGGTTTCTCCTATTCTAAGGTTTTTTAGAGCTCTAAATAGCAAGGTTTTCTTCTCGAGGGGCAGGAGGAATTCTGTTTTGTGGCTCAGGGGTCCACCCTATGGAGGGATTCGAGATCAGGCCTCTATGGATAGATGTCTGAAAATCAATGCTAGGGTTAGGATCAGGGCCTAGGGGTATGGCATGTCTGATCTGCTGGCTCTGGGGCCAGCTACCTGGGAGGGTGAGTGGAGTCGAGGGCTCAAGCTGAGTGTCAGAATGTGGATCACCGTCCAGGGATGGCCTCAGGAAACGGGGGTGTCCTTCGGGGGTCGTGTGGGTTTCTCCTAATCTGGGAGTTTTGGGCAGCTCTCTAGCTCACAGTTTCCTTCTGAAGGTCTGGTCAAGTTTTGTGATGTGGCTCAAGAGTCCCCAGTCTGGAGGGCTGGTGGGCCAGGACTCTGGGGACAGAATTCTGAAACCCTCACCAAGGTTGAACGTTAGGGCCTAGGCATGGCAAGCCTGATGTGCAGACGCTGAGGTGAGTCCCCTGGATCTGCAGTTAGGACGAGTGTCAGGAGGTCGGTCAGGTTTGAGTTTGTGTCCATCGGGCCACAGAATATGAGGGAGGCCTCATGGGGCCGTGGATGCTTTTCCCCCTCTGGGGGTTTTGTGCAGTTCCAAATAGCAAGGTTTCCTTTGAGGGGACAGGAGTTGTCCTGTTTAATGTCTCAGGGCTCCCCCCTATGGAGAGATTCTAGAGCAGCGCTCTGGGTATGGATGCCAGAAAACCCAAGGTAGGTTAGGATTAGGGCCTAGGGGCACGGCTGGCCTGATCTGCTGGCGCTGAGGTGGGCCCCCCTCAGGGCTGAAGTGAGGGCATGTGTCTGGCGCCACAGCAGAGTCTGCCTCAGTGGATGGGGACCACTGACAATGGGGTTGGCTTAGGGGGGGCCTGCAGGATTCTCCCCCTCTGTGGATTCAGCGCAGGTGCAAAGAGCATGGTTTCCTACCCCGTGGCTGGCAGAGTCTTGGAGTGCCACTCAGGGGTCCTTTATCCGTGGGCCTGTGAGCCAGGCCCCTCGGAATGGAAGCCTGAAAACACCAACTAGGGTTAGGGTTAGGGTCTAGGGCATTACAGGCCCGATCTCCTGGCACTGAGGCAGGCTCCCCTCAGGGCTGAGTGGAGCGCATCTGTCCAGCACCGCAGCAGAATCTGGCTTTATGGTCAGCGGGCCGCTGATGGTTGGGGTGGCTTTAGGGGAAAGCTATTTTCTCCCCATCTGAGGGTTCAGCACAGCCACAAACAGTATGGTTTCCTACTGCATAGCTGGCAAAGTCCTGCAGTGTCCCTCGGGTGTCCTGTATCTAGGGGACTTGGGAGTCAGGCTCCTCCGAATGGAGGCCTGAAAACCCAAACTAGGGTTAGAGTTAGGGCCTAGGGGCATTATGGGCCCGATCTGCCAGCACTGAGGCGGGCTCCCCTCAGGGCTGAGTGGAGGGCATCTGTCCAGCACTGCAGCAGAATCCGGCTTTATGGTCAGGGGCCGCTGATGTTTGGGGTGGCATTATGGGGGCAATCCAGGTTTCTCCTGTTCTGAGGGTTTTGATAGACGGTTCTGAGCTCTGATATATGGTTTCCTCCTGGGTGGCAGCCAGAGTCCTGGGGTGTGGCTCAGGTGTCCCCAATCTGGAGGGCTTGGGGGCCAGTTCTCTGTGGATGGAAGCCAGAAAAGCCAACGTAGGGTTATGGCCTAGGGGCACGACAGACCCAACCTGTCGCTGCTGAGGCAAGTTCCCTGTCGGGCTGAGTCAAGAATGGGTTCAAGCGGCACGTCAGGCTCTGGGATTTGTTGTCATGTGGGCCGTCTGAGGTGAGGGTGGCCTCAGGAATGCACCTGGGTCTCTCATGGTCCAAGGGTTCTGGATAGCTCCACATGGAAGGGTTTCCTCCCGGATAGCTGGCGGAGTCCTTAGGTGTGGCTCAGGGGTTCCCAATCTGGAGGGCTCATTGGCCAGTTCTCTGGGCACAGAAGCCTGAAAACACAAACTAGGGTTTGGGATAGGGCTTAGGGGTATCCAGGACCAATCTGCCAGTGCTGAGGCGAGAATCCTGGGAGCTGAGTCAAACACAGGGGTCAGGAAGCACGTCAGGCTGTGAGTTTGTGACTGGGGAGGGTGGCGTTGAGGTTGTGGGTATCTTCAGGGAGGCATGCGGGTTGTTCCATTCCTAGGGTTCTGCATAGTCTCCAATGGCAGTGATGAGCACTGAGTGTTCTATGCAGGTGAGAAATCATGAAATCTTACCCCTGAAGCCAAGGAATGAACACTGCTTGGAAAGAAATTGGAATGGAAGACAAGGAAAGAAGACCATGTTCTACTTCATGAAGAGTGAGGTAAACATGGAGTGATTTTCGCTCTCTTGTTCTGTCGATCATTTTCAAATACACTGTGGTAGGATACATTTGGTTCTGTTTGCATAAGGAGCCCCCAGAAAGCGGCCAGGAAAGATTTAGGTCTCAGAGCATGTCACGCTCCATTGGTATGTTCCTTCCAGTTTGCCCAGGTACAATGGTGAGTGGAGAGAACTCGGGCAGAAGTGGCTAGGAGGCGTGCAGCAGTCAGGAGGGCGCCTTCCCCCTTTCTCATGAACGCCTTGGGCCGGTGTTCATCGAGAAGGAGAGGGGATCCCAGAGCTTTGCTGCAGGCAGGGGAGTTCCAGGTCTGTCTAGAGGTGAGGTGACAGGGGTCCCTGAGGAGAGGTAAGCTAGCGGCGTGGCAGGCCGCAACTACTGTTCTGGAGGTGGGTTCCCCGAGGAGCCGCATTGAAGATGGGGGCCAGGCACAGGGGGCTGTAGAACATGGGGGATTCCTCATGGGGACACACGGGTTTCTCTGGCTCTGAGGGTTCTGCACAGCTCCGAATGGACTGGTTTCCTGCTTGGGCAGGTGGACTCCTACGCTGTGATTCCAAGGTTCCCAACCCGGAGGGCTTGCGGGACAGGCCTCTGTGTAAGGAAGCCTGAACATGCAACTTAGGGTTAGAGTTATGGCCTTGGGGAATGGCAGGACCGATCCGCCGGATCTGATGCGGGCTCCCCTTGGGGTTGAGTTGCGGGAATGCGACCTGCAGTGCAGCGGAATCAGGGTTGATGGCCAGGGGTCCGCTGATGGTGGGGTCGCTTTAGAAGGGTGTGCAGGTTTCTTCCTCTCTGAGGGCACTGCAGAACTTCAAAGGGCACGGTTTCCCCCTACATGGCAGCCAGATTCTTGGGTTTTCACAGAGGGGTCCTTAATCTGGGGAGTCTGGGGGCCAGGCCTCTTGGGATGGAAGCCTGAAAACAAACTAGAGTTATGGTAAGGGCTTAGAGGCATGGCATGCTCAATCTGCTGGTGCTGAGGTGGGCTCCCTGGTGGGCTGACCTCAGGGTGGGTATCTGGTGGCATGTCAGACTCCGAGTTTTTGTCCAGGGATGCCACAGAAGCTGGGGGTGATCTCAGGGTTCCATGCAGGTTTCTCTCAACCTGAGGGTTCTGCAGAGCTCCAAATGGCATGGTTTCCTCCTGTGTGGTGGGCTCAGTCCTGGGGTGTCACTGAGGCATCCTTCATCTATACCAGCGTGAGTCTCAGAGGTGCCCAATCTGGCGGCCTTGGGGGATATAGGCTCTGGGCATGAAAGCCTGTATACCCCACCTAGGCTTAGCGCTAGGGCCTAAGGACATGGTAGGCCCAGTGTGCTGGTGCTGATACGGGCTACCCTCAGGGCTGAATGAGGACATGCATCTGGCAGCACAGCCGAATCTGGTTTTATGGCCATGGGGTCCTCTCATGGTCGGGGTGGCATTAGTGGGGCTTGCAGCTTTCTCCCCGTCTGAGGGTTTGGTGCAGCTCCAAAACACAAGGTTTCCTCCCACATCATGTGTGAAGTCCTGTGGTGTTACTCAGTAGTCCTTAACCTGGGGGACATGGGGGCCAGATCTCTTTGGATGGAAGCCTAAAAACCCAAACTAACGTTATGGTAAGGGGCTAGGGACATGTCTGGCATAATCCACTGGTGCCGAGGTGGGCTCCCCAGTGTGCTGAGTTGAGGGTGGTCATCAGGTGGCAGTTTGGATTCTGGGTTTGAGTCCGGGGGCACCGATTCTGGGGGTCACCTCGCGGGGCATGCATGTTTCCTTGCTCTGAGGGTTCTGTGCAGCTCTAAATGGCACTAATTCACCCTAAGAGGCTGAGGGCATGCCAGTGTGAATCTCAGGCATCTCTAATCTGGCGGGTTTGGGGGCCAGGCCTCTGGGTATGGAGGCCTGCATATCCGATCTAGGGTTAGGGTTAGGGCTTAGGGACATGGCAGCCCTGATAGGAGAACGCTGAGGCAGGCTCCACTCAGGGGTGAGTTTAAGACATTCATCTGGTGACATTCATCTGGACATTCATTCTGGTAGAATCAGGGTTTGTCACTGGGGCGGGTGGCGCCTATGATAGAAGTGGCTTTAGGAGAACATCGAGGTTACTCCCCTCTGAGGGTTCAGCATAGCTCCAAAGGGCATGGTTTCCATCCATGCGGAGGGTAGATTCCTGGGGTGTCACTCTTGGGTCCTTAATCTGGGGGGGCTTAGGGGTCAGGCTCCTCAGAATGGAAGCTTGCAAAACCAAACTAGAGTTAGGGTTAGGGCCTTGGGTCATTGCAGACCATATCTGCCAGCTCTGAGGTGTGCTGCCCTCAGGGATGAATTGGGGGCATATGTCTGGTGGCGCAAATATCTGGCTTTATGGCCAGGGGTTCACCAATGGTCAGTGTAGCTTTATGCATGCATGCAGTCCCCCCCGCCACCCCCCCACCCCCCGAGAGTTTGGCACAGCTCCAATAGATACAAATTCCTACCACGTTGTCTGTGGAGTCCTGGGGTGTTACTCAGAGTTCCTTTACCTAGGGTGCTTGGGGACAGGACCCTTGGAATGGAAGCCTCAAAAACGAAACTAGGGTTTCTGTTAGGGCCTAGGGGCATGGCAGGACAGATCTGCTGGCAATGAGGCAGTTACACCAGGGGGCTGATTAGTGAGAGGTGTTGAATTCGTGTGCACCTGCCTCGTAGAGGGCTCTCTCGAAGGGTTTGGACTGCGACCACTTGGCACCTTAGTTTAGGTAAAGGCAGCAGCCCTGCATACATGTGTCACAGGGAGGGAGTTTGCCGGGAGTTTTCTGGCCAATTCTCATGAGCTTTCTGCCCAAATCGATTTCCATTTGGGCAGAAAACTGGTGAGAATTGGCCAGCATTGGGGGGCAATTTGGGCCATGCCGGTGCACACCGTATTTAGCACTTTCTTGCTAGGTGTGCGTCGCGGCCATCTGAACAGGGGCTGGGCCCACGCAGCTCCCCTGAGGGCGCCGACACAAGAAAGCTTTCCAGAAGGCAGAGTTGAGGGAGGGGTTTCGGCTGGGCGTTAGCCTCTGTGTTTGCGGCCTAGTGGGGCGCCCAGTGTGGGGTGGCCTCAGGGGGGGCATGCAGGTTTATCCCACTCTGAGGGTTTTGTGCAGCTCAGAGTAGAAAACTTTCCTCCTGGGTGGCATGCAAGTCATATGGTGTGTCTTAGGGGTCCCCAATCTGGAAGATTCAAGGGAGAGTCCTGGGGAATGGAAGCCTGAAAACCCAACCAAAGGTTTGGGCCCAGGGCCTAGGGTCATGGCAGGCCCGATCCGCCAGCACCCGGGTGGGCATATCAGGGGGCTGAGTAGCAGGAGGTGTGGCCTCCCAAGTGCTTGGCTCAGAGAGGGCCTTCTCGCAGGGTACTTGTCGCGACCACTTGGGACCCTGGGACAAGCCCAGGAGGCATCCCTGAAGATATATGTTGCAAGAAGCGAGGTCACCGGGGGTTTTCTAGCCAATTCTCTCGAGCTTTCTGCCCAAATCAATATTGATAAATAAAGAAAGAAAGAATATTGATAAATAAATAAATAAAGCTCGTGAGAATTAGCTTGCATTGGGCGGCAAATCAGGCTGTGCTGGTGCTCGTGATCTAAAGTGCTTTCTCGCTCCATGCATATCGTGGCCATCCAGGAACACAAGCTGGGCCCACATGGATCCCCCGAGGGCCCCCACTTAGGCGAACTTTCCCGGGGCAGTGTTGAGGGTGGTGCTCTGGCTGGACTTCAACCTGGGGGTTTTCAGTCCGGGTTTGCGCCGAATGTGGGGTATGGCCTTAGGTGGGACATGCAGGTTTCTCCCGCTACGAGGATTTTCTGCAGTTCCAAAGGGCATGGTTTCCTCCTGGGCGGCAGGCAGACTCATAGGGTGTGTTTCAGGGTTCCCCAATTTTAGGCTTTGAGGGACAGGCCCTGGAGAAGGAAGACTGAAAACCCCACCGAGGGTTAGGGCCATGGCCTAGGGGTTCTGGCTGGGCATCCGCCTCAAATTTTGTCCTGGTGTGGTGCCGAAGGTGGGTGATAGCCTCAGGGGGGTATACAGGTTTTTCCCGCTTTGAGGGTTTTCCGCAGCTCCCAATGGGATGGTTTCCTCCTGGGTGGCAGGTAGAGTCATGGGCTGTGTTTCAGGTTTCCCCAGTTTGAGTGGTCGAGGGACATACCCCTGGAGAAGGAAGACTGAAATCCCAACCAAGGGTTAGGGCCATGGCCTAGGGTCGTGGTGGGCCTGACCCACCAGTGCAGGGACAGACATCCCTGGGTCTGAGTACTCGTTGCCATTGTGGGCACTCTGGGGGGCTGTGTAGCAGGAGGGTTTGGCCTCTTGTGTGCCTAATTTGTAGAGGGCTTTCTCCCAGGGTTCGGGCTGTGACCACTCAGGACCCCAAGCTAGGCCCAGGTGGAGGCCCTTCAGACATGCGCTGCCAGAAACGAGCTCACCAGGGGTTTTCTAGCAAATTTTCATGAGCTTTCTTCCCAAATCAATATCAATCTGGGAAGAACGCTCATGAAAATTGGCCGGCATTGGGCAGCGATTCGGGCTGCACTGTCGCTCGAGGTCTAGAGCACTTCCTTGCTCGGTGTGAGTCATGGGCATCTGGGAACACGGGCCGGTCCCACGCAGCTCCCCTGAGGGCCCCAGGGCAGGGGAGCTTTCCAGGGGAAGAGCTGAGGAAGGGGTTCTAGTTGGGTGTCAGCCTGGGAGTTTTTGGCCTAGTGGGATGCAGAAGGTGGCCGATGGCTCGGGGTGGGGGGCATACAGGTTTCTCCCAACCTGAGGGTTTTCTGCAGTTCCAAAGGGCACGGATTCCTCCTGGGTGGCAGTCGGACTCATTGGGTATGCTTCAGGGTTCCCCAATTTGAGGGCTCGAGGGACAGGTCCTGGAGAAGGAAGACTAAAAACGCAACCAAGTGTTGGGGCCATGGCCTAGGGTCATGGCAGGCCGAATCCACCTGCGCTGGGGCAGGCAACCCAGGGGGATGAGTCCCAGGAGGTGATGGCCTCGTGTGTGCCTGATTTGTAGGATGCTTTCTTATAGGGTTCAGGCTGCTACCTCTCAGGATCCAGGGCCAGGCCCAGGTGAAGGCCCTGTGGACATGTGCCCCAGGAAGCGGGGGTTTTCCGGCCAAATCTCAGGAGCTTTTTGCCCAAATTGATATCCGTTTGGGAAGAAAGTTTGTGAAAATTGGCTGGCGTTGGGTGGCGATTCAGGCCGAACCGGCACCCGTGGTCTAGAGCAGTTTCTTGCTTGGTGCGTGTCACGGCCATCTGGAACACAGGGCGGTGCCTCATGGCTCCCCCTAGGTCTCCCACGCAGGGGAACTTTCCAGGGGCAGAGTTGAGGGAGGGGTTCTGGATGGGTGTCAGTCTATGTGTTTGAGGCATGGTGGGGCATCAAAGGAGGGGGTTGGTCTCAGGGGGTCGTGCAGGTTAATCCCGCTCTGAGGGTTTTGTGCAGTTCCAGTAGCATGGTTTCCTCCTGGGTGGCAGGCGGAGTCATGTGGTATGGTTCATATGTGGACTCGAGGGTCAGGCTCCTGGGATCAGAAGCCTGAAAACCCAAACGAGGGTTAGGGACAGGGTCTATGGGCATGGCAGGCCCGATCTGTCAGCGCCGTGGTGGGCACTGCTGGGGCCTGAGTAGCAGGAGGCATTGGCCTCACATGCATCTCACTCGTAGCAGGCTTTCTCACAGGGTCCGGGCCTCGAACACTCGGGACCTCAGGCCAGGCCCAGGCAGCAGCCCTTTACACATGTGCCACAGGTAGTGAGTTTGCCGGGGGTTTTCCGGTCCATTCTCTTGAGCTTTCTGCCCAAATTGATACGGGCAGAAAGCCCATGAGAATTGGCCAGTGGTAGGCTGTGACTTGGGCTGTGCTGTCAGCTGTGGTCTAGAGCACTTTCTCACCAGGTGTGTGTTGTGGCCATCTTTGGAACACGGGCCGGATCCACAGTGCTTCCTTGTGTGTCCCACGTAGGGAAGCTTTCCGGGGCCCAAGTTAAGGGAGGGTGTATGGCTGGGTGTCAGCCTCCGCGTTTGTGTCCCGGTGGGAGCAGAATGTGTGGGATGGCTGCGGTGGTGCCATACAGGTTTCTCCCGCTCTGAGGGTTTTGCATAGCTCCGAGCGACACAATTTCCTCCTCAGTGGCAAGTGGAGTCTTGCTATGTGGCTCAAAGGTTCCCACTCTGTAGGTCTCGAGGCTAGACCCCTAGCGACGGAGCCTAAAAACCCAACTGAGTGTTTGGGCCAGGGCCTAGGGGTATGGCAGGCCCGAAATTCCAACGCCAAGGTGGGCATCCCAGGCGGCTGAGTAGTAGGTGTCCTTGGCCTCGCCTGCGCATGGTTCATAGAGGGATTTCTCACCGGGTTCCATCCTTGACCACTCTGTACCCCAGGCTAGGCCCAGTCGGCGGCCCCGTGGACCCACGCCACAGGAAGCGAGTTCACTTGTTTTCTGGCCAATTCTCATGAGCTTTCTGTCCGAATCTTTATCAATTTGGGCAGAAAGCAGAAAGCTCGTGAGAATTGCCCAGCGTTGGGTGGCGATTCGGGCCATGCTGGCACCCGCAGTCTAGAGCGCTTTCTTGCTAGGTGTGCGTCATGGCCATCCAGAAAAGTGGGCCAGTGCCAAGCAATTCCATCGATGACCCACGCACAACGTAGCTTTCCAGGGACAGAGTTGAAGGAGGGATTCTTGCCGGGCGTCAGCTTCCGAGTTTGAAGCACAGCGTGGTGCCAAATGTGGGGAATGATCTCAGGGTGGGCATGCAGCTTTCTCCAGGTCTGAGGATGCAGCTCTGCATGGCGTAGCATGGCAGGTAGGGTCATGCGGTGTGGTTCAGAGGTCCCCAATCTGGAGGACTCGAGGGACAGGCCTCTGGGGACGGAAGCATGAAACCCAACCAAGGCTTAGGGCCAGGGCCTAGGAGCACGGCAGGCTCGATCCACCAGCGCTGGTGCCGGCATCCCAGGGGGCTGAGTAGCAGGAGGCATGGACCACGCATGCGCCTGATTCCTAGAGGGCTTTCTCGCCATGTTGGCCTCTTGAGATGGAAGCCTGAAAATCCAAACAGGGTTAGGATTAGGATTCATCCTAATTAACCCCCAATTGAGGGCGGATGTCAGGTGGAAGGGTCGGAGTCTGGCCTTGGTTCCAGGGCGCGTGCAGATGCTGAGGGTGGCCTTGGGGGGCATGCCCGTTTCTCCCACTCTGAGGTTTTTGTGCAGCTTCAAATGGCACCATTTCATCCTAGGAGGCCGGCGGAGTGGTGGTGGGAGTCTCAGGCATCCCCTGTCTGGCATGCTTGGGAGACAGCCCTCAGCACAGAAGCCTGTGCACCCTACCTAGGGTTAGGGTCAGAGCCTAGGGCCATGGAAGGTCTGATCTGGAAGTGCTGAGATGGGCTCCGCTCGGGGATGAGTTGAGGGCATTTGTCCAGCAGCGCATCAGAATCCGGCTTTATGGCCAGAGGGTTGCTGATGGTTGGGGTGGCTTTAGGGTGGCAGCCAGTTTCTTCCCTTCTGAGGGTTTGGCGCAGCTCCAAACACCATGGGTTCCTAGTGTGCGGATAGTTTTGGAGTGTTTCTCAGGGGTCCTTTATCTGGGACTCTTGGGAGCCAGGCCCCTCAGAATGGAGACCTCAAAACCCAAAATAGGGTTAGGGTTAGAGCCTAGGGGCATTACAAGCCCGATCTGCTGGCACTGAGGTGGGCTCCCCTCAGGGCTGATTTGAGGGCATTTGTCCAGCACTGCGGCAGAATCTGGCTTTATGGCCAGGGGTCACTGATGGTTGGGGTGGCTTTATGGGGGTATGAAGTTTGCTCCCCTTCTGAGGATTTGGTGCAGCTCAATACACACTATTTCATACGGTGATACCGGCAGAATCTTAGAATGTTGTTCAGGGGTCCTTTATCTGGTGGACTTTGGAGTCAGGGCCCTCAGAATGGAAGCCCGAAAACCCAAACTAGGGTGAGGCTTAAGGCCTAGGGGAAATGCACGACTGATCTGCTGGTGCTGAGGCAGGCTCCCTCTGGGCTGCATTGAGGACAGCGCCCATCAGTATGGCCGAATTCAGGTTTTGGCCAGGTGGGCTGGTGATGGTGGGGGGTGGCTTCAGGGGCGCATGCAGATTTCTCCCCCTCTGAGGGTTCAGGGCAGCTCCAAACTGCAAGGTCTCCTCCCGTGTAGCAGTCAGAGTCATGGGTTGTCACTCATGGGTCCTTAATCTGGGCGGCTTATGGGCCAGGCCTCTTGGGAATGAAGCCTGTAAACCCAAACCAGGGTTAGGTTTAGGGCCTAGGGGCATGGCAGATCTGATCTGATGGGGCTGAGGCCGGCTCTCCTCATGAGTTGACAGCATACATCCGGTGGCTTGGCAGAATTCCGGTAAAAGCCTGGGGGGACACCCATGGTAGGAGTGTCTTTAGGGGGGCATGCAGGTTTCCCCACCACAAAGAGTTCAGGGCAACTCCAAACGGCATGGGTTCCTACTGCATGGTGGACAGAGTCCTGAGTGTAGCTCAACGGTCCTTCATCCACGGGACTTGGTGCACTGTCCCTTTGGAATGGAAGTTTAAAAACCCAAACTAGGGTTAGGGTTAGGGCCTAGGGTCATGGCAGAACTGATTTGCTGCCACTGAGGCAGGCTACCCTCAGGGCTGCGTCGAGGACATGCTTCCAGTGGCGCAGCGACCTGCCTTCATGGCCGGGGTGCCGACCACGGTGAGGGTGGGCTTTCAGGGGGCATGCCAGTTTCTCCCTCTCTGAGGGTTAGGCACAGCTCCAAACCACAAGGTTTCCTCCAGTGTGGCTGGTGGAGTCGTGGGATGTCACTCAAGTGTCCTTCATCCGGGGGCTTGGGACCAGGCCTCCTGGGATGGAAGCCTGAAAACTCAAACTAAGGTTCGGGTTAAGGTCTAGGGGTGTGGCAGACCCCATCTGCCGGTGCTGAGGTGTGCTCCCCGGTGGGCTGAGATGAGGGCGGATGTCAGGCAACACATCCGTGTCTGGGTTTGTGTCCAGGGGGGCACAGATGCTGAGGATGGCCTTCCGCTCAGAGGATTCTGCATAGCTCCAAATGGCACCATTTCACCTTAGGCGGCCGGCGGAGTGCCTGCATACATCTCAGGTGTCCCCAGTCTGGAGGGTTTGGGAGCCATCCCTCTGGGCAGGGAAGCCTGTGCACCCCACCTAGGGTTAGGCTTAGGGCCTAGGGGCATGGCAAGCCTTATCTGCTGGCACTGAGGGGGGCTCCCCTCAGGGCTGAGTTGATGTATGCGTCCAGCATATGGCTTTATGGCAGTGGGGCCACTGATGTTTGGGGTGGCCGTAGGGTGGCAGCAGGTTTGTCGCCCTCTGAGGGTTCGGCACAGCTCCAAATGGCACAGTTTCCTACCGTGTGGCTGGCAAAGTCCTGGAGTGTCAGCTAGGGTCCTTTATTTGGAGGCGTGGGAGCCAGGACCCTCAGAATGGAAGCCTGAAAACACAAACTAGGGTTAGGCTTAGGGCCTAGGGGCATGACAGGCTCAATAGGATGGCACTGAGGCAGGCTCCTCTTAAGGCTGTATTGAGAGAATTCATTTGACACCACAGCAGAAACTGGCTTTATGCCCAGGAAGGCTAAGAATGGTGGGTGTTGCTAAGGGGGCATGCAGTTTTCTCTCCCACTAAGGGTTCGGTGCACAGGTTCCTGTGCATCATGTGGTGGGGGAAGTCCTCGTGTATAGCTCAGGAGTCCTTAATCCGTGGGGCTTGGTGGCCAGGCACCTCAGAATGGAAGCCTGTAAACCCATATTTGGGTTAGAGCCTAGCGACATGGCACAACTAATCTGCTGGCACTGAGGCAGGCTCCCCTCAGGGCATCTGGTCGCGTGGAGGAACCCGGCTTTATGACCAGGGGGCTGCCGATGGTAGGGGTGGCTTTAGCGGTGCATGCATGTTTCTCCCCCTCTGAGGGTTTGGTGCAGCTCTAAACCCCAGGGTTTCCTCCCATGTGATGGGCGGAGACAAGGGTTGTCTCTCATGGGTCCTTCATCTGGGGAGCTTAAGAACCACGGTTCCTGGTTCTGAAAACCCAAACTGGGGTTAGGGTTAGGGCCTAGGGGCATGTTAGGCCTGATCTGCAGGCACTGAGATGGGCTCCCCCAGGTCTGAGTTGAGATATGCATCTGGTGGTGCGGGGAATCTGGCTTTATAGCGTGTCTGTTTCTCACCCTCTGAGGGTTTGGCGAAGCTCCAAACGGCACAGTTTCCTACCGCATGGCTGTTGGAGTCCTGAAGTGTTGATAAGGGGTCTCTATCCAGGGGCTTGGGAGTCAGACGTCTCAGAATGGAAGCCTGAAAACCCAAACTATGCTTAGGGTTAGGGCCTAGGGCCATTAGAAGCTCGATCTGCTGGCGCCGTGGCAGGCCCGGTCAGGGCCGAGTGGAGGAAGTCATCCAGGGCCATGGTAGAATCTGGCTTTATGGCCAGGTCGGCCGCCGATGGTGGGGGTGGCTTAAGGGGGGCATGTAGTTTTATCCCATTTTGAGGGTTCAGCGAGCTCCAAATGGCAAGGTTTCCTCCTGCTTGGTGGGCGGTGTCCTGGGGTGACCCTCAGGGGTCCTTCATCCAGGGGGTTTGAGGGACTGGCCTCTTGCAATGAAAGCCTTTGCATTAGGTCCTAGGGGCATGGCAGGCCCTATCTGATGGTGCTGATGGGGCTCCTCAGGGCTGAGTGGAGGGCATGCAGTTGGCAGCTCGGAAGAATACGGCTCTATGGCCAGGTAGGCCACAGATGGTGGTGGTGTCTTTAGGGGGGCATGCCGTTTTCTCCCACTCTGAGGGATTGACGATCTCCAAACCACAAGGTTTCCTTCCATGTTGCGGGTGGAGTCCCAGGTCGTCCCTCTGGCATCCTTATTCCGGGTGTTTGGGGGCCAGGCCTCTTCAGTTGGAAGCCTGAGAACCCAAACTAGGATTAGGTTTAGGCCCAGGGGCAATAGAGGTCGGATCGGCCAGCCCTGAGGCAGGCTCCCCTTAGGGCTGAGTTGCAGGAGTTTGGCCCTACAGCAGACTCCGGCTTTATGGTCAGGTGTGCAGCCGACGGTGTGGGTGGCTTTAGGGCGGCATCCAGTTTTCTCCCATTCTGAGGGTTCCGTGAGCTCGAAACTGCAAGGTTTCCTCCCATGTGGGGGGTTGAGTCTGGGGTGTTGCTCAGGGGTCCTTAATCTGGGGGGCTCGAGGGACAGGCCTCTTTGGCTGGAAGACTGAAAACCCAAACTACTGTTGGGGTTAGGTCGCAGGGGCATGGCAGATTTGATTTGATGGTGCTGAGGCAGGCTTCCCTTAGGGCTGAGTTGAGGGCACGAGTCCGGTGGCGCGACAGAATCTGGATTTATAGCCAGGGGGTACACAGCTGGTGGGAGTGGGTTTAGGGGAACATACAGTTTTTTCCCCTGCTAAGGGTTTATTGCAGCTCCCTACAGCACAGGTCCCTACCGCATGGCAGGTGGAGTCATGTGGGGTAGCTCAGTGGTTCTTAATCCATGGGGCTTGATGGCCAGGCCCCTTAGAATGAAGGCTGTCCACCCAAAGCAGTGTTCAAGTTAGGGCCTAGGGGCATGGCACGACTGATCTGATGACACTGACTCAGTCTCCCCTCAGGGCTGAGTTGAGGACAGGCATCCTGTGGCACAGCGGAATCCGACTTCATGACTGGGGGGCCGCGGATGGTAGGGGTGGCTTTATTGGGGCACACAGGTTTCTCCCACTCTGAGGGTTTCTTCCCTGTGTCCAGTGGAGTCAGGTTGTCAGTCAGGGGTCCTTAATCAGGAGGGCTTGGGGGCAAGGCTTGTTGGGATAGAAGCCTGAAAACCCAAACTAGGGTTAGGGTTGGGACCTAGGGGCATGTTGGCCTGATCTGCCTGTGCCGTGTTGGGTTCCCCTCAGGGCTGATTTGAGGACGTGCATCCCCTGGTGTAGTGGAATCCGGCTTTAGGACCGAGGAGGGGGGTGGGGGGGTGGGGGGGGCGCCGATGGTGGGGGTGGCTTTGTAGTGCATGCAGGTTTCTCCCCTTCTGAGGGTTTGGCACAGCTCCAAACTTGCAGTTTTCCTCCTGTATGGTGCGCGGAGTCATGGGTTGTCACTCATGGGTCCTTAATCAGGGGGGCTTGGGGGGCTTGGGGGTGTAGGCCTCTTGGGATCGAAGCCTGAAAACCTAAACTAGGGTTAGCTTTAGGGCCTATGAGCATGGCAGGCCCAATCTCTCAGTGCTGACGCGGGCTCCGCTGTTTGTCGAGTGGAGGGCGGGCTTCAGGGGGTGGGTCAGAGTCAGGGTTTGGGTCCAGTGGGTGATGACGCTGGGGGTGGTGCCAGTGGGTTGAAGGTTTTTCCTGCTTCGAGGTCTCTCTGCACCTCCCAAGGTCACCCTGGCTGGCGGATTACTGGCATGAGTCTCTGGCATTCCCAGTGTGGTGGTCAGCCCTTTGGGCACGAAAGCCTATACTCCCCACCTAGGGTTAGGGTTAGGGCCTAGGGGCATGGCAGCTCTTATCTGCTGGCGCTGAGGTGGTCCCCTCTCAGGGTCGAAATGAGGTTATGTGTTCGGCACTTCAGCAGAATCGGGCACAGTGGATGGGGGTCAATGATGATGGGGTTGGCTTTAGGGGGCATGCAGTTTTCTCCCCGTCCATGGGTTCAGCGCAGGTCCAAACAGTATGGTTTCCTACCCCGTGGCTGGCAGAGTCTTGGAATGTCACTCAGAGGGGTCCTTTATCCGTGGGCACCTCAGAATGGAAGCCTGAAAAGACAAAGTATGGGTACAGTTAGGGTTAGGGTTAGGGTTTAGGGTTAGGGTAGGGTTAGGGTTAGGGTTAGGGTTAGGGGTTAGGGTTAGGGGTTAGGGTTAGGGTTAGGGTTAGAGGGTTAGGGTTAGGGTTACGGTTAGAGGGTTAGGGTTAGGGTTAGGGGTTAGGGTTAGGGTTAGGGTTAGGTCCATGTTCACTGTTAGTGTCAGGGTTAGGTTTTGGGTCAGCGTCAGGGTCAAGTCCAGGTGAGGGTCAAGGCCATCGTCAGGTTGAGGGTTAGGGTCAGGCTTTTGTTTAGGTTCCAGGTTCAGGTCAGGGACAGGGTTAGTTTTGGGTCATAGTTAAGGTCAGATTTAGGTTTACGGTCATGTTCAGTGTCATGGTCAGGGCAATGATCAGATATAGGGTCAGATTCAGTCTTTGGGTCAGGGTGAAGTTTTATTGCAGCGTCAGGGTTAATTTCAGGGGAAAGGTTTGAGTTTGGTTTTAGGATTAGGGTCAAAATTAGGTTTATGTTTAGCGTTAGCGTTAGACAGCATTATGGTTAGGTTTAGGGTTGGGTTAGGGTCGGGTTAGTCTTAGGGTTCGGGTCAGCGTTAGGTTTAGGTTCAGGTTCGTCTTAGGGTCAGGGTTCAGGTTATCTTTAGGTTTAGCTTTAGAGTCAGGATCACAGTCACGGTCAGGGTCAAGTTTAGGGTTAGGGTTAGGTCACGGTCAGGGTTCGGAGTAGGGTTAGAGTCAGGGTCACGTTTAGGGATGAGTCACAATTAGGGTAAGGTCAGGATCAGGTTTATGTTCAGGTTCTGGATCAGGTTCTAATTAGAGTCAGGTTTAGTGTGAGGGTTCAGATCAGGCTCACGGTCAGGGTCATGGTTAGGGCTGAGATTAGGGTTTGGGTCAGGCTCACAGTCAGGGTCCAGATCAGTGTTAGGGGTTAGTGTTAAGGTTTGGGTTAAGTTTATGGTTAGAGTTAGGGTCCGGGTTAGGGTTAGAACATCGATAGGGTCAGGGTTAGCATTAGGGTTAAGCTAGGGGTCAGGGTTAGGGTTAGGTTCAGGGTTAGGTTTTCTGTCAGGCTCACAGTCAGTCAGGGATAGGTTAGTGTCAGAGTAAGGGTCAGGGTCAGGGTTAGGATAGGGTCCGGTTCAGTGTTAGGGTCATGGTCAGGGTCCGGGTTAGGGTCATGGTTAGGGTAAGGTCAGCTTTACGTTTAGGTTCTTGGTTAGGATTAGGGTCCGGATCAGGGTTAGCTTTAGGTTTAGGGTTCTGGTCAGGCTCACGGTCTGGGTCAGAGTTAGGTTTACGGTCAGGGTTAGGGTCAGTGTTAGGGCCAGGGTTAGAGTCAGGGCCAGGGTTCGTTTTAGGGTCAGGGTCAGGGTTCTGTTTAGGGCAAGGTTAATGTCAGGGTCAGGTTTAAGCAACGTTCAGGGTCATGGTTATGGTCAGGGTCAGGGATAGGGTCAGGGTTAGGGTTAAAGTTTGGGGTTAGGGTTAGGGTTAGAGTTAGGTTAAGGGTTAACGTTAGACCTTGTTAGGGTCAGAGTCAGGGTTACGGTTACGGTTAGGGTCAGGGTCAGGGGTTAGTGTTAGGGTTAGCATCAGTGTAGGTTCCGTGTCAGGGCCCGTGTTAGGGTTTGGGTCAGGGTTACGTTTAGGGATAGAGTTAGGGTCAGGCTCACAGTCAGGGTTAGTGTTAATGTCAGGGTCAGGGTCACTGTATGGTTAGGGTTAGGTTTAGGGTCTGTGTCAGGGTCAGAGTGAAGGTCAGGGCCAGGTTCAAATTGAGGGTCAGGGTCAGGCTTTGGTTTATGTTCCAGGTTCGGTTCAGGGACATGGTTAGATATGGGTCAGTGTTAGGGTCAGGGTTTTCTTAAGGTTAGGATCAGGGTGAAGGTCAGGGCCAGGGTAAGTTTTAGGGTCAGGGTCAGGCTTTGGTTTAGGGTCAAGATGTGGTTCAGGGTCAGGGTTAGGTTCAGGAGAAAGGATTGGTTTGGGGTTAGGGTTAGAGTTAGTAGTAGGGTTATCGTTAGGGTTAGGGTTAGACAGCGTTAGGGTCTGGGTTAGTGTTTGGGTTAGGGTAGGGATTAGTGTTAGGGTTAGGGTCAGTGTTAGGTTTAGGTTCAGGGTTCATATTAGGGTCATGGTTAGGGTTACCTTTAGCGTTAGGGTTAGGGTCAGGCTCATAGTCATGGTCTCGGTTAGGGTTAGGGTCAGGATATGGGTCATTGTTAGTGTCCGGGATCGGTTTTGGGTGAGCGTCACGGTTAGGGTGAGGGTGATAGTCAAGACCAGGGTCAGGTTGAGGTTCAAGGTCAGGCTTTTGTTTAGTGTCCTTGTTCGGGTCAGGGACAGGGTTAGGTCTGGGTCAGTCTTAGGGTCCGAGTTCGGTATAGGTTCAGGGTCAGGGTCATGGTGAAGTTCAGGGCCAGGGACAGGTTTAGGGTCAGGGTCAGGCTTTGGTTTAGGGTCACGTTTCATTTCCGGGTCAGGTTTAATTTCAGGGCAAAGGTTTGGTTTTGGGGATGGGGTTAAGGTTAGAATTAGGGTTATGTTTAGGGTGAGGGTCAGGGTCAGGGTACTGTTAGTGTCAGGGTTAGGTTTTGGGTCAGCATCAGGGTCCGGGTCAGGGTAAGTGTCAAGTCCAGGTTCAGGTTGAGGGTCAGAGTCAGGCTTTTGCTTAAGGTCCAGGTTCGGGTCAGGGACAGGGTTAGGTTTGGGTCAGAGTGAGGGTCAGAGTTAGGTTTAGGGTCAGGGTCAGGGTGAAGGTCAGGGCCAGGGTCAAGTTTAAGGTCAAGGTCAGGCTTTAGTTTAGGATCAAGTTTCATTTCAGGGTCAAGGTTAATTTCAGGGGAAAGGTTTACGTGTGGGGTTAGGGTTAGGGTAAGAATTAGGGTTATGTTTAAGGTTAGGGTTATACAGAGTTAGGGTCAGTGTTAAGGTTTGGGTTAGGGTAGGGGTTAGTTTTAGGTTTAGGGTCAGCATTAAGTTTAGGTTCAGGGTCCGATTCAGGGTCAGCGTCAGGCTTAGATTTAGTGTTGGGTTCGGGTCAGCATCACGGTCAAAGTCAGTGTCAGGGCTAGGGTTAGGGTTTGAGTCAGGCTCATAGTCAGGGTCAGGTTCAGGGTTAGGGGTTAGTGATAGGGTTAGCCCCGTACCTGGGTCATTGACCCGTCCGTGCAGGGTCTCAGGATAAACCCTGGGCAGAAGGGTGTAGCCCCCACACCCGATTCCACCGAGCCAGCCTCAACCTGGGGTGTGAACATGACCTGCCCACCAGGCATCTGACCTCTCATCAGCCTGCTCCTGCTCGGGGCTTTTCCACCCCCGATGAGCTCTCTTTACACACACACACACACACACACACACACACACAAACACACATATACACACGGGGAGGAGACCTAGGGCTACACGGGTTGATCAGAAGGTGTGGGACTCTCTGACTCTGAGCCCCCCGTGTCACCTTTTGATTTTATTTGCCAAAGGGCCTGAGGCATTGGGGAAGCCTGATATGACCTGCCCAGTGAGGGGACGTGTCTGGCAGGCAAGCTCTCTTCTCCCTGCATCCTCTGGGCTTCGGTAGACAGCACAAGAACATGTCGCTTCCTTTAGGCCGTGCCTAGACATGAGTTGGACAGGGGGGTTTTTTCTGTAATGGGGGTTCCTGGATACGTAGTTTCCAATTTCCCTGGGCTCTGTCATCAGGGAAGTGAGGTCACCACTGCCTGGGGGCTCCTTACTGGACTTCCTGCTCCCACCGGAGCTCCCTGAGCGCACCTGTCCCCAAGCTGCTCAAGACTCACCCTCCACGCCATGCCCTGTCCATCCAGTGATCCCCACACAGCTTCCCCCCAGCCCCTGGGCGGCCTGGGTGCAGCTGTTGTCTCCGCTGGCAGGGCCCAGAGCTGGGTTCAGACCGGGTTCCTGCTCCTGCCCAGGACTGTGAGCCCGCACACCCCCTGTGGCTCTCAGGGCCTCCCCAGGCTCCCCGTCGGCACACTGGGGGTGTCCTGGCTTCTCCCGCTAGGCATGCCATCCGGTGTAGGAGCTCTCCACACGTTCCATCCCCGCTCTCCCAGGAGGCTGGTGCACACACTTGGCAAAGGCACGGGTGAGCCTGGGGCTGGGCGGGGGCATGGAACACGGCCCCGAGGGGCCTGGATCTGCTCTGGGATGCAGGCAAAGCCACCCTCCTCCTGCCTGTGCCCCATCCCCCGTGGCAAGGTGGCAGTGCATGGCTTCTGACCTTGGTGACACAGGCTTCCCGGGGCTCCCATTAGGTTGAGGTCCAAGGGCCTCGTCTGCGCCCATGTGCTGGCCAGCCCCCACGGGGGACCCCGGGCATTCCCGCATCCGTCCTCCCAGGGTGGATGGCCCGTGGGACTGAGAAGGGGACACAATGTTTGGCTGCCATGTCCCAGCCGCTGGAGGAAAGTCTGGGACTTCTGGTGGTTCCCTCTCTCCTGGGTTCAGTGTCTGTCTCTGTCTCTGTCTTTGTCTCTGTGCCTGCGTCTGTCTCTGTTCGGGGGTGTCTCCCAGGAGCCGGATCTGTGGGCTCCAGGGCTGAGGGGAGACACCTCCGAAGTCTCCCTTGTCCCTGTTTCCCTCTCCTGGGCTGGTGCTCGCTTCCTTGCTAAGTAAGGCCTTCTCACCCCGAGCAGAGCTCTGACTCTGGAACCTCTTCCCAGTGGGGACCCTGCGGCTGCAACAAGGAGGGTCCTGACCTTGGTCTCCAGGCCAGGGGTCCAGTGCTCTGCCGCATTCTGCAAGCCCACAAGGTCAGCCCCCCAAGTCCCCAGGCTGTCTTCTGCTCAGAAGGACATCGAGGGAGTCCAAAGCATTCTCCCAAGCCTGGGAGCACAGTGGGTCAGGGAGAGAGATTCAAGGCCAACAGGCTCCTCTGCAAGCCTGCGGGAGCCTAGGGACACCCTGTCTCTATGGCCCCACTGATAGAAGAGTAAGGGGAGGCCTTCGGTGTTGTAGACCTGTCCACACTGGGGGTCACCTCTTCCTACTTCCAGTAGTCCAGGGTGGTGATGGACACCAGGCCCCAGACACTGTACCCACTCAGTGTCCTGGCAAAGCCCCTTGGCCCCTGGGGATTCCCTACCATCAGCCCGTCCTGTCTCCCCTTCCTATGCTTTGGATCCCGGTCCTGGCCAGGAGTCCTGATGCCCCCGACCCCATGGCCCAGCTGTCTCCAAACTCTTTCTTCTTTCCCCTTGTTACCCACCATTGTCCCAGGGTGTCTCCACCTCTGACCCCTAGCTGGGCAGAGCGGCTTGTGTGTGTGTGTGTCTGTGCATGCATGCGCTCCAACACATATGCCTCTATCTGTCTGGAGATGCCCGAGGTCATGTCCCCACATGGGATGGGGTGGGTAGCTCTCCCCAAGGATCTGAGGAGCCCTCACCCTCCAAGCAAACCTCATGGGAGGGTCAGGGATTACCTAGGACTGTAGTGATGCTCTGCTCCTTGGACCTTGTACCCGTGTTTTGTCCTGGGCCAGTCGTTGCCTCTCTTGACCGTAGGTTCCCAACTGTCCCTGAGAGATGGACATGGAAATGCTTCAATCTGGCCATTCCTCCAGGGATAGGTGGAGTCGGAGGAAAGGTGCACCAGGCACACAGACCTCCATTCCAAGAGGGCCAGGTGTGCCCAGGAGACCTGCACTCAGCACCTGTACCATGACCCACCCTTTGGTGGATGTGTACGTGACCATGGCACTTTCCCTGACGGGTCCCCCATGTTCCTTCACCACTGCCAGGTGCTCTGTGGCCCCAAAGTCTGCTGAGCACGGGATCCGTGCCTATCCTGGGAAGCAAGGCTCAGGGTGCATGGCCAGGCGGCTTGCACATCTGGGGATGCAGAGGTCATCGAGTACCCTCCACCCAGCTGGCCTGGAATTCCAAAACCCTCCCAGGGTCCCGCTCAAGGTGGGGAGTAACCAGAGGACTTGGAGACATCAGTGGAGGCCAGTCAGGGCAGGGAGATCAGTGGGCCCTTCAACTTCTCTCTCCCTCTGCTTGGTCTTCCTGGTTGTTCCCTGGGACAGAGGTCCAGCCCGTCCTTGGATTTAGCCGAGCCTTGAGTCGAGTGGGAAGGAGGACAGGGAAGGTTCGGGGTTGTCTTAAGGGTTGGGTTAGGGTGAGTGTTACAGTTAGGGTTACGGTCAGGGTCAGGGTCAGTGTCAGGGTCAGGGTAAGGGTTAGAGTCATACAGGTTGATCTCACTCTGAGGGTTGTCCGAAGCACCAGAGGGGCCGAAGGAGACTGCGTGGTTGAGAGATGCGTGGCTGCGGGTCTAAGGGTTTCCCATATGGAGGCCATGAGGGACAGGACCCCGGAAGCAGGTTGGGGAAGCAGGCGAGTGTTCCAGACCGGACTTCGTGATGGGCCTGGCCCCGTGGTAGAGCGCAGGGATGGGACCCCTGACAGTCGAGGATCCACGGGCGTTGTCCTCGCTGCATTCCATCTTGTGGAGTGCCTCTTGGCGGCGATCGGGTGCGGGCACTCACAGTGCCCTTCAGGGCCCCGAGGTGGGGGCGGCCCAGCAGACGTGCGGCGCCGGAATGACTTCGCCGGGCTTTTTCCGGCGAATTCTCACGAGCGTTCTGCCCAAACCAGGATTGGTTTGGGCAAAACGCTCGTGAGAATTGGCCGGCGTAGGACAGCCCTGCGGACCGCCGTGCTCTCCATGGCCCAGGGCCCTTTCTCACCCAGGGCATGTTGCTGCCGCCAAGAAATGGCTCGGAAAAGAGGCGGCCCACCCCGGCACGCCGGCGCATTGGAGCGTTCCCGGAGCAGAGTTGAAGAACGGGTGGTGGCCTGGTGTGCGCCTCTGTCTTTCGCGTAGATGGGCCGGCCAAGGATGGGGATGACCTCATCTTGGTCATACAGGTTTATCTCCCTCTGAGGGTTGTCCGAAGCACCAGAGGGGCCGATGGAGACTGCGTGGTTGGGAGATGCGTGGCTGCGGGTCTAAGGGTTTCCCATATGGAGGCCATGAGGGACAGGACCCCGGAAGCAGGTTGGGGAAGCAGGCGAGTGTTCCAGACCGGACTTCGTGATGGGCCTGGCCCCGTGGTAGAGCGCAGGGATGGGACCCAGGGGAGTCGAGGAACAACGGGCGTTGTCCTCGCTGCATTCCATCTTGTGGAGTGCCTCTTGGCGGCGATCGGGTGCGGGCACTCACAGTGCCCTTCAGGGCCCCGAGGTGGGGGCGGCCCAGCAGACGTGCGGCGCCCGAATGATTTCGCCGGGCTTTTTCGGGCCAATTCTCACGAGCGTTCTGCCCAAACCAGGATTGGTTTGGGCAGAACGCTCGTAAGAATTGGCCGGCGTAGGACAGCCCTGCGGACCGCCGTGCTCTCCATGGCCCAGGGCCCTTTCTCGCCCAGGGCATGTTGCTGCCGCCAAGAAATGGCTCGGAAAAGACGCGGCCCACCCCGGCACGCCGGCGCATTGGAGCGTTCCCGGAGCAGAGTTGAAGAACGGGTGGTGGCCTGGTGTGCGCCTCTGTCTTTCGGGTAGATGGGCCGGCCAAGGATGGGGATGACCTCATCTTGGTCAGACAGGTTTTTCTCACTCTGAGGGTTGTCCGAGGCACCAGAGGGGCCGATGGAGACGGCGTGGTTGGGAGATTCGTGGCTGCGGGTCTAAGGGTTTCCCATCTGGAGGCCATGAGGGACAGGACCCCGGAAGCAGGTAGGGGAAGCCGGCGAGTGTTCCAGACCGGACTTCGTGATGGGCCTCGCCCATCCCTGGTAGAGCGCAGGGATGTGACCCCGTCAAGTCGAGGATCCACGGGCGTTGTCCTCGCTGCATTCCATCTTGTGGAGTGCCTCTTGGCGGAGATCGGGTGCGGGCACTCACAGTGCCCTTCAGGGCCCCGAGGTGGGGGCGGCCCAGCAGACGTGCGGCGCCCGAATGACTTCGCCGGGCTTTTTCCGGCCAATTCTCACGAGCGTTCTGCCCAAACCAGGATTGGCTCGATAAAGACGCGGCCCACCCCGGCACGAGGGCGCATTGGAGCGTTCCCGGAGCAGAGATGAAGAACGGGTGGTGGCCTGGTGTGCGCCTCTGTCGTTCGGGTAGATGGGCCGGCCAAGAATGGGGATGACCTCATCTTGGTCATACAGGTTGATCTCACTCTGAGGGTTGTCCGAAGCACCAGAGGGGCCGATGGAGACTGCGTGGTTGGGAGATGCGTGGCTGCGGGTCTAAGGGTTTCCCATATGGAGGCCATGAGGGACAGGACCCCGGAAGCAGGTTGGGGAAGCAGGCGAGTGTTCCTTACCGGACTTCGTGATGGGCCTGGCCCATCCCTGGTAGAGCGCAGGGATGAGACCCCAGCAAGTCGAGGATCCACGGGCGTTGTCCTCGCTGCATTCCATCTTGTGGAGTGCCTCTTGGCGGCGATCGGGTGCGGGCACTCACAGTCCCCTTCAGGGCCTCGAGGTGGGGGCGGCCCAGCAGACGTGCGGCTCCCGAATGACTTCGCCGGGCTTTTTCCGGCCAATTCTCACGAGCGTTCTGCCCAAACCAGGATTGGTTTGGGCAGAACGCTCGTGAGAATTGGCCGGCGTAGGGCAGCCCTGCGGACCGCCGTGCTCTCCATGGCCCAGGGCCCTTTCTCGCCCAGGGCATGTTGCTGCCGCCAAGAAATGTCTCGGAAAAGACGCGGCCCACCCCGGCACGCCGGCGCATTGGAGCGTTCCCGGAGCAGAGTTGAAGAACGGGTGGTGGCCTGGTGTGCGCCTCTGTCTTTCGGGTAGATGGGCCGGCCAAGGATGGGGATGACCTCATCTTGGTCATACAGGTTGATCTCCCTCTGAGGGTTGTCCGAAGCACCAGCGGGGCCTTTGGAGACTGCGTGGTTGGGAGATGCGTGGCTGCGGGTCTAAGGGTTTCCCATATGGAGGCCATGAGGGACAGGACCCCGGAAGCAGGTTGGGGAAGCAGGCGAGTGTACCAGACCGGACTTCGTGATGGGCCTGACCCCGTGGTAGAGCGCAGGGATGGGACCCCGGCAGTAGAGGATCCACGGGCGTTGTCCTCGCTGCATTCCATCTTGTGGAGTGCCTCATGCCGGCGATCGCGTGCGGGCACTCACAGTGCCCTTCAGGGCCCCGAGGTGGGGGCGGCCCAGCAGACGTGCTGCGCCCGAATGACTTCGCCGGGCTTTTTCCGGCCAATTCTCACGAGCGTTCTGCGCAAACCAGGATTGGTTTGGGCAGAACGCTCGTGAGAATTGGCCGGCCTAGGACAGCCCTGCGGACCGCCGTGCTCTCCATGGCCCAGGGCCGTTTCTGGCCCAGGGCATGTTGCTGCCGCCAAGAAATGGCTCGGAAAAGACGCGGCCCACCCCGGCACACCGGCTCATTGGAGCGTTCCCGGACAAGAGTTGAAGAACGGGTGGTGGCCTGGTGTGCGCCTCTGTCTTTCGGGTAGATGGGCCGGCCAAGGATGGGGATGCCCTCATCTTGGTCATACAGGTTGATCTCCCTCTGAGGGTTGTCCGAAGCACCAGAGGGGCCGATGGAGACTGCGTGGTTGGGAGATGCGTGGCTGCGGGTCTAAGGGTTTCCCATATGGAGGCCATGAGGGACAGGACCCCGGAAGCAGGTTGGGGAAGCAGGCGAGTGTTCCAGATCGGACTTCGAGATGGGCCTGGCCCCGTGGTAGAGCGCAGGGATGGGACCCCGGCAAGTCGAGGATCCACGGGCGTTGTCCTCGCTGCATTCCATCTTGTGGAGTGCCTCTTGGCGGCGATCGGGTGCGGGCACTCACAGTGCCCTTCAGGGCCCCGAGGTGGGGGCGGCCCAGCAGACGTGCGGCGCCCGAATGACTTCGCCGGGTTTTTCCGGCCAATTCTCACGAGCGTTCTGCCCAAACCAGGATTGGTTTGGGCAGAACGCTCGTGAGAATTGGCCGGCGTAGGACAGCCCTGCGGACCGCCGTGCTCTCCATGGCCCAGGGCCCTTTCTCGCCCAGGGCATGTTGCTGCTGCCAAGAAATGGCTCGGAAAAGACGCGGCCCACCCCGGCACGCCGGCTCATTGGAGCGTTCCCGGACAAGAGTTGAAGAACGGGTGGTGGCCTGGTGTGCGCCTCTGTCTTTCGGGTAGATGGGCCGGCCAAGGATGGGGATGCCCTCATCTTGGTCATACAGGTTGATCTCCCTCTGAGGGTTGTCCGAAGCACCAGACGGGCCGATGGAGACTGCGTGGTTGGGAGATGCGTGGCTGCGGGTCTAAGGGTTTCCCATATGGAGGCCATGAGGGACAGGACCCCGGAAGCAGGTTGGGGACGCAGGCGAGTGTTCCAGACCGGACTTCGTGATGGGCCTGGCCCCGTTATAGCGCAGGGATGGGACCCCGGCAAGTCGAGGATCCACGGGCGTTGTCCTCGCTGCATTCCATCTTGTGGAGTGCCTCTTGGCGGCGATCGTGTGCGGGCACTCACAGTGCCCTTCAGCGCCCCGAGGTGGGGGCAGCCCAGCAGACGTGCGGCGCCCGAATGACTTCGCCGGGCTTTTTCCGGCCAATTCTCACAGGCCTTCTGCCCAAACCAGGATTGGTTTGTGCCGAACGCTTGTGAGAATTGGCCGGCGTAGGACAGCCCTGCGGACCGCCGTGCTCTCCATGGCCCAGGGCCCTTTCTCGTCCAGGGCATGTTGCTGCCGCCAAGAAATGGCTCGGAAAAGACGCGACCCACCCCAGCACGCCGGCGCATTGGAGCGTTCCCGGAGCAGAGTTGAAGAACGGGTGGTGGCCTGGTGTGCGCCTCTGTCTTTCGGGTAGATGGGCCGGCCAAGGATGGGGATGACCTCATCTTGGTCCTACAGGTTGATCTCACTCTGAGGGTTGTCCGAAGCACCAGAGGGGCCGATGGAGACTGCGTGGTTGGGAGATGCGTGGCTGCGGGTCTAAGGGTATCCCATATGGAGGCCATAAGGGACAGGACCCCGGAAGCAGGTTGGGGAAGCAGGCGAGTGTTCCAGACCGGACTTCGTGATGGGCCTGACCCCGTGGTAGAGCGCAGGGATGGGACCCCGGCAAGTCGAGGATCCACGGGCGTTGTCCTCGCTGCATTCCATCTTGTGGAGTGCCTCTTGGCGGCGATCGGGTGCGGGCACTCACAGTGCCCTTCAGGGCCCCGAGGTGGGGGCGGCCCAGCAGACGTGCGGCGCCCGAATGACTTCGCCGGGCTTTTTCGGGCCAATTCTCACGAGCGTTCTGCCCAAACCAGGATTGGTTTGGGCAGAACGCTCGTGAGAATTGGCCGGCGTAGGACAGCCTTAAGGACCGCCGTGCTCTCCATGGCCCAGGGCCCTTTCTCGCCCAGGGCATGTTGCTGCCGCCAAGAAATGGCTCGGAAAAGACGCGGCCCACCCCGGCACGCCGGCGCATTGGAGCGTTCCCGGAGCAGAGTTGAAGAACGGGTGGTGGCCTGGTTTGCGCCTCTGTCTTTCGGGTAGATGGGCCGGCCAAGGATGGGGATGACCTCATCTTGGTCATACAGGTTGATCTCCCTCTGAGGGTTGTCCGAAGCACCAGCGGGGCCTTTGGAGACTGCGTGGTTGGGAGATGCGTGGCTGCGGGTCTAAGGGTTTCCCATATGGAGGCCATGAGGGACAGGACCCAGGAAGCAGGTTGGGGAAGCAGGCGAGTGTTCCAGACCGGACTTCGTGATGGGCCTGACCCCGTGGTAGAGCGCAGGGATGGGACCCCGGCAGTAGAGGATCCACGGGCGTTGTCCTCGCTGCATTCCATCTTGTGGAGTGCCTCATGCCGGCGATCGCGTGCGGGCACTCACAGTGCCCTTCAGGGCCCCGAGGTGGGTGCGGCCCAGCAGAGTGCGGCGCCCGAATGACTTCGCCGGGCTTTTTCCGGCCAATTCTCACGAGCGTTCTGCGCAAACCAGGATTGGTTTGGGCAGAACGCTCGTGAGAATTGGCCGGCCTAGGACAGCCCTGCGGACCGCCGTGCTCTCCATGGCCCAGGGCCGTTTCTGGCCCAGGGCATGTTGCTGCCGCCAAGAAATGGCTCGGAAAAGACGCGGCCCACCCCGGCACACCGGCTCATTGGAGCGTTCCCGGACAAGAGTTGAAGAACGGGTGGTGGCCTGGTGTGCGCCTCTGTCTTTCGGGTAGATGGGCCGGCCAAGGATGGGGATGCCCTCATCTTGGTCATACAGGTTGATCTCCCTCTGAGGGTTGTCCGAAGCACCAGAGGGGCCGATGGAGACTGCGTGGTTGGGAGATGCGTGGCTGCGGGTCTAAGGGTTTCCCATATGGAGGCCATGAGGGACAGGACCCCGGAAGCAGGTTGGGGAAGCAGGCGAGTGTTCCAGATCGGACTTCGAGATGGGCCTGGCCCCGTGGTAGAGCGCAGGGATGGGACCCCGGCAAGTCGAGGATCCACGGGCGTTGTCCTCGCTGCATTCCATCTTGTGGAGTGCCTCTTGGCGGCGATCGGGTGCGGGCACTCACAGTGCCCTTCAGGGCCCCGAGGTGGGGGCGGCCCAGCAGACGTGCGGCGCCCGAATGACTTCGCCGGGCTTTTTCGGGCCAATTCTCACGAGCGTTCTGCCCAAACCAGGATTGGTTTGGGCAGAACGCTCGTGAGAATTGGCCGGCGTAGGACAGCCTTAAGGACCGCCGTGCTCTCCATGGCCCAGGGCCCTTTCTCGCCCAGGGCATGTTGCTGCCGCCAAGAAATGGCTCGGAAAAGACGCGGCCCACCCCGGCACGCCGGCGCATTGGAGCGTTCCCGGAGCAGAGTTGAAGAACGGGTGGTGGCCTGGTTTGCGCCTCTGTCTTTCGGGTAGATGGGCCGGCCAAGGATGGGGATGACCTCATCTTGGTCATACAGGTTGATCTCCCTCTGAGGGTTGTCCGAAGCACCAGCGGGGCCTTTGGAGACTGCGTGGTTGGGAGATGCGTGGCTGCGGGTCTAAGGGTTTCCCATATGGAGGCCATGAGGGACAGGACCCAGGAAGCAGGTTGGGGAAGCAGGCGAGTGTTCCAGACCGGACTTCGTGATGGGCCTGACCCCGTGGTAGAGCGCAGGGATGGGACCCCGGCAGTAGAGGATCCACGGGCGTTGTCCTCGCTGCATTCCATCTTGTGGAGTGCCTCATGCCGGCGATCGCGTGCGGGCACTCACAGTGCCCTTCAGGGCCCCGAGGTGGGTGCGGCCCAGCAGAGTGCGGCGCCCGAATGACTTCGCCGGGCTTTTTCCGGCCAATTCTCACGAGCGTTCTGCGCAAACCAGGATTGGTTTGGGCAGAACGCTCGTGAGAATTGGCCGGCCTAGGACAGCCCTGCGGACCGCCGTGCTCTCCATGGCCCAGGGCCGTTTCTGGCCCAGGGCATGTTGCTGCCGCCAAGAAATGGCTCGGAAAAGACGCGGCCCACCCCGGCACACCGGCTCATTGGAGCGTTCCCGGACAAGAGTTGAAGAACGGGTGGTGGCCTGGTGTGCGCCTCTGTCTTTCGGGTAGATGGGCCGGCCAAGGATGGGGATGCCCTCATCTTGGTCATACAGGTTGATCTCCCTCTGAGGGTTGTCCGAAGCACCAGAGGGGCCGATGGAGACTGCGTGGTTGGGAGATGCGTGGCTGCGGGTCTAAAGGTTTCCCATATGGAGGCCATGAGGGACAGGACCCCGGAAGCAGGTTGGGGAAGCAGGCGAGTGTTCCAGATCGGACTTCGAGATGGGCCTGGCCCCGTGGTAGAGCGCAGGGATGGGACCCCGGCAAGTCGAGGATCCACGGGCGTTGTCCTCGCTGCATTCCATCTTGTGGAGTGCCTCTTGGCGGCGATCGGGTGCGGGCACTCACAGTGCCCTTCAGGGCCCCGAGGTGGGGGCGGCCCAGCAGACGTGCGGCGCCCGAATGACTTCGCCGGGCTTTTTCCGGCCAATTCTCACGAGCGTTCTGCCCAAACCAGGATTGGTTTTGGCAGAACGTTCGCGAGAATTGGCCGGCGTAGGACAGCCCTGCGGACCGCCGTGCTCTCCATGGCCCAGGACCCTTTCTCGCCCAGGGCATGTTGCTGCCGCCAAGAAATGTCTCGGAAAAGACGCGGCCCACCCCGGCACGCCGGCGCATTGGAGCGTTCCCGGAGCAGAGTTGAAGAACGGGTGGTGGCCTGGTGTGCGCCTCTGTCGTTCGGGTAGATGGGCCGGCCAAGGATGGGGATGCCCTCATCTTGGTCATACAGGTTGATCTCCCTCTGAGGGTTGTCCGAAGCACCAGCGGGGCCTTTGGAGACTGCGTGGTTGGGAGATGCGTGGCTGCGGGTCTAAGGGTTTCCCATATGGAGGCCATGAGGGACAGGACCCCGGAAGCAGGTTGGGGAAGCAGGCGAGTGTTCCAGACCGGACTTCGTGATGGGCCTGACCCCGTGGTAGAGCGCAGGGATGGGACCCCGGCAGTAGAGGATCCACGGGCGTTGTCCTCGCTGCATTCCATCTTGTGGAGTGCCTCATGCCGGCGATCGCGTGCGGGCACTCACAGTGCCCTTCAGGGCCCCGAGGTGGGGGCGGCCCAGCAGATGTGCTGCGCCCGAATGACTTCGCCGGGCTTTTTCCGGCCAATTCTCACGAGCGTTCTGCGCAAACCAGGATTGGTTTGGGCAGAACGCTCGTGAGAATTGGCCGGCCTAGGACAGCCCTGCGGACCGCCGTGCTCTCCATGGCCCAGGGCCGTTTCTGGCCCAGGGCATGTTGCTGCCGCCAAGAAATGGCTCGGAAAAGACGCGGCCCACCCCGGCACACCGGCTCATTGGAGCGTTCCCGGACAAGAGTTGAAGAACGGGTGGTGGCCTGGTGTGCGCCTCTGTCTTTCGGGTAGATGGGCCGGCCAAGGATGGGGATGCCCTCATCTTGGTCATACAGGTTGATCTCCCTCTGAGGGTTGTCCGAAGCACCAGAGGGGCCGATGGAGACTGCGTGGTTGGGAGATGCGTGGCTGCGGGTCTAAGGGTTTCCCATATGGAGGCCATGAGGGACAGGACCCCGGAAGCAGGTTGGGGAAGCAGGCGAGTGTTCCAGATCGGACTTCGAGATGGGCCTGGCCCCGTGGTAGAGCGCAGGGATGGGACCCCGGCAAGTCGAGGATCCACGGGCGTTGTCCTCGCTGCATTCCATCTTGTGGAGTGCCTCTTGGCGGCGATCGGGTGCGGGCACTCACAGTGCCCTTCAGGGCCCCGAGGTGGGGGCGGCCCAGCAGACGTGCGGCGCCCGAATGACTTCGCCGGGCTTTTTCCGGCCAATTCTCACGAGCGTTCTGCCCAAACCAGGATTGGTTTGGGCAGAACGCTCGTGAGAATTGGCCGGCGTAGGACAGCCCTGCGGACCGCCGTGCTCTCCATGGCCCAGGGCCCTTTCTCGCCCAGGGCATGTTGCTGCTGCCAAGAAATGGCTCGGAAAAGACGCGGCCCACCCCGGCACGCCGGCTCATTGGAGCGTTCCCGGACAAGAGTTGAAGAACGGGTGGTGGCCTGGTGTGCGCCTCTGTCTTTCGGGTAGATGGGCCGGCCAAGGATGGGGATGCCCTCATCTTGGTCATACAGGTTGATCTCCCTCTGAGGGTTGTCCGAAGCACCAGACGGGCCGATGGAGACTGCGTGGTTGGGAGATGCGTGGCTGCGGGTCTAAGGGTTTCCCATATGGAGGCCATGAGGGACAGGACCCCGGAAGCAGGTTGGGGACGCAGGCGAGTGTTCCAGACCGGACTTCGTGATGGGCCTGGCCCCGTTAGAGCGCAGGGATGGGACCCCGGCAAGTCGAGGATCCACGGGCGTTGTCCTCGCTGCATTCCATCTTGTGGAGTGCCTCTTGGCGGCGATCGTGTGCGGGCACTCACAGTGCCCTTCAGCGCCCCGAGGTGGGGGCAGCCCAGCAGACGTGCGGCGCCCGAATGACTTCGCCGGGCTTTTTCCGGCCAATTCTCACAGGCCTTCTGCCCAAACCAGGATTGGTTTGTGCCGAACGCTTGTGAGAATTGGCCGGCGTAGGACAGCCCTGCGGACCGCCGTGCTCTCCATGGCCCAGGGCCCTTTCTCGTCCAGGGCATGTTGCTGCCGCCAAGAAATGGCTCGGAAAAGACGCGACCCACCCCAGCACGCCGGCGCATTGGAGCGTTCCCGGAGCAGAGTTGAAGAACGGGTGGTGGCCTGGTGTGCGCCTCTGTCTTTCGGGTAGATGGGCCGGCCAAGGATGGGGATGACCTCATCTTGGTCCTACAGGTTGATCTCACTCTGAGGGTTGTCCGAAGCACCAGAGGGGCCGATGGAGACTGCGTGGTTGGCAGATGCGTGGCTGCGGGTCTAAGGGTATCCCATATGGAGGCCATAAGGGACAGGACCCCGGAAGCAGGTTGGGGAAGCAGGCGAGTGTTCCAGACCGGACTTCGTGATGGGCCTGACCCCGTGGTAGAGCGCAGGGATGGGACCCCGGCAAGTCGAGGATCCACGGGCGTTGTCCTCGCTGCATTCCATCTTGTGGAGTGCCTCTTGGCGGCGATCGGGTGCGGGCACTCACAGTGCCCTTCAGGGCCCCGAGGTGGGGGCGGCCCAGCAGACGTGCGGCGCCCGAATGACTTCGCCGGGCTTTTTCGGGCCAATTCTCACGAGCGTTCTGCCCAAACCAGGATTGGTTTGGGCAGAACGCTCGTGAGAATTGGCCGGCGTAGGACAGCCTTAAGGACCGCCGTGCTCTCCATGGCCCAGGGCCCTTTCTCGCCCAGGGCATGTTGCTGCCGCCAAGAAATGGCTCGGAAAAGACGCGGCCCACCCCGGCACGCCGGCGCATTGGAGCGTTCCCGGAGCAGAGTTGAAGAACGGGTGGTGGCCTGGTTTGCGCCTCTGTCTTTCGGGTAGATGGGCCGGCCAAGGATGGGGATGACCTCATCTTGGTCATACAGGTTGATCTCCCTCTGAGGGTTGTCCGAAGCACCAGCGGGGCCTTTGGAGACTGCGTGGTTGGGAGATGCGTGGCTGCGGGTCTAAGGGTTTCCCATATGGAGGCCATGAGGGACAGGACCCAGGAAGCAGGTTGGGGAAGCAGGCGAGTGTTCCAGACCGGACTTCGTGATGGGCCTGACCCCGTGGTAGAGCGCAGGGATGGGACCCCGGCAGTAGAGGATCCACGGGCGTTGTCCTCGCTGCATTCCATCTTGTGGAGTGCCTCATGCCGGCGATCGCGTGCGGGCACTCACAGTGCCCTTCAGGGCCCCGAGGTGGGGGCGGCCCAGCAGACGTGCTGCGCCCGAATGACTTCGCCGGGCTTTTTCCGGCCAATTCTCACGAGCGTTCTGCGCAAACCAGGATTGGTTTGGGCAGAACGCTCGTGAGAATTGGCCGGCCTAGGACAGCCCTGCGGACCGCCGTGCTCTCCATGGTCCAGGGCCGTTTCTGGCCCAGGGCATGTTGCTGCCGCCAAGAAATGGCTCGGAAAAGACGCGGCCCACCCCGGCACACCGGCTCATTGGAGCGTTCCCGGACAAGAGTTGAAGAACGGGTGGTGGCCTGGTGTGCGCCTCTGTCTTTCGGGTAGATGGGCCGGCCAAGGATGGGGATGCCCTCATCTTGGTCATACAGGTTGATCTCCCTCTGAGGGTTGTCCGAAGCACCAGAGGGGCCGATGGAGACTGCGTGGTTGGGAGATGCGTGGCTGCGGGTCTAAGGGTTTCCCATATGGAGGCCATGAGGGACAGGACCCCGGAAGCAGGTTGGGGAAGCAGGCGAGTGTTCCAGATCGGACTTCGAGATGGGCCTGGCCCCGTGGTAGAGCGCAGGGATGGGACCCCGGCAAGTCGAGGATCCACGGGCGTTGTCCTCGCTGCATTCCATCTTGTGGAGTGCCTCTTGGCGGCGATCGGGTGCGGGCACTCACAGTGCCCTTCAGGGCCCCGAGGTGGGGGCGGCCCAGCAGACGTGCGGCGCCCGAATGACTTCGCCGGGCTTTTTCCGGCCAATTCTCACGAGCGTTCTGCCCAAACCAGGATTGGTTTTGGCAGAACGTTCGCGAGAATTGGCCGGCGTAGGACAGCCCTGCGGACCGCCGTGCTCTCCATGGCCCAGGACCCTTTCTCGCCCAGGGCATGTTGCTGCCGCCAAGAAATGTCTCGGAAAAGACGCGGCCCACCCCGGCACGCCGGCGCATTGGAGCGTTCCCGGAGCAGAGTTGAAGAACGGGTGGTGGCCTGGTGTGCGCCTCTGTCGTTCGGGTAGATGGGCCGGCCAAGGATGGGGATGCCCTCATCTTGGTCATACAGGTTGATCTCCCTCTGAGGGTTGTCCGAAGCACCAGCGGGGCCTTTGGAGACTGCGTGGTTGGGAGATGCGTGGCTGCGGGTCTAAGGGTTTCCCATATGGAGGCCATGAGGGACAGGACCCCGGAAGCAGGTTGGGGAAGCAGGCGAGTGTTCCAGACCGGACTTCGTGATGGGCCTGACCCCGTGGTAGAGCGCAGGGATGGGACCCCGGCAGTAGAGGATCCACGGGCGTTGTCCTCGCTGCATTCCATCTTGTGGAGTGCCTCATGCCGGCGATCGCGTGCGGGCACTCACAGTGCCCTTCAGGGCCCCGAGGTGGGGGCGGCCCAGCAGACGTGCTGCGCCCGAATGACTTCGCCGGGCTTTTTCCGGCCAATTCTCACGAGCGTTGTGCGCAAACCAGGATTGGTTTGGGCAGAACGCTCGTGAGAATTGGCCGGCCTAGGACAGCCCTGCGGACCGCCGTGCTCTCCATGGCCCAGGGCCGTTTCTGGCCCAGGGCATGTTGCTGCCGCCAAGAAATGGCTCGGAAAAGACGCGGCCCACCCCGGCACACCGGCTCATTGGAGCGTTCCCGGACAAGAGTTGAAGAACGGGTGGTGGCCTGGTGTGCGCCTCTGTCTTTCGGGTAGATGGGCCGGCCAAGGATGGGGATGCCCTCATCTTGGTCATACAGGTTGATCTCCCTCTGAGGGTTGTCCGAAGCACCAGAGGGGCCGATGGAGACTGCGTGGTTGGGAGATGCGTGGCTGCGGGTCTAAGGGTTTCCCATATGGAGGCCATGAGGGACAGGACCCCGGAAGCAGGTTGGGGAAGCAGGCGAGTGTTCCAGATCGGACTTCGAGATGGGCCTGGCCCCGTGGTAGAGCGCAGGGATGGGACCCCGGCAAGTCGAGGATCCACGGGCGTTGTCCTCGCTGCATTCCATCTTGTGGAGTGCCTCATGCCGGCGATCGCGTGCGGGCACTCACAGTGCCCTTCAGGGCCCCGAGGTGGGGGCGGCCCAGCAGACGTGCGGCGCCCGAATGACTTCGCCGGGCTTTTTCCGGCCAATTCTCACGAGCGTTCTGCGCAAACCAGGATTGGTTTGGGCAGAACGCTCGTGAGAATTGGCCGGCGTAGGACAGCCCTGCGGACCGCCGTGCTCTCCATGGCCCAGGGCCCTTTCTCGCCCAGGGCATGTTGCTGCTGCCAAGAAATGGCTCGGAAAAGACGCGGCCCACCCCGGCACGCCGGCGCATTGGAGCGTTCCCGGACAAGAGTTGAAGAACGGGTGGTGGCCTGGTGTGCGCCTCTGTCTTTCGGGTAGATGGGCCAGCCAAGGATGGGGATGCCCTCATCTTGGTCATACAGGTTGATCTCCCTCTGAGGGTTGTCCGAAGCACCAGACGGGCCGATGGAGACTGCGTGGTTGGGAGATGCGTGGCTGCGGGTCTAAGGGTTTCCCATATGGAGGCCATGAGGGACAGGACCACGGAAGCAGGTTGGGGACGCAGGCGAGTGTTCCAGACCGGACTTCGTGATGGGCCTGGCCCCGTTAGAGCGCAGGGATGGGACCCCGGCAAGTCGAGGATCCACGGGCGTTGTCCTCGCTGCATTCCATCTTGTGGAGTGCCTCTTGGCGGCGATCGTGTGCGGGCACTCACAGTGCCCTTCAGCGCCCCGAGGTGGGGGCAGCCCAGCAGACGTGCGGCGCCCGAATGACTTCGCCGGGCTTTTTCCGGCCAATTCTCACAGGCCTTCTGCCCAAACCAGGATTGGTTTGTGCCGAACGCTTGTGAGAATTGGCCGGCGTAGGACAGCCTTAAGGACCGCCGTGCTCTCCATGGCCCAGGGCCCTTTCTCGCCCAGGGCATGTTGCTGCCGCCAAGAAATGGCTCGGAAAAGACGCGGCCCACCCCAGCACGCCGGCGCATTGGAGCGTTCCCGGAGCAGAGTTGAAGAACGGGTGGTGGCCTGGTTTGCGCCTCTGTCTTTCGGGTAGATGGGCCGGCCAAGGATGGGGATGACCTCATCTTGGTCATACAGGTTGATCTCACTCTGAGGGTTGTCCGAAGCACCAGAGGGGCCGATGGAGACTGCGTGGTTGGGAGATGCGTGGCTGCGGGTCTAAGGGTATCCCATATGGAGGCCATAAGCGACAGGACCCCGGAAGCAGGTTGGGGAAGCAGGCGAGTGTTCCAGACCGGACTTCGTGATGGGCCTGGCCCCGTGGTAGAGCGCAGGGATGGGACCCCGGCAAGTCGAGGATCCACGGGCGTTGTCCTCGCTGCATTCCATCTTGTGGAGTGCCTCTTGGCGGCGATCGGGTGCGGGCACTCACAGTGCCCTTCATCTCCCCGAGGTGGGGGCGGCCCAGCAGACGTGCGGCGCCCGAATGACTTCGCCGGGCTTTTTCGGGCCAATTCTCACGAGCGTTCTGCCCAAACCAGGATTGGTTTGGGCAGAACGCTCGTGAGAATTGGCCGGCGTAGGACAGCCCTGCGGACCGCCGTGCTCTCCATGGCCCAGGGCCCTTTCTCGCCCAGGGCATGTTGCTGCCGCCAAGAAATGGCTCCGAAAAGACGCGGCCCACCCCGGCACGCCGAAGCATTGGAGCGTTCCCGGAGCAGAGTTGAAGAACGGGTGGTGGCCTGGTTTGCGCCTCTGTCTTTCGGGTAGATGGGCCGGCCAAGGATGGGGATGACCTCATCTTGGTCATACAGGTTGATCTCCCTCTGAGGGTTGTCCGAAGCACCAGCGGGGCCTTTGGAGACTGCGTGGTTGGGAGATGCGTGGCTGCGGGTCTAAGGGTTTCCGATATGGAGGCCATGAGGGACAGGACCCCGGAAGCAGGTTGGGGAAGCAGGCGAGTGTTCCAGACCGGACTTCGTGATGGGCCTGACCCCGTGGTAGAGCGCAGGGATGGGACCCCGGCAAGTCGAGGATCCACGGGCGTTGTCCTCGCTGCATTCCATCTTGTGGAGTGCCTCTTGGCGGCGATCGTGTGCGGGCACTCACAGTGCCCTTCAGCGCCCCGAGGTGGGGGCAGCCCAGCAGACGTGCGGCGCCCGAATGACTTCGCCGGGCTTTTTCCGGCCAATTCTCACAGGCCTTCTGCCCAAACCAGGATTGGTTTGTGCCGAACGCTTGTGAGAATTGGCCGGCGTAGGACAGCCCTGCGGACCGCCGTGCTCTCCATGGCCCAGGGCCCTTTCTCGTCCAGGGCATGTTGCTGCCGCCATGAAATGGCTCGGAAAAGACGCGGCCCACCCCAGCACGCCGGCGCATTGGAGCGTTCCCGGAGCAGAGTTGAAGAACGGGTGGTGGCCTGGTGTGCGCCTCTGTCTTTCGGGTAGATGGGCCGGCCAAGGATGGGGATGACCTCATCTTGGTCCTACAGGTTGATCTCACTCTGAGGGTTGTCCGAAGCACCAGAGGGGCCGATGGAGACTGCGTGGTTGGGAGATGCGTGGCTGCGGGTCTAAGGGTTTCCCATATGGAGGCCATGAGGGACAGGACCCCGGAAGCAGGTTGGGGAAGCAGGCGAGTGTTCCAGACCGGACTTCGTGATGGGCCTGACACCGTGGTAGAGCGCAGGGATGGGACCCCGGCAGTAGAGGATCCACGGGCGTTGTCCTCGCTGCATTCCATCTTGTGGAGTGCCTCATGCCGGCGATCGCGTGCGGGCACTCACAGTGCCCTTCAGGGCCCCGAGGTGGGGGCGGCCCAGCAGACGTGCTGCGCCCGAATGACTTCGCCGGGCTTTTTCCGGCCAATTCTCACGAGCGTTCTGCGCAAACCAGGATTGGTTTGGGCAGAACGCTCGTGAGAATTGGCCGGCCAAGGACAGCCCTGCGGAACGCCGTGCTCTCCATGGCCCAGGGCCGATTCTCGCCCAGGGCATGTTGCTGCCGCCAAGAAATGGCTCGGAAAAGACGCGGCCCACCCCGGCACACCGGCTCATTGGAGCGTTCCCGGACAAGAGTTGAAGAACGGGTGGTGGCAGGTGTGCGCCTCTGTCTTTCGGGTAGATGGGCCGGCCAAGGATGGGGATGCCCTCATCTTGGTCATACAGGTTGATCTCCCTCTGAGGGTTGTCCGAAGCACCAGAGGGGCCGATGGAGACTGCGTGGTTGGGAGATGCGTGGCTGCGGGTCTAAGGGTTTCCCATATGGAGGCCATGAGGGACAGGACCCCGGAAGCAGGTTGGGGAAGCAGGTGAGTGTTCCAGACCGGACTTCGAGACGGGCCTGGCCCCGTGTTAGAGCGCAGGGATGGGACCCCGGCAAGTCGAGGATCCACGGGCGTTGTCCTCGCTGCATTCCATCTTGTGGAGTGCCTCTTGGCGGCGATCGGGTGCGGGCACTCACAGTGCCCTTCAGGGCCCCGAGGTGGGGGCGGCCCAGCAGACGTGCGGCGCCCGAATGACTTCGCCGGGCCTTTTCCGGCCAATTCTCACGAGCGTTCTGCTCAAACCAGGATTGGTTTGGGCAGAACGCTCGTGAGAATTGGCCGGCGTAGGACAGCCCTGCGGACCGCCGTGCTCTCCATGGCCCAGGGCCCTTTCTCGCCAAGGGCATGTTGCTGCCGCCAAGAAATGGCTCGGAAAAGACGCGGCCCACCCCGGCACGCCGGCTCATTGGAGCGTTCCCGGACAAGAGTTGAAGAACGGGTGGTGGCCTGGTGTGCGCCTCTGTCTTTCGGGTAGATGGGCCGGCCAAGGATGGGGATGCCCTCATCTTGGTCATACAGGTTGATCTCACTCTGAGGGTTGTCCGAAGCACCAGAGGGGCCGATGTAGACTGCGTGGTTGGGAGATGCGTGGCTGCGGGTCTAAGGGTTTCCCATATGGAGGCCATGAGGGACAGGACCCCGGAAGCAGGTTGGGGAAGCAGGCGAGTGTTCCAAACCGGACTTCGAGATGGGCCTGGCCCCGTGGTAGAGCGCAGGGATGGGACCCCGGCAAGTCGAGGATCCACGGGCGTTGTCCTCGCTGCATTCCATCTTGTGGAGTGCCTCTTGGCGGATATCGGGTGCGGGAACTCACAGTGCCCTTCAGGTCCCCGAGGTGGGGGCGGCCCAGCAGACGTGTGGCGCCCGAATGACTTCGCCGGGCTTTTTCCGGCCAATTCTCACGAGCGTTCTGCCCAAACCAGGATTGGTTTGGGCAGAACGCTCGTGAGAATTGGCCGGCGTAGGACAGCCCTGCGGACCGCCGTGCTCTCCATGCTCCAGGGCCCTTTCTCGCCCAGGGCATGTTGCTGCCGCCAAGAAATGGCTCGGAAAAGACTCGGCCCACCCCGGCACGCCGGCACATTGGAGCGTTCCCGGAGCAGAGTCGAAGAACGGGTGGTGGCCTGGTGTGCGCCTCTGTCTTTCGGGTAGATGGGCCGGCCAAGGATGGGGATGACCTCATCTTGGTCATACAGGTTGATCTCCCTCTGAGGGTTGTCCGAAGCACCAGCGGGGTCGATGGAGACTGCGTGGTTGGGAGATGCGTGGCTGCGGGTCTAAGGGTTTCCCATATGGAGGCCATGAGGGACAGGACCCCGGAAGCAGGTTGGGGAAGCAGGCGAGTGTTCCAGACCGGACTTCGTGATGGGCCTGGTCCCGTGGTGGAGCGCAGGGATGGGACCCCGGCAAGTCGAGGATCCACGGGCATTGTCCTCGCTGCATTCCATCTTGTGGAGTGCCTCTTGGCGGCGATCGTGTGCGGGCCCTCACAGTGCCCTTCAGGGCCCCGAGGTGGGGGCGGCCCAGCAGACGTGCGGCGCCCGAATGACTTCGCCGGGCTTTTTCCGGCCAATTCTCACGAGCGTTCTGCCCAAACCAGGATTGGTTTGTGCCGAACGCTCGTGAGAATTGGCCGGCGTAGGACAGCCCTGCGGACCGCCGTGCTCTCCATGGCCCAGGGCCCTTTCTCGCCCAGGGCATGTTGCTGCCGCCAAGAAATGGCTCGGAAAAGACGCGGCCCACCTCGGCACGCCGGCTCATTGGAGCGTTCCCGGACAAGAGTTGAAGAACGGGTGGTGGCCTGGTGTGCGCCTCTGTCTTTCGGGTAGATGGGCCGGCCAAGGATGGGGATGCCCTCATCTTGGTCATACAGGTTGATCTCCCTCTGAGGGTTGTCCGAAGCACCAGCGGGGCCTTTGGAGACTGCGTGGTTGGGAGATGCGTGGCTGCGGGTCTAAGGGTTTCCCATATGGAGGCCATGAGGGACAGGACCCCGGAAGCAGGTTGGGGAAGCAGGCGAGTGTTCCAGACCGGACTTCGTGATGGGCCTGACCCCGTGGTAGAGCGCAGGGATGGGACCCCGGCAGTAGAGGATCCACGGGCGTTGTCCTCGCTGCATTCCATCTTGTGGAGTGCCTCATGCCGGCGATCGCGTGCGGGCACTCACAGTGCCCTTCAGGGCCCCGAGGTGGGGGCGGCCCAGCAGACGTGCTGCGCCCGAATGACTTCGCCGGGCTTTTTCCGGCCAATTCTCACGAGCGTTCTGCGCAAACCAGGATTGGTTTGGGCAGAACGCTCGTGAGAATTGGCCGGCCTAGGACAGCCCTGCGGACCGCCGTGCTCTCCATGGCCCAGGGCCGTTTCTGGCCCAGGGCATGTTGCTGCCGCCAAGAAATGGCTCGGAAAAGACGCGGCCCACCCCGGCACACCGGCTCATTGGAGCGTTCCCGGACAAGAGTTGAAGAACGGGTGGTGGCCTGGTGTGCGCCTCTGTCTTTCGGGTAGATGGGCCGGCCAAGGATGGGGATGCCCTCATCTTGGTCATACAGGTTGATCTCCCTCTGAGGGTTGTCCGAAGCACCAGAGGGGCCGATGGAGACTGCGTGGTTGGGAGATGCGTGGCTGCGGGTCTAAGGGTTTCCCATATGGAGGCCATGAGGGACAGGACCCCGGAAGCAGGTTGGGGAAGCAGGCGAGTGTTCCAGATCGGACTTTGAGATGGGCCTGGCCCCGTGGTAGAGCGCAGGGATGGGACCCCGGCAAGTCGAGGATCCACGGGCGTTGTCCTCGCTGCATTCCATCTTCTGGAGTGCCTCTTGGCGGCGATCGGGTGCGGGCACTCACAGTGCCCTTCAGGGCCCCGAGGTGGGGGCGGCCCAGCAGACGTGCGGCGCCCGAATGACTTCGCCGGGCTTTTTCCGGCCAATTCTCACGAGCGTTCTGCCCAAACCAGGATTGGTTTGGGCAGAACGCTCGTGAGAATTGGCCGGCGTAGGACAGCCCTGCGGACCGCCGTGCTCTCCATGGCCCAGGGCCCTTTCTCGCCCAGGGCATGTTGCTGCCGCCAAGAAATGGCTCGGAAAAGACGCGGCCCACCCCGGCACGCCGAATTATTGGAGCGTTCCCGGAGCAGAGTTGAAGAACGGGTGGTGGCCTGGTGTGCGCCTCTGTCTTTCGGGTAGATGGGCCGGCCAAGGATGGGGATGACCTCATCTTGGTCATACAGGTTGATCTCACCCTGAGGGTTGTCCGAAGCACCAGAGGGGCCGATGGAGACTGCGTGGTTGGGAGATGCGTGGCTGCGGGTCTAAGGGTTTCCCATATGGAGGCCATGAGGGACAGGACCACGGAAGCAGGTTGGGGAAGCAGGCGAGTGTTCCAGACCGGACTTCGTGATGGGCCTGGCCCCGTGGTAGAGCGCAGGCATCGGACCCCGGCAAGTCGAGGATCCACGGGCGTTGTCCATGCTGCATTCCATCTTGTGGAGTGCCTCTTGGCGGCGATCGGGTGCGGGCACTCACAGTGCCCTTCAGGGCCCCGAGGTGGGGGCGGCCCAGCAGACGTGCGGCGCCCGAATGACTTCGCCGGGCTTTTTCCGGCCAATTCTCACGAGCGTTCTGCACAAACCAGGATTGGTTTGGGCAGAACGCTCGTGAGAATTGGCCGGCGTAGGAAAGCCCTGCGGACCGCCGTGCTCTCCATGGCCCAGGGCCCTTTCTCGCCCAGGGCATGTTGCTGCCGCCAAGAAATGGCTCGGAAAAGACGCGGCCCACCCCGGCTCGCCGGCTCATTGGAGCGTTCCCGGACAAGAGTTGAAGAACTAGTGGTGGCCTGGTGTGCGCCTCTGTCTTTCGGGTAGTTGGGCCGGCCAAGGATGGGGATGCCCTCATCTTGGTCATACAGGTTGATCTCACTCTGAGGGTTGTCCGATGCACCAGAGGGGCCGATGGAGACTGCGTGGTTGGGAGATGCGTGGCTGCGGGTCTAAGGGTTTCCCATATGGAGGCCATGAGGGACAGGACCCCGGAAGCAGGTTGGGGAAGCAGGCGAGTGTTCCAGACCGGACTTCGTGATGGGCCTGGCCCCGTGGTAGAGCGCAGGGATGGGACCCCGGCAAGTCGAGGATCCACGGGCGTTGTCCTCGCTGCATTCCATCTTGTGGAGTGCCTCTTGGCGGCGATCGTGTGCGGGCACTCACAGTGCCCTTCAGCGCCCCGAGGTGGGGGCACCCCAGCAGACGTGCGGCGCCCGAATGACTTCGCCGGGCTTTTTCCGGCCAATTCTCACAGGCCTTCTGCCCAAACCAGGATTGGTTTGTGCCGAACGCTCGTGAGAATTGGCCGGCGTAGGACAGCCCTGCGGACCGCCGTGCTCTCCATGGCCCAGGGCCCTTTCTCGTCCAGGGCATGTTGCTGCCGCCAAGAAATGGCTCGGAAAAGACGCGGCCCACCCCAGCACGCCGGCGCATTGGAGCGTTCCCGGAGCAGAGTTGAAGAACGGGTGGTGGCCTGGTGTGCGCCTCTGTCTTTCGGGTAGATGGGCCGGCCAAGGATGGGGATGACCTCATCTTGGTCCTACAGGTTGATCTCACTCTGAGGGTTGTCCGAAGCACCAGAGGGGCCGATGGAGACTGCGTGGTTGGGAGATGCGTGGCTGCGGGTCTAAGGGTATCCCATATGGAGGCCATGAGGGACAGGACCCCGGAAGCAGGTTGGGCAAGCAGGCGAGTGTTCCAGACCGGTCTTCGTGATGGGCCTGACCCCGTGGTAGAGCGCAGGGATGGGACCCCGGCAAGTCGAGGATCCACGGGCGTTGTCCTCGCTGCATTCCATCTTGTGGAGTGCCTCTTGGCGGCGATCGGGTGCGGGCACTCACAGTGCCCTTCAGGGCCCCGAGGTGGGGGCGGCCCATCAGACGTGCGGCGCCCGAATGACTTCGCCGGGCTTTTTCCGGCCAATTCTCACGAGCGTTCTGCCCAAACCAATCCTGGTTTGGGCAGAACGCTCGTGAGAATTGGCCGGCGTAGGACAGCCCTGCGGACCGCCGTGCTCTCCATGGCCCAGGGCCCTTTCTCGCCCAGGGCATGTTGCTGCCGCCAAGAAATGGCTCGGAAAAGACGCGGCCCACCCCGGCACGCCGGCGCATTGGAGCGTTCCCGGAGCAGAGTTGAAGAACGGGTGGTGGCCTGGTGTGCGCCTCTGTCTTTCGGGTAGATGGGCCGGCCAAGGATGGGGATGATCTCATCTTGGTCATACAGGTTGATCACACTCTGAGGGTTGTCCGAAGCACCAGAGGGGCCGATGGAGACTGCGTGGTTGGGGGATGCGTGGCTGCGGTTCTAAGGGTTTCCCATATGGAGGCCTTGAGGGACAGGACCCCGGAAGCAGTTTGGGGAAGCAGGCGAGTGTTCCAGACCGGACTTCGTGATGAGCCTGGCCCCGTGGTAGAGCGCAGGGATGGGACCCCGGCAAGTCGAGGATCCACGGCGTTGTCCTCGCTGCATTCCATCTTGTGGAGTGCCTCTTGGCGGCGATCGGGTGCGGGCACTCACAGTGCCCTTCAGGGCCCCGAGGTGGGGGCGGCCCAGCAGACGTGCGGCGCCCGAATGACTTCGCCGGGCTTTTTCCGGCCAATTCTCACGAGCGTTCTGCCCAAACCAGGATTGGTTTGGGCAGAACGCTCGTGAGAATTGGCCGGCGTAGGACAGCCCTGCGGACCGCCGTGCTCTCCATGGCCCAGGACCCTTTCTCGCCCAGGGCATGTTGCTGCCGCCAAGAAATGTCTCGGAAAAGACGCGGCCCTCCCCGGCACGCTGGCCAATTGGAGCGTTCCCGGAGCAGAATGAAGAACGGGTGGTGGCCTGGTGTGCGCCTCTGTCTTTCGGGTAGATGGGCCGGCCAAGGATGGGGATGACCTCATCTTGGTCATACAGGTTGATCTCCCTCTGAGGGTTGTCCGAAGCACCAGCGGGGCCGATGGAGACTGCGTGGTTGGGAGATGCGTGGCTGCGGGTCTAAGGGTTTCCCATATGGAGGCCATGAGGGACAGGACCCCGGAAGCAGGTTGGGGAAGCAGGCGAGTGTTCCAGACCGGACTTCGTGATGGGCCTGACCCCGTGGTAGAGCGCAGGGATGGGACCCCGGCAAGTCGAGGATCCACGGGCGTTGTCCTCGCTGCATTCCATCTTGTGGAGTGCCTCATGCCGGCGATCGCGTGCGGGCACTCACAGTGCCCTTCAGGGCCCCGAGGTGGGGGCGGCCCAGCAGACGTGCTGCGCCCGAATGACTTCGCCGGGCTTTTTCCGGCCATTTCTCACGAGCGTTCTGCGCAAACCTGGATTGGTTTGGGCAGAACGCTCGTGAGAATTGGCCGGCGTAGGACAGCCCTGCGGACCGCCGTGCTCTCCATGGCCCAGGGCCCTTTCTCGCCCAGGGCATGTTGCTGCCGCCACGAAATGGCTCGGAAAAGACGCGGCCCACCCCGGCACACCGGCTCATTGGAGCGTTCCCGGACAAGAGTTGAAGAACGGGTGGTGGCCTGGTGTGCGCCTCTGTCTTTCGGGTAGATGGGCCGGCCAAGGATGGGGATGCCCTCTTCTTGGTCATACAGGTTGATCTCCCTCTGAGGGTTGTCCGAAGCACCAGAGGGGCCGATGGAGACTGCGTGGTTGGGAGATGCGTGTCTGCGGGTCTAAGGGTTTCCCATATGGAGGCCATGAGGGACAGGACCCCGGAATCAGGTTGGGGAAGCAGGCGATTGTTCCAGATCGGACTTCGAGATGGGCCTGGCCCCGTGGTAGAGCGCAGGGATGGGACCCCGGCAAGTCGAGATTCCACGGGCGTTGTCCTCGCTGCATTCCATCTTGTGGAGTGCCTCTTGGCGGCGATCGGGTGCGGGCACTCACAGTGACCTTCAGGGCCCCGAGGTGGGGGCGGCCCAGCAGACGTGCGGCGCCCGAATGACTTCGCCGGGCTTTTTCCGGCCAATTCTCACGAGCGTTCTGCCCAAACCAGGATTGGTTTGGGCAGAACGCTCGTGAGAATTGGCCGGCGTAGGAAAGCCCTGCGGACCGCCGTGCTCTCCATGGCCCAGGGCCCTTTCTCGCCTAGGGCATGTTGCTGCCGCCAAGAAATGGCTCGGAAAAGACGCGGCCCACCCCGGCTCGCCGGCTCATTGGAGCGTTCCCGGACAAGAGTTGAAGAACTGGTGGTGGCCTGGTGTGCGCCTCTGTCTTTCGGGTAGTTGGGCCGGCCAAGGATGGGGATGCCCTCATCTTGGTCATACAGGTTGATCTCACTCTGAGGGTTGTCCGAAGCACCAGAGGGGCCGATGGAGACTGCGTGGTTGGGAGATGCGTGGCTGCGGGTCTAAGGGTTTCCCATATGGAGGCCATGAGGTACAGGACCCCGGAAGCAGGTTGGGGAAGCAGGCGAGTGTTCCCGACCGGACTTCGTGATGGGCCTGGCCCCGTGGTAGAGCGCAGGGATGGGACCCCGGCCAGTCGATGATCCACGGGCGTTGTCCTCGCTGCATTCCATCTTGTGGAGTGCCTCTTGGCGGCGATCGGGTGCGGGCACTCACAGTGCCCTTCAGGGCCCCGAGGTGGGGGCGGCCCATCAGACGTGCGGCGCCCGAATGACTTCGCCGGGCTTTTTCCGGCCAATTCTCACGAGCGTTCTGCCCAAACCAATCCTGGTTTGGGCAGAACGCTCGTGAGAATTGGCCGGCGTAGGACAGCCCTGCGGACCGCCGTGCTCTCCATGGCCCAGGGCCCTTTCTCGCCCAGGGCATGTTGCTGCCGCCAAGAAATGGCTCGGAAAAGACGCGGCCCACCCCGGCACGCCGGCGCATTGGAGCGTTCCCGGAGCAGAGTTGAAGAACGGGTGGTGGCCTGGTGTGCGCCTCTGTCTTTCGGGTAGATGGGCCGGCCAAGGATGGGGATGATCTCATCTTGGTCATACAGGTTGATCACACTCTGAGGGTTGTCCGAAGCACCAGAGGGGCCGATGGAGACTGCGTGGTTGGGGGATGCGTGGCTGCGGTTCTAAGGGTTTCCCATATGGAGGCCTTGAGGGACAGGACCCCGGAAGCAGTTTGGGGAAGCAGGCGAGTGTTCCAGACCGGACTTCGTGATGGGCCTGGCCCCGTGGTAGAGCGCAGGGATGGGACCCCGGCAAGTCGAGGATCCACGGCGTTGTCCTCGCTGCATTCCATCTTGTGGAGTGCCTCTTGGCGGCGATCGGGTGCGGGCACTCACAGTGCCCTTCAGGGCCCCGAGGTGGGGGCGGCCCAGCAGACGTGCGGCGCCCGAATGACTTCGCCGGGCTTTTTCCGGCCAATTCTCACGAGCGTTCTGCCCAAACCAGGATTGGTTTGGGCAGAACGCTCGTGAGAATTGGCCGGCGTAGGACAGCCCTGCGGACCGCCGTGCTCTCCATGGCCCAGGACCCTTTCTCGCCCAGGGCATGTTGCTGCCGCCAAGAAATGTCTCGGAAAAGACGCGGCCCTCCCCGGCACGCTGGCCAATTGGAGCGTTCCCGGAGCAGAATGAAGAACGGGTGGTGGCCTGGTGTGCGCCTCTGTCTTTCGGGTAGATGGGCCGGCCAAGGATGGGGATGACCTCATCTTGGTCATACAGGTTGATCTCCCTCTGAGGGTTGTCCGAAGCACCAGCGGGGCCGATGGAGACTGCGTGGTTGGGAGATGCGTGGCTGCGGGTCTAAGGGTTTCCCATATGGAGGCCATGAGGGACAGGACCCCGGAAGCAGGTTGGGGAAGCAGGCGAGTGTTCCAGACCGGACTTCGTGATGGGCCTGACCCCGTGGTAGAGCGCAGGGATGGGACCCCGGCAAGTCGAGGATCCACGGGCGTTGTCCTCGCTGCATTCCATCTTGTGGAGTGCCTCATGCCGGCGATCGCGTGCGGGCACTCACAGTGCCCTTCAGGGCCCCGAGGTGGGGGCGGCCCAGCAGACGTGCTCCGCCCGAATGACTTCGCCGGGCTTTTTCCGGCCATTTCTCACGAGCGTTCTGCGCAAACCTGGATTGGTTTGGGCAGAACGCTCGTGAGAATTGGCCGGCGTAGGACAGCCCTGCGGACCGCCGTGCTCTCCATGGCCCAGGGCCCTTTCTCGCCCAGGGCATGTTGCTGCCGCCACGAAATGGCTCGGAAAAGACGCGGCCCACCCCGGCACACCGGCTCATTGGAGCGTTCCCGGACAAGAGTTGAAGAACGGGTGGTGGCCTGGTGTGCGCCTCTGTCTTTCGGGTAGATGGGCCGGCCAAGGATGGGGATGCCCTCTTCTTGGTCATACAGGTTGATCTCCCTCTGAGGGTTGTCCGAAGCACCAGAGGGGCCGATGGAGACTGCGTGGTTGGGAGATGCGTGTCTGCGGGTCTAAGGGTTTCCCATATGGAGGCCATGAGGGACAGGACCCCGGAATCAGGTTGGGGAAGCAGGCGATTGTTCCAGATCGGACTTCGAGATGGGCCTGGCCCCGTGGTAGAGCGCAGGGATGGGACCCCGGCAAGTCGAGATTCCACGGGCGTTGTCCTCGCTGCATTCCATCTTGTGGAGTGCCTCTTGGCGGCGATCGGGTGCGGGCACTCACAGTGACCTTCAGGGCCCCGAGGTGGGGGCGGCCCAGCAGACGTGCGGCGCCCGAATGACTTCGCCGGGCTTTTTCCGGCCAATTCTCACGAGCGTTCTGCCCAAACCAGGATTGGTTTGGGCAGAACGCTCGTGAGAATTGGCCGGCGTAGGACAGCCCTGCGGACCGCCGTGCTCTCCATGGCCCAGGGCCCTTTCTCGCCCAGGGCATGTTGCTGCCGCCAAGAAATGGCTCGGAAAAGACGCGGCCCACCCCGGCACGCCGGCGCATTGGAGCGTTCCCGGAGCAGAGTTGAAGAACGGGTGGTGGCCTGGTGTGCGCCTCTGTCTTTCGGGTAGATGGGCCGGCCAAGGATGGGGATGATCTCATCTTGGTCATACAGGTTGATCTCCCTCTGAGGGTTGTCCGAAGCACCAGACGGGCCGATGGAGACTGCGTGGTTGGGAGATGCGTGGCTGCGGGGCTAAGGGTTTCCCATATGGAGGCCATGAGGGACAGGACCCCGGAAGCAGGTTGGGGAAGCAGGCGAGTGTTCCAGACCGGACTTCGTGATGGGCCTGGCCCCGTGGTGGAGCGCAGGGATGGCACCCCGGCAAGTCGAGGATCCACGGGCATTGTCCTCGCTGCATTCCATCTTGTGGAGTGCCTCTTGGCGGCGATCGTGTGCGGGCCCTCACAGTGCCCTTCAGGGCCCCGAGGTGGGGGCGGCCCAGCAGACGTGCGGTGCCCGAATGACTTCGCCGGGCTTTTTCCGGCCAATTCTCACGAGCGTTCTGCCCAAACCAGGATTGGTTTGTGCCGAACGCTCGTGAGAATTGGCCGGCGTAGGACAGCCCTGCGGACCGCCGTGCTCTCCATGGCCCAGGGCCCTTTCTCGCCCAGGGCATGTTGCTGCCGCCAAGAAATGGCTCGGAAAAGACGCGGCCCACCTCGGCACGCCGGCTCATTGGAGCGTTCCCGGACAAGAGTTGAAGAACGGGTGGTGGCCTGGTGTGCGCCTCTGTCTTTCGGGTAGATGGGCCGGCCAAGGATGGGGATGCCCTCATCTTGGTCATACAGGTTGATCTCCCTCTGAGGGTTGTCCGAAGCACCAGCGGGGCCTTTGGAGACTGCGTGGTTGGGAGATGCGTGGCTGCGGGTCTAAGGGTTTCCCATATGGAGGCCATGAGGGACAGGACCCCGGAAGCAGGTTGGGGAAGCAGGCGAGTGTTCCAGACCGGACTTCGTGATGGGCCTGACCCCGTGGTAGAGCGCAGGGATGGGACCCCGGCAGTAGAGGATCCACGGGCGTTGTCCTCGCTGCATTCCATCTTGTGGAGTGCCTCATGCCGGCGATCGCGTGCGGGCACTCACAGTGCCCTTCAGGGCCCCGAGGTGGGGGCGGCCCAGCAGACGTGCTGCGCCCGAATGACTTCGCCGGGCTTTTTCCGGCCAATTCTCACGAGCGTTCTGCGCAAACCAGGATTGGTTTGGGCAGAACGCTCGTGAGAATTGGCCGGCCTAGGACAGCCCTGCGGACCGCCGTGCTCTCCATGGCCCAGGGCCGTTTCTGGCCCAGGGCATGTTGCTGCCGCCAAGAAATGGCTCGGAAAAGACGCGGCCCACCCCGGCACGCCGGCTCATTGGAGCGTTCCCGGACAAGAGTTGAAGAACGGGTGGTGGCCTGGTGTGCGCCTCTGTCTTTCGGGTAGATGGGCCGGCCAAGGATGGGGATGCCCTCATCTTGGTCATACAGGTTGATCTCCCTCTGAGGGTTGTCCGAAGCACCAGAGGGGCCGATGGAGACTGCGTGGTTGGGAGATGCGTGGCTGCGGGTCTAAGGGTTTCCCATATGGAGGCCATGAGGGACAGGACCCCGGAAGCAGGTTGGGGAAGCAGGCGAGTGTTCCAGATCGGACTTTGAGATGGGCCTGGCCCCGTGGTAGAGCGCAGGGATGGGACTCCGGCAAGTCGAGGATCCACGGGCGTTGTCCTCGCTGCATTCCATCTTCTGGAGTGCCTCTTGGCGGCGATCGGGTGCGGGCACTCACAGTGCCCTTCAGGGCCCCGAGGTGGGGGCGGCCCAGCAGACGTGCGGCGCCCGAATGACTTCGCCGGGCTTTTTCCGGCCAATTCTCACGAGCGTTCTGCCCAAACCAGGATTGGTTTGGGCAGAACGCTCGTGAGAATTGGCCGGCGTAGGACAGCCCTGCGGACCGCCGTGCTCTCCATGGCCCAGGGCCCTTTCTCGCCCAGGGCATGTTGCTGCTGCCAAGAAATGGCTCGGAAAAGACGCGGCCCACCCCGGCACGCCGGCTCATTGGAGCGTTCCCGGACAAGAGTTGAAGAACGGGTGGTGGCCTGGTGTGCGCCTCTGTCTTTCGGGTAGATGGGCCGGCCAAGGATGGGGATGCCCTCATCTTGGTCATACAGGTTGATCTCCCTCTGAGGGTTGTCCGAAGCACCAGACGGGCCGATGGAGACTGCGTGGTTGGGAGATGCGTGGCTGCGGGTCTAAGGGTTTCCCATATGGAGGCCATGAGGGACAGGACCCCGGAAGCAGGTTGGGGACGCAGGCGAGTGTTCCAGACCGGACTTCGTGATGGGCCTGGCCCCGTTATAGCGCAGGGATGGGACCCCGGCAAGTCGAGGATCCACGGGCGTTGTCCTCGCTGCATTCCATCTTGTGGAGTGCCTCATGCCGGCGATCGCGTGCGGGCACTCACAGTGCCCTTCAGGGCCCCGAGGTGGGGGCGGCCCAGCAGACGTGCTGCGCCCGAATGACTTCGCCGGGCTTTTTCCGGCCAATTCTCACGAGCGTTCTGCGCAAACCAGGATTGGTTTGGGCAGAACGCTCGTGAGAATTGGCCGGCCTAGGACAGCCCTGTGGACCGCCGTGCTCTCCATGGCCCAGGGCCGTTTCTGGCCCAGGGCATGTTGCTGCCGCCAAGAAATGGCTCGGAAAAGACGCGGCCCACCCCGGCACACCGGCTCATTGGAGCGTTCCCGGACAAGAGTTGAAGAACGGGTGGTGGCCTGGTGTGCGCCTCTGTCTTTCGGGTAGATGGGCCGGCCAAGGATGGGGATGCCCTCATCTTGGTCATACAGGTTGATCTCCCTCTGAGGGTTGTCCGAAGCACCAGAGGGGCCGATGGAGACTGCGTGGTTGGGAGATGCGTGGCTGCGGGTCTAAGGGTTTCCCATATGGAGGCCATGAGGGACAGGACCCCGGAAGCAGGTTGGGGAAGCAGGCGAGTGTTCCAGATCGGACTTCGAGATGGGCCTGGCCCCGTGGTAGAGCGCAGGGATGGGACCCCGGCAAGTCGAGGATCCACGGGCGTTGTCCTCGCTGCATTCCATCTTGTGGAGTGCCTCTTGGCGGCGATCGGGTGCGGGCACTCACAGTGCCCTTCAGGGCCCCGAGGTGGGGGCGGCCCAGCAGACGTGCGGCGCCCGAATGACTTCGCCGGGCTTTTTCGGGCCAATTCTCACGAGCGTTCTGCCCAAACCAGGATTGGTTTGGGCAGAACGCTCGTGAGAATTGGCCGGCGTAGGACAGCCTTAAGGACCGCTGTGCTCTCCATGGCCCAGGGCCCATTCTCGCCCAGGGCATGTTGCTGCCGCCAAGAAATGGCTCCGAAAAGACGCGGCCCACCCCGGCACGCCGAAGCATTGGAGCGTTCCCGGAGCAGAGTTGAAGAACGGGTGGTGGCCTGGTGTGCGCCTCTGTCTTTCGGGTAGATGGGCCGGCCAAGGATGGGGATGACCTCATCTTGGTCATACAGGTTGATCTCACGCTGAGGGTTGTCCGAAGCACCAGAGGGGCCGATGGAGACTGCGTGGTTGGGAGATGCGTGGCTGCGGGTCTAAGGGTTTCCCATATGGAGGCCATGAGGGACAGGACCACGGAAGCAGGTTGGGGAAGCAGGCGAGTGTTCCAGACCGGACTTCGTGATGGGCCTGGCCCCGTGGTAGAGCGCAGGCATCGGACCCCGGCAAGTCGAGGATCCACGGGCGTTGTCCTCGCTGCATTCCATCTTGTGGAGTGCCTCTTGGCGGCGATCGGGTGCGGGCACTCACAGTGCCCTTCAGGGCCCCGAGGTGGGGGCGGCCCAGCAGACGTGCGGCGCCCGAATGACTTCGCCGGGCTTTTTCCGGCCAATTCTCACGAGCGTTCTGCGCAAACCAGGATTGGTTTGGGCAGAACGCTCGTGAGAATTGGCCGGCGTAGGAAAGCCCTGCGGACCGCCGTGCTCTCCATGGCCCAGGGCCCTTTCTCGCCCAGGGCATGTTGCTGCCGCCAAGAAATGGCTCGGAAAAGACGCGGCCCACCCCGGCTCGCCGGCTCATTGGAGCGTTCCCGGACAAGAGTTGAAGAACTAGTGGTGGCCTGGTGTGCGCCTCTGTCTTTCGGGTAGTTGGGCCGGCCAAGGATGGGGATGCCCTCATCTTGGTCATACAGGTTGATCTCACTCTGAGGGTTGTCCGATGCACCAGAGGGGCCGATGGAGACTGCGTGGTTGGGAGATGCGTGGCTGCGGGTCTAAGGGTTTCCCATATGGAGGCCATGAGGGACAGGACCCCGGAAGCAGGTTGGGGAAGCAGGCGAGTGTTCCAGACCGGACTTCGTGATGGGCCTGGCCCCGTGGTAGAGCGCAGGGATGGGACCCCGGCAAGTCGAGGATCCACGGGCGTTGTCCTCGCTGCATTCCATCTTGTGGAGTGCCTCTTGGCGGCGATCGTGTGCGGGCACTCACAGTGCCCTTCAGCGCCCCGAGGTGGGGGCAGCCCAGCAGACGTGCGGCGCCCGAATGACTTCGCCGGGCTTTTTCCGGCCAATTCTCACAGGCCTTCTGCCCAAACCAGGATTGGTTTGTGCCGAACGCTTGTGAGAATTGGCCGGCGTAGGACAGCCCTGCGGACCGCCGTGCTCTCCATGGCCCAGGGCCCTTTCTCGTCCAGGGCATGTTGCTGCCGCCAAGAAATGGCTCGGAAAAGACGCGGCCCACCCCAGCACGCCGGCGCATTGGAGCGTTCCCGGAGCAGAGTTGAAGAACGGGTGGTGGCCTGGTGTGCGCCTCTGTCTTTCGGGTAGATGGGCCGGCCAAGGATGGGGATGACCTCATCTTGGTCCTACAGGTTGATCTCACTCTGAGGGTTGTCCGAAGCACCAGAGGGGCCGATGGAGACTGCGTGGTTGGGAGATGCGTGGCTGCGGGTCTAAGGGTATCCCATATGGAGGCCATGAGGGACAGGACCCCGGAAGCAGGTTGGGCAAGCAGGCGAGTGTTCCAGACCGGTCTTCGTGATGGGCCTGACCCCGTGGTAGAGCGCAGGGATGGGACCCCGGCAAGTCGAGGATCCACGGGCGTTGTCCTCGCTGCATTCCATCTTGTGGAGTGCCTCTTGGCGGCGATCGGGTGCGGGCACTCACAGTGCCCTTCAGGGCCCCGAGGTTGGGCGGCCCAGCAGACGTGCGGCGCCCGAATGACTTCGCCTGGCTTTTTCGGGCCAATTCTCACGAGCGTTCTGCCCAAACCAGGATTGGTTTGGGCAGAACGCTCGTGAGAATTGGCCGGCGTAGGACAGCCTTAAGGACCGCCGTGCTCTCCATGGCCCAGGGCCCTTTCTCGCCCAGGGCATGTTGCTGCTGCCAAGAAATGGCTCCGAAAAGACGCGGCCCACCCCGGCACGCCGAAGCATTGGAGCGTTCCCGGAGCAGAGTTGAAGAACGGGTGGTGGCCTGGTTTGCGCCTCTGTCTTTCGGGTAGATGGGCCGGCCAAGGATGGGGATGACCTCATCTTGGTCATACAGGTTGATCTCACCCTGAGGGTTGTCCGAAGCACCAGAGGGGCCGATGGAGACTGCGTGGTTGGGAGATGCGTGGCTGCGGGTCTAAGGGTTTCCCATATGGAGGCCATGAGGGACAGGACCACGGAAGCAGGTTGGGCAAGCAGGCGAGTGTTCCAGACCGGACTTCGTGATGGGCCTGGCCCCGTGGTAGAGCGCAGGCATCGGACCCCGGCAAGTCGAGGATCCACGGGCGTTGTCCTCGCTGCATTCCATCTTGTGGAGTGCCTCTTGACGGCGATCGGGTGCGGGCACTCACAGTGCCCTTCAGGGCCCCGAGGTGGGGGCGGCCCAGCAGACGTGCGGCGCCCGAATGACTTCGCCGGGCTTTTTCCGGCCAATTCTCACGAGCGTTCTGCGCAAACCAGGATTGGTTTGGGCAGAACGCTCGTGAGAATTGGCCGGCGTAGGAAAGCCCTGCGGACCGCCGTGCTCTCCATGGCCCAGGGCCCTTTCTCGCCTAGGGCATGTTGCTGCCGCCAAGAAATGGCTCGGAAAAGACGCGGCCCACCCCGGCTCGCCGGCTCATTGGAGCGTTCCCGGACAAGAGTTGAAGAACTGGTGGTGGCCTGGTGTGCGCCTCTGTCTTTCGGGTAGTTGGGCCGGCCAAGGATGGGGATGCCCTCATCTTGGTCATACAGGTTGATCTCACTCTGAGGGTTGTCCGAAGCACCAGAGGGGCCGATGGAGACTGCGTGGTTGGGAGATGCGTGGCTGCGGGTCTAAGGGTTTCCCATATGGAGGCCATGAGGGACAGGACCCCGGAAGCAGGTTGGGGAAGCAGGCGAGTGTTCCCGACCGGACTTCGTGATGGGCCTGGCCCCGTGGTAGAGCGCAGGGATGGGACCCCGGCAAGTCGAGGATCCACGGGCGTTGTCCTCGCTGCATTCCATCTCGTGAAGTGCCCCTTGGCGGATATCGGGTGCGGGCACTCACCATGCCCTTCAAGGCCCCGAGGTGGGGGCCGACCAGCAGACGTGCGGCGCCCGAATGACTTCGCCGGGCTTCTTCCGGCCAATTCTCACGAGCGTTCTCCCCAAACCAGGATTAGTTTGGGCAGAACGCTCGTGAGTATTGGCCGGCATAGGACAGCCCTGTGGACCGCCGTGCTCTCCATAGCCCAGGGCCCTTTCTCGCCCAGGCCATGTTGCTGCCGCCAAAAAATTGCTCGGAAAAGACGCGGCCAACCCCGGCCCGACAGCGCATTGGAGCGTTCCCGGAGCAGAGTTGAAGAACGGGTGGTGGCCTGGAGTGCGTCTCTGTCTTTCGGGCAAATGGGCCCGCCAAGGATGGGGATGACCTCATCTTGGTCGTACAGGTTTATCTCACTCTGAGGGTTGTCCGAAGCGCCAGAGGGGCCGATGGAGACGGCGTGGTTGGGAGATGCGTTGCTGCGGGTCTAAGGGTTTCTGGTATGGAGGCCATGAGGGACAGGACCCCGGAAGCATGTTGGGGAAGCAGGGAGTGTCGCAGACCGGACTTCGGGATGGGCCTGGCCCCATGGGAGAGCGCAGGGATGGGACCCCTGCAAGTCGAGGATCCACGGGCGTTGTCCTCGCTGCATTCCATCTCGTGAAGTGCCCCTTGGCGGATATCGGGTGCGGGCACTCACCATGCCCTTCAAGGCCCCGAGGTGGGGGCCGACCAGCAGACGTGCTGCGCCCGAATGACTTCGCCGGGCTTCATCTGGGCAATTCTCACGAGCGTTCTGCCCAAACAAGGATTGGTTTGGTCAGAACGCTCGTGAGAATTGGCCGGCGTAGGACCGCCCTGGGGACCGCCGTGCTCTCCATGGCCCAGGGCCCTTTCTCGCCCAGGGCATGTTGCTGCCGCCAGGAAATGGCTCGGAAAAGACGCGGCCCACCCCGGCACGCCGGCGCATCGGAGCGTTCCCGGAGCAGAGTTGAAGAACGGGTGGTGGCCTGGTGTGCGCCTCTGTCTTTCGGGTAGATGGGCCGGCCAAGGATGGGGATGCCCTCACCTTGGTCATACAGGTTGATCTCACTCTGAGGGTTGTCCGAAGCACCAGAGGGGCCGATGGTGACTGCGTGATTGGGAGATGCGTGGCTGCGGGTCTAAGGGTTTCCCATATGGAGGCCATGAGGGACAGGACCCCGGAAGCAGGTTGGGGAAGCAGGCGAGTGTTCCAGACCGGACTTCGTGATGGGCCTGGCCACGTGGTAGAGCGCAGGGATGGGACCCCGGCAAGTCGAGTATCGACGGGCGTTGTCCTCGCTGCATTCCATCTTGTGGAGTGCCTCTTGGCGGCGATCGGGTGCGGGCACTCACAGTGCCCTTCAGGGCCCCGAGGTGGGGGCGGCCCAGCAGACGTGTGGCGCCCGAATGACTTCGCCGGGCTTTTTCCGGCCAATTCTCACGAGCGTTCTGCCCAAACCAGGATTGGTTTGGGCAGAACGCTCGTGAGAATTGGCCGGCGTAGGACAGCCCTGCGGACCGCCGTACTCTCCATGGCCCAGGGCCCTTTCTCGCCCAGGGCATGTTGCTGCCGCCAAGAAATGGCTCGGAAAAGACGCGGCCCACCCCGGCACGCCGGCGCATTGGAGCGTTCCCGGAGCAGAGTTGCAGAACGGGTGGTGGCCTGGTGTGCGCCTCTGTCTTTCGGGTAGATGGGCCGGCCAAGGATGGGGATGACCTCATCTTGGTCTTACAGGTTGATCTCACTCTGAGGGTTGTCCGAAGCACCAGAGGGGCCGATGGAGACTGCGTGGTTGGGAGATGCGTGGCTGCGGGTCTAAGGGTTTCCCATATGGAGGCCATGAATGACAGGACCCCGGAAGCAGGTTGGCGAAGCAGGCGAGTGTTCCAGACCGGACTTCGAGATGGGCCAGGCCCCGTGGTAGAGCGCAGGGATGGGACCCGACAAGTCGAGGATCCACGGGCGTTGTCCTCGCTGCATTCCATCTTGTGGAGTGCCTCTTGGCGGCGATCGGGTACGGGCACTCACAGTGCCCTTCAGGGCCCCGAGGTGAGGGAGGCCCAGCAGACGTGCGGCGCCCGAATGACATCGCCGGGCTTTTTCGGCCAATTCTCACGAGCGTTCTGCGCAAACCAGGATTGGTTTGGGCAGAACGCTCGTGAGAATTGGCCGGCGTAGGACAGCCCTGCGGACCGCGGTGCTCTCCATGGCCCAGGGCCCTTTCTCGCCCAGGGCATGTTGCTGCCGCCAAGAAATGGCTCGGAAAAGACGCGGCCCACCCCGGCACACCGGCTCATTGGAGCGTTCCCGGACAAGAGTTGAAGAACGGGTGGTGGCCTGGTGTGCGCCTCTGTCTTTCGGGTAGATGGGCCGGCCAAGGATGGGGATGCCCTCATCTTGGTCATACAGGTTGATCTCCCTCTGAGGGTTGTCAGAAGCACCAGAGGGGCCGATGGAGACTGCGTGGTTGGGAGATGCGTGGCTGCGGGTCTAAGGGTTTCCCCTATGGAGGCCATGAGGGATAGGACCCCGGAAGCAGGTTGGGGAAGCAGGCGAGTGTTCCAGACCGGACTTCGTGATGGGCCTGGCCCCGTGGTAGAGCGCAGGGATGGGACCCCGGCAAGTCGAGGATCGACGGGCGTTGTCCTCGCTGCATTCCATCTTGTGGAGTGCCTCTTGGCGGCGATCGGGTGCGGGCACTCACAGTGCCCTTCAGGGCCCCGAGGTGGGGGCGGCCCAGCAGACGTGCGGCGCCCGAATGACTTCGCTGGGCTTTTTCCGGCCAATTCTCACGAGCGTTCTGCCCAAACCAGCATTGGTTTGGGCAGAACGCTCGTGAGAATTGGCCGGCGTAGGACAGCCCTGCGGACCGCCGTGCTCTCCATGGCCCAGGGCCCTTTCTCGCCCAGGGCATGTTGCTGCCGCCAAGAAATGGCTCGGAAAAGACGCGGCCCACCCCGGCACGCCGGCGCATTGGAGCATTACCGGAGCAGAGTTGAAGAACGGGAGGTGGCCTGTTGTGCGCCTCTGTCTTTCAGGTAGATGGGCCGGCCAATGATGGGGATGATCTCATCTTGGTCATACAGGTTGATCTCACTCTGAGGGTTGTCCGAAGCACCAGAGGGGCCGATGGAGACTGCGTGGTTGGGAGATGCGTGGCTGCGGTTCTAAGGGTTTCCCATATGGAGGCCTTGAGGGACAGGACCCCGGAAGCAGGTTGGGGAAGCAGGCGAGTGTTCCAGACCGGACTTCGTGATGGGCCTGGCCCCGTGGTAGAGCGCAGGGATGGGACCCCGGCAAGTCGAGGATCCACGGGCGTTGTCCTCGCTGCATTCCATCTTGTGGAGTGCCTCATGCCGGCGATCGCGTGCGGGCACTCACAGTGCCCTTCAGGGCCCCGAGGTGGGGGCGGCCCAGCAGACGTGCTGCGCCCGAATGACTTCGCCGGGCTTTTTCCGGCCAATTCTCACGAGCGTTCTGCGCAAACCTGGATTGGTTTGGGCAGAACGCTCGTGAGAATTGGCCGGCGTAGGACAGCCCTGCGGACCGCCGTGCTCTCCATGGCCCAGGGCCCTTTCTCGCCCAGGGCATGTTGCTGCCGCCAAGAAATGGCTCGGAAAAGACGCGGCCCACCCCGGCACACCGGCTCATTGGAGCGTTCCCGGACAAGAGTTGAAGAACGGGTGGTGGCCTGGTGTGTGCCTCTGTCTTTCGGGTAGATGGGCCGGCCAAGGATGGGGATGCCCTCATCTTGGTCATACAGGTTGATCTCCCTCTGAGGGTTGTCCGAAGCACCAGAGGGGCCGATGGAGACTGCGTGGTTGGGAGATGCGTGGCTGCGGGTCTAAGGGTTTCCCATATGGAGGCCATGAGGGACAGGACCCCGGAAGCAGGTTGGGGAAGCAGGCGAGTGTTCCAGATCGGACTTCGAGATGGGCCTGGCCCCGTGGTAGAGCGCAGGGATGGGACCCCGGCAAGTCGAGGATCCACGGGCGTTGTCCTCGCTGCATTCCATCTTGTGGAGTGCCTCTTGGCGGCGATCGGGTGCGGGCACTCACAGTGACCTTCAGGGCCCCGAGGTGGGGGCGGCCCAGCAGACGTGCGGCGCCCGAATGACTTCGCCGGGCTTTTTCCGGCCAATTCTCACGAGCGTTCTGCCCAAACCAGGATTGGTTTGGGCAGAACGCTCGTGAGAATTGGCCGGCGTAGGACAGCCCTGCGGACCGCCGTGCTCTCCATGGCCCAGGGCCCTTTCTCGCCCAGGGCATGTTGCTGCCGCCAAGAAATGGCTCGGAAAAGACGCGGCCCACCCCGGCACGCCGGCTCATTGGAGCGTTCCCGGACAAGAGTTGAAGAACGGGTGGTGGCCTGGTGTGCGCCTCTGTCTTTCGGGTAGATGGGCCGGCCAAGGATGGGGATGCCCTCATCTTGGTCATACAGGTTGATCTCCCTCTGAGGGTTGTCCGAAGCACCAGACGGGCCGATGGAGACTGCGTGGTTGGGAGATGCGTGGCTGCGGGTCTAAGGGTTTCCCATATGGAGGCCATGAGGGACAGGACCCCGGAAGCAGGTTGGGGAAGCAGGCGAGTGTTTAGACCGGACTTCGTGATGGGCCTGGCCCCGTGTTAGAGCGCAGGGATGGGACCCCGGCAAGTCGAGGATCCACGGGCGTTGTCCTCGCTGCATTCCATCTTGTGGAGTGCCTCTTGGCGGCGATCGGGTGCGGGCACTCACAGTGCCCTTCAGGGCCCCGAGGTGGGGGCGGCCCAGCAGACGTGCGGCGCCCAATGACTTCGCCGGGCCTTTTCCGGCCAATTCTCACGAGCGTTCTGCCCAAACCAGGATTGGTTTGGGCAGAACGCTCGTGAGAATTGGCCGGCGTAGGACAGCCCTGCGGACCGCCGTGCTCTCCATGGCCCAGGGCCCTTTCTCGCCAAGGGCATGTTGCTGCCGCCAAGAAATGGCTCCGAAAAGACGCGGCCCACCCCGGCACACCGGCTCATTGGAGCGTTCCCGGAGCAGAGTTGAAGAACGGGTGGTGGCCTGGTTTGCGCCTCTGTCTTTCGGGTAGATGGGCCGGCCAAGGATGGGGATGACCTCATCTTGGTCATACAGGTTGATCTCACCCTGAGGGTTGTCCGAAGCACCAGAGGGGCCGATGGAGACTGCGTGGTTGGGAGATGCGTGGCTGCGGGTCTAAGGGTTTCCCATATGGAGGCCATGAGGGACAGGACCACGGAAGCAGGTTGGGCAAGCAGGCGAGTGTTCCAGACCGGACTTCGTGATGGGCCTGGCCCCGTGGTAGAGCGCAGGGATGGGACCCCGGCAAGTCGAGGATCCACGGGCGTTGTCCTCGCTGCATTCCATCTTGTGGAGTGCCTCTTGGCGGCGATCGTGTGCGGGCACTCACAGTGCCCTTCAGGGCCCCGAGGTGGGGGCGGCCCAGCAGACGTGCGGCGCCCGAATGACTTCGCCGGGCTTTTTCGGGCCAATTCTCACGAGCGTTCTGCCCAAACCAATCCTGGTTTGGGCACAACGCTCGTGAGAATTGGCCGGCGTAGGACAGCCTTAAGGACCGCCGTGCTCTCCATGGCCCAGGGCCCTTTCTCGCCCAGGGCATGTTGCTGCCGCCAAGAAATGGCTCCGAAAAGACGCGGCCCACCCCGGCACGCCGAAGCATTGGAGCGTTCCCGGAGCAGAGTTGAAGAACGGGTGGTGGCCTGGTTTGCGCTTCTGTCTTTCGGGTAGATGGGCCGGCCAAGGATGGGGATGACCTCATCTTGGTCATACAGGTTGATCTCCCTCTGAGGGTTGTCCGAAGCACCAGCGGGGCCTTTGGAGACTGCGTGGTTGGGAGATGCGTGGCTGCGGGACTAAGGGTTTCCCATATGGAGGCCATGAGGGACAGGACCCCGGAAGCAGGTTGGGGAAGCAGGCGAGTGTTCCAGACCGGACTTCGTGATGGGCCTGACCCCGTGGTAGAGCGCAGGGATGGGACCCCGGCAGTAGAGGATCCACGGGCGTTGTCCTCGCTGCATTCCATCTTGTGGAGTGCCTCATGCCGGCGATCGCGTGCGGGCACTCACAGTGCCCTTCAGGGCCCCGAGGTGGGGGCGGCCCAGCAGACGTGCTGCGCCCGAATGACTTCGCCGGGCTTTTTCCGGCCAATTCTCACGAGCGTTCTGCCCAAACCAGGATTGGTTTGGGCAGAACGCTCGTGAGAATTGGCCGGCCTAGGACAGCCCTGTGGACCGCCGTGCTCTCCATGGCCCAGGGCCGTTTCTGGCCCAGGGCATGTTGCTGCCGCCAAGAAATGGCTCGGAAAAGACGCGGCCCACCCCGGCACACCGGCTCATTGGAGCGTTCCCGGACAAGAGTTGAAGAACGGGTGGTGGCCTGGTGTGCGCCTCTGTCTTTCGGGTAGATGGGCCGGCCAAGGATGGGGATGCCCTCATCTTGGTCATACAGGTTGATCTCCCTCTGAGGGTTGTCCGAAGCACCAGAGGGGCCGATGGAGACTGCGTGGTTGGGAGATGCGTGGCTGCGGGTCTAAGGGTTTCCCATATGGAGGCCATGAGGGACAGGACCCCGGAAGCAGGTTGGGGAAGCAGGCGAGTGTTCCAGATCGGACTTCGAGATGGGCCTGGCCCCGTGGTAGAGCGCAGGGATGGGACCCCGGCAAGTCGAGGATCCACGGGCGTTGTCCTCGCTGCATTCCATCTTGTGGAGTGCCTCTTGGCGGCGATCGGGTGCGGGCACTCACAGTGCCCTTCAGGGCCCCGAGGTGGGGGCGGCCCAGCAGACGTGCGGCGCCCGAATGACTTCGCCGGGCTTTTTCCGGCCAATTCTCACGAGCGTTCTGCCCAAACCAGGATTGGTTTGGGCAGAACGCTCGTGAGAATTGGCCGGCGTAGGACAGCCCTGCGGACCGCCGTGCTCTCCATGGCCCAGGGCCCTTTCTCGCCCAGGGCATGTTGCTGCTGCCAAGAAATGGCTCGGAAAAGACGCGGCCCACCCCGGCACGCCGGCTCATTGGAGCGTTCCCGGACAAGAGTTGAAGAACGGGTGGTGGCCTGGTGTGCGCCTCTGTCTTTCGGGTAGATGGGCCGGCCAAGGATGGGGATGCCCTCATCTTGGTCATACAGGTTGATCTCCCTCTGAGGGTTGTCCGAAGCACCAGACGGGCCGATGGAGACTGCGTGGTTGGGAGATGCGTGGCTGCGGGTCTAAGGGTTTCCCATATGGAGGCCATGAGGGACAGGACCCCGGAAGCAGGTTGGGGAAGCAGGCGAGTGTTCCAGACCGGACTTCGTGATGGGCCTGACCCCGTGGTAGAGCGCAGGGATGGGACCCCGGCAAGTCGAGGATCCACGGGCGTTGTCCTCGCTGCATTCCATCTTGTGGAGTGCCTCTTGGCTGCGATCGGGTGCGGGCACTCACAGTGCCCTTCAGGGCCCCGAGGTGGGTGCGGCCCAGCAGACGTGCGGCGCCCGAATGACTTCGCCGGGCTTTTTCGGGCCAATTCTCACGAGCGTTCTGCCCAAACCAGGATTGGTTTGGGCAGAACGCTCGTGAGAATTGGCCGGCGTAGGACAGCCTTAAGGACCGCCGTGCTCTCCATGGCCCAGGGCCCTTTCTCGCCCAGGGCATGTTGCTGCCGCCAAGAAATGGCTCCGAAAAGACGCGGCCCACCCCGGCACGCCGAAGCATTGGAGCGTTCCCGGAGCAGAGTTGAAGAACGGGTGGTGGCCTGGTTTGCGCCTCTGTCTTTCGGGTAGATGGGCCGGCCAAGGATGGGGATGACCTCATCTTGGTCATACAGGTTGATCTCACCCTGAGGGTTGTCCGAAGCACCAGAGGGGCCGATGGAGACTGCGTGGTTGGGAGATGCGTGGCTGCGGGTCTAAGGGTTTCCCATATGGAGGCCATGAGGGACAGGACCACGGAAGCAGGTTGGGGAAGCAGGCGAGTGTTCCAGACCGGACTTCGTGATGGGCCTGGCCCCGTGGTAGAGCGCAGGCATCGGACCCCGGCAAGTCGAGGATCCACGGGCGTTGTCCTCGCTGCATTCCATCTTGTGGAGTGCCTCTTGGCGGCGATCGGGTGCGGGCACTCACAGTGCCCTTCAGGGCCCCGAGGTGGGGGCGGCCCAGCAGACGTGCGGCGCCCGAATGACTTCGCCGGGCTTTTTCCGGCCAATTCTCACAAGCGTTCTGCGCAAACCAGGATTGGTTTGGGCAGAACGCTCGTGAGAATTGGCCGGCGTAGGAAAGCCCTGCGGACCGCCGTGCTCTCCATGGCCCAGGGCCCTTTCTCGCCCAGGGCATGTTGCTGCCGCCAAGAAATGGCTCGGAAAAGACGCGGCCCACCCCGGCTCGCCGGCTCATTGGAGCGTTCCCGGACAAGAGTTGAAGAACTAGTGGTGGCCTGGTGTGCGCCTCTGTCTTTCGGGTAGTTGGGCCGGCCAAGGATGGGGATGCCCTCATCTTGGTCATACAGGTTGATCTCACTCTGAGGGTTGTCCGATGCACCAGAGGGGCCGATGGAGACTGCGTGGTTGGGAGATGCGTGGCTGCGGGTCTAAGGGTTTCCCATATGGAGGCCATGAGGGACAGGACCACGGAAGCAGGTTGGGGACGCAGGCGAGTGTTCCTGCCGGACATCGTGATGGGCCTGGCCCCGTTAGAGCGCAGGGATGGGACCCCGGCAAGTCGAGGATCCACGGGCGTTGTCCTCGCTGCATTCAATCTTGTGGAGTGCCTCTTGGCGGCGATCGTGTGCGGGCACTCACAGTGCCCTTCAGCGCCCCGAGGTGGGGGCAGCCCAGCAGACGTGCGGCGCCCGAATGATTTCGCCGGGCTTTTTCCGGCCAATTCTCACAGGCCTTCTGCCCAAACCAGGATTGGTTTGTGCCGAACGCTCGTGAGAATTGGCCGGCGTAGGACAGCCCTGCGGACCGCCGTGCTCTCCATGGCCCAGGGCCCTTTCTCGTCCAGGGCATGTTGCTGCCGCCAAGAAATGGCTCGGAAAAGACGCGGCCCACCCCAGCACGCCGGCGCATTGGAGCGTTCCCGGAGCAGAGTTGAAGAACGGGAGGTGGCCTGTTGTGCGCCTCTGTCTTTCAGGTAGATGGGCCGGCCAATGATGGGGATGATCTCATCTTGGTCATACAGGTTGATCTCACTCTGAGGGTTGTCCGAAGCACCAGAGGGGCCAATGGAGACTGCGTGGTTGGGAGATGCGTGGCTGCGGTTCTAAGGGTTTCCCATATGGAGGCCTTGAGGGACAGGACCCCGGAAGCAGGTTGGGGAAGCAGGCGAGTGTTCCAGACCGGACTTCGTGATGGGCCTGGCCCCGTGGTAGAGCGCAGGGATGGGACCCCGGCAAGTCGAGGATCCACGGGCGTTGTCCTCGCTGCATTCCATCTTGTGGAGTGCCTCTTGGCGGCGATCGGGTGCGGGCACTCACAGTGCCCTTCAGGGCCCCGAGGTGGGGGCGGCCCAGCAGACGTGCGGCGCCCGAATGACTTCGCCGGGCTTTTTCCGGCCAATTCTCACGAGCGTTCTGCCCAAACCAGGATTGGTTTGGGCAGAACGCTCGTGAGAATTTGCCGGCGTAGGACAGCCCTGCGGACCGCCGTGCTCTCCATGGCCCAGGACCCTTTCTCGCCCAGGGCATGTTGCTGCCGCCAAGAAATGTCTCGGAAAAGACGCGGCCCACCCCGGCACGCCGGCCAATTGGAGCGTTCCCGGAGCAGAGTTGAAGAACGGGTGGTGGCCTGGTGTGCGCCTCTGTCTTTCGGGTAGATGGGCCGGCCAAGGATGGGGATGACCTCATCTTGGTCATACAGGTTGATCTCCCTCTGAGGGTTGTCCGAAGCACCAGCTGGGCCGATGGAGACTGCGTGGTTGGGAGATGCGTGGCTGCGGGTCTAAGGGTTTCCCATATGGAGGCCATGAGGGACAGGACTCCGGAAGCAGGTTGGGGAAGCAGGCGAGTGTCCCAGACCGGACTTCGTGATGGGCCTGACCCCGTGGTAGAGCGCAGGGATGGGACCCCGGCAAGTCGAGGATCCACGGGCGTTGTCCTCGCTGCATTCCATCTTGTGGAGTGCCTCATGCCGGCGATCGCGTGCGGGCACTCACAGTGCCCTTCAGGGCCCCGAGGTGGGGGCGGCCCAGCAGACGTGCTGCGCCCGAATGACTTCGCCGGGCTTTTTCCGGCCAATTCTCACGAGCGTTCTGCGCAAACCTGGATTGGTTTGGGCAGAACGCTCGTGAGAATTGGCCGGCGTAGGACAGCCCTGCGGACCGCCGTGCTCTCCATGGCCCAGGGCCCTTTCTCGCCCAGGGCATGTTGCTGCCGCCACGAAATGGCTCGGAAAAGACGCGGCCCACCCCGGCACACCGGCTCATTGGAGCGTTCCCGGACAAGAGTTGAAGAACGGGTGGTGGCCTGGTGTGCGCCTCTGTCTTTCGGGTAGATGGGCCGGCCAAGGATGGGGATGCCCTCATCTTGGTCATACAGGTTGATCTCCCTCTGAGGGTTGTCCGAAGCACCAGAGGCGCCGATGCAGACTGCGTGGTTGGGAGATGCGTGGCTGCGGGTCTAAGGGTTTCCCATATGGAGGCCATGAGGGACAGGACCCCGGAAGCAGGTTGGGGAAGCAGGCGAGTGTTCCAGATCGGACTTCGAGATGGGCCTGGCCCCGTGGTAGAGCGCAGGGATGGGACCCCGGCAAGTCGAGGATCCACGGGCGTTGTCCTCGCTGCATTCCATCTTGTGGAGTGCCTCTTGGCGGCGATCGGGTGCGGGCACTCACAGTGACCTTCAGGGCCCCGAGGTGGGGGCGGCCCAGCAGACGTGCGGCGCCCGAATGACTTCGCCGGACTTTTTCCGGCCAATTCTCACGAGCGTTCTGCCCATACCAGGATTGGTTTGGGCAGAACGCTCGTGAGAATTGGCCGGCGTAGGACAGCCCTGCGGACCGCCGTGCTCTCCATGGCCCAGGGCCCTTTCTCGCCCAGGGCATGTTGCTGCCGCCAAGAAATGGCTCGGAAAAGACGCGGCCCACCCCGGCACGACGGCGCATTGGAGCGTTCCCGGACAAGAGTTGAAGAACGGGTGGTGGCCTGGTGTGCGCCTCTGTCTTTCGGGTAGATGGGCCGGCCAAGGATGGGGATGCCCTCATCTTGGTCATACAGGTTGATCTCCCTCTGAGGGTTGTCCGAAGCACCAGACGGGCCGATGGAGACTGCGTGGTTGGGAGATGCGTGGCTGCGGGTCTAAGGGTTTCCCATATGGAGGCCATGAGGGACAGGACCCCGGAAGCAGGTTGGGGAAGCAGGCGAGTGTTCCAGACCGGACTTCGTGATGGGCCTGGCCCCGTGGTAGAGCGCCGGGATGGGACCCCTGCCAGTCGAGGATCCACGGGTGTTGTCCTCGCTGCATTCCATCTTGTGGAGTGCCTCTTGGCGGCGATCGGGTGCGGGCACTCACAGTGCCCTTCAGTGCCCCGAGGTGGGGGCGGCCCAGCAGACGTACGGCGCCCGAATGACTTCGCCGGGCTTTTCCCAGCCAATTCTCAGGAGCGTTCTGCCCAAACCAATCCTGGTTTGGGCAGAACGCTCGTGAGAATTGGCCGGCGTAGGACAGCCCTGCGGACCGCCGTGCTCGCCAAGGCCCAGGGCACTTTCTCGCCCAGGGCATGTTGCTGCCGCTAAGAAATGGCTCGGAAAAGACGCGGCCCACCCCGGCTCGCCGGCGCATTGGAGCGTTCCCGGAGCAGAGTTGAAGAACGGGTGGTGGCCTTGTGTGCGCCTCTGTCTTTCGGGTAGATGGGCCGGCCAAGAATGGGGATGACCTCATCTTGGTCATACAGGTTTATCTCACTTTGAGGGTTGTCCGAAGCACCAGAGGGGCCGATGGAGACTGCGTGGTTGGGAGATGCGTGGCTGCGGGTCTAAGTGTTTCCCATATGGAGGCCATGAGGGACAGGACCCCGGAAGCAGGTTGGGGAAGCAGGCGAGTGTTCCAGACTGGACTTCGAGATGGGCCTGGCCCCGTGGTAGAGCGCAGGGATGGGACCCCGGCAAGTCGAGGATCCACGGGCGTTGTCCTCGCTGCATTCCATCTTGTGGAGTGCCTCATGCCGGCGATCGCGTGCGGGCACTCACAGTGCCCTTCAGGGCCCCGAGGTGGGGGCGGCCCAGCAGACGTGCGGCGCCCGAATGACTTCGCCGGGCTTTTTCCGGCCAATTCTCACGAGCGTTCTGCGCAAACCAGGATTGGTTTGGGCAGAACGCTCGTGAGAATTGGCCGGCGTAGGACAGCCCTGCGGACCGCCGTGCTCTCCATGGCCCAGGGCCCTTTCTCGCCCAGGGCATGTTGCTGCTGCCAAGAAATGGCTCGGAAAAGACGCGGCCCACCCCGGCACGCCGGCTCATTGGAGCGTTCCCGGACAAGAGTTGAAGAACGGGTGGTGGCCTGGTGTGCGCCTCTGTCTTTCGGGTAGATGGGCCAGCCAAGGATGGGGATGCCCTCATCTTGGTCATACAGGTTGATCTCCCTCTGAGGGTTGTCCGAAGCACCAGAGGGGCCGATGGAGACTGCGTGGTTGGGAGATGCGTGGCTGCGGGTCTAAGGGTTTCCCATATGGAGGCCATGAGGGACAGGACCCCGGAAGCAGGTTGGGGACGCAGGCGAGTGTTCCAGACCGGACTTCGTGATGGGCCTGGCCCCGTTAGAGCGCAGGGATGGGACCCCGGCAAGTCGAGGATCCACGGGCGTTGTCCTCGCTGCATTCCATCTTGTGGAGTGCCTCTTGGCGGCGATCGTGTGCGGGCACTCACAGTGCCCTTCAGCGCCCCGAGGTGGGGGCAGCCCAGCAGACGTGCGGCGCCCGAATGACTTCGCCGGGCTTTTTCCGGCCAATTCTCACAGGCCTTCTGCCCAAACCAGGATTGGTTTGTGCCGAACGCTTGTGAGAATTGGCCGGCGTAGGACAGCCCTGCGGACCGCCGTGCTCTCCATGGCCCAGGGCCCTTTCTCGTCCAGGGCATGTTGCTGCCGCCAAGAAATGGCTCGGAAAAGACGCGGCCCACCCCAGCACGCCGGCGCATTGGAGCGTTCCCGGAGCAGAGTTGAAGAACGGGTGGTGGCCTGGTGTGCGCCTCTGTCTTTCGGGTAGATGGGCCGGCCAAGGATGGGGATGACCTCATCTTGGTCCTACAGGTTGATCTCACTCTGAGGGTTGTCCGAAGCACCAGAGGGGCCGATGGAGACTGCGTGGTTGGGAGATGCGTGGCTGCGGGTCTAAGGGTATCCCATATGGAGGCCATAAGCGACAGGACCCCGGAAGCAGGTTGGGGAAGCAGGCGAGTGTTCCAGACCGGACTTCGTGATGGGCCTGACCCCGTGGTAGAGCGCAGGGATGGGACCCCGGCAAGTCGAGGATCCACGGGCGTTGTCCTCGCTGCATTCCATCTTGTGGAGTGCCTCTTGGCGGCGATCGGGTGCGGGCACTCACAGTGCCCTTCAGGGCCCCGAGGTGGGAGCGGCCCAGCACACGTGCGGCGCCCGAATGACTTCGCCGGGCTTTTTCGGGCCAATTCTCACGAGCGTTCTGCCCAAACCAGGATTGGTTTGGGCAGAACGCTCGTGAGAATTGGCCGGCGTAGGACAGCCTTAAGGACCGCCGTGCTCTCCATGGCCCAGGGCCCTTTCTCGCCCAGGGCATGTTGCTGCCGCCAAGAAATGGCTCCGAAAAGACGCGGCCCACCCCGGCACGCCGAAGCATTGGAGCGTTCCCGGAGCAGAGTTGAAGAACGGGTGGTGGCCTGGTTTGCGCCTCTGTCTTTCGGGTAGATGGGCCGGCCAAGGATGGGGATGACCTCATCTTGGTCATACAGGTTGATCTCACCCTGAGGGTTGTCCGAAGCACCAGAGGGGCCGATGGAGACTGCGTGGTTGGGAGATGCGTGGCTGCGGGTCTAAGGGTTTCCCATATGGAGGCCATGAGGGACAGGACCACGGAAGCAGGTTGGGCAAGCAGGCGAGTGTTCCAGACCGGACTTCGTGATGGGCCTGGCCCCGTGGTAGAGCGCAGGCATCGGACCCCGGCAAGTCGAGGATCCACGGGCGTTGTCCTCGCTGCATTCCATCTTGTGGAGTGCCTCTTGACGGCGATCGGGTGCGGGCACTCACAGTGCCCTTCAGGGCCCCGAGGTGGGGGCGGCCCAGCAGACGTGCGGCGCCCGAATGACTTCGCCGGGCTTTTTCGGGCCAATTCTCACGAGCGTTCTGCCCAAACCAGGATTGGTTTGGGCAGAACGCTCGTGAGAATTGGCCGGCGTAGGACAGCCTTAAGGACCGCCGTGCTCTCCATGGCCCAGGGCCCTTTCTCGCCCAGGGCATGTTGCTGCCGCCAAGAAATGGCTCCGAAAAGACGCGGCCCACCCCGGCACGCCGAAGCATTGGAGCGTTCCCGGAGCAGAGTTGAAGAACGGGTGGTGGCCTGGTTTGCGCCTCTGTCTTTCGGGTAGATGGGCCGGCCAAGGATGGGGATGACCTCATCTTGGTCATACAGGTTGATCTCCCTCTGAGGGTTGTCCGAAGCACCAGCGGGGCCTTTGGAGACTGCGTGGTTGGGAGATGCGTGGCTGCGGGTCTAAGGGTTTCCGATATGGAGGCCATGAGGGACAGGACCCCGGAAGCAGGTTGGGGAAGCAGGCGAGTGTTCCAGACCGGACTTCGTGATGGGCCTGACCCCGTGGTAGAGCGCAGGGTTGGGACCCCGGCAAGTCGAGGATCCACGGGCGTTGTCCTCGCTGCATTCCATCTTGTGGAGTGCCTCTTGGCGGCGATCGTGTGCGGGCACTCACAGTGCCCTTCAGCGCCCCGAGGTGGGGGCAGCCCAGCAGACGTGCGGCGCCCGAATGACTTCGCCGGGCTTTTTCCGGCCAATTCTCACAGGCCTTCTGCCCAAACCAGGATTGGTTTGTGCCGAACGCTTGTGAGAATTGGCCGGCGTAGGACAGCCCTGCGGACCGCCGTGCTCTCCATGGCCCAGGGCCCTTTCTCGTCCAGGGCATGTTGCTGCCGCCAAGAAATGGCTCGGAAAAGACGCGGCCCACCCCAGCACGCCGGCGCATTGGAGCGTTCCCGGAGCAGAGTTGAAGAACGGGTGGTGGCCTGGTGTGCGCCTCTGTCTTTCGGGTAGATGGGCCGGCCAAGGATGGGGATGACCTCATCTTGGTCCTACAGGTTGATCTCACTCTGAGGGTTGTCCGAAGCACCAGAGGGGCCGATGGAGACTGCGTGGTTGGGAGATGCGTGGCTGCGGGTCTAAGGGTTTCCCATATGGAGGCCATGAGGGACAGGACCCCGGAAGCAGGTTGGGGAAGCAGGTGAGTGTTCCAGACCGGACTTCGAGACGGGCCTGGCCCCGTGTTAGAGCGCAGGGATGGGACCCCGGCAAGTAGAGGATCCACGGGCGTTGTCCTCGCTGCATTCCATCTTGTGGAGTGCCTCTTGGCGGCGATCGGGTGCGGGCACTCACAGTGCCCTTCAGGGCCCCGAGGTGGGGGCGGCCCAGCAGACGTGCGGCGCCCGAATGACTTCGCCGGGCCTTTTCCGGCCAATTCTCACGAGCGTTCTGCCCAAACCAGGATTGGTTTGGGCAGAACGCTCGTGAGAATTGGCCGGCGTAGGACAGCCCTGCGGACCGCCGTGCTCTCCATGCTCCAGGGCCCTTTCTCGCCCAGGGCATGTTGCTGCCGCCAAGAAATGGCTCGGAAAAGACTCGGCCCACCCCGGCACGCCGGCACATTGGAGCGTTCCCGGAGCAGAGTCGAAGAACGGGTGGTGGCCTGGTGTGCGCCTCTGTCTTTCGGGTAGATGGGCCGGCCAAGGATGGGGATGCCCTCATCTTGGTCATACAGGTTGATCTCCCTCTGAGGGTTGTCCGAAGCACCAGCGGGGTCGATGGAGACTGCGTGGTTGGGAGATGCGTGGCTGCGGGTCTAAGGGTTTCCCATATGGAGGCCATGAGGGACAGGACCCCGGAAGCAGGTTGGGGAAGCAGGCGAGTGTTCCAGACCGGACTTCGTGATGGGCCTGGCCCCGTGGTGGAGCGCAGGGATGGCACCCCGGCAAGTCGAGGATCCACGGGCATTGTCCTCGCTGCATTCCATCTTGTGGAGTGCCTCTTGGCGGCGATCGTGTGCGGGCCCTCACAGTGCCCTTCAGGGCCCCGAGGTGGGGGCGGCCCAGCAGACGTGCGGCGCCCGAATGACTTCGCCGGGCTTTTTCCGGCCAATTCTCACGAGCGTTCTGCCCAAACCAGGATTGGTTTGTGCCGAACGCTCGTGAGAATTGGCCGGCGTAGGACAGCCCTGCGGACCGCCGTGCTCTCCATGGCCCAGGGCCCTTTCTCGCCCAGGGCATGTTGCTGCCGCCAAGAAATGGCTCGGAAAAGACGCGGCCCACCTCGGCACGCCGGCTCATTGGAGCGTTCCCGGACAAGAGTTGAAGAACGGGTGGTGGCCTGGTGTGCGCCTCTGTCTTTCGGGTAGATGGGCCGGCCAAGGATGGGGATGCCCTCATCTTGGTCATACAGGTTGATCTCCCTCTGAGGGTTGTCCGAAGCACCAGCGGGGCCTTTGGAGACTGGGTGGTTGGGAGATGCGTGGCTGCGGGTCTAAGGGTTTCCCATATGGAGGCCATGAGGGACAGGACCCCGGAAGCAGGTTGGGGAAGCAGGCGAGTGTTCCAGACCGGACTTCGTGATGGGCCTGACCCCGTGGTAGAGCGCAGGGATGGGACCCCGGCAGTAGAGGATCCACGGGCGTTGTCCTCGCTGCATTCCATCTTGTGGAGTGCCTCATGCCGGCGATCGCGTGCGGGCACTCACAGTGCCCTTCAGGGCCCCGAGGTGGGGGCGGCCCAGCAGACGTGCTGCGCCCGAATGACTTCGCCGGGCTTTTTCCGGCCAATTCTCACGAGCGTTCTGCGCAAACCAGGATTGGTTTGGGCAGAACGCTCGTGAGAATTGGCCGGCCTAGGACAGCCCTGCGGACCGCCGTGCTCTCCATGGCCCAGGGCCGTTTCTGGCCCAGGGCATGTTGCTGCCGCCAAGAAATGGCTCGGAAAAGACGCGGCCCACCCCGGCACACCGGCTCATTGGAGCGTTCCCGGACAAGAGTTGAAGAACGGGTGGTGGCCTGGTGTGCGCCTCTGTCTTTCGGGTAGATGGGCCGGCCAAGGATGGGGATGCCCTCATCTTGGTCATACAGGTTGATCTCCCTCTGAGGGTTGTCCGAAGCACCAGAGGGGCCGATGGAGACTGCGTAGTTGGGAGATGCGTGGCTGCGGGTCTAAGGGTTTCCCATATGGAGGCCATGAGGGACAGGACCCCGGAAGCAGGTTGGGGAAGCAGGCGAGTGTTCCAGATCGGACTTTGAGATGGGCCTGGCCCCGTGGTAGAGCGCAGGGATGGGACCCCGGCAAGTCGAGGATCCACGGGCGTTGTCCTCGCTGCATTCCATCTTGTGGAGTGCCTCTTGGCGGCGATCGGGTGCGGGCACTCACAGTGCCCTTCAGGGCCCCGAGGTGGGGGCGGCCCAGCAGACGTGCGGCGCCCGAATGACTTCGCCGGGCTTTTTCCGGCCAATTCTCACGAGCGTTCTGCCCAAACCAGGATTGGTTTGGGCAGAACGCTCGTGAGAATTGGCCGGCGTAGGACAGCCCTGCGGACCGCCGTGCTCTCCATGGCCCAGGGCCCTTTCTCGCCCAGGGCATGTTGCTGCTGCCAAGAAATGGCTCGGAAAAGACGCGGCCCACCCCGGCACGCCGGCTCATTGGAGCGTTCCCGGACAAGAGTTGAAGAACGGGTGGTGGCCTGGTGTGCGCCTCTGTCTTTCGGGTAGATGGGCCGGCCAAGGATGGGGATGCCCTCATCTTGGTCATGCAGGTTGATCTCCCTCTGAGGGTTGTCCGAAGCACCAGACGGGCCGATGGAGACTGCGTGGTTGGGAGATGCGTGGCTGCGGGTCTAAGGGTTTCCCATATGGAGGCCATGAGGGACAGGACCCCGGAAGCAGGTTGGGGACGCAGGCGAGTGTTCCAGACCGGACTTCGTGATGGGCCTGGCCCCGTTATAGCGCAGGGATGGGACCCCGGCAAGTCGAGGATCCACGGGCGTTGTCCTCGCTGCATTCCATCTTGTGGAGTGCCTCATGCCGGCGATCGCGTCCGGGCACTCACAGTGCCCTTCAGGGCCCCGAGGTGGGGGCGGCCCAGCAGACGTGCTGCGCCCGAATGACTTCGCCGGGCTTTTTCGGGCCAATTCTCACGAGCGTTCTGCCCAAACCAGGATTGGTTTGGGCAGAACGCTCGTGAGAATTGGCCGGCGTAGGACAGCCTTAAGGACCGCCGTGCTCTCCATGGCCCAGGGCCCTTTCTCGCCCAGGGCATGTTGCTGCCGCCAAGAAATGGCTCCGAAAAGACGCGGCCCACCCCGGCACGCCGAAGCATTGGAGCGTTCCCGGAGCAGAGTTGAAGAACGGGTGGTGGCCTGGTTTGCGCCTCTGTCTTTCGGGTAGATGGGCCGGCCAAGGATGGGGATGACCTCATCTTGGTCATACAGGTTGATCTCACCCTGAGGTTTGTCCGAAGCACCAGAGGGGCCGATGGAGACTGCGTGGTTGGGAGATGCGTGGCTGCGGGTCTAAGGGTTTCCCATATGGAGGCCATGAGGGACAGGACCACGGAAGCAGGTTGGGGAAGCAGGCGAGTGTTCCAGACCGGACTTCGTGATGGGCCTGGCCCCGTGGTAGAGCGCAGGCATCGGACCCCGGCAAGTCGAGGATCCACGGGCGTTGTCCTCGCTGCATTCCATCTTGTGGAGTGCCTCTTGTCGGCGATCGGGTGCGGGCACTCACAGTGCCCTTCAGGGCCCCGAGGTGGGGGCGGCCCAGCAGACGTGCGGCGCCCGAATGACTTCGCCGGGCTTTTTCCGGCCAATTCTCACGAGCGTTCTGCGCAAACCAGGATTGGTTTGGGCAGAACGCTCGTGAGAATTGGCCGGCGTAGGAAAGCCCTGCGGACCGCCGTGCTCTCCATGGCCCAGGGCCCTTTCTCGCCCAGGGCATGTTGCTGCCGCCAAGAAATGGCTCGGAAAAGACGCGGCCCACCCCTGCTCGCCGGCTCATTGGAGCGTTCCCGGACAAGAGTTGAAGAACTAGTGGTGGCCTGGTGTGCGCCTCTGTCTTTCGGGTAGTTGGGCCGGCCAAGGATGGGGATGCCCTCATCTTGGTCATACAGGTTGATCTCACTCTGAGGGTTGTCCGATGCACCAGAGGGGCCGATGGAGACTGCGTGGTTGGGAGATGCGTGGCTGCGGGTCTAAGGGTTTCCCATATGGAGGCCATGAGGGACAGGACCCCGGAAGCAGGTTGGGGAAGCAGGCGAGTGTTCCAGACCGGACTTCGTGATGGGCCTGGCCCCGTGGTAGAGCGCAGGGATGGGACCCCGGCAAGTCGAGGATCCACGGGCGTTGTCCTCGCTGCATTCCATCTTGTGGAGTGCCTCTTGGCGGCGATCGTGTGCGGGCACTCACAGTGCCCTTCAGCGCCCCGAGGTGGGGGCAGCCCAGCAGACGTGCGGCGCCCGAATGACTTCGCCGGGCTTTTTCCGGCCAATTCTCACAGGCCTTCTGCCCAAACCAGGATTGGTTTGTGCCGAACGCTCGTGAGAATTGGCCGGCGTAGGACAGCCCTGCGGACCGCCGTGCTCTCCATGGCCCAGGGCCCTTTCTCGTCCAGGGCATGTTGCTGCCGCCAAGAAATGGCTCGGAAAAGACGCGGCCCACCCCAGCACGCCGGCGCATTGGAGCGTTCCCGGAGCAGAGTTGAAGAACGGGTGGTGGCCTGGTGTGCGCCTCTGTCTTTCGGGTAGATGGGCCGGCCAAGGATGGGGATGACCTCATCTTGGTCCTACAGGTTGATCTCACTCTGAGGGTTGTCCGAAGCACCAGAGGGGCCGATGGAGACTGCGTGGTTGGGAGATGCGTGGCTGCGGGTCTAAGGGTATCCCATATGGAGGCCATGAGGGACAGGACCCCGGAAGCAGGTTGGGCAAGCAGGCGAGTGTTCCAGACCGGTCTTCGTGATGGGCCTGACCCCGTGGTAGAGCGCAGGGATGGGACCCCGGCAAGTCGAGGATCCACGGGCGTTGTCCTCGCTGCATTCCATCTTGTGGAGTGCCTCTTGGCGGCGATCGGGTGCGGGCACTCACAGTGCCCTTCAGGGCCCCGAGGTGGGGGCGGCCCAGCAGACGTGCGGCGCCCGAATGACTTCGCCGGGCTTTTTCGGGCCAATTCTCACGAGCGTTCTGCCCAAACCAGGATTGGTTTGGGCAGAACGCTCGTGAGAATTGGCCGGCGTAGGACAGCCTTAAGGACCGCCGTGCTCTCCATGGCCCAGGGCCCTTTCTCGCCCAGGGCATGTTGCTGCCGCCAAGAAATGGCTCCGAAAAGACGCGGCCCACCCCGGCACGCCGAAGCATTGGAGCGTTCCCGGAGCAGAGTTGAAGAACGGGTGGTGGCCTGGTTTGCGCCTCTGTCTTTCGGGTAGATGGGCCGGCCAAGGATGGGGATGACCTCATCTTGGTCATACAGGTTGATCTCACCCTGAGGGTTGTCCGAAGCACCAGAGGGGCCGATGGAGACTGCGTGGTTGGGGGATGCGTGGCTGCGGGTCTAAGGGTTTCCCATATGGAGGCCATGAGGGACAGGACCACGGAAGCAGGTTGGGCAAGCAGGCGAGTGTTCCAGACCGGACTTCGTGATGGGCCTGGCCCCGTGGTAGAGCGCAGGCATCGGACCCCGGCAAGTCGAGGATCCACGGGCGTTGTCCTCGCTGCATTCCATCTTGTGGAGTGCCTCTTGACGGCGATCGGGTGCGGGCACTCACAGTGCCCTTCAGGGCCCCGAGGTGGGGGCAGCCCAGCAGACGTGCGGCGCCCGAATGACTTCGCCGGGCTTTTTCCGGCCAATTCTCACGAGCGTTCTGCGCAAACCAGGATTGGTTTGGGCAGAACGCTCGTGAGAATTGGCCGGCGTAGGAAAGCCCTGCGGACCGCCGTGCTCTCCATGGCCCAGGGCCCTTTCTCGCCTAGGGCATGTTGCTGCCGCCAAGAAATGGCTCGGAAAAGACGCGGCCCACCCCGGCTCGCCGGCTCATTGGAGCGTTCCCGGACAAGAGTTGAAGAACTGGTGGTGGCCTGGTGTGCGCCTCTGTCTTTCGGGTAGTTGGGCCGGCCAAGGATGGGGATGCCCTCATCTTGGTCATACAGGTTGATCTCACTCTGAGGGTTGTCCGAAGCACCAGAGGGGCCGATGGAGACTGCGTGGTTGGGAGATGCGTGGCTGCGGGTCTAAGGGTTTCCCATATGGAGGCCATGAGGGACAGGACCCCGGAAGCAGGTTGGGGAAGCAGGCGAGTGTTCCCGACCGGACTTCGTGATGGGCCTGGCCCCGTGGTAGAGCGCAGGGATGGGACCCCGGCCAGTCGATGATCCACGGGCGTTGTCCTCGCTGCATTCCATCTTGTGTAGTGCCTCTTGGCGGCGATCGGGTGCGGGCACTCACAGTGCCCTTCAGGGCCCCGACGTGGGGGCGGCCCATCAGACGTACGGCGCCCGAATGACTTCGCCGGGCTTTTTCCGGCCAATTCTCACGAGCGTTCTGCCCAAACCAATCCTGGTTTGGGCAGAACGCTCGTGAGAATTGGCCGGCGTAGGACAGCCCTGCGGACCGCCGTGCTCTCCATGGCCCAGGGCCCTTTCTCGCCCAGGGCATGTTGCTGCCGCCAAGAAATGGCTCGGAAAAGACGCGGCCCACCCCGGCACGCCGGCGCATTGGAGCGTTCCCGGAGCAGAGTTGAAGAACGGGTGGTGGCCTGGTGTGCGCCTCTGTCTTTCGGGTAGATGGGCCGGCCAAGGATGGGGATGATCTCATCTTGGTCATACAGGTTGATCACACTCTGAGGGTTGTCCGAAGCACCAGAGGGGCCGATGGAGACTGCGTGGTTGGGGGATGCGTGGCTGCGGTTCTAAGGGTTTCCCATATGGAGGCCTTGAGGGACAGGACCCCGGAAGCAGTTTGGGGAAGCAGGCGAGTGTTCCAGACCGGACTTCGTGATGGGCCTGGCCCCGTGGTAGAGCGCAGGGATGGGACCCCGGCAAGTCGAGGATCCACGGCGTTGTCCTCGCTGCATTCCATCTTGTGGAGTGCCTCTTGGCGGCGATCGGGTGCGGGCACTCACAGTGCCCTTCAGGGCCCCGAGGTGGGGGCGGCCCAGCAGACGTGCGGCGCCCGAATGACTTCGCCGGGCTTTTTCCGGCCAATTCTCACGAGCGTTCTGCCCAAACCAGGATTGGTTTGGGCAGAACGCTCGTGAGAATTGGCCGGCGTAGGACAGCCCTGCGGACCGCCGTGCTCTCCATGGCCCAGGACCCTTTCTCGCCCAGGGCATGTTGCTGCCGCCAAGAAATGTCTCGGAAAAGACGCGGCCCTCCCCGGCACGCTGGCCAATTGGAGCGTTCCCGGAGCAGAATGAAGAACGGGTGGTGGCCTGGTGTGCGCCTCTGTCTTTCGGGTAGATGGGCCGGCCAAGGATGGGGATGACCTCATCTTGGTCATACAGGTTGATCTCCCTCTGAGGGTTGTCCGAAGCACCAGCGGGGCCGATGGAGACTGCGTGGTTGGGAGATGCGTGGCTGCGGGTCTAAGGGTTTCCCATATGGAGGCCATGAGGGACAGGACCCCGGAAGCAGGTTGGGGAAGCAGGCGAGTGTTCCAGACCGGACTTCGTGATGGGCCTGACCCCGTGGTAGAGCGCAGGGATGGGACCCCGGCAAGTCGAGGATCCACGGGCGTTGTCCTCGCTGCATTCCATCTTGTGGAGTGCCTCATGCCGGCGATCGCGTGCGGGTACTCACAGTGCCCTTCAGGGCCCCGAGGTGGGGGCGGCCCAGCAGACGTGCTGCGCCCGAATGACTTCGCCGGGCTTTTTCCGGCCATTTCTCACGAGCGTTCTGCGCAAACCTGGATTGGTTTGGGCAGAACGCTCGTGAGAATTGGCCGGCGTAGGACAGCCCTGCGGACCGCCGTGCTATCCATGGCCCAGGGCCCTTTCTCGCCCAGGGCATGTTGCTGCCGCCACGAAACGGCCTCGGAAAAGACGCGGCCCACCCCGGCACACCGGCTCATTGGAGCGTTCCCGGACAAGAGTTGAAGAACGGGTGGTGGCCTGGTGTGCGCCTCTGTCTTTCGGGTAGATGGGCCGGCCAAGGATGAGGATGCCCTCATCTTGGTCATACAGGTTGATCTCCCTCTGAGGGTTGTCTGAAGCACCAGAGGGGCCGATGGAGACTGCGTGGTTGGGAGATGCGTGTCTGCGGGTCTAAGGGTTTCCCATATGGAGGCCATGAGGGACAGGACCCCGGAATCAGGTTGGGGAAGCAGGCGATTGTTCCAGATCGGACTTCGAGATGGGCCTGGCCCCGTGGTAGAGCGCAGGGATGGGACCCCGGCAAGTCGAGATTCCACGGGCGTTGTCCTCGCTGCATTCCATCTTGTGGAGTGCCTCTTGGCGGCGATCGGGTGCGGGCACTCACAGTGACCTTCAGGGCCCCGAGGTGGGGGTGGCCCAGCAGACGTGCGGCGCCCGAATGACTTCGCCGGGCTTTTTCCGGCCAATTCTCACGAGCGTTCTGCCCAAACCAATCCTGGTTTGGGCAGAACGCTCGTGAGAATTGGCCGGCGTAGGACAGCCCTGCGGACCGCCGTGCTCTCCATGGCCCAGGGCCCTTTCTCGCCCAGGGCATGTTGCTGCTGCCAAGAAATGGCTCGGAAAAGACGCGGCCCACCCCGGCACGCCGGCGCATTGGAGCGTTCCCGGACAAGAGTTGAAGAACGGGTGGTGGCCTGGTGTGCGCCTCTGTCTTTCGGGTAGATGGGCCAGCCAAGGATGGGGATGACCTCATCTTGGTCCTACAGGTTGATCTCACTCTGAGGGTTGTCCGAAGCACCAGAGGGGCCGATGGAGACTGCGTGGTTGGGAGATGCGTGGCTGCGGGTCTAAGGGTATCCCATATGGAGGCCATGAGGGACAGGACCCCGGAAGCAGGTTGGGCAAGCAGGCGAGTGTTCCAGACCGGTCTTCGTGATGGGCCTGACCCCGTGGTAGAGCGCAGGGATGGGACCCCGGCAAGTCGAGGATCCACGGGCGTTGTCCTCGCTGCATTCCATCTTGTGGAGTGCCTCTTGGCGGCGATCGGGTGCGGGCACTCACAGTGCCCTTCAGGGCCCCGAGGTGGGGGCGGCCCATCAGACGTGCGGCGCCCGAATGACTTCGCCGGGCTTTTTCCGGCCAATTCTCACGAGCGTTCTGCCCAAACCAATCCTGGTTTGGGCAGAACGCTCGTGAGAATTGGCCGGCGTAGGACAGCCCTGCGGACCGCCGTGCTCTCCATGGCCCAGGGCCCTTTCTCGCCCAGGGCATGTTGCTGCCGCCAAGAAATGGCTCGGAAAAGACGCGGCCCACCCCGGCACGCCGGCGCATTGGAGCGTTCCCGGAGCAGAGTTGAAGAACGGGTGGTGGCCTGGTGTGCGCCTCTGTCTTTCGGGTAGATGGGCCGGCCAAGGATGGGGATGATCTCATCTTGGTCATACAGGTTGATCACACTCTGAGGGTTGTCCGAAGCACCAGAGGGGCCGATGGAGACTGCGTGGTTGGGGGATGCGTGGCTGCGGTTCTAAGGGTTTCCCATATGGAGGCCTTGAGGGACAGGACCCCGGAAGCAGTTTGGGGAAGCAGGCGAGTGTTCCAGACCGGACTTCGTGATGAGCCTGGCCCCGTGGTAGAGCGCAGGGATGGGACCCCGGCAAGTCGAGGATCCACGGCGTTGTCCTCGCTGCATTCCATCTTGTGGAGTGCCTCTTGGCGGCGATCGGGTGCGGGCACTCACAGTGCCCTTCAGGGCCCCGAGGTGGGGGCGGCCCAGCAGACGTGCGGCGCCCGAATGACTTCGCCGGGCTTTTTCCGGCCAATTCTCACGAGCGTTCTGCCCAAACCAGGATTGGTTTGGGCAGAACGCTCGTGAGAATTGGCCGGCGTAGGACAGCCCTGCGGACCGCCGTGCTCTCCATGGCCCAGGACCCTTTCTCGCCCAGGGCATGTTGCTGCCGCCAAGAAATGTCTCGGAAAAGACGCGGCCCTCCCCGGCACGCTGGCCAATTGGAGCGTTCCCGGAGCAGAATGAAGAACGGGTGGTGGCCTGGTGTGCGCCTCTGTCTTTCGGGTAGATGGGCCGGCCAAGGATGGGGATGACCTCATCTTGGTCATACAGGTTGATCTCCCTCTGAGGGTTGTCCGAAGCACCAGCGGGGCCGATGGAGACTGCGTGGTTGGGAGATGCGTGGCTGCGGGTCTAAGGGTTTCCCATATGGAGGCCATGAGGGACAGGACCCCGGAAGCAGGTTGGGGAAGCAGGCGAGTGTTCCAGACCGGACTTCGTGATGGGCCTGGCCCCGTGGTAGAGCGCAGGGATGGGACCCCGGCAAGTCGAGGATCCACGGGCGTTGTCCTCGCTGCATTCCATCTTGTGGAGTGCCTCTTGGCGGCGATCGGGTGCGGGCACTCACAGTGCCCTTCATCTCCCCGAGGTGGGGGCGGCCCAGCAGACGTGCGGCGCCCGAATGACTTCGCCGGGCTTTTTCGGGCCAATTCTCACGAGCGTTCTGCCCAAACCAGGATTGGTTTGGGCAGAACGCTCGTGAGAATTGGCCGGCGTAGGACAGCCCTGCGGACCGCCGTGCTCTCCATGGCCCAGGGCCCTTTCTCGCCCAGGGCATGTTGCTGCCGCCAAGAAATGGCTCCGAAAAGACGCGGCCCACCCCGGCACGCCGAAGCATTGGAGCGTTCCCGGAGCAGAGTTGAAGAACGGGTGGTGGCCTGGTTTGCGCCTCTGTCTTTCGGGTAGATGGGCCGGCCAAGGATGGGGATGACCTCATCTTGGTCATACAGGTTGATCTCCCTCTGAGGGTTGTCCGAAGCACCAGCGGGGCCTTTGGAGACTGCGTGGTTGGGAGATGCGTGGCTGCGGGTCTAAGGGTTTCCGATATGGAGGCCATGAGGGACAGGACCCCGGAAGCAGGTTGGGGAAGCAGGCGAGTGTTCCAGACCGGACTTCGTGATGGGCCTGACCCCGTGGTAGAGCGCAGGGATGGGACCCCGGCAAGTCGAGGATCCACGGGCGTTGTCCTCGCTGCATTCCATCTTGTGGAGTGCCTCTTGGCGGCGATCGTGTGCGGGCACTCACAGTGCCCTTCAGCGCCCCGAGGTGGGGGCAGCCCAGCAGACGTGCGGCGCCCGAATGACTTCGCCGGGCTCTTTCCGGCCAATTCTCACAGGCCTTCTGCCCAAACCAGGATTGGTTTGTGCCGAACGCTTGTGAGAATTGGCCGGCGTAGGACAGCCCTGCGGACCGCCGTGCTCTCCATGGCCCAGGGCCCTTTCTCGTCCAGGGCATGTTGCTGCCGCCATGAAATGGCTCGGAAAAGACGCGGCCCACCCCAGCACGCCGGCGCATTGGAGCGTTCCCGGAGCAGAGTTGAAGAACGGGTGGTGGCCTGGTGTGCGCCTCTGTCTTTCGGGTAGATGGGCCGGCCAAGGATGGGGATGACCTCATCTTGGTCCTACAGGTTGATCTCACTCTGAGGGTTGTCCGAAGCACCAGAGGGGCCGATGGAGACTGCGTGGTTGGGAGATGCGTGGCTGCGGGTCTAAGGGTTTCCCATATGGAGGCCATGAGGGACAGGACCCCGGAAGCAGGTTGGGGAAGCAGGCGAGTGTTCCAGACCGGACTTCGTGATGGGCCTGACACCGTGGTAGAGCGCAGGGATGGGACCCCGGCAGTAGAGGATCCACGGGCGTTGTCCTCGCTGCATTCCATCTTGTGGAGTGCCTCATGCCGGCGATCGCGTGCGGGCACTCACAGTGCCCTTCAGGGCCCCGAGGTGGGGGCGGCCCAGCAGACGTGCTGCGCCCGAATGACTTCGCCGGGCTTTTTCCGGCCAATTCTCACGAGCGTTCTGCGCAAACCAGGATTGGTTTGGGCAGAACGCTCGTGAGAATTGGCCGGCCAAGGACAGCCCTGCGGAACGCCGTGCTCTCCATGGCCCAGGGCCGATTCTCGCCCAGGGCATGTTGCTGCCGCCAAGAAATGGCTCGGAAAAGACGCGGCCCACCCCGGCACACCGGCTCATTGGAGCGTTCCCGGACAAGAGTTGAAGAACGGGTGGTGGCCTGGTGTGCGCCTCTGTCTTTCGGGTAGATGGGCCGGCCAAGGATGGGGATGCCCTCATCTTGGTCATACAGGTTGATCTCCCTCTGAGGGTTGTCCGAAGCACCAGAGGGGCCGATGGAGACTGCGTGGTTGGGAGATGCGTGGCTGCGGGTCTAAGGGTTTCCCATATGGAGGCCATGAGGGACAGGACCCCGGAAGCAGGTTGGGGAAGCAGGTGAGTGTTCCAGACCGGACTTCGAGACGGGCCTGGCCCCGTGTTAGAGCGCAGGGATGGGACCCCGGCAAGTCGAGGATCCACGGGCGTTGTCCTCGCTGCATTCCATCTTGTGGAGTGCCTCTTGGCGGCGATCGGGTGCGGGCACTCACAGTGCCCTTCAGGGCCCCGAGGTGGGGGCGGCCCAGCAGACGTGCGGCGCCCGAATGACTTCGCCGGGCCTTTTCCGGCCAATTCTCACGAGCGTTCTGCTCAAACCAGGATTGGTTTGGGCAGAACGCTCGTGAGAATTGGCCGGCGTAGGACAGCCCTGCGGACCGCCGTGCTCTCCATGGCCCAGGGCCCTTTCTCGCCAAGGGCATGTTGCTGCCGCCAAGAAATGGCTCGGAAAAGACGCGGCCCACCCCGGCACGCCGGCTCATTGGAGCGTTCCCGGACAAGAGTTGAAGAACGGGTGGTGGCCTGGTGTGCGCCTCTGTCTTTCGGGTAGATGGGCCGGCCAAGGATGGGGATGCCCTCATCTTGGTCATACAGGTTGATCTCACTCTGAGGGTTGTCCGAAGCACCAGAGGGGCCGATGTAGACTGCGTGGTTGGGAGATGCGTGGCTGCGGGTCTAAGGGTTTCCCATATGGAGGCCATGAGGGACAGGACCCCGGAAGCAGGTTGGGGAAGCAGGCGAGTGTTCCAAACCGGACTTCGAGATGGGCCTGGCCCCGTGGTAGAGCGCAGGGATGGGACCCCGGCAAGTCGAGGATCCACGGGCGTTGTCCTCGCTGCATTCCATCTTGTGGAGTGCCTCTTGGCGGATATCGGGTGCGGGAACTCACAGTGCCCTTCAGGTCCCCGAGGTGGGGGCGGCCCAGCAGACGTGTGGCGCCCGAATGACTTCGCCGGGCTTTTTCCGGCCAATTCTCACGAGCGTTCTGCCCAAACCAGGATTGGTTTGGGCAGAACGCTCGTGAGAATTGGCCGGCGTAGGACAGCCCTGCGGACCGCCGTGCTCTCCATGCTCCAGGGCCCTTTCTCGCCCAGGGCATGTTGCTGCCGCCAAGAAATGGCTCGGAAAAGACTCGGCCCACCCCGGCACGCCGGCACATTGGAGCGTTCCCGGAGCAGAGTCGAAGAACGGGTGGTGGCCTGGTGTGCGCCTCTGTCTTTCGGGTAGATGGGCCGGCCAAGGATGGGGATGACCTCATCTTGGTCATACAGGTTGATCTCCCTCTGAGGGTTGTCCGAAGCACCAGCGGGGTCGATGGAGACTGCGTGGTTGGGAGATGCGTGGCTGCGGGTCTAAGGGTTTCCCATATGGAGGCCATGAGGGACAGGACCCCGGAAGCAGGTTGGGGAAGCAGGCGAGTGTTCCAGACCGGACTTCGTGATGGGCCTGGTCCCGTGGTGGAGCGCAGGGATGGGACCCCGGCAAGTCGAGGATCCACGGGCATTGTCCTCGCTGCATTCCATCTTGTGGAGTGCCTCTTGGCGGCGATCGTGTGCGGGCCCTCACAGTGCCCTTCAGGGCCCCGAGGTGGGGGCGGCCCAGCAGACGTGCGGCGCCCGAATGACTTCGCCGGGCTTTTTCCGGCCAATTCTCACGAGCGTTCTGCCCAAACCAGGATTGGTTTGTGCCGAACGCTCGTGAGAATTGGCCGGCGTAGGACAGCCCTGCGGACCGCCGTGCTCTCCATGGCCCAGGGCCCTTTCTCGCCCAGGGCATGTTGCTGCCGCCAAGAAATGGCTCGGAAAAGACGCGGCCCACCTCGGCACGCCGGCTCATTGGAGCGTTCCCGGACAAGAGTTGAAGAACGGGTGGTGGCCTGGTGTGCGCCTCTGTCTTTCGGGTAGATGGGCCGGCCAAGGATGGGGATGCCCTCATCTTGGTCATACAGGTTGATCTCCCTCTGAGGGTTGTCCGAAGCACCAGCGGGGCCTTTGGAGACTGCGTGGTTGGGAGATGCGTGGCTGCGGGTCTAAGGGTTTCCCATATGGAGGCCATGAGGGACAGGACCCCGGAAGCAGGTTGGGGAAGCAGGCGAGTGTTCCAGACCGGACTTCGTGATGGGCCTGACCCCGTGGTAGAGCGCAGGGATGGGACCCCGGCAGTAGAGGATCCACGGGCGTTGTCCTCGCTGCATTCCATCTTGTGGAGTGCCTCATGCCGGCGATCGCGTGCGGGCACTCACAGTGCCCTTCAGGGCCCCGAGGTGGGGGCGGCCCAGCAGACGTGCTGCGCCCGAATGACTTCGCCGGGCTTTTTCCGGCCAATTCTCACGAGCGTTCTGCGCAAACCAGGATTGGTTTGGGCAGAACGCTCGTGAGAATTGGCCGGCCTAGGACAGCCCTGCGGACCGCCGTGCTCTCCATGGCCCAGGGCCGTTTCTGGCCCAGGGCATGTTGCTGCCGCCAAGAAATGGCTCGGAAAAGACGCGGCCCACCCCGGCACACCGGCTCATTGGAGCGTTCCCGGACAAGAGTTGAAGAACGGGTGGTGGCCTGGTGTGCGCCTCTGTCTTTCGGGTAGATGGGCCGGCCAAGGATGGGGATGCCCTCATCTTGGTCATACAGGTTGATCTCCCTCTGAGGGTTGTCCGAAGCACCAGAGGGGCCGATGGAGACTGCGTGGTTGGGAGATGCGTGGCTGCGGGTCTAAGGGTTTCCCATATGGAGGCCATGAGGGACAGGACCCCGGAAGCAGGTTGGGGAAGCAGGCGAGTGTTCCAGATCGGACTTTGAGATGGGCCTGGCCCCGTGGTAGAGCGCAGGGATGGGACCCCGGCAAGTCGAGGATCCACGGGCGTTGTCCTCGCTGCATTCCATCTTCTGGAGTGCCTCTTGGCGGCGATCGGGTGCGGGCACTCACAGTGCCCTTCAGGGCCCCGAGGTGGGGGCGGCCCAGCAGACGTGCGGCGCCCGAATGACTTCGCCGGGCTTTTTCCGGCCAATTCTCACGAGCGTTCTGCCCAAACCAGGATTGGTTTGGGCAGAACGCTCGTGAGAATTGGCCGGCGTAGGACAGCCCTGCGGACCGCCGTGCTCTCCATGGCCCAGGGCCCTTTCTCGCCCAGGGCATGTTGCTGCCGCCAAGAAATGGCTCGGAAAAGACGCGGCCCACCCCGGCACGCCGAATTATTGGAGCGTTCCCGGAGCAGAGTTGAAGAACGGGTGGTGGCCTGGTGTGCGCCTCTGTCTTTCGGGTAGATGGGCCGGCCAAGGATGGGGATGACCTCATCTTGGTCATACAGGTTGATCTCACCCTGAGGGTTGTCCGAAGCACCAGAGGGGCCGATGGAGACTGCGTGGTTGGGAGATGCGTGGCTGCGGGTCTAAGGGTTTCCCATATGGAGGCCATGAGGGACAGGACCACGGAAGCAGGTTGGGGAAGCAGGCGAGTGTTCCAGACCGGACTTCGTGATGGGCCTGGCCCCGTGGTAGAGCGCAGGCATCGGACCCCGGCAAGTCGAGGATCCACGGGCGTTGTCCATGCTGCATTCCATCTTGTGGAGTGCCTCTTGGCGGCGATCGGGTGCGGGCACTCACAGTGCCCTTCAGGGCCCCGAGGTGGGGGCGGCCCAGCAGACGTGCGGCGCCCGAATGACTTCGCCGGGCTTTTTCCGGCCAATTCTCACGAGCGTTCTGCGCAAACCAGGATTGGTTTGGGCAGAACGCTCGTGAGAATTGGCCGGCGTAGGAAAGCCCTGCGGACCGCCGTGCTCTCCATGGCCCAGGGCCCTTTCTCGCCCAGGGCATGTTGCTGCCGCCAAGAAATGGCTCGGAAAAGACGCGGCCCACCCCGGCTCGCCGGCTCATTGGAGCGTTCCCGGACAAGAGTTGAAGAACTAGTGGTGGCCTGGTGTGCGCCTCTGTCTTTCGGGTAGTTGGGCCGGCCAAGGATGGGGATGCCCTCATCTTGGTCATACAGGTTGATCTCACTCTGAGGGTTGTCCGATGCACCAGAGGGGCCGATGGAGACTGCGTGGTTGGGAGATGCGTGGCTGCGGGTCTAAGGGTTTCCCATATGGAGGCCATGAGGGACAGGACCCCGGAAGCAGGTTGGGGAAGCAGGCGAGTGTTCCAGACCGGACTTCGTGATGGGCCTGGCCCCGTGGTAGAGCGCAGGGATGGGACCCCGGCAAGTCGAGGATCCACGGGCGTTGTCCTCGCTGCATTCCATCTTGTGGAGTGCCTCTTGGCGGCGATCGTGTGCGGGCACTCACAGTGCCCTTCAGCGCCCCGAGGTGGGGGCAGCCCAGCAGACGTGCGGCGCCCGAATGACTTCGCCGGGCTTTTTCCGGCCAATTCTCACAGGCCTTCTGCCCAAACCAGGATTGGTTTGTGCCGAACGCTCGTGAGAATTGGCCGGCGTAGGACAGCCCTGCGGACCGCCGTGCTCTCCATGGCCCAGGGCCCTTTCTCGTCCAGGGCATGTTGCTGCCGCCAAGAAATGGCTCGGAAAAGACGCGGCCCACCCCAGCACGCCGGCGCATTGGAGCGTTCCCGGAGCAGAGTTGAAGAACGGGTGGTGGCCTGGTGTGCGCCTCTGTCTTTCGGGTAGATGGGCCGGCCAAGGATGGGGATGACCTCATCTTGGTCCTACAGGTTGATCTCACTCTGAGGGTTGTCCGAAGCACCAGAGGGGCCGATGGAGACTGCGTGGTTGGGAGATGCGTGGCTGCGGGTCTAAGGGTATCCCATATGGAGGCCATGAGGGACAGGACCCCGGAAGCAGGTTGGGCAAGCAGGCGAGTGTTCCAGACCGGTCTTCGTGATGGGCCTGACCCCGTGGTAGAGCGCAGGGATGGGACCCCGGCAAGTCGAGGATCCACGGGCGTTGTCCTCGCTGCATTCCATCTTGTGGAGTGCCTCTTGGCGGCGATCGGGTGCGGGCACTCACAGTGCCCTTCAGGGCCCCGAGGTGGGGGCGGCCCATCAGACGTGCGGCGCCCGAATGACTTCGCCGGGCTTTTTCCGGCCAATTCTCACGAGCGTTCTGCCCAAACCAATCCTGGTTTGGGCAGAACGCTCGTGAGAATTGGCCGGCGTAGGACAGCCCTGCGGACCGCCGTGCTCTCCATGGCCCAGGGCCCTTTCTCGCCCAGGGCATGTTGCTGCCGCCAAGAAATGGCTCGGAAAAGACGCGGCCCACCCCGGCACGCCGGCGCATTGGAGCGTTCCCGGAGCAGAGTTGAAGAACGGGTGGTGGCCTGGTGTGCGCCTCTGTCTTTCGGGTAGATGGGCCGGCCAAGGATGGGGATGATCTCATCTTGGTCATACAGGTTGATCACACTCTGAGGGTTGTCCGAAGCACCAGAGGGGCCGATGGAGACTGCGTGGTTGGGGGATGCGTGGCTGCGGTTCTAAGGGTTTCCCATATGGAGGCCTTGAGGGACAGGACCCCGGAAGCAGTTTGGGGAAGCAGGCGAGTGTTCCAGACCGGACTTCGTGATGAGCCTGGCCCCGTGGTAGAGCGCAGGGATGGGACCCCGGCAAGTCGAGGATCCACGGCGTTGTCCTCGCTGCATTCCATCTTGTGGAGTGCCTCTTGGCGGCGATCGGGTGCGGGCACTCACAGTGCCCTTCAGGGCCCCGAGGTGGGGGCGGCCCAGCAGACGTGCGGCGCCCGAATGACTTCGCCGGGCTTTTTCCGGCCAATTCTCACGAGCGTTCTGCCCAAACCAGGATTGGTTTGGGCAGAACGCTCGTGAGAATTGGCCGGCGTAGGACAGCCCTGCGGACCGCCGTGCTCTCCATGGCCCAGGACCCTTTCTCGCCCAGGGCATGTTGCTGCCGCCAAGAAATGTCTCGGAAAAGACGCGGCCCTCCCCGGCACGCTGGCCAATTGGAGCGTTCCCGGAGCAGAATGAAGAACGGGTGGTGGCCTGGTGTGCGCCTCTGTCTTTCGGGTAGATGGGCCGGCCAAGGATGGGGATGACCTCATCTTGGTCATACAGGTTGATCTCCCTCTGAGGGTTGTCCGAAGCACCAGCGGGGCCGATGGAGACTGCGTGGTTGGGAGATGCGTGGCTGCGGGTCTAAGGGTTTCCCATATGGAGGCCATGAGGGACAGGACCCCGGAAGCAGGTTGGGGAAGCAGGCGAGTGTTCCAGACCGGACTTCGTGATGGGCCTGACCCCGTGGTAGAGCGCAGGGATGGGACCCCGGCAAGTCGAGGATCCACGGGCGTTGTCCTCGCTGCATTCCATCTTGTGGAGTGCCTCATGCCGGCGATCGCGTGCGGGCACTCACAGTGCCCTTCAGGGCCCCGAGGTGGGGGCGGCCCAGCAGACGTGCTGCGCCCGAATGACTTCGCCGGGCTTTTTCCGGCCATTTCTCACGAGCGTTCTGCGCAAACCTGGATTGGTTTGGGTAGAACGCTCGTGAGAATTGGCCGGCGTAGGACAGCCCTGCGGACCGCCGTGCTCTCCATGGCCCAGGGCCCTTTCTCGCCCAGGGCATGTTGCTGCCGCCACGAAATGGCTCGGAAAAGACGCGGCCCACCCCGGCACACCGGCTCATTGGAGCGTTCCCGGACAAGAGTTGAAGAACGGGTGGTGGCCTGGTGTGCGCCTCTGTCTTTCGGGTAGATGGGCCGGCCAAGGATGGGGATGCCCTCTTCTTGGTCATACAGGTTGATCTCCCTCTGAGGGTTGTCCGAAGCACCAGAGGGGCCGATGGAGACTGCGTGGTTGGGAGATGCGTGTCTGCGGGTCTAAGGGTTTCCCATATGGAGGCCATGAGGGACAGGACCCCGGAATCAGGTTGGGGAAGCAGGCGATTGTTCCAGATCGGACTTCGAGATGGGCCTGGCCCCGTGGTAGAGCGCAGGGATGGGACCCCGGCAAGTCGAGATTCCACGGGCGTTGTCCTCGCTGCATTCCATCTTGTGGAGTGCCTCTTGGCGGCGATCGGGTGCGGGCACTCACAGTGACCTTCAGGGCCCCGAGGTGGGGGCGGCCCAGCAGACGTGCGGCGCCCGAATGACTTCGCCGGGCTTTTTCCGGCCAATTCTCACGAGCGTTCTGCCCAAACCAGGATTGGTTTGGGCAGAACGCTCGTGAGAATTGGCCGGCGTAGGAAAGCCCTGCGGACCGCCGTGCTCTCCATGGCCCAGGGCCCTTTCTCGCCTAGGGCATGTTGCTGCCGCCAAGAAATGGCTCGGAAAAGACGCGGCCCACCCCGGCTCGCCGGCTCATTGGAGCGTTCCCGGACAAGAGTTGAAGAACTGGTGGTGGCCTGGTGTGCGCCTCTGTCTTTCGGGTAGTTGGGCCGGCCAAGGATGGGGATGCCCTCATCTTGGTCATACAGGTTGATCTCACTCTGAGGGTTGTCCGAAGCACCAGAGGGGCCGATGGAGACTGCGTGGTTGGGAGATGCGTGGCTGCGGGTCTAAGGGTTTCCCATATGGAGGCCATGAGGTACAGGACCCCGGAAGCAGGTTGGGGAAGCAGGCGAGTGTTCCCGACCGGACTTCGTGATGGGCCTGGCCCCGTGGTAGAGCGCAGGGATGGGACCCCGGCCAGTCGATGATCCACGGGCGTTGTCCTCGCTGCATTCCATCTTGTGGAGTGCCTCTTGGCGGCGATCGGGTGCGGGCACTCACAGTGCCCTTCAGGGCCCCGAGGTGGGGGCGGCCCATCAGACGTGCGGCGCCCGAATGACTTCGCCGGGCTTTTTCCGGCCAATTCTCACGAGCGTTCTGCCCAAACCAATCCTGGTTTGGGCAGAACGCTCGTGAGAATTGGCCGGCGTAGGACAGCCCTGCGGACCGCCGTGCTCTCCATGGCCCAGGACCCTTTCTCGCCCAGGGCATGTTGCTGCCGCCAAGAAATGGCTCGGAAAAGACGCGGCCCACCCCGGCACGCCGGCGCATTGGAGCGTTCCCGGAGCAGAGTTGAAGAACGGGTGGTGGCCTGGTGTGCGCCTCTGTCTTTCGGGTAGATGGGCCGGCCAAGGATGGGGATGATCTCATCTTGGTCATACAGGTTGATCACACTCTGAGGGTTGTCCGAAGCACCAGAGGGGCCGATGGAGACTGCGTGGTTGGGGGATGCGTGGCTGCGGTTCTAAGGGTTTCCCATATGGAGGCCTTGAGGGACAGGACCCCGGAAGCAGTTTGGGGAAGCAGGCGAGTGTTCCAGACCGGACTTCGTGATGGGCCTGGCCCCGTGGTAGAGCGCAGGGATGGGACCCCGGCAAGTCGAGGATCCACGGCGTTGTCCTCGCTGCATTCCATCTTGTGGAGTGCCTCTTGGCGGCGATCGGGTGCGGGCACTCACAGTGCCCTTCAGGGCCCCGAGGTGGGGGCGGCCCAGCAGACGTGCGGCGCCCGAATGACTTCGCCGGGCTTTTTCCGGCCAATTCTCACGAGCGTTCTGCCCAAACCAGGATTGGTTTGGGCAGAACGCTCGTGAGAATTGGCCGGCGTAGGACAGCCCTGCGGACCGCCGTGCTCTCCATGGCCCAGGACCCTTTCTCGCCCAGGGCATGTTGCTGCCGCCAAGAAATGTCTCGGAAAAGACGCGGCCCTCCCCGGCACGCTGGCCAATTGGAGCGTTCCCGGAGCAGAATGAAGAACGGGTGGTGGCCTGGTGTGCGCCTCTGTCTTTCGGGTAGATGGGCCGGCCAAGGATGGGGATGACCTCATCTTGGTCATACAGGTTGATCTCCCTCTGAGGGTTGTCCGAAGCACCAGCGGGGCCGATGGAGACTGCGTGGTTGGGAGATGCGTGGCTGCGGGTCTAAGGGTTTCCCATATGGAGGCCATGAGGGACAGGACCCCGGAAGCAGGTTGGGGAAGCAGGCGAGTGTTCCAGACCGGACTTCGTGATGGGCCTGACCCCGTGGTAGAGCGCAGGGATGGGACCCCGGCAAGTCGAGGATCCACGGGCGTTGTCCTCGCTGCATTCCATCTTGTGGAGTGCCTCATGCCGGCGATCGCGTGCGGGCACTCACAGTGCCCTTCAGGGCCCCGAGGTGGGGGCGGCCCAGCAGACGTGCTGCGCCCGAATGACTTCGCCGGGCTTTTTCCGGCCATTTCTCACGAGCGTTCTGCGCAAACCTGGATTGGTTTGGGCAGAACGCTCGTGAGAATTGGCCGGCGTAGGACAGCCCTGCGGACCGCCGTGCTCTCCATGGCCCAGGGCCCTTTCTCGCCCAGGGCATGTTGCTGCCGCCACGAAATGGCTCGGAAAAGACGCGGCCCACCCCGGCACACCGGCTCATTGGAGCGTTCCCGGACAAGAGTTGAAGAACGGGTGGTGGCCTGGTGTGCGCCTCTGTCTTTCGGGTAGATGGGCCGGCCAAGGATGGGGATGCCCTCTTCTTGGTCATACAGGTTGATCTCCCTCTGAGGGTTGTCCGAAGCACCAGAGGGGCCGATGGAGACTGCGTGGTTGGGAGATGCGTGTCTGCGGGTCTAAGGGTTTCCCATATGGAGGCCATGAGGGACAGGACCCCGGAATCAGGTTGGGGAAGCAGGCGATTGTTCCAGATCGGACTTCGAGATGGGCCTGGCCCCGTGGTAGAGCGCAGGGATGGGACCCCGGCAAGTCGAGATTCCACGGGCGTTGTCCTCGCTGCATTCCATCTTGTGGAGTGCCTCTTGGCGGCGATCGGGTGCGGGCACTCACAGTGACCTTCAGGGCCCCGAGGTGGGGGCGGCCCAGCAGACGTGCGGCGCCCGAATGACTTCGCCGGGCTTTTTCCGGCCAATTCTCACGAGCGTTCTGCCCAAACCAGGATTGGTTTGGGCAGAACGCTCGTGAGAATTGGCCGGCGTAGGACAGCCCTGCGGACCGCCGTGCTCTCCATGGCCCAGGGCCCTTTCTCGCCCAGGGCATGTTGCTGCCGCCAAGAAATGGCTCGGAAAAGACGCGGCCCACCCCGGCACGCCGGCGCATTGGAGCGTTCCCGGAGCAGAGTTGAAGAACGGGTGGTGGCCTGGTGTGCGCCTCTGTCTTTCGGTTAGATGGGCCGGCCAAGGATGGGGATGATCTCATCTTGGTCATACAGGTTGATCTCCCTCTGAGGGTTGTCCGAAGCACCAGACGGGCCGATGGAGACTGCGTGGTTGGGAGATGCGTGGCTGCGGGGCTAAGGGTTTCCCATATGGAGGCCATGAGGGACAGGACCCCGGAAGCAGGTTGGGGAAGCAGGCGAGTGTTCCAGACCGGACTTCGTGATGGGCCTGGCCCCGTGGTGGAGCGCAGGGATGGCACCCCGGCAAGTCGAGGATCCACGGGCATTGTCCTCGCTGCATTCCATCTTGTGGAGTGCCTCTTGGCGGCGATCGTGTGCGGGCCCTCACAGTGCCCTTCAGGGCCCCGAGGTGGGGGCGGCCCAGCAGACGTGCGGTGCCCGAATGACTTCGCCGGGCTTTTTCCGGCCAATTCTCACGAGCGTTCTGCCCAAACCAGGATTGGTTTGTGCCGAACGCTCGTGAGAATTGGCCGGCGTAGGACAGCCCTGCGGACCGCCGTGCTCTCCATGGCCCAGGGCCCTTTCTCGCCCAGGGCATGTTGCTGCCGCCAAGAAATGGCTCGGAAAAGACGCGGCCCACCTCGGCACGCCGGCTCATTGGAGCGTTCCCGGACAAGAGTTGAAGAACGGGTGGTGGCCTGGTGTGCGCCTCTGTCTTTCGGGTAGATGGGCCGGCCAAGGATGGGGATGCCCTCATCTTGGTCATACAGGTTGATCTCCCTCTGAGGGTTGTCCGAAGCACCAGCGGGGCCTTTGGAGACTGCGTGGTTGGGAGATGCGTGGCTGCGGGTCTAAGGGTTTCCCATATGGAGGCCATGAGGGACAGGACCCCGGAAGCAGGTTGGGGAAGCAGGCGAGTGTTCCAGACCGGACTTCGTGATGGGCCTGACCCCGTGGTAGAGCGCAGGGATGGGACCCCGGCAGTAGAGGATCCACGGGCGTTGTCCTCGCTGCATTCCATCTTGTGGAGTGCCTCATGCCGGCGATCGCGTGCGGGCACTCACAGTGCCCTTCAGGGCCCCGAGGTGGGGGCGGCCCAGCAGACGTGCTGCGCCCGAATGACTTCGCCGGGCTTTTTCCGGCCAATTCTCACGAGCGTTCTGCGCAAACCAGGATTGGTTTGGGCAGAACGCTCGTGAGAATTGGCCGGCCTAGGACAGCCCTGCGGACCGCCGTGCTCTCCATGGCCCAGGGCCGTTTCTGGCCCAGGGCATGTTGCTGCCGCCAAGAAATGGCTCGGAAAAGACGCGGCCCACCCCGGCACGCCGGCTCATTGGAGCGTTCCCGGACAAGAGTTGAAGAACGGGTGGTGGCCTGGTGTGCGCCTCTGTCTTTCGGGTAGATGGGCCGGCCAAGGATGGGGATGCCCTCATCTTGGTCATACAGGTTGATCTCCCTCTGAGGGTTGTCCGAAGCACCAGAGGGGCCGATGGAGACTGCGTGGTTGGGAGATGCGTGGCTGCGGGTCTAAGGGTTTCCCATATGGAGGCCATGAGGGACAGGACCCCGGAAGCAGGTTGGGGAAGCAGGCGAGTGTTCCAGATCGGACTTTGAGATGGGCCTGGCCCCGTGGTAGAGCGCAGGGATGGGACTCCGGCAAGTCGAGGATCCACGGGCGTTGTCCTCGCTGCATTCCATCTTCTGGAGTGCCTCTTGGCGGCGATCGGGTGCGGGCACTCACAGTGCCCTTCAGGGCCCCGAGGTGGGGGCGGCCCAGCAGACGTGCGGCGCCCGAATGACTTCGCCGGGCTTTTTCCGGCCAATTCTCACGAGCGTTCTGCCCAAACCAGGATTGGTTTGGGCAGAACGCTCGTGAGAATTGGCCGGCGTAGGACAGCCCTGCGGACCGCCGTGCTCTCCATGGCCCAGGGCCCTTTCTCGCCCAGGGCATGTTGCTGCTGCCAAGAAATGGCTCGGAAAAGACGCGGCCCACCCCGGCACGCCGGCTCATTGGAGCGTTCCCGGACAAGAGTTGAAGAACGGGTGGTGGCCTGGTGTGCGCCTCTGTCTTTCGGGTAGATGGGCCGGCCAAGGATGGGGATGCCCTCATCTTGGTCATACAGGTTGATCTCCCTCTGAGGGTTGTCCGAAGCACCAGACGGGCCGATGGAGACTGCGTGGTTGGGAGATGCGTGGCTGCGGGTCTAAGGGTTTCCCATATGGAGGCCATGAGGGACAGGACCCCGGAAGCAGGTTGGGGACGCAGGCGAGTGTTCCAGACCGGACTTCGTGATGGGCCTGGCCCCGTTATAGCGCAGGGATGGGACCCCGGCAAGTCGAGGATCCACGGGCGTTGTCCTCGCTGCATTCCATCTTGTGGAGTGCCTCATGCCGGCGATCGCGTGCGGGCACTCACAGTGCCCTTCAGGGCCCCGAGGTGGGGGCGGCCCAGCAGACGTGCTGCGCCCGAATGACTTCGCCGGGCTTTTTCCGGCCAATTCTCACGAGCGTTCTGCGCAAACCAGGATTGGTTTGGGCAGAACGCTCGTGAGAATTGGCCGGCCTAGGACAGCCCTGTGGACCGCCGTGCTCTCCATGGCCCAGGGCCGTTTCTGGCCCAGGGCATGTTGCTGCCGCCAAGAAATGGCTCGGAAAAGACGCGGCCCACCCCGGCACACCGGCTCATTGGAGCGTTCCCGGACAAGAGTTGAAGAACGGGTGGTGGCCTGGTGTGCGCCTCTGTCTTTCGGGTAGATGGGCCGGCCAAGGATGGGGATGCCCTCATCTTGGTCATACAGGTTGATCTCCCTCTGAGGGTTGTCCGAAGCACCAGAGGGGCCGATGGAGACTGCGTGGTTGGGAGATGCGTGGCTGCGGGTCTAAGGGTTTCCCATATGGAGGCCATGAGGGACAGGACCCCGGAAGCAGGTTGGGGAAGCAGGCGAGTGTTCCAGATCGGACTTCGAGATGGGCCTGGCCCCGTGGTAGAGCGCAGGGATGGGACCCCGGCAAGTCGAGGATCCACGGGCGTTGTCCTCGCTGCATTCCATCTTGTGGAGTGCCTCTTGGCGGCGATCGGGTGCGGGCACTCACAGTGCCCTTCAGGGCCCCGAGGTGGGGGCGGCCCAGCAGACGTGCGGCGCCCGAATGACTTCGCCGGGCTTTTTCGGGCCAATTCTCACGAGCGTTCTGCCCAAACCAGGATTGGTTTGGGCAGAACGCTCGTGAGAATTGGCCGGCGTAGGACAGCCTTAAGGACCGCCGTGCTCTCCATGGCCCAGGGCCCATTCTCGCCCAGGGCATGTTGCTGCCGCCAAGAAATGGCTCCGAAAAGACGCGGCCCACCCCGGCACGCCGAAGCATTGGAGCGTTCCCGGAGCAGAGTTGAAGAACGGGTGGTGGCCTGGTGTGCGCCTCTGTCTTTCGGGTAGATGGGCCGGCCAAGGATGGGGATGACCTCATCTTGGTCATACAGGTTGATCTCACGCTGAGGGTTGTCCGAAGCACCAGAGGGGCCGATGGAGACTGCGTGGTTGGGAGATGCGTGGCTGCGGGTCTAAGGGTTTCCCATATGGAGGCCATGAGGGACAGGACCACGGAAGCAGGTTGGGGAAGCAGGCGAGTGTTCCAGACCGGACTTCGTGATGGGCCTGGCCCCGTGGTAGAGCGCAGGCATCGGACCCCGGCAAGTCGAGGATCCACGGGCGTTGTCCTCGCTGCATTCCATCTTGTGGAGTGCCTCTTGGCGGCGATCGGGTGCGGGCACTCACAGTGCCCTTCAGGGCCCCGAGGTGGGGGCGGCCCAGCAGACGTGCGGCGCCCGAATGACTTCGCCGGGCTTTTTCCGGCCAATTCTCACGAGCGTTCTGCGCAAACCAGGATTGGTTTGGGCAGAACGCTCGTGAGAATTGGCCGGCGTAGGAAAGCCCTGCGGACCGCCGTGCTCTCCATGGCCCAGGGCCCTTTCTCGCCCAGGGCATGTTGCTGCCGCCAAGAAATGGCTCGGAAAAGACGCGGCCCACCCCGGCTCGCCGGCTCATTGGAGCGTTCCCGGACAAGAGTTGAAGAACTAGTGGTGGCCTGGTGTGCGCCTCTGTCTTTCGGGTAGTTGGGCCGGCCAAGGATGGGGATGCCCTCATCTTGGTCATACAGGTTGATCTCACTCTGAGGGTTGTCCGATGCACCAGAGGGGCCGATGGAGACTGCGTGGTTGGGAGATGCGTGGCTGCGGGTCTAAGGGTTTCCCATATGGAGGCCATGAGGGACAGGACCCCGGAAGCAGGTTGGGGAAGCAGGCGAGTGTTCCAGACCGGACTTCGTGATGGGCCTGGCCCCGTGGTAGAGCGCAGGGATGGGTCCCCGGCAAGTCGAGGATCCACGGGCGTTGTCCTCGCTGCATTCCATCTTGTGGAGTGCCTCTTGGCGGCGATCGTGTGCGGGCACTCACAGTGCCCTTCAGCGCCCCGAGGTGGGGGCAGCCCAGCAGACGTGCGGCGCCCGAATGACTTCGCCGGGCTTTTTCCGGCCAATTCTCACAGGCCTTCTGCCCAAACCAGGATTGGTTTGTGCCGAACGCTCGTGAGAATTGGCCGGCGTAGGACAGCCCTGCGGACCGCCGTGCTCTCCATGGCCCAGGGCCCTTTCTCGTCCAGGGCATGTTGCTGCCGCCAAGAAATGGCTCGGAAAAGACGCGGCCCACCCCAGCACGCCGGCGCATTGGAGCGTTCCCGGAGCAGAGTTGAAGAACGGGTGGTGGCCTGGTGTGCGCCTCTGTCTTTCGGGTAGATGGGCCGGCCAAGGATGGGGATGACCTCATCTTGGTCCTACAGGTTGATCTCACTCTGAGGGTTGTCCGAAGCACCAGAGGGGCCGATGGAGACTGCGTGGTTGGGAGATGCGTGGCTGCGGGTCTAAGGGTATCCCATATGGAGGCCATGAGGGACAGGACCCCGGAAGCAGGTTGGGCAAGCAGGCGAGTGTTCCAGACCGGTCTTCGTGATGGGCCTGACCCCGTGGTAGAGCGCAGGGATGGGACCCCGGCAAGTCGAGGATCCACGGGCGTTGTCCTCGCTGCATTCCATCTTGTGGAGTGCCTCTTGGCGGCGATCGGGTGCGGGCACTCACAGTGCCCTTCAGGGCCCCGAGGTTGGGCGGCCCAGCAGACGTGCGGCGCCCGAATGACTTCGCCTGGCTTTTTCGGGCCAATTCTCACGAGCGTTCTGCCCAAACCAGGATTGGTTTGGGCAGAACGCTCGTGAGAATTGGCCGGCGTAGGACAGCCTTAAGGACCGCCGTGCTCTCCATGGCCCAGGGCCCTTTCTCGCCCAGGGCATGTTGCTGCCGCCAAGAAATGGCTCCGAAAAGACGCGGCCCACCCCGGCACGCCGAAGCATTGGAGCGTTCCCGGAGCAGAGTTGAAGAACGGGTGGTGGCCTGGTTTGCGCCTCTGTCTTTCGGGTAGATGGGCCGGCCAAGGATGGGGATGACCTCATCTTGGTCATACAGGTTGATCTCACCCTGAGGGTTGTCCGAAGCACCAGAGGGGCCGATGGAGACTGCGTGGTTGGGAGATGCGTGGCTGCGGGTCTAAGGGTTTCCCATATGGAGGCCATGAGGGACAGGACCACGGAAGCAGGTTGGGCAAGCAGGCGAGTGTTCCAGACCGGACTTCGTGATGGGCCTGGCCCCGTGGTAGAGCGCAGGCATCGGACCCCGGCAAGTCGAGGATCCACGGGCGTTGTCCTCGCTGCATTCCATCTTGTGGAGTGCCTCTTGGCGGCGATCGGGTGCGGGCACTCACAGTGCCCTTCAGGGCCCCGAGGTGGGGGCGGCCCAGCAGACGTGCGGCGCCCGAATGACTTCGCCGGGCTTTTTCCGGCCAATTCTCACGAGCGTTCTGCGCAAACCAGGATTGGTTTGGGCAGAACGCTCGTGAGAATTGGCCGGCGTAGGAAAGCCCTGCGGACCGCCGTGCTCTCCATGGCCCAGGGCCCTTTCTCGCCTAGGGCATGTTGCTGCCGCCAAGAAATGGCTCGGAAAAGACGCGGCCCACCCCGGCTCGCCGGCTCATTGGAGCGTTCCCGGACAAGAGTTGAAGAACTGGTGGTGGCCTGGTGTGCGCCTCTGTCTTTCGGGTAGTTGGGCCGGCCAAGGATGGGGATGCCCTCATCTTGGTCATACAGGTTGATCTCACTCTGAGGGTTGTCCGAAGCACCAGAGGGGCCGATGGAGACTGCGTGGTTGGGAGATGCGTGGCTGCGGGTCTAAGGGTTTCCCATATGGAGGCCATGAGGGACAGGACCCCGGAAGCAGGTTGGGGAAGCAGGCGAGTGTTCCCGACCGGACTTCGTGATGGGCCTGGCCCCGTGGTAGAGCGCAGGGATGGGACCCCGGCAAGTCGAGGATCCACGGGCGTTGTCCTCGCTGCATTCCATCTCGTGAAGTGCCCCTTGGCGGATATCGGGTGCGGGCACTCACCATGCCCTTCAAGGCCCCGAGGTGGGGGCCGACCAGCAGACGTGCGGCGCCCGAATGACTTCGCCGGGCTTCTTCCGGCCAATTCTCACGAGCGTTCTCCCCAAACCAGGATTAGTTTGGGCAGAACGCTCGTGAGTATTGGCCGGCATAGGACAGCCCTGTGGACCGCCGTGCTCTCCATAGCCCAGGGCCCTTTCTCGCCCAGGCCATGTTGCTGCCGCCAAAAAATTGCTCGGAAAAGACGCGGCCAACCCCGGCCCGACAGCGCATTGGAGCGTTCCCGGAGCAGAGTTGAAGAACGGGTGGTGGCCTGGAGTGCGTCTCTGTCTTTCGGGCAAATGGGCCCGCCAAGGATGGGGATGACCTCATCTTGGTCGTACAGGTTTATCTCACTCTGAGGGTTGTCCGAAGCGCCAGAGGGGCCGATGGAGACGGCGTGGTTGGGAGATGCGTTGCTGCGGGTCTAAGGGTTTCTGGTATGGAGGCCATGAGGGACAGGACCCCGGAAGCATGTTGGGGAAGCAGGGAGTGTCGCAGACCGGACTTCGGGATGGGCCTGGCCCCATGGGAGAGCGCAGGGATGGGACCCCTGCAAGTCGAGGATCCACGGGCGTTGTCCTCGCTGCATTCCATCTCGTGAAGTGCCCCTTGGCGGATATCGGGTGCGGGCACTCACCATGCCCTTCAAGGCCCCGAGGTGGGGGCCGACCAGCAGACGTGCTGCGCCCGAATGACTTCGCCGGGCTTCATCTGGGCAATTCTCACGAGCGTTCTGCCCAAACAAGGATTGGTTTGGTCAGAACGCTCGTGAGAATTGGCCGGCGTAGGACCGCCCTGGGGACCGCCGTGCTCTCCATGGCCCAGGGCCCTTTCTCGCCCAGGGCATGTTGCTGCCGCCAGGAAATGGCTCGGAAAAGACGCGGCCCACCCCGGCACGCCGGCGCATCGGAGCGTTCCCGGAGCAGAGTTGAAGAACGGGTGGTGGCCTGGTGTGCGCCTCTGTCTTTCGGGTAGATGGGCCGGCCAAGGATGGGGATGCCCTCACCTTGGTCATACAGGTTGATCTCACTCTGAGGGTTGTCCGAAGCACCAGAGGGGCCGATGGTGACTGCGTGATTGGGAGATGCGTGGCTGCGGGTCTAAGGGTTTCCCATATGGAGGCCATGAGGGACAGGACCCCGGAAGCAGGTTGGGGAAGCAGGCGAGTGTTCCAGACCGGACTTCGTGATGGGCCTGGCCACGTGGTAGAGCGCAGGGATGGGACCCCGGCAAGTCGAGTATCGACGGGCGTTGTCCTCGCTGCATTCCATCTTGTGGAGTGCCTCTTGGCGGCGATCGGGTGCGGGCACTCACAGTGCCCTTCAGGGCCCCGAGGTGGGGGCGGCCCAGCAGACGTGTGGCGCCCGAATGACTTCGCCGGGCTTTTTCCGGCCAATTCTCACGAGCGTTCTGCCCAAACCAGGATTGGTTTGGGCAGAACGCTCGTGAGAATTGGCCGGCGTAGGACAGCCCTGCGGACCGCCGTACTCTCCATGGCCCAGGGCCCTTTCTCGCCCAGGGCATGTTGCTGCCGCCAAGAAATGGCTCGGAAAAGACGCGGCCCACCCCGGCACGCCGGCGCATTGGAGCGTTCCCGGAGCAGAGTTGCAGAACGGGTGGTGGCCTGGTGTGCGCCTCTGTCTTTCGGGTAGATGGGCCGGCCAAGGATGGGGATGACCTCATCTTGGTCTTACAGGTTGATCTCACTCTGAGGGTTGTCCGAAGCACCAGAGGGGCCGATGGAGACTGCGTGGTTGGGAGATGCGTGGCTGCGGGTCTAAGGGTTTCCCATATGGAGGCCATGAATGACAGGACCCCGGAAGCAGGTTGGCGAAGCAGGCGAGTGTTCCAGACCGGACTTCGAGATGGGCCAGGCCCCGTGGTAGAGCGCAGGGATGGGACCCGACAAGTCGAGGATCCACGGGCGTTGTCCTCGCTGCATTCCATCTTGTGGAGTGCCTCTTGGCGGCGATCGGGTACGGGCACTCACAGTGCCCTTCAGGGCCCCGAGGTGAGGGAGGCCCAGCAGACGTGCGGCGCCCGAATGACATCGCCGGGCTTTTTCGGCCAATTCTCACGAGCGTTCTGCGCAAACCAGGATTGGTTTGGGCAGAACGCTCGTGAGAATTGGCCGGCGTAGGACAGCCCTGCGGACCGCGGTGCTCTCCATGGCCCAGGGCCCTTTCTCGCCCAGGGCATGTTGCTGCCGCCAAGAAATGGCTCGGAAAAGACGCGGCCCACCCCGGCACACCGGCTCATTGGAGCGTTCCCGGACAAGAGTTGAAGAACGGGTGGTGGCCTGGTGTGCGCCTCTGTCTTTCGGGTAGATGGGCCGGCCAAGGATGGGGATGCCCTCATCTTGGTCATACAGGTTGATCTCCCTCTGAGGGTTGTCAGAAGCACCAGAGGGGCCGATGGAGACTGCGTGGTTGGGAGATGCGTGGCTGCGGGTCTAAGGGTTTCCCCTATGGAGGCCATGAGGGATAGGACCCCGGAAGCAGGTTGGGGAAGCAGGCGAGTGTTCCAGACCGGACTTCGTGATGGGCCTGGCCCCGTGGTAGAGCGCAGGGATGGGACCCCGGCAAGTCGAGGATCGACGGGCGTTGTCCTCGCTGCATTCCATCTTGTGGAGTGCCTCTTGGCGGCGATCGGGTGCGGGCACTCACAGTGCCCTTCAGGGCCCCGAGGTGGGGGCGGCCCAGCAGACGTGCGGCGCCCGAATGACTTCGCTGGGCTTTTTCCGGCCAATTCTCACGAGCGTTCTGCCCAAACCAGCATTGGTTTGGGCAGAACGCTCGTGAGAATTGGCCGGCGTAGGACAGCCCTGCGGACCGCCGTGCTCTCCATGGCCCAGGGCCCTTTCTCGCCCAGGGCATGTTGCTGCCGCCAAGAAATGGCTCGGAAAAGACGCGGCCCACCCCGGCACGCCGGCGCATTGGAGCATTACCGGAGCAGAGTTGAAGAACGGGAGGTGGCCTGTTGTGCGCCTCTGTCTTTCAGGTAGATGGGCCGGCCAATGATGGGGATGATCTCATCTTGGTCATACAGGTTGATCTCACTCTGAGGGTTGTCCGAAGCACCAGAGGGGCCGATGGAGACTGCGTGGTTGGGAGATGCGTGGCTGCGGTTCTAAGGGTTTCCCATATGGAGGCCTTGAGGGACAGGACCCCGGAAGCAGGTTGGGGAAGCAGGCGAGTGTTCCAGACCGGACTTCGTGATGGGCCTGGCCCCGTGGTAGAGCGCAGGGATGGGACCCCGGCAAGTCGAGGATCCACGGGCGTTGTCCTCGCTGCATTCCATCTTGTGGAGTGCCTCATGCCGGCGATCGCGTGCGGGCACTCACAGTGCCCTTCAGGGCCCCGAGGTGGGGGCGGCCCAGCAGACGTGCTGCGCCCGAATGACTTCGCCGGGCTTTTTCCGGCCAATTCTCACGAGCGTTCTGCGCAAACCTGGATTGGTTTGGGCAGAACGCTCGTGAGAATTGGCCGGCGTAGGACAGCCCTGCGGACCGCCGTGCTCTCCATGGCCCAGGGCCCTTTCTCGCCCAGGGCATGTTGCTGCCGCCAAGAAATGGCTCGGAAAAGACGCGGCCCACCCCGGCACACCGGCTCATTGGAGCGTTCCCGGACAAGAGTTGAAGAACGGGTGGTGGCCTGGTGTGTGCCTCTGTCTTTCGGGTAGATGGGCCGGCCAAGGATGGGGATGCCCTCATCTTGGTCATACAGGTTGATCTCCCTCTGAGGGTTGTCCGAAGCACCAGAGGGGCCGATGGAGACTGCGTGGTTGGGAGATGCGTGGCTGCGGGTCTAAGGGTTTCCCATATGGAGGCCATGAGGGACAGGACCCCGGAAGCAGGTTGGGGAAGCAGGCGAGTGTTCCAGATCGGACTTCGAGATGGGCCTGGCCCCGTGGTAGAGCGCAGGGATGGGACCCCGGCAAGTCGAGGATCCACGGGCGTTGTCCTCGCTGCATTCCATCTTGTGGAGTGCCTCTTGGCGGCGATCGGGTGCGGGCACTCACAGTGACCTTCAGGGCCCCGAGGTGGGGGCGGCCCAGCAGACGTGCGGCGCCCGAATGACTTCGCCGGGCTTTTTCCGGCCAATTCTCACGAGCGTTCTGCCCAAACCAGGATTGGTTTGGGCAGAACGCTCGTGAGAATTGGCCGGCGTAGGACAGCCCTGCGGACCGCCGTGCTCTCCATGGCCCAGGGCCCTTTCTCGCCCAGGGCATGTTGCTGCCGCCAAGAAATGGCTCGGAAAAGACGCGGCCCACCCCGGCACGCCGGCTCATTGGAGCGTTCCCGGACAAGAGTTGAAGAACGGGTGGTGGCCTGGTGTGCGCCTCTGTCTTTCGGGTAGATGGGCCGGCCAAGGATGGGGATGCCCTCATCTTGGTCATACAGGTTGATCTCCCTCTGAGGGTTGTCCGAAGCACCAGACGGGCCGATGGAGACTGCGTGGTTGGGAGATGCGTGGCTGCGGGTCTAAGGGTTTCCCATATGGAGGCCATGAGGGACAGGACCCCGGAAGCAGGTTGGGGAAGCAGGCGAGTGTTTAGACCGGACTTCGTGATGGGCCTGGCCCCGTGTTAGAGCGCAGGGATGGGACCCCGGCAAGTCGAGGATCCACGGGCGTTGTCCTCGCTGCATTCCATCTTGTGGAGTGCCTCTTGGCGGCGATCGGGTGCGGGCACTCACAGTGCCCTTCAGGGCCCCGAGGTGGGGGCGGCCCAGCAGACGTGCGGCGCCCAATGACTTCGCCGGGCCTTTTCCGGCCAATTCTCACGAGCGTTCTGCCCAAACCAGGATTGGTTTGGGCAGAACGCTCGTGAGAATTGGCCGGCGTAGGACAGCCCTGCGGACCGCCGTGCTCTCCATGGCCCAGGGCCCTTTCTCGCCAAGGGCATGTTGCTGCCGCCAAGAAATGGCTCCGAAAAGACGCGGCCCACCCCGGCACACCGGCTCATTGGAGCGTTCCCGGAGCAGAGTTGAAGAACGGGTGGTGGCCTGGTTTGCGCCTCTGTCTTTCGGGTAGATGGGCCGGCCAAGGATGGGGATGACCTCATCTTGGTCATACAGGTTGATCTCACCCTGAGGGTTGTCCGAAGCACCAGAGGGGCCGATGGAGACTGCGTGGTTGGGAGATGCGTGGCTGCGGGTCTAAGGGTTTCCCATATGGAGGCCATGAGGGACAGGACCACGGAAGCAGGTTGGGCAAGCAGGCGAGTGTTCCAGACCGGACTTCGTGATGGGCCTGGCCCCGTGGTAGAGCGCAGGGATGGGACCCCGGCAAGTCGAGGATCCACGGGCGTTGTCCTCGCTGCATTCCATCTTGTGGAGTGCCTCTTGGCGGCGATCGTGTGCGGGCACTCACAGTGCCCTTCAGGGCCCCGAGGTGGGGGCGGCCCAGCAGACGTGCGGCGCCCGAATGACTTCGCCGGGCTTTTTCGGGCCAATTCTCACGAGCGTTCTGCCCAAACCAATCCTGGTTTGGGCACAACGCTCGTGAGAATTGGCCGGCGTAGGACAGCCTTAAGGACCGCCGTGCTCTCCATGGCCCAGGGCCCTTTCTCGCCCAGGGCATGTTGCTGCCGCCAAGAAATGGCTCCGAAAAGACGCGGCCCACCCCGGCACGCCGAAGCATTGGAGCGTTCCCGGAGCAGAGTTGAAGAACGGGTGGTGGCCTGGTTTGCGCTTCTGTCTTTCGGGTAGATGGGCCGGCCAAGGATGGGGATGACCTCATCTTGGTCATACAGGTTGATCTCCCTCTGAGGGTTGTCCGAAGCACCAGCGGGGCCTTTGGAGACTGCGTGGTTGGGAGATGCGTGGCTGCGGGACTAAGGGTTTCCCATATGGAGGCCATGAGGGACAGGACCCCGGAAGCAGGTTGGGGAAGCAGGCGAGTGTTCCAGACCGGACTTCGTGATGGGCCTGACCCCGTGGTAGAGCGCAGGGATGGGACCCCGGCAGTAGAGGATCCACGGGCGTTGTCCTCGCTGCATTCCATCTTGTGGAGTGCCTCATGCCGGCGATCGCGTGCGGGCACTCACAGTGCCCTTCAGGGCCCCGAGGTGGGGGCGGCCCAGCAGACGTGCTGCGCCCGAATGACTTCGCCGGGCTTTTTCCGGCCAATTCTCACGAGCGTTCTGCCCAAACCAGGATTGGTTTGGGCAGAACGCTCGTGAGAATTGGCCGGCCTAGGACAGCCCTGTGGACCGCCGTGCTCTCCATGGCCCAGGGCCGTTTCTGGCCCAGGGCATGTTGCTGCCGCCAAGAAATGGCTCGGAAAAGACGCGGCCCACCCCGGCACACCGGCTCATTGGAGCGTTCCCGGACAAGAGTTGAAGAACGGGTGGTGGCCTGGTGTGCGCCTCTGTCTTTCGGGTAGATGGGCCGGCCAAGGATGGGGATGCCCTCATCTTGGTCATACAGGTTGATCTCCCTCTGAGGGTTGTCCGAAGCACCAGAGGGGCCGATGGAGACTGCGTGGTTGGGAGATGCGTGGCTGCGGGTCTAAGGGTTTCCCATATGGAGGCCATGAGGGACAGGACCCCGGAAGCAGGTTGGGGAAGCAGGCGAGTGTTCCAGATCGGACTTCGAGATGGGCCTGGCCCCGTGGTAGAGCGCAGGGATGGGACCCCGGCAAGTCGAGGATCCACGGGCGTTGTCCTCGCTGCATTCCATCTTGTGGAGTGCCTCTTGGCGGCGATCGGGTGCGGGCACTCACAGTGCCCTTCAGGGCCCCGAGGTGGGGGCGGCCCAGCAGACGTGCGGCGCCCGAATGACTTCGCCGGGCTTTTTCCGGCCAATTCTCACGAGCGTTCTGCCCAAACCAGGATTGGTTTGGGCAGAACGCTCGTGAGAATTGGCCGGCGTAGGACAGCCCTGCGGACCGCCGTGCTCTCCATGGCCCAGGGCCCTTTCTCGCCCAGGGCATGTTGCTGCTGCCAAGAAATGGCTCGGAAAAGACGCGGCCCACCCCGGCACGCCGGCTCATTGGAGCGTTCCCGGACAAGAGTTGAAGAACGGGTGGTGGCCTGGTGTGCGCCTCTGTCTTTCGGGTAGATGGGCCGGCCAAGGATGGGGATGCCCTCATCTTGGTCATACAGGTTGATCTCCCTCTGAGGGTTGTCCGAAGCACCAGACGGGCCGATGGAGACTGCGTGGTTGGGAGATGCGTGGCTGCGGGTCTAAGGGTTTCCCATATGGAGGCCATGAGGGACAGGACCCCGGAAGCAGGTTGGGGAAGCAGGCGAGTGTTCCAGACCGGACTTCGTGATGGGCCTGACCCCGTGGTAGAGCGCAGGGATGGGACCCCGGCAAGTCGAGGATCCACGGGCGTTGTCCTCGCTGCATTCCATCTTGTGGAGTGCCTCTTGGCTGCGATCGGGTGCGGGCACTCACAGTGCCCTTCAGGGCCCCGAGGTGGGTGCGGCCCAGCAGACGTGCGGCGCCCGAATGACTTCGCCGGGCTTTTTCGGGCCAATTCTCACGAGCGTTCTGCCCAAACCAGGATTGGTTTGGGCAGAACGCTCGTGAGAATTGGCCGGCGTAGGACAGCCTTAAGGACCGCCGTGCTCTCCATGGCCCAGGGCCCTTTCTCGCCCAGGGCATGTTGCTGCCGCCAAGAAATGGCTCCGAAAAGACGCGGCCCACCCCGGCACGCCGAAGCATTGGAGCGTTCCCGGAGCAGAGTTGAAGAACGGGTGGTGGCCTGGTTTGCGCCTCTGTCTTTCGGGTAGATGGGCCGGCCAAGGATGGGGATGACCTCATCTTGGTCATACAGGTTGATCTCACCCTGAGGGTTGTCCGAAGCACCAGAGGGGCCGATGGAGACTGCGTGGTTGGGAGATGCGTGGCTGCGGGTCTAAGGGTTTCCCATATGGAGGCCATGAGGGACAGGACCACGGAAGCAGGTTGGGGAAGCAGGCGAGTGTTCCAGACCGGACTTCGTGATGGGCCTGGCCCCGTGGTAGAGCGCAGGCATCGGACCCCGGCAAGTCGAGGATCCACGGGCGTTGTCCTCGCTGCATTCCATCTTGTGGAGTGCCTCTTGGCGGCGATCGGGTGCGGGCACTCACAGTGCCCTTCAGGGCCCCGAGGTGGGGGCGGCCCAGCAGACGTGCGGCGCCCGAATGACTTCGCCGGGCTTTTTCCGGCCAATTCTCACAAGCGTTCTGCGCAAACCAGGATTGGTTTGGGCAGAACGCTCGTGAGAATTGGCCGGCGTAGGAAAGCCCTGCGGACCGCCGTGCTCTCCATGGCCCAGGGCCCTTTCTCGCCCAGGGCATGTTGCTGCCGCCAAGAAATGGCTCGGAAAAGACGCGGCCCACCCCGGCTCGCCGGCTCATTGGAGCGTTCCCGGACAAGAGTTGAAGAACTAGTGGTGGCCTGGTGTGCGCCTCTGTCTTTCGGGTAGTTGGGCCGGCCAAGGATGGGGATGCCCTCATCTTGGTCATACAGGTTGATCTCACTCTGAGGGTTGTCCGATGCACCAGAGGGGCCGATGGAGACTGCGTGGTTGGGAGATGCGTGGCTGCGGGTCTAAGGGTTTCCCATATGGAGGCCATGAGGGACAGGACCACGGAAGCAGGTTGGGGACGCAGGCGAGTGTTCCTGCCGGACATCGTGATGGGCCTGGCCCCGTTAGAGCGCAGGGATGGGACCCCGGCAAGTCGAGGATCCACGGGCGTTGTCCTCGCTGCATTCAATCTTGTGGAGTGCCTCTTGGCGGCGATCGTGTGCGGGCACTCACAGTGCCCTTCAGCGCCCCGAGGTGGGGGCAGCCCAGCAGACGTGCGGCGCCCGAATGATTTCGCCGGGCTTTTTCCGGCCAATTCTCACAGGCCTTCTGCCCAAACCAGGATTGGTTTGTGCCGAACGCTCGTGAGAATTGGCCGGCGTAGGACAGCCCTGCGGACCGCCGTGCTCTCCATGGCCCAGGGCCCTTTCTCGTCCAGGGCATGTTGCTGCCGCCAAGAAATGGCTCGGAAAAGACGCGGCCCACCCCAGCACGCCGGCGCATTGGAGCGTTCCCGGAGCAGAGTTGAAGAACGGGAGGTGGCCTGTTGTGCGCCTCTGTCTTTCAGGTAGATGGGCCGGCCAATGATGGGGATGATCTCATCTTGGTCATACAGGTTGATCTCACTCTGAGGGTTGTCCGAAGCACCAGAGGGGCCAATGGAGACTGCGTGGTTGGGAGATGCGTGGCTGCGGTTCTAAGGGTTTCCCATATGGAGGCCTTGAGGGACAGGACCCCGGAAGCAGGTTGGGGAAGCAGGCGAGTGTTCCAGACCGGACTTCGTGATGGGCCTGGCCCCGTGGTAGAGCGCAGGGATGGGACCCCGGCAAGTCGAGGATCCACGGGCGTTGTCCTCGCTGCATTCCATCTTGTGGAGTGCCTCTTGGCGGCGATCGGGTGCGGGCACTCACAGTGCCCTTCAGGGCCCCGAGGTGGGGGCGGCCCAGCAGACGTGCGGCGCCCGAATGACTTCGCCGGGCTTTTTCCGGCCAATTCTCACGAGCGTTCTGCCCAAACCAGGATTGGTTTGGGCAGAACGCTCGTGAGAATTTGCCGGCGTAGGACAGCCCTGCGGACCGCCGTGCTCTCCATGGCCCAGGACCCTTTCTCGCCCAGGGCATGTTGCTGCCGCCAAGAAATGTCTCGGAAAAGACGCGGCCCACCCCGGCACGCCGGCCAATTGGAGCGTTCCCGGAGCAGAGTTGAAGAACGGGTGGTGGCCTGGTGTGCGCCTCTGTCTTTCGGGTAGATGGGCCGGCCAAGGATGGGGATGACCTCATCTTGGTCATACAGGTTGATCTCCCTCTGAGGGTTGTCCGAAGCACCAGCTGGGCCGATGGAGACTGCGTGGTTGGGAGATGCGTGGCTGCGGGTCTAAGGGTTTCCCATATGGAGGCCATGAGGGACAGGACTCCGGAAGCAGGTTGGGGAAGCAGGCGAGTGTCCCAGACCGGACTTCGTGATGGGCCTGACCCCGTGGTAGAGCGCAGGGATGGGACCCCGGCAAGTCGAGGATCCACGGGCGTTGTCCTCGCTGCATTCCATCTTGTGGAGTGCCTCATGCCGGCGATCGCGTGCGGGCACTCACAGTGCCCTTCAGGGCCCCGAGGTGGGGGCGGCCCAGCAGACGTGCTGCGCCCGAATGACTTCGCCGGGCTTTTTCCGGCCAATTCTCACGAGCGTTCTGCGCAAACCTGGATTGGTTTGGGCAGAACGCTCGTGAGAATTGGCCGGCGTAGGACAGCCCTGCGGACCGCCGTGCTCTCCATGGCCCAGGGCCCTTTCTCGCCCAGGGCATGTTGCTGCCGCCACGAAATGGCTCGGAAAAGACGCGGCCCACCCCGGCACACCGGCTCATTGGAGCGTTCCCGGACAAGAGTTGAAGAACGGGTGGTGGCCTGGTGTGCGCCTCTGTCTTTCGGGTAGATGGGCCGGCCAAGGATGGGGATGCCCTCATCTTGGTCATACAGGTTGATCTCCCTCTGAGGGTTGTCCGAAGCACCAGAGGCGCCGATGCAGACTGCGTGGTTGGGAGATGCGTGGCTGCGGGTCTAAGGGTTTCCCATATGGAGGCCATGAGGGACAGGACCCCGGAAGCAGGTTGGGGAAGCAGGCGAGTGTTCCAGATCGGACTTCGAGATGGGCCTGGCCCCGTGGTAGAGCGCAGGGATGGGACCCCGGCAAGTCGAGGATCCACGGGCGTTGTCCTCGCTGCATTCCATCTTGTGGAGTGCCTCTTGGCGGCGATCGGGTGCGGGCACTCACAGTGACCTTCAGGGCCCCGAGGTGGGGGCGGCCCAGCAGACGTGCGGCGCCCGAATGACTTCGCCGGACTTTTTCCGGCCAATTCTCACGAGCGTTCTGCCCATACCAGGATTGGTTTGGGCAGAACGCTCGTGAGAATTGGCCGGCGTAGGACAGCCCTGCGGACCGCCGTGCTCTCCATGGCCCAGGGCCCTTTCTCGCCCAGGGCATGTTGCTGCCGCCAAGAAATGGCTCGGAAAAGACGCGGCCCACCCCGGCACGACGGCGCATTGGAGCGTTCCCGGACAAGAGTTGAAGAACGGGTGGTGGCCTGGTGTGCGCCTCTGTCTTTCGGGTAGATGGGCCGGCCAAGGATGGGGATGCCCTCATCTTGGTCATACAGGTTGATCTCCCTCTGAGGGTTGTCCGAAGCACCAGACGGGCCGATGGAGACTGCGTGGTTGGGAGATGCGTGGCTGCGGGTCTAAGGGTTTCCCATATGGAGGCCATGAGGGACAGGACCCCGGAAGCAGGTTGGGGAAGCAGGCGAGTGTTCCAGACCGGACTTCGTGATGGGCCTGGCCCCGTGGTAGAGCGCCGGGATGGGACCCCTGCCAGTCGAGGATCCACGGGTGTTGTCCTCGCTGCATTCCATCTTGTGGAGTGCCTCTTGGCGGCGATCGGGTGCGGGCACTCACAGTGCCCTTCAGTGCCCCGAGGTGGGGGCGGCCCAGCAGACGTACGGCGCCCGAATGACTTCGCCGGGCTTTTCCCAGCCAATTCTCAGGAGCGTTCTGCCCAAACCAATCCTGGTTTGGGCAGAACGCTCGTGAGAATTGGCCGGCGTAGGACAGCCCTGCGGACCGCCGTGCTCGCCAAGGCCCAGGGCACTTTCTCGCCCAGGGCATGTTGCTGCCGCTAAGAAATGGCTCGGAAAAGACGCGGCCCACCCCGGCTCGCCGGCGCATTGGAGCGTTCCCGGAGCAGAGTTGAAGAACGGGTGGTGGCCTTGTGTGCGCCTCTGTCTTTCGGGTAGATGGGCCGGCCAAGAATGGGGATGACCTCATCTTGGTCATACAGGTTTATCTCACTTTGAGGGTTGTCCGAAGCACCAGAGGGGCCGATGGAGACTGCGTGGTTGGGAGATGCGTGGCTGCGGGTCTAAGTGTTTCCCATATGGAGGCCATGAGGGACAGGACCCCGGAAGCAGGTTGGGGAAGCAGGCGAGTGTTCCAGACTGGACTTCGAGATGGGCCTGGCCCCGTGGTAGAGCGCAGGGATGGGACCCCGGCAAGTCGAGGATCCACGGGCGTTGTCCTCGCTGCATTCCATCTTGTGGAGTGCCTCATGCCGGCGATCGCGTGCGGGCACTCACAGTGCCCTTCAGGGCCCCGAGGTGGGGGCGGCCCAGCAGACGTGCGGCGCCCGAATGACTTCGCCGGGCTTTTTCCGGCCAATTCTCACGAGCGTTCTGCGCAAACCAGGATTGGTTTGGGCAGAACGCTCGTGAGAATTGGCCGGCGTAGGACAGCCCTGCGGACCGCCGTGCTCTCCATGGCCCAGGGCCCTTTCTCGCCCAGGGCATGTTGCTGCTGCCAAGAAATGGCTCGGAAAAGACGCGGCCCACCCCGGCACGCCGGCTCATTGGAGCGTTCCCGGACAAGAGTTGAAGAACGGGTGGTGGCCTGGTGTGCGCCTCTGTCTTTCGGGTAGATGGGCCAGCCAAGGATGGGGATGCCCTCATCTTGGTCATACAGGTTGATCTCCCTCTGAGGGTTGTCCGAAGCACCAGAGGGGCCGATGGAGACTGCGTGGTTGGGAGATGCGTGGCTGCGGGTCTAAGGGTTTCCCATATGGAGGCCATGAGGGACAGGACCCCGGAAGCAGGTTGGGGACGCAGGCGAGTGTTCCAGACCGGACTTCGTGATGGGCCTGGCCCCGTTAGAGCGCAGGGATGGGACCCCGGCAAGTCGAGGATCCACGGGCGTTGTCCTCGCTGCATTCCATCTTGTGGAGTGCCTCTTGGCGGCGATCGTGTGCGGGCACTCACAGTGCCCTTCAGCGCCCCGAGGTGGGGGCAGCCCAGCAGACGTGCGGCGCCCGAATGACTTCGCCGGGCTTTTTCCGGCCAATTCTCACAGGCCTTCTGCCCAAACCAGGATTGGTTTGTGCCGAACGCTTGTGAGAATTGGCCGGCGTAGGACAGCCCTGCGGACCGCCGTGCTCTCCATGGCCCAGGGCCCTTTCTCGTCCAGGGCATGTTGCTGCCGCCAAGAAATGGCTCGGAAAAGACGCGGCCCACCCCAGCACGCCGGCGCATTGGAGCGTTCCCGGAGCAGAGTTGAAGAACGGGTGGTGGCCTGGTGTGCGCCTCTGTCTTTCGGGTAGATGGGCCGGCCAAGGATGGGGATGACCTCATCTTGGTCCTACAGGTTGATCTCACTCTGAGGGTTGTCCGAAGCACCAGAGGGGCCGATGGAGACTGCGTGGTTGGGAGATGCGTGGCTGCGGGTCTAAGGGTATCCCATATGGAGGCCATAAGCGACAGGACCCCGGAAGCAGGTTGGGGAAGCAGGCGAGTGTTCCAGACCGGACTTCGTGATGGGCCTGACCCCGTGGTAGAGCGCAGGGATGGGACCCCGGCAAGTCGAGGATCCACGGGCGTTGTCCTCGCTGCATTCCATCTTGTGGAGTGCCTCTTGGCGGCGATCGGGTGCGGGCACTCACAGTGCCCTTCAGGGCCCCGAGGTGGGAGCGGCCCAGCACACGTGCGGCGCCCGAATGACTTCGCCGGGCTTTTTCGGGCCAATTCTCACGAGCGTTCTGCCCAAACCAGGATTGGTTTGGGCAGAACGCTCGTGAGAATTGGCCGGCGTAGGACAGCCTTAAGGACCGCCGTGCTCTCCATGGCCCAGGGCCCTTTCTCGCCCAGGGCATGTTGCTGCCGCCAAGAAATGGCTCCGAAAAGACGCGGCCCACCCCGGCACGCCGAAGCATTGGAGCGTTCCCGGAGCAGAGTTGAAGAACGGGTGGTGGCCTGGTTTGCGCCTCTGTCTTTCGGGTAGATGGGCCGGCCAAGGATGGGGATGACCTCATCTTGGTCATACAGGTTGATCTCACCCTGAGGGTTGTCCGAAGCACCAGAGGGGCCGATGGAGACTGCGTGGTTGGGAGATGCGTGGCTGCGGGTCTAAGGGTTTCCCATATGGAGGCCATGAGGGACAGGACCACGGAAGCAGGTTGGGCAAGCAGGCGAGTGTTCCAGACCGGACTTCGTGATGGGCCTGGCCCCGTGGTAGAGCGCAGGCATCGGACCCCGGCAAGTCGAGGATCCACGGGCGTTGTCCTCGCTGCATTCCATCTTGTGGAGTGCCTCTTGACGGCGATCGGGTGCGGGCACTCACAGTGCCCTTCAGGGCCCCGAGGTGGGGGCGGCCCAGCAGACGTGCGGCGCCCGAATGACTTCGCCGGGCTTTTTCGGGCCAATTCTCACGAGCGTTCTGCCCAAACCAGGATTGGTTTGGGCAGAACGCTCGTGAGAATTGGCCGGCGTAGGACAGCCTTAAGGACCGCCGTGCTCTCCATGGCCCAGGGCCCTTTCTCGCCCAGGGCATGTTGCTGCCGCCAAGAAATGGCTCCGAAAAGACGCGGCCCACCCCGGCACGCCGAAGCATTGGAGCGTTCCCGGAGCAGAGTTGAAGAACGGGTGGTGGCCTGGTTTGCGCCTCTGTCTTTCGGGTAGATGGGCCGGCCAAGGATGGGGATGACCTCATCTTGGTCATACAGGTTGATCTCCCTCTGAGGGTTGTCCGAAGCACCAGCGGGGCCTTTGGAGACTGCGTGGTTGGGAGATGCGTGGCTGCGGGTCTAAGGGTTTCCGATATGGAGGCCATGAGGGACAGGACCCCGGAAGCAGGTTGGGGAAGCAGGCGAGTGTTCCAGACCGGACTTCGTGATGGGCCTGACCCCGTGGTAGAGCGCAGGGTTGGGACCCCGGCAAGTCGAGGATCCACGGGCGTTGTCCTCGCTGCATTCCATCTTGTGGAGTGCCTCTTGGCGGCGATCGTGTGCGGGCACTCACAGTGCCCTTCAGCGCCCCGAGGTGGGGGCAGCCCAGCAGACGTGCGGCGCCCGAATGACTTCGCCGGGCTTTTTCCGGCCAATTCTCACAGGCCTTCTGCCCAAACCAGGATTGGTTTGTGCCGAACGCTTGTGAGAATTGGCCGGCGTAGGACAGCCCTGCGGACCGCCGTGCTCTCCATGGCCCAGGGCCCTTTCTCGTCCAGGGCATGTTGCTGCCGCCAAGAAATGGCTCGGAAAAGACGCGGCCCACCCCAGCACGCCGGCGCATTGGAGCGTTCCCGGAGCAGAGTTGAAGAACGGGTGGTGGCCTGGTGTGCGCCTCTGTCTTTCGGGTAGATGGGCCGGCCAAGGATGGGGATGACCTCATCTTGGTCCTACAGGTTGATCTCACTCTGAGGGTTGTCCGAAGCACCAGAGGGGCCGATGGAGACTGCGTGGTTGGGAGATGCGTGGCTGCGGGTCTAAGGGTTTCCCATATGGAGGCCATGAGGGACAGGACCCCGGAAGCAGGTTGGGGAAGCAGGTGAGTGTTCCAGACCGGACTTCGAGACGGGCCTGGCCCCGTGTTAGAGCGCAGGGATGGGACCCCGGCAAGTCGAGGATCCACGGGCGTTGTCCTCGCTGCATTCCATCTTGTGGAGTGCCTCTTGGCGGCGATCGGGTGCGGGCACTCACAGTGCCCTTCAGGGCCCCGAGGTGGGGGCGGCCCAGCAGACGTGCGGCGCCCGAATGACTTCGCCGGGCCTTTTCCGGCCAATTCTCACGAGCGTTCTGCTCAAACCAGGATTGGTTTGGGCAGAACGCTCGTGAGAATTGGCCGGCGTAGGACAGCCCTGCGGACCGCCGTGCTCTCCATGGCCCAGGGCCCTTTCTCGCCAAGGGCATGTTGCTGCCGCCAAGAAATGGCTCGGAAAAGACGCGGCCCACCCCGGCACGCCGGCTCATTGGAGCGTTCCCGGACAAGAGTTGAAGAACGGGTGGTGGCCTGGTGTGCGCCTCTGTCTTTCGGGTAGATGGGCCGGCCAAGGATGGGGATGCCCTCATCTTGGTCATACAGGTTGATCTCACTCTGAGGGTTGTCCGAAGCACCAGAGGGGCCGATGTAGACTGCGTGGTTGGGAGATGCGTGGCTGCGGGTCTAAGGGTTTCCCATATGGAGGCCATGAGGGACAGGACCCCGGAAGCAGGTTGGGGAAGCAGGCGAGTGTTCCAAACCGGACTTCGAGATGGGCCTGGCCCCGTGGTAGAGCGCAGGGATGGGACCCCGGCAAGTCGAGGATCCACGGGCGTTGTCCTCGCTGCATTCCATCTTGTGGAGTGCCTCTTGGCGGATATCGGGTGCGGGAACTCACAGTGCCCTTCAGGTCCCCGAGGTGGGGGCGGCCCAGCAGACGTGTGGCGCCCGAATGACTTCGCCGGGCTTTTTCCGGCCAATTCTCACGAGCGTTCTGCCCAAACCAGGATTGGTTTGGGCAGAACGCTCGTGAGAATTGGCCGGCGTAGGACAGCCCTGCGGACCGCCGTGCTCTCCATGCTCCAGGGCCCTTTCTCGCCCAGGGCATGTTGCTGCCGCCAAGAAATGGCTCGGAAAAGACTCGGCCCACCCCGGCACGCCGGCACATTGGAGCGTTCCCGGAGCAGAGTCGAAGAACGGGTGGTGGCCTGGTGTGCGCCTCTGTCTTTCGGGTAGATGGGCCGGCCAAGGATGGGGATGACCTCATCTTGGTCATACAGGTTGATCTCCCTCTGAGGGTTGTCCGAAGCACCAGCGGGGTCGATGGAGACTGCGTGGTTGGGAGATGCGTGGCTGCGGGTCTAAGGGTTTCCCATATGGAGGCCATGAGGGACAGGACCCCGGAAGCAGGTTGGGGAAGCAGGCGAGTGTTCCAGACCGGACTTCGTGATGGGCCTGGTCCCGTGGTGGAGCGCAGGGATGGGACCCCGGCAAGTCGAGGATCCACGGGCATTGTCCTCGCTGCATTCCATCTTGTGGAGTGCCTCTTGGCGGCGATCGTGTGCGGGCCCTCACAGTGCCCTTCAGGGCCCCGAGGTGGGGGCGGCCCAGCAGACGTGCGGCGCCCGAATGACTTCGCCGGGCTTTTTCCGGCCAATTCTCACGAGCGTTCTGCCCAAACCAGGATTGGTTTGTGCCGAACGCTCGTGAGAATTGGCCGGCGTAGGACAGCCCTGCGGACCGCCGTGCTCTCCATGGCCCAGGGCCCTTTCTCGCCCAGGGCATGTTGCTGCCGCCAAGAAATGGCTCGGAAAAGACGCGGCCCACCTCGGCACGCCGGCTCATTGGAGCGTTCCCGGACAAGAGTTGAAGAACGGGTGGTGGCCTGGTGTGCGCCTCTGTCTTTCGGGTAGATGGGCCGGCCAAGGATGGGGATGCCCTCATCTTGGTCATACAGGTTGATCTCCCTCTGAGGGTTGTCCGAAGCACCAGCGGGGCCTTTGGAGACTGCGTGGTTGGGAGATGCGTGGCTGCGGGTCTAAGGGTTTCCCATATGGAGGCCATGAGGGACAGGACCCCGGAAGCAGGTTGGGGAAGCAGGCGAGTGTTCCAGACCGGACTTCGTGATGGGCCTGACCCCGTGGTAGAGCGCAGGGATGGGACCCCGGCAGTAGAGGATCCACGGGCGTTGTCCTCGCTGCATTCCATCTTGTGGAGTGCCTCATGCCGGCGATCGCGTGCGGGCACTCACAGTGCCCTTCAGGGCCCCGAGGTGGGGGCGGCCCAGCAGACGTGCTGCGCCCGAATGACTTCGCCGGGCTTTTTCCGGCCAATTCTCACGAGCGTTCTGCGCAAACCAGGATTGGTTTGGGCAGAACGCTCGTGAGAATTGGCCGGCCTAGGACAGCCCTGCGGACCGCCGTGCTCTCCATGGCCCAGGGCCGTTTCTGGCCCAGGGCATGTTGCTGCCGCCAAGAAATGGCTCGGAAAAGACGCGGCCCACCCCGGCACACCGGCTCATTGGAGCGTTCCCGGACAAGAGTTGAAGAACGGGTGGTGGCCTGGTGTGCGCCTCTGTCTTTCGGGTAGATGGGCCGGCCAAGGATGGGGATGCCCTCATCTTGGTCATACAGGTTGATCTCCCTCTGAGGGTTGTCCGAAGCACCAGAGGGGCCGATGGAGACTGCGTGGTTGGGAGATGCGTGGCTGCGGGTCTAAGGGTTTCCCATATGGAGGCCATGAGGGACAGGACCCCGGAAGCAGGTTGGGGAAGCAGGCGAGTGTTCCAGACCGGTCTTCGTGATGGGCCTGACCCCGTGGTAGAGCGCAGGGATGGGACCCCGGCAAGTCGAGGATCCACGGGCGTTGTCCTCGCTGCATTCCATCTTCTGGAGTGCCTCTTGGCGGCGATCGGGTGCGGGCACTCACAGTGCCCTTCAGGGCCCCGAGGTGGGGGCGGCCCAGCAGACGTGCGGCGCCCGAATGACTTCGCCGGGCTTTTTCCGGCCAATTCTCACGAGCGTTCTGCCCAAACCAGGATTGGTTTGGGCAGAACGCTCGTGAGAATTGGCCGGCGTAGGACAGCCCTGCGGACCGCCGTGCTCTCCATGGCCCAGGGCCCTTTCTCGCCCAGGGCATGTTGCTGCCGCCAAGAAATGGCTCGGAAAAGACGCGGCCCACCCCGGCACGCCGAATTATTGGAGCGTTCCCGGAGCAGAGTTGAAGAACGGGTGGTGGCCTGGTGTGCGCCTCTGTCTTTCGGGTAGATGGGCCGGCCAAGGATGGGGATGACCTCATCTTGGTCATACAGGTTGATCTCACCCTGAGGGTTGTCCGAAGCACCAGAGGGGCCGATGGAGACTGCGTGGTTGGGAGATGCGTGGCTGCGGGTCTAAGGGTTTCCCATATGGAGGCCATGAGGGACAGGACCACGGAAGCAGGTTGGGGAAGCAGGCGAGTGTTCCAGACCGGACTTCGTGATGGGCCTGGCCCCGTGGTAGAGCGCAGGCATCGGACCCCGGCAAGTCGAGGATCCACGGGCGTTGTCCATGCTGCATTCCATCTTGTGGAGTGCCTCTTGGCGGCGATCGGGTGCGGGCACTCACAGTGCCCTTCAGGGCCCCGAGGTGGGGGCGGCCCAGCAGACGTGCGGCGCCCGAATGACTTCGCCGGGCTTTTTCCGGCCAATTCTCACGAGCGTTCTGCGCAAACCAGGATTGGTTTGGGCAGAACGCTCGTGAGAATTGGCCGGCGTAGGAAAGCCCTGCGGACCGCCGTGCTCTCCATGGCCCAGGGCCCTTTCTCGCCCAGGGCATGTTGCTGCCGCCAAGAAATGGCTCGGAAAAGACGCGGCCCACCCCGGCTCGCCGGCTCATTGGAGCGTTCCCGGACAAGAGTTGAAGAACTAGTGGTGGCCTGGTGTGCGCCTCTGTCTTTCGGGTAGTTGGGCCGGCCAAGGATGGGGATGCCCTCATCTTGGTCATACAGGTTGATCTCACTCTGAGGGTTGTCCGATGCACCAGAGGGGCCGATGGAGACTGCGTGGTTGGGAGATGCGTGGCTGCGGGTCTAAGGGTTTCCCATATGGAGGCCATGAGGGACAGGACCCCGGAAGCAGGTTGGGGAAGCAGGCGAGTGTTCCAGACCGGACTTCGTGATGGGCCTGGCCCCGTGGTAGAGCGCAGGGATGGGACCCCGGCAAGTCGAGGATCCACGGGCGTTGTCCTCGCTGCATTCCATCTTGTGGAGTGCCTCTTGGCGGCGATCGTGTGCGGGCACTCACAGTGCCCTTCAGCGCCCCGAGGTGGGGGCAGCCCAGCAGACGTGCGGCGCCCGAATGACTTCGCCGGGCTTTTTCCGGCCAATTCTCACAGGCCTTCTGCCCAAACCAGGATTGGTTTGTGCCGAACGCTCGTGAGAATTGGCCGGCGTAGGACAGCCCTGCGGACCGCCGTGCTCTCCATGGCCCAGGGCCCTTTCTCGTCCAGGGCATGTTGCTGCCGCCAAGAAATGGCTCGGAAAAGACGCGGCCCACCCCAGCACGCCGGCGCATTGGAGCGTTCCCGGAGCAGAGTTGAAGAACGGGTGGTGGCCTGGTGTGCGCCTCTGTCTTTCGGGTAGATGGGCCGGCCAAGGATGGGGATGACCTCATCTTGGTCCTACAGGTTGATCTCACTCTGAGGGTTGTCCGAAGCACCAGAGGGGCCGATGGAGACTGCGTGGTTGGGAGATGCGTGGCTGCGGGTCTAAGGGTATCCCATATGGAGGCCATGAGGGACAGGACCCCGGAAGCAGGTTGGGCAAGCAGGCGAGTGTTCCAGACCGGTCTTCGTGATGGGCCTGACCCCGTGGTAGAGCGCAGGGATGGGACCCCGGCAAGTCGAGGATCCACGGGCGTTGTCCTCGCTGCATTCCATCTTGTGGAGTGCCTCTTGGCGGCGATCGGGTGCGGGCACTCACAGTGCCCTTCAGGGCCCCGAGGTGGGGGCGGCCCATCAGACGTGCGGCGCCCGAATGACTTCGCCGGGCTTTTTCCGGCCAATTCTCACGAGCGTTCTGCCCAAACCAATCCTGGTTTGGGCAGAACGCTCGTGAGAATTGGCCGGCGTAGGACAGCCCTGCGGACCGCCGTGCTCTCCATGGCCCAGGGCCCTTTCTCGCCCAGGGCATGTTGCTGCCGCCAAGAAATGGCTCGGAAAAGACGCGGCCCACCCCGGCACGCCGGCGCATTGGAGCGTTCCCGGAGCAGAGTTGAAGAACGGGTGGTGGCCTGGTGTGCGCCTCTGTCTTTCGGGTAGATGGGCCGGCCAAGGATGGGGATGATCTCATCTTGGTCATACAGGTTGATCACACTCTGAGGGTTGTCCGAAGCACCAGAGGGGCCGATGGAGACTGCGTGGTTGGGGGATGCGTGGCTGCGGTTCTAAGGGTTTCCCATATGGAGGCCTTGAGGGACAGGACCCCGGAAGCAGTTTGGGGAAGCAGGCGAGTGTTCCAGACCGGACTTCGTGATGAGCCTGGCCCCGTGGTAGAGCGCAGGGATGGGACCCCGGCAAGTCGAGGATCCACGGCGTTGTCCTCGCTGCATTCCATCTTGTGGAGTGCCTCTTGGCGGCGATCGGGTGCGGGCACTCACAGTGCCCTTCAGGGCCCCGAGGTGGGGGCGGCCCAGCAGACGTGCGGCGCCCGAATGACTTCGCCGGGCTTTTTCCGGCCAATTCTCACGAGCGTTCTGCCCAAACCAGGATTGGTTTGGGCAGAACGCTCGTGAGAATTGGCCGGCGTAGGACAGCCCTGCGGACCGCCGTGCTCTCCATGGCCCAGGACCCTTTCTCGCCCAGGGCATGTTGCTGCCGCCAAGAAATGTCTCGGAAAAGACGCGGCCCTCCCCGGCACGCTGGCCAATTGGAGCGTTCCCGGAGCAGAATGAAGAACGGGTGGTGGCCTGGTGTGCGCCTCTGTCTTTCGGGTAGATGGGCCGGCCAAGGATGGGGATGACCTCATCTTGGTCATACAGGTTGATCTCCCTCTGAGGGTTGTCCGAAGCACCAGCGGGGCCGATGGAGACTGCGTGGTTGGGAGATGCGTGGCTGCGGGTCTAAGGGTTTCCCATATGGAGGCCATGAGGGACAGGACCCCGGAAGCAGGTTGGGGAAGCAGGCGAGTGTTCCAGACCGGACTTCGTGATGGGCCTGACCCCGTGGTAGAGCGCAGGGATGGGACCCCGGCAAGTCGAGGATCCACGGGCGTTGTCCTCGCTGCATTCCATCTTGTGGAGTGCCTCATGCCGGCGATCGCGTGCGGGCACTCACAGTGCCCTTCAGGGCCCCGAGGTGGGGGCGGCCCAGCAGACGTGCTGCGCCCGAATGACTTCGCCGGGCTTTTTCCGGCCATTTCTCACGAGCGTTCTGCGCAAACCTGGATTGGTTTGGGCAGAACGCTCGTGAGAATTGGCCGGCGTAGGACAGCCCTGCGGACCGCCGTGCTCTCCATGGCCCAGGGCCCTTTCTCGCCCAGGGCATGTTGCTGCCGCCACGAAATGGCTCGGAAAAGACGCGGCCCACCCCGGCACACCGGCTCATTGGAGCGTTCCCGGACAAGAGTTGAAGAACGGGTGGTGGCCTGGTGTGCGCCTCTGTCTTTCGGGTAGATGGGCCGGCCAAGGATGGGGATGCCCTCTTCTTGGTCATACAGGTTGATCTCCCTCTGAGGGTTGTCCGAAGCACCAGAGGGGCCGATGGAGACTGCGTGGTTGGGAGATGCGTGTCTGCGGGTCTAAGGGTTTCCCATATGGAGGCCATGAGGGACAGGACCCCGGAATCAGGTTGGGGAAGCAGGCGATTGTTCCAGATCGGACTTCGAGATGGGCCTGGCCCCGTGGTAGAGCGCAGGGATGGGACCCCGGCAAGTCGAGATTCCACGGGCGTTGTCCTCGCTGCATTCCATCTTGTGGAGTGCCTCTTGGCGGCGATCGGGTGCGGGCACTCACAGTGACCTTCAGGGCCCCGAGGTGGGGGCGGCCCAGCAGACGTGCGGCGCCCGAATGACTTCGCCGGGCTTTTTCCGGCCAATTCTCACGAGCGTTCTGCCCAAACCAGGATTGGTTTGGGCAGAACGCTCGTGAGAATTGGCCGGCGTAGGAAAGCCCTGCGGCCCGCGTGCTCTCCATGGCCCAGGGCCCTTTCTCGCCTAGGGCATGTTGCTGCCGCCAAGAAATGGCTCGGAAAAGACGCGGCCCACCCCGGCTCGCCGGCTCATTGGAGCGTTCCCGGACAAGAGTTGAAGAACTGGTGGTGGCCTGGTGTGCGCCTCTGTCTTTCGGGTAGTTGGGCCGGCCAAGGATGGGGATGCCCTCATCTTGGTCATACAGGTTGATCTCACTCTGAGGGTTGTCCGAAGCACCAGAGGGGCCGATGGAGACTGCGTGGTTGGGAGATGCGTGGCTGCGGGTCTAAGGGTTTCCCATATGGAGGCCATGAGGTACAGGACCCCGGAAGCAGGTTGGGGAAGCAGGCGAGTGTTCCCGACCGGACTTCGTGATGGGCCTGGCCCCGTGGTAGAGCGCAGGGATGGGACCCCGGCCAGTCGATGATCCACGGGCGTTGTCCTCGCTGCATTCCATCTTGTGGAGTGCCTCTTAGCGGCGATCGGGTGCGGGCACTCACAGTGCCCTTCAGGGCCCCGAGGTGGGGGCGGCCCATCAGACGTGCGGCGCCCGAATGACTTCGCCGGGCTTTTTCCGGCCAATTCTCACGAGCGTTCTGCCCAAACCAATCCTGGTTTGGGCAGAACGCTCGTGAGAATTGGCCGGCGTAGGACAGCCCTGCGGACCGCCGTGCTCTCCATGGCCCAGGACCCTTTCTCGCCCAGGGCATGTTGCTGCCGCCAAGAAATGGCTCGGAAAAGACGCGGCCCACCCCGGCACGCCGGCGCATTGGAGCGTTCCCGGAGCAGAGTTGAAGAACGGGTGGTGGCCTGGTGTGCGCCTCTGTCTTTCGGGTAGATGGGCCGGCCAAGGATGGGGATGATCTCATCTTGGTCATACAGGTTGATCACACTCTGAGGGTTGTCCGAAGCACCAGAGGGGCCGATGGAGACTGCGTGGTTGGGGGATGCGTGGCTGCGGTTCTAAGGGTTTCCCATATGGAGGCCTTGAGGGACAGGACCCCGGAAGCAGTTTGGGGAAGCAGGCGAGTGTTCCAGACCGGACTTCGTGATGGGCCTGGCCCCGTGGTAGAGCGCAGGGATGGGACCCCGGCAAGTCGAGGATCCACGGCGTTGTCCTCGCTGCATTCCATCTTGTGGAGTGCCTCTTGGCGGCGATCGGGTGCGGGCACTCACAGTGCCCTTCAGGGCCCCGAGGTGGGGGCGGCCCAGCAGACGTGCGGCGCCCGAATGACTTCGCCGGGCTTTTTCCGGCCAATTCTCACGAGCGTTCTGCCCAAACCAGGATTGGTTTGGGCAGAACGCTCGTGAGAATTGGCCGGCGTAGGACAGCCCTGCGGACCGCCGTGCTCTCCATGGCCCAGGACCCTTTCTCGCCCAGGGCATGTTGCTGCCGCCAAGAAATGTCTCGGAAAAGACGCGGCCCTCCCCGGCACGCTGGCCAATTGGAGCGTTCCCGGAGCAGAATGAAGAACGGGTGGTGGCCTGGTGTGCGCCTCTGTCTTTCGGGTAGATGGGCCGGCCAAGGATGGGGATGACCTCATCTTGGTCATACAGGTTGATCTCCCTCTGAGGGTTGTCCGAAGCACCAGCGGGGCCGATGGAGACTGCGTGGTTGGGAGATGCGTGGCTGCGGGTCTAAGGGTTTCCCATATGGAGGCCATGAGGGACAGGACCCCGGAAGCAGGTTGGGGAAGCAGGCGAGTGTTCCAGACCGGACTTCGTGATGGGCCTGACCCCGTGGTAGAGCGCAGGGATGGGACCCCGGCAAGTCGAGGATCCACGGGCGTTGTCCTCGCTGCATTCCATCTTGTGGAGTGCCTCATGCCGGCGATCGCGTGCGGGCACTCACAGTGCCCTTCAGGGCCCCGAGGTGGGGGCGGCCCAGCAGACGTGCTGCGCCCGAATGACTTCGCCGGGCTTTTTCCGGCCATTTCTCACGAGCGTTCTGCGCAAACCTGGATTGGTTTGGGCAGAACGCTCGTGAGAATTGGCCGGCGTAGGACAGCCCTGCGGACCGCCGTGCTCTCCATGGCCCAGGGCCCTTTCTCGCCCAGGGCATGTTGCTGCCGCCACGAAATGGCTCGGAAAAGACGCGGCCCACCCCGGCACACCGGCTCATTGGAGCGTTCCCGGACAAGAGTTGAAGAACGGGTGGTGGCCTGGTGTGCGCCTCTGTCTTTCGGGTAGATGGGCCGGCCAAGGATGGGGATGCCCTCTTCTTGGTCATACAGGTTGATCTCCCTCTGAGGGTTGTCCGAAGCACCAGAGGGGCCGATGGAGACTGCGTGGTTGGGAGATGCGTGTCTGCGGGTCTAAGGGTTTCCCATATGGAGGCCATGAGGGACAGGACCCCGGAATCAGGTTGGGGAAGCAGGCGATTGTTCCAGATCGGACTTCGAGATGGGCCTGGCCCCGTGGTAGAGCGCAGGGATGGGACCCCGGCAAGTCGAGATTCCACGGGCGTTGTCCTCGCTGCATTCCATCTTGTGGAGTGCCTCTTGGCGGCGATCGGGTGCGGGCACTCACAGTGACCTTCAGGGCCCCGAGGTGGGGGCGGCCCAGCAGACGTGCGGCGCCCGAATGACTTCGCCGGGCTTTTTCCGGCCAATTCTCACGAGCGTTCTGCCCAAACCAGGATTGGTTTGGGCAGAACGCTCGTGAGAATTGGCCGGCGTAGGACAGCCCTGCGGACCGCCGTGCTCTCCATGGCCCAGGGCCCTTTCTCGCCCAGGGCATGTTGCTGCCGCCAAGAAATGGCTCGGAAAAGACGCGGCCCACCCCGGCACGCCGGCGCATTGGAGCGTTCCCGGAGCAGAGTTGAAGAACGGGTGGTGGCCTGGTGTGCGCCTCTGTCTTTCGGTTAGATGGGCCGGCCAAGGATGGGGATGATCTCATCTTGGTCATACAGGTTGATCTCCCTCTGAGGGTTGTCCGAAGCACCAGACGGGCCGATGGAGACTGCGTGGTTGGGAGATGCGTGGCTGCGGGGCTAAGGGTTTCCCATATGGAGGCCATGAGGGACAGGACCCCGGAAGCAGGTTGGGGAAGCAGGCGAGTGTTCCAGACCGGACTTCGTGATGGGCCTGGCCCCGTGGTGGAGCGCAGGGATGGCACCCCGGCAAGTCGAGGATCCACGGGCATTGTCCTCGCTGCATTCCATCTTGTGGAGTGCCTCTTGGCGGCGATCGTGTGCGGGCCCTCACAGTGCCCTTCAGGGCCCCGAGGTGGGGGCGGCCCAGCAGACGTGCGGTGCCCGAATGACTTCGCCGGGCTTTTTCCGGCCAATTCTCACGAGCGTTCTGCCCAAACCAGGATTGGTTTGTGCCGAACGCTCGTGAGAATTGGCCGGCGTAGGACAGCCCTGCGGACCGCCGTGCTCTCCATGGCCCAGGGCCCTTTCTCGCCCAGGGCATGTTGCTGCCGCCAAGAAATGGCTCGGAAAAGACGCGGCCCACCTCGGCACGCCGGCTCATTGGAGCGTTCCCGGACAAGAGTTGAAGAACGGGTGGTGGCCTGGTGTGCGCCTCTGTCTTTCGGGTAGATGGGCCGGCCAAGGATGGGGATGCCCTCATCTTGGTCATACAGGTTGATCTCCCTCTGAGGGTTGTCCGAAGCACCAGCGGGGCCTTTGGAGACTGCGTGGTTGGGAGATGCGTGGCTGCGGGTCTAAGGGTTTCCCATATGGAGGCCATGAGGGACAGGACCCCGGAAGCAGGTTGGGGAAGCAGGCGAGTGTTCCAGACCGGACTTCGTGATGGGCCTGACCCCGTGGTAGAGCGCAGGGATGGGACCCCGGCAGTAGAGGATCCACGGGCGTTGTCCTCGCTGCATTCCATCTTGTGGAGTGCCTCATGCCGGCGATCGCGTGCGGGCACTCACAGTGCCCTTCAGGGCCCCGAGGTGGGGGCGGCCCAGCAGACGTGCTGCGCCCGAATGACTTCGCCGGGCTTTTTCCGGCCAATTCTCACGAGCGTTCTGCGCAAACCAGGATTGGTTTGGGCAGAACGCTCGTGAGAATTGGCCGGCCTAGGACAGCCCTGCGGACCGCCGTGCTCTCCATGGCCCAGGGCCGTTTCTGGCCCAGGGCATGTTGCTGCCGCCAAGAAATGGCTCGGAAAAGACGCGGCCCACCCCGGCACGCCGGCTCATTGGAGCGTTCCCGGACAAGAGTTGAAGAACGGGTGGTGGCCTGGTGTGCGCCTCTGTCTTTCGGGTAGATGGGCCGGCCAAGGATGGGGATGCCCTCATCTTGGTCATACAGGTTGATCTCCCTCTGAGGGTTGTCCGAAGCACCAGAGGGGCCGATGGAGACTGCGTGGTTGGGAGATGCGTGGCTGCGGGTCTAAGGGTTTCCCATATGGAGGCCATGAGGGACAGGACCCCGGAAGCAGGTTGGGGAAGCAGGCGAGTGTTCCAGATCGGACTTTGAGATGGGCCTGGCCCCGTGGTAGAGCGCAGGGATGGGACTCCGGCAAGTCGAGGATCCACGGGCGTTGTCCTCGCTGCATTCCATCTTCTGGAGTGCCTCTTGGCGGCGATCGGGTGCGGGCACTCACAGTGCCCTTCAGGGCCCCGAGGTGGGGGCGGCCCCGCAGACGTGCGGCGCCCGAATGACTTCGCCGGGCTTTTTCCGGCCAATTCTCACGAGCGTTCTGCCCAAACCAGGATTGGTTTGGGCAGAACGCTCGTGAGAATTGGCCGGCGTAGGACAGCCCTGCGGACCGCCGTGCTCTCCATGGCCCAGGGCCCTTTCTCGCCCAGGGCATGTTGCTGCTGCCAAGAAATGGCTCGGAAAAGACGCGGCCCACCCCGGCACGCCGGCTCATTGGAGCGTTCCCGGACAAGAGTTGAAGAACGGGTGGTGGCCTGGTGTGCGCCTCTGTCTTTCGGGTAGATGGGCCGGCCAAGGATGGGGATGCCCTCATCTTGGTCATACAGGTTGATCTCCCTCTGAGGGTTGTCCGAAGCACCAGACGGGCCGATGGAGACTGCGTGGTTGGGAGATGCGTGGCTGCGGGTCTAAGGGTTTCCCATATGGAGGCCATGAGGGACAGGACCCCGGAAGCAGGTTGGGGACGCAGGCGAGTGTTCCAGACCGGACTTCGTGATGGGCCTGGCCCCGTTATAGCGCAGGGATGGGACCCCGGCAAGTCGAGGATCCACGGGCGTTGTCCTCGCTGCATTCCATCTTGTGGAGTGCCTCATGCCGGCGATCGCGTGCGGGCACTCACAGTGCCCTTCAGGGCCCCGAGGTGGGGGCGGCCCAGCAGACGTGCTGCGCCCGAATGACTTCGCCGGGCTTTTTCCGGCCAATTCTCACGAGCGTTCTGCGCAAACCAGGATTGGTTTGGGCAGAACGCTCGTGAGAATTGGCCGGCCTAGGACAGCCCTGTGGACCGCCGTGCTCTCCATGGCCCAGGGCCGTTTCTGGCCCAGGGCATGTTGCTGCCGCCAAGAAATGGCTCGGAAAAGACGCGGCCCACCCCGGCACACCGGCTCATTGGAGCGTTCCCGGACAAGAGTTGAAGAACGGGTGGTGGCCTGGTGTGCGCCTCTGTCTTTCGGGTAGATGGGCCGGCCAAGGATGGGGATGCCCTCATCTTGGTCATACAGGTTGATCTCCCTCTGAGGGTTGTCCGAAGCACCAGAGGGGCCGATGGAGACTGCGTGGTTGGGAGATGCGTGGCTGCGGGTCTAAGGGTTTCCCATATGGAGGCCATGAGGGACAGGACCCCGGAAGCAGGTTGGGGAAGCAGGCGAGTGTTCCAGATCGGACTTCGAGATGGGCCTGGCCCCGTGGTAGAGCGCAGGGATGGGACCCCGGCAAGTCGAGGATCCACGGGCGTTGTCCTCGCTGCATTCCATCTTGTGGAGTGCCTCTTGGCGGCGATCGGGTGCGGGCACTCACAGTGCCCTTCAGGGCCCCGAGGTGGGGGCGGCCCAGCAGACGTGCGGCGCCCGAATGACTTCGCCGGGCTTTTTCGGGCCAATTCTCACGAGCGTTCTGCCCAAACCAGGATTGGTTTGGGCAGAACGCTCGTGAGAATTGGCCGGCGTAGGACAGCCTTAAGGACCGCCGTGCTCTCCATGGCCCAGGGCCCATTCTCGCCCAGGGCATGTTGCTGCCGCCAAGAAATGGCTCCGAAAAGACGCGGCCCACCCCGGCACGCCGAAGCATTGGAGCGTTCCCGGAGCAGAGTTGAAGAACGGGTGGTGGCCTGGTGTGCGCCTCTGTCTTTCGGGTAGATGGGCCGGCCAAGGATGGGGATGACCTCATCTTGGTCATACAGGTTGATCTCACGCTGAGGGTTGTCCGAAGCACCAGAGGGGCCGATGGAGACTGCGTGGTTGGGAGATGCGTGGCTGCGGGTCTAAGGGTTTCCCATATGGAGGCCATGAGGGACAGGACCACGGAAGCAGGTTGGGGAAGCAGGCGAGTGTTCCAGACCGGACTTCGTGATGGGCCTGGCCCCGTGGTAGAGCGCAGGCATCGGACCCCGGCAAGTCGAGGATCCACGGGCGTTGTCCTCGCTGCATTCCATCTTGTGGAGTGCCTCTTGGCGGCGATCGGGTGCGGGCACTCACAGTGCCCTTCAGGGCCCCGAGGTGGGGGCGGCCCAGCAGACGTGCGGCGCCCGAATGACTTCGCCGGGCTTTTTCCGGCCAATTCTCACGAGCGTTCTGCGCAAACCAGGATTGGTTTGGGCAGAACGCTCGTGAGAATTGGCCGGCGTAGGAAAGCCCTGCGGACCGCCGTGCTCTCCATGGCCCAGGGCCCTTTCTCGCCCAGGGCATGTTGCTGCCGCCAAGAAATGGCTCGGAAAAGACGCGGCCCACCCCGGCTCGCCGGCTCATTGGAGCGTTCCCGGACAAGAGTTGAAGAACTAGTGGTGGCCTGGTGTGCGCCTCTGTCTTTCGGGTAGTTGGGCCGGCCAAGGATGGGGATGCCCTCATCTTGGTCATACAGGTTGATCTCACTCTGAGGGTTGTCCGATGCACCAGAGGGGCCGATGGAGACTGCGTGGTTGGGAGATGCGTGGCTGCGGGTCTAAGGGTTTCCCATATGGAGGCCATGAGGGACAGGACCCCGGAAGCAGGTTGGGGAAGCAGGCGAGTGTTCCCGACCGGACTTCGTGATGGGCCTGGCCCCGTGGTAGAGCGCAGGGATGGGACCCCGGCAAGTCGAGGATCCACGGGCGTTGTCCTCGCTGCATTCCATCTCGTGAAGTGCCCCTTGGCGGATATCGGGTGCGGGCACTCACCATGCCCTTCAAGGCCCCGAGGTGGGGGCCGACCAGCAGACGTGCGGCGCCCGAATGACTTCGCCGGGCTTCTTCCGGCCAATTCTCACGAGCGTTCTCCCCAAACCAGGATTAGTTTGGGCAGAACGCTCGTGAGTATTGGCCGGCATAGGACAGCCCTGTGGACCGCCGTGCTCTCCATAGCCCAGGGCCCTTTCTCGCCCAGGCCATGTTGCTGCCGCCAAAAAATTGCTCGGAAAAGACGCGGCCAACCCCGGCCCGACAGCGCATTGGAGCGTTCCCGGAGCAGAGTTGAAGAACGGGTGGTGGCCTGGAGTGCGTCTCTGTCTTTCGGGCAAATGGGCCCGCCAAGGATGGGGATGACCTCATCTTGGTCGTACAGGTTTATCTCACTCTGAGGGTTGTCCGAAGCGCCAGAGGGGCCGATGGAGACGGCGTGGTTGGGAGATGCGTTGCTGCGGGTCTAAGGGTTTCTGGTATGGAGGCCATGAGGGACAGGACCCCGGAAGCATGTTGGGGAAGCAGGGAGTGTCGCAGACCGGACTTCGGGATGGGCCTGGCCCCATGGGAGAGCGCAGGGATGGGACCCCTGCAAGTCGAGGATCCACGGGCGTTGTCCTCGCTGCATTCCATCTCGTGAAGTGCCCCTTGGCGGATATCGGGTGCGGGCACTCACCATGCCCTTCAAGGCCCCGAGGTGGGGGCCGACCAGCAGACGTGCTGCGCCCGAATGACTTCGCCGGGCTTCATCTGGGCAATTCTCACGAGCGTTCTGCCCAAACAAGGATTGGTTTGGTCAGAACGCTCGTGAGAATTGGCCGGCGTAGGACCGCCCTGGGGACCGCCGTGCTCTCCATGGCCCAGGGCCCTTTCTCGCCCAGGGCATGTTGCTGCCGCCAGGAAATGGCTCGGAAAAGACGCGGCCCACCCCGGCACGCCGGCGCATCGGAGCGTTCCCGGAGCAGAGTTGAAGAACGGGTGGTGGCCTGGTGTGCGCCTCTGTCTTTCGGGTAGATGGGCCGGCCAAGGATGGGGATGCCCTCACCTTGGTCATACAGGTTGATCTCACTCTGAGGGTTGTCCGAAGCACCAGAGGGGCCGATGGTGACTGCGTGATTGGGAGATGCGTGGCTGCGGGTCTAAGGGTTTCCCATATGGAGGCCATGAGGGACAGGACCCCGGAAGCAGGTTGGGGAAGCAGGCGAGTGTTCCAGACCGGACTTCGTGATGGGCCTGGCCACGTGGTAGAGCGCAGGGATGGGACCCCGGCAAGTCGAGTATCGACGGGCGTTGTCCTCGCTGCATTCCATCTTGTGGAGTGCCTCTTGGCGGCGATCGGGTGCGGGCACTCACAGTGCCCTTCAGGGCCCCGAGGTGGGGGCGGCCCAGCAGACGTGTGGCGCCCGAATGACTTCGCCGGGCTTTTTCCGGCCAATTCTCACGAGCGTTCTGCCCAAACCAGGATTGGTTTGGGCAGAACGCTCGTGAGAATTGGCCGGCGTAGGACAGCCCTGCGGACCGCCGTACTCTCCATGGCCCAGGGCCCTTTCTCGCCCAGGGCATGTTGCTGCCGCCAAGAAATGGCTCGGAAAAGACGCGGCCCACCCCGGCACGCCGGCGCATTGGAGCGTTCCCGGAGCAGAGTTGCAGAACGGGTGGTGGCCTGGTGTGCGCCTCTGTCTTTCGGGTAGATGGGCCGGCCAAGGATGGGGATGACCTCATCTTGGTCTTACAGGTTGATCTCACTCTGAGGGTTGTCCGAAGCACCAGAGGGGCCGATGGAGACTGCGTGGTTGGGAGATGCGTGGCTGCGGGTCTAAGGGTTTCCCATATGGAGGCCATGAATGACAGGACCCCGGAAGCAGGTTGGCGAAGCAGGCGAGTGTTCCAGACCGGACTTCGAGATGGGCCAGGCCCCGTGGTAGAGCGCAGGGATGGGACCCGACAAGTCGAGGATCCACGGGCGTTGTCCTCGCTGCATTCCATCTTGTGGAGTGCCTCTTGGCGGCGATCGGGTACGGGCACTCACAGTGCCCTTCAGGGCCCCGAGGTGAGGGAGGCCCAGCAGACGTGCGGCGCCCGAATGACATCGCCGGGCTTTTTCGGCCAATTCTCACGAGCGTTCTGCGCAAACCAGGATTGGTTTGGGCAGAACGCTCGTGAGAATTGGCCGGCGTAGGACAGCCCTGCGGACCGCGGTGCTCTCCATGGCCCAGGGCCCTTTCTCGCCCAGGGCATGTTGCTGCCGCCAAGAAATGGCTCGGAAAAGACGCGGCCCACCCCGGCACACCGGCTCATTGGAGCGTTCCCGGACAAGAGTTGAAGAACGGGTGGTGGCCTGGTGTGCGCCTCTGTCTTTCGGGTAGATGGGCCGGCCAAGGATGGGGATGCCCTCATCTTGGTCATACAGGTTGATCTCCCTCTGAGGGTTGTCAGAAGCACCAGAGGGGCCGATGGAGACTGCGTGGTTGGGAGATGCGTGGCTGCGGGTCTAAGGGTTTCCCCTATGGAGGCCATGAGGGATAGGACCCCGGAAGCAGGTTGGGGAAGCAGGCGAGTGTTCCAGACCGGACTTCGTGATGGGCCTGGCCCCGTGGTAGAGCGCAGGGATGGGACCCCGGCAAGTCGAGGATCGACGGGCGTTGTCCTCGCTGCATTCCATCTTGTGGAGTGCCTCTTGGCGGCGATCGGGTGCGGGCACTCACAGTGCCCTTCAGGGCCCCGAGGTGGGGGCGGCCCAGCAGACGTGCGGCGCCCGAATGACTTCGCTGGGCTTTTTCCGGCCAATTCTCACGAGCGTTCTGCCCAAACCAGCATTGGTTTGGGCAGAACGCTCGTGAGAATTGGCCGGCGTAGGACAGCCCTGCGGACCGCCGTGCTCTCCATGGCCCAGGGCCCTTTCTCGCCCAGGGCATGTTGCTGCCGCCAAGAAATGGCTCGGAAAAGACGCGGCCCACCCCGGCACACCGGGTCATTGGAGCGTTCCCGGACAAGAGTTGAAGAACGGGTGGTGGCCTGGTGTGTGCCTCTGTCTTTCGGGTAGATGGGCCGGCCAAGGATGGGGATGCCCTCATCTTGGTCATACAGGTTGATCTCCCTCTGAGGGTTGTCCGAAGCACCAGAGGGGCCGATGGAGACTGCGTGGTTGGGAGATGCGTGGCTGCGGGTCTAAGGGTTTCCCATATGGAGGCCATGAGGGACAGGACCCCGGAAGCAGGTTGGGGAAGCAGGCGAGTGTTCCAGATCGGACTTCGAGATGGGCCTGGCCCCGTGGTAGAGCGCAGGGATGGGACCCCGGCAAGTCGAGGATCCACGGGCGTTGTCCTCGCTGCATTCCATCTTGTGGAGTGCCTCTTGGCGGCGATCGGGTGCGGGCACTCACAGTGACCTTCAGGGCCCCGAGGTGGGGGCGGCCCAGCAGACGTGCGGCGCCCGAATGACTTCGCCGGGCTTTTTCCGGCCAATTCTCACGAGCGTTCTGCCCAAACCAGGATTGGTTTGGGCAGAACGCTCGTGAGAATTGGCCGGCGTAGGACAGCCCTGCGGACCGCCGTGCTCTCCATGGCCCAGGGCCCTTTCTCGCCCAGGGCATGTTGCTGCCGCCAAGAAATGGCTCGGAAAAGACGCGGCCCACCCCGGCACGCCGGCTCATTGGAGCGTTCCCGGACAAGAGTTGAAGAACGGGTGGTGGCCTGGTGTGCGCCTCTGTCTTTCGGGTAGATGGGCCGGCCAAGGATGGGGATGCCCTCATCTTGGTCATACAGGTTGATCTCCCTCTGAGGGTTGTCCGAAGCACCAGACGGGCCGATGGAGACTGCGTGGTTGGGAGATGCGTGGCTGCGGGTCTAAGGGTTTCCCATATGGAGGCCATGAGGGACAGGACCCCGGAAGCAGGTTGGGGAAGCAGGCGAGTGTTTAGACCGGACTTCGTGATGGGCCTGGCCCCGTGTTAGAGCGCAGGGATGGGACCCCGGCAAGTCGAGGATCCACGGGCGTTGTCCTCGCTGCATTCCATCTTGTGGAGTGCCTCTTGGCGGCGATCGGGGGCGGGCACTCACAGTGCCCTTCAGGGCCCCGAGGTGGGGGCGGCCCAGCAGACGTGCGGCGCCCAATGACTTCGCCGGGCCTTTTCCGGCCAATTCTCACGAGCGTTCTGCCCAAACCAGGATTGGTTTGGGCAGAACGCTCGTGAGAATTGGCCGGCGTAGGACAGCCCTGCGGACCGCCGTGCTCTCCATGGCCCAGGGCCCTTTCTCGCCAAGGGCATGTTGCTGCCGCCAAGAAATGGCTCCGAAAAGACGCGGCCCACCCCGGCACACCGGCTCATTGGAGCGTTCCCGGAGCAGAGTTGAAGAACGGGTGGTGGCCTGGTTTGCGCCTCTGTCTTTCGGGTAGATGGGCCGGCCAAGGATGGGGATTACCTCATCTTGGTCATACAGGTTGATCTCACCCTGAGGGTTGTCCGAAGCACCAGAGGGGCCGATGGAGACTGCGTGGTTGGGAGATGCGTGGCTGCGGGTCTAAGGGTTTCCCATATGGAGGCCATGAGGGACAGGACCACGGAAGCAGGTTGGGCAAGCAGGCGAGTGTTCCAGACCGGACTTCGTGATGGGCCTGGCCCCGTGGTAGAGCGCAGGGATGGGACCCCGGCAAGTCGAGGATCCACGGGCGTTGTCCTCGCTGCATTCCATCTTGTGGAGTGCCTCTTGGCGGCGATCGTGTGCGGGCACTCACAGTGCCCTTCAGGGCCCCGAGGTGGGGGCGGCCCAGCAGACGTGCGGCGCCCGAATGACTTCGCCGGGCTTTTTCGGGCCAATTCTCACGAGCGTTCTGCCCAAACCAATCCTGGTTTGGGCACAACGCTCGTGAGAATTGGCCGGCGTAGGACAGCCTTAAGGACCGCCGTGCTCTCCATGGCCCAGGGCCCTTTCTCGCCCAGGGCATGTTGCTGCCGCCAAGAAATGGCTCCGAAAAGACGCGGCCCACCCCGGCACGCCGAAGCATTGGAGCGTTCCCGGAGCAGAGTTGAAGAACGGGTGGTGGCCTGGTTTGCGCTTCTGTCTTTCGGGTAGATGGGCCGGCCAAGGATGGGGATGACCTCATCTTGGTCATACAGGTTGATCTCACCCTGAGGGTTGTCCGAAGCACCAGAGGGGCCGATGGAGACTGCGTGGTTGGGAGATGCGTGGCTGCGGTTCTAAGGGTTTCCCATATGGAGGCCTTGAGGGACAGGACCCCGGAAGCAGTTTGGGGAAGCAGGCGAGTGTTCCAGACCGGACTTCGTGATGGGCCTGGCCCCGTGGTAGAGCGCAGGGATGGGACCCCGGCAAGTCGAGGATCCACGGGCGTTGTCCTCGCTGCATTCCATCTTGTGGAGTGCCTCATGCCGGCGATCGCGTGCGGGCACTCACAGTGCCCTTCAGGGCCCCGAGGTGGGGGCGGCCCAGCAGACGTGCTGCGCCCGAATGACTTCGCCGGGCTTTTTCCGGCCAATTCTCACGAGCGTTCTGCGCAAACCTGGATTGGTTTGGGCAGAACGCTCGTGAGAATTGGCCGGCGTAGGACAGCCCTGCGGACCGCCGTGCTCTCCATGGCCCAGGGCCCTTTCTCGCCCAGGGCATGTTGCTGCCGCCAAGAAATGGCTCGGAAAAGACGCGGCCCACCCCGGCACACCGGCTCATTGGAGCGTTCCCGGACAAGAGTTGAAGAACGGGTGGTGGCCTGGTGTGTGCCTCTGTCTTTCGGGTAGATGGGCCGGCCAAGGATGGGGATGCCCTCATCTTGGTCATACAGGTTGATCTCCCTCTGAGGGTTGTCCGAAGCACCAGAGGGGCCGATGGAGACTGCGTGGTTGGGAGATGCGTGGCTGCGGGTCTAAGGGTTTCCCATATGGAGGCCATGAGGGACAGGACCCCGGAAGCAGGTTGGGGAAGCAGGCGAGTGTTCCAGATCGGACTTCGAGATGGGCCTGGCCCCGTGGTAGAGCGCAGGGATGGGACCCCGGCAAGTCGAGGATCCACGGGCGTTGTCCTCGCTGCATTCCATCTTGTGGAGTGCCTCTTGGCGGCGATCGGGTGCGGGCACTCACAGTGACCTTCAGGGCCCCGAGGTGGGGGCGGCCCAGCAGACGTGCGGCGCCCGAATGACTTCGCCGGGCTTTTTCCGGCCAATTCTCACGAGCGTTCTGCCCAAACCAGGATTGGTTTGGGCAGAACGCTCGTGAGAATTGGCCGGCGTAGGACAGCCCTGCGGACCGCCGTGCTCTCCATGGCCCAGGGCCCTTTCTCGCCCAGGGCATGTTGCTGCCGCCAAGAAATGGCTCGGAAAAGACGCGGCCCACCCCGGCACGCCGGCTCATTGGAGCGTTCCCGGACAAGAGTTGAAGAACGGGTGGTGGCCTGGTGTGCGCCTCTGTCTTTCGGGTAGATGGGCCGGCCAAGGATGGGGATGCCCTCATCTTGGTCATACAGGTTGATCTCCCTCTGAGGGTTGTCCGAAGCACCAGACGGGCCGATGGAGACTGCGTGGTTGGGAGATGCGTGGCTGCGGGTCTAAGGGTTTCCCATATGGAGGCCATGAGGGACAGGACCCCGGAAGCAGGTTGGGGAAGCAGGCGAGTGTTTAGACCGGACTTCGTGATGGGCCTGGCCCCGTGTTAGAGCGCAGGGATGGGACCCCGGCAAGTCGAGGATCCACGGGCGTTGTCCTCGCTGCATTCCATCTTGTGGAGTGCCTCTTGGCGGCGATCGGGGGCGGGCACTCACAGTGCCCTTCAGGGCCCCGAGGTGGGGGCGGCCCAGCAGACGTGCGGCGCCCAATGACTTCGCCGGGCCTTTTCCGGCCAATTCTCACGAGCGTTCTGCCCAAACCAGGATTGGTTTGGGCAGAACGCTCGTGAGAATTGGCCGGCGTAGGACAGCCCTGCGGACCGCCGTGCTCTCCATGGCCCAGGGCCCTTTCTCGCCAAGGGCATGTTGCTGCCGCCAAGAAATGGCTCCGAAAAGACGCGGCCCACCCCGGCACACCGGCTCATTGGAGCGTTCCCGGAGCAGAGTTGAAGAACGGGTGGTGGCCTGGTTTGCGCCTCTGTCTTTCGGGTAGATGGGCCGGCCAAGGATGGGGATGACCTCATCTTGGTCATACAGGTTGATCTCACCCTGAGGGTTGTCCGAAGCACCAGAGGGGCCGATGGAGACTGCGTGGTTGGGAGATGCGTGGCTGCGGGTCTAAGGGTTTCCCATATGGAGGCCATGAGGGACAGGACCACGGAAGCAGGTTGGGCAAGCAGGCGAGTGTTCCAGACCGGACTTCGTGATGGGCCTGGCCCCGTGGTAGAGCGCAGGGATGGGACCCCGGCAAGTCGAGGATCCACGGGCGTTGTCCTCGCTGCATTCCATCTTGTGGAGTGCCTCTTGGCGGCGATCGTGTGCGGGCACTCACAGTGCCCTTCAGGGCCCCGAGGTGGGGGCGGCCCAGCAGACGTGCGGCGCCCGAATGACTTCGCCGGGCTTTTTCGGGCCAATTCTCACGAGCGTTCTGCCCAAACCAATCCTGGTTTGGGCACAACGCTCGTGAGAATTGGCCGGCGTAGGACAGCCTTAAGGACCGCCGTGCTCTCCATGGCCCAGGGCCCTTTCTCGCCCAGGGCATGTTGCTGCCGCCAAGAAATGGCTCCGAAAAGACGCGGCCCACCCCGGCACGCCGAAGCATTGGAGCGTTCCCGGAGCAGAGTTGAAGAACGGGTGGTGGCCTGGTTTGCGCTTCTGTCTTTCGGGTAGATGGGCCGGCCAAGGATGGGGATGACCTCATCTTGGTCATACAGGTTGATCTCCCTCTGAGGGTTGTCCGAAGCACCAGCGGGGCCTTTGGAGACTGCGTGGTTGGGAGATGCGTGGCTGCGGGACTAAGGGTTTCCCATATGGAGGCCATGAGGGACAGGACCCCGGAAGCAGGTTGGGGAAGCAGGCGAGTGTTCCAGACCGGACTTCGTGATGGGCCTGACCCCGTGGTAGAGCGCAGGGATGGGACCCCGGCAGTAGAGGATCCACGGGCGTTGTCCTCGCTGCATTCCATCTTGTGGAGTGCCTCATGCCGGCGATCGCGTGCGGGCACTCACAGTGCCCTTCAGGGCCCCGAGGTGGGGGCGGCCCAGCAGACGTGCTGCGCCCGAATGACTTCGCCGGGCTTTTTCCGGCCAATTCTCACGAGCGTTCTGCCCAAACCAGGATTGGTTTGGGCAGAACGCTCGTGAGAATTGGCCGGCCTAGGACAGCCCTGTGGACCGCCGTGCTCTCCATGGCCCAGGGCCGTTTCTGGCCCAGGGCATGTTGCTGCCGCCAAGAAATGGCTCGGAAAAGACGCGGCCCACCCCGGCACACCGGCTCATTGGAGCGTTCCCGGACAAGAGTTGAAGAACGGGTGGTGGCCTGGTGTGCGCCTCTGTCTTTCGGGTAGATGGGCCGGCCAAGGATGGGGATGCCCTCATCTTGGTCATACAGGTTGATCTCTCTCTGAGGGTTGTCCGAAGCACCAGAGGGGCCGATGGAGACTGCGTGGTTGGGAGATGCGTGGCTGCGGGTCTAAGGGTTTCCCATATGGAGGCCATGAGGGACAGGACCCCGGAAGCAGGTTGGGGAAGCAGGCGAGTGTTCCAGATCGGACTTCGAGATGGGCCTGGCCCCGTGGTAGAGCGCAGGGATGGGACCCCGGCAAGTCGAGGATCCACGGGCGTTGTCCTCGCTGCATTCCATCTTGTGGAGTGCCTCTTGGCGGCGATCGGGTGCGGGTACTCACAGTGCCCTTCAGGGCCCCGAGGTGGGGGCGGCCCAGCAGACGTGCGGCGCCCGAATGACTTCGCCGGGCTTTTTCCGGCCAATTCTCACGAGCGTTCTGCCCAAACCAGGATTGGTTTGGGCAGAACGCTCGTGAGAATTGGCCGGCGTAGGACAGCCCTGCGGACCGCCGTGCTCTCCATGGCCCAGGGCCCTTTCTCGCCCAGGGCATGTTGCTGCTGCCAAGAAATGGCTCGGAAAAGACGCGGCCCACCCCGGCACGCCGGCTCATTGGAGCGTTCCCGGACAAGAGTTGAAGAACGGGTGGTGGCCTGGTGTGCGCCTCTGTCTTTCGGGTAGATGGGCCGGCCAAGGATGGGGATGCCCTCATCTTGGTCATACAGGTTGATCTCCCTCTGAGGGTTGTCCGAAGCACCAGACGGGCCGATGGAGACTGCGTGGTTGGGAGATGCGTGGCTGCGGGTCTAAGGGTTTCCCATATGGAGGCCATGAGGGACAGGACCCCGGAAGCAGGTTGGGGAAGCAGGCGAGTGTTCCAGACCGGACTTCGTGATGGGCCTGACCCCGTGGTAGAGCGCAGGGATGGGACCCCGGCAAGTCGAGGATCCACGGGCGTTGTCCTCGCTGCATTCCATCTTGTGGAGTGCCTCTTGGCTGCGATCGGTTGCGGGCACTCACAGTGCCCTTCAGGGCCCCGAGGTGGGTGCGGCCCAGCAGACGTGCGGCGCCCGAATGACTTCGCCGGGCTTTTTCCGGCCAATTCTCACGAGCGTTCTGCCCAAACCAGGATTGGTTTGGGCAGAACGCTCGTGAGAATTTGCCGGCGTAGGACAGCCCTGCGGACCGCCGTGCTCTCCATGGCCCAGGACCCTTTCTCGCCCAGGGCATGTTGCTGCCGCCAAGAAATGTCTCGGAAAAGACGCGGCCCACCCCGGCACGCCGGCCAATTGGAGCGTTCCCGGAGCAGAGTTGAAGAACGGGTGGTGGCCTGGTGTGCGCCTCTGTCTTTCGGGTAGATGGGCCGGCCAAGGATGGGGATGACCTCATCTTGGTCATACAGGTTGATCTCCCTCTGAGGGTTGTCCGAAGCACCAGCTGGGCCGATGGAGACTGCGTGGTTGGGAGATGCGTGGCTGCGGGTCTAAGGGTTTCCCATATGGAGGCCATGAGGGAGAGGACCCCGGAAGCAGGTTGGGGAAGCAGGCGAGTGTCCCAGACCGGACTTCGTGATGGGCCTGACCCCGTGGTAGAGCGCAGGGATGGGACCCCGGCAAGTCGAGGATCCACGGGCGTTGTCCTCGCTGCATTCCATCTTGTGGAGTGCCTCATGCCGGCGATCGCGTGCGGGCACTCACAGTGCCCTTCAGGGCCCCGAGGTGGGGGCGGCCCAGCAGACGTGCTGCGCCCGAATGACTTCGCCGGGCTTTTTCCGGCCAATTCTCACGAGCGTTCTGCGCAAACCTGGATTGGTTTGGGCAGAACGCTCGTGAGAATTGGCCGGCGTAGGACAGCCCTGCGGACCGCCGTGCTCTCCATGGCCCAGGGCCCTTTCTCGCCCAGGGCATGTTGCTGCCGCCACGAAATGGCTCGGAAAAGACGCGGCCCACCCCGGCACACCGGCTCATTGGAGCGTTCCCGGACAAGAGTTGAAGAACGGGTGGTGGCCTGGTGTGCGCCTCTGTCTTTCGGGTAGATGGGCCGGCCAAGGATGGGGATGCCCTCATCTTGGTCATACAGGTTGATCTCCCTCTGAGGGTTGTCCGAAGCACCAGAGGCGCCGATGCAGACTGCGTGGTTGGGAGATGCGTGGCTGCGGGTCTAAGGGTTTCCCATATGGAGGCCATGAGGGACAGGACCCCGGAAGCAGGTTGGGGAAGCAGGCGAGTGTTCCAGATCGGACTTCGAGATGGGCCTGGCCCCGTGGTAGAGCGCAGGGATGGGACCCCGGCAAGTCGAGGATCCACGGGCGTTGTCCTCGCTGCATTCCATCTTGTGGAGTGCCTCTTGGCGGCGATCGGGTGCGGGCACTCACAGTGACCTTCAGGGCCCCGAGGTGGGGGCGGCCCAGCAGACGTGCGGCGCCCGAATGACTTCGCCGGACTTTTTCCGGCCAATTCTCACGAGCGTTCTGCCCATACCAGGATTGGTTTGGGCAGAACGCTCGTGAGAATTGGCCGGCGTAGGACAGCCCTGCGGACCGCCGTGCTCTCCATGGCCCAGGGCCCTTTCTCGCCCAGGGCATGTTGCTGCCGCCAAGAAATGGCTCGGAAAAGACGCGGCCCACCCCGGCACGACGGCGCATTGGAGCGTTCCCGGACAAGAGTTGAAGAACGGGTGGTGGCCTGGTGTGCGCCTCTGTCTTTCGGGTAGATGGGCCGGCCAAGGATGGGGATGCCCTCATCTTGGTCATACAGGTTGATCTCCCTCTGAGGGTTGTCCGAAGCACCAGACGGGCCGATGGAGACTGCGTGGTTGGGAGATGCGTGGCTGCGGGTCTAAGGGTTTCCCATATGGAGGCCATGAGGGACAGGACCCCGGAAGCAGGTTGGGGAAGCAGGCGAGTGTTCCAGACCGGACTTCGTGATGGGCCTGGCCCCGTGGTAGAGCGCCGGGATGGGACCCCTGCCAGTCGAGGATCCACGGGTGTTGTCCTCGCTGCATTCCATCTTGTGGAGTGCCTCTTGGCGGCGATCGGGTGCGGGCACTCACAGTGCCCTTCAGTGCCCCGAGGTGGGGGCGGCCCAGCAGACGTACGGCGCCCGAATGACTTCGCCGGGCTTTTCCCAGCCAATTCTCAGGAGCGTTCTGCCCAAACCAATCCTGGTTTGGGCAGAACGCTCGTGAGAATTGGCCGGCGTAGGACAGCCCTGCGGACCGCCGTGCTCGCCAAGGCCCAGGGCACTTTCTCGCCCAGGGCATGTTGCTGCCGCTAAGAAATGGCTCGGAAAAGACGCGGCCCACCCCGGCTCGCCGGCGCATTGGAGCGTTCCCGGAGCAGAGTTGAAGAACGGGTGGTGGCCTTGTGTGCGCCTCTGTCTTTCGGGTAGATGGGCCGGCCAAGAATGGGGATGACCTCATCTTGGTCATACAGGTTTATCTCACTTTGAGGGTTGTCCGAAGCACCAGAGGGGCCGATGGAGACTGCGTGGTTGGGAGATGCGTGGCTGCGGGTCTAAGTGTTTCCCATATGGAGGCCATGAGGGACAGGACCCCGGAAGCAGGTTGGGGAAGCAGGCGAGTGTTCCAGACTGGACTTCGAGATGGGCCTGGCCCCGTGGTAGAGCGCAGGGATGGGACCCCGGCAAGTCGAGGATCCACGGGCGTTGTCCTCGCTGCATTCCATCTTGTGGAGTGCCTCATGCCGGCGATCGCGTGCGGGCACTCACAGTGCCCTTCAGGGCCCCGAGGTGGGGGCGGCCCAGCAGACGTGCGGCGCCCGAATGACTTCGCCGGGCTTTTTCCGGCCAATTCTCACGAGCGTTCTGCGCAAACCAGGATTGGTTTGGGCAGAACGCTCGTGAGAATTGGCCGGCGTAGGACAGCCCTGCGGACCGCCGTGCTCTCCATGGCCCAGGGCCCTTTCTCGCCCAGGGCATGTTGCTGCTGCCAAGAAATGGCTCGGAAAAGACGCGGCCCACCCCGGCACGCCGGCTCATTGGAGCGTTCCCGGACAAGAGTTGAAGAACGGGTGGTGGCCTGGTGTGCGCCTCTGTCTTTCGGGTAGATGGGCCAGCCAAGGATGGGGATGCCCTCATCTTGGTCATACAGGTTGATCTCCCTCTGAGGGTTGTCCGAAGCACCAGAGGGGCCGATGGAGACTGCGTGGTTGGGAGATGCGTGGCTGCGGGTCTAAGGGTTTCCCATATGGAGGCCATGAGGGACAGGACCCCGGAAGCAGGTTGGGGACGCAGGCGAGTGTTCCAGACCGGACTTCGTGATGGGCCTGGCCCCGTTAGAGCGCAGGGATGGGACCCCGGCAAGTCGAGGATCCACGGGCGTTGTCCTCGCTGCATTCCATCTTGTGGAGTGCCTCTTGGCGGCGATCGTGTGCGGGCACTCACAGTGCCCTTCAGCGCCCCGAGGTGGGGGCAGCCCAGCAGACGTGCGGCGCCCGAATGACTTCGCCGGGCTTTTTCCGGCCAATTCTCACAGGCCTTCTGCCCAAACCAGGATTGGTTTGTGCCGAACGCTTGTGAGAATTGGCCGGCGTAGGACAGCCCTGCGGACCGCCGTGCTCTCCATGGCCCAGGGCCCTTTCTCGTCCAGGGCATGTTGCTGCCGCCAAGAAATGGCTCGGAAAAGACGCGGCCCACCCCAGCACGCCGGCGCATTGGAGCGTTCCCGGAGCAGAGTTGAAGAACGGGTGGTGGCCTGGTGTGCGCCTCTGTCTTTCGGGTAGATGGGCCGGCCAAGGATGGGGATGACCTCATCTTGGTCCTACAGGTTGATCTCACTCTGAGGGTTGTCCGAAGCACCAGAGGGGCCGATGGAGACTGCGTGGTTGGGAGATGCGTGGCTGCGGGTCTAAGGGTATCCCATATGGAGGCCATAAGCGACAGGACCCCGGAAGCAGGTTGGGGAAGCAGGCGAGTGTTCCAGACCGGACTTCGTGATGGGCCTGACCCCGTGGTAGAGCGCAGGGATGGGACCCCGGCAAGTCGAGGATCCACGGGCGTTGTCCTCGCTGCATTCCATCTTGTGGAGTGCCTCTTGGCGGCGATCGGGTGCGGGCACTCACAGTGCCCTTCAGGGCCCCGAGGTGGGGGCGGCCCAGCACACGTGCGGCGCCCGAATGACTTCGCCGGGCTTTTTCGGGCCAATTCTCACGAGCGTTCTGCCCAAACCAGGATTGGTTTGGGCAGAACGCTCGTGAGAATTGGCCGGCGTAGGACAGCCTTAAGGACCGCCGTGCTCTCCATGGCCCAGGGCCCTTTCTCGCCCAGGGCATGTTGCTGCCGCCAAGAAATGGCTCCGAAAAGACGCGGCCCACCCCGGCACGCCGAAGCATTGGAGCGTTCCCGGAGCAGAGTTGAAGAACGGGTGGTGGCCTGGTTTGCGCCTCTGTCTTTCGGGTAGATGGGCCGGCCAAGGATGGGGATGACCTCATCTTGGTCATACAGGTTGATCTCACCCTGAGGGTTGTCCGAAGCACCAGAGGGGCCGATGGAGACTGCGTGGTTGGGAGATGCGTGGCTGCGGGTCTAAGGGTTTCCCATATGGAGGCCATGAGGGACAGGACCACGGAAGCAGGTTGGGCAAGCAGGCGAGTGTTCCAGACCGGACTTCGTGATGGGCCTGGCCCCGTGGTAGAGCGCAGGCATCGGACCCCGGCAAGTCGAGGATCCACGGGCGTTGTCCTCGCTGCATTCCATCTTGTGGAGTGCCTCTTGACGGCGATCGGGTGCGGGCACTCACAGTGCCCTTCAGGGCCCCGAGGTGGGGGCGGCCCAGCAGACGTGCGGCGCCCGAATGACTTCGCCGGGCTTTTTCGGGCCAATTCTCACGAGCGTTCTGCCCAAACCAGGATTGGTTTGGGCAGAACGCTCGTGAGAATTGGCCGGCGTAGGACAGCCTTAAGGACCGCCGTGCTCTCCATGGCCCAGGGCCCTTTCTCGCCCAGGGCATGTTGCTGCCGCCAAGAAATGGCTCCGAAAAGACGCGGCCCACCCCGGCACGCCGAAGCATTGGAGCGTTCCCGGAGCAGAGTTGAAGAACGGGTGGTGGCCTGGTTTGCGCCTCTGTCTTTCGGGTAGATGGGCCGGCCAAGGATGGGGATGACCTCATCTTGGTCATACAGGTTGATCTCCCTCTGAGGGTTGTCCGAAGCACCAGCGGGGCCTTTGGAGACTGCGTGGTTGGGAGATGCGTGGCTGCGGGTCTAAGGGTTTCCGATATGGAGGCCATGAGGGACAGGACCCCGGAAGCAGGTTGGGGAAGCAGGCGAGTGTTCCAGACCGGACTTCGTGATGGGCCTGACCCCGTGGTAGAGCGCAGGGTTGGGACCCCGGCAAGTCGAGGATCCACGGGCGTTGTCCTCGCTGCATTCCATCTTGTGGAGTGCCTCTTGGCGGCGATCGTGTGCGGGCACTCACAGTGCCCTTCAGCGCCCCGAGGTGGGGGCAGCCCAGCAGACGTGCGGCGCCCGAATGACTTCGCCGGGCTTTTTCCGGCCAATTCTCACAGGCCTTCTGCCCAAACCAGGATTGGTTTGTGCCGAACGCTTGTGAGAATTGGCCGGCGTAGGACAGCCCTGCGGACCGCCGTGCTCTCCATGGCCCAGGGCCCTTTCTCGTCCAGGGCATGTTGCTGCCGCCAAGAAATGGCTCGGAAAAGACGCGGCCCACCCCAGCACGCCGGCGCATTGGAGCGTTCCCGGAGCAGAGTTGATGAACGGGTGGTGGCCTGGTGTGCGCCTCTGTCTTTCGGGTAGATGGGCCGGCCAAGGATGGGGATGACCTCATCTTGGTCCTACAGGTTGATCTCACTCTGAGGGTTGTCCGAAGCACCAGAGGGGCCGATGGAGACTGCGTGGTTGGGAGATGCGTGGCTGCGGGTCTAAGGGTTTCCCATATGGAGGCCATGAGGGACAGGACCCCGGAAGCAGGTTGGGGAAGCAGGCGAGTGTTCCAGACCGGACTTCGTGATGGGCCTGACACCGTGGTAGAGCGCAGGGATGGGACCCCGGCAGTAGAGGATCCACGGGCGTTGTCCTCGCTGCATTCCATCTTGTGGAGTGCCTCATGCCGTCGATCGCGTGCGGGCACTCACAGTGCCTTTCAGGGCCCCGAGGTGGGGGCGGCCCAGCAGACGTGCTGCGCCCGAATGACTTCGCCGGGCTTTTTCCGGCCAATTCTCACGAGCGTTCTGCGCAAACCAGGATTGGTTTGGGCAGAACGCTCGTGAGAATTGGCCGGCCAAGGACAGCCCTGCGGAACGCCGTGCTCTCCATGGCCCAGGGCCGATTCTCGCCCAGGGCATGTTGCTGCCGCCAAGAAATGGCTCGGAAAAGACGCGGCCCAACCCGGCACACCGGCTCATTGGAGCGTTCCCGGACAAGAGTTGAAGAACGGGTGGTGGCCTGGTGTGCGCCTCTGTCTTTCGGGTAGATGGGCCGGCCAAGGATGGGGATGCCCTCATCTTGGTCATACAGGTTGATCTCCCTCTGAGGGTTGTCCGAAGCACCAGAGGGGCCGATGGAGACTGCGTGGTTGGGAGATGCGTGGCTGCGGGTCTAAGGGTTTCCCATATGGAGGCCATGAGGGACAGGACCCCGGAAGCAGGTTGGGGAAGCAGGTGAGTGTTCCAGACCGGACTTCGAGACGGGCCTGGCCCCGTGTTAGAGCGCAGGGATGGGACCCCGGCAAGTAGAGGATCCACGGGCGTTGTCCTCGCTGCATTCCATCTTGTGGAGTGCCTCTTGGCGGCGATCGGGTGCGGGCACTCACAGTGCCCTTCAGGGCCCCGAGGTGGGGGCGGCCCAGCAGACGTGCGGCGCCCGAATGACTTCGCCGGGCCTTTTCCGGCCAATTCTCACGAGCGTTCTGCCCAAACCAGGATTGGTTTGGGCAGAACGCTCGTGAGAATTGGCCGGCGTAGGACAGCCCTGCGGACCGCCGTGCTCTCCATGCTCCAGGGCCCTTTCTCGCCCAGGGCATGTTGCTGCCGCCAAGAAATGGCTCGGAAAAGACTCGGCCCACCCCGGCACGCCGGCACATTGGAGCGTTCCCGGAGCAGAGTCGAAGAACGGGTGGTGGCCTGGTGTGCGCCTCTGTCTTTCGGGTAGATGGGCCGGCCAAGGATGGGGATGCCCTCATCTTGGTCATACAGGTTGATCTCCCTCTGAGGGTTGTCCGAAGCACCAGCGGGGTCGATGGAGACTGCGTGGTTGGGAGATGCGTGGCTGCGGGTCTAAGGGTTTCCCATATGGAGGCCATGAGGGACAGGACCCCGGAAGCAGGTTGGGGAAGCAGGCGAGTGTTCCAGACCGGACTTCGTGATGGGCCTGGCCCCGTGGTGGAGCGCAGGGATGGCACCCCGGCAAGTCGAGGATCCACGGGCATTGTCCTCGCTGCATTCCATCTTGTGGAGTGCCTCTTGGCGGCGATCGTGTGCGGGCCCTCACAGTGCCCTTCAGGGCCCCGAGGTGGGGGCGGCCCAGCAGACGTGCGGCGCCCGAATGACTTCGCCGGGCTTTTTCCGGCCAATTCTCACGAGCGTTCTGCCCAAACCAGGATTGGTTTGTGCCGAACGCTCGTGAGAATTGGCCGGCGTAGGACAGCCCTGCGGACCGCCGTGCTCTCCATGGCCCAGGGCCCTTTCTCGCCCAGGGCATGTTGCTGCCGCCAAGAAATGGCTCGGAAAAGACGCGGCCCACCTCGGCACGCCGGCTCATTGGAGCGTTCCCGGACAAGAGTTGAAGAACGGGTGGTGGCCTGGTGTGCGCCTCTGTCTTTCGGGTAGATGGGCCGGCCAAGGATGGGGATGCCCTCATCTTGGTCATACAGGTTGATCTCCCTCTGAGGGTTGTCCGAAGCACCAGCGGGGCCTTTGGAGACTGGGTGGTTGGGAGATGCGTGGCTGCGGGTCTAAGGGTTTCCCATATGGAGGCCATGAGGGACAGGACCCCGGAAGCAGGTTGGGGAAGCAGGCGAGTGTTCCAGACCGGACTTCGTGATGGGCCTGACCCCGTGGTAGAGCGCAGGGATGGGACCCCGGCAGTAGAGGATCCACGGGCGTTGTCCTCGCTGCATTCCATCTTGTGGAGTGCCTCATGCCGGCGATCGCGTGCGGGCACTCACAGTGCCCTTCAGGGCCCCGAGGTGGGGGCGGCCCAGCAGACGTGCTGCGCCCGAATGACTTCGCCGGGCTTTTTCCGGCCAATTCTCATGAGCGTTCTGCGCAAACCAGGATTGGTTTGGGCAGAACGCTCGTGAGAATTGGCCGGCCTAGGACAGCCCTGCGGACCGCCGTGCTCTCCATGGCCCAGGGCCGTTTCTGGCCCAGGGCATGTTGCTGCCGCCAAGAAATGGCTCGGAAAAGACGCGGCCCACCCCGGCACACCGGCTCATTGGAGCGTTCCCGGACAAGAGTTGAAGAACGGGTGGTGGCCTGGTGTGCGCCTCTGTCTTTCGGGTAGATGGGCCGGCCAAGGATGGGGATGCCCTCATCTTGGTCATACAGGTTGATCTCCCTCTGAGGGTTGTCCGAAGCACCAGAGGGGCCGATGGAGACTGCGTGGTTGGGAGATGCGTGGCTGCGGGTCTAAGGGTTTCCCATATGGAGGCCATGAGGGACAGGACCCCGGAAGCAGGTTGGGGAAGCAGGCGAGTGTTCCAGATCGGACTTTGAGATGGGCCTGGCCCCGTGGTAGAGCGCAGGGATGGGACCCCGGCAAGTCGAGGATCCACGGGCGTTGTCCTCGCTGCATTCCATCTTGTGGAGTGCCTCTTGGCGGCGATCGGGTGCGGGCACTCACAGTGCCCTTCAGGGCCCCGAGGTGGGGGCGGCCCAGCAGACGTGCGGCGCCCGAATGACTTCGCCGGGCTTTTTCCGGCCAATTCTCACGAGCGTTCTGCCCAAACCAGGATTGGTTTGGGCAGAACGCTCGTGAGAATTGGCCGGCGTAGGACAGCCCTGCGGACCGCCGTGCTCTCCATGGCCCAGGGCCCTTTCTCGCCCAGGGCATGTTGCTGCTGCCAAGAAATGGCTCGGAAAAGACGCGGCCCACCCCGGCACGCCGGCTCATTGGAGCGTTCCCGGACAAGAGTTGAAGAACGGGTGGTGGCCTGGTGTGCGCCTCTGTCTTTCGGGTAGATGGGCCGGCCAAGGATGGGGATGCCCTCATCTTGGTCATGCAGGTTGATCTCCCTCTGAGGGTTGTCCGAAGCACCAGACGGGCCGATGGAGACTGCGTGGTTGGGAGATGCGTGGCTGCGGGTCTAAGGGTTTCCCATATGGAGGCCATGAGGGACAGGACCCCGGAAGCAGGTTGGGGACGCAGGCGAGTGTTCCAGACCGGACTTCGTGATGGGCCTGGCCCCGTTATAGCGCAGGGATGGGACCCCGGCAAGTCGAGGATCCACGGGCGTTGTCCTCGCTGCATTCCATCTTGTGGAGTGCCTCATGCCGGCGATCGCGTCCGGGCACTCACAGTGCCCTTCAGGGCCCCGAGGTGGGGGCGGCCCAGCAGACGTGCTGCGCCCGAATGACTTCGCCGGGCTTTTTCGGGCCAATTCTCACGAGCGTTCTGCCCAAACCAGGATTGGTTTGGGCAGAACGCTCGTGAGAATTGGCCGGCGTAGGACAGCCTTAAGGACCGCCGTGCTCTCCATGGCCCAGGGCCCTTTCTCGCCCAGGGCATGTTGCTGCCGCCAAGAAATGGCTCCGAAAAGACGCGGCCCACCCCGGCACGCCGAAGCATTGGAGCGTTCCCGGAGCAGAGTTGAAGAACGGGTGGTGGCCTGGTTTGCGCCTCTGTCTTTCGGGTAGATGGGCCGGCCAAGGATGGGGATGACCTCATCTTGGTCATACAGGTTGATCTCACCCTGAGGTTTGTCCGAAGCACCAGAGGGGCCGATGGAGACTGCGTGGTTGGGAGATGCGTGGCTGCGGGTCTAAGGGTTTCCCATATGGAGGCCATGAGGGACAGGACCACGGAAGCAGGTTGGGGAAGCAGGCGAGTGTTCCAGACCGGACTTCGTGATGGGCCTGGCCCCGTGGTAGAGCGCAGGCATCGGACCCCGGCAAGTCGAGGATCCACGGGCGTTGTCCTCGCTGCATTCCATCTTGTGGAGTGCCTCTTGTCGGCGATCGGGTGCGGGCACTCACAGTGCCCTTCAGGGCCCCGAGGTGGGGGCGGCCCAGCAGACGTGCGGCGCCCGAATGACTTCGCCGGGCTTTTTCCGGCCAATTCTCACGAGCGTTCTGCGCAAACCAGGATTGGTTTGGGCAGAACGCTCGTGAGAATTGGCCGGCGTAGGAAAGCCCTGCGGACCGCCGTGCTCTCCATGGCCCAGGGCCCTTTCTCGCCCAGGGCATGTTGCTGCCGCCAAGAAATGGCTCGGAAAAGACGCGGCCCACCCCTGCTCGCCGGCTCATTGGAGCGTTCCCGGACAAGAGTTGAAGAACTAGTGGTGGCCTGGTGTGCGCCTCTGTCTTTCGGGTAGTTGGGCCGGCCAAGGATGGGGATGCCCTCATCTTGGTCATACAGGTTGATCTCACTCTGAGGGTTGTCCGATGCACCAGAGGGGCCGATGGAGACTGCGTGGTTGGGAGATGCGTGGCTGCGGGTCTAAGGGTTTCCCATATGGAGGCCATGAGGGACAGGACCCCGGAAGCAGGTTGGGGAAGCAGGCGAGTGTTCCAGACCGGACTTCGTGATGGGCCTGGCCCCGTGGTAGAGCGCAGGGATGGGACCCCGGCAAGTCGAGGATCCACGGGCGTTGTCCTCGCTGCATTCCATCTTGTGGAGTGCCTCTTGGCGGCGATCGTGTGCGGGCACTCACAGTGCCCTTCAGCGCCCCGAGGTGGGGGCAGCCCAGCAGACGTGCGGCGCCCGAATGACTTCGCCGGGCTTTTTCCGGCCAATTCTCACAGGCCTTCTGCCCAAACCAGGATTGGTTTGTGCCGAACGCTCGTGAGAATTGGCCGGCGTAGGACAGCCCTGCGGACCGCCGTGCTCTCCATGGCCCAGGGCCCTTTCTCGTCCAGGGCATGTTGCTGCCGCCAAGAAATGGCTCGGAAAAGACGCGGCCCACCCCAGCACGCCGGCGCATTGGAGCGTTCCCGGAGCAGAGTTGAAGAACGGGTGGTGGCCTGGTGTGCGCCTCTGTCTTTCGGGTAGATGGGCCGGCCAAGGATGGGGATGACCTCATCTTGGTCCTACAGGTTGATCTCACTCTGAGGGTTGTCCGAAGCACCAGAGGGGCCGATGGAGACTGCGTGGTTGGGAGATGCGTGGCTGCGGGTCTAAGGGTATCCCATATGGAGGCCATGAGGGACAGGACCCCGGAAGCAGGTTGGGCAAGCAGGCGAGTGTTCCAGACCGGTCTTCGTGATGGGCCTGACCCCGTGGTAGAGCGCAGGGATGGGACCCCGGCAAGTCGAGGATCCACGGGCGTTGTCCTCGCTGCATTCCATCTTGTGGAGTGCCTCTTGGCGGCGATCGGGTGCGGGCACTCACAGTGCCCTTCAGGGCCCCGAGGTGGGGGCGGCCCAGCAGACGTGCGGCGCCCGAATGACTTCGCCGGGCTTTTTCGGGCCAATTCTCACGAGCGTTCTGCCCAAACCAGGATTGGTTTGGGCAGAACGCTCGTGAGAATTGGCCGGCGTAGGACAGCCTTAAGGACCGCCGTGCTCTCCATGGCCCAGGGCCCTTTCTCGCCCAGGGCATGTTGCTGCCGCCAAGAAATGGCTCCGAAAAGACGCGGCCCACCCCGGCACGCCGAAGCATTGGAGCGTTCCCGGAGCAGAGTTGAAGAACGGGTGGTGGCCTGGTTTGCGCCTCTGTCTTTCGGGTAGATGGGCCGGCCAAGGATGGGGATGACCTCATCTTGGTCATACAGGTTGATCTCACCCTGAGGGTTGTCCGAAGCACCAGAGGGGCCGATGGAGACTGCGTGGTTGGGGGATGCGTGGCTGCGGGTCTAAGGGTTTCCCATATGGAGGCCATGAGGGACAGGACCACGGAAGCAGGTTGGGCAAGCAGGCGAGTGTTCCAGACCGGACTTCGTGATGGGCCTGGCCCCGTGGTAGAGCGCAGGCATCGGACCCCGGCAAGTCGAGGATCCACGGGCGTTGTCCTCGCTGCATTCCATCTTGTGGAGTGCCTCTTGACGGCGATCGGGTGCGGGCACTCACAGTGCCCTTCAGGGCCCCGAGGTGGGGGCAGCCCAGCAGACGTGCGGCGCCCGAATGACTTCGCCGGGCTTTTTCCGGCCAATTCTCACGAGCGTTCTGCGCAAACCAGGATTGGTTTGGGCAGAACGCTCGTGAGAATTGGCCGGCGTAGGAAAGCCCTGCGGACCGCCGTGCTCTCCATGGCCCAGGGCCCTTTCTCGCCTAGGGCATGTTGCTGCCGCCAAGAAATGGCTCGGAAAAGACGCGGCCCACCCCGGCTCGCCGGCTCATTGGAGCGTTCCCGGACAAGAGTTGAAGAACTGGTGGTGGCCTGGTGTGCGCCTCTGTCTTTCGGGTAGTTGGGCCGGCCAAGGATGGGGATGCCCTCATCTTGGTCATACAGGTTGATCTCACTCTGAGGGTTGTCCGAAGCACCAGAGGGGCCGATGGAGACTGCGTGGTTGGGAGATGCGTGGCTGCGGGTCTAAGGGTTTCCCATATGGAGGCCATGAGGGACAGGACCCCGGAAGCAGGTTGGGGAAGCAGGCGAGTGTTCCCGACCGGACTTCGTGATGGGCCTGGCCCCGTGGTAGAGCGCAGGGATGGGACCCCGGCCAGTCGATGATCCACGGGCGTTGTCCTCGCTGCATTCCATCTTGTGTAGTGCCTCTTGGCGGCGATCGGGTGCGGGCACTCACAGTGCCCTTCAGGGCCCCGACGTGGGGGCGGCCCATCAGACGTACGGCGCCCGAATGACTTCGCCGGGCTTTTTCCGGCCAATTCTCACGAGCGTTCTGCCCAAACCAATCCTGGTTTGGGCAGAACGCTCGTGAGAATTGGCCGGCGTAGGACAGCCCTGCGGACCGCCGTGCTCTCCATGGCCCAGGGCCCTTTCTCGCCCAGGGCATGTTGCTGCCGCCAAGAAATGGCTCGGAAAAGACGCGGCCCACCCCGGCACGCCGGCGCATTGGAGCGTTCCCGGAGCAGAGTTGAAGAACGGGTGGTGGCCTGGTGTGCGCCTCTGTCTTTCGGGTAGATGGGCCGGCCAAGGATGGGGATGATCTCATCTTGGTCATACAGGTTGATCACACTCTGAGGGTTGTCCGAAGCACCAGAGGGGCCGATGGAGACTGCGTGGTTGGGGGATGCGTGGCTGCGGTTCTAAGGGTTTCCCATATGGAGGCCTTGAGGGACAGGACCCCGGAAGCAGTTTGGGGAAGCAGGCGAGTGTTCCAGACCGGACTTCGTGATGGGCCTGGCCCCGTGGTAGAGCGCAGGGATGGGACCCCGGCAAGTCGAGGATCCACGGCGTTGTCCTCGCTGCATTCCATCTTGTGGAGTGCCTCTTGGCGGCGATCGGGTGCGGGCACTCACAGTGCCCTTCAGGGCCCCGAGGTGGGGGCGGCCCAGCAGACGTGCGGCGCCCGAATGACTTCGCCGGGCTTTTTCCGGCCAATTCTCACGAGCGTTCTGCCCAAACCAGGATTGGTTTGGGCAGAACGCTCGTGAGAATTGGCCGGCGTAGGACAGCCCTGCGGACCGCCGTGCTCTCCATGGCCCAGGACCCTTTCTCGCCCAGGGCATGTTGCTGCCGCCAAGAAATGTCTCGGAAAAGACGCGGCCCTCCCCGGCACGCTGGCCAATTGGAGCGTTCCCGGAGCAGAATGAAGAACGGGTGGTGGCCTGGTGTGCGCCTCTGTCTTTCGGGTAGATGGGCCGGCCAAGGATGGGGATGACCTCATCTTGGTCATACAGGTTGATCTCCCTCTGAGGGTTGTCCGAAGCACCAGCGGGGCCGATGGAGACTGCGTGGTTGGGAGATGCGTGGCTGCGGGTCTAAGGGTTTCCCATATGGAGGCCATGAGGGACAGGACCCCGGAAGCAGGTTGGGGAAGCAGGCGAGTGTTCCAGACCGGACTTCGTGATGGGCCTGACCCCGTGGTAGAGCGCAGGGATGGGACCCCGGCAAGTCGAGGATCCACGGGCGTTGTCCTCGCTGCATTCCATCTTGTGGAGTGCCTCATGCCGGCGATCGCGTGCGGGTACTCACAGTGCCCTTCAGGGCCCCGAGGTGGGGGCGGCCCAGCAGACGTGCTGCGCCCGAATGACTTCGCCGGGCTTTTTCCGGCCATTTCTCACGAGCGTTCTGCGCAAACCTGGATTGGTTTGGGCAGAACGCTCGTGAGAATTGGCCGGCGTAGGACAGCCCTGCGGACCGCCGTGCTATCCATGGCCCAGGGCCCTTTCTCGCCCAGGGCATGTTGCTGCCGCCACGAAACGGCCTCGGAAAAGACGCGGCCCACCCCGGCACACCGGCTCATTGGAGCGTTCCCGGACAAGAGTTGAAGAACGGGTGGTGGCCTGGTGTGCGCCTCTGTCTTTCGGGTAGATGGGCCGGCCAAGGATGAGGATGCCCTCATCTTGGTCATACAGGTTGATCTCCCTCTGAGGGTTGTCTGAAGCACCAGAGGGGCCGATGGAGACTGCGTGGTTGGGAGATGCGTGTCTGCGGGTCTAAGGGTTTCCCATATGGAGGCCATGAGGGACAGGACCCCGGAATCAGGTTGGGGAAGCAGGCGATTGTTCCAGATCGGACTTCGAGATGGGCCTGGCCCCGTGGTAGAGCGCAGGGATGGGACCCCGGCAAGTCGAGATTCCACGGGCGTTGTCCTCGCTGCATTCCATCTTGTGGAGTGCCTCTTGGCGGCGATCGGGTGCGGGCACTCACAGTGACCTTCAGGGCCCCGAGGTGGGGGTGGCCCAGCAGACGTGCGGCGCCCGAATGACTTCGCCGGGCTTTTTCCGGCCAATTCTCACGAGCGTTCTGCCCAAACCAATCCTGGTTTGGGCAGAACGCTCGTGAGAATTGGCCGGCGTAGGACAGCCCTGCGGACCGCCGTGCTCTCCATGGCCCAGGGCCCTTTCTCGCCCAGGGCATGTTGCTGCCGCCAAGAAATGGCTCGGAAAAGACGCGGCCCACCCCGGCACGCCGGCGCATTGGAGCGTTCCCGGAGCAGAGTTGAAGAACGGGTGGTGGCCTGGTGTGCGCCTCTGTCTTTCGGGTAGATGGGCCGGCCAAGGATGGGGATGATCTCATCTTGGTCATACAGGTTGATCTCCCTCTGAGGGTTGTCCGAAGCACCAGACGGGCCGATGGAGACTGCGTGGTTGGGAGATGCGTGGCTGCGGGTCTAAGGGATTCCCATATGGAGGCCATGAGGGACAGGACCCCGGAAGCAGGTTGGGGACGCAGGCGAGTGTTCCACACCGGACTTCGTGATGGGCCTGGCCCCGTGTTAGAGCGCAGGGATGGGACCCCGGCAAGTCGAGGATCCACGGGCGTTGTCCTCGCTGCATTCCATCTTGTGGAGTGCCTCATGCCGGCGATCGCGTGCGGGCACTCACAGTGCCCTTCAGGGCCCCGAGGTGGGGGCGGCCCAGCAGACGTGCGGCGCCCGAATGACTTCGCCGGGCCTTTTCCGGCCAATTCTCACGAGCGTTCTGCCCAAACCAGGATTGGTTTGGGCAGAACGCTCGTGAGAATTGGCCGGCGTAGGACAGCCCTGCGGACCGCCGTGCTCCATGGCCCAGGGCCCTTTCTCGCCAAGGGCATGTTGCTGCCGCCAAGAAATGGCTCGGAAAAGACGCGGCCCACCCCGGCACGCCGGCTCATTGGAGCGTTCCCGGACAAGAGTTGAAGAACGGGTGGTGGCCTGGTGTGCGCCTCTGTCTTTCGGGTAGATGGGCCGGCCAAGGATGGGGATGCCCTCATCTTGGTCATACAGGTTGATCTCACTCTGAGGGTTATCCGAAGCACCAGAGGGGCCGATGGAGACTGCGTGGTTGGGAGATGCGTGGCTGCGGGTCTAAGGGTTTCCCATATGGAGGCCATGAGGGACAGGACCCCGGAAGCAGGTTGGGGAAGCAGGCGAGTGTTCCAAACCGGACTTCGAGATGGGCCTGGCCCCGTGGTAGAGCGCAGGGATGGGACCCCGGCAAGTCGAGGATCCACGGGCGTTGTCCTCGCTGCATTCCATCTTGTGGAGTGCCTCTTGGCGGCGATCGGGTGCGGGAACTCACAGTGCCCTTCAGGTCCCCGAGGTGGGGGCGGCCCAGCAGACGTGCGGCGCCCGAATGACTTCGCCGGGCTTTTTCCGGCCAATTCTCACGAGCCTTCTGCCCAAACCAGGATTGGTTTGGGCAGAACGCGCGTGAGAATTGGCCGGCGTAGGACAGCCCTGCGGACCGCCGTGCTCTCCATGGCCCAGGGCCCTTTCTCGCCCAGGGCATGTTGCTGCCGCCAAGAAATGGCTCGGAAAAGACGCGGCCCACTCCGGCACGCCGGCGCATTGGAGCGTTCCCGGAGCAGAGTTGAAGAACGGGTGGTGGCCTGGTGTGCGCCTCTGTCTTTCGGGTAGATGGGCTGTCCAAGGATGGGGATGACCTCATCTTGTTCATACAGGTTTATTTCACTCTGAGGGTTGTCCGAAGCACCAGAGGGGCCGATGGAGACTGCGTGGTTGGGAGATGCGTGGCTGCGGGTCTAAGGGTTTCCCATATGGAGGCCATGAGGGAGAGGACCCCGGAAGGAGGTTGGGGAAGCATGCGAGCGTTCCAGACCGGACTTCGTGATGGGCCTGGCCCCGTGGTAGAGCGCAGGGATGAGACCCCTGCCAGTCGAGGATCCACGGGCATTGTCCTCGCTGCACTCCATCTTGTGGAGTGCCTCTTGGCGGCGATCGGGTGCGGGCACTCACAGTGCCCTTCAGGGCCCCGAGGTGGGGGAGGCCCAGCAGACGTGCGGCGCCCGAATGACTTCGCCGGGCTTTTTCCGGCCAATTCTCACGAGCGTTCTGCCCAAACCAGGATTGGGTCGTAAAACAGCCCTGCGGACCGCCGTGCTCTCCATGGCCCAGGGCCCTTTCTCGCCCAGGGCATGTTGCTGCCGCCAAGAAATGGCTCGGAAAAGACGCGGCCCACCCCGGCACGCCGGCGCATTGGAGCGTTCCCGGAGCAGAGTTGAAGAACGGGTGGTGGCCTGGTGTGCGCCTCTGTCTTTCGGGTAGATGGGCCGGCCAAGGATGGGGATGACCTCATCTTGGTCATACAGGTTTATCTCCCTCTGAGGGTTGTCCGACGCACCAGAGGGGCCGATGGAGACTGCGTGGTTGGGAGATGCGTGGCTGCGGGTCTAAGGGTTTCCCATATGGAGGCCATGAGGGACAGGACCCCGAAAGCAGGTTGCGGAAGCAGGCGAGTGTTCCAGACCGGACTTCGAGATGGGCCTGGCCCCGTGGTAGAGCGCAGGGATGGGACCCCTGCAAGTCGAGGATCCACGGGTGTTGTCCTCGCTGCATTCCATCTTGTGGAGTGCCTCTTGGCGGCGATCGGGTGCGGGCACTCACAGTGCCCTTCAGTGCCCCGAGGTGGGGGCGGCCCAGCAGACGTGCGGCGCCCGAATGACTTCGCCGGGCTTTTTCCAGCCAATTCTCACGAGCGTTCTGCCCAAACCAATCCTGGTTTGGGCAGAACGCTCGTGAGAATTGGCCGGCGTAGGACAGCCCTGGGGACCGCCGTGCTCGCCAAGGCCCAGGGCACTTTCTCGCCCAGGGCATGTTGCTGCCGCCAAGAAATGGCTCGGAAAAGACGCGGCCCACCCCGGCTCGCCGGCGCATTGCAGCGTTCCCGGAGCAGAGTTGAAGAACGGGTGGTGGCCTTGTGTGCGCCTCTGTCTTTCGGGTAGATGGGCCGGCCAAGAATGGGGATGACCTCATCTTGGTCATACAGGTTTATCTCACTCTGAGGGTTGTCCGAAGCACCAGAGGGGCCGATGGAGACTGCGTGGTTGGGAGATGCGTGGCTGCGGGTCTAAGGGTTTCCCATATGGAGGCCATGAGGGACAGGACCCCGGAAGCAGGTTGGGGAAGCAGGCGAGTGTTCCAGACTGGACTTCGAGATGGGCCTGGCCCCGTGGTAGAGCGCAGGGATGGGACCCCGGCAAGTCGAGGATCCACGGGCGTTGTCCTCGCTGCATTCCATCTTGTGGAGTGCCTCTTGGCGGCGATCGGGTGCGGGCACTCACAGTGCCCTTCAGGGCCCCGAGGTGGGGGCGGCCCAGCAGACGTGCGGCGCCCGAATGACTTCGCCGGGATTCTTCCGGCCAATTCTCACGAGCGTTCTGCCCAAACCAGGATTGGTTTGGGCAGAACGCTCGTGAGAATTGGCCGGCGTAGGACAGCCCTGTGGACCGCCGTGCTCTCCATGGCCCAGGGCCCTTTCTCGCCCAGGGCATGTTGCTGCCGCCAAGAAATGGCTCGGAAAAGACGCGGCCCACCCCGGCACGCAGGCGCATTGGAGCGTTCCCGGAGCAGAGTTGAAGAACGTGTGGTGGCCTGGTGTGCGCCTCTGTCTTTCGGGTAGATGGGCCGGCCAAGGATGGGGATGCCCTCATCTTGGTCATACAGGTTTATCTCACTCTGAGGGTTGTCCGAAGCACCAGAGGGGCCGATGGAGACTGCGTGGTTGGGAGATGCGTGGCTGCGGGTCTAAGGGTTTCCCATATGGAGGCCATGAGGGACAGGACCCCGGAAGCAGGTTGGGGAAGCAGGCGAGTGTTCCAAACCGGACTTCGTGATGGGCATGGCCCCGTGATAGAGCGCACGGATGGGACCCCGGCAAGTCGAGGATCCACGGGCGTTGTCCTCGCTGCATTCCATCTTGTGGAGTGCCTCTTGGCGGCGATCGGGTGCGGGCACTCACAGTGCCCTTCAGGGCCCAGACGTGGGGCGGCCCAGCAGACGTGCGGCGCACGAATGACTTCGCCGGGCTTTTTCCGGCCAATTCTCACAAGCGTTCTGCCCAAACCAGGATTGGTTTTGGCAGAACGTTCGCGAGAATTGGCCGGCGTAGGACAGCCCTGCGGACCGCCGTGCTCTCCATGGCCCAGGGCCCTTTCTCGCCCAGGGCATGTTGCTGCCGCCAAGAAATGGCTCGGAAAAGACGCCGTCCACTCCGGCACGCCGGCGCATTGGAGCGTTCCCGGAGCAGAGTTTAAGAACGGGTGGTGGCCTGGTGTGCGCCTCTGTCTTTCGGGTAGATGGGCTGTCCAAGGATGGGGATGACCTCATCTTGTTCATACAGGTTTATGTCACTCTGAGTGTTTTCCGAAGCACCAGAGGGGCCGATGGAGACTTCGTGGTTGGGAGATGCGTGGCTGCGGGTCTAAGGGTTTCCCATATGGAGGCCATGAGGGACAGGACCCCGAAAGCAGGTTGGGGAAGCAGGCAAGTGTTCCAGACCGGACTTCGTGATGGGCCTGGCCCCGTGGTAGAGCGCAGGGATGGGACCCCTGCCAGTAGAGGATCCACGGGCGTTGTCCTCGCTGCATTCCATCTTGTGGAGTGCCTCTTGGCGTCGATCGGGTGCGGGCACTCACAGTGCCCTTCAGGGCCCCGAGGTGGGGGCGGCTCAGCAGACGTGCGGCGCCGGAATGACTTCGCCGGGCTTTTTCCGGCCAATTCTCAGGAGCGTTCTGCCCAAACCAGGATTGGGGCGTAGAACAGCCCTGCGGACCGCCGTTCTCCATGGCCCAGGGCCCTTTCTCGCCCAGGGCATGTTGCTGCCGCCAAGAAATGACTCGGAAAAGACGCGGCCCACCCCGGCACGACATCGCATTGGAGCGTTCCCGGAGCAGAGTTGAAGAACGGGTGGTGGCCTGGTGTGCGTCTCTGTCTTGCGGGCAGATGGGCCCGCCAAGGATGGGGATGACCTCATCTTGGTCGTACAGGTTTATCTCACTCTGAGGGTTGTCCGAAGCGCCAGAGGGGCCGATGGAGACGGCGTGGTTGGGAGATGCGTTGCTGCGGGTCTAAGGGTTTCTGGTATGGAGGCCATGAGGGACAGGACCCCGGAAGCATGTTGGGGAAGCAGGGAGTGTCGCAGACCGGACTTCGGAATGGGCCTGGCCCCATGGGAGAGCGCAGGGATGGGACCCCTGCAAGTCGAGGATCCACGGGCGTTGTCCTCGCTGCATTCCATCTCGTGAAGTGCCCCTTGGCGGATATCGGGTGCGGGCACTCACCATGCCCTTCAAGGCCCCGAGGTGGGGGCCGACCAGCAGACGTGCGGCGCCCGAATGACTTCGCCGGGCTTCTTCCGGCCAATTCTCACGAGCGTTCTCCCCAAACCAGGATTAGTTTGGGCAGAACGCTCGTGAGTATTGGCCGGCATAGGACAGCCCTGTGGACCGCCGTGCTCTCCATAGCCCAGGGCCCTTTCTCGCCCAGGCCATGTTGCTGCCGCCAAAAAATTGCTCGGAAAAGACGCGGCCAACCCCGGCCCGACAGCGCATTGGAGCGTTCCCGGAGCAGAGTTGAAGAACGGGTGGTGGCCTGGAGTGCGTCTCTGTCTTGCGGGCAAATGGGCCCGCCAAGGATGGGGATGACCTCATCTTGGTCGTACAGGTTTATCTCACTCTGAGGGTTGTCCGAAGCGCCAGAGGGGCCGATGGAGACGGCGTGGTTGGGAGATGCGTTGCTGCGGGTCTAAGGGTTTCTGGTATGGAGGCCATGAGGGACAGGACCCCGGAAGCATGTTGGGGAAGCAGGGAGTGTCGCAGACCGGACTTCGGGATGGGCCTGGCCCCATGGGAGAGCGCAGGGATGGGACCCCTGCAAGTAGAGGATCCACGGGCGTTGTCCTCGCTGCATTCCATCTCGTGAAGTGCCCCTTGGCGGATATCGGGTGCGGGCACTCACCATGCCCTTCAAGGCCCCGAGGTGGGGGCCGACCAGCAGACGTGCTGCGCCCGAATGACTTCGCCGGGCTTCATCTGGGCAATTCTCACGAGCGTTCTGCCCAAACCAGGATTGGTTTGGGCAGAACGCTCGTGAGAATTGGCCGGCGTAGGACCGCCCTGGGGACCGCCGTGCTCTCCATGGCCCAGGGCCCTTTCTCGCCCAGGGCATGTTGCTGCCGCCAGGAAATGGCTCGGAAAAGACGCGGCCCACCCCGGCACGCCGGCGCATCGGAGCGTTCCCGGAGCAGAGTTGAAGAACGGGTGGTGGCCTGGTGTGCGCCTCTGTCTTTCGGGTAGATGGGCCGGCCAAGGATGGGGATGCCCTCACCTTGGTCATACAGGTTGATCTCACTCTGAGGGTTGTCCGAAGCACCAGAGGGGCCGATGGTGACTGCGTGATTGGGAGATGCGTGGCTGCGGGTCTAAGGGTTTCCCATATGGAGGCCATGAGGGACAGGACCCCGGAAGCAGGTTGGGGAAGCAGGCGAGTGTTCCAGACCGGACTTCGTGATGGGCCTGGCCACGTGGTAGAGCGCAGGGATGGGACCCCGGCAAGTCGAGTATCGACGGGCGTTGTCCTCGCTGCATTCCATCTTGTGGAGTGCCTCTTGGCGGCGATCGGGTGCGGGCACTCACAGTGCCCTTCAGGGCCCCGAGGTGGGGGCGGCCCAGCAGACGTGTGGCGCCCGAATGACTTCGCCGGGCTTTTTCCGGCCAATTCTCACGAGCGTTCTGCCCAAACCAGGATTGGTTTGGGCAGAACGCTCGTGAGAATTGGCCGGCGTAGGACAGCCCTGCGGACCGCCGTACTCTCCATGGCCCAGGGCCCTTTCTCGCCCAGGGCATGTTGCTGCCGCCAAGAAATGGCTCGGAAAAGACGCGGCCCACCCCGGCACGCCGGCGCATTGGAGCGTTCCCGGAGCAGAGTTGCAGAACGGGTGGTGGCCTGGTGTGCGCCTCTGTCTTTCGGGTAGATGGGCCGGCCAAGGATGGGGATGACCTCATCTTGGTCTTACAGGTTGATCTCACTCTGAGGGTTGTCCGAAGCACCAGAGGGGCCGATGGAGACTGCGTGGTTGGGAGATGCGTGGCTGCGGGTCTAAGGGTTTCCCATATGGAGGCCATGAATGACAGGACCCCGGAAGCAGGTTGGCGAAGCAGGCGAGTGTTCCAGACCGGACTTCGAGATGGGCCAGGCCCCGTGGTAGAGCGCAGGGATGGGACCCGGCAAGTCGAGGATCCACGGGCGTTGTCCTCGCTGCATTCCATCTTGTGGAGTGCCTCTTGGCGGCGATCGGGTACGGGCACTCACAGTGCCCTTCAGGGCCCCGAGGTGAGGGAGGCCCAGCAGACGTGCGGCGCACGAATGACATCGCCGGGCTTTTTCGGCCAATTCTCACGAGCGTTCTGCGCAAACCAGGATTGGTTTGGGCAGAACGCTCGTGAGAATTGGCCGGCGTAGGACAGCCCTGCGGACCGCGGTGCTCTCCATGGCCCAGGGCCGTTTCTCGCCCAGGGCATGTTGCTGCCGCCAAGAAATGGCTCGGAAAAGACGCGGCCCACCCCGGCACACCGGCTCATTGGAGCGTTCCCGGACAAGAGTTGAAGAACGGGTGGTGGCCTGGTGTGCGCCTCTGTCTTTCGGGTAGATGGGCCGGCCAAGGATGGGGATGCCCTCATCTTGGTCATACAGGTTGATCTCCCTCTGAGGGTTGTCAGAAGCACCAGAGGGGCCGATGGAGACTGCGTGGTTGGGAGATGCGTGGCTGCGGGTCTAAGGGTTTCCCCTATGGAGGCCATGAGGGATAGGACCCCGGAAGCAGGTTGGGGAAGCAGGCGAGTGTTCCAGACCGGACTTCGTGATGGGCCTGGCCCCGTGGTAGAGCGCAGGGATGGGACCCCGGCAAGTCGAGGATCGACGGGCGTTGTCTTCGCTGCATTCCATCTTGTGGAGTGCCTCTTGGCGGCGATCGGGTGCGGGCACTCACAGTGCCCTTCAGGGCCCCGAGGTGGGGGCGGCCCAGCAGACGTGCGGCGCCCGAATGACTTCGCTGGGCTTTTTCCGGCCAATTCTCACGAGCGTTCTGCCCAAACCAGCATTGGTTTGGGCAGAACGCTCGTGAGAATTGGCCGGCGTAGGACAGCCAGCGGACCGCCGTGCTCTCCATGGCCCACGGCCCTTTCTCGCCCAGGGCATGTTGCTGCCGCCAAGAAATGGCTCGGAAAAGACGCGGCCCACCCCGGCACGCCGGCGCATTGGAGCATTACCGGAGCAGAGTTGAAGAACGGGACGTGGCCTGTTGTGCGCCTCTGTCTTTCAGGTAGATGGGCCGGCCAATGATGGGGATGATCTCATCTTGGTCATACAGGTTGATCTCACTCTGAGGGTTGTCCGAAGCACCAGAGGGGCCGATGGAGACTGCGTGGTTGGGAGATGCGTGGCTGCGGTTCTAAGGGTTTCCCATATGGAGGCCTTGAGGGACAGGACCCCGGAAGCAGGTTGGGGAAGCAGGCGAGTGTTCCAGACCGGACTTCGTGATGGGCCTGGCCCCGTGGTAGAGCGCAGGGATGGGACCCCGGCAAGTCGAGGATCCACGGGCGTTGTCCTCGCTGCATTCCATCTTGTGGAGTGCCTCTTGGCGGCGATCGGGTGCGGGCACTCACAGTGCCCTTCAGGGCCCCGAGGTGGGGGCGGCCCAGCAGACGTGCGGCGCCCGAATGACTTCGCCGGGCTTTTTCCGGACAATTCTCACTAGCGTTCTGCCCAAACCAGGATTGGTTTGGGCAGAACGCTCGTGAGAATTGGCCGGCGTAGGACAGCCCTGCGGACCGCCGTGCTCTCCATGGCCCAGGACCCTTTCTCGCCCAGGGCATGTTGCTGCCGCCAAGAAATGTCTCGGAAAAGACGCGGCCCACCCCGGCACGCCGGCCAATTGGAGCGTTCCCGGAGCAGAGTTGAAGAACGGGTGGTGGCCTGGTGTGCGCCTCTGTCTTTCGGGTAGATGGGCCGGCCAAGGATGGGGATGACCTCATCTTGGTCATACAGGTTGATCTCCCTCTGAGGGTTGTCCGAAGCACCAGCGGGGCCGATGGAGACTGCGTGGTTGGGAGATGCGTGGCTGCGGGTCTACGGGTTTCCCATATGGAGGCCATGAGGGACAGGACCCCGGAAGCAGGTTGGGGAAGCAGGCGAGTGTTCCAGACCGGACTTCGTGATGGGCCTGACCCCGTGGTAGAGCGCAGGGATGGGACCCCGGCAAGTCGAGGATCCACGGGCGTTGTCCTCGCTGCATTCCATCTTGTGGAGTGCCTCATGCCGGCGATCGCGTGCGGGCACTCACAGTGCCCTTCAGGGCCCCGAGGTGGGGGCGGCCCAGCAGACGTGCTGCGCCCGAATGACTTCGCCGGGCTTTTTCCGGCCAATTCTCACGAGCGTTCTGCGCAAACCTGGATTGGTTTGGGCAGAACGCTCGTGAGAATTGGCCGGCGTAGGACAGCCCTGCGGACCGCCGTGCTCTCCATGGCCCAGGGCCCTTTCTCGCCCAGGGCATGTTGCTGCCGCCAAGAAATGGCTCGGAAAAGACGCGGCCCACCCCGGCACACCGGCTCATTGGAGCGTTCCCGGACAAGAGTTGAAGAACGGGTGGTGGCCTGGTGTGCGCCTCTGTCTTTCGGGTAGATGGGCCGGCCAAGGATGGGGATGCCCTCATCTTGGTCATACAGGTTGATCTCCCTCTGAGGGTTGTCCGAAGCACCAGAGGGGCCGATGGAGACTGCGTGGTAGGGAGATGCGTGGCTGCGGGTCTAAGGGTTTCCCATATGGAGGCCATGAGGGACAGGACCCCGGAAGCAGGTTGGGGAAGCAGGCGAGTGTTCCAGATCGGACTTCGAGATGGGCCTGGCCCCGTGGTAGAGCGCAGGGATGGGACCCCGGCAAGTCGAGGATCCACGGGCGTTGTCCTCGCTGCATTCCATCTTGTGGAGTGCCTCTTGGCGGCGATCGGGTGCGGGCACTCACAGTGCCCTTCAGGGCCCCGAGGTGGGGGCGGCCCAGCAGACGTGCGGCGCCCGAATGACTTCGCCGGGCTTTTTCCGGCCAATTCTCACTAGCGTTCTGCCCAAACCAGGATTGGTTTGGGCAGAACGCTCGTGAGAATTGGCCGGCGTAGGACAGCCCTGCGGACCGCCGTGCTCTCCATGGCCCAGGACCCTTTCTCGCCCAGGGCATGTTGCTGCCGCCAAGAAATGTCTCGGAAAAGACGCGGCCCACCCCGGCACGCCGGCCAATTGGAGCGTTCCCGGAGCAGAGTTGAAGAACGGGTGGTGGCCTGGTGTGCGCCTCTGTCTTTCGGGTAGATGGGCCGGCCAAGGATGGGGATGACCTCATCTTGGTCATACAGGTTGATCTCCCTCTGAGGGTTGTCCGAAGCACCAGCGGGGCCGATGGAGACTGCGTGGTTGGGAGATGCGTGGCTGCGGGTCTAAGGGTTTCCCATATGGAGGCCATGAGGGACAGGACCCCGGAAGCAGGTTGGGGAAGCAGGCGAGTGTTCCAGACCGGACTTCGTGATGGGCCTGACCCCGTGGTAGAGCGCAGGGATGGGACCCCGGCAAGTCGAGGATCCACGGGCGTTGTCCTCGCTGCATTCCATCTTGTGGAGTGCCTCATGCCGGCGATCGCGTGCGGGCACTCACAGTGCCCTTCAGGGCCCCGAGGTGGGGGCGGCCCAGCAGACGTGCTGCGCCCGAATGACTTCGCCGGGCTTTTTCCGGCCAATTCTCACGAGCGTTCTGCGCAAACCTGGATTGGTTTGGGCAGAACGCTCGTGAGAATTGGCCGGCGTAGGACAGCCCTGCGGACCGCCGTGCTCTCCATGGCCCAGGGCCCTTTCTCGCCCAGGGCATGTTGCTGCCGCCAAGAAATGGCTCGGAAAAGACGCGGCCCACCCCGGCACACCGGCTCATTGGAGCGTTCCCGGACAAGAGTTGAAGAACGGGTGGTGGCCTGGTGTGCGCCTCTGTCTTTCGGGTAGATGGGCCGGCCAAGGATGGGGATGCCCTCATCTTGGTCATACAGGTTGATCTCCCTCTGAGGGTTGTCCGAAGCACCAGAGGGGCCGATGGAGACTGCGTGGTAGGGAGATGCGTGGCTGCGGGTCTAAGGGTTTCCCATATGGAGGCCATGAGGGACAGGACCCCGGAAGCAGGTTGGGGAAGCAGGCGAGTGTTCCAGATCGGACTTCGAGATGGGCCTGGCCCCGTGGTAGAGCGCAGGGATGGGACCCCGGCAAGTCGAGGATCCACGGGCGTTGTCCTCGCTGCATTCCATCTTGTGGAGTGCCTCTTGGCGGCGATCGGGTGCGGGCACTCACAGTGACCTTCAGGGCCCCGAGGTGGGGGCGGCCCAGCAGACGTGCGGCGCCCGAATGACTTCGCCGGGCTTTTTCCGGCCAATTCTCACGAGCGTTCTGCCCAAACCAGGATTGGTTTGGGCAGAACGCTCGTGAGAATTGGCCGGCGTAGGACAGCCCTGCGGACCGCCGTGCTCTCCATGGCCCAGGGCCCTTTCTCGCCCAGGGCATGTTGCTGCCGCCAAGAAATGGCTCGGAAAAGACGCGGCCCACCCCGGCACGCCGGCTCATTGGAGCGTTCCCGGACAAGAGTTGAAGAACGGGTGGTGGCCTGGTGTGCGCCTCTCTCTTTCGGGTAGATGGGCCGGCCAAGGATGGGGATGCCCTCATCTTGGTCATACAGGTTGATCTCCCTCTGAGGGTTGTCCGAAGCACCAGACGGGCTGATGGAGACTGCGTGGTTGGGAGATGCGTGGCTGCGGGTCTAAGGGTTTCCCATATGGAGGCCATGAGGGACAGGACCCCGGAAGCAGGTTGGGGAAGCAGGCGAGTGTTCCAGACCGGACTTCGTGATGGGCCTGGCCCCGTGTTAGAGCGCAGGGATGGGACCCCGGCAAGTCGAGGATCCACGGGCGTTGTCCTCGCTGCATTCCATCTTGTGGAGTGCCTCTTGGCGGCGATCGGGTGCGGGCACTCACAGTGCCCTTCAGGGCCCCGAGGTGGGGGCGGCCCAGCAGACGTGCGGCGCCCGAATGACTTCGCCGGGCCTTTTCCGGCCAATTCTCACGAGCGTTCTGCCCAAACCAGGATTGGTTTGGGCAGAACGCTCGTGAGAATTGGCCGGCGTAGGACAGCCCTGCGGACCGCCGTGCTCTCCATGGCCCAGGGCCCTTTCTCGCCAAGGGCATGTTGCTGCCGCCAAGAAATGGCTCGGAAAAGACGCGGCCCACCCCGGCACGCCGGCTCATTGGAGCGTTCCCGGACAAGAGTTGAAGAACGGGTGGTGGCCTGGTGTGCGCCTCTGTCTTTCGGGTAGATGGGCCGTCCAAGGATGGGGATGCCCTCATCTTGGTCATACAGGTTGATCTCACTCTGAGGGTTATCCGAAGCACCAGAGGGGCCGATGGAGACTGCGTGGTTGGGAGATGCGTGGCTGCGGGTCTAAGGGTTTCCCATATGGAGGCCATGAGGGACAGGACCCCGGAAGCAGGTTGGGGAAGCAGGCGAGTGTTCCAAACCGGACTTCGAGATGTGCCTGGCCCCGTGGTAGAGCGCAGGGATGGGACCCCGGCAAGTCGAGGATCCACGGGCGTTGTCCTCGCCGCATTCCATCTTGTGGAGTGCCTCTTGGCGGCGATCGGGTGCGGGAACTCACAGTGCCCTTCAGGTCCCCGAGGTGGGGGCGGCCTAGCAGACGTGCGGCGCCCGAATGAATTCGCCGGGCTTTATCCGGCCAATTCTCACGAGCCTTCTGCCCAAACCAGGATTGGTTTGGGCAGAACGCGCGTGAGAATTGGCCGGCGTAGGACAGCCCTGCGGACCGCCGTGCTCTCCATGGCCCAGGGCCCTTTCTCGCCCAGGGCATGTTGCTGCCGCCAAGAAATGGCTCCGAAAAGACGCGGCCCACCCCGGCACGCCGAAGCATTGGAGCGTTCCCGGAGCAGAGTTGAAGAACGGGTGGTGGCCTGGTTTGCGCTTCTGTCTTTCGGGTAGATGGGCCGGCCAAGGATGGGGATGACCTCATCTTGGTCATACAGGTTGATCTCCCTCTGAGGGTTGTCCGAAGCACCAGCGGGGCCTTTGGAGACTGCGTGGTTGGGAGATGCGTGGCTGCGGGACTAAGGGTTTCCCATATGGAGGCCATGAGGGACAGGACCCCGGAAGCAGGTTGGGGAAGCAGGCGAGTGTTCCAGACCGGACTTCGTGATGGGCCTGACCCCGTGGTAGAGCGCAGGGATGGGACCCCGGCAGTAGAGGATCCACGGGCGTTGTCCTCGCTGCATTCCATCTTGTGGAGTGCCTCATGCCGGCGATCGCGTGCGGGCACTCACAGTGCCCTTCAGGGCCCCGAGGTGGGGGCGGCCCAGCAGACGTGCTGCGCCCGAATGACTTCGCCGGGCTTTTTCCGGCCAATTCTCACGAGCGTTCTGCCCAAACCAGGATTGGTTTGGGCAGAACGCTCGTGAGAATTGGCCGGCCTAGGACAGCCCTGTGGACCGCCGTGCTCTCCATGGCCCAGGGCCGTTTCTGGCCCAGGGCATGTTGGTGCCGCCAAGAAATGGCTCGGAAAAGACGCGGCCCACCCCGGCACACCGGCTCATTGGAGCGTTCCCGGACAAGAGTTGAAGAACGGGTGGTGGCCTGGTGTGCGCCTCTGTCTTTCGGGTAGATGGGCCGGCCAAGGATGGGGATGCCCTCATCTTGGTCATACAGGTTGATCTCCCTCTGAGGGTTGTCCGAAGCACCAGAGGGGCCGATGGAGACTGCGTGGTTGGGAGATGCGTGGCTGCGGGTCTAAGGGTTTCCCATATGGAGGCCATGAGGGACAGGACCCCGGAAGCAGGTTGGGGAAGCAGGCGAGTGTTCCAGATCGGACTTCGAGATGGGCCTGGCCCCGTGGTAGAGCGCAGGGATGGGACCCCGGCAAGTCGAGGATCCACGGGCGTTGTCCTCGCTGCATTCCATCTTGTGGAGTGCCTCTTGGCGGCGATCGGGTGCGGGCACTCACAGTGCCCTTCAGGGCCCCGAGGTTGGGGCGGCCCAGCAGACGTGCGGCGCCCGAATGACTTCGCCGGGCTTTTTCCGGCCAATTCTCACGAGCGTTCTGCCCAAACCAGGATTGGTTTGGGCAGAACGCTCGTGAGAATTGGCCGGCGTAGGACAGCCCTGCGGACCGCCGTGCTCTCCATGGCCCAGGGCCCTTTCTCGCCCAGGGCATGTTGCTGCTGCCAAGAAATGGCTCGGAGAAGACGCGGCCCACCCCGGCACGCCGGCTCATTGGAGCGTTCCCGGACAAGAGTTGAAGAACGGGTGGTGGCCTGGTGTGCGCCTCTGTCTTTCGGGTAGATGGGCCGGCCAAGGATGGGGATGCCCTCATCTTGGTCATACAGGTTGATCTCCCTCTGAGGGTTGTCCGAAGCACCAGACGGGCCGATGGAGACTGCGTGGTAGGGAGATGCGTGGCTGCGGGTCTAAGGGTTTCCCATATGGAGGCCATGAGGGACAGGACCCCGGAAGCAGGTTGGGGAAGCAGGCGAGTGTTCCAGACCGGACTTCGTGATGGGCCTGACCCCGTGGTAGAGCGCAGGGATGGGACCCCGGCAAGTCGAGGATCCTCGGGCGTTGTCCTCGCTGCATTCCATCTTGTGGAGTGCCTCTTGGCTGCGATCGGGTGCGGGCACTCACAGTGCCCTTCAGGGCCCCGAGGTGGGTGCGGCCCAGCAGACGTGCGGCGCCCGAATGACTTCGCCGGGCTTTTTCGGGCCAATTCTCACGAGCGTTCTGCCCAAACCAGGATTGGTTTGGGCAGAACGCTCGTGAGAATTGGCCGGCGTAGGACAGCCTTAAGGACCGCCGTGCTCTCCATGGCCCAGGGCCCTTTCTCGCCCAGGGCATGTTGCTGCCGCCAAGAAATGGCTCCGAAAAGACGCGGCCCACCCCGGCACGCCGAAGCATTGGAGCGTTCCCGGAGCAGAGTTGAAGAACGGGTGGTGGCCTGGTGTGCGCCTCTGTCTTTCGGGTAGATGGGCCGGCCAAGGATGGGGATGACCTCATCTTGGTCATACAGGTTGATCTCACCCTGAGGGTTGTCCGAAGCACCAGAGGGGCCGATGGAGACAGCGTGGTTGGGAGATGCGTGGCTGCGGGTCTAAGGGTTTCCCATATGGAGGCCATGAGGGACAGGACCACGGAAGCAGGTTGGGGAAGCAGGCGAGTGTTCCAGACCGGACTTCGTGATGGGCCTGGCCCCGTGGTAGAGCGCAGGCATCGGACCCCGGCAAGTCGAGGATCCACGGGCGTTGTCCTCGCTGCATTCCATCTTGTGGAGTGCCTCTTGGCGGCGATCGGGTGCGGGCACTCACAGTGCCCTTCAGGGCCCCGAGGTGGGGGCGGCCCAGCAGACGTGCGGCGCCCGAATGACTTCGCCGGGCTTTTTCCGGCCAATTCTCACGAGCGTTCTGCGCAAACCAGGATTGGTTTGGGCAGAACGCTCGTGAGAATTGGCCGGCGTAGGAAAGCCCTGCGGACCGCCGTGCTCTCCATGGCCCAGGGCCCTTTCTCGCCTAGGGCATGTTGCTGCCGCCAAGAAATGGCTCGGAAAAGACGCGGCCCACCCCGGCTCGCCGGCTCATTGGAGCGTTCCCGGACAAGAGTTGAAGAACTAGTGGTGGCCTGGTGTGCGCCTCTGTCTTTCGGGTAGTTGGGCCGGCCAAGGATGGGGATGCCCTCATCTTGGTCATACAGGTTGATCTCACTCTGAGGGTTGTCCGATGCACCAGAGGGGCCGATGGAGACTGCGTGGTTGGGAGATGCGTGGCTGCGGGTCTAAGGGTTTCCCATATGGAGGCCATGAGGGACAGGACCCCGGAAGCAGGTTGGGGACGCAGGCGAGTGTTCCAGACCGGACTTCGTGATGGGCCTGGCCCCGTTAGAGCGCAGAGATGGGACCCCGGCAAGTCGAGGATCCACGGGCGTTGTCCTCGCTGCATTCAATCTTGTGGAGTGCCTCTTGGCGGCGATCGTGTGCGGGCACTCACAGTGCCCTTCAGCGCCCCGAGGTGGGGGCAGCCCAGCATACGTGCGGCGCCCGAATGATTTCGCCGGGCTTTTTCCGGCCAATTCTCACAGGCCTTCTGCCCAAACCAGGATTGGTTTGTGCCGAACGCTCGTGAGAATTGGCCGGCGTAGGACAGCCCTGCGGACCGCCGTGCTCTCCATGGCCCAGGGCCCTTTCTCGTCCAGGGCATGTTGCTGCCGCCAAGAAATGGCTCGGAAAAGACGCGGCCCACCCCAGCACGCCGGCGCATTGGAGCGTTCCCGGAGCAGAGTTGAAGAACGGGAGGTGGCCTGTTGTGCGCCTCTGTCTTTCAGGTAGATGGGCCGGCCAATGATGGGGATGATCTCATCTTGGTCATACAGGTTGATCTCACTCTGAGGGTTGTCCGAAGCACCAGAGGGGCCAATGGAGACTGCGTGGTTGGGAGATGCGTGGCTGCGGTTCTAAGGGTTTCCCATATGGAGGCCTTGAGGGACAGGACCCCGGAAGCAGGTTGGGGAAGCAGGCGAGTGTTCCAGACCGGACTTCGTGATGGGCCTGGCCCCGTGGTAGAGCGCAGGGATGGGACCCCGGCAAGTCGAGGATCCACGGGCGTTGTCCTCGCTGCATTCCATCTTGTGGAGTGCCTCTTGGCGGCGATCGGGTGCGGGCACTCACAGTGCCCTTCAGGGCCCCGAGGTGGGGGCGGCCCAGCAGACGTGCGGCGCCCGAATGACTTCGCCGGGCTTTTTCCGGCCAATTCTCACGAGCGTTCTGCCCAAACCAGGATTGGTTTGGGCAGAACGCTCGTGAGAATTTGCCGGCGTAGGACAGCCCTGCGGACCGCCGTGCTCTCCATGGCCCAGGACCCTTTCTCGCCCAGGGCATGTTGCTGCCGCCAAGAAATGTCTCGGAAAAGACGCGGCCCACCCCGGCACGCCGGCCAATTGGAGCGTTCCCGGAGCAGAGTTGAAGAACGGGTGGTGGCCTGGTGTGCGCCTCTGTCTTTCGGGTAGATGGGCCGGCCAAGGATGGGGATGACCTCATCTTGGTCATACAGGTTGATCTCCCTCTGAGGGTTGTCCGAAGCACCAGCGGGGCCGATGGAGACTGCGTGGTTGGGAGATGCGTGGCTGCGGGTCTAAGGGTTTCCCATATGGAGGCCATGAGGGACAGGACCCCGGAAGCAGGTTGGGGAAGCAGGCGAGTGTTCCAGACCGGACTTCGTGATGGGCCTGACCCCGTGGTAGAGCGCAGGGATGGGACCCCGGCAAGTCGAGGATCCACGGGCGTTGTCCTCGCTGCATTCCATCTTGTGGAGTGCCTCATGCCGGCGATCGCGTGCGGGCACTCACAGTGCCCTTCAGGGCCCCGAGGTGGGGGCGGCCCAGCAGACGTGCTGCGCCCGAATGACTTCGCCGGGCTTTTTCCGGCCAATTCTCACGAGCGTTCTGCGCAAACCTGGATTGGTTTGGGCAGAACGCTCGTGAGAATTGGCCGGCGTAGGACAGCCCTGCGGACCGCCGTGCTCTCCATGGCCCAGGGCCCTTTCTCGCCCAGGGCATGTTGCTGCCGCCACGAAATGGCTCGGAAAAGACGCGGCCCACCCCGGCACACCGGCTCATTGGAGCGTTCCCGGACAAGAGTTGAAGAACGGGTGGTGGCCTGGTGTGCGCCTCTGTCTTTCGGGTAGATGGGCCGGCCAAGGATGGGGATGCCCTCATCTTGGTCATACAGGTTGATCTCCCTCTGAGGGTTGTCCGAAGCACCAGAGGGGCCGATGCAGACTGCGTGGTTGGGAGATGCGTGGCTGCGGGTCTAAGGGTTTCCCATATGGAGGCCATGAGGGACAGGACCCCGGAAGCAGGTTGGGGAAGCAGGCGAGTGTTCCAGATCGGACTTCGAGATGGGCCTGGCCCCGTGGTAGAGCGCAGGGATGGGACCCCGGCAAGTCGAGGATCCACGGGCGTTGTCCTCGCTGCATTCCATCTTGTGGAGTGCCTCTTGGCGGCGATCGGGTGCGGGCACTCACAGTGACCTTCAGGGCCCCGAGGTGGGGGCGGCCCAGCAGACGTGCGGCGCCCGAATGACTTCGCCGGGCTTTTTCCGGCCAATTCTCACGAGCGTTCTGCCCATACCAGGATTGGTTTGGGCAGAACGCTCGTTAGAATTGGCCGGCGTAGGACAGCCCTGCGGACCGCCGTGCTCTCCATGGCCCAGGGCCCTTTCTCGCCCAGGGCATGTTGCTGCCGCCAAGAAATGGCTCGGAAAAGACGCGGCCCACCCCGGCACGCCGGCTCATTGGAGCGTTCCCGGACAAGAGTTGAAGAACGGGTGGTGGCCTGGTGTGCGCCTCTGTCTTTCGGGTAGATGGGCCGGCCAAGGATGGGGATGCCCTCATCTTGGTCATACAGGTTGATCTCCCTCTGAGGGTTGTCCGAAGCACCAGACGGGCCGATGGAGACTGCGTGGTTGGGAGATGCGTGGCTGCGGGTCTAAGGGTTTCCCATATGGAGGCCATGAGGGACAGGACCCCGGAAGCAGGTTGGGGAAGCAGGCGAGTGTTCCAGACCGGACTTCGTGATGGGCCTGGCCCCGTGGTAGAGCGCCGGGATGGGACCCCTGCCAGTCGAGGATCCACGGGTGTTGTCCTCGCTGCATTCCATCTTGTGGAGTGCCTCTTGGCGGCGATCGGGTGCGGGCCCTCACAGTGCCCTTCAGGGCCCCGAGGTGGGGGCGGCCCAGCAGACGTGCGGCGCCCGAATGACTTCGCCGGGATTCTTCCGGCCAATTCTCACGAGCGTTCTGCCCAAACCAGGATTGGTTTGGGCAGAACGCTCGTGAGAATTGGCCGGCGTAGGACAGCCCTGTGGACCGCCGTGCTCTCCATGGCCCAGGGCCCTTTCTCGCCCAGGGCATGTTGCTGCCGCCAAGAAATGGCTCGGAAAAGACGCGGCCCACCCCGGCACGCAGGCGCATTGGAGCGTTCCCGGAGCAGAGTTGAAGAACGTGTGGTGGCCTGGTGTGCGCCTCTGTCTTTCGGGTAGATGGGCCGGCCAAGGATGGGGATGCCCTCATCTTGGTCATACAGGTTTAACTCACTCTGAGGGTTGTCTGAAGCACCAGAGGGGCCGATGGAGACTGCGTGGTTGGGAGATGCGTGGCTGCGGGTCTAAGGGTTTCCCATATGGAGGCCATGAGGGACAGGACCCCGGAAGCAGGTTGGGGAAGCAGGCGAGTGTTCCAAACCGGACTTCGTGATGGGCATGGCCCCGTGATAGAGCGCACGGATGGGACCCCGGCAAGTCGAGGATCCACGGGCGTTGTCCTCGCTGCATTCCATCTTGTGGAGTGCCTCTTGGCGGCGATCGGGTGCGGGCACTCACAGTGCCCTTCAGGGCCCCGACGTGGGGGCGGCCCAGCAGACGTGCGGCGCACGAATGACTTCGCCGGGCTTTTTCCGGCTAATTCTCACGAGCGTTCTGCCCAAACCAGGATTGGTTTTGGCAGAACGTTCGCGAGAATTGGCCGGCGTAGGACAGCCCTCCGGACCGCCGTGCTCTCCATGGCCCAGGGCCCTTTCTCGCCCAGGGCATGTTGCTGCCGCCAAGAAATGTCTCGGAAAAGACGTGGCCAACCCCGGCACGACGGCGCATTGGAGCCTTCCCGGAGCAGAGTTGAAGAACGGGTGGTGGCCTTGTGTGCGCCTCTGTCTTTCGGGTAGATGGGCCGGCCAATGATGGGGATGACCTCATCTTGGTCGTACAGGTTTATGTCACTCTGAGGGTTGTCTGAAGCTCCAGAGGGGCCGATGGAGACTGCGTGGTTGGGAGATGCGTGGCTGCGGGTCTAAGGGTTTCCCATATGGAGGCCATGAGGGACAGGACCCCGGAAGCAGGTTGGGGAAGCAGGCGAGTGTTCCAGACCGGACTTCGTGATGGGCCTGGCCCCGTGGTAGAGCACAGGGATGGAACCCCGGCAAGTCGAGGATCCAAGGGCGTCGTCCTCGCTGCATTCCATCTTGTGGAGTGCCTCTTGGCGGCGATCGGGTGCGGGCACTCACAGTGCCCTTCAGGGCCCCGAGGTGGGGGCGGCCCAGCAGACGTGCGGCACCCGAATGACTTCGCCGGGCTTTTTCCGGCCAATTTTCACGAGCGTTCTGCCCAAACCAGGATCCTGGTTTGGGCAGAACGCTCGTGAGAATTGGCCGGCGTAGGACAGCCCTGCGGACCGCCGTGCTCTCCATGGCCCAGGGCCCTTTCTCGCCCAGGGCATGTTGCTGCCGCCAAGAAATGGCTCGGAAAAGACGCGGCCCACCCCGGCACGCCGGCGCATTGGAGCGTTCCCGGAGCTGAGTTGAAGAACGGGTGGTGGCCTGGTGTGCGCCTCTGTCTTTCGGGTAGATGGGCCGGCCAAGAATGGGGATGACCTCATCTTGGTCATACAGGTTTATCTCACTTTGAGGGTTGTCCGAAGCACCAGAGGGGCCGATGGAGACTGCGTGGTTGGGAGATGCGTGGCTGCGGGTCTAAGTGTTTCCCATATGGAGGCCATGAGGGACAGGACCCCGGAAGCAGGTTGGGGAAGCAGGCGAGTGTTCCAGACTGGACTTCGAGATGGGCCTGGCCCCGTGGTAGAGCGCAGGGATGGGACCCCGGCAAGTCGAGGATCCACGGGCGTTGTCCTCGCTGCATTCCATCTTGTGGAGTGCCTCTTGGCGGCGATCGGGTGCGGGCACTCACAGTGCCCTTCAGGGCCCCGACGTGGGGGCGGCCCAGCAGACGTGCGGCGCACGAATGACTTCGCCGGGCTTTTTCCGGCTAATTCTCACGAGCGTTCTGCCCAAACCAGGAATGGTTTTGGCAGAACGTTCGCGAGAATTGGCCAGCGTAGGACAGCCCTCCGGACCGCCGTGCTCTCCATGGCCCAGGGCCCTTTCTCGCCCAGGGCATGTTGCTGCCGCCAAGAAATGGCTCGGAAAAGACGCGGCCCACCCCGGCACGCCGGCGCATTGGAGCGTTCCCGGAGCAGAGTTGAAGAACGGGTGGTGGCCTGGTGTGCGCCTCTGTCTTTCGGGTAGATGGGCCGGCCAAGGATGGGGATGATCTCATCTTGGTCATACAGGTTGATCTCCCTCTGAGGGTTGTCCGAAGCACCAGACGGGCCGATGGAGACTGCGTGGTTGGGAGATGCGTGGCTGCGGGGCTAAGGGTTTCCCATATGGAGGCCATGAGGGACAGGACCCCGGAAGCAGGTTGGGGAAGCAGGCGAGTGTTCCAGACCGGACTTCGTGATGGGCCTGGCCCCGTGGTGGAGCGCAGGGATGGCACCCCGGCAAGTCGAGGATCCACGGGCATTGTCCTCGCTGCATTCCATCTTGTGGAGTGCCTCTTGGCGGCGATCGTGTGCGGGCCCTCACAGTGCCCTTCAGGGCCCCGAGGTGGGGGCGGCCCAGCAGACGTGCGGTGCCCGAATGACTTCGCCGGGCTTTTTCCGGCCAATTCTCACGAGCGTTCTGCCCAAACCAGGATTGGTTTGTGCCGAACGCTCGTGAGAATTGGCCGGCGTAGGACAGCCCTGCGGACCGCCGTGCTCTCCATGGCCCAGGGCCCTTTCTCGCCCAGGGCATGTTGCTGCCGCCAAGAAATGGCTCGGAAAAGACGCGGCCCACCTCGGCACGCCGGCTCATTGGAGCGTTCCCGGACAAGAGTTGAAGAACGGGTGGTGGCCTGGTGTGCGCCTCTGTCTTTCGGGTAGATGGGCCGGCCAAGGATGGGGATGCCCTCATCTTGGTCATACAGGTTGATCTCCCTCTGAGGGTTGTCCGAAGCACCAGCGGGGCCTTTGGAGACTGCGTGGTTGGGAGATGCGTGGCTGCGGGTCTAAGGGTTTCCCATATGGAGGCCATGAGGGACAGGACCCCGGAAGCAGGTTGGGGAAGCAGGCGAGTGTTCCAGACCGGACTTCGTGATGGGCCTGACCCCGTGGTAGAGCGCAGGGATGGGACCCCGGCAGTAGAGGATCCACGGGCGTTGTCCTCGCTGCATTCCATCTTGTGGAGTGCCTCATGCCGGCGATCGCGTGCGGGCACTCACAGTGCCCTTCAGGGCCCCGAGGTGGGGGCGGCCCAGCAGACGTGCTGCGCCCGAATGACTTCGCCGGGCTTTTTCCGGCCAATTCTCACGAGCGTTCTGCGCAAACCAGGATTGGTTTGGGCAGAACGCTCGTGAGAATTGGCCGGCCTAGGACAGCCCTGCGGACCGCCGTGCTCTCCATGGCCCAGGGCCGTTTCTGGCCCAGGGCATGTTGCTGCCGCCAAGAAATGGCTCGGAAAAGACGCGGCCCACCCCGGCACGCCGGCTCATTGGAGCGTTCCCGGACAAGAGTTGAAGAACGGGTGGTGGCCTGGTGTGCGCCTCTGTCTTTCGGGTAGATGGGCCGGCCAAGGATGGGGATGCCCTCATCTTGGTCATACAGGTTGATCTCCCTCTGAGGGTTGTCCGAAGCACCAGAGGGGCCGATGGAGACTGCGTGGTTGGGAGATGCGTGGCTGCGGGTCTAAGGGTTTCCCATATGGAGGCCATGAGGGACAGGACCCCGGAAGCAGGTTGGGGAAGCAGGCGAGTGTTCCAGATCGGACTTTGAGATGGGCCTGGCCCCGTGGTAGAGCGCAGGGATGGGACTCCGGCAAGTCGAGGATCCACGGGCGTTGTCCTCGCTGCATTCCATCTTCTGGAGTGCCTCTTGGCGGCGATCGGGTGCGGGCACTCACAGTGCCCTTCAGGGCCCCGAGGTGGGGGCGGCCCAGCAGACGTGCGGCGCCCGAATGACTTCGCCGGGCTTTTTCCGGCCAATTCTCACGAGCGTTCTGCCCAAACCAGGATTGGTTTGGGCAGAACGCTCGTGAGAATTGGCCGGCGTAGGACAGCCCTGCGGACCGCCGTGCTCTCCATGGCCCAGGGCCCTTTCTCGCCCAGGGCATGTTGCTGCTGCCAAGAAATGGCTCGGAAAAGACGCGGCCCACCCCGGCACGCCGGCTCATTGGAGCGTTCCCGGACAAGAGTTGAAGAACGGGTGGTGGCCTGGTGTGCGCCTCTGTCTTTCGGGTAGATGGGCCGGCCAAGGATGGGGATGCCCTCATCTTGGTCATACAGGTTGATCTCCCTCTGAGGGTTGTCCGAAGCACCAGACGGGCCGATGGAGACTGCGTGGTTGGGAGATGCGTGGCTGCGGGTCTAAGGGTTTCCCATATGGAGGCCATGAGGGACAGGACCCCGGAAGCAGGTTGGGGACGCAGGCGAGTGTTCCAGACCGGACTTCGTGATGGGCCTGGCCCCGTTATAGCGCAGGGATGGGACCCCGGCAAGTCGAGGATCCACGGGCGTTGTCCTCGCTGCATTCCATCTTGTGGAGTGCCTCATGCCGGCGATCGCGTGCGGGCACTCACAGTGCCCTTCAGGGCCCCGAGGTGGGGGCGGCCCAGCAGACGTGCTGCGCCCGAATGACTTCGCCGGGCTTTTTCCGGCCAATTCTCACGAGCGTTCTGCGCAAACCAGGATTGGTTTGGGCAGAACGCTCGTGAGAATTGGCCGGCCTAGGACAGCCCTGTGGACCGCCGTGCTCTCCATGGCCCAGGGCCGTTTCTGGCCCAGGGCATGTTGCTGCCGCCAAGAAATGGCTCGGAAAAGACGCGGCCCACCCCGGCACACCGGCTCATTGGAGCGTTCCCGGACAAGAGTTGAAGAACGGGTGGTGGCCTGGTGTGCGCCTCTGTCTTTCGGGTAGATGGGCCGGCCAAGGATGGGGATGCCCTCATCTTGGTCATACAGGTTGATCTCCCTCTGAGGGTTGTCCGAAGCACCAGAGGGGCCGATGGAGACTGCGTGGTTGGGAGATGCGTGGCTGCGGGTCTAAGGGTTTCCCATATGGAGGCCATGAGGGACAGGACCCCGGAAGCAGGTTGGGGAAGCAGGCGAGTGTTCCAGATCGGACTTCGAGATGGGCCTGGCCCCGTGGTAGAGCGCAGGGATGGGACCCCGGCAAGTCGAGGATCCACGGGCGTTGTCCTCGCTGCATTCCATCTTGTGGAGTGCCTCTTGGCGGCGATCGGGTGCGGGCACTCACAGTGCCCTTCAGGGCCCCGAGGTGGGGGCGGCCCAGCAGACGTGCGGCGCCCGAATGACTTCGCCGGGCTTTTTCGGGCCAATTCTCACGAGCGTTCTGCCCAAACCAGGATTGGTTTGGGCAGAACGCTCGTGAGAATTGGCCGGCGTAGGACAGCCTTAAGGACCGCCGTGCTCTCCATGGCCCAGGGCCCATTCTCGCCCAGGGCATGTTGCTGCCGCCAAGAAATGGCTCCGAAAAGACGCGGCCCACCCCGGCACGCCGAAGCATTGGAGCGTTCCCGGAGCAGAGTTGAAGAACGGGTGGTGGCCTGGTGTGCGCCTCTGTCTTTCGGGTAGATGGGCCGGCCAAGGATGGGGATGACCTCATCTTGGTCATACAGGTTGATCTCACGCTGAGGGTTGTCCGAAGCACCAGAGGGGCCGATGGAGACTGCGTGGTTGGGAGATGCGTGGCTGCGGGTCTAAGGGTTTCCCATATGGAGGCCATGAGGGACAGGACCACGGAAGCAGGTTGGGGAAGCAGGCGAGTGTTCCAGACCGGACTTCGTGATGGGCCTGGCCCCGTGGTAGAGCGCAGGCATCGGACCCCGGCAAGTCGAGGATCCACGGGCGTTGTCCTCGCTGCATTCCATCTTGTGGAGTGCCTCTTGGCGGCGATCGGGTGCGGGCACTCACAGTGCCCTTCAGGGCCCCGAGGTGGGGGCGGCCCAGCAGACGTGCGGCGCCCGAATGACTTCGCCGGGCTTTTTCCGGCCAATTCTCACGAGCGTTCTGCGCAAACCAGGATTGGTTTGGGCAGAACGCTCGTGAGAATTGGCCGGCGTAGGAAAGCCCTGCGGACCGCCGTGCTCTCCATGGCCCAGGGCCCTTTCTCGCCCAGGGCATGTTGCTGCCGCCAAGAAATGGCTCGGAAAAGACGCGGCCCACCCCGGCTCGCCGGCTCATTGGAGCGTTCCCGGACAAGAGTTGAAGAACTAGTGGTGGCCTGGTGTGCGCCTCTGTCTTTCGGGTAGTTGGGCCGGCCAAGGATGGGGATGCCCTCATCTTGGTCATACAGGTTGATCTCACTCTGAGGGTTGTCCGATGCACCAGAGGGGCCGATGGAGACTGCGTGGTTGGGAGATGCGTGGCTGCGGGTCTAAGGGTTTCCCATATGGAGGCCATGAGGGACAGGACCCCGGAAGCAGGTTGGGGAAGCAGGCGAGTGTTCCAGACCGGACTTCGTGATGGGCCTGGCCCCGTGGTAGAGCGCAGGGATGGGTCCCCGGCAAGTCGAGGATCCACGGGCGTTGTCCTCGCTGCATTCCATCTTGTGGAGTGCCTCTTGGCGGCGATCGTGTGCGGGCACTCACAGTGCCCTTCAGCGCCCCGAGGTGGGGGCAGCCCAGCAGACGTGCGGCGCCCGAATGACTTCGCCGGGCTTTTTCCGGCCAATTCTCACAGGCCTTCTGCCCAAACCAGGATTGGTTTGTGCCGAACGCTCGTGAGAATTGGCCGGCGTAGGACAGCCCTGCGGACCGCCGTGCTCTCCATGGCCCAGGGCCCTTTCTCGTCCAGGGCATGTTGCTGCCGCCAAGAAATGGCTCGGAAAAGACGCGGCCCACCCCAGCACGCCGGCGCATTGGAGCGTTCCCGGAGCAGAGTTGAAGAACGGGTGGTGGCCTGGTGTGCGCCTCTGTCTTTCGGGTAGATGGGCCGGCCAAGGATGGGGATGACCTCATCTTGGTCCTACAGGTTGATCTCACTCTGAGGGTTGTCCGAAGCACCAGAGGGGCCGATGGAGACTGCGTGGTTGGGAGATGCGTGGCTGCGGGTCTAAGGGTATCCCATATGGAGGCCATGAGGGACAGGACCCCGGAAGCAGGTTGGGCAAGCAGGCGAGTGTTCCAGACCGGTCTTCGTGATGGGCCTGACCCCGTGGTAGAGCGCAGGGATGGGACCCCGGCAAGTCGAGGATCCACGGGCGTTGTCCTCGCTGCATTCCATCTTGTGGAGTGCCTCTTGGCGGCGATCGGGTGCGGGCACTCACAGTGCCCTTCAGGGCCCCGAGGTTGGGCGGCCCAGCAGACGTGCGGCGCCCGAATGACTTCGCCTGGCTTTTTCGGGCCAATTCTCACGAGCGTTCTGCCCAAACCAGGATTGGTTTGGGCAGAACGCTCGTGAGAATTGGCCGGCGTAGGACAGCCTTAAGGACCGCCGTGCTCTCCATGGCCCAGGGCCCTTTCTCGCCCAGGGCATGTTGCTGCCGCCAAGAAATGGCTCCGAAAAGACGCGGCCCACCCCGGCACGCCGAAGCATTGGAGCGTTCCCGGAGCAGAGTTGAAGAACGGGTGGTGGCCTGGTTTGCGCCTCTGTCTTTCGGGTAGATGGGCCGGCCAAGGATGGGGATGACCTCATCTTGGTCATACAGGTTGATCTCACCCTGAGGGTTGTCCGAAGCACCAGAGGGGCCGATGGAGACTGCGTGGTTGGGAGATGCGTGGCTGCGGGTCTAAGGGTTTCCCATATGGAGGCCATGAGGGACAGGACCACGGAAGCAGGTTGGGCAAGCAGGCGAGTGTTCCAGACCGGACTTCGTGATGGGCCTGGCCCCGTGGTAGAGCGCAGGCATCGGACCCCGGCAAGTCGAGGATCCACGGGCGTTGTCCTCGCTGCATTCCATCTTGTGGAGTGCCTCTTGGCGGCGATCGGGTGCGGGCACTCACAGTGCCCTTCAGGGCCCCGAGGTGGGGGCGGCCCAGCAGACGTGCGGCGCCCGAATGACTTCGCCGGGCTTTTTCCGGCCAATTCTCACGAGCGTTCTGCGCAAACCAGGATTGGTTTGGGCAGAACGCTCGTGAGAATTGGCCGGCGTAGGAAAGCCCTGCGGACCGCCGTGCTCTCCATGGCCCAGGGCCCTTTCTCGCCTAGGGCATGTTGCTGCCGCCAAGAAATGGCTCGGAAAAGACGCGGCCCACCCCGGCTCGCCGGCTCATTGGAGCGTTCCCGGACAAGAGTTGAAGAACTGGTGGTGGCCTGGTGTGCGCCTCTGTCTTTCGGGTAGTTGGGCCGGCCAAGGATGGGGATGCCCTCATCTTGGTCATACAGGTTGATCTCACTCTGAGGGTTGTCCGAAGCACCAGAGGGGCCGATGGAGACTGCGTGGTTGGGAGATGCGTGGCTGCGGGTCTAAGGGTTTCCCATATGGAGGCCATGAGGGACAGGACCCCGGAAGCAGGTTGGGGAAGCAGGCGAGTGTTCCCGACCGGACTTCGTGATGGGCCTGGCCCCGTGGTAGAGCGCAGGGATGGGACCCCGGCAAGTCGAGGATCCACGGGCGTTGTCCTCGCTGCATTCCATCTCGTGAAGTGCCCCTTGGCGGATATCGGGTGCGGGCACTCACCATGCCCTTCAAGGCCCCGAGGTGGGGGCCGACCAGCAGACGTGCGGCGCCCGAATGACTTCGCCGGGCTTCTTCCGGCCAATTCTCACGAGCGTTCTCCCCAAACCAGGATTAGTTTGGGCAGAACGCTCGTGAGTATTGGCCGGCATAGGACAGCCCTGTGGACCGCCGTGCTCTCCATAGCCCAGGGCCCTTTCTCGCCCAGGCCATGTTGCTGCCGCCAAAAAATTGCTCGGAAAAGACGCGGCCAACCCCGGCCCGACAGCGCATTGGAGCGTTCCCGGAGCAGAGTTGAAGAACGGGTGGTGGCCTGGAGTGCGTCTCTGTCTTTCGGGCAAATGGGCCCGCCAAGGATGGGGATGACCTCATCTTGGTCGTACAGGTTTATCTCACTCTGAGGGTTGTCCGAAGCGCCAGAGGGGCCGATGGAGACGGCGTGGTTGGGAGATGCGTTGCTGCGGGTCTAAGGGTTTCTGGTATGGAGGCCATGAGGGACAGGACCCCGGAAGCATGTTGGGGAAGCAGGGAGTGTCGCAGACCGGACTTCGGGATGGGCCTGGCCCCATGGGAGAGCGCAGGGATGGGACCCCTGCAAGTCGAGGATCCACGGGCGTTGTCCTCGCTGCATTCCATCTCGTGAAGTGCCCCTTGGCGGATATCGGGTGCGGGCACTCACCATGCCCTTCAAGGCCCCGAGGTGGGGGCCGACCAGCAGACGTGCTGCGCCCGAATGACTTCGCCGGGCTTCATCTGGGCAATTCTCACGAGCGTTCTGCCCAAACAAGGATTGGTTTGGTCAGAACGCTCGTGAGAATTGGCCGGCGTAGGACCGCCCTGGGGACCGCCGTGCTCTCCATGGCCCAGGGCCCTTTCTCGCCCAGGGCATGTTGCTGCCGCCAGGAAATGGCTCGGAAAAGACGCGGCCCACCCCGGCACGCCGGCGCATCGGAGCGTTCCCGGAGCAGAGTTGAAGAACGGGTGGTGGCCTGGTGTGCGCCTCTGTCTTTCGGGTAGATGGGCCGGCCAAGGATGGGGATGCCCTCACCTTGGTCATACAGGTTGATCTCACTCTGAGGGTTGTCCGAAGCACCAGAGGGGCCGATGGTGACTGCGTGATTGGGAGATGCGTGGCTGCGGGTCTAAGGGTTTCCCATATGGAGGCCATGAGGGACAGGACCCCGGAAGCAGGTTGGGGAAGCAGGCGAGTGTTCCAGACCGGACTTCGTGATGGGCCTGGCCACGTGGTAGAGCGCAGGGATGGGACCCCGGCAAGTCGAGTATCGACGGGCGTTGTCCTCGCTGCATTCCATCTTGTGGAGTGCCTCTTGGCGGCGATCGGGTGCGGGCACTCACAGTGCCCTTCAGGGCCCCGAGGTGGGGGCGGCCCAGCAGACGTGTGGCGCCCGAATGACTTCGCCGGGCTTTTTCCGGCCAATTCTCACGAGCGTTCTGCCCAAACCAGGATTGGTTTGGGCAGAACGCTCGTGAGAATTGGCCGGCGTAGGACAGCCCTGCGGACCGCCGTACTCTCCATGGCCCAGGGCCCTTTCTCGCCCAGGGCATGTTGCTGCCGCCAAGAAATGGCTCGGAAAAGACGCGGCCCACCCCGGCACGCCGGCGCATTGGAGCGTTCCCGGAGCAGAGTTGCAGAACGGGTGGTGGCCTGGTGTGCGCCTCTGTCTTTCGGGTAGATGGGCCGGCCAAGGATGGGGATGACCTCATCTTGGTCTTACAGGTTGATCTCACTCTGAGGGTTGTCCGAAGCACCAGAGGGGCCGATGGAGACTGCGTGGTTGGGAGATGCGTGGCTGCGGGTCTAAGGGTTTCCCATATGGAGGCCATGAATGACAGGACCCCGGAAGCAGGTTGGCGAAGCAGGCGAGTGTTCCAGACCGGACTTCGAGATGGGCCAGGCCCCGTGGTAGAGCGCAGGGATGGGACCCGACAAGTCGAGGATCCACGGGCGTTGTCCTCGCTGCATTCCATCTTGTGGAGTGCCTCTTGGCGGCGATCGGGTACGGGCACTCACAGTGCCCTTCAGGGCCCCGAGGTGAGGGAGGCCCAGCAGACGTGCGGCGCCCGAATGACATCGCCGGGCTTTTTCGGCCAATTCTCACGAGCGTTCTGCGCAAACCAGGATTGGTTTGGGCAGAACGCTCGTGAGAATTGGCCGGCGTAGGACAGCCCTGCGGACCGCGGTGCTCTCCATGGCCCAGGGCCCTTTCTCGCCCAGGGCATGTTGCTGCCGCCAAGAAATGGCTCGGAAAAGACGCGGCCCACCCCGGCACACCGGCTCATTGGAGCGTTCCCGGACAAGAGTTGAAGAACGGGTGGTGGCCTGGTGTGCGCCTCTGTCTTTCGGGTAGATGGGCCGGCCAAGGATGGGGATGCCCTCATCTTGGTCATACAGGTTGATCTCCCTCTGAGGGTTGTCAGAAGCACCAGAGGGGCCGATGGAGACTGCGTGGTTGGGAGATGCGTGGCTGCGGGTCTAAGGGTTTCCCCTATGGAGGCCATGAGGGATAGGACCCCGGAAGCAGGTTGGGGAAGCAGGCGAGTGTTCCAGACCGGACTTCGTGATGGGCCTGGCCCCGTGGTAGAGCGCAGGGATGGGACCCCGGCAAGTCGAGGATCGACGGGCGTTGTCCTCGCTGCATTCCATCTTGTGGAGTGCCTCTTGGCGGCGATCGGGTGCGGGCACTCACAGTGCCCTTCAGGGCCCCGAGGTGGGGGCGGCCCAGCAGACGTGCGGCGCCCGAATGACTTCGCTGGGCTTTTTCCGGCCAATTCTCACGAGCGTTCTGCCCAAACCAGCATTGGTTTGGGCAGAACGCTCGTGAGAATTGGCCGGCGTAGGACAGCCCTGCGGACCGCCGTGCTCTCCATGGCCCAGGGCCCTTTCTCGCCCAGGGCATGTTGCTGCCGCCAAGAAATGGCTCGGAAAAGACGCGGCCCACCCCGGCACACCGGGTCATTGGAGCGTTCCCGGACAAGAGTTGAAGAACGGGTGGTGGCCTGGTGTGTGCCTCTGTCTTTCGGGTAGATGGGCCGGCCAAGGATGGGGATGCCCTCATCTTGGTCATACAGGTTGATCTCCCTCTGAGGGTTGTCCGAAGCACCAGAGGGGCCGATGGAGACTGCGTGGTTGGGAGATGCGTGGCTGCGGGTCTAAGGGTTTCCCATATGGAGGCCATGAGGGACAGGACCCCGGAAGCAGGTTGGGGAAGCAGGCGAGTGTTCCAGATCGGACTTCGAGATGGGCCTGGCCCCGTGGTAGAGCGCAGGGATGGGACCCCGGCAAGTCGAGGATCCACGGGCGTTGTCCTCGCTGCATTCCATCTTGTGGAGTGCCTCTTGGCGGCGATCGGGTGCGGGCACTCACAGTGACCTTCAGGGCCCCGAGGTGGGGGCGGCCCAGCAGACGTGCGGCGCCCGAATGACTTCGCCGGGCTTTTTCCGGCCAATTCTCACGAGCGTTCTGCCCAAACCAGGATTGGTTTGGGCAGAACGCTCGTGAGAATTGGCCGGCGTAGGACAGCCCTGCGGACCGCCGTGCTCTCCATGGCCCAGGGCCCTTTCTCGCCCAGGGCATGTTGCTGCCGCCAAGAAATGGCTCGGAAAAGACGCGGCCCACCCCGGCACGCCGGCTCATTGGAGCGTTCCCGGACAAGAGTTGAAGAACGGGTGGTGGCCTGGTGTGCGCCTCTGTCTTTCGGGTAGATGGGCCGGCCAAGGATGGGGATGCCCTCATCTTGGTCATACAGGTTGATCTCCCTCTGAGGGTTGTCCGAAGCACCAGACGGGCCGATGGAGACTGCGTGGTTGGGAGATGCGTGGCTGCGGGTCTAAGGGTTTCCCATATGGAGGCCATGAGGGACAGGACCCCGGAAGCAGGTTGGGGAAGCAGGCGAGTGTTTAGACCGGACTTCGTGATGGGCCTGGCCCCGTGTTAGAGCGCAGGGATGGGACCCCGGCAAGTCGAGGATCCACGGGCGTTGTCCTCGCTGCATTCCATCTTGTGGAGTGCCTCTTGGCGGCGATCGGGGGCGGGCACTCACAGTGCCCTTCAGGGCCCCGAGGTGGGGGCGGCCCAGCAGACGTGCGGCGCCCAATGACTTCGCCGGGCCTTTTCCGGCCAATTCTCACGAGCGTTCTGCCCAAACCAGGATTGGTTTGGGCAGAACGCTCGTGAGAATTGGCCGGCGTAGGACAGCCCTGCGGACCGCCGTGCTCTCCATGGCCCAGGGCCCTTTCTCGCCAAGGGCATGTTGCTGCCGCCAAGAAATGGCTCCGAAAAGACGCGGCCCACCCCGGCACACCGGCTCATTGGAGCGTTCCCGGAGCAGAGTTGAAGAACGGGTGGTGGCCTGGTTTGCGCCTCTGTCTTTCGGGTAGATGGGCCGGCCAAGGATGGGGATTACCTCATCTTGGTCATACAGGTTGATCTCACCCTGAGGGTTGTCCGAAGCACCAGAGGGGCCGATGGAGACTGCGTGGTTGGGAGATGCGTGGCTGCGGGTCTAAGGGTTTCCCATATGGAGGCCATGAGGGACAGGACCACGGAAGCAGGTTGGGCAAGCAGGCGAGTGTTCCAGACCGGACTTCGTGATGGGCCTGGCCCCGTGGTAGAGCGCAGGGATGGGACCCCGGCAAGTCGAGGATCCACGGGCGTTGTCCTCGCTGCATTCCATCTTGTGGAGTGCCTCTTGGCGGCGATCGTGTGCGGGCACTCACAGTGCCCTTCAGGGCCCCGAGGTGGGGGCGGCCCAGCAGACGTGCGGCGCCCGAATGACTTCGCCGGGCTTTTTCGGGCCAATTCTCACGAGCGTTCTGCCCAAACCAATCCTGGTTTGGGCACAACGCTCGTGAGAATTGGCCGGCGTAGGACAGCCTTAAGGACCGCCGTGCTCTCCATGGCCCAGGGCCCTTTCTCGCCCAGGGCATGTTGCTGCCGCCAAGAAATGGCTCCGAAAAGACGCGGCCCACCCCGGCACGCCGAAGCATTGGAGCGTTCCCGGAACAGAGTTGAAGAACGGGTGGTGGCCTGGTTTGCGCTTCTGTCTTTCGGGTAGATGGGCCGGCCAAGGATGGGGATGACCTCATCTTGGTCATACAGGTTGATCTCACCCTGAGGGTTGTCCGAAGCACCAGAGGGGCCGATGGAGACTGCGTGGTTGGGAGATGCGTGGCTGCGGTTCTAAGGGTTTCCCATATGGAGGCCTTGAGGGACAGGACCCCGGAAGCAGTTTGGGGAAGCAGGCGAGTGTTCCAGACCGGACTTCGTGATGGGCCTGGCCCCGTGGTAGAGCGCAGGGATGGGACCCCGGCAAGTCGAGGATCCACGGGCGTTGTCCTCGCTGCATTCCATCTTGTGGAGTGCCTCATGCCGGCGATCGCGTGCGGGCACTCACAGTGCCCTTCAGGGCCCCGAGGTGGGGGCGGCCCAGCAGACGTGCTGCGCCCGAATGACTTCGCCGGGCTTTTTCCGGCCAATTCTCACGAGCGTTCTGCGCAAACCTGGATTGGTTTGGGCAGAACGCTCGTGAGAATTGGCCGGCGTAGGACAGCCCTGCGGACCGCCGTGCTCTCCATGGCCCAGGGCCCTTTCTCGCCCAGGGCATGTTGCTGCCGCCAAGAAATGGCTCGGAAAAGACGCGGCCCACCCCGGCACACCGGCTCATTGGAGCGTTCCCGGACAAGAGTTGAAGAACGGGTGGTGGCCTGGTGTGTGCCTCTGTCTTTCGGGTAGATGGGCCGGCCAAGGATGGGGATGCCCTCATCTTGGTCATACAGGTTGATCTCCCTCTGAGGGTTGTCCGAAGCACCAGAGGGGCCGATGGAGACTGCGTGGTTGGGAGATGCGTGGCTGCGGGTCTAAGGGTTTCCCATATGGAGGCCATGAGGGACAGGACCCCGGAAGCAGGTTGGGGAAGCAGGCGAGTGTTCCAGATCGGACTTCGAGATGGGCCTGGCCCCGTGGTAGAGCGCAGGGATGGGACCCCGGCAAGTCGAGGATCCACGGGCGTTGTCCTCGCTGCATTCCATCTTGTGGAGTGCCTCTTGGCGGCGATCGGGTGCGGGCACTCACAGTGACCTTCAGGGCCCCGAGGTGGGGGCGGCCCAGCAGACGTGCGGCGCCCGAATGACTTCGCCGGGCTTTTTCCGGCCAATTCTCACGAGCGTTCTGCCCAAACCAGGATTGGTTTGGGCAGAACGCTCGTGAGAATTGGCCGGCGTAGGACAGCCCTGCGGACCGCCGTGCTCTCCATGGCCCAGGGCCCTTTCTCGCCCAGGGCATGTTGCTGCCGCCAAGAAATGGCTCGGAAAAGACGCGGCCCACCCCGGCACGCCGGCTCATTGGAGCGTTCCCGGACAAGAGTTGAAGAACGGGTGGTGGCCTGGTGTGCGCCTCTGTCTTTCGGGTAGATGGGCCGGCCAAGGATGGGGATGCCCTCATCTTGGTCATACAGGTTGATCTCCCTCTGAGGGTTGTCCGAAGCACCAGACGGGCCGATGGAGACTGCGTGGTTGGGAGATGCGTGGCTGCGGGTCTAAGGGTTTCCCATATGGAGGCCATGAGGGACAGGACCCCGGAAGCAGGTTGGGGAAGCAGGCGAGTGTTTAGACCGGACTTCGTGATGGGCCTGGCCCCGTGTTAGAGCGCAGGGATGGGACCCCGGCAAGTCGAGGATCCACGGGCGTTGTCCTCGCTGCATTCCATCTTGTGGAGTGCCTCTTGGCGGCGATCGGGGGCGGGCACTCACAGTGCCCTTCAGGGCCCCGAGGTGGGGGCGGCCCAGCAGACGTGCGGCGCCCAATGACTTCGCCGGGCCTTTTCCGGCCAATTCTCACGAGCGTTCTGCCCAAACCAGGATTGGTTTGGGCAGAACGCTCGTGAGAATTGGCCGGCGTAGGACAGCCCTGCGGACCGCCGTGCTCTCCATGGCCCAGGGCCCTTTCTCGCCAAGGGCATGTTGCTGCCGCCAAGAAATGGCTCCGAAAAGACGCGGCCCACCCCGGCACACCGGCTCATTGGAGCGTTCCCGGAGCAGAGTTGAAGAACGGGTGGTGGCCTGGTTTGCGCCTCTGTCTTTCGGGTAGATGGGCCGGCCAAGGATGGGGATGACCTCATCTTGGTCATACAGGTTGATCTCACCCTGAGGGTTGTCCGAAGCACCAGAGGGGCCGATGGAGACTGCGTGGTTGGGAGATGCGTGGCTGCGGGTCTAAGGGTTTCCCATATGGAGGCCATGAGGGACAGGACCACGGAAGCAGGTTGGGCAAGCAGGCGAGTGTTCCAGACCGGACTTCGTGATGGGCCTGGCCCCGTGGTAGAGCGCAGGGATGGGACCCCGGCAAGTCGAGGATCCACGGGCGTTGTCCTCGCTGCATTCCATCTTGTGGAGTGCCTCTTGGCGGCGATCGTGTGCGGGCACTCACAGTGCCCTTCAGGGCCCCGAGGTGGGGGCGGCCCAGCAGACGTGCGGCGCCCGAATGACTTCGCCGGGCTTTTTCGGGCCAATTCTCACGAGCGTTCTGCCCAAACCAATCCTGGTTTGGGCACAACGCTCGTGAGAATTGGCCGGCGTAGGACAGCCTTAAGGACCGCCGTGCTCTCCATGGCCCAGGGCCCTTTCTCGCCCAGGGCATGTTGCTGCCGCCAAGAAATGGCTCCGAAAAGACGCGGCCCACCCCGGCACGCCGAAGCATTGGAGCGTTCCCGGAGCAGAGTTGAAGAACGGGTGGTGGCCTGGTTTGCGCTTCTGTCTTTCGGGTAGATGGGCCGGCCAAGGATGGGGATGACCTCATCTTGGTCATACAGGTTGATCTCCCTCTGAGGGTTGTCCGAAGCACCAGCGGGGCCTTTGGAGACTGCGTGGTTGGGAGATGCGTGGCTGCGGGACTAAGGGTTTCCCATATGGAGGCCATGAGGGACAGGACCCCGGAAGCAGGTTGGGGAAGCAGGCGAGTGTTCCAGACCGGACTTCGTGATGGGCCTGACCCCGTGGTAGAGCGCAGGGATGGGACCCCGGCAGTAGAGGATCCACGGGCGTTGTCCTCGCTGCATTCCATCTTGTGGAGTGCCTCATGCCGGCGATCGCGTGCGGGCACTCACAGTGCCCTTCAGGGCCCCGAGGTGGGGGCGGCCCAGCAGACGTGCTGCGCCCGAATGACTTCGCCGGGCTTTTTCCGGCCAATTCTCACGAGCGTTCTGCCCAAACCAGGATTGGTTTGGGCAGAACGCTCGTGAGAATTGGCCGGCCTAGGACAGCCCTGTGGACCGCCGTGCTCTCCATGGCCCAGGGCCGTTTCTGGCCCAGGGCATGTTGCTGCCGCCAAGAAATGGCTCGGAAAAGACGCGGCCCACCCCGGCACACCGGCTCATTGGAGCGTTCCCGGACAAGAGTTGAAGAACGGGTGGTGGCCTGGTGTGCGCCTCTGTCTTTCGGGTAGATGGGCCGGCCAAGGATGGGGATGCCCTCATCTTGGTCATACAGGTTGATCTCCCTCTGAGGGTTGTCCGAAGCACCAGAGGGGCCGATGGAGACTGCGTGGTTGGGAGATGCGTGGCTGCGGGTCTAAGGGTTTCCCATATGGAGGCCATGAGGGACAGGACCCCGGAAGCAGGTTGGGGAAGCAGGCGAGTGTTCCAGATCGGACTTCGAGATGGGCCTGGCCCCGTGGTAGAGCGCAGGGATGGGACCCCGGCAAGTCGAGGATCCACGGGCGTTGTCCTCGCTGCATTCCATCTTGTGGAGTGCCTCTTGGCGGCGATCGGGTGCGGGTACTCACAGTGCCCTTCAGGGCCCCGAGGTGGGGGCGGCCCAGCAGACGTGCGGCGCCCGAATGACTTCGCCGGGCTTTTTCCGGCCAATTCTCACGAGCGTTCTGCCCAAACCAGGATTGGTTTGGGCAGAACGCTCGTGAGAATTGGCCGGCGTAGGACAGCCCTGCGGACCGCCGTGCTCTCCATGGCCCAGGGCCCTTTCTCGCCCAGGGCATGTTGCTGCTGCCAAGAACTGGCTCGGAAAAGACGCGGCCCACCCCGGCACGCCGGCTCATTGGAGCGTTCCCGGACAAGAGTTGAAGAACGGGTGGTGGCCTGGTGTGCGCCTCTGTCTTTCGGGTAGATGGGCCGGCCAAGGATGGGGATGCCCTCATCTTGGTCATACAGGTTGATCTCCCTCTGAGGGTTGTCCGAAGCACCAGACGGGCCGATGGAGACTGCGTGGTTGGGAGATGCGTGGCTGCGGGTCTAAGGGTTTCCCATATGGAGGCCATGAGGGACAGGACCCCGGAAGCAGGTTGGGGAAGCAGGCGAGTGTTCCAGACCGGACTTCGTGATGGGCCTGACCCCGTGGTAGAGCGCAGGGATGGGACCCCGGCAAGTCGAGGATCCACGGGCGTTGTCCTCGCTGCATTCCATCTTGTGGAGTGCCTCTTGGCTGCGATCGGTTGCGGGCACTCACAGTGCCCTTCAGGGCCCCGAGGTGGGTGCGGCCCAGCAGACGTGCGGCGCCCGAATGACTTCGCCGGGCTTTTTCCGGCCAATTCTCACGAGCGTTCTGCCCAAACCAGGATTGGTTTGGGCAGAACGCTCGTGAGAATTTGCCGGCGTAGGACAGCCCTGCGGACCGCCGTGCTCTCCATGGCCCAGGACCCTTTCTCGCCCAGGGCATGTTGCTGCCGCCAAGAAATGTCTCGGAAAAGACGCGGCCCACCCCGGCACGCCGGCCAATTGGAGCGTTCCCGGAGCAGAGTTGAAGAACGGGTGGTGGCCTGGTGTGCGCCTCTGTCTTTCGGGTAGATGGGCCGGCCAAGGATGGGGATGACCTCATCTTGGTCATACAGGTTGATCTCCCTCTGAGGGTTGTCCGAAGCACCAGCTGGGCCGATGGAGACTGCGTGGTTGGGAGATGCGTGGCTGCGGGTCTAAGGGTTTCCCATATGGAGGCCATGAGGGAGAGGACCCCGGAAGCAGGTTGGGGAAGCAGGCGAGTGTCCCAGACCGGACTTCGTGATGGGCCTGACCCCGTGGTAGAGCGCAGGGATGGGACCCCGGCAAGTCGAGGATCCACGGGCGTTGTCCTCGCTGCATTCCATCTTGTGGAGTGCCTCATGCCGGCGATCGCGTGCGGGCACTCACAGTGCCCTTCAGGGCCCCGAGGTGGGGGCGGCCCAGCAGACGTGCTGCGCCCGAATGACTTCGCCGGGCTTTTTCCGGCCAATTCTCACGAGCGTTCTGCGCAAACCTGGATTGGTTTGGGCAGAACGCTCGTGAGAATTGGCCGGCGTAGGACAGCCCTGCGGACCGCCGTGCTCTCCATGGCCCAGGGCCCTTTCTCGCCCAGGGCATGTTGCTGCCGCCACGAAATGGCTCGGAAAAGACGCGGCCCACCCCGGCACACCGGCTCATTGGAGCGTTCCCGGACAAGAGTTGAAGAACGGGTGGTGGCCTGGTGTGCGCCTCTGTCTTTCGGGTAGATGGGCCGGCCAAGGATGGGGATGCCCTCATCTTGGTCATACAGGTTGATCTCCCTCTGAGGGTTGTCCGAAGCACCAGAGGCGCCGATGCAGACTGCGTGGTTGGGAGATGCGTGGCTGCGGGTCTAAGGGTTTCCCATATGGAGGCCATGAGGGACAGGACCCCGGAAGCAGGTTGGGGAAGCAGGCGAGTGTTCCAGATCGGACTTCGAGATGGGCCTGGCCCCGTGGTAGAGCGCAGGGATGGGACCCCGGCAAGTCGAGGATCCACGGGCGTTGTCCTCGCTGCATTCCATCTTGTGGAGTGCCTCTTGGCGGCGATCGGGTGCGGGCACTCACAGTGACCTTCAGGGCCCCGAGGTGGGGGCGGCCCAGCAGACGTGCGGCGCCCGAATGACTTCGCCGGACTTTTTCCGGCCAATTCTCACGAGCGTTCTGCCCATACCAGGATTGGTTTGGGCAGAACGCTCGTGAGAATTGGCCGGCGTAGGACAGCCCTGCGGACCGCCGTGCTCTCCATGGCCCAGGGCCCTTTCTCGCCCAGGGCATGTTGCTGCCGCCAAGAAATGGCTCGGAAAAGACGCGGCCCACCCCGGCACGACGGCGCATTGGAGCGTTCCCGGACAAGAGTTGAAGAACGGGTGGTGGCCTGGTGTGCGCCTCTGTCTTTCGGGTAGATGGGCCGGCCAAGGATGGGGATGCCCTCATCTTGGTCATACAGGTTGATCTCCCTCTGAGGGTTGTCCGAAGCACCAGACGGGCCGATGGAGACTGCGTGGTTGGGAGATGCGTGGCTGCGGGTCTAAGGGTTTCCCATATGGAGGCCATGAGGGACAGGACCCCGGAAGCAGGTTGGGGAAGCAGGCGAGTGTTCCAGACCGGACTTCGTGATGGGCCTGGCCCCGTGGTAGAGCGCCGGGATGGGACCCCTGCCAGTCGAGGATCCACGGGTGTTGTCCTCGCTGCATTCCATCTTGTGGAGTGCCTCTTGGCGGCGATCGGGTGCGGGCACTCACAGTGCCCTTCAGTGCCCCGAGGTGGGGGCGGCCCAGCAGACGTACGGCGCCCGAATGACTTCGCCGGGCTTTTCCCAGCCAATTCTCAGGAGCGTTCTGCCCAAACCAATCCTGGTTTGGGCAGAACGCTCGTGAGAATTGGCCGGCGTAGGACAGCCCTGCGGACCGCCGTGCTCGCCAAGGCCCAGGGCACTTTCTCGCCCAGGGCATGTTGCTGCCGCTAAGAAATGGCTCGGAAAAGACGCGGCCCACCCCGGCTCGCCGGCGCATTGGAGCGTTCCCGGAGCAGAGTTGAAGAACGGGTGGTGGCCTTGTGTGCGCCTCTGTCTTTCGGGTAGATGGGCCGGCCAAGAATGGGGATGACCTCATCTTGGTCATACAGGTTTATCTCACTTTGAGGGTTGTCCGAAGCACCAGAGGGGCCGATGGAGACTGCGTGGTTGGGAGATGCGTGGCTGCGGGTCTAAGTGTTTCCCATATGGAGGCCATGAGGGACAGGACCCCGGAAGCAGGTTGGGGAAGCAGGCGAGTGTTCCAGACTGGACTTCGAGATGGGCCTGGCCCCGTGGTAGAGCGCAGGGATGGGACCCCGGCAAGTCGAGGATCCACGGGCGTTGTCCTCGCTGCATTCCATCTTGTGGAGTGCCTCATGCCGGCGATCGCGTGCGGGCACTCACAGTGCCCTTCAGGGCCCCGAGGTGGGGGCGGCCCAGCAGACGTGCGGCGCCCGAATGACTTCGCCGGGCTTTTTCCGGCCAATTCTCACGAGCGTTCTGCGCAAACCAGGATTGGTTTGGGCAGAACGCTCGTGAGAATTGGCCGGCGTAGGACAGCCCTGCGGACCGCCGTGCTCTCCATGGCCCAGGGCCCTTTCTCGCCCAGGGCATGTTGCTGCTGCCAAGAAATGGCTCGGAAAAGACGCGGCCCACCCCGGCACGCCGGCTCATTGGAGCGTTCCCGGACAAGAGTTGAAGAACGGGTGGTGGCCTGGTGTGCGCCTCTGTCTTTCGGGTAGATGGGCCAGCCAAGGATGGGGATGCCCTCATCTTGGTCATACAGGTTGATCTCCCTCTGAGGGTTGTCCGAAGCACCAGAGGGGCCGATGGAGACTGCGTGGTTGGGAGATGCGTGGCTGCGGGTCTAAGGGTTTCCCATATGGAGGCCATGAGGGACAGGACCCCGGAAGCAGGTTGGGGACGCAGGCGAGTGTTCCAGACCGGACTTCGTGATGGGCCTGGCCCCGTTAGAGCGCAGGGATGGGACCCCGGCAAGTCGAGGATCCACGGGCGTTGTCCTCGCTGCATTCCATCTTGTGGAGTGCCTCTTGGCGGCGATCGTGTGCGGGCACTCACAGTGCCCTTCAGCGCCCCGAGGTGGGGGCAGCCCAGCAGACGTGCGGCGCCCGAATGACTTCGCCGGGCTTTTTCCGGCCAATTCTCACAGGCCTTCTGCCCAAACCAGGATTGGTTTGTGCCGAACGCTTGTGAGAATTGGCCGGCGTAGGACAGCCCTGCGGACCGCCGTGCTCTCCATGGCCCAGGGCCCTTTCTCGTCCAGGGCATGTTGCTGCCGCCAAGAAATGGCTCGGAAAAGACGCGGCCCACCCCAGCACGCCGGCGCATTGGAGCGTTCCCGGAGCAGAGTTGAAGAACGGGTGGTGGCCTGGTGTGCGCCTCTGTCTTTCGGGTAGATGGGCCGGCCAAGGATGGGGATGACCTCATCTTGGTCCTACAGGTTGATCTCACTCTGAGGGTTGTCCGAAGCACCAGAGGGGCCGATGGAGACTGCGTGGTTGGGAGATGCGTGGCTGCGGGTCTAAGGGTATCCCATATGGAGGCCATAAGCGACAGGACCCCGGAAGCAGGTTGGGGAAGCAGGCGAGTGTTCCAGACCGGACTTCGTGATGGGCCTGACCCCGTGGTAGAGCGCAGGGATGGGACCCCGGCAAGTCGAGGATCCACGGGCGTTGTCCTCGCTGCATTCCATCTTGTGGAGTGCCTCTTGGCGGCGATCGGGTGCGGGCACTCACAGTGCCCTTCAGGGCCCCGAGGTGGGGGCGGCCCAGCACACGTGCGGCGCCCGAATGACTTCGCCGGGCTTTTTCGGGCCAATTCTCACGAGCGTTCTGCCCAAACCAGGATTGGTTTGGGCAGAACGCTCGTGAGAATTGGCCGGCGTAGGACAGCCTTAAGGACCGCCGTGCTCTCCATGGCCCAGGGCCCTTTCTCGCCCAGGGCATGTTGCTGCCGCCAAGAAATGGCTCCGAAAAGACGCGGCCCACCCCGGCACGCCGAAGCATTGGAGCGTTCCCGGAGCAGAGTTGAAGAACGGGTGGTGGCCTGGTTTGCGCCTCTGTCTTTCGGGTAGATGGGCCGGCCAAGGATGGGGATGACCTCATCTTGGTCATACAGGTTGATCTCACCCTGAGGGTTGTCCGAAGCACCAGAGGGGCCGATGGAGACTGCGTGGTTGGGAGATGCGTGGCTGCGGGTCTAAGGGTTTCCCATATGGAGGCCATGAGGGACAGGACCACGGAAGCAGGTTGGGCAAGCAGGCGAGTGTTCCAGACCGGACTTCGTGATGGGCCTGGCCCCGTGGTAGAGCGCAGGCATCGGACCCCGGCAAGTCGAGGATCCACGGGCGTTGTCCTCGCTGCATTCCATCTTGTGGAGTGCCTCTTGACGGCGATCGGGTGCGGGCACTCACAGTGCCCTTCAGGGCCCCGAGGTGGGGGCGGCCCAGCAGACGTGCGGCGCCCGAATGACTTCGCCGGGCTTTTTCGGGCCAATTCTCACGAGCGTTCTGCCCAAACCAGGATTGGTTTGGGCAGAACGCTCGTGAGAATTGGCCGGCGTAGGACAGCCTTAAGGACCGCCGTGCTCTCCATGGCCCAGGGCCCTTTCTCGCCCAGGGCATGTTGCTGCCGCCAAGAAATGGCTCCGAAAAGACGCGGCCCACCCCGGCACGCCGAAGCATTGGAGCGTTCCCGGAGCAGAGTTGAAGAACGGGTGGTGGCCTGGTTTGCGCCTCTGTCTTTCGGGTAGATGGGCCGGCCAAGGATGGGGATGACCTCATCTTGGTCATACAGGTTGATCTCCCTCTGAGGGTTGTCCGAAGCACCAGCGGGGCCTTTGGAGACTGCGTGGTTGGGAGATGCGTGGCTGCGGGTCTAAGGGTTTCCGATATGGAGGCCATGAGGGACAGGACCCCGGAAGCAGGTTGGGGAAGCAGGCGAGTGTTCCAGACCGGACTTCGTGATGGGCCTGACCCCGTGGTAGAGCGCAGGGTTGGGACCCCGGCAAGTCGAGGATCCACGGGCGTTGTCCTCGCTGCATTCCATCTTGTGGAGTGCCTCTTGGCGGCGATCGTGTGCGGGCACTCACAGTGCCCTTCAGCGCCCCGAGGTGGGGGCAGCCCAGCAGACGTGCGGCGCCCGAATGACTTCGCCGGGCTTTTTCCGGCCAATTCTCACAGGCCTTCTGCCCAAACCAGGATTGGTTTGTGCCGAACGCTTGTGAGAATTGGCCGGCGTAGGACAGCCCTGCGGACCGCCGTGCTCTCCATGGCCCAGGGCCCTTTCTCGTCCAGGGCATGTTGCTGCCGCCAAGAAATGGCTCGGAAAAGACGCGGCCCACCCCAGCACGCCGGCGCATTGGAGCGTTCCCGGAGCAGAGTTGATGAACGGGTGGTGGCCTGGTGTGCGCCTCTGTCTTTCGGGTAGATGGGCCGGCCAAGGATGGGGATGACCTCATCTTGGTCCTACAGGTTGATCTCACTCTGAGGGTTGTCCGAAGCACCAGAGGGGCCGATGGAGACTGCGTGGTTGGGAGATGCGTGGCTGCGGGTCTAAGGGTTTCCCATATGGAGGCCATGAGGGACAGGACCCCGGAAGCAGGTTGGGGAAGCAGGCGAGTGTTCCAGACCGGACTTCGTGATGGGCCTGACACCGTGGTAGAGCGCAGGGATGGGACCCCGGCAGTAGAGGATCCACGGGCGTTGTCCTCGCTGCATTCCATCTTGTGGAGTGCCTCATGCCGTCGATCGCGTGCGGGCACTCACAGTGCCTTTCAGGGCCCCGAGGTGGGGGCGGCCCAGCAGACGTGCTGCGCCCGAATGACTTCGCCGGGCTTTTTCCGGCCAATTCTCACGAGCGTTCTGCGCAAACCAGGATTGGTTTGGGCAGAACGCTCGTGAGAATTGGCCGGCCAAGGACAGCCCTGCGGAACGCCGTGCTCTCCATGGCCCAGGGCCGATTCTCGCCCAGGGCATGTTGCTGCCGCCAAGAAATGGCTCGGAAAAGACGCGGCCCAACCCGGCACACCGGCTCATTGGAGCGTTCCCGGACAAGAGTTGAAGAACGGGTGGTGGCCTGGTGTGCGCCTCTGTCTTTCGGGTAGATGGGCCGGCCAAGGATGGGGATGCCCTCATCTTGGTCATACAGGTTGATCTCCCTCTGAGGGTTGTCCGAAGCACCAGAGGGGCCGATGGAGACTGCGTGGTTGGGAGATGCGTGGCTGCGGGTCTAAGGGTTTCCCATATGGAGGCCATGAGGGACAGGACCCCGGAAGCAGGTTGGGGAAGCAGGTGAGTGTTCCAGACCGGACTTCGAGACGGGCCTGGCCCCGTGTTAGAGCGCAGGGATGGGACCCCGGCAAGTAGAGGATCCACGGGCGTTGTCCTCGCTGCATTCCATCTTGTGGAGTGCCTCTTGGCGGCGATCGGGTGCGGGCACTCACAGTGCCCTTCAGGGCCCCGAGGTGGGGGCGGCCCAGCAGACGTGCGGCGCCCGAATGACTTCGCCGGGCCTTTTCCGGCCAATTCTCACGAGCGTTCTGCCCAAACCAGGATTGGTTTGGGCAGAACGCTCGTGAGAATTGGCCGGCGTAGGACAGCCCTGCGGACCGCCGTGCTCTCCATGCTCCAGGGCCCTTTCTCGCCCAGGGCATGTTGCTGCCGCCAAGAAATGGCTCGGAAAAGACTCGGCCCACCCCGGCACGCCGGCACATTGGAGCGTTCCCGGAGCAGAGTCGAAGAACGGGTGGTGGCCTGGTGTGCGCCTCTGTCTTTCGGGTAGATGGGCCGGCCAAGGATGGGGATGCCCTCATCTTGGTCATACAGGTTGATCTCCCTCTGAGGGTTGTCCGAAGCACCAGCGGGGTCGATGGAGACTGCGTGGTTGGGAGATGCGTGGCTGCGGGTCTAAGGGTTTCCCATATGGAGGCCATGAGGGACAGGACCCCGGAAGCAGGTTGGGGAAGCAGGCGAGTGTTCCAGACCGGACTTCGTGATGGGCCTGGCCCCGTGGTGGAGCGCAGGGATGGCACCCCGGCAAGTCGAGGATCCACGGGCATTGTCCTCGCTGCATTCCATCTTGTGGAGTGCCTCTTGGCGGCGATCGTGTGCGGGCCCTCACAGTGCCCTTCAGGGCCCCGAGGTGGGGGCGGCCCAGCAGACGTGCGGCGCCCGAATGACTTCGCCGGGCTTTTTCCGGCCAATTCTCACGAGCGTTCTGCCCAAACCAGGATTGGTTTGTGCCGAACGCTCGTGAGAATTGGCCGGCGTAGGACAGCCCTGCGGACCGCCGTGCTCTCCATGGCCCAGGGCCCTTTCTCGCCCAGGGCATGTTGCTGCCGCCAAGAAATGGCTCGGAAAAGACGCGGCCCACCTCGGCACGCCGGCTCATTGGAGCGTTCCCGGACAAGAGTTGAAGAACGGGTGGTGGCCTGGTGTGCGCCTCTGTCTTTCGGGTAGATGGGCCGGCCAAGGATGGGGATGCCCTCATCTTGGTCATACAGGTTGATCTCCCTCTGAGGGTTGTCCGAAGCACCAGCGGGGCCTTTGGAGACTGGGTGGTTGGGAGATGCGTGGCTGCGGGTCTAAGGGTTTCCCATATGGAGGCCATGAGGGACAGGACCCCGGAAGCAGGTTGGGGAAGCAGGCGAGTGTTCCAGACCGGACTTCGTGATGGGCCTGACCCCGTGGTAGAGCGCAGGGATGGGACCCCGGCAGTAGAGGATCCACGGGCGTTGTCCTCGCTGCATTCCATCTTGTGGAGTGCCTCATGCCGGCGATCGCGTGCGGGCACTCACAGTGCCCTTCAGGGCCCCGAGGTGGGGGCGGCCCAGCAGACGTGCTGCGCCCGAATGACTTCGCCGGGCTTTTTCCGGCCAATTCTCATGAGCGTTCTGCGCAAACCAGGATTGGTTTGGGCAGAACGCTCGTGAGAATTGGCCGGCCTAGGACAGCCCTGCGGACCGCCGTGCTCTCCATGGCCCAGGGCCGTTTCTGGCCCAGGGCATGTTGCTGCCGCCAAGAAATGGCTCGGAAAAGACGCGGCCCACCCCGGCACACCGGCTCATTGGAGCGTTCCCGGACAAGAGTTGAAGAACGGGTGGTGGCCTGGTGTGCGCCTCTGTCTTTCGGGTAGATGGGCCGGCCAAGGATGGGGATGCCCTCATCTTGGTCATACAGGTTGATCTCCCTCTGAGGGTTGTCCGAAGCACCAGAGGGGCCGATGGAGACTGCGTGGTTGGGAGATGCGTGGCTGCGGGTCTAAGGGTTTCCCATATGGAGGCCATGAGGGACAGGACCCCGGAAGCAGGTTGGGGAAGCAGGCGAGTGTTCCAGATCGGACTTTGAGATGGGCCTGGCCCCGTGGTAGAGCGCAGGGATGGGACCCCGGCAAGTCGAGGATCCACGGGCGTTGTCCTCGCTGCATTCCATCTTGTGGAGTGCCTCTTGGCGGCGATCGGGTGCGGGCACTCACAGTGCCCTTCAGGGCCCCGAGGTGGGGGCGGCCCAGCAGACGTGCGGCGCCCGAATGACTTCGCCGGGCTTTTTCCGGCCAATTCTCACGAGCGTTCTGCCCAAACCAGGATTGGTTTGGGCAGAACGCTCGTGAGAATTGGCCGGCGTAGGACAGCCCTGCGGACCGCCGTGCTCTCCATGGCCCAGGGCCCTTTCTCGCCCAGGGCATGTTGCTGCTGCCAAGAAATGGCTCGGAAAAGACGCGGCCCACCCCGGCACGCCGGCTCATTGGAGCGTTCCCGGACAAGAGTTGAAGAACGGGTGGTGGCCTGGTGTGCGCCTCTGTCTTTCGGGTAGATGGGCCGGCCAAGGATGGGGATGCCCTCATCTTGGTCATGCAGGTTGATCTCCCTCTGAGGGTTGTCCGAAGCACCAGACGGGCCGATGGAGACTGCGTGGTTGGGAGATGCGTGGCTGCGGGTCTAAGGGTTTCCCATATGGAGGCCATGAGGGACAGGACCCCGGAAGCAGGTTGGGGACGCAGGCGAGTGTTCCAGACCGGACTTCGTGATGGGCCTGGCCCCGTTATAGCGCAGGGATGGGACCCCGGCAAGTCGAGGATCCACGGGCGTTGTCCTCGCTGCATTCCATCTTGTGGAGTGCCTCATGCCGGCGATCGCGTCCGGGCACTCACAGTGCCCTTCAGGGCCCCGAGGTGGGGGCGGCCCAGCAGACGTGCTGCGCCCGAATGACTTCGCCGGGCTTTTTCGGGCCAATTCTCACGAGCGTTCTGCCCAAACCAGGATTGGTTTGGGCAGAACGCTCGTGAGAATTGGCCGGCGTAGGACAGCCTTAAGGACCGCCGTGCTCTCCATGGCCCAGGGCCCTTTCTCGCCCAGGGCATGTTGCTGCCGCCAAGAAATGGCTCCGAAAAGACGCGGCCCACCCCGGCACGCCGAAGCATTGGAGCGTTCCCGGAGCAGAGTTGAAGAACGGGTGGTGGCCTGGTTTGCGCCTCTGTCTTTCGGGTAGATGGGCCGGCCAAGGATGGGGATGACCTCATCTTGGTCATACAGGTTGATCTCACCCTGAGGTTTGTCCGAAGCACCAGAGGGGCCGATGGAGACTGCGTGGTTGGGAGATGCGTGGCTGCGGGTCTAAGGGTTTCCCATATGGAGGCCATGAGGGACAGGACCACGGAAGCAGGTTGGGGAAGCAGGCGAGTGTTCCAGACCGGACTTCGTGATGGGCCTGGCCCCGTGGTAGAGCGCAGGCATCGGACCCCGGCAAGTCGAGGATCCACGGGCGTTGTCCTCGCTGCATTCCATCTTGTGGAGTGCCTCTTGTCGGCGATCGGGTGCGGGCACTCACAGTGCCCTTCAGGGCCCCGAGGTGGGGGCGGCCCAGCAGACGTGCGGCGCCCGAATGACTTCGCCGGGCTTTTTCCGGCCAATTCTCACGAGCGTTCTGCGCAAACCAGGATTGGTTTGGGCAGAACGCTCGTGAGAATTGGCCGGCGTAGGAAAGCCCTGCGGACCGCCGTGCTCTCCATGGCCCAGGGCCCTTTCTCGCCCAGGGCATGTTGCTGCCGCCAAGAAATGGCTCGGAAAAGACGCGGCCCACCCCTGCTCGCCGGCTCATTGGAGCGTTCCCGGACAAGAGTTGAAGAACTAGTGGTGGCCTGGTGTGCGCCTCTGTCTTTCGGGTAGTTGGGCCGGCCAAGGATGGGGATGCCCTCATCTTGGTCATACAGGTTGATCTCACTCTGAGGGTTGTCCGATGCACCAGAGGGGCCGATGGAGACTGCGTGGTTGGGAGATGCGTGGCTGCGGGTCTAAGGGTTTCCCATATGGAGGCCATGAGGGACAGGACCCCGGAAGCAGGTTGGGGAAGCAGGCGAGTGTTCCAGACCGGACTTCGTGATGGGCCTGGCCCCGTGGTAGAGCGCAGGGATGGGACCCCGGCAAGTCGAGGATCCACGGGCGTTGTCCTCGCTGCATTCCATCTTGTGGAGTGCCTCTTGGCGGCGATCGTGTGCGGGCACTCACAGTGCCCTTCAGCGCCCCGAGGTGGGGGCAGCCCAGCAGACGTGCGGCGCCCGAATGACTTCGCCGGGCTTTTTCCGGCCAATTCTCACAGGCCTTCTGCCCAAACCAGGATTGGTTTGTGCCGAACGCTCGTGAGAATTGGCCGGCGTAGGACAGCCCTGCGGACCGCCGTGCTCTCCATGGCCCAGGGCCCTTTCTCGTCCAGGGCATGTTGCTGCCGCCAAGAAATGGCTCGGAAAAGACGCGGCCCACCCCAGCACGCCGGCGCATTGGAGCGTTCCCGGAGCAGAGTTGAAGAACGGGTGGTGGCCTGGTGTGCGCCTCTGTCTTTCGGGTAGATGGGCCGGCCAAGGATGGGGATGACCTCATCTTGGTCCTACAGGTTGATCTCACTCTGAGGGTTGTCCGAAGCACCAGAGGGGCCGATGGAGACTGCGTGGTTGGGAGATGCGTGGCTGCGGGTCTAAGGGTATCCCATATGGAGGCCATGAGGGACAGGACCCCGGAAGCAGGTTGGGCAAGCAGGCGAGTGTTCCAGACCGGTCTTCGTGATGGGCCTGACCCCGTGGTAGAGCGCAGGGATGGGACCCCGGCAAGTCGAGGATCCACGGGCGTTGTCCTCGCTGCATTCCATCTTGTGGAGTGCCTCTTGGCGGCGATCGGGTGCGGGCACTCACAGTGCCCTTCAGGGCCCCGAGGTGGGGGCGGCCCAGCAGACGTGCGGCGCCCGAATGACTTCGCCGGGCTTTTTCGGGCCAATTCTCACGAGCGTTCTGCCCAAACCAGGATTGGTTTGGGCAGAACGCTCGTGAGAATTGGCCGGCGTAGGACAGCCTTAAGGACCGCCGTGCTCTCCATGGCCCAGGGCCCTTTCTCGCCCAGGGCATGTTGCTGCCGCCAAGAAATGGCTCCGAAAAGACGCGGCCCACCCCGGCACGCCGAAGCATTGGAGCGTTCCCGGAGCAGAGTTGAAGAACGGGTGGTGGCCTGGTTTGCGCCTCTGTCTTTCGGGTAGATGGGCCGGCCAAGGATGGGGATGACCTCATCTTGGTCATACAGGTTGATCTCACCCTGAGGGTTGTCCGAAGCACCAGAGGGGCCGATGGAGACTGCGTGGTTGGGGGATGCGTGGCTGCGGGTCTAAGGGTTTCCCATATGGAGGCCATGAGGGACAGGACCACGGAAGCAGGTTGGGCAAGCAGGCGAGTGTTCCAGACCGGACTTCGTGATGGGCCTGGCCCCGTGGTAGAGCGCAGGCATCGGACCCCGGCAAGTCGAGGATCCACGGGCGTTGTCCTCGCTGCATTCCATCTTGTGGAGTGCCTCTTGACGGCGATCGGGTGCGGGCACTCACAGTGCCCTTCAGGGCCCCGAGGTGGGGGCAGCCCAGCAGACGTGCGGCGCCCGAATGACTTCGCCGGGCTTTTTCCGGCCAATTCTCACGAGCGTTCTGCGCAAACCAGGATTGGTTTGGGCAGAACGCTCGTGAGAATTGGCCGGCGTAGGAAAGCCCTGCGGACCGCCGTGCTCTCCATGGCCCAGGGCCCTTTCTCGCCTAGGGCATGTTGCTGCCGCCAAGAAATGGCTCGGAAAAGACGCGGCCCACCCCGGCTCGCCGGCTCATTGGAGCGTTCCCGGACAAGAGTTGAAGAACTGGTGGTGGCCTGGTGTGCGCCTCTGTCTTTCGGGTAGTTGGGCCGGCCAAGGATGGGGATGCCCTCATCTTGGTCATACAGGTTGATCTCACTCTGAGGGTTGTCCGAAGCACCAGAGGGGCCGATGGAGACTGCGTGGTTGGGAGATGCGTGGCTGCGGGTCTAAGGGTTTCCCATATGGAGGCCATGAGGGACAGGACCCCGGAAGCAGGTTGGGGAAGCAGGCGAGTGTTCCCGACCGGACTTCGTGATGGGCCTGGCCCCGTGGTAGAGCGCAGGGATGGGACCCCGGCCAGTCGATGATCCACGGGCGTTGTCCTCGCTGCATTCCATCTTGTGTAGTGCCTCTTGGCGGCGATCGGGTGCGGGCACTCACAGTGCCCTTCAGGGCCCCGACGTGGGGGCGGCCCATCAGACGTACGGCGCCCGAATGACTTCGCCGGGCTTTTTCCGGCCAATTCTCACGAGCGTTCTGCCCAAACCAATCCTGGTTTGGGCAGAACGCTCGTGAGAATTGGCCGGCGTAGGACAGCCCTGCGGACCGCCGTGCTCTCCATGGCCCAGGGCCCTTTCTCGCCCAGGGCATGTTGCTGCCGCCAAGAAATGGCTCGGAAAAGACGCGGCCCACCCCGGCACGCCGGCGCATTGGAGCGTTCCCGGAGCAGAGTTGAAGAACGGGTGGTGGCCTGGTGTGCGCCTCTGTCTTTCGGGTAGATGGGCCGGCCAAGGATGGGGATGATCTCATCTTGGTCATACAGGTTGATCACACTCTGAGGGTTGTCCGAAGCACCAGAGGGGCCGATGGAGACTGCGTGGTTGGGGGATGCGTGGCTGCGGTTCTAAGGGTTTCCCATATGGAGGCCTTGAGGGACAGGACCCCGGAAGCAGTTTGGGGAAGCAGGCGAGTGTTCCAGACCGGACTTCGTGATGGGCCTGGCCCCGTGGTAGAGCGCAGGGATGGGACCCCGGCAAGTCGAGGATCCACGGCGTTGTCCTCGCTGCATTCCATCTTGTGGAGTGCCTCTTGGCGGCGATCGGGTGCGGGCACTCACAGTGCCCTTCAGGGCCCCGAGGTGGGGGCGGCCCAGCAGACGTGCGGCGCCCGAATGACTTCGCCGGGCTTTTTCCGGCCAATTCTCACGAGCGTTCTGCCCAAACCAGGATTGGTTTGGGCAGAACGCTCGTGAGAATTGGCCGGCGTAGGACAGCCCTGCGGACCGCCGTGCTCTCCATGGCCCAGGACCCTTTCTCGCCCAGGGCATGTTGCTGCCGCCAAGAAATGTCTCGGAAAAGACGCGGCCCTCCCCGGCACGCTGGCCAATTGGAGCGTTCCCGGAGCAGAATGAAGAACGGGTGGTGGCCTGGTGTGCGCCTCTGTCTTTCGGGTAGATGGGCCGGCCAAGGATGGGGATGACCTCATCTTGGTCATACAGGTTGATCTCCCTCTGAGGGTTGTCCGAAGCACCAGCGGGGCCGATGGAGACTGCGTGGTTGGGAGATGCGTGGCTGCGGGTCTAAGGGTTTCCCATATGGAGGCCATGAGGGACAGGACCCCGGAAGCAGGTTGGGGAAGCAGGCGAGTGTTCCAGACCGGACTTCGTGATGGGCCTGACCCCGTGGTAGAGCGCAGGGATGGGACCCCGGCAAGTCGAGGATCCACGGGCGTTGTCCTCGCTGCATTCCATCTTGTGGAGTGCCTCATGCCGGCGATCGCGTGCGGGTACTCACAGTGCCCTTCAGGGCCCCGAGGTGGGGGCGGCCCAGCAGACGTGCTGCGCCCGAATGACTTCGCCGGGCTTTTTCCGGCCATTTCTCACGAGCGTTCTGCGCAAACCTGGATTGGTTTGGGCAGAACGCTCGTGAGAATTGGCCGGCGTAGGACAGCCCTGCGGACCGCCGTGCTATCCATGGCCCAGGGCCCTTTCTCGCCCAGGGCATGTTGCTGCCGCCACGAAACGGCCTCGGAAAAGACGCGGCCCACCCCGGCACACCGGCTCATTGGAGCGTTCCCGGACAAGAGTTGAAGAACGGGTGGTGGCCTGGTGTGCGCCTCTGTCTTTCGGGTAGATGGGCCGGCCAAGGATGAGGATGCCCTCATCTTGGTCATACAGGTTGATCTCCCTCTGAGGGTTGTCTGAAGCACCAGAGGGGCCGATGGAGACTGCGTGGTTGGGAGATGCGTGTCTGCGGGTCTAAGGGTTTCCCATATGGAGGCCATGAGGGACAGGACCCCGGAATCAGGTTGGGGAAGCAGGCGATTGTTCCAGATCGGACTTCGAGATGGGCCTGGCCCCGTGGTAGAGCGCAGGGATGGGACCCCGGCAAGTCGAGATTCCACGGGCGTTGTCCTCGCTGCATTCCATCTTGTGGAGTGCCTCTTGGCGGCGATCGGGTGCGGGCACTCACAGTGACCTTCAGGGCCCCGAGGTGGGGGTGGCCCAGCAGACGTGCGGCGCCCGAATGACTTCGCCGGGCTTTTTCCGGCCAATTCTCACGAGCGTTCTGCCCAAACCAATCCTGGTTTGGGCAGAACGCTCGTGAGAATTGGCCGGCGTAGGACAGCCCTGCGGACCGCCGTGCTCTCCATGGCCCAGGGCCCTTTCTCGCCCAGGGCATGTTGCTGCCGCCAAGAAATGGCTCGGAAAAGACGCGGCCCACCCCGGCACGCCGGCGCATTGGAGCGTTCCCGGAGCAGAGTTGAAGAACGGGTGGTGGCCTGGTGTGCGCCTCTGTCTTTCGGGTAGATGGGCCGGCCAAGGATGGGGATGATCTCATCTTGGTCATACAGGTTGATCTCCCTCTGAGGGTTGTCCGAAGCACCAGACGGGCCGATGGAGACTGCGTGGTTGGGAGATGCGTGGCTGCGGGTCTAAGGGATTCCCATATGGAGGCCATGAGGGACAGGACCCCGGAAGCAGGTTGGGGACGCAGGCGAGTGTTCCACACCGGACTTCGTGATGGGCCTGGCCCCGTGTTAGAGCGCAGGGATGGGACCCCGGCAAGTCGAGGATCCACGGGCGTTGTCCTCGCTGCATTCCATCTTGTGGAGTGCCTCATGCCGGCGATCGCGTGCGGGCACTCACAGTGCCCTTCAGGGCCCCGAGGTGGGGGCGGCCCAGCAGACGTGCGGCGCCCGAATGACTTCGCCGGGCCTTTTCCGGCCAATTCTCACGAGCGTTCTGCCCAAACCAGGATTGGTTTGGGCAGAACGCTCGTGAGAATTGGCCGGCGTAGGACAGCCCTGCGGACCGCCGTGCTCCATGGCCCAGGGCCCTTTCTCGCCAAGGGCATGTTGCTGCCGCCAAGAAATGGCTCGGAAAAGACGCGGCCCACCCCGGCACGCCGGCTCATTGGAGCGTTCCCGGACAAGAGTTGAAGAACGGGTGGTGGCCTGGTGTGCGCCTCTGTCTTTCGGGTAGATGGGCCGGCCAAGGATGGGGATGCCCTCATCTTGGTCATACAGGTTGATCTCACTCTGAGGGTTATCCGAAGCACCAGAGGGGCCGATGGAGACTGCGTGGTTGGGAGATGCGTGGCTGCGGGTCTAAGGGTTTCCCATATGGAGGCCATGAGGGACAGGACCCCGGAAGCAGGTTGGGGAAGCAGGCGAGTGTTCCAAACCGGACTTCGAGATGGGCCTGGCCCCGTGGTAGAGCGCAGGGATGGGACCCCGGCAAGTCGAGGATCCACGGGCGTTGTCCTCGCTGCATTCCATCTTGTGGAGTGCCTCTTGGCGGCGATCGGGTGCGGGAACTCACAGTGCCCTTCAGGTCCCCGAGGTGGGGGCGGCCCAGCAGACGTGCGGCGCCCGAATGACTTCGCCGGGCTTTTTCCGGCCAATTCTCACGAGCCTTCTGCCCAAACCAGGATTGGTTTGGGCAGAACGCGCGTGAGAATTGGCCGGCGTAGGACAGCCCTGCGGACCGCCGTGCTCTCCATGGCCCAGGGCCCTTTCTCGCCCAGGGCATGTTGCTGCCGCCAAGAAATGGCTCGGAAAAGACGCGGCCCACTCCGGCACGCCGGCGCATTGGAGCGTTCCCGGAGCAGAGTTGAAGAACGGGTGGTGGCCTGGTGTGCGCCTCTGTCTTTCGGGTAGATGGGCTGTCCAAGGATGGGGATGACCTCATCTTGTTCATACAGGTTTATTTCACTCTGAGGGTTGTCCGAAGCACCAGAGGGGCCGATGGAGACTGCGTGGTTGGGAGATGCGTGGCTGCGGGTCTAAGGGTTTCCCATATGGAGGCCATGAGGGAGAGGACCCCGGAAGGAGGTTGGGGAAGCATGCGAGCGTTCCAGACCGGACTTCGTGATGGGCCTGGCCCCGTGGTAGAGCGCAGGGATGAGACCCCTGCCAGTCGAGGATCCACGGGCATTGTCCTCGCTGCACTCCATCTTGTGGAGTGCCTCTTGGCGGCGATCGGGTGCGGGCACTCACAGTGCCCTTCAGGGCCCCGAGGTGGGGGAGGCCCAGCAGACGTGCGGCGCCCGAATGACTTCGCCGGGCTTTTTCCGGCCAATTCTCACGAGCGTTCTGCCCAAACCAGGATTGGGTCGTAAAACAGCCCTGCGGACCGCCGTGCTCTCCATGGCCCAGGGCCCTTTCTCGCCCAGGGCATGTTGCTGCCGCCAAGAAATGGCTCGGAAAAGACGCGGCCCACCCCGGCACGCCGGCGCATTGGAGCGTTCCCGGAGCAGAGTTGAAGAACGGGTGGTGGCCTGGTGTGCGCCTCTGTCTTTCGGGTAGATGGGCCGGCCAAGGATGGGGATGACCTCATCTTGGTCATACAGGTTTATCTCCCTCTGAGGGTTGTCCGACGCACCAGAGGGGCCGATGGAGACTGCGTGGTTGGGAGATGCGTGGCTGCGGGTCTAAGGGTTTCCCATATGGAGGCCATGAGGGACAGGACCCCGAAAGCAGGTTGCGGAAGCAGGCGAGTGTTCCAGACCGGACTTCGAGATGGGCCTGGCCCCGTGGTAGAGCGCAGGGATGGGACCCCTGCAAGTCGAGGATCCACGGGTGTTGTCCTCGCTGCATTCCATCTTGTGGAGTGCCTCTTGGCGGCGATCGGGTGCGGGCACTCACAGTGCCCTTCAGTGCCCCGAGGTGGGGGCGGCCCAGCAGACGTGCGGCGCCCGAATGACTTCGCCGGGCTTTTTCCAGCCAATTCTCACGAGCGTTCTGCCCAAACCAATCCTGGTTTGGGCAGAACGCTCGTGAGAATTGGCCGGCGTAGGACAGCCCTGGGGACCGCCGTGCTCGCCAAGGCCCAGGGCACTTTCTCGCCCAGGGCATGTTGCTGCCGCCAAGAAATGGCTCGGAAAAGACGCGGCCCACCCCGGCTCGCCGGCGCATTGCAGCGTTCCCGGAGCAGAGTTGAAGAACGGGTGGTGGCCTTGTGTGCGCCTCTGTCTTTCGGGTAGATGGGCCGGCCAAGAATGGGGATGACCTCATCTTGGTCATACAGGTTTATCTCACTCTGAGGGTTGTCCGAAGCACCAGAGGGGCCGATGGAGACTGCGTGGTTGGGAGATGCGTGGCTGCGGGTCTAAGGGTTTCCCATATGGAGGCCATGAGGGACAGGACCCCGGAAGCAGGTTGGGGAAGCAGGCGAGTGTTCCAGACTGGACTTCGAGATGGGCCTGGCCCCGTGGTAGAGCGCAGGGATGGGACCCCGGCAAGTCGAGGATCCACGGGCGTTGTCCTCGCTGCATTCCATCTTGTGGAGTGCCTCTTGGCGGCGATCGGGTGCGGGCACTCACAGTGCCCTTCAGGGCCCCGAGGTGGGGGCGGCCCAGCAGACGTGCGGCGCCCGAATGACTTCGCCGGGATTCTTCCGGCCAATTCTCACGAGCGTTCTGCCCAAACCAGGATTGGTTTGGGCAGAACGCTCGTGAGAATTGGCCGGCGTAGGACAGCCCTGTGGACCGCCGTGCTCTCCATGGCCCAGGGCCCTTTCTCGCCCAGGGCATGTTGCTGCCGCCAAGAAATGGCTCGGAAAAGACGCGGCCCACCCCGGCACGCAGGCGCATTGGAGCGTTCCCGGAGCAGAGTTGAAGAACGTGTGGTGGCCTGGTGTGCGCCTCTGTCTTTCGGGTAGATGGGCCGGCCAAGGATGGGGATGCCCTCATCTTGGTCATACAGGTTTATCTCACTCTGAGGGTTGTCCGAAGCACCAGAGGGGCCGATGGAGACTGCGTGGTTGGGAGATGCGTGGCTGCGGGTCTAAGGGTTTCCCATATGGAGGCCATGAGGGACAGGACCCCGGAAGCAGGTTGGGGAAGCAGGCGAGTGTTCCAAACCGGACTTCGTGATGGGCATGGCCCCGTGATAGAGCGCACGGATGGGACCCCGGCAAGTCGAGGATCCACGGGCGTTGTCCTCGCTGCATTCCATCTTGTGGAGTGCCTCTTGGCGGCGATCGGGTGCGGGCACTCACAGTGCCCTTCAGGGCCCAGACGTGGGGCGGCCCAGCAGACGTGCGGCGCACGAATGACTTCGCCGGGCTTTTTCCGGCCAATTCTCACAAGCGTTCTGCCCAAACCAGGATTGGTTTTGGCAGAACGTTCGCGAGAATTGGCCGGCGTAGGACAGCCCTGCGGACCGCCGTGCTCTCCATGGCCCAGGGCCCTTTCTCGCCCAGGGCATGTTGCTGCCGCCAAGAAATGGCTCGGAAAAGACGCCGTCCACTCCGGCACGCCGGCGCATTGGAGCGTTCCCGGAGCAGAGTTTAAGAACGGGTGGTGGCCTGGTGTGCGCCTCTGTCTTTCGGGTAGATGGGCTGTCCAAGGATGGGGATGACCTCATCTTGTTCATACAGGTTTATGTCACTCTGAGTGTTTTCCGAAGCACCAGAGGGGCCGATGGAGACTTCGTGGTTGGGAGATGCGTGGCTGCGGGTCTAAGGGTTTCCCATATGGAGGCCATGAGGGACAGGACCCCGAAAGCAGGTTGGGGAAGCAGGCAAGTGTTCCAGACCGGACTTCGTGATGGGCCTGGCCCCGTGGTAGAGCGCAGGGATGGGACCCCTGCCAGTAGAGGATCCACGGGCGTTGTCCTCGCTGCATTCCATCTTGTGGAGTGCCTCTTGGCGTCGATCGGGTGCGGGCACTCACAGTGCCCTTCAGGGCCCCGAGGTGGGGGCGGCTCAGCAGACGTGCGGCGCCGGAATGACTTCGCCGGGCTTTTTCCGGCCAATTCTCAGGAGCGTTCTGCCCAAACCAGGATTGGGGCGTAGAACAGCCCTGCGGACCGCCGTTCTCCATGGCCCAGGGCCCTTTCTCGCCCAGGGCATGTTGCTGCCGCCAAGAAATGACTCGGAAAAGACGCGGCCCACCCCGGCACGACATCGCATTGGAGCGTTCCCGGAGCAGAGTTGAAGAACGGGTGGTGGCCTGGTGTGCGTCTCTGTCTTGCGGGCAGATGGGCCCGCCAAGGATGGGGATGACCTCATCTTGGTCGTACAGGTTTATCTCACTCTGAGGGTTGTCCGAAGCGCCAGAGGGGCCGATGGAGACGGCGTGGTTGGGAGATGCGTTGCTGCGGGTCTAAGGGTTTCTGGTATGGAGGCCATGAGGGACAGGACCCCGGAAGCATGTTGGGGAAGCAGGGAGTGTCGCAGACCGGACTTCGGAATGGGCCTGGCCCCATGGGAGAGCGCAGGGATGGGACCCCTGCAAGTCGAGGATCCACGGGCGTTGTCCTCGCTGCATTCCATCTCGTGAAGTGCCCCTTGGCGGATATCGGGTGCGGGCACTCACCATGCCCTTCAAGGCCCCGAGGTGGGGGCCGACCAGCAGACGTGCGGCGCCCGAATGACTTCGCCGGGCTTCTTCCGGCCAATTCTCACGAGCGTTCTCCCCAAACCAGGATTAGTTTGGGCAGAACGCTCGTGAGTATTGGCCGGCATAGGACAGCCCTGTGGACCGCCGTGCTCTCCATAGCCCAGGGCCCTTTCTCGCCCAGGCCATGTTGCTGCCGCCAAAAAATTGCTCGGAAAAGACGCGGCCAACCCCGGCCCGACAGCGCATTGGAGCGTTCCCGGAGCAGAGTTGAAGAACGGGTGGTGGCCTGGAGTGCGTCTCTGTCTTGCGGGCAAATGGGCCCGCCAAGGATGGGGATGACCTCATCTTGGTCGTACAGGTTTATCTCACTCTGAGGGTTGTCCGAAGCGCCAGAGGGGCCGATGGAGACGGCGTGGTTGGGAGATGCGTTGCTGCGGGTCTAAGGGTTTCTGGTATGGAGGCCATGAGGGACAGGACCCCGGAAGCATGTTGGGGAAGCAGGGAGTGTCGCAGACCGGACTTCGGGATGGGCCTGGCCCCATGGGAGAGCGCAGGGATGGGACCCCTGCAAGTAGAGGATCCACGGGCGTTGTCCTCGCTGCATTCCATCTCGTGAAGTGCCCCTTGGCGGATATCGGGTGCGGGCACTCACCATGCCCTTCAAGGCCCCGAGGTGGGGGCCGACCAGCAGACGTGCTGCGCCCGAATGACTTCGCCGGGCTTCATCTGGGCAATTCTCACGAGCGTTCTGCCCAAACCAGGATTGGTTTGGGCAGAACGCTCGTGAGAATTGGCCGGCGTAGGACCGCCCTGGGGACCGCCGTGCTCTCCATGGCCCAGGGCCCTTTCTCGCCCAGGGCATGTTGCTGCCGCCAGGAAATGGCTCGGAAAAGACGCGGCCCACCCCGGCACGCCGGCGCATCGGAGCGTTCCCGGAGCAGAGTTGAAGAACGGGTGGTGGCCTGGTGTGCGCCTCTGTCTTTCGGGTAGATGGGCCGGCCAAGGATGGGGATGCCCTCACCTTGGTCATACAGGTTGATCTCACTCTGAGGGTTGTCCGAAGCACCAGAGGGGCCGATGGTGACTGCGTGATTGGGAGATGCGTGGCTGCGGGTCTAAGGGTTTCCCATATGGAGGCCATGAGGGACAGGACCCCGGAAGCAGGTTGGGGAAGCAGGCGAGTGTTCCAGACCGGACTTCGTGATGGGCCTGGCCACGTGGTAGAGCGCAGGGATGGGACCCCGGCAAGTCGAGTATCGACGGGCGTTGTCCTCGCTGCATTCCATCTTGTGGAGTGCCTCTTGGCGGCGATCGGGTGCGGGCACTCACAGTGCCCTTCAGGGCCCCGAGGTGGGGGCGGCCCAGCAGACGTGTGGCGCCCGAATGACTTCGCCGGGCTTTTTCCGGCCAATTCTCACGAGCGTTCTGCCCAAACCAGGATTGGTTTGGGCAGAACGCTCGTGAGAATTGGCCGGCGTAGGACAGCCCTGCGGACCGCCGTACTCTCCATGGCCCAGGGCCCTTTCTCGCCCAGGGCATGTTGCTGCCGCCAAGAAATGGCTCGGAAAAGACGCGGCCCACCCCGGCACGCCGGCGCATTGGAGCGTTCCCGGAGCAGAGTTGCAGAACGGGTGGTGGCCTGGTGTGCGCCTCTGTCTTTCGGGTAGATGGGCCGGCCAAGGATGGGGATGACCTCATCTTGGTCTTACAGGTTGATCTCACTCTGAGGGTTGTCCGAAGCACCAGAGGGGCCGATGGAGACTGCGTGGTTGGGAGATGCGTGGCTGCGGGTCTAAGGGTTTCCCATATGGAGGCCATGAATGACAGGACCCCGGAAGCAGGTTGGCGAAGCAGGCGAGTGTTCCAGACCGGACTTCGAGATGGGCCAGGCCCCGTGGTAGAGCGCAGGGATGGGACCCGGCAAGTCGAGGATCCACGGGCGTTGTCCTCGCTGCATTCCATCTTGTGGAGTGCCTCTTGGCGGCGATCGGGTACGGGCACTCACAGTGCCCTTCAGGGCCCCGAGGTGAGGGAGGCCCAGCAGACGTGCGGCGCACGAATGACATCGCCGGGCTTTTTCGGCCAATTCTCACGAGCGTTCTGCGCAAACCAGGATTGGTTTGGGCAGAACGCTCGTGAGAATTGGCCGGCGTAGGACAGCCCTGCGGACCGCGGTGCTCTCCATGGCCCAGGGCCGTTTCTCGCCCAGGGCATGTTGCTGCCGCCAAGAAATGGCTCGGAAAAGACGCGGCCCACCCCGGCACACCGGCTCATTGGAGCGTTCCCGGACAAGAGTTGAAGAACGGGTGGTGGCCTGGTGTGCGCCTCTGTCTTTCGGGTAGATGGGCCGGCCAAGGATGGGGATGCCCTCATCTTGGTCATACAGGTTGATCTCCCTCTGAGGGTTGTCAGAAGCACCAGAGGGGCCGATGGAGACTGCGTGGTTGGGAGATGCGTGGCTGCGGGTCTAAGGGTTTCCCCTATGGAGGCCATGAGGGATAGGACCCCGGAAGCAGGTTGGGGAAGCAGGCGAGTGTTCCAGACCGGACTTCGTGATGGGCCTGGCCCCGTGGTAGAGCGCAGGGATGGGACCCCGGCAAGTCGAGGATCGACGGGCGTTGTCTTCGCTGCATTCCATCTTGTGGAGTGCCTCTTGGCGGCGATCGGGTGCGGGCACTCACAGTGCCCTTCAGGGCCCCGAGGTGGGGGCGGCCCAGCAGACGTGCGGCGCCCGAATGACTTCGCTGGGCTTTTTCCGGCCAATTCTCACGAGCGTTCTGCCCAAACCAGCATTGGTTTGGGCAGAACGCTCGTGAGAATTGGCCGGCGTAGGACAGCCAGCGGACCGCCGTGCTCTCCATGGCCCACGGCCCTTTCTCGCCCAGGGCATGTTGCTGCCGCCAAGAAATGGCTCGGAAAAGACGCGGCCCACCCCGGCACGCCGGCGCATTGGAGCATTACCGGAGCAGAGTTGAAGAACGGGACGTGGCCTGTTGTGCGCCTCTGTCTTTCAGGTAGATGGGCCGGCCAATGATGGGGATGATCTCATCTTGGTCATACAGGTTGATCTCACTCTGAGGGTTGTCCGAAGCACCAGAGGGGCCGATGGAGACTGCGTGGTTGGGAGATGCGTGGCTGCGGTTCTAAGGGTTTCCCATATGGAGGCCTTGAGGGACAGGACCCCGGAAGCAGGTTGGGGAAGCAGGCGAGTGTTCCAGACCGGACTTCGTGATGGGCCTGGCCCCGTGGTAGAGCGCAGGGATGGGACCCCGGCAAGTCGAGGATCCACGGGCGTTGTCCTCGCTGCATTCCATCTTGTGGAGTGCCTCTTGGCGGCGATCGGGTGCGGGCACTCACAGTGCCCTTCAGGGCCCCGAGGTGGGGGCGGCCCAGCAGACGTGCGGCGCCCGAATGACTTCGCCGGGCTTTTTCCGGACAATTCTCACTAGCGTTCTGCCCAAACCAGGATTGGTTTGGGCAGAACGCTCGTGAGAATTGGCCGGCGTAGGACAGCCCTGCGGACCGCCGTGCTCTCCATGGCCCAGGACCCTTTCTCGCCCAGGGCATGTTGCTGCCGCCAAGAAATGTCTCGGAAAAGACGCGGCCCACCCCGGCACGCCGGCCAATTGGAGCGTTCCCGGAGCAGAGTTGAAGAACGGGTGGTGGCCTGGTGTGCGCCTCTGTCTTTCGGGTAGATGGGCCGGCCAAGGATGGGGATGACCTCATCTTGGTCATACAGGTTGATCTCCCTCTGAGGGTTGTCCGAAGCACCAGCGGGGCCGATGGAGACTGCGTGGTTGGGAGATGCGTGGCTGCGGGTCTACGGGTTTCCCATATGGAGGCCATGAGGGACAGGACCCCGGAAGCAGGTTGGGGAAGCAGGCGAGTGTTCCAGACCGGACTTCGTGATGGGCCTGACCCCGTGGTAGAGCGCAGGGATGGGACCCCGGCAAGTCGAGGATCCACGGGCGTTGTCCTCGCTGCATTCCATCTTGTGGAGTGCCTCATGCCGGCGATCGCGTGCGGGCACTCACAGTGCCCTTCAGGGCCCCGAGGTGGGGGCGGCCCAGCAGACGTGCTGCGCCCGAATGACTTCGCCGGGCTTTTTCCGGCCAATTCTCACGAGCGTTCTGCGCAAACCTGGATTGGTTTGGGCAGAACGCTCGTGAGAATTGGCCGGCGTAGGACAGCCCTGCGGACCGCCGTGCTCTCCATGGCCCAGGGCCCTTTCTCGCCCAGGGCATGTTGCTGCCGCCAAGAAATGGCTCGGAAAAGACGCGGCCCACCCCGGCACACCGGCTCATTGGAGCGTTCCCGGACAAGAGTTGAAGAACGGGTGGTGGCCTGGTGTGCGCCTCTGTCTTTCGGGTAGATGGGCCGGCCAAGGATGGGGATGCCCTCATCTTGGTCATACAGGTTGATCTCCCTCTGAGGGTTGTCCGAAGCACCAGAGGGGCCGATGGAGACTGCGTGGTAGGGAGATGCGTGGCTGCGGGTCTAAGGGTTTCCCATATGGAGGCCATGAGGGACAGGACCCCGGAAGCAGGTTGGGGAAGCAGGCGAGTGTTCCAGATCGGACTTCGAGATGGGCCTGGCCCCGTGGTAGAGCGCAGGGATGGGACCCCGGCAAGTCGAGGATCCACGGGCGTTGTCCTCGCTGCATTCCATCTTGTGGAGTGCCTCTTGGCGGCGATCGGGTGCGGGCACTCACAGTGCCCTTCAGGGCCCCGAGGTGGGGGCGGCCCAGCAGACGTGCGGCGCCCGAATGACTTCGCCGGGCTTTTTCCGGCCAATTCTCACGAGCGTTCTGCCCAAACCAGGATTGGTTTGGGCAGAACGCTCGTGAGAATTGGCCGGCGTAGGACAGCCCTGCGGACCGCCGTGCTCTCCATGGCCCAGGACCCTTTCTCGCCCAGGGCATGTTGCTGCCGCCAAGAAATGTCTCGGAAAAGACGCGGCCCACCCCGGCACGCCGGCCAATTGGAGCGTTCCCGGAGCAGAGTTGAAGAACGGGTGGTGGCCTGGTGTGCGCCTCTGTCTTTCGGGTAGATGGGCCGGCCAAGGATGGGGATGACCTCATCTTGGTCATACAGGTTGATCTCCCTCTGAGGGTTGTCCGAAGCACCAGCGGGGCCGATGGAGACTGCGTGGTTGGGAGATGCGTGGCTGCGGGTCTAAGGGTTTCCCATATGGAGGCCATGAGGGACAGGACCCCGGAAGCAGGTTGGGGAAGCAGGCGAGTGTTCCAGACCGGACTTCGTGATGGGCCTGACCCCGTGGTAGAGCGCAGGGATGGGACCCCGGCAAGTCGAGGATCCACGGGCGTTGTCCTCGCTGCATTCCATCTTGTGGAGTGCCTCATGCCGGCGATCGCGTGCGGGCACTCACAGTGCCCTTCAGGGCCCCGAGGTGGGGGCGGCCCAGCAGACGTGCTGCGCCCGAATGACTTCGCCGGGCTTTTTCCGGCCAATTCTCACGAGCGTTCTGCGCAAACCTGGATTGGTTTGGGCAGAACGCTCGTGAGAATTGGCCGGCGTAGGACAGCCCTGCGGACCGCCGTGCTCTCCATGGCCCAGGGCCCTTTCTCGCCCAGGGCATGTTGCTGCCGCCAAGAAATGGCTCGGAAAAGACGCGGCCCACCCCGGCACACCGGCTCATTGGAGCGTTCCCGGACAAGAGTTGAAGAACGGGTGGTGGCCTGGTGTGCGCCTCTGTCTTTCGGGTAGATGGGCCGGCCAAGGATGGGGATGCCCTCATCTTGGTCATACAGGTTGATCTCCCTCTGAGGGTTGTCCGAAGCACCAGAGGGGCCGATGGAGACTGCGTGGTAGGGAGATGCGTGGCTGCGGGTCTAAGGGTTTCCCATATGGAGGCCATGAGGGACAGGACCCCGGAAGCAGGTTGGGGAAGCAGGCGAGTGTTCCAGATCGGACTTCGAGATGGGCCTGGCCCCGTGGTAGAGCGCAGGGATGGGACCCCGGCAAGTCGAGGATCCACGGGCGTTGTCCTCGCTGCATTCCATCTTGTGGAGTGCCTCTTGGCGGCGATCGGGTGCGGGCACTCACAGTGACCTTCAGGGCCCCGAGGTGGGGGCGGCCCAGCAGACGTGCGGCGCCCGAATGACTTCGCCGGGCTTTTTCCGGCCAATTCTCACGAGCGTTCTGCCCAAACCAGGATTGGTTTGGGCAGAACGCTCGTGAGAATTGGCCGGCGTAGGACAGCCCTGCGGACCGCCGTGCTCTCCATGGCCCAGGGCCCTTTCTCGCCCAGGGCATGTTGCTGCCGCCAAGAAATGGCTCGGAAAAGACGCGGCCCACCCCGGCACGCCGGCTCATTGGAGCGTTCCCGGACAAGAGTTGAAGAACGGGTGGTGGCCTGGTGTGCGCCTCTGTCTTTCGGGTAGATGGGCCGGCCAAGGATGGGGATGCCCTCATCTTGGTCATACAGGTTGATCTCCCTCTGAGGGTTGTCCGAAGCACCAGACGGGCTGATGGAGACTGCGTGGTTGGGAGATGCGTGGCTGCGGGTCTAAGGGTTTCCCATATGGAGGCCATGAGGGACAGGACCCCGGAAGCAGGTTGGGGAAGCAGGCGAGTGTTCCAGACCGGACTTCGTGATGGGCCTGGCCCCGTGTTAGAGCGCAGGGATGGGACCCCGGCAAGTCGAGGATCCACGGGCGTTGTCCTCGCTGCATTCCATCTTGTGGAGTGCCTCTTGGCGGCGATCGGGTGCGGGCACTCACAGTGCCCTTCAGGGCCCCGAGGTGGGGGCGGCCCAGCAGACGTGCGGCGCCCGAATGACTTCGCCGGGCCTTTTCCGGCCAATTCTCACGAGCGTTCTGCCCAAACCAGGATTGGTTTGGGCAGAACGCTCGTGAGAATTGGCCGGCGTAGGACAGCCCTGCGGACCGCCGTGCTCTCCATGGCCCAGGGCCCTTTCTCGCCAAGGGCATGTTGCTGCCGCCAAGAAATGGCTCGGAAAAGACGCGGCCCACCCCGGCACGCCGGCTCATTGGAGCGTTCCCGGACAAGAGTTGAAGAACGGGTGGTGGCCTGGTGTGCGCCTCTGTCTTTCGGGTAGATGGGCCGTCCAAGGATGGGGATGCCCTCATCTTGGTCATACAGGTTGATCTCACTCTGAGGGTTATCCGAAGCACCAGAGGGGCCGATGGAGACTGCGTGGTTGGGAGATGCGTGGCTGCGGGTCTAAGGGTTTCCCATATGGAGGCCATGAGGGACAGGACCCCGGAAGCAGGTTGGGGAAGCAGGCGAGTGTTCCAAACCGGACTTCGAGATGTGCCTGGCCCCGTGGTAGAGCGCAGGGATGGGACCCCGGCAAGTCGAGGATCCACGGGCGTTGTCCTCGCCGCATTCCATCTTGTGGAGTGCCTCTTGGCGGCGATCGGGTGCGGGAACTCACAGTGCCCTTCAGGTCCCCGAGGTGGGGGCGGCCTAGCAGACGTGCGGCGCCCGAATGAATTCGCCGGGCTTTATCCGGCCAATTCTCACGAGCCTTCTGCCCAAACCAGGATTGGTTTGGGCAGAACGCGCGTGAGAATTGGCCGGCGTAGGACAGCCCTGCGGACCGCCGTGCTCTCCATGGCCCAGGGCCCTTTCTCGCCCAGGGCATGTTGCTGCCGCCAAGAAATGGCTCCGAAAAGACGCGGCCCACCCCGGCACGCCGAAGCATTGGAGCGTTCCCGGAGCAGAGTTGAAGAACGGGTGGTGGCCTGGTTTGCGCTTCTGTCTTTCGGGTAGATGGGCCGGCCAAGGATGGGGATGACCTCATCTTGGTCATACAGGTTGATCTCCCTCTGAGGGTTGTCCGAAGCACCAGCGGGGCCTTTGGAGACTGCGTGGTTGGGAGATGCGTGGCTGCGGGACTAAGGGTTTCCCATATGGAGGCCATGAGGGACAGGACCCCGGAAGCAGGTTGGGGAAGCAGGCGAGTGTTCCAGACCGGACTTCGTGATGGGCCTGACCCCGTGGTAGAGCGCAGGGATGGGACCCCGGCAGTAGAGGATCCACGGGCGTTGTCCTCGCTGCATTCCATCTTGTGGAGTGCCTCATGCCGGCGATCGCGTGCGGGCACTCACAGTGCCCTTCAGGGCCCCGAGGTGGGGGCGGCCCAGCAGACGTGCTGCGCCCGAATGACTTCGCCGGGCTTTTTCCGGCCAATTCTCACGAGCGTTCTGCCCAAACCAGGATTGGTTTGGGCAGAACGCTCGTGAGAATTGGCCGGCCTAGGACAGCCCTGTGGACCGCCGTGCTCTCCATGGCCCAGGGCCGTTTCTGGCCCAGGGCATGTTGGTGCCGCCAAGAAATGGCTCGGAAAAGACGCGGCCCACCCCGGCACACCGGCTCATTGGAGCGTTCCCGGACAAGAGTTGAAGAACGGGTGGTGGCCTGGTGTGCGCCTCTGTCTTTCGGGTAGATGGGCCGGCCAAGGATGGGGATGCCCTCATCTTGGTCATACAGGTTGATCTCCCTCTGAGGGTTGTCCGAAGCACCAGAGGGGCCGATGGAGACTGCGTGGTTGGGAGATGCGTGGCTGCGGGTCTAAGGGTTTCCCATATGGAGGCCATGAGGGACAGGACCCCGGAAGCAGGTTGGGGAAGCAGGCGAGTGTTCCAGATCGGACTTCGAGATGGGCCTGGCCCCGTGGTAGAGCGCAGGGATGGGACCCCGGCAAGTCGAGGATCCACGGGCGTTGTCCTCGCTGCATTCCATCTTGTGGAGTGCCTCTTGGCGGCGATCGGGTGCGGGCACTCACAGTGCCCTTCAGGGCCCCGAGGTTGGGGCGGCCCAGCAGACGTGCGGCGCCCGAATGACTTCGCCGGGCTTTTTCCGGCCAATTCTCACGAGCGTTCTGCCCAAACCAGGATTGGTTTGGGCAGAACGCTCGTGAGAATTGGCCGGCGTAGGACAGCCCTGCGGACCGCCGTGCTCTCCATGGCCCAGGGCCCTTTCTCGCCCAGGGCATGTTGCTGCTGCCAAGAAATGGCTCGGAGAAGACGCGGCCCACCCCGGCACGCCGGCTCATTGGAGCGTTCCCGGACAAGAGTTGAAGAACGGGTGGTGGCCTGGTGTGCGCCTCTGTCTTTCGGGTAGATGGGCCGGCCAAGGATGGGGATGCCCTCATCTTGGTCATACAGGTTGATCTCCCTCTGAGGGTTGTCCGAAGCACCAGACGGGCCGATGGAGACTGCGTGGTAGGGAGATGCGTGGCTGCGGGTCTAAGGGTTTCCCATATGGAGGCCATGAGGGACAGGACCCCGGAAGCAGGTTGGGGAAGCAGGCGAGTGTTCCAGACCGGACTTCGTGATGGGCCTGACCCCGTGGTAGAGCGCAGGGATGGGACCCCGGCAAGTCGAGGATCCTCGGGCGTTGTCCTCGCTGCATTCCATCTTGTGGAGTGCCTCTTGGCTGCGATCGGGTGCGGGCACTCACAGTGCCCTTCAGGGCCCCGAGGTGGGTGCGGCCCAGCAGACGTGCGGCGCCCGAATGACTTCGCCGGGCTTTTTCGGGCCAATTCTCACGAGCGTTCTGCCCAAACCAGGATTGGTTTGGGCAGAACGCTCGTGAGAATTGGCCGGCGTAGGACAGCCTTAAGGACCGCCGTGCTCTCCATGGCCCAGGGCCCTTTCTCGCCCAGGGCATGTTGCTGCCGCCAAGAAATGGCTCCGAAAAGACGCGGCCCACCCCGGCACGCCGAAGCATTGGAGCGTTCCCGGAGCAGAGTTGAAGAACGGGTGGTGGCCTGGTGTGCGCCTCTGTCTTTCGGGTAGATGGGCCGGCCAAGGATGGGGATGACCTCATCTTGGTCATACAGGTTGATCTCACCCTGAGGGTTGTCCGAAGCACCAGAGGGGCCGATGGAGACAGCGTGGTTGGGAGATGCGTGGCTGCGGGTCTAAGGGTTTCCCATATGGAGGCCATGAGGGACAGGACCACGGAAGCAGGTTGGGGAAGCAGGCGAGTGTTCCAGACCGGACTTCGTGATGGGCCTGGCCCCGTGGTAGAGCGCAGGCATCGGACCCCGGCAAGTCGAGGATCCACGGGCGTTGTCCTCGCTGCATTCCATCTTGTGGAGTGCCTCTTGGCGGCGATCGGGTGCGGGCACTCACAGTGCCCTTCAGGGCCCCGAGGTGGGGGCGGCCCAGCAGACGTGCGGCGCCCGAATGACTTCGCCGGGCTTTTTCCGGCCAATTCTCACGAGCGTTCTGCGCAAACCAGGATTGGTTTGGGCAGAACGCTCGTGAGAATTGGCCGGCGTAGGAAAGCCCTGCGGACCGCCGTGCTCTCCATGGCCCAGGGCCCTTTCTCGCCTAGGGCATGTTGCTGCCGCCAAGAAATGGCTCGGAAAAGACGCGGCCCACCCCGGCTCGCCGGCTCATTGGAGCGTTCCCGGACAAGAGTTGAAGAACTAGTGGTGGCCTGGTGTGCGCCTCTGTCTTTCGGGTAGTTGGGCCGGCCAAGGATGGGGATGCCCTCATCTTGGTCATACAGGTTGATCTCACTCTGAGGGTTGTCCGATGCACCAGAGGGGCCGATGGAGACTGCGTGGTTGGGAGATGCGTGGCTGCGGGTCTAAGGGTTTCCCATATGGAGGCCATGAGGGACAGGACCCCGGAAGCAGGTTGGGGACGCAGGCGAGTGTTCCAGACCGGACTTCGTGATGGGCCTGGCCCCGTTAGAGCGCAGAGATGGGACCCCGGCAAGTCGAGGATCCACGGGCGTTGTCCTCGCTGCATTCAATCTTGTGGAGTGCCTCTTGGCGGCGATCGTGTGCGGGCACTCACAGTGCCCTTCAGCGCCCCGAGGTGGGGGCAGCCCAGCATACGTGCGGCGCCCGAATGATTTCGCCGGGCTTTTTCCGGCCAATTCTCACAGGCCTTCTGGCCAAACCAGGATTGGTTTGTGCCGAACGCTCGTGAGAATTGGCCGGCGTAGGACAGCCCTGCGGACCGCCGTGCTCTCCATGGCCCAGGGCCCTTTCTCGTCCAGGGCATGTTGCTGCCGCCAAGAAATGGCTCGGAAAAGACGCGGCCCACCCCAGCACGCCGGCGCATTGGAGCGTTCCCGGAGCAGAGTTGAAGAACGGGAGGTGGCCTGTTGTGCGCCTCTGTCTTTCAGGTAGATGGGCCGGCCAATGATGGGGATGATCTCATCTTGGTCATACAGGTTGATCTCACTCTGAGGGTTGTCCGAAGCACCAGAGGGGCCAATGGAGACTGCGTGGTTGGGAGATGCGTGGCTGCGGTTCTAAGGGTTTCCCATATGGAGGCCTTGAGGGACAGGACCCCGGAAGCAGGTTGGGGAAGCAGGCGAGTGTTCCAGACCGGACTTCGTGATGGGCCTGGCCCCGTGGTAGAGCGCAGGGATGGGACCCCGGCAAGTCGAGGATCCACGGGCGTTGTCCTCGCTGCATTCCATCTTGTGGAGTGCCTCTTGGCGGCGATCGGGTGCGGGCACTCACAGTGCCCTTCAGGGCCCCGAGGTGGGGGCGGCCCAGCAGACGTGCGGCGCCCGAATGACTTCGCCGGGCTTTTTCCGGCCAATTCTCACGAGCGTTCTGCCCAAACCAGGATTGGTTTGGGCAGAACGCTCGTGAGAATTTGCCGGCGTAGGACAGCCCTGCGGACCGCCGTGCTCTCCATGGCCCAGGACCCTTTCTCGCCCAGGGCATGTTGCTGCCGCCAAGAAATGTCTCGGAAAAGACGCGGCCCACCCCGGCACGCCGGCCAATTGGAGCGTTCCCGGAGCAGAGTTGAAGAACGGGTGGTGGCCTGGTGTGCGCCTCTGTCTTTCGGGTAGATGGGCCGGCCAAGGATGGGGATGACCTCATCTTGGTCATACAGGTTGATCTCCCTCTGAGGGTTGTCCGAAGCACCAGCGGGGCCGATGGAGACTGCGTGGTTGGGAGATGCGTGGCTGCGGGTCTAAGGGTTTCCCATATGGAGGCCATGAGGGACAGGACCCCGGAAGCAGGTTGGGGAAGCAGGCGAGTGTTCCAGACCGGACTTCGTGATGGGCCTGACCCCGTGGTAGAGCGCAGGGATGGGACCCCGGCAAGTCGAGGATCCACGGGCGTTGTCCTCGCTGCATTCCATCTTGTGGAGTGCCTCATGCCGGCGATCGCGTGCGGGCACTCACAGTGCCCTTCAGGGCCCCGAGGTGGGGGCGGCCCAGCAGACGTGCTGCGCCCGAATGACTTCGCCGGGCTTTTTCCGGCCAATTCTCACGAGCGTTCTGCGCAAACCTGGATTGGTTTGGGCAGAACGCTCGTGAGAATTGGCCGGCGTAGGACAGCCCTGCGGACCGCCGTGCTCTCCATGGCCCAGGGCCCTTTCTCGCCCAGGGCATGTTGCTGCCGCCACGAAATGGCTCGGAAAAGACGCGGCCCACCCCGGCACACCGGCTCATTGGAGCGTTCCCGGACAAGAGTTGAAGAACGGGTGGTGGCCTGGTGTGCGCCTCTGTCTTTCGGGTAGATGGGCCGGCCAAGGATGGGGATGCCCTCATCTTGGTCATACAGGTTGATCTCCCTCTGAGGGTTGTCCGAAGCACCAGAGGGGCCGATGCAGACTGCGTGGTTGGGAGATGCGTGGCTGCGGGTCTAAGGGTTTCCCATATGGAGGCCATGAGGGACAGGACCCCGGAAGCAGGTTGGGGAAGCAGGCGAGTGTTCCAGATCGGACTTCGAGATGGGCCTGGCCCCGTGGTAGAGCGCAGGGATGGGACCCCGGCAAGTCGAGGATCCACGGGCGTTGTCCTCGCTGCATTCCATCTTGTGGAGTGCCTCTTGGCGGCGATCGGGTGCGGGCACTCACAGTGACCTTCAGGGCCCCGAGGTGGGGGCGGCCCAGCAGACGTGCGGCGCCCGAATGACTTCGCCGGGCTTTTTCCGGCCAATTCTCACGAGCGTTCTGCCCATACCAGGATTGGTTTGGGCAGAACGCTCGTGAGAATTGGCCGGCGTAGGACAGCCCTGCGGACCGCCGTGCTCTCCATGGCCCAGGGCCCTTTCTCGCCCAGGGCATGTTGCTGCCGCCAAGAAATGGCTCGGAAAAGACGCGGCCCACCCCGGCACGCCGGCTCATTGGAGCGTTCCCGGACAAGAGTTGAAGAACGGGTGGTGGCCTGGTGTGCGCCTCTGTCTTTCGGGTAGATGGGCCGGCCAAGGATGGGGATGCCCTCATCTTGGTCATACAGGTTGATCTCCCTCTGAGGGTTGTCCGAAGCACCAGACGGGCCGATGGAGACTGCGTGGTTGGGAGATGCGTGGCTGCGGGTCTAAGGGTTTCCCATATGGAGGCCATGAGGGACAGGACCCCGGAAGCAGGTTGGGGAAGCAGGCGAGTGTTCCAGACCGGACTTCGTGATGGGCCTGGCCCCGTGGTAGAGCGCCGGGATGGGACCCCTGCCAGTCGAGGATCCACGGGTGTTGTCCTCGCTGCATTCCATCTTGTGGAGTGCCTCTTGGCGGCGATCGGGTGCGGGCCCTCACAGTGCCCTTCAGGGCCCCGAGGTGGGGGCGGCCCAGCAGACGTGCGGCGCCCGAATGACTTCGCCGGGATTCTTCCGGCCAATTCTCACGAGCGTTCTGCCCAAACCAGGATTGGTTTTGGCAGAACGTTCGCGAGAATTGGCCGGCGTAGGACAGCCCTCCGGACCGCCGTGCTCTCCATGGCCCAGGGCCCTTTCTCGCCCAGGGCATGTTGCTGCCGCCAAGAAATGTCTCGGAAAAGACGTGGCCAACCCCGGCACGACGGCGCATTGGAGCCTTCCCGGAGCAGAGTTGAAGAACGGGTGGTGGCCTTGTGTGCGCCTCTGTCTTTCGGGTAGATGGGCCGGCCAATGATGGGGATGACCTCATCTTGGTCGTACAGGTTTATGTCACTCTGAGGGTTGTCTGAAGCTCCAGAGGGGCCGATGGAGACTGCGTGGTTGGGAGATGCGTGGCTGCGGGTCTAAGGGTTTCCCATATGGAGGCCATGAGGGACAGGACCCCGGAAGCAGGTTGGGGAAGCAGGCGAGTGTTCCAGACCGGACTTCGTGATGGGCCTGGCCCCGTGGTAGAGCACAGGGATGGAACCCCGGCAAGTCGAGGATCCAAGGGCGTCGTCCTCGCTGCATTCCATCTTGTGGAGTGCCTCTTGGCGGCGATCGGGTGCGGGCACTCACAGTGCCCTTCAGGGCCCCGAGGTGGGGGCGGCCCAGCAGACGTGCGGCACCCGAATGACTTCGCCGGGCTTTTTCCGGCCAATTTTCACGAGCGTTCTGCCCAAACCAGGATCCTGGTTTGGGCAGAACGCTCGTGAGAATTGGCCGGCGTAGGACAGCCCTGCGGACCGCCGTGCTCTCCATGGCCCAGGGCCCTTTCTCGCCCAGGGCATGTTGCTGCCGCCAAGAAATGGCTCGGAAAAGACGCGGCCCACCCCGGCACGCCGGCGCATTGGAGCGTTCCCGGAGCTGAGTTGAAGAACGGGTGGTGGCCTGGTGTGCGCCTCTGTCTTTCGGGTAGATGGGCCGGCCAAGAATGGGGATGACCTCATCTTGGTCATACAGGTTTATCTCACTTTGAGGGTTGTCCGAAGCACCAGAGGGGCCGATGGAGACTGCGTGGTTGGGAGATGCGTGGCTGCGGGTCTAAGTGTTTCCCATATGGAGGCCATGAGGGACAGGACCCCGGAAGCAGGTTGGGGAAGCAGGCGAGTGTTCCAGACTGGACTTCGAGATGGGCCTGGCCCCGTGGTAGAGCGCAGGGATGGGACCCCGGCAAGTCGAGGATCCACGGGCGTTGTCCTCGCTGCATTCCATCTTGTGGAGTGCCTCTTGGCGGCGATCGGGTGCGGGCACTCACAGTGCCCTTCAGGGCCCCGACGTGGGGGCGGCCCAGCAGACGTGCGGCGCACGAATGACTTCGCCGGGCTTTTTCCGGCTAATTCTCACGAGCGTTCTGCCCAAACCAGGAATGGTTTTGGCAGAACGTTCGCGAGAATTGGCCAGCGTAGGACAGCCCTCCGGACCGCCGTGCTCTCCATGGCCCAGGGCCCTTTCTCGCCCAGGGCATGTTGCTGCCGCCAAGAAATGGCTCGGAAAAGACGCGGCCCACCCCGGCACGCCGGCGCATTGGAGCGTTCCCGGAGCAGAGTTGAAGAACGGGTGGTGGCCTGGTGTGCGCCTCTGTCTTTCGGGTAGATGGGCCGGCCAAGGATGGGGATGACCTCATCTTGGTCATACAGGTTTATCTCCCTCTGAGGGTTGTCCGACGCACCAGAGGGGCCGATGGAGACTGAGTGGTTGGGAGATGCGTGGCTGCGGGTCTAAGGGTTTCCCATATGGAGGCCATGAGGGACAGGACCCCGAAAGCAGGTTGCGGAAGCAGGCGAGTGTTCCAGACCGGACTTCGAGATGGGCCTGGCCCCGTGGTAGAGCGCAGGGATGGGACCCCTGCAAGTCGAGGATCCACGGGTGTTGTCCTCGCTGCATTCCATATTGTGGAGTGCCTCTTGGCGGCGATCGGGTGCGGGCACTCACAGTGCCCTTCAGTGCCCCGAGGTGGGGGCGGCCCAGCAGACGTGCGGCGCCCGAATGACTTCGCCGGGCTTTTTCCAGCCAATTCTCACGAGCGTTCTGCCCAAACCAATCCTGGTTTGGGCAGAACGCTCGTGAGAATTGGCCGGCGTAGGACAGCCCTGGGGACCGCCGTGCTCGCCAAGGCCCAGGGCACTTTCTCGCCCAGGGCATGTTGCTGCCGCCAAGAAATGGCTCGGAAAAGACGCGGCCCACCCCGGCTCGCCGGCGCATTGCAGCGTTCCTGGAGCAGAGTTGAAGAACGGGTGGTGGCCTTGTGTGCGCCTCTGTCTTTCGGGTAGATGGGCCGGCCAAGAATGGGGATGACCTCATCTTGGTCATACAGGTTTATCTCACTCTGAGGGTTGTCCGAAGCACCAGAGGGGCCGATGGAGACTGCGTGGTTGGGAGATGCGTGGCTGCGGGTCTAAGGGTTTCCCATATGGAGGCCATGAGGGACAGGACCCCGGAAGCAGGTTGGGGAAGCAGGCGAGTGTTCCAGACTGGACTTCGAGATGGGCCTGGCCCCGTGGTAGAGCGCAGGGATGGGACCCCGGCAAGTCGAGGATCCACGGGCGTTGTCCTCGCTGCATTCCATCTTGTGGAGTGCCTCTTTGCGGCGATCGGGTGCGGGCACTCACAGTGCCCTTCAGGGCCCCGAGGTGGGGGCGGCCCAGCAGACGTGCGGCGCCCGAATGACTTCGCCGGGATTCTTCCGGCCAATTCTCACGAGCGTTCTGCCCAAACCAGGATTGGTTTGGGCAGAACGCTCGTGAGAATTGGCCGGCGTAGGACAGCCCTGTGGACCGCCGTGCTCTCCATGGCCCAGGGCCCTTTCTCGCCCAGGGCATGTTGCTGCCGCCAAGAAATGGCTCGGAAAAGACGCGGCCCACCCCGGCACGCAGGCGCATTGGAGCGTTCCCGGAGCAGAGTTGAAGAACGTGTGGTGGCCTGGTGTGCGCCTCTGTCTTTCGGGTAGATGGGCCGGCCAAGGATGGGGATGCCCTCATCTTGGTCATACAGGTTTATCTCACTCTGAGGGTTGTCCGAAGCACCAGAGGGGCCGATGGAGACTGCGTGGTTGGGAGATGCGTGGCTGCGGGTCTAAGGGTTTCCCATATGGAGGCCATGAGGGACAGGACCCCGGAAGCAGGTTGGGGAAGCAGGCGAGTGTTCCAAACCGGACTTCGTGATGGGCATGGCCCCGTGATAGAGCGCACGGATGGGACCCCGGCAAGTCGAGGATCCACGGGCGTTGTCCTCGCTGCATTCCATCTTGTGGAGTGCCTCTTGGCGGCGATCGGGTGCGGGCACTCACAGTGCCCTTCAGGGCCCAGACGTGGGGGCGGCCCAGCAGACGTGCGGCGCACGAATGACTTCGCCGGGCTTTTTCCGGCCAATTCTCACAAGCGTTCTGCCCAAACCAGGATTGGTTTTGGCAGAACGTTCGCGAGAATTGGCCGGCGTAGGACAGCCCTGCGGACCGCCGTGCTCTCCATGGCCCAGGGCCCTTTCTCGCCCAGGGCATGTTGCTGCCGCCAAGAAATGGCTCGGAAAAGACGCCGTCCACTCCGGCACGCCGGCGCATTGGAGCGTTCCCGGAGCAGAGTTTAAGAACGGGTGGTGGCCTGGTGTGCGCCTCTGTCTTTCGGGTAGATGGGCTGTCCAAGGATGGGGATGACCTCATCTTGTTCATACAGGTTTATGTCACTCTGAGGGTTTTCCGAAGCACCAGAGGGGCCGATGGAGACTTCGTGGTTGGGAGATGCGTGGCTGCGGGTCTAAGGGTTTCCCATATGGAGGCCATGAGGGACAGGACCCCGAAAGCAGGTTGGGGAAGCAGGCAAGTGTTCCAGACCGGACTTCGTGATGGGCCTGGCCCCGTGGTAGAGCGCAGGGATGGGACCCCTGCCAGTAGAGGATCCACGGGCGTTGTCCTCGCTGCATTCCATCTTGTGGAGTGCCTCTTGGCGGCGATCGGGTGCGGGCACTCACAGTGCCCTTCAGGGCCCCGAGGTGGGGGCGGCTCAGCAGACGTGCGGCGCCGGAATGACTTCGCCGGGCTTTTTCCGGCCAATTCTCAGGAGCGTTCTGCCCAAACCAGGATTGGGGCGTAGAACAGCCCTGCGGACCGCCGTTCTCCATGGCCCAGGGCCCTTTCTCGCCCAGGGCATGTTGCTGCCGCCAAGAAATGACTCGGAAAAGACGCGGCCCACCCCGGCACGACATCGCATTGGAGCGTTCCCGGAGCAGAGTTGAAGAACGGGTGGTGGCCTGGTGTGCGTCTCTGTCTTGCGGGCAGATGGGCCCGCCAAGGATGGGGATGACCTCATCTTGGTTGTACAGGTTTATCTCACTCTGAGGGTTGTCCGAAGCGCCAGAGGGGCCGATGGAGACGGCGTGGTTGGGAGATGCGTTGCTGCGGGTCTAAGGGTTTCTGGTATGGAGGCCATGAGGGACAGGACCCCGGAAGCATGTTGGGGAAGCAGGGAGTGTCGCAGACCGGACTTCGGAATGGGCCTGGCCCCATGGGAGAGCGCAGGGATGGGACCCCTGCAAGTCGAGGATCCACGGGCGTTGTCCTCGCTGCATTCCATCTCGTGAAGTGCCCCTTGGCGGATATCGGGTGCGGGCACTCACCATGCCCTTCAAGGCCCCGAGGTGGGGGCCGACCAGCAGACGTGCGGCGCCCGAATGACTTCGCCGGGCTTCTTCCGGCCAATTCTCACGAGCGTTCTCCCCAAACCAGGATTAGTTTGGGCAGAACGCTCGTGAGTATTGGCCGGCATAGGACAGCCCTGTGGACCGCCGTGCTCTCCATAGCCCAGGGCCCTTTCTCGCCCAGGCCATGTTGCTGCCGCCAAAAAATTGCTCGGAAAAGACGCGGCCAACCCCGGCCCGACAGCGCATTGGAGCGTTCCCGGAGCAGAGTTGAAGAACGGGTGGTGGCCTGGAGTGCGTCTCTGTCTTGCGGGCAAATGGGCCCGCCAAGGATGGGGATGACCTCATCTTGGTCGTACAGGTTTATCTCACTCTGAGGGTTGTCCGAAGCGCCAGAGGGGCCGATGGAGACGGCGTGGTTGGGAGATGCGTTGCTGCGGGTCTAAGGGTTTCTGGTATGGAGGCCATGAGGGACAGGACCCCGGAAGCATGTTGGGGAAGCAGGGAGTGTCGCAGACCGGACTTCGGGATGGGCCTGGCCCCATGGGAGAGCGCAGGGATGGGACCCCTGCAAGTCGAGGATCCACGGGCGTTGTCCTCGCTGCATTCCATCTCGTGAAGTGCCCCTTGGCGGATATCGGGTGCGGGCACTCACCATGCCCTTCAAGGCCCCGAGGTGGGGGCCGACCAGCAGACGTGCTGCGCCCGAATGACTTCGCCGGGCTTCATCTGGGCAATTCTCACGAGCGTTCTGCCCAAACCAGGATTGGTTTGGGCAGAACGCTCGTGAGAATTGGCCGGCGTAGGACCGCCCTGGGGACCGCCGTGCTCTCCATGGCCCAGGGCCCTTTCTCGCCCAGGGCATGTTGCTGCCGCCAGGAAATGGCTCGGAAAAGACGCGGCCCACCCCGGCACGCCGGCGCATCGGAGCGTTCCCGGAGCAGAGTTGAAGAACGGGTGGTGGCCTGGTGTGCGCCTCTGTCTTTCGGGTAGATGGGCCGGCCAAGGATGGGGATGCCCTCACCTTGGTCATACAGGTTGATCTCACTCTGAGGGTTGTCCGAAGCACCAGAGGGGCCGATGGTGACTGCGTGATTGGGAGATGCGTGGCTGCGGGTCTAAGGGTTTCCCATATGGTGGCCATGAGGGACAGGACCCCGGAAGCAGGTTGGGGAAGCAGGCGAGTGTTCCAGACCGGACTTCGTGATGGGCCTGGCCACGTGGTAGAGCGCAGGGATGGGACCCCGGCAAGTCGAGTATCGACGGGCGTTGTCCTCGCTGCATTCCATCTTGTGGAGTGCCTCTTGGCGGCGATCGGGTGCGGGCACTCACAGTGCCCTTCAGGGCCCCGAGGTGGGGGCGGCCCAGCAGACGTGTGGCGCCCGAATGACTTCGCCGGGCTTTTTCCGGCCAATTCTCACGAGCGTTCTGCCCAAACCAGGATTGGTTTGGGCAGAACGCTCGTGAGAATTGGCCGGCGTAGGACAGCCCTGCGGACCGCCGTACTCTCCATGGCCCAGGGCCCTTTCTCGCCCAGGGCATGTTGCTGCCGCCAAGAAATGGCTCGGAAAAGACGCGGCCCACCCCGGCACGCCGGCGCATTGGAGCGTTCCCGGAGCAGAGTTGCAGAACGGGTGGTGGCCTGGTGTGCGCCTCTGTCTTTCGGGTAGATGGGCCGGCCAAGGATGGGGATGACCTCATCTTGGTCTTACAGGTTGATCTCACTCTGAGGGTTGTCCGAAGCACCAGAGGGGCCGATGGAGACTGCGTGGTTGGGAGATGCGTGGCTGCGGGTCTAAGGGTTTCCCATATGGAGGCCATGAATGACAGGACCCCGGAAGCAGGTTGGCGAAGCAGGCGAGTGTTCCAGACCGGACTTCGAGATGGGCCTGGCCCCGTGGTAGAGCGCAGGGATGGGACCCGGCAAGTCGAGGATCCACGGGCGTTGTCCTCGCTGCATTCCATCTTGTGGAGTGCCTCTTGGCGGCGATCGGGTACGGGCACTCACAGTGCCCTTCAGGGCCCCGAGGTGAGGGAGGCCCAGCAGACGTGCGGCGCCCGAATGACATCGCCGGGCTTTTTCGGCCAATTCTCACGAGCGTTCTGCGCAAACCAGGATTGGTTTGGGCAGAACGCTCGTGAGAATTGGCCGGCGTAGGACAGCCCTGCGGACCGCGGTGCTCTCCATGGCCCTGGGCCCTTTCTCGCCCAGGGCATGTTGCTGCCGCCAAGAAATGGCTCGGAAAAGACGCGGCCCACCCCGGCACACCGGCTCATTGGAGCGTTCCCGGACAAGAGTTGAAGAACGGGTGGTGGCCTGGTGTGCGCCTCTGTCTTTCGGGTAGATGGGCCGGCCAAGGATGGGGATGCCCTCATCTTGGTCATACAGGTTGATCTCCCTCTGAGGGTTGTCAGAAGCACCAGAGGGGCCGATGGAGACTGCGTGGTTGGGAGATGCGTGGCTGCGGGTCTAAGGGTTTCCCCTATGGAGGCCATGAGGGATAGGACCCCGGAAGCAGGTTGGGGAAGCAGGCGAGTGTTCCAGACCGGACTTCGTGATGGGCCTGGCCCCGTGGTAGAGCGCAGGGATGGGACCCCGGCAAGTCGAGGATCGACGGGCGTTGTCCTCGCTGCATTCCATCTTGTGGAGTGCCTCTTGGCGGCGATCGGGTGCGGGCACTCACAGTGCCCTTCAGGGCCCCGAGGTGGGGGCGGCCCAGCAGACGTGCGGCGCCCGAATGACTTCGCTGGGCTTTTTCCGGCCAATTCTCACGAGCGTTCTGCCCAAACCAGCATTGGTTTGGGCAGAACGCTCGTGAGAATTGGCCGGCGTAGGACAGCCCTGCGGACCGCCGTGCTCTCCATGGCCCAGGGCCCTTTCTCGCCCAGGGCATGTTGCTGCCGCCAAGAAATGGCTCGGAAAAGACGCGGCCCACCCCGGCACGCCGGCGCATTGGAGCATTACCGGAGCAGAGTTGAAGAACGGGACGTGGCCTGTTGTGCGCCTCTGTCTTTCAGGTAGATGGGCCGGCCAATGATGGGGATGATCTCATCTTGGTCATACAGGTTGATCTCACTCTGAGGGTTGTCCGAAGCACCAGAGGGGCCGATGGAGACTGCGTGGTTGGGAGATGCGTGGCTGCGGTTCTAAGGGTTTCCCATATGGAGGCCTTGAGGGACAGGACCCCGGAAGCAGGTTGGGGAAGCAGGCGAGTGTTCCAGACCGGACTTCGTGATGGGCCTGGCCCCGTGGTAGAGCGCAGGGATGGGACCCCGGCAAGTCGAGGATCCACGGGCGTTGTCCTCGCTGCATTCCATCTTGTGGAGTGCCTCTTGGCGGCGATCGGGTGCGGGCACTCACAGTGCCCTTCAGGGTCCCGAGGTGGGGGCGGCCCAGCAGACGTGCGGCGCCCGAATGACTTCGCCGGGCTTTTTCCGGCCAATTCTCACTAGCGTTCTGCCCAAACCAGGATTGGTTTGGGCAGAACGCTCGTGAGAATTGGCCGGCGTAGGACAGCCCTGCGGACCGCCGTGCTCTCCATGGCCCAGGACCCTTTCTCGCCCAGGGCATGTTGCTGCCGCCAAGAAATGTCTCGGAAAAGACGCGGCCCACCCCGGCACGCCGGCCAATTGGAGCGTTCCCGGAGCAGAGTTGAAGAACGGGTGGTGGCCTGGTGTGCGCCTCTGTCTTTCGGGTAGATGGGCCGGCCAAGGATGGGGATGACCTCATCTTGGTCATACAGGTTGATCTCCCTCTGAGGGTTGTCCGAAGCACCAGCGGGGCCGATGGAGACTGCGTGGTTGGGAGATGCGTGGCTGCGGGTCTAAGGGTTTCCCATATGGAGGCCATGAGGGACAGGACCCCGGAAGCAGGTTGGGGAAGCAGGCGAGTGTTCCAGACCGGACTTCGTGATGGGCCTGACCCCGTGGTAGAGCGCAGGGATGGGACCCCGGCAAGTCGAGGATCCACGGGCGTTGTCCTCGCTGCATTCCATCTTGTGGAGTGCCTCTTGGCGGCGATCGCGTGCGGGCACTCACAGTGCCCTTCAGGGCCCCGAGGTGGGGGCGGCCCAGCAGACGTGCTGCGCCCGAATGACTTCGCCGGGCTTTTTCCGGCCAATTCTCACGAGCGTTCTGCGCAAACCTGGATTGGTTTGGGCAGAACGCTCGTGAGAATTGGCCGGCGTAGGACAGCCCTGCGGACCGCCGTGCTCTCCATGGCCCAGGGCCCTTTCTCGCCCAGGGCATGTTGCTGCCGCCAAGAAATGGCTCGGAAAAGACGCGGCCCACCCCGGCACACCGGCTCATTGGAGCGTTCCCGGACAAGAGTTGAAGAACGGGTGGTGGCCTGGTGTGCGCCTCTGTCTTTCGGGTAGATGGGCCGGCCAAGGATGGGGATGCCCTCATCTTGGTCATACAGGTTGATCTCCCTCTGAGGGTTGTCCGAAGCACCAGAGGGGCCGATGGAGACTGCGTGGTTGGGAGATGCGTGGCTGCGGGTCTAAGGGTTTCCCATATGGAGGCCATGAGGGACAGGACCCCGGAAGCAGGTTGGGGAAGCAGGCGAGTGTTCCAGATCGGACTTCGAGATGGGCCTGGCCCCGTGGTAGAGCGCAGGGATGGGACCCCGGCAAGTCGAGGATCCACGGGCGTTGTCCTCGCTGCATTCCATCTTGTGGAGTGCCTCTTGGCGGCGATCGGGTGCGGGCACTCACAGTGACCTTCAGGGCCCCGAGGTGGGGGCGGCCCAGCAGACGTGCGGCGCCCGAATGACTTCGCCGGGCTTTTTCCGGCCAATTCTCACGAGCGTTCTGCCCAAACCAGGATTGGTTTGGGCAGAACGCTCGTGAGAATTGGCCGGCGTAGGACAGCCCTGCGGACCGCCGTGCTCTCCATGGCCCAGGGCCCTTTCTCGCCCAGGGCATGTTGCTGCCGCCAAGAAATGGCTCGGAAAAGACGCGGCCCACCCCGGCACGCCGGCTCATTGGAGCGTTCCCGGACAAGAGTTGAAGAACGGGTGGTGGCCTGGTGTGCGCCTCTGTCTTTCGGGTAGATGGGCCGGCCAAGGATGGGGATGCCCTCATCTTGGTCATACAGGTTGATCTCCCTCTGAGGGTTGTCCGAAGCACCAGACGGGCTGATGGAGACTGCGTGGTTGGGAGATGCGTGGCTGCGGGTCTAAGGGTTTCCCATATGGAGGCCATGATTGACAGGACCCCGGAAGCAGGTTGGGGAAGCAGGCGAGTGTTCCAGACCGGACTTCGTGATGGGCCTGGCCCCGTGTTAGAGCGCAGGGATGGGACCCCGGCAAGTCGAGGATCCACGGGCGTTGTCCTCGCTGCATTCCATCTTGTGGAGTGCCTCTTGGCGGCGATCGGGTGCGGGCACTCACAGTGCCCTTCAGGGCCCCGAGGTGGGGGCGTCCCAGCAGACGTGCGGCGCCCGAATGACTTCGCCGGGCCTTTTCCGGCCAATTCTCACGAGCGTTCTGCCCAAACCAGGATTGGTTTGGGCAGAACGCTCGTGAGAATTGGCCGGCGTAGGACAGCCCTGCGGACCGCCGTGCTCTCCATGGCCCAGGGCCCTTTCTCGCCAAGGGCATGTTGCTGCCGCCAAGAAATGGCTCGGAAAAGACGCGGCCCACCCCGGCACGCCGGCTCATTGGAGCGTTCCCGGACAAGAGTTGAAGAACGGGTGGTGGCCTGGTGTGCGCCTCTGTCTTTCGGGTAGATGGGCCGGCCAAGGATGGGGATGCCCTCATCTTGGTCATACAGGTTGATCTCACTCTGAGGGTTATCCGAAGCACCAGAGGGGCCGATGGAGACTGCGTGGTTGGGAGATGCGTGGCTGCGGGTCTAAGGGTTTCCCATATGGAGGCCATGAGGGACAGGACCCCGGAAGCAGGTTGGGGAAGCAGGCGAGTGTTCCAAACCGGACTTCGAGATGGGCCTGGCCCCGTGGTAGAGCGCAGGGATGGGACCCCGGCAAGTCGAGGATCCACGGGCGTTGTCCTCGCCGCATTCCATCTTGTGGAGTGCCTCTTGGCGGCGATCGGGTGCGGGAACTCACAGTGCCCTTCAGGTCCCCGAGGTGGGGGCGGCCTAGCAGACGTGCGGCGCCCGAATGAATTCGCCGGGCTTTATCCGGCCAATTCTCACGAGCCTTCTGCCCAAACCAGGATTGGTTTGGGCAGAACGCGCGTGAGAATTGGCCGGCGTAGGACAGCCCTGCGGACCGCCGTGCTCTCCATGGCCCAGGGCCCTTTCTCGCCCAGGGCATGTTGCTGCCGCCAAGAAATGGCTCCGAAAAGACGCGGCCCACCCCGGCACGCCGAAGCATTGGAGCGTTCCCGGAGCAGAGTTGAAGAACGGGTGGTGGCCTGGTTTGCGCCTCTGTCTTTCGGGTAGATGGGCCGGCCAAGGATGGGGATGACCTCATCTTGGTCATACAGGTTGATCTCACCCTGAGGGTTGTCCGAAGCACCAGAGGGGCCGATGGAGACTGCGTGGTTGGGAGATGCGTGGCTGCGGGTCTAAGGGTTTCCCATATGGAGGCCATGAGGGACAGGACCACGGAAGCAGGTTGGGCAAGCAGGCGAGTGTTCCAGACCGGACTTCGTGATGGGCCTGGCCCCGTGGTAGAGCGCAGGGATGGGACCCCGGCAAGTCGAGGATCCACGGGCGTTGTCCTCGCTGCATTCCATCTTGTGGAGTGCCTCTTGGCGGCGATCGGGTGCGGGCACTCACAGTGCCCTTCAGGGCCCCGAGGTGGGGGCGGCCCAGCAGACGTGCGGCGCCCGAATGACTTCGCCGGGCTTTTTCGGGCCAATTCTCACGAGCGTTCTGCCCAAACCAATCCTGGTTTGGGCAGAACGCTCGTGAGAATTGGCCGGCGTAGGACAGCCTTAAGGACCGCCGTGCTCTCCATGGCCCAGGGCCCTTTCTCGCCCAGGGCATGTTGCTGCCGCCAAGAAATGGCTTCGAAAAGACGCGGCCCACCCCGGCACGCCGAAGCATTGGAGCGTTCCCGGAGCAGAGTTGAAGAACGGGTGGTGGCCTGGTTTGCGCTTCTGTCTTTCGGGTAGATGGGCCGGCCAAGGATGGGGATGACCTCATCTTGGTCATACAGGTTGATCTCCCTCTGAGGGTTGTCCGAAGCACCAGCGGGGCCTTTGGAGACTGCGTGGTTGGGAGATGCGTGGCTGCGGGACTAAAGGTTTCCCATATGGAGGCCATGAGGGACAGGACCCCGGAAGCAGGTTGGGGAAGCAGGCGAGTGTTCCAGACCGGACTTCGTGATGGGCCTGACCCCGTGGTAGAGCGCAGGGATGGGACCCCGGCAGTAGAGGATCCACGGGCGTTGTCCTCGCTGCATTCCATCTTGTGGAGTGCCTCATGCCGGCGATCGCGTGCGGGCACTCACAGTGCCCTTCAGGGCCCCGAGGTGGGGGCGGCCCAGCAGACGTGCTGCGCCCGAATGACTTCGCCGGGCTTTTTCCGGCCAATTCTCACGAGCGTTCTGCCCAAACCAGGATTGGTTTGGGCAGAACGCTCGTGAGAATTGGCCGGCCTAGGACAGCCCTGTGGACCGCCGTGCTCTCCATGGCCCAGGGCCGTTTCTGGCCCAGGGCATGTTGCTGCCGCCAAGAAATGGCTCGGAAAAGACGCGGCCCACCCCGGCACGCCGGCTCATTGGAGCGTTCCCGGACAAGAGTTGAAGAACGGGTGGTGGCCTGGTGTGCGCCTCTGTCTTTCGGGTAGATGGGCCGGCCAAGGATGGGGATGCCCTCATCTTGGTCATACAGGTTGATCTCCCTCTGAGGGTTGTCCGAAGCACCAGAGGGGCCGATGGAGACTGCTTGGTTGGGAGATGCGTGGCTGCGGGTCTAAGGGTTTCCCATATGGAGGCCATGAGGGACAGGACCCCGGAAGCAGGTTGGGGAAGCAGGCGAGTGTTCCAGATCGGACTTCGAGATGGGCCTGGCCCCGTGGTAGAGCGCAGGGATGGGACCCCGGCAAGTCGAGGATCCACGGGCGTTGTCCTCGCTGCATTCCATCTTGTGGAGTGCCTCTTGGCGGCGATCGGGTGCGGGCACTCACAGTGCCCTTCAGGGCCCCGAGGTGGGGGCGGCCCAGCAGACGTGCGGCGCCCGAATGACTTCGCCGGGCTTTTTCCGGCCAATTCTCACGAGCGTTCTGCCCAAACCAGGATTGGTTTGGGCAGAACGCTCGTGAGAATTGGCCGGCGTAGGACAGCCCTGCGGACCGCCGTGCTCTCCATGGCCCAGGGCCCTTTCTCGCCCAGGGCATGTTGCTGCTGCCAAGAAATGGCTCGGAAAAGACGCGGCCCACCCCGGCACGCCGGCTCATTGGAGCGTTCCCGGACAAGAGTTGAAGAACGGGTGGTGGCCTGGTGTGCGCCTCTGTCTTTCGGGTAGATGGGCCGGCCAAGGATGGGGATGCCCTCATCTTGGTCATACAGGTTGATCTCCCTCTGAGGGTTGTCCGAAGCACCAGACGGGCCGATGGAGACTGCGTGGTAGGGAGATGCGTGGCTGCGGGTCTAAGGGTTTCCCATATGGAGGCCATGAGGGACAGGACCCCGGAAGCAGGTTGGGGAAGCAGGCGAGTGTTCCAGACCGGACTTCGTGATGGGCCTGACCCCGTGGTAGAGCGCAGGGATGGGACCCCGGCAAGTCGAGGATCCTCGGGCGTTGTCCTCGCTGCATTCCATCTTGTGGAGTGCCTCTTGGCTGCGATCGGGTGCGGGCACTCACAGTGCCCTTCAGGGCCCCGAGGTGGGTGCGGCCCAGCAGACGTGCGGCGCCCGAATGACTTCGCCGGGCTTTTTCGGGCCAATTCTCACGAGCGTTCTGCCCAAAATAGGATTGGTTTGGGCAGAACGCTCGTGAGAATTGGCCGGCGTAGGACAGCCTTAAGGACCGCCGTGCTCTCCATGGCCCAGGGCCCTTTCTCGCCCAGGGCATGTTGCTGCCGCCAAGAAATGGCTCCGAAAAGACGCGGCCCACCCCGGCACGCCGAAGCATTGGAGCGTTCCCGGAGCAGAGTTGAAGAACGGGTGGTGGCCTGGTGTGCGCCTCTGTCTTTCGGGTAGATGGGCCGGCCAAGGATGGGGATGACCTCATCTTGGTCATACAGGTTGATCTCACCCTGAGGGTTGTCCGAAGCACCAGAGGGGCCGATGGAGACTGCGTGGTTGGGAGATGCGTGGCTGCGGGTCTAAGGGTTTCCCATATGGAGGCCATGAGGGACAGGACCACGGAAGCAGGTTGGGGAAGCAGGCGAGTGTTCCAGACCGGACTTCGTGATGGGCCTGGCCCCGTGGTAGAGCGCAGGCATCGGACCCCGGCAAGTCGAGGATCCACGGGCGTTGTCCTCGCTGCATTCCATCTTGTGGAGTGCCTCTTGGCGGCGATCGGGTGCGGGCACTCACAGTGCCCTTCAGGGCCCCGAGGTGGGGGCGGCCCAGCAGACGTGCGGCGCCCGAATGACTTCGCCGGGCTTTTTCCGGCCAATTCTCACGAGCGTTCTGCGCAAACCAGGATTGGTTTGGGCAGAACGCTCGTGAGAATTGGCCGGCGTAGGAAAGCCCTGCGGACCGCCGTGCTCTCCATGGCCCAGGGCCCTTTCTCGCCTAGGGCATGTTGCTGCCGCCAAGAAATGGCTCGGAAAAGACGCGGCCCACCCCGGCTCGCCGGCTCATTGGAGCGTTCCCGGACAAGAGTTGAAGAACTAGTGGTGGCCTGGTGTGCGCCTCTGTCTTTCGGGTAGTTGGGCCGGCCAAGGATGGGGATGCCCTCATCTTGGTCATACAGGTTGATCTCACTCTGAGGGTTGTCCGATGCACCAGAGGGGCCGATGGAGACTGCGTGGTTGGGAGATGCGTGGCTGCGGGTCTAAGGGTTTCCCATATGGAGGCCATGAGGGACAGGACCCCGGAAGCAGGTTGGGGACGCAGGCGAGTGTTCCAGACCGGACTTCGTGATGGGCCTGGCCCCGTTAGAGCGCAGAGATGGGACCCCGGCAAGTCGAGGATCCACGGGCGTTGTCCTCGCTGCATTCAATCTTGTGGAGTGCCTCTTGGCGGCGATCGTGTGCGGGCACTCACAGTGCCCTTCAGCGCCCCGAGGTGGGGGCAGCCCAGCAGACGTGCGGCGCCCGAATGATTTCGCCGGGCTTTTTCCGGCCAATTCTCACAGGCCTTCTGCCCAAACCAGGATTGGTTTGTGCCGAACGCTCGTGAGAATTGGCCGGCGTAGGACAGCCCTGCGGACCGCCGTGCTCTCCATGGCCTAGGGCCCTTTCTCGTCCAGGGCATGTTGCTGCCGCCAAGAAATGGCTCGGAAAAGACGCGGCCCACCCCAGCACGCCGGCGCATTGGAGCGTTCCCGGAGCAGAGTTGAAGAACGGGAGGTGGCCTGTTGTGCGCCTCTGTCTTTCAGGTAGATGGGCCGGCCAATGATGGGGATGATCTCATCTTGGTCATACAGGTTGATCTCACTCTGAGGGTTGTCCGAAGCACCAGAGGGGCCAATGGAGACTGCGTGGTTGGGAGATGCGTGGCTGCGGTTCTAAGGGTTTCCCATATGGAGGCCTTGAGGGACAGGACCCCGGAAGCAGGTTGGGGAAGCAGGCGAGTGTTCCAGACCGGACTTCGTGATGGGCCTGGCCCCGTGGTAGAGCGCAGGGATGGGACCCCGGCAAGTCGAGGATCCACGGGCGTTGTCCTCGCTGCATTCCATCTTGTGGAGTGCCTCTTGGCGGCGATCGGGTGCGGGCACTCACAGTGCCCTTCAGGGCCCCGAGGTGGGGGCGGCCCAGCAGACGTGCGGCGCCCGAATGACTTCGCCGGGCTTTTTCCGGCCAATTCTCACGAGCGTTCTGCCCAAACCAGGATTGGTTTGGGCAGAACGCTCGTGAGAATTTGCCGGCGTAGGACAGCCCTGCGGACCGCCGTGCTCTCCATGGCCCAGGACCCTTTCTCGCCCAGGGCATGTTGCTGCCGCCAAGAAATGTCTCGGAAAAGACGCGGCCCACCCCGGCAAGCCGGCCAATTGGAGCGTTCCCGGAGCAGAGTTGAAGAACGGGTGGTGGCCTGGTGTGCGCCTCTGTCTTTCGGGTAGATGGGCCGGCCAAGGATGGGGATGACCTCATCTTGGTCATACAGGTTGATCTCCCTCTGAGGGTTGTCCGAAGCACCAGCGGGGCCGATGGAGACTGCGTGGTTGGGAGATGCGTGGCTGCGGGTCTAAGGGTTTCCCATATGGAGGCCATGAGGGACAGGACCCCGGAAGCAGGTTGGGGAAGCAGGCGAGTGTTCCAGACCGGACTTCGTGATGGGCCTGACCCCGTGGTAGAGCGCAGGGATGGGACCCCGGCAAGTCGAGGATCCACGGGCGTTGTCCTCGCTGCATTCCATCTTGTGGAGTGCCTCATGCCGGCGATCGCGTGCGGGCACTCACAGTGCCCTTCAGGGCCCCGAGGTGGGGGCGGCCCAGCAGACGTGCTGCGCCCGAATGACTTCGCCGGGCTTTTTCCGGCCAATTCTCACGAGCGTTCTGCGCAAACCTGGATTGGTTTGGGCAGAACGCTCGTGAGAATTGGCCGGCGTAGGACAGCCCTGCGGACCGCCGTGCTCTCCATGGCCCAGGGCCCTTTCTCGCCCAGGGCATGTTGCTGCCGCCACGAAATGGCTCGGAAAAGACGCGGCCCACCCCGGCACACCGGCTCATTGGAGCGTTCCCGGACAAGAGTTGAAGAACGGGTGGTGGCCTGGTGTGCGCCTCTGTCTTTCGGGTAGATGGGCCGGCCAAGGATGGGGATGCCCTCATCTTGGTCATACAGGTTGATCTCCCTCTGAGGGTTGTCCGAAGCACCAGAGGGGCCGATGCAGACTGCGTGGTTGGGAGATGCGTGGCTGCGGGTCTAAGGGTTTCCCATATGGAGGCCATGAGGGACAGGACCCCGGAAGCAGGTTGGGGAAGCAGGCGAGTGTTCCAGATCGGACTTCGAGATGGGCCTGGCCCCGTGGTAGAGCGCAGGGATGGGACCCCGGCAAGTCGAGGATCCACGGGCGTTGTCCTCGCTGCATTCCATCTTGTGGAGTGCCTCTTGGCGGCGATCGGGTGCGGGCACTCACAGTGACCTTCAGGGCCCCGAGGTGGGGGCGGCCCAGCAGACGTGCGGCGCCCGAATGACTTCGCCGGGCTTTTTCCGGCCAATTCTCACGAGCGTTCTGCCCATACCAGGATTGGTTTGGGCAGAACGCTCGTGAGAATTGGCCGGCGTAGGACAGCCCTGCGGACCGCCGTGCTCTCCATGGCCCAGGGCCCTTTCTCGCCCAGGGCATGTTGCTGCCGCCAAGAAATGGCTCGGAAAAGACGCGGCCCACCCCGGCACGCCGGCTCATTGGAGCGTTCCCGGACAAGAGTTGAAGAACGGGTGGTGGCCTGGTGTGCGCCTCTGTCTTTCGGGTAGATGGGCCGGCCAAGGATGGGGATGCCCTCATCTTGGTCATACAGGTTGATCTCCCTCTGAGGGTTGTCCGAAGCACCAGACGGGCCGATGGAGACTGCGTGGTTGGGAGATGCGTGGCTGCGGGTCTAAGGGTTTCCCATATGGAGGCCATGAGGGACAGGACCCCGGAAGCAGGTTGGGGAAGCAGGCGAGTGTTCCAGACCGGACTTCGTGATGGGCCTGGCCCCGTGGTAGAGCGCCGGGATGGGACCCCTGCCAGTCGAGGATCCACGGGTGTTGTCCTCGCTGCATTCCATCTTGTGGAGTGCCTCTTGGCGGCGATCGGGTGCGGGCCCTCACAGTGCCCTTCAGGGCCCCGAGGTGGGGGCGGCCCAGCAGACGTGCGGCGCCCGAATGACTTCGCCGGGATTCTTCCGGCCAATTCTCACGAGCGTTCTGCCCAAACCAGGATTGGTTTGGGCAGAACGCTCGTGAGAATTGGCCGGCGTAGGACAGCCCTGCGGACCGCCGTGCTCTCCATGGCCCAGGGCCCTTTCTCGCCCAGGGCATGTTGCTGCCGCCAAGAAATGGCTCGGAAAAGACGCGGCCCACCCCGGCACGCAGGCGTATTGGAGCGTTCCCGGAGCAGAGTTGAAGAACGTGTGGTGGCCTGGTGTGCGCCTCTGTCTTTCGGGTAGATGGGCCGGCCAAGGATGGGGATGCCCTCATCTTGGTCATACAGGTTTAACTCACTCTGAGGGTTGTCCGAAGCACCAGAGGGGCCGATGGAGACTGCGTGGTTGGGAGATGCGTGGCTGCGGGTCTAAGGGTTTCCCATATGGAGGCCATGAGGGACAGGACCCCGGAAGCAGGTTGGGGAAGCAGGCGAGTGTTCCAAACCGGACTTCGTGATGGGCATGGCCCCGTGATAGAGCGCACGGATGGGACCCCGGCAAGTCGAGGATCCACGGGCGTTGTCCTCGCTGCATTCCATCTTGTGGAGTGCCTCTTGGCGGCGATCGGGTGCGGGCACTCACAGTGCCCTTCAGGGCCCCGACGTGGGGGCGGCCCAGCAGACGTGCGGCGCACGAATGACTTCGCCGGGCTTTTTCCGGCTAATTCTCACGAGCGTTCTGCCCAAACCAGGATTGGTTTTGGCAGAACGTTCGCGAGAATTGGCCGGCGTAGGACAGCCCTCCGGACCGCCGTGCTCTCCATGGCCCAGGGCCCTTTCTCGCCCAGGGCATGTTGCTGCCGCCAAGAAATGTCTCGGAAAAGACGTGGCCAACCCCGGCACGACGGCGCATTGGAGCCTTCCCGGAGCAGAGTTGAAGAACGGGTGGTGGCCTTGTGTGCGCCTCTGTCTTTCGGGTAGATGGGCCGGCCAATGATGGGGATGACCTCATCTTGGTCGTACAGGTTTATGTCACTCTGAGGGTTGTCTGAAGCTCCAGAGGGGCCGATGGAGACTGCGTGGTTGGGAGATGCGTGGCTGCGGGTCTAAGGGTTTCCCATATGGAGGCCATGAGGGACAGGACCCCGGAAGCAGGTTGGGGAAGCAGGCGAGTGTTCCAGACCGGACTTCGTGATGGGCCTGGCCCCGTGGTAGAGCACAGGGATGGAACCCCGGCAAGTCGAGGATCCAAGGGCGTCGTCCTCGCTGCATTCCATCTTGTGGAGTGCCTCTTGGCGGCGATCGGGTGCGGGCCCTCACAGTGCCCTTCAGGGCCCCGAGGTGGGGGCGGCCCAGCAGACGTGCGGCACCCGAATGACTTCGCCGGGCTTTTTCCGGCCAATTTTCACGAGCGTTCTGCCCAAACCAGGATCCTGGTTTGGGCAGAACGCTCGTGAGAATTGGCCGGCGTAGGACAGCCCTGCGGACCGCCGTGCTCTCCATGGCCCAGGGCCCTTTCTCGCCCAGGGCATGTTGCTGCCGCCAAGAAATGGCTCGGAAAAGACGCGGCCCACCCCGGCACGCCGGCGCATTGGAGCGTTCCCGGAGCTGAGTTGAAGAACGGGTGGTGGCCTGGTGTGCGCCTCTGTCTTTCGGGTAGATGGGCCGGCCAAGAATGGGGATGACCTCATCTTGGTCATACAGGTTTATCTCACTTTGAGGGTTGTCCGAAGCACCAGAGGGGCCGATGGAGACTGCGTGGTTGGGAGATGCGTGGCTGCGGGTCTAAGTGTTTCCCATATGGAGGCCATGAGGGACAGGACCCCGGAAGCAGGTTGGGGAAGCAGGCGAGTGTTCCAGACTGGACTTCGAGATGGGCCTGGCCCCGTGGTAGAGCGCAGGGATGGGACCCCGGCAAGTCGAGGATCCACGGGCGTTGTCCTCGCTGCATTCCATCTTGTGGAGTGCCTCTTGGCGGCGATCGGGTGCGGGCCCTCACAGTGCCCTTCAGGGCCCCGAGGTGGGGGCGGCCCAGCAGACGTGCGGCGCCCGAATGACTTCGCGGGGATTCTTCCGGCCAATTCTCACGAGCGTTCTGCCCAAACCAGGATTGGTTTGGGCAGAACGCTCGTGAGAATTGGCCGGCATAGGACAGCCCTGTGGACCGCCGTGCTCTCCATGGCCCAGGGCCCTTTCTCGCCCAGGGCATGTTGCTGCCGCCAAGAAATGGCTCGGAAAAGACGCGGCCCACCCCGGCACGCAGGCGCATTGGAGCGTTCCCGGAGCAGAGTTGAAGAACGTGTGGTGGCCTGGTGTGCGCCTCTGTCTTTCGGGTAGATGGGCCGGCCAAGGATGGGGATGCCCTCATCTTGGTCATACAGGTTTAACTCACTCTGAGGGTTGTCCGAAGCACCAGAGGGGCCGATGGAGACTGCGTGGTTGGGAGATGCGTGGCTGCGGGTCTAAGGGTTTCCCATATGGAGGCCATGAGGGACAGGACCCCGGAAGCAGGTTGGGGAAGCAGGCGAGTGTTCCAAACCGGACTTCGTGATGGGCATGGCCCCGTGATAGAGCGCACGGATGGGACCCCGGCAAGTCGAGGATCCACGGGCGTTGTCCTCGCTGCATTCCATCTTGTGGAGTGCCTCTTGGCGGCGATCGGGTGCGGGCACTCACAGTGCCCTTCAGGGCCCCGACGTGGGGGCGGCCCAGCAGACGTGCGGCGCACGAATGACTTCGCCGGGCTTTTTCCGGCTAATTCTCACGAGCGTTCTGCCCAAACCAGGATTGGTTTTGGCAGAACGTTCGCGAGAATTGGCCAGCGTAGGACAGCCCTCCGGACCGCCGTGCTCTCCATGGCCCAGGGCCCTTTCTCGCCCAGGGCATGTTGCTGCCGCCAAGAAATGGCTCGGAAAAGACGCGGCCCACCCCGGCACGCCGGCGCATTGGAGCGTTCCCGGAGCAGAGTTGAAGAACGGGTGGTGGCCTGGTGTGCGCCTCTGTCTTTCGGGTAGATGGGCCGGCCAAGGATGGGGATGACCTCATCTTGGTCATACAGGTTTATCTCCCTCTGAGGGTTGTCCGACGCACCAGAGGGGCCGATGGAGACTGAGTGGTTGGGAGATGCGTGGCTGCGGGTCTAAGGGTTTCCCATATGGAGGCCATGAGGGACAGGACCCCGAAAGCAGGTTGCGGAAGCAGGCGAGTGTTCCAGACCGGACTTCGAGATGGGCCTGGCCCCGTGGTAGAGCGCAGGGATGGGACCCCTGCAAGTCGAGGATCCACGGGTGTTGTCCTCGCTGCATTCCATCTTGTGGAGTGCCTCTTGGCGGCGATCGGGTGCGGGCACTCACAGTGCCCTTCAGTGCCCCGAGGTGGGGGCGGCCCAGCAGACGTGCGGCGCCCGAATGACTTCGCCGGGCTTTTTCCAGCCAATTCTCACGAGCGTTCTGCCCAAACCAATCCTGGTTTGGGCAGAACGCTCGTGAGAATTGGCCGGCGTAGGACAGCCCTGGGGACCGCCGTGCTCGCCAAGGCCCAGGGCACTTTCTCGCCCAGGGCATGTTGCTGCCGCCAAGAAATGGCTCGGAAAAGACGCGGCCCACCCCGGCTCGCCGGCGCATTGCAGCGTTCCCGGAGCAGAGTTGAAGAACGGGTGGTGGCCTTGTGTGCGCCTCTGTCTTTCGGGTAGATGGGCCGGCCAAGAATGGGGATGACCTCATCTTGGTCATACAGGTTTATCTCACTCTGAGGGTTGTCCGAAGCACCAGAGGGGCCGATGGAGACTGCGTGGTTGGGAGATGCGTGGCTGCGGGTCTAAGGGTTTCCCATATGGAGGCCATGAGGGACAGGACCCCGGAAGCAGGTTGGGGAAGCAGGCGAGTGTTCCAGACTGGACTTCGAGATGGGCCTGGCCCCGTGGTAGAGCGCAGGGATGGGACCCCGGCAAGTCGAGGATCCACGGGCGTTGTCCTCGCTGCATTCCATCTTGTGGAGTGCCTCTTTGCGGCGATCGGGTGCGGGCACTCACAGTGCCCTTCAGGGCCCCGAGGTGGGGGCGGCCCAGCAGACGTGCGGCGCCCGAATTACTTCGCCGGGATTCTTCCGGCCAATTCTCACGAGCGTTCTGCCCAAACCAGGATTGGTTTGGGCAGAACGCTCGTGAGAATTGGCCGGCGTAGGACAGCCCTGTGGACCGCCGTGCTCTCCATGGCCCAGGGCCCTTTCTCGCCCAGGGCATGTTGCTGCCGCCAAGAAATGGCTCGGAAAAGACGCGGCCCACCCCGGCACGCAGGCGCATTGGAGCGTTCCCGGAGCAGAGTTGAAGAACGTGTGGTGGCCTGGTGTGCGCCTCTGTCTTTCGGGTAGATGGGCCGGCCAAGGATGGGGATGCCCTCATCTTGGTCATACAGGTTTATCTCACTCTGAGGGTTGTCCGAAGCACCAGAGGGGCCGATGGAGACTGCGTGGTTGGGAGATGCGTGGCTGCGGGTCTAAGGGTTTCCCATATGGAGGCCATGAGGGACAGGACCCCGGAAGCAGGTTGGGGAAGCAGGCGAGTGTTCCAAACCGGACTTCGTGATGGGCATGGCCCCGTGATAGAGCGCACGGATGGGACCCCGGCAAGTCGAGGATCCACGGGCGTTGTCCTTGCTGCATTCCATCTTGTGGAGTGCCTCTTGGCGGCGATCGGGTGCGGGCACTCACAGTGCCCTTCAGGGCCCAGACGTGGGGGCGGCCCAGCAGACGTGCGGCGCACGAATGACTTCGCCGGGCTTTTTCCGGCCAATTCTCACAAGCGTTCTGCCCAAACCAGGATTGGTTTTGGCAGAACGTTCGCGAGAATTGGCCGGCGTAGGACAGCCCTGCGGACCGCCGTGCTCTCCATGGCCCAGGGCCCTTTCTCGCCCAGGGCATGTTGCTGCCGCCAAGAAATGGCTCGGAAAAGACGCCGCCCACTCCGGCACGCCGGCGCATTGGAGCGTTCCCGGAGCAGAGTTTAAGAACGGGTGGTGGCCTGGTGTGCGCCTCTGTCTTTCGGGTAGATGGGCTGTCCAAGGATGGGGATGACCTCATCTTGTTCATACAGGTTTATGTCACTCTGAGGGTTTTCCGAAGCACCAGAGGGGCCGATGGAGACTTCGTGGTTGGGAGATGCGTGGCTGCGGGTCTAAGGGTTTCCCATATGGAGGCCATGAGGGACAGGACCCCGAAAGCAGGTTGGGGAAGCAGGCAAGTGTTCCAGACCGGACTTCGTGATGGGCCTGGCCCCGTGGTAGAGCGCAGGGATGGGACCCCTGCCAGTAGAGGATCCACGGGCGTTGTCCTCGCTGCATTCCATCTTGTGGAGTGCCTCTTGGCGGCGATCGGGTGCGGGCACTCACAGTGCCCTTCAGGGCCCCGAGGTGGGGGCGGCTCAGCAGACGTGCGGCGCCGGAATGACTTCGCCGGGCTTTTTCCGGCCAATTCTCAGGAGCGTTCTGCCCAAACCAGGATTGGGGCGTAGAACAGCCCTGCGGACCGCCGTTCTCCATGGCCCAGGGCCCTTTCTCGCCCAGGGCATGTTGCTGCCGCCAAGAAATGACTCGGAAAAGACGCGGCCCACCCCGGCACGACATCGCATTGGAGCGTTCCCGGAGCAGAGTTGAAGAACGGGTGGTGGCCTGGTGTGCGTCTCTGTCTTGCGGGCAGATGGGCCCGCCAAGGATGGGGATGACCTCATCTTGGTCGTACAGGTTTATCTCACTCTGAGGGTTGTCCGAAGCGCCAGAGGGGCCGATGGAGACGGCGTGGTTGGGAGATGCGTTGCTGCGGGTCTAAGGGTTTCTGGTATGGAGGCCATGAGGGACAGGACCCCGGAAGCATGTTGGGGAAGCAGGGAGTGTCGCAGACCGGACTTCGGAATGGGCCTGGCCCCATGGGAGAGCGCAGGGATGGGACCCCTGCAAGTCGAGGATCCACGGGCGTTGTCCTCGCTGCATTCCATCTCGTGAAGTGCCTTTTGGCGGATATCGGGTGCGGGCACTCACCATGCCCTTCAAGGCCCCGAGGTGGGGGCCGACCAGCAGACGTGCGGCGCCCGAATGACTTCGCCGGGCTTCTTCCGGCCAATTCTCACGAGCGTTCTCCCCAAACCAGGATTAGTTTGGGCAGAACGCTCGTGAGTATTGGCCGGCATAGGACAGCCCTGTGGACCGCCGTGCTCTCCATAGCCCAGGGCCCTTTCTCGCCCAGGCCATGTTGCTGCCGCCAAAAAATTGCTCGGAAAAGACGCGGCCAACCCCGGCCCGACAGCGCATTGGAGCGTTCCCGGAGCAGAGTTGAAGAACGGGTGGTGGCCTGGAGTGCGTCTCTGTCTTGCGGGCAAATGGGCCCGCCAAGGATGGGGATGACCTCATCTTGGTCGTACAGGTTTATCTCACTCTGAGGGTTGTCCGAAGCGCCAGAGGGGCCGATGGAGACGGCGTGGTTGGGAGATGCGTTGCTGCGGGTCTAAGGGTTTCTGGTATGGAGGCCATGAGGGACAGGACCCCGGAAGCATGTTGGGGAAGCAGGGAGTGTCGCAGACCGGACTTCGGGATGGGCCTGGCCCCATGGGAGAGCGCAGGGATGGGACCCCTGCAAGTCGAGGATCCACGGGCGTTGTCCTCGCTGCATTCCATCTCGTGAAGTGCCCCTTGGCGGATATCGGGTGCGGGCACTCACCATGCCCTTCAAGGCCCCGAGGTGGGGGCCGACCAGCAGACGTGCTGCGCCCGAATGACTTCGCCGGGCTTCATCTGGGCAATTCTCACGAGCGTTCTGCCCAAACCAGGATTGGTTTGGGCAGAACGCTCGTGAGAATTGGCCGGCGTAGGACCGCCCTGGGGACCGCCGTGCTCTCCATGGCCCAGGGCCCTTTCTCGCCCAGGGCATGTTGCTGCCGCCAAGAAATGTCTCGGAAAAGACGCGGCCCACCCCGGCACGCCGGCCAATTGGAGCGTTCCCGGAGCAGAGTTGAAGAACGGGTGGTGGCCTGGTGTGCGCCTCTGTCTTTCGGGTAGATGGGCCGGCCAAGGATGGGGATGACCTCATCTTGGTCATACAGGTTGATCTCCCTCTGAGGGTTGTCCGAAGCACCAGCGGGGCCGATGGAGACTGCGTGGTTGGGAGATGCGTGGCTGCGGGTCTAAGGGTTTCCCATATGGAGGCCATGAGGGACAGGACCCCGGAAGCAGGTTGGGGAAGCAGGCGAGTGTTCCAGACCGGACTTCGTGATGGGCCTGACCCCGTGGTAGAGCGCAGGGATGGGACCCCGGCAAGTCGAGGATCCACGGGCGTTGTCCTCGCTGCATTCCATCTTGTGGAGTGCCTCATGCCGGCGATCGCGTGCGGGCACTCACAGTGCCCTTCAGGGCCCCGAGGTGGGGGCGGCCCAGCAGACGTGCTGCGCCCGAATGACTTCGCCGGGCTTTTTCCGGCCAATTCTCACGAGCGTTCTGCGCAAACCTGGATTGGTTTGGGCAGAACGCTCGTGAGAATTGGCCGGCGTAGGACAGCCCTGCGGACCGCCTTGCTCTCCATGGCCCAGGGCCCTTTCTCGCCCAGGGCATGTTGCTGCCGCCAAGAAATGGCTCGGAAAAGACGCGGCCCACCCCGGCACACCGGCTCATTGGAGCGTTCCCGGACAAGAGTTGAAGAACGGGTGGTGGCCTGGTGTGCGCCTCTGTCTTTCGGGTAGATGGGCCGGCCAAGGATGGGGATGCCCTCATCTTGGTCATACAGGTTGATCTCCCTCTGAGGGTTGTCCGAAGCACCAGAGGGGCCGATGGAGACTGCGTGGTTGGGAGATGCGTGGCTGCGGGTCTAAGGGTTTCCCATATGGAGGCCATGAGGGACAGGACCCCGGAAGCAGGTTGGGGAAGCAGGCGAGTGTTCCAGATCGGACTTCGTGATGGGCCTGGCCCCGTGGTAGAGCGTAGGGATGGGACCCCGGCAAGTCGAGGATCCACGGGCGTTGTCCTCGCTGCATTCCATCTTGTGGAGTGCCTCTTGGCGGCGATCGGGTGCGGGCACTCACAGTGCCCTTCAGGGCCCCGAGGTGGGGGCGGCCCAGCAGACGTGCGGCGCCCGAATGACTTCGCCGGGCTTTTTCCGGCCAATTCTCACGAGCGTTCTGCCCAAACCAGCATTGGTTTGGGCAGAACGCTCGTGAGAATTGGCCGGCGTAGGACAGCCCTGCGGACCGCCGTGCTCTCCATGGCCCAGGGCCCTTTCTCGCCCAGGGCATGTTGCTGCCGCCAAGAAATGGCTCGGAAAAGACGCGGCCCACCCCGGCACGCCGGCTCATTGGAGCGTTCCCGGACAAGAGTTGAAGAACGGGTGGTGGCCTGGTGTGCGCCTCTGTCTTTCGGGTAGATGGGCCGGCCAAGGATGGGGATGCCCTCATCTTGGTCATACAGGTTGATCTCCCTCTGAGGGTTGTCCGAAGCACCAGACGGGCCGATGGAGACTGCGTGGTTGGGAGATGCGTGGCTGCGGGTCTAAGGGTTTCCCATATGGAGGCCATGAGGGACAGGACCCCGGAAGCAGGTTGGGGAAGCAGGCGAGTGTTCCAGACCGGACTTCGTGATGGGCCTGGCCCCGTGTTAGAGCGCAGGGATGGGACCCCGGCAAGTCGAGGATCCACGGGCGTTGTCCTCGCTGCATTCCATCTTGTGGAGTGCCTCTTGGCGGCGATCGGGTGCGGGCACTCACAGTGCCCTTCAGGGCCCCGAGGTGGGGGCGGCCCAGCAGACGTGCGGCGCCCGAATGACTTCGCCGGGCTTTTTCCGGCCAATTCTCACGAGCGTTCTGCCCAAACCAGGATTGGTTTGGGCAGAACGCTCGTGAGAATTGGCCGGCGTAGGACAGCCCTGCGGACCGCCGTGCTCTCCATGGCCCAGGACCCTTTCTCGCCCAGGGCATGTTGCTGCCGCCAAGAAATGTCTCGGAAAAGACGCGGCCCACCCCGGCACGCCGGCTCATTGGAGCGTTCCCGGACAAGAGTTGAAGAACGGGTGGTGGCCTGGTGTGCGCCTCTGTCTTTCGGGTAGATGGGCCGGCCAAGGATGGGGATGCCCTCATCTTGGTCATACAGGTTGATCTCACTCTGAGGGTTATCCGAAGCACCAGAGGGGCCGATGGAGACTGCGTGGTTGGGAGATGCGTGGCTGCGGGTCTAAGGGTTTCCCATATGGAGGCCATGAGGGACAGGACCCCGGAAGCAGGTTGGGGAAGCAGGCGAGTGTTCCAGACCGGACTTCGTGATGGGCCTGGCCCCGTGGTAGAGCGCAGGGATGGGACCCCGGCAAGTCGAGGATCCACGGGCGTTGTCCTCGCTGCATTCCATCTTGTGGAGTGCCTCTTGGCGGCGATCGGGTGCGGGCACTCACAGTGCCCTTCAGGGCCCCGAGGTGGGGGCGGCCCAGCAGACGTGCGGCGCCCGAATGACTTCGCCGGGCTTTTTCGGGCCAATTCTCACGAGCGTTCTGCCCAAACCAATCCTGGTTTGGGCAGAACGCTCGTGAGAATTGGCCGGCGTAGGACAGCCTTAAGGACTCCGTGCTCTCCATGGCCCAGGGCCCTTTCTCGCCCAGGGCATGTTGCTGCCGCCAAGAAATGGCTCCGAAAAGACGCGGCCCACCCCGGCACGCCGAAGCATTGGAGCGTTCCCGGAGCAGAGTTGAAGAACGGGTGGTGGCCTGGTTTGCGCTTCTGTCTTTCGGGTAGATGGGCCGGCCAAGGATGGGGATGACCTCATCTTGGTCATACAGGTTGATCTCCCTCTGAGGGTTGTCCGAAGCACCAGCGGGGCCTTTGGAGACTGCGTGGTTGGGAGATGCGTGGCTGCGGGACTAAGGGTTTCCCATATGGAGGCCATGAGGGACAGGACCCCGGAAGCAGGTTGGGGAAGCAGGCGAGTGTTCCAGACCGGACTTCGTGATGGGCCTGGCCCCGTGGTAGAGCGCAGGGATGGGACCCCCGCAGTAGAGGATCCACGGGCGTTGTCCTCGGTGCATTCCATCTTGTGGAGTGCCTCATGCCGGCGATCGCGTGCGGGCACTCACAGTGCCCTTCAGGGCCCCGAGGTGGGGGCGGCCCAGCAGACGTGCTGCGCCCGAATGACTTCGCCGGGCTTTTTCCGGCCAATTCTCACGAGCGTTCTGCCCAAACCAGGATTGGTTTGGGCAGAACGCTCGTGAGAATTGGCCGGCCTAGGACAGCCCTGTGGACCGCCGTGCTCTCCATGGCCCAGGGCCGTTTCTGGCCCAGGGCATGTTGCTGCCGCCAAGAAATGGCTCGGAAAAGACGCGGCCCACCCCGGCACACCGGCTCATTGGAGCGTTCCCGGACAAGAGTTGAAGAACGGGTGGTGGCCTGGTGTGCGCCTCTGTCTTTCGGGTAGATGGGCCGGCCAAGGATGGGGATGCCCTGATCTTGGTCATACAGGTTGATCTCCCTCTGAGGGTTGTCCGAAGCACCAGAGGGGCCGATGGAGACTGCGTGGTTGGGAGATGCGTGGCTGCGGGTCTAAGGGTTTCCCATATGGAGGCCATGAGGGACAGGACCCCGGAAGCAGGTTGGGGAAGCAGGCGAGTGTTCCAGATCGGACTTCGAGATGGGCCTGGCCCCGTGGTAGAGCGCAGGGATGGGACCCCGGCAAGTCGAGGATCCACGGGCGTTGTCCTCGCTGCATTCCATCTTGTGGAGTGCCTCTTGGCGGCGATCGGGTGCGGGCACTCACAGTGCCCTTCAGGGCCCCGAGGTGGGGGCGGCCCAGCAGACGTGCGGCGCCCGAATGACTTCGCCGGGCTTTTTCCGGCCAATTCTCACGAGCGTTCTGCCCAAACCAGGATTGGTTTGGGCAGAACGTTCGTGAGAATTGGCCGGCGTAGGACAGCCCTGCGGACCGCCGTGCTCTCCATGGCCCAGGGCCCTTTCTCGCCCAGGGCATGTTGCTGCCGCCAAGAAATGGCTCGGAAAAGACGCGGCCCACCCCGGCACGCCGGCTCATTGGAGCGTTCCCGGACAAGTGTTGAAGAACGGGTGGTGGCCTGGTGTGCGCCTCTGTCTTTCGGGTAGATGGGCCGGCCAAGGATGGGGATGCCCTCATCTTGGTCATACAGGTTGATCTCCCTCTGAGGGTTGTCCGAAGCACCAGACGGGCCGATGGAGACTGCGTGGTTGGGAGATGCGTGGCTGCGGGTCTAAGGGTTTCCCATATGGAGGCCATGAGGGACAGGACCCCGGAAGCAGGTTGGGGAAGCAGGCGAGTGTTCCAGACCGGACTTCGTGATGGGCCTGACCCCGTGGTAGAGCGCAGGGATGGGACCCCGGCAAGTCGAGGATCCACGGGCGTTGTCCTCGCTGCATTCCATCTTGTGGAGTGCCTCTTGGCTGCGATCGGGTGCGGGCACTCACAGTGCCCTTCAGGGCCCCGAGGTGGGTGCGGCCCAGCAGACGTGCGGCGCCCGAATGACTTCGCCGGGCTTTTTCGGGCCAATTCTCACGAGCGTTCTGCCCAAACCAGGATTGGTTTGGGCAGAACGCTCGTGAGAATTGGCCGGCGTAGGACAGCCTTAAGGACCGCCGTGCTCTCCATGGCCCAGGGCCCTTTCTCGCCCAGGGCATGTTGCTGCCGCCAAGAAATGGCTCCGAAAAGACGCGGCCCACCCCGGCACGCCGAAGCATTGGAGCGTTCCCGGAGCAGAGTTGAAGAACGGGTGGTGGCCTGGTTTGCGCCTCTGTCTTTCGGGTAGATGGGCCGGCCAAGGATGGGGATGACCTCATCTTGGTCATACAGGTTGATCTCACCCTGAGGGTTGTCCGAAGCACCAGAGGGGCCGATGGAGACTGCGTGGTTGGGAGATGCGTGGCTGCGGGTCTAATGGTTTCCCATATGGAGGCCATGAGGGACAGGACCACGGAAGCAGGTTGGGGAAGCAGGCGAGTGTTCCAGACCGGACTTCGTGATGGGCCTGGCCCCGTGGTAGAGCGCAGGCATCGGACCCTGGCAAGTCGAGGATCCACGGGCGTTGTCCTCGCTGCATTCCATCTTGTGGAGTGCCTCTTGGCGGCGATCGGGTGCGGGCACTCACAGTGCCCTTCAGGGCCCCGAGGTGGGGGCGGCCCAGCAGACGTGCGGCGCCCGAATGACTTCGCCGGGCTTTTTCCGGCCAATTCTCACGAGCGTTCTGCGCAGACCAGGATTGGTTTGGGCAGAACGCTCGTGAGAATTGGCCGGCGTAGGAAAGCCCTGCGGACCGCCGTGCTCTCCATGGCCCAGGGCCCTTTCTCGCCCAGGGCATGTTGCTGCCGCCAAGAAATGGCTCGGAAAAGACGCGGCCCACCCCGGCTCGCCGGCTCATTGGAGCGTTCCCGGACAAGAGTTGAAGAACTGGTGGTGGCCTGGTGTGCGCCTCTGTCTTTCGGGTAGATGGGCCGGCCAAGGTTGGGGATGCCCTCATCTTGGTCATACAGGTTGATCTCACTCTGAGGGTTGTCCGATGCACCAGAGGGGCCGATGGAGACTGCGTGGTTGGGAGATGCGTGGCTGCGGGTCTAAGGGTTTCCCATATGGAGGCCATGAGGGACAGGACCCCGGAAGCAGGTTGGGGACGCAGGCGAGTGTTCCAGACCGGACTTCGTGATGGGCCTGTCCCCGTTAGAGCGCAGGGATGGGACCCCGGCAAGTCGAGGATCCACGGGCGTTGTCCTCGCTGCATTCAATCTTGTGGAGTGCCTCTTGGCGGCGATCGTGTGCGGGCACTCACAGTGCCCTTCAGCGCCCCGAGGTGGGGGCAGCCCAGCAGACGTGCGGTGCCCGAATGATTTCGCCGGGCTTTTTCCGGCCAATTCTCACAGGCCTTCTGCCCAAACCAGGATTGGTTTGTGCCGAACGCTCGTGAGAATTGGCCGGCGTAGGACAGCCCTGCGGACCGCCGTGCTCTCCATGGCCCAGGGCCCTTTCTCGTCCAGGGCATGTTGCTGCCGCCAAGAAATGGCTCGGAAAAGACGCGGCCCACCCCGGCACGCCGGCGCATTGGAGCGTTCCCGGAGCAGAGTTGAAGAACGGGAGGTGGCCTGTTGTGCGCCTCTGTCTTTCAGGTAGATGGGCCGGCCAAGGATGGGGATGATCTCATCTTGGTCATACAGGTTGATCTCACTCTGAGGGTTGTCCGAAGCACCAGAGGGGCCGATGGAGACTGCGTGGTTGGGAGATGCGTGGCTGCGGGTCTAAGGGTTTCCCATATGGAGGCCTTGAGGGACAGGACCCCGGAAGCAGGTTGGGGAAGCAGGCGAGTGTTCCAGACCGGACTTCGTGATGGGCCTGACCCCGTGGTAGAGCGCAGGGATGGGACCCCGGCAAGTCGAGGATCCACGGGCGTTGTCCTCGCTGCATTCCATCTTGTGGAGTGCCTCATGCCGGCGATCGCGTGCGGGCACTCACAGTGCCCTTCAGGGCCCCGAGGTGGGGGCGGCCCAGCAGACGTGCTGCGCCCGAATGACTTCGCCGGGCTTTTTCCGGCCAATTCTCACGAGCGTTCTGCGCAAACCTGGATTGGTTTGGGCAGAACGCTCGTGAGAATTGGCCGGCGTAGGACAGCCCTGCGGACCGCCGTGCTCTCCATGGCCCAGGGCCCTTTCTCGCCCAGGGCATGTTGCTGCCGCCACGAAATGGCTCGGAAAAGACGCGGCCCACCCCGGCACACCGGCTCATTGGAGCGTTCCCGGACAAGAGTTGAAGAACGGGTGGTGGCCTGGTGTGCGCCTCTGTCTTTCGGGTAGATGGGCCGGCCAAGGATGGGGATGCCCTCATCTTGGTCATACAGGTTGATCTCCCTCTGAGGGTTGTCCGAAGCACCAGAGGGGCCGATGCAGACTGCGTGGTTGGGAGATGCGTGGCTGCGGGTCTAAGGGTTTCCCATATGGAGGCCATGAGGGACAGGACCCCGGAAGCAGGTTGGGGAAGCAGGCGAGTGTTCCAGATCGGACTTCGAGATGGGCCTGGCCCCGTGGTAGAGCGCAGGGATGGGACCCCGGCAAGTCGAGGATCCACGGGCGTTGTCCTCGCTGCATTCCATCTTGTGGAGTGCCTCTTGGCGGCGATCGGGTGCGGGCACTCACAGTGACCTTCAGGGCCCCGAGGTGGGGGCGGCCCAGCAGACGTGCGGCGCCCGAATGACTTCGCCGGGCTTTTTCCGGCCAATTCTCACGAGCGTTCTGCCCATACCAGGATTGGTTTGGGCAGAACGCTCGTGAGAATTGGCCGGCGTAGGACAGCCCTGCGGACCGCCGTGCTCTCCATGGCCCAGGGCCCTTTCTCGCCCAGGGCATGTTGCTGCCGCCAAGAAATGGCTCGGAAAAGACGCGGCCCACCCCGGCACGACGGCGCATTGGAGCGTTCCCGGACAAGAGTTGAAGAACGGGTGGTGGCCTGGTGTGCGCCTCTGTCTTTCGGGTAGATGGGCCGGCCAAGGATGGGGATGCCCTCATCTTGGTCATACAGGTTGATCTCCCTCTGAGGGTTGTCCGAAGCACCAGACGGGCCGATGGAGACTGCGTGGTTGGGAGATGCGTGGCTGCGGGTCTAAGGGTTTCCCATATGGAGGCCATGAGGGACAGGACCCCGGAAGCAGGTTGGGGAAGCAGGCGAGTGTTCCAGACCGGACTTCGTGATGGGCCTGGCCCCGTGGTAGAGCGCCGGGATGGGACCCCTGCCAGTCGAGGATCCACGGGTGTTGTCCTCGCTGCATTCCATCTTGTGGAGTGCCTCTTGGCGGCGATCGGGTGCGGGCACTCACAGTGCCCTTCAGTGCCCCGAGGTGGGGGCGGCCCAGCAGACGTACGGCGCCCGAATGACTTCGCCGGGCTTTTTCCAGCCAATTCTCAGGAGCGTTCTGCCCAAACCAGGATCCTGGTTTGGGCAGAACGCTCGTGAGAATTGGCCGGCGTAGGACAGCCCTGCGGACCGCCGTGCTCGCCAAGGCCCAGGGCACTTTCTCGCCCAGGGCATGTTGCTGCCGCTAAGAAATGGCTCGGAAAAGACGCGGCCCACCCCGGCTCGCCGGCGCATTGGAGCGTTCCCGGAGCAGAGTTGAAGAACGGGTGGTGGCCTTGTGTGCGCCTCTGTCTTTCGGGTAGATGGGCCGGCCTAGAATGGGGATGACCTCATCTTGGTCATACAGGTTTATCTCACTTTGAGGGTTGTCCGAAGCACCAGAGGGGCCGATGGAGACTGCGTGGTTGGGAGATGCGTGGCTGCGGGTCTAAGTGTTTCCCATATGGAGGCCATGAGGGACAGGACCCCGGAAGCAGGTTGGGGAAGCAGGCGAGTGTTCCAGACTGGACTTCGAGATGGGCCTGGCCCCGTGGTAGAGCGCAGGGATGGGACCCCGGCAAGTCGAGGATCCACGGGCGTTGTCCTCGCTGCATTCCATCTTGTGGAGTGCCTCTTGGCGGCGATCGGGTGCGGGCCCTCACAGTGCCCTTCAGGGCCCCGAGGTGGGGGCGGCCCAGCAGACGTGCGGCGCCCGAATGACTTCGCCGGGATTCTTCGGGCCAATTCTCACGAGCGTTCTGCCCAAACCAGGATTGGTTTGGGCAGAACGCTCGTGAGAATTGGCCGGCGTAGGACAGCCCTGTGGACCGCCGTGCTCTCCATGGCCCAGGGCCCTTTCTCGCCCAGGGCATGTTGCTGCCGCCAAGAAATGGCTCGGAAAAGACGCGGCCCACCCCGGCACGCAGGCGCATTGGAGCGTTCCCGGAGCAGAGTTGAAGAACGTGTGGTGGCCTGGTGTGCGCCTCTGTCTTTCGGGTAGATGGGCCGGCCAAGGGTGGGGATGCCCTCATCTTGGTCATACAGGTTTAACTCACTCTGAGGGTTGTCCGAAGCACCAGAGGGGCCGATGGAGACTGCGTGGTTGGGAGATGCGTGGCTGCGGGTCTAAGGGTTTCCCATATGGAGGCCATGAGGGACAGGACCCCGGAAGCAGGTTGGGGAAGCAGGCGAGTGTTCCAAACCGGACTTCGTGATGGGCATGGCCCCGTGATAGAGCGCACGGATGGGACCCCGGCAAGTCGAGGATCCACGGGCGTTGTCCTCGCTGCATTCCATCTTGTGGAGTGCCTCTTGGCGGCGATCGGGTGCGGGCACTCACAGTGCCCTTCAGGGCCCCGACGTGGGGGCGGCCCAGCAGACGTGCGGCGCACGAATGACTTCGCCGGGCTTTTTCCGGCTAATTCTCACGAGCGTTCTGCCCAAACCAGGATTGGTTTTGGCAGAACGTTCGCGAGAATTGGCCGGCGTAGGACAGCCCTCCGGACCGCCGTGCTCTCCATGGCCCAGGGCCCTTTCTCGCCCAGGGCATGTTGCTGCCGCCAAGAAATGCATCGGAAAAGACGTGGCCAACCCCGGCACGACGGCGCATTGGAGCCTTCCCGGAGCAGAGTTGAAGAACGGGTGGTGGCCTTGTGTGCGCCTCTGTCTTTCGGGTAGATGGGCCGGCCAATGATGGGGATGACCTCATCTTGGTCGTACAGGTTTATGTCACTCTGAGGGTTGTCTGAAGCTCCAGAGGGGCCGATGGAGACTGCGTGGTTGGGAGATGCGTGGCTGCGGGTCTAAGGGTTTCCCATATGGAGGCCATGAGGGACAGGACCCCGGAAGCAGGTTGGGGAAGCAGGCGAGTGTTCCAGACCGGACTTCGTGATGGGCCTGGCCCCGTGGTAGAGCACAGGGATGGAACCCCGGCAAGTCGAGGATCCACGGGCGTCGTCCTCGCTGCATTCCATCTTGTGGTGTGCCTCTTGGCGGCGATCGGGTGCGGGCACTCACAGTGCCCTTCAGGGCCCCGAGGTGGGGGCGGCCCAGCAGACGTGCGGCACCCGAATGACTTCGCCGGGCTTTTTCCGGCCAATTCTCACGAGCGTTCTGCCCAAACCAGGATCCTGGTTTGGGCAGAACGCTCGTGAGAATTGGCCGGCCTAGGACAGCCATGCGGACCGCCGTGCTCTCCATGGCCCAGGGCCCTTTCTCGCCCAGGGCATGTTGCTGCCGCCAAGAAATGGCTCGGAAAAGACGCGGCCCACCCCGGCACGCCGGCGCATTGGAGCGTTCCCGGAGCTGAGTTCAAGAACGGGTGGTGGCCTGGTGTGCGCCTCTGTCTTTCGGGTAGATGGGCCGGCCAAGGATGGGGATGACCTCATCTTGGTCATACAGGTTGATCTCACTCTGAGGGTTGTCCGAAGCACCAAGGGGGCCGATGGAGACTGCGAGGTTGGGAGATGCGTGGCTGCGGGTCTAAGGGTTTCCCATATGGAGGCCATGAGGGACAGGACCCCGGAAGCAGGTTGGGGAAGCAGGCGAGTGTTCCAGACCGGACTTCGTGATGGGCCTGGCCCCGTGGTAGAGCGCTGGGATGGGACCCCGGCAAGTCGAGGATCCACGGGCATTGTCCTCGCTGCATTCCATCTTGTGGAGTGCCTCTTGGTGGCGATCGGGTGCGGGCACTCACAGTGCCCTTCAGGGCCCCGAGGTGGGGGCGGCCCAGCAGACGTGCGGCGCCCGAATGACTTCGCCGGGCTTTTTCCGGCCAATTCTCACGAGCGTTCGGCCAAACCAGGATTGGTTTGGGCCAAACGCTCGTGAGAATTGGCCGGCGTAGGATAGCCCTGCGGACCGCCGTGCTCTCCATGGCCCAGGGCCCTTTCTCGCCCAGGGCATGTTGCTGCCGTCAAGAAATGGCTCGGAAAAGACGCGGCCCACCCCGGCACGCCGGCGCATTGGAGCGTTCCAGGAGCAGAGTTGAAGAACGGGTGGTGGCCTGGTGTGCGCCTTGTCTTTCGGGTAGATGGGCCGGCCAAGGATGGGGATGACCTCATCTTGATCATACAGGTTTATGTCACTCTGAGGGTTGTCCGAAGCACCAGAGGGGCCGATTGAGACTGCGTGGTTGGGAGATGTGTGGCTGCTGGTCTAAGGGTTTCCCATATGGAGGCCATGAGGGACAGGACCCCGGAAGCAGGTTGGGGAAGCAGGCGAGTGTTCCAGACCGGACTTCGTGATGGGCCTGGCCCCGTGGTAGAGCGCTGGGATGGGACCCCGGCAAGTCGAGGATCCACGGGCGTCGTCCTCGCTGCATTCCATCTTGTGGAGTGCCTCTTGGCGGCGATCGGGTGCGGGCACTCACAGTGCCCTTCAGGGCCCCGAGGTGGGGGCGGCCCAGCAGACGTGCGGCGCCCGAATGACTTCGCCGGGCTTTTTCCGGCCAATTTTCACGAGCGTTCTGCCCAAACCAATCCTGGTTTGGGCAGAACGCTCGTGAGAATTGGCCGGCGTAGGACAGCCCTGCGGACCGCCGTGCTCTCCATGGCCCAGGGCCCTTTCTCGCCCAGGGCATGTTGCTGCCGCCAAGAAATGGCTCGGAAAAGACGCGGCCCACCCCGGCACGCCGGCGCATTGGAGAGTTCCCGGAGCAGAGTTGAAGAACGGGTGGTGGCCTGGTGTGCGCCTCTGTCTTTCGGGTAGATTGGCCGGCCAAGGATGGGGATGACTTCATCATGGTCATACAGGTTTATCTCACTCTGAGGGTTGTCCGAAGCACCAGAGGGGCCGTTGGAGACTGCGTGGTTGGGAGATGCGTGGCTGCGGGTCTAAGGGTTTCCGATATGGAGGCCATGAGGGACAGGACCTCGGAATCAGGTTGGGGAAGCAGGCGAGTGTTCCAGACCGGATTTCGTGATGGGACTGGCACCGTGGAAGAGTGCACGGATGGGATCCCGGCAAGTCGAGGATCCACGGGCGTTGTCCTTGCTGCATTCCATCTTGTGGTGTGCTTCCTTGCGGCGATCGGGTGCGGGCACTCACAGTGCCCTTCAGGGCCCCGAGGTGGGGGCGGCCCAGCAGACGTGCGGCGCCCGAATGACTTCGCCGGGCTTTTTCCGGCCAATTCTCACGAGCGTTCTGCCCAAACCAGGATTGGTTTGGGCAGAACGCTCGTGAGAATTGGTCGGCGTAGGACAGCCCTGCGGACCGCCGTGCTCTCCATGGCCCAGGGCCCTTTCTCGCCCAGGGCATGTTGCTGTCGCCAAGAAATGGCTCGGAAAAGACGCGGCCCGCCCCGGCACGCCGGCGCATTGGAGGGTTCCCGGAGCAGAGTTGAAGAACGGGTGGTGGCCTGGTGTGCGCCTCTGTCTTTCGGGTAGATGGGCCGGCCAAGGATGGGGATGACCTCATCTTGGTCATACAGGTTGATCTAACTCTGAGGGTTGTCCGAAGCACCAGAGGGGCCGATGGAGACTGACGGTTGGGAGATGCGTGGCTGCGGGTCTAAGGGTTTCCCATATGGAGGCCATGAGGGACAGGACCCCGGAAGCAGGTTGGGGAAGCAGACGAGTGTTCCAGACGGGACTTCGAGACGGGCCAGGCCCCGTGGTAGAGCGCAGGGATGGGACCCCAGCAAGTCGAGGAACCACGGGCGTTGTCCTCGCTGCCTTGCATCTTGTGGAGTGCCTCTTGGCGGCGATCGGGTGCGGGCACTCACAGTGCCCTTCAGGGCCCCGAGGTGGGGGCGGCCCAGCAGACGTGCGGCGCCCGAATGACTTCGCCGGGCTTTTTCCGGCCAATTCTCACGAGCGTTCTTCCCAAACCGAGATTGGTTTGGGCAGCACGCTCGTGAGAATTGGCCGGCGTAGGACAGCCCTGCGGACCGCCGTGCTCTCCATGATCCAGGGCCCTTTCTCGCCCAGGGCATGTTGCTGCCGCCAAGAAATGATTCGGAAAAGACGCGGCCCACCCCGGCACGCCGGCGCATTGGAGCGTTCCCGGAGCAGAGTTGAAGAACGGGTGATGGCCTGGTGTGCGCCTCTGTCTTTCGGGTAGATGGGCCGGCCAAGGATGGGGATGACCTCATCTTGGTCATACAGGTTGATCTCACTCTGAGGGTTGTCCGAAGCACCAGAGGGGCCGATGGAGACTGCGTGGTTGGGAGATGCGTGGCTGCGGGTCTAAGGGTTTCCCATATGGAGGCCATGAGGGACAGGACCCCGGAAGCAGGTTGGGGAAGCAGGCGAGTGTTCCAGACCGGACTTCGTGATGGGCCTGGCCCCGTGGTAGAGCGCAGGGATGGGACCCCGGCAAGTCGAGGATCCACGGGCGTTGTCCTCGCTGCATTCCATCTTGTGGAGTGCCTCTTGGCGGCGATCGGGTGCGGGCACTCACAGTGCCCTTCAGGGCCCCGAGGTGGGGGCGGCCCAGCAGACGTGCGGCGCCCGAATGACTTCGCCGGGATTTTTCGGGCCAATTCTCACGAGCGTTCTGCCCAAACCAGGATTGGTTTGGGCAGAACGCTCGTGAGAATTGGCCGGCGTAGGACAGCCTTAAGGACCGCCGTGCTCTCCATGGCCCAGGGCCCTTTCTCGCCCAGGGCATGTTGCTGCCGCCAAGAAATGGCTCGGAAAAGACGCGGCCCACCCCGGCACGCCGAAGCATTGGAGCGTTCCCGGAGCAGAGTTGAAGAACGGGTGGTGGCCTGGTTTGCGCCTCTGTCTTTCGGGTAGATGGGCCGGCCAAGGATGGGGATGACCTCATCTTGGTCATACAGGTTGATCTCACTCTGAGGGTTGTCCGAAGCACCAGAGGGGCCGATGGAGACTGCGTGGTTGGGAGATGCGTGGCTGCGGTTCTAAGGGTTTCCCATATGGAGGCCTTGAGGGACAGGACCCCGGAAGCAGGTTGGGGAAGCAGGCGAGTGTTCCAGACCGGACTTCGTGATGGGCCTGGCCCCGTGGTAGAGCGCAGGGATGGGACCACGGCAAGTCGAGGATCCACGGGCGTTGTCCTCGCCGCATTCCATCTTGTGGAGGGCCTCTTGGCGGCGATCGGGTGCGGGCACTCACAGTGCCCTTCAGGGCCCCGAGGTGGGGGCGGCCCAGCAGACGTGCGGCGCCCGAATGACTTCGCCGGGCTTTTTCCGGCCAATTCTCACGAGCGTTCTGCCCAAACCAGGATTGGTTTGGGCAGAACGCTCGTGAGAATTGGCCGGCGTAGGACAGCCCTGCGGACCGCCGTGCTCTCCATGGCCCAGGACCCTTTCTCGCCCAGGGCATGTTGCTGCCGCCAAGAAATGTCTCGGAAAAGACGCGGCCCACCCCGGCACGCCGGCGCATTGGAGCGTTCCCGGAGCAGAGTTGAAGAACGGGTGGTGGCCTGGTGTGCGCCTCTGTCTTTCGGGTAGATGGGCCGGCCAAGGATGGGGATGACCTCATCTTGGTCATACAGGTTGATCTCCCTCTGAGGGTTGTCCGAAGCACCAGCGGGGCCTTTGGAGACTGCGTGGTTGGGAGATGCGTGGCTGCGGGTCTAAGGGTTTCCCATATGGAGGCCATGAGGGACATTACCCCGGAAGCAGGTTGGGGAAGCAGGCGAGTGTTCCAGACCGGACTTCATGATGGGCATGACCCCGTGGTAGAGCGCAGGGATGGGACCCCGGCAGTAGAGGATCCACGGGCGTTGTCCTCGCTGCATTCCATCTTGTGGAGTGCCTCTTGGCGGCGATCGGGTGCGGGCACTCACAGTGCCCTTCAGGGCCCCGAGGTGGGGGCGGCCCAGCAGACGTGCGGCGCCCGAATGACTTCGCCGGGCTTTTTCCGGCCAATTCTCACGAGCGTTCTGCCCAAACCAGGATTGGTTTGGGCAGAACGCTCGTGAGAATTGGCCGGCGTAGGACAGCCCTGCGGACCGCCGTGCTCTCCATGGCCCAGGGCCCTTTCTCGCCAAGGGCATGTTGCTGCCGCCAAGAAATGGCTCGGAAAAGACGCGGCCCACCCCGGCACGCCGGCTCATTGGAGCGTTCCCGGACAAGAGTTGAAGAACGGGTGGTGGCCTGGTGTGCGCCTCTGTCTTTCGGGTAGATGGGCCGGCCAAGCATGGGGATGACCTCATCTTGGTCATACAGGTTGATCTCCCTCTGAGGGTTGTCCGAAGCACCAGCGGGGTCGATGGAGACTGCGTGGTTGGGAGATGCGTGGCTGCGGGTCTAAGGGTTTCCCATATGGAGGCCATGAGGGACAGGACCCCGGAAGCAGGTTGGGGAAGCAGGCGAGTGTTCCAGACCGGACTTCGTGATGGGCCTGGCCCCGTGGTGGAGCGCAGGGATGGGACCCCGGGATGTCGAGGATCCACGGGCATTGTCCTCGCTGCATTCCATCTTGTGGAGTGCCTCTTGGCGGCGATCGTGTGCGGGCACTCACAGTACCCTTCAGGGCCCCGAGGTGGGGGCGGCCCAGCAGACGTGCGGCGCCCGAATGACTTCGCCGGGCTTTTTCCGGCCAATTCTCACGAGCGTTCTGCCCACACCAGGATTGGTTTGTGCCGAACGCTCGTGAGAATTGGCCGGCGTAGGACAGCCCTGCGGACCGCCGTGCTCTCCATGGCCCAGGGCCCTTTCTCGTCCAGGGCATGTTGCTGCCGCCAAGATATGGCTCGGAAAAGACGCGGCCCACCCCAGCACGCCGGCGCATTGGAGCGTTCCCGGAGCAGAGTTGAAGAACGGGTTGTGGCCTGGTGTGCGCCTCTGTCTTTCGGGTAGATGGGCCGGCCAAGGATGGGGATGACCTCATCTTGGTCATACAGGTTTATGTCACTCTGAGGGTTGTCCGAAGCACCAGAGGGGCCGATGGAGACTGCGTGGTTGGGAGATGCGTGGCTGCGGGTCTAAGGGTATCCCATATGGAGGCCATGAGGGACAGGACCCCAGAAGCAGGTTGGGGAAGCAGGCGAGTGTTCCAGACCGGACTTCGTGATGGGCCTGGCCCCGTGGTAGAGCGCAGGGATGGGACCCCGGCAAGTCGAGGATCCACGGGCGTTGTCCTCGCTGCATTCCATCTTGTGGAGTGCCTCTTGGCGGCGATCGGGTGCGGGCACTCACAGTGCCCTTCAGGGCCCCGAGGTGGGGGCGGCCCAGCAGACGTGCGGCGCCCGAATGACTTCGCCGGGCTTTTTCGGGCCAATTCTCACGAGCGTTCTGCCCAACCAGGATTGGTTTGGGCAGAACGCTCGTGAGAATTGGCCGGCGTAGGACAGCCTTAAGGACCGCCATGCTCTCCATGGCCCAGGGCCCTTTCTCGCCCAGGGCATGTTGCTGCCGCCAAGAAATGGCTCCGAAAAGACGCGGCCCACCCCGGCACGCCGAAGCATTGGAGCGTTCCCGGAGCAGAGTTGAAGAACGGGTGGTGGCCTGGTTTGCGCCTCTGTCTTTCGGGTAGATGGGCCGGCCAAGGATGGGGATGACCTCATCTTGGTCATACAGGTTGATCTCACTCTGAGGGTTGTCCGAAGCACCAGAGGGGCCGATGGAGACTGCGTGGTTGGGAGATGCGTGGCTGTGGTTCTAAGAGTTTCCCATATGGAGGCCTTGAGGGACAGGACCCCGGAAGCAGGTTGGGGAAGCAGGCGAGTGTTCCAGACCGGACTTCGTGATGGGCCTGGCCCCGTGGTAGAGCGCAGGGATGGGACCCCGGCAAGTCGAGGATCCACGGGCGTTGTCCTCGCCGCATTCCATCTTGTGGAGGGCCTCTTGGCGGCGATCGGGTGCGGGCACTCACAGTGCCCTTCAGGGCCCCGAGGTGGGGGCGGCCCAGCAGACGTGCGGCGCCCGAATGACTTCGCCGGGCTTTTTCCGGCCAATTCTCACGAGCGTTCTGCCCAAACCAGGATTGGTTTGGGCAGAACGCTCGTGAGAATTGGCCGGCGTAGGACAGCCCTGCGGACCGCCGTGCTCTCCATGGCCCAGGACCCTTTCTCGCCCAGGGCATGTTGCTGCCGCCAAGAAATGTCTCGGAAAAGACGCGGCCCACCCCGGCACGCCGGCGCATTGGAGCGTTCCCGGAGCAGAGTTGAAGAACGGGTGGTGGCCTGGTGTGCGCCTCTGTCTTTCGGGTAGATGGGCCGGCCAAGGATGGGGATGACCTCATCTTGGTCATACAGGTTGATCTCCCTCTGAGGGTTGTCCGAAGCACCAGCGGTGCCTTTGGAGACTGCGTGGTTGGGAGATGCGTGGCTGCGGGTCTAAGGGTTTCCCATATGGAGGCCATGAGGGACAGGACCCCGGAAGCAGGTTGGGGAACCAGGCGAGTGTTCCAGACCGGACTTCATGATGGGCATGACCCCGTGGTAGAGCGCAGGGATGGGACCCCGGCAGTAGAGGATCCACGGGCGTTGTCCTCGCTGCATTCCATCTTGTGGAGTGCCTCTTGGCGGCGATCGGGTGCGGGCACTCACAGTGCCCTTCAGGGCCCCGAGGTGGGGGCGGCCCAGCAGACGTGCGGCGCCCGAATGACTTCGCCGGGCCTTTTCCGGCCAATTCTCACGAGCGTTCTGCCCAAACCAGGATTGGTTTGGGCAGAACGCTCGTGAGAATTGGCCGGCGTAGGACAGCCCTGCGGACCGCCGTGCTCTCCATGGCCCAGGGCCCTTTCTCGCCAAGGGCATGTTGCTGCCGCCAAGAAATGGCTCGGAAAAGACGCGGCCCACCCCGGCACGCCGGCTCATTGGAGCGTTCCCGGACAAGAGTTGAAGAACGGGTGGTGGCCTGGTGTGCGCCTCTGTCTTTCGGGTAGATGGGCCGGCCAAGGATGGGGATGACCTCATCTTGGTCATACAGGTTGATCTCCCTCTGAGGGTTGTCCGAAGCACCAGCGGGGTCGATGGAGACTGCGTGGTTGGGAGATGCGTGGCTGCGGGTCTAAGGGTTTCCCATATGGAGGCCATGAGGGACAGGACACCGGAAGCAGGTTGGGGAAGCAGGCGAGTGTTCCAGACCGGACTTCGTGATGGGCCTGGCCCCGTGGTGGAGGGCAGGGATGGGACCCCGGGAAGTCGAGGATCCACGGGCATTGTCCTCGCTGCATTCCATCTTGTGGAGTGCCTCTTGGCGGCGATCGTGTGCGGGCACTCACAGTACCCTTCAGGGCCCCGAGGTGGGGGCGGCCCAGCAGACGTTCGGCGCCCGAATGACTTCGCCGGGCTTTTTCCGGCCAATTCTCACGAGCGTTCTGCCCAAACCAGGATTGGTTTGTGCCGAACGCTCGTGAGAATTGGCCGGCGTAGGACAGCCCTGCGGACCGCCGTGCTCTCCATGGCCCAGGGCCCTTTCTCGTCCAGGGCATGTTGCTGCCGCCAAGATATGGCTCGGAAAAGACGCGGCCCACCCCAGCACGCCGGCGCATTGGAGCGTTCCCGGAGCAGAGTTGAAGAACGGGTTGTGGCCTGGTGTGCGCCTCTGTCTTTCGGGTAGATGGGCCGGCCAAGGATGGGGATGACCTCATCTTGGTCATACAGGTTTATGTCACTCTGAGGGTTGTCCGAAGCACCAGAGGGGCCGATGGAGACTGCGTGGTTGGGAGATGCGTGGCTGCGGGTCTAAGGGTATCCCATATGGAGGCCATGAGGGACAGGACCCCAGAAGCAGGTTGGGGAAGCAGGCGAGTGTTCCAGACCGGACTTCGTGATGGGCCTGGCCCCGTGGTAGAGCGCAGGGATGGGACCCCAGCAAGTCGAGGATGCACGGGCGTTGTCCTCGCTGCATTCCATCTTGTGGAGTGCCTCTTGGCGGCGATCGGGTGCGGGCACTCACAGTGCCCTTCAGGGCCCCGAGGTGGGGGCGGCCCAGCAGACATGCGGCGCCCGAATGACTTCGCCGGGCTTTTTCCGGCCAATTCTCACGAGCGTTCTGCCCAAACCAATCCTGGTTTGGGCAGAACGCTCGTGAGAATTAGGCCGGCGTAGGACAGCCCTGCGGACCGCCGTGCTCTCCATGGCCCAGGGCCCTTTCTCGCCCAGGGCATGTTGCTGCTGCCAAGAAATGGCTCGGAAAAGACGCGGCCCACCCCGGCACGCCGGCTCATTGGAGCGTTCCCGGACAAGAGTTGAAGAACGGGTGGTGGCCTGGTGTGCGCCTCTGTCTTTCGGGTAGATGGGCCGGCCAAGGATGGGGATGACCTCATCTTGGTCATACAGGTTGATCTCACTCTGAGGGTTGTCCGAAGCACCAGAGGGGCCGATGGAGACTGCGTGGTTGGGAGATGCGTGGCTGCGGGTCTAAGGGTATCCCATATGGAGGCCATGAGGGACAGGACCTCGGAAGCAGGTTGGGGAAGCAGGCGAGTGTTCCAGACCGGACTTCGTGATGGGCCTGGCCCCGTGGTAGAGCGCAGGGATGGGACCCCGGCAAGTCGAGGATCCACGGGCGTTGTCCTCGCTGCATTCCATCTTGTGGAGTGCCTCTTGGCGGCGATCGGGTGCGGGCACTCACAGTGCCCTTCAGGGCCCCGAGGTGGGGGCGGCCCAGCAGACGTGCGGCGCCCGAATGACTTCGCCGGGCTTTTTCGGGCCAATTCTCACGAGCGTTCTGCCCAAACCAGGATTGGTTTGGGCAGAACGCTCGTGAGAATTGGCCGGCGTAGGACAGCCTTAAGGACCGCCATGCTCTCCATGGCCCAGGGCCCTTTCTCGCCCAGGGCATGTTGCTGCCGCCAAGAAATGGCTCCGAAAAGACGCGGCCACCCCGGCACGCCGAAGCATTGGAGCGTTCCCGGAGCAGAGTTGAAGAACGGGTGGTGGCCTGGTTTGCGCCTCTGTCTTTCGGGTAGATGGGCCGGCCAAGGATGGGGATGACCTCATCTTGGTCATACAGGTTGATCTCCCTCTGAGGGTTGTCCGAAGCACCAGCGGGGCCTTTGGAGACTGCGTGGTTGGGAGATGCGTGGCTGCGGGACTAAGGGTTTCCCATATGGAGGCCATGAGGGACAGGACCCCGGAAGCAGGTTGGGGAAGCAGGCGAGTGTTGCAGACCGGACTTCGTGATGGGCCTGACCCCGTGGTAGAGCGCAGGGATGGGACCCCGGCAGTAGAGGATCCACGGGCGTTGTCCTCGCTGCATTCCATCTTGTGGAGTGCCTCATGCCGGCGATCGCGTGCGGGCACTCACAGTGCCCTTCAGGGCCCCGAGGTGGGGGCGGCCCAGCAGACGTGCTGCGCCCGAATGACTTCGCCGGGCTTTTTCCGGCCAATTCTCACGAGCGTTCTGCGCAAACCAGGATTGGTTTGGGCAGAACGCTCGTGAGAATTGGCCGGCCTAGGACAGCCCTGTGGACCGCCGTGCTCTCCATGGCCCAGGGCCGTTTCTGGCCCAGGGCATGTTGCTGCCGCCAAGAAATGGCTCGGAAAAGACGCGGCCCACCCCGGCACACCGGCTCATTGGAGCGTTCCCGGACAAGAGTTGAAGAACGGGTGGTGGCCTGGTGTGCGCCTCTGTCTTTCGGGTAGATGGGCCGGCCAAGGATGGGGATGCCCTCATCTTGGTCATACAGGTTGATCTCCCTCTGAGGGTTGTCCGAAGCACCAGAGGGGCCGATGGAGACTGCGTGGTTGGGAGATGCGTGGCTGCGGGTCTAAGGGTTTCCCATATGGAGGCCATGAGATACAGGACCCCGGAAGCAGGTTGGGGAAGCAGGCGAGTGTTCCAGATCGGACTTCGAGATGGGCCTGGCCCCGTGGTAGAGCGCAGGGATGGGACCCCGCAAGTCGAGGATCCACGGGCGTTGTCCTCGCTGCATTCCATCTTGTGGAGTGCCTCTTGGCGGCGATCGGGTGCGGGCACTCACAGTGCCCTTCAGGGCCCCGAGGTGGGGGCGGCCCAGCAGACGTGCGGCGCCCGAATGACTTCGCCGGGCTTTTTCGGGCCAATTCTCACGAGCGTTCTGCCCAAACCAGGATTGGTTTGGGCAGAACGCTCGTGAGAATTGGCCGGCGTAGGACAGCCTTAAGGACCGCCGTGCTCTCCATGGCCCAGGGCCCTTTCTCGCCCAGGGCATGTTGCTGCCGCCAAGAAATGGCTCCGAAAAGACGCGGCCCACCCCGGCACGCCGAAGCATTGGAGCGTTCCCGGAGCAGAGTTGAAGAACGGGTGGTGGCCTGGTTTGCGCCTCTGTCTTTCGGGTAGATGGGCCGGCCAAGGATGGGGATGACCTCATCTTGGTCATACAGGTTGATCTCACCCTGAGGGTTGTCCGAAGCACCAGAGGGGCCGATGGAGACTGCGTGGTTGGGAGATGCGTGGCTGCGGGTCTAAGGGTTTCCCATATGGAGGCCATGAGGGACAGGACCACGGAAGCAGGTTGGGGAAGCAGGCGAGTGTTCCAGACCGGACTTCGTGATGGGCCTGGCCCCGTGGTAGAGCGCAGGCATCGGACCCCGGCAAGTCGAGGATCCACGGGCGTTGTCCTCGCTGCATTCCATCTTGTGGAGTGCCTCTTGGCGGCGATCGGGTGCGGGCACTCACAGTGCCCTTCAGGGCCCCGAGGTGGGGGCGGCCCAGCAGACGTGCGGCGCCCGAATGACTTCGCCGGGCTTTTTCCGGCCAATTCTCACGAGCGTTCTGCGCAAACCAGGATTGGTTTGGGCAGAACGCTCGTGAGAATTGGCCGGCGTAGGAAAGCCCTGCGGACCGCCGTGCTCTCCATGGCCCAGGGCCCTTTCTCGCCCAGGGCATGTTGCTGCCGCCAAGAAATGGCTCGGAAAAGACGCGGCCCACCCCGGCTCGCCGGCTCATTGGAGCGTTCCCGGACAAGAGTTGAAGAACTAGTGGTGGCCTGGTGTGCGCCTCTGTCTTTCGGGTAGTTGGGCCGGCCAAGGATGGGGATGCCCTCATCTTGGTCATACAGGTTGATCTCACTCTGAGGGTTGTCCGATGCACCAGAGGGGCCGATGGAGACTGCGTGGTTGGGAGATGCGTGGCTGCGTGTCTAAGGGTTTCCCATATGGAGGCCATGAGGGACAGGACCCCGGAAGCAGGTTGGGGAAGCAGGCGAGTGTTCCAGACCGGACTTCGTGATGGGCCTGGCCCCGTGGTAGAGCGCAGGGATGGGACCCCGGCAAGTCGAGGATCCACGGGCGTTGTCCTCGCTGCATTCCATCTTGTGGAGTGCCTCTTGGCGGCGATCGTGTGCGGGCACTCACAGTGCCCTTCAGCGCCCCGAGGTGGGGGCAGCCCAGCAGACGTGCGGCGCCCGAATGACTTCGCCGGGCTTTTTCCGGCCAATTCTCACAGGCCTTCTGCCCAAACCAGGATTGGTTTGTGCCGAACGCTCGTGAGAATTGGCCGGCGTAGGACAGCCCTGCGGACCGCCGTGCTCTCCATGGCCCAGGGCCCTTTCTCGTCCAGGGCATGTTGCTGCCGCCAAGAAATGGCTCGGAAAAGACGCGGCCCACCCCAGCACGCCGGCGCATTGGAGCGTTCCCGGAGCAGAGTTGAAGAACGGGTGGTGGCCTGGTGTGCGCCTCTGTCTTTCGGGTAGATGGGCCGGCCAAGGATGGGGATGACCTCATCTTGGTCCTACAGGTTGATCTCACTCTGAGGGTTGTCCGAAGCACCAGAGGGGCCGATGGAGACTGCGTGGTTGGGAGATGCGTGGCTGCGGGTCTAAGGGTATCCCATATGGAGGCCATGAGGGACAGGACCCCGGAAGCAGGTTGGGCAAGCAGGCGAGTGTTCCAGACCGGTCTTCGTGATGGGCCTGACCCCGTGGTAGAGCGCAGGGATGGGACCCCGGCCAGTCGAGGATCCACGGGCGTTGTCCTCGCTGCATTCCATCTTGTGGAGTGCCTCTTGGCGGCGATCGGGTGCGGGCACTCACAGTGCCCTTCAGGGCCCCGAGGTGGGGGCGGCCCATCAGACGTGCGGCGCCCGAATGACTTCGCCGGGCTTTTTCCGGCCAATTCTCACGAGCGTTCTGTCCAAACCAATCCTGGTTTGGGCAGAACGCTCGTGAGAATTGGCCGGCGTAGGACAGCCCTGCGGACCGCCGTGCTCTCCATGGCCCAGGGCCCTTTCTCGCCCAGGGCATGTTGCTGCCGCCAAGAAATGGCTCGGAAAAGACGCGGCCCACCCCGGCACGCCGGCGCATTGGAGCGTTCCCGGAGCAGAGTTGAAGAACGGGTGGTGGCCTGGTGTGCGCCTCTGTCTTTCGGGTAGATGGGCCGGCCAAGGATGGGGATGATCTCATCTTGGTCATACAGGTTGATCACACTCTGAGGGTTGTCCGAAGCACCAGAGGGGCCGATGGAGACTGCGTGGTTGGGGGATGCGTGGCTGCGGTTCTAAGGGTTTCCCATATGGAGGCCTTGAGGGACAGGACCCCGGAAGCAGTTTGGGGAAGCAGGCGAGTGTTCCAGACCGGACTTCGTGATGGGCCTGGCCCCGTGGTAGAGCGCAGGGATGGGACCCCGGCAAGTCGAGGATCCACGGCGTTGTCCTCGCTGCATTCCATCTTGTGGAGTGCCTCTTGGCGGCGATCGGGTGCGGGCACTCACAGTGCCCTTCAGGGCCCCGAGGTGGGGGCGGCCCAGCAGACGTGCGGCGCCCGAATGACTTCGCCGGGCTTTTTACGGCCAATTCTCACGAGCGTTCTGCCCAAACCAGGATTGGTTTGGGCAGAACGCTCGTGAGAATTGGCCGGCGTAGGACATCCCTGCGGACCGCCGTGCTCTCCATGGCCCAGGACCCTTTCTCGCCCAGGGCATGTTGCTGCCGCCAAGAAATGTCTCGGAAAAGACGCGGCCCTCCCCGGCACGCTGGCCAATTGGAGCGTTCCCGGAGCAGAATGAAGAACGGGTGGTGGCCTGGTGTGCGCCTCTGTCTTTCGGGTAGATGGGCCGGCCAAGGATGGGGATGACCTCATCTTGGTCATACAGGTTGATCTCCCTCTGAGGGTTGTCCGAAGCACCAGCGGGGCCGATGGAGACTGCGTGGTTGTGAGATGCGTGGCTGCGGGTCTAAGGGTTTCCCATATGGAGGCCATGAGGGACAGGACCCCGGAAGCAGGTTGGGGAAGCAGGCGAGTGTTCCAGACCGGACTTCGTGATGGGCCTGACCCCGTGGTAGAGCGCAGGGATGGGACCCCGGCAAGTCGAAGATCCACGGGCGTTGTCCTCGCTGCATTCCATCTTGTGGAGTGCCTCTTGGCGGCGATCGGGTGCGGGCACTCACAGTGACCTTCAGGGCCCCGAGGTGGGGGCGGCCCAGCAGACGTGCGGCGCCCGAATGACTTCGCCGGGCTTTTTCCGGCCAATTCTCACGAGCGTTCTGCCCAAACCAATCCTGGTTTGGGCAGAACGCTCGTGAGAATTGGCCGGCGTAGGACAGCCCTGCGGACCGCCGTGCTCTCCATGGCCCAGGGCCCTTTCTCGCCCAGGGCATGTTGCTGCCGCCAAGAAATGGCTCGGAAAAGACGCGGCCCACCCCGGCACGCCGGCGCATTGGAGCGTTCCCGGAGCAGAGTTGAAGAACGGGTGGTGGCCTGGTGTGCGCCTCTGTCTTTCGGGTAGATGGGCCGGCCAAGGATGGGGATGATCTCATCTTGGTCATACAGGTTGATCTCCCTCTGAGGGTTGTCCGAAGCACCAGACAGGCCGATGGAGACTGCGTGGTTGGGAGATGCGTGGCTGCGGGTCTAAGGGATTCCCATATGGAGGCCATGAGGGACAGGACCCCGGAAGCAGGTTGGGGACGCAGGCGAGTGTTCCACACCGGACTTCGTGATGGGCCTGGCCCCGTGTTAGAGCGCAGGGATGGGACCCCGGCAAGTCGAGGATCCACGGGCGTTGTCCTCGCTGCATTCCATCTTGTGGAGTGCCTCTTGGCGGCGATTGGGTGCGGGCACTCACAGTGCCCTTCAGGGCCCCGAGGTGGGGGCGGCCCAGCAGACGTGCGGCGCCCGAATGACTTCGCCGGGCCTTTTCCGGCCAATTCTCACGAGCGTTCTGCCCAAACCAGGATTGGTTGGGGCAGAACGCTCGTGAGAATTGGCCGGCGTAGGACAGCCCTGCGGACCGCCGTGCTCCATGGCCCAGGGCCCTTTCTCGCCAAGGGCATGTTGCTGCCGCCAAGAAATGGCTCGGAAAAGACGCGGCCCACCCCGGCACGCCGGCTCATTGGAGCGTTCCCGGACAAGAGTTGAAGAACGGGTGGTGGCCTGGTGTGCGCCTCTGTCTTTCGGGTAGATGGGCTGTCCAAGGATGGGGATGACCTCATCTTGTTCATACAGGTTTATTTCACTCTGAGGGTTGTCCGAAGCACCAGAGGGGCCGATGGAGACTGCGTGGTTGGGAGATGCGTGGCTGCGGGTCTAAGGGTTTCCCATATGGAGGCCATGAGGGAGAGGACCCCGGAAGGAGGTTGGGGAAGCATGCGAGCGTTCCAGACCGGACTTCGTGATGGGCCTGGCCCCGTGGTAGAGCGCAGGGATGAGACCCCTGCCAGTCGAGGATCCACGGGCATTGTCCTCGCTGCACTCCATCTTGTGGAGTGCCTCTTGGCGGCGATCGGGTGCGGGCACTCACAGTGCCCTTCAGGGCCCCGAGGTGGGGGAGGCCCAGCAGACGTGCGGCGCCCGAATGACTTCGCCGGGGTCTTTCCGGCCAATTCTCACGAGCGTTCTGCCCAAACCAGGATTGGGTCGTAAAACAGCCCTGCGGACCGCCGTGCTCTCCATGGCCCAGGGCCCTTTCTCGCCCAGGGCATGTTGCTGCCGCCAAGAAATGGCTCGGAAAAGACGCGGCCCACCCCGGCACGCCGGCGCATTGGAGCGTTCCCGGAGCAGAGTTGAAGAACGGGTGGTGGCCTGGTGTGCGCCTCTGTCTTTCGGGTAGATGGGCCGGCCAAGGATGGGGATGACCTCATCTTGGTCATACAGGTTTATCTCCCTCTGAGGGTTGTCCGACGCACCAGAGGGGCCGATGGAGACTGAGTGGTTGGGAGATGCGTGGCTGCGGGTCTAAGGGTTTCCCATATGGAGGCCATGAGGGACAGGACCCCGAAAGCAGGTTGCGGAAGCAGGCGAGTGTTCCAGACCGGACTTCGAGATGGGCCTGGCCCCGTGGTAGAGCGCAGGGATGGGACCCCTGCAAGTCGAGGATCCACGGGTGTTGTCCTCGCTGCATTCCATCTTGTGGAGTGCCTTTTGGCGGCGATCGGGTGCGGGCACTCACAGTGCCCTTCAGTGCCCCGAGGTGGGGGCGGCCCAGCAGACGTGCGGCGCCCGAATGACTTCGCCGGGCTTTTTCCAGCCAATTCTCACGAGCGTTCTGCCCAAACCAATCCTGATTTGGGCAGAACGCTCGTGAGAATTGGCCGGCGTAGGACAGCCCTGGGGACCGCCGTGCTCGCCAAGGCCCAGGGCACTTTCTAGCCCAGGGCATGTTGCTGCCGCCAAGAAATGGCTCGGAAAAGACGCGGCCCACCCCGGCACGACATCGCATTGGAGCGTTCCCGGAGCAGAGTTGAAGAACGGGTGGTGGCCTTGTGTGCGCCTCTGTCTTTCGGGTAGATGGGCCGGCCAAGAATGGGGATGACCTCATCTTGGTCATACAGGTTTATCTCACTCTGAGGGTTGTCCGAAGCACCAGAGGGGCCGATGGAGACTGCGTGGTTGGGAGATGCGTGGCTGCGGGTCTAAGGGTTTCCCATATGGAGGCCATGAGGGACAGGACCCCGGAAGCAGGTTGGGGAAGCAGGCGAGTGTTCCAGACTGGACTTCGAGATGGGCCTGGCCCCGTGGTAGAGCGCAGGGATGGGACCCCGGCAAGTCGAGGATCCACGGGCGTTGTCCTCGCTGCATTCCATCTTGTGGAGTGCCTCTTGGCGGCGATCGGGTGCGGGCACTCACAGTGCCCTTCAGGGCCCCGAGGTGGGGGCGGCCCAGCAGACGTGCGGCGCCCGAATGACTTCGCCGGGCTTTTTCGGGCCAATTCTCACGAGCGTTCTGCCCAAACCAGGATTGGTTTTGGCAGAACGTTCGCGAGAATTGGCCGGCGTAGGCCAGCCCTGCGGACCGCCGTGCTCTCCATGGCCCAGGGCCCTTTCTCGCCCAGGGCATGTTGCTGCCGCCAAGAAATGGCTCGGAAAAGACGCCGCCCACTCCGGCACGCCGGCGCATTGGAGCGTTCCCGGAGCAGAGTTTAAGAACGGGTGGTGGCCTGGTGTGCGCCTCTGTCTTTCGGGTAGATGGGCTGTCCAAGGATGGGGATGACCTCATCTTGTTCATACAGGTTTATGTCACTCTGAGGGTTTTCCGAAGCACCAGAGGGGCCGATGGAGACTTCGTGGTTGGGAGATGCGTGGCTGCGGGTCTAAGGGTTTCCCATATGGAGGCCATGAGGGACAGGACCCCGAAAGCAGGTTGGGGAAGCAGGCAAGTGTTCCAGACCGGACTTCGTGATGGGCCTGGCCCCGTGGTAGAGCGCAGGGATGGGACCCCTGCCAGTAGAGGATCCACGGGCGTTGTCCTCGCTGCATTCCATCTTGTGGAGTGCCTCTTGGCGTCGATCGGGTGCGGGCACTCACAGTGCCCTTCAGGGCCCCGAGGTGGGGGCGGCTCAGCAGACGTGCGGCGCCGGAATGACTTCGCCGGGCTTTTTCCGGCCAATTCTCAGGAGCGTTCTGCCCAAACCAGGATTGGGGCGTAGAACAGCCCTGCGGACCGCCGTTCTCCATGGCCCAGGGCCCTTTCTCGCCCAGGGCATGTTGCTGCCGCCAAGAAATGACTCGGAAAAGACGCGGCCCACCCCGGCACGACATCGCATTGGAGCGTTCCCGGAGCAGAGTTGAAGAACGGGTGGTGGCCTGGTGTGCGTCTCTGTCTTGCGGGCAGATGGGCCCGCCAAGGATGGGGATGACCTCATCTTGGTCGTACAGGTTTATCTCACTCTGAGGGTTGTCCGAAGCGCCAGAGGGGCCGATGGAGACGGCGTGGTTGGGAGATGCGTTGCTGCGGGTCTAAGGGTTTCTGGTATGGAGGCCATGAGGGACAGGACCCCGGAAGCATGTTGGGGAAGCAGGGAGTGTCGCAGACCGGACTTCGGAATGGGCCTGGCCCCATGGGAGAGCGCAGGGATGGGACCCCTGCAAGTCGAGGATCCACGGGCGTTGTCCTCGCTGCATTCCATCTCGTGAAGTGCCCCTTGGCGGATATCGGGTGCGGGCACTCACCATGCCCTTCAAGGCCCCGAGGTGGGGGCCGACCAGCAGACGTGCGGCGCCCGAATGACTTCGCCGGGCTTCTTCCGGCCAATTCTCACGAGCGTTCTCCCCAAACCAGGATTAGTTTGGGCAGAACGCTCGTGAGTATTGGCCGGCATAGGACAGCCCTGTGGACCGCCGTGCTCTCCATAGCCCAGGGCCCTTTCTCGCCCAGGCCATGTTGCTGCCGCCAAAAAATTGCTCGGAAAAGACGCGGCCAACCCCGGCCCGACAGCGCATTGGAGCGTTCCCGGAGCAGAGTTGAAGAACGGGTGGTGGCCTGGAGTGCGTCTCTGTCTTGCGGGCAAATGGGCCCGCCAAGGATGGGGATGACCTCATCTTGGTCGTACAGGTTTATCTCACTCTGAGGGTTGTCCGAAGCGCCAGAGGGGCCGATGGAGACGGCGTGGTTGGGAGATGCGTTGCTGCGGGTCTAAGGGTTTCTGGTATGGAGGCCATGAGGGACAGGACCCCGGAAGCATGTTGGGGAAGCAGGGAGTGTCGCAGACCGGACTTCGGGATGGGCCTGGCCCCATGGGAGAGCGCAGGGATGGGACCCCTGCAAGTCGAGGATCCACGGGCGTTGTCCTCGCTGCATTCCATCTCGTGAAGTGCCCCTTGGCGGATATCGGGTGCGGGCACTCACCATGCCCTTCAAGGCCCAGAGGTGGGGGCCGACCAGCAGACGTGCTGCGCCCGAATGACTTCGCCGGGCTTCATCTGGGCAATTCTCACGAGCGTTCTGCCCAAACAAGGATTGGTTTGGTCAGAACGCTCGTGAGAATTGGCCGGCGTAGGACCGCCCTGGGGACCGCCGTGCTCTCCATGGCCCAGGGCCCTTTCTCGCCCAGGGCATGTTGCTGCCGCCAAGAAATGGCTCGGAAAAGACGCGGCCCACCCCGGCACACCGGCTCATTGGAGCGTTCCCGGACAAGAGTTGAAGAACGGGTGGTGGCCTGGTGTGCGCCTCTGTCTTTCGGGTAGATGGGCCGGCCAAGGATGGGGATGCCCTCATCTTGGTCATACAGGTTGATCTCCCTCTGAGGGTTGTCCGAAGCACCAGAGGGGCCGATGGAGACTGCGTGGTTGGGAGATGCGTGGCTGCGGGTCTAAAGGTTTCCCATATGGAGGCCATGAGGGACAGGACCCCGGAAGCAGGTTGGGGAAGCAGGCGAGTGTTCCAGATCGGACTTCGAGATGGGCCTGGCCCCGTGGTAGAGCGCAGGGATGGGACCCCGGCAAGTCGAGGATCCACGGGCGTTGTCCTCGCTGCATTCCATCTTGTGGAGTGCCTCTTGGCGGCGATCGGGTGCGGGCACTCACAGTGCCCTTCAGGGCCCCGAGGTTGGGCGGCCCAGCAGACGTGCGGCGCCCGAATGACTTCGCCTGGCTTTTTCGGGCCAATTCTCACGAGCGTTCTGCCCAAACCAGGATTGGTTTGGGCAGAACGCTCGTGAGAATTGGCCGGCGTAGGACCGCCCTGGGGACCGCCGTGCTCTCCATGGCCCAGGGCCCTTTCTCGCCCAGGGCATGTTGCTGCCGCCAGGAAATGGCTCGGAAAAGACGCGGCCCACCCCGGCACGCCGGCGCATCGGAGCGTTCCCGGAGCAGAGTTGAAGAACGGGTGGTGGCCTGGTGTGCGCCTCTGTCTTTCGGGTAGATGGGCCGGCCAAGGATGGGGATGCCCTCACCTTGGTCATACAGGTTGATCTCACTCTGAGGGTTGTCCGAAGCACCAGAGGGGCCGATGGTGACTGCGTGATTGGGAGATGCGTGGCTGCGGGTCTAAGGGTTTCCCATATGGAGGCCATGAGGGACAGGACCCCGGAAGCAGGTTGGGGAAGCAGGCGAGTGTTCCAGACCGGACTTCGTGATGGGCCTGGCCACGTGGTAGAGCGCAGGGATGGGACCCCGGCAAGTCGAGTATCGACGGGCGTTGTCCTCGCTGCATTCCATCTTGTGGAGTGCCTCTTGGCGGCGATCGGGTGCGGGCACTCACAGTGCCCTTCAGGGCCCCGAGGTGGGGGCGGCCCAGCAGACGTGTGGCGCCCGAATGACTTCGCCGGGCTTTTTCCGGCCAATTCTCACGAGCGTTCTGCCCAAACCAGGATTGGTTTGGGCAGAACGCTCGTGAGAATTGGCCGGCGTAGGACAGCCCTGCGGACCGCCGTACTCTCCATGGCCCAGGGCCCTTTCTCGCCCAGGGCATGTTGCTGCCGCCAAGAAATGGCTCGGAAAAGACGCGGCCCACCCCGGCACGCCGGCGCATTGGAGCGTTCCCGGAGCAGAGTTGCAGAACGGGTGGTGGCCTGGTGTGCGCCTCTGTCTTTCGGGTAGATGGGCCGGCCAAGGATGGGGATGACCTCATCTTGGTCTTACAGGTTGATCTCACTCTGAGGGTTGTCCGAAGCACCAGAGGGGCCGATGGAGACTGCGTGGTTGGGAGATGCGTGGCTGCGGGTCTAAGGGTTTCCCATATGGAGGCCATGAATGACAGGACCCCGGAAGCAGGTTGGCGAAGCAGGCGAGTGTTCCAGACCGGACTTCGAGATGGGCCAGGCCCCGTGGTAGAGCGCAGGGATGGGACCCGGGAAGTCGAGGATCCACGGGCGTTGTCCTCGCTGCATTCCATCTTGTGGAGTGCCTCTTGGCGGCGATCGGGTACGGGCACTCACAGTGCCCTTCAGGGCCCCGAGGTGAGGGAGGCCCAGCAGACGTTCGGCAACCGAATGACATCGCCGGGCTTTTTCGGCCAATTCTCACGAGCGTTCTGCGCAAACCAGGATTGGTTTGGGCAGAACGCTCGTGAGAATTGGCCGGCGTAGGACAGCCCTGCGGACCGCGGTGCTCTCCATGGCCCAGGGCCCTTTCTCGCCCAGGGCATGTTGCTGCCGCCAAGAAATGGCTCGGAAAAGACGCGGCCCACCCCGGCACACCGGCTCATTGGAGCGTTCCCGGACAAGAGTTGAAGAACGGGTGGTGGCCTGGTGTGCGCCTCTGTCTTTCGGGTAGATGGGCCGGCCAAGGATGGGGATGCCCTCATCTTGGTCATACAGGTTGATCTCCCTCTGAGGGTTGTCAGAAGCACCAGAGGGGCCGATGGAGACTGCGTGGTTGGGAGATGCGTGGCTGCGGGTCTAAGGGTTTCCCCTATGGAGGCCATGAGAGATAGGACCCCGGAAGCAGGTTGGGGAAGCAGGCGAGTGTTCCAGACCGGACTTCGTGATGGGCCTGGCCCCGTGGTAGAGCGCAGGGATGGGACCCCGGCAAGTCGAGGATCGACGGGCGTTGTCCTCGCTGCATTCCATCTTGTGGAGTGCCTCTTGGCGGCGATCGGGTGCGGGCACTCACAGTGCCCTTCAGGGCCCCGAGGTGGGGGCGGCCCAGCAGACGTTCGGCGCCCGAATGACTTCGCTGGGCTTTTTCCGGCCAATTCTCACGAGCGTTCTGCCCAAACCAGCATTGGTTTGGGCAGAACGCTCGTGAGAATTGGCCGGCGTAGGACAGCCCTGCGGACCGCCGTGCTCTCCATGGCCCAGGGCCCTTTCTCGCCCAGGGCATGTTGCTGCCGCCAAGAAATGGCTCGGAAAAGACGCGGCCCACCCCGGCACGCCGGCGCATTGGAGCATTACCGGAGCAGAGTTGAAGAACGGGAGGTGGCCTGTTGTGCGCCTCTGTCTTTCAGGTAGATGGGCCGGGCAATGATGGGGATGATCTCATCTTGGTCATACAGGTTGATCTCACTCTGAGGGTTGTCCGAAGCACCAGAGGGGCCGATGGAGACTGCGTGGTTGGGAGATGCGTGGCTGCGGTTCTAAGGGTTTCCCATATGGAGGCCTTGAGGGACAGGACCCCGGAAGCAGGTTGGGGAAGCAGGCGAGTGTTCCAGACCGGACTTCGTGATGGGCCTGGCCCCGTGGTAGAGCGCAGGGATGGGACCCCGGCAAGTCGAGGATCCACGGGCGTTGTCCTCGCTGCATTCCATCTTGTGGAGTGCCTCTTGGCGGCGATCGGGTGCGGGCACTCACAGTGCCCTTCAGGGCCCCGAGGTGGGGGCGGCCCAGCAGACGTGCGGCGCCCGAATGACTTCGCCGGGCTTTTTCCGGCCAATTCTCACTAGCGTTCTGCCCAAACCAGGATTGGTTTGGGCAGAACGCTCGTGAGAATTGGCCGGCGTAGGACAGCCCTGCGGACCGCCGTGCTCTCCATGGCCCAGGACCCTTTCTCGCCCAGGGCATGTTGCTGCCGCCAAGAAATGTCTCGGAAAAGACGCGGCCCACCCCGGCACGCCGGCCAATTGGAGCGTTCCCGGAGCAGAGTTGAAGAACGGGTGGTGGCCTGGTGTGCGCCTCTGTCTTTCGGGTAGATGGGCCGGCCAAGGATGGGGATGACCTCATCTTGGTCATACAGGTTGATCTCCCTCTGAGGGTTGTCCGAAGCACCAGCGGGGCCGATGGAGACTGCGTGGTTGGGAGATGCGTGGCTGCGGGTCTAAGGGTTTCCCATATGGAGGCCATGAGGGACAGGACCCCGGAAGCAGGTTGGGGAAGCAGGCGAGTGTTCCAGACCGGACTTCGTGATGGGCCTGACCCCGTGGTAGAGCGCAGGGATGGGACCCCGGCAAGTCGAGGATCCACGGGCGTTGTCCTCGCTGCATTCCATCTTGTGGAGTGCCTCATGCCGGCGATCGCGTGCGGGCACTCACAGTGCCCTTCAGGGCCCCGAGGTGGGGGCGGCCCAGCAGACGTGCTGCGCCCGAATGACTTCGCCGGGCTTTTTCCGGCCAATTCTCACGAGCGTTCTGCGCAAACCTGGATTGGTTTGGGCAGAACGCTCGTGAGAATTGGCCGGCGTAGGACAGCCCTGCGGACCGCCGTGCTATCCATGGCCCAGGGCCCTTTCTCGCCCAGGGCATGTTGCTGCCGCCAAGAAATGGCTCGGAAAAGACGCGGCCCACCCCGGCACACCGGCTCATTGGAGCGTTCCCGGACAAGAGTTGAAGAACGGGTGGTGGCCTGGTGTGCGCCTCTGTCTTTCGGGTAGATGGGCCGGCCAAGGATGGGGATGCCCTCATCTTGGTCATACAGGTTGATCTCCCTCTGAGGGTTGTCCGAAGCACCAGAGGGGCCGATGGAGACTGCGTGGTTGGGAGATGCGTGGCTGCGGGTCTAAGGGTTTCCCATATGGAGGCCATGAGGGACAGGACCCCGGAAGCAGGTTGGGGAAGCAGGCGAGTGTTCCAGATCGGACTTCGAGATGGGCCTGGCCCCGTGGTAGAGCGCAGGGATGGGACCCCGGCAAGTCGAGGATCCACGGGCGTTGTCCTCGCTGCATTCCATCTTGTGGAGTGCCTCTTGGCGGCGATCGGGTGCGGGCACTCACAGTGACCTTCAGGGCCCCGAGGTGGGGGCGGCCCAGCAGACGTGCGGCGCCCGAATGACTTCGCCGGGCTTTTTCCGGCCAATTCTCACGAGCGTTCTGCCCAAACCAGGATTGGTTTGGGCAGAACGCTCGTGAGAATTGGCCGGCGTAGGACAGCCCTGCGGACCGCCGTGCTCTCCATGGCCCAGGGCCCTTTCTCGCCCAGGGCATGTTGCTGCCGCCAAGAAATGGCTCGGAAAAGACGCGGCCCACCCCGGCACGCCGGCTCATTGGAGCGTTCCCGGACAAGAGTTGAAGAACGGGTGGTGGCCTGGTGTGCGCCTCTGTCTTTCGGGTAGATGGGCCGGCCAAGGATGGGGATGCCCTCATCTTGGTCATACAGGTTGATCTCCCTCTGAGGGTTGTCCGAAGCACCAGACGGGCCGATGGAGACTGCGTGGTTGGGAGATGCGTGGCTGCGGGTCTAAGGGTTTCCCATATGGAGGCCATGAGGGACAGGACCCCGGAAGCAGGTTGGGGAAGCAGGCGAGTGTTCCAGACTGGACTTCGAGATGGGCCTGGCCCCGTGGTAGAGCGCAGGGATGGGACCCCGGCAAGTCGAGGATCCACGGGCGTTATCCTCGCTGCATTCCATCTTGTGGAGTGCCTCTTGGCGGCGATCGTGTGCGGGCACTCACAGTGCCCTTCAGGGCCCCGAGGTGGGGGCGGCCCAGCAGACGTGCGGCGCCCGAATGACTTCGCCGGGCCTTTTCCGGCCAATTCTCACGAGCGTTCTGCCCAAACCAGGATTGGTTTGGGCAGAACGCTCGTGAGAATTGGCCGGCGTAGGACAGCCCTGCGGACCGCCGTGCTCTCCATGGCCCAGGGCCCTTTCTCGCCAAGGGCATGTTGCTGCCGCCAAGAAATGGCTCGGAAAAGACGCGGCCCACCCCGGCACGCCGGCTCATTGGAGCGTTCCCGGACAAGAGTTGAAGAACGGGTGGTGGCCTGGTGTGCGCCTCTGTCTTTCGGGTAGATGGGCCGGCCAAGGATGGGGATGCCCTCATCTTGGTCATACAGGTTGATCTCACTCTGAGGGTTATCCGAAGCACCAGAGGGGCCGATGGAGACTGCGTGGTTGGGAGATGCGTGGCTGCGGGTCTAAGGGTTTCCCATATGGAGGCCATGAGGGACAGGACCCCGGAAGCAGGTTGGGGAAGCAGGCGAGTGTTCCAAACCGGACTTCGAGATGGGCCTGGCCCCGTGGTAGAGCGCAGGGATGGGACCCCGGCAAGTCGAGGATCCACGGGCGTTGTCCTCGCCGCATTCCATCTTGTGGAGTGCCTCTTGGCGGCGATCGGGTGCGGGAACTCACAGTGCCCTTCAGGTCCCCGAGGTGGGGGCGGCCCAGCAGACGTGCGGCGCCCGAATGAATTCGCCGGGCTTTTTCCGGCCAATTCTCACGAGCCTTCTGCCCAAACCAGGATTGGTTTGGGCAGAACGCGCGTGAGAATTGGCCGGCGTAGGACAGCCCTGCGGACCGCCGTGCTCTCCATGGCCCAGGGCCCTTTCTCGCCCAGGGCATGTTGCTGCCGCCAAGAAATGGCTCCGAAAAGACGCGGCCCACCCCGGCACGCCGAAGCATTGGAGCGTTCCCGGAGCAGAGTTGAAGAACGGGTGGTGGCCTGGTTTGCGCCTCTGTCTTTCGGGTAGATGGGCCGGCCAAGGATGGGGATGACCTCATCTTGGTCATACAGGTTGATCTCACCCTGAGGGTTGTCCGAAGCACCAGAGGGGCCGATGGAGACTGCGTGGTTGGGAGATGCGTGGCTGCGGGTCTAAGGGTTTCCCATATGGAGGCCATGAGGGACAGGACCACGGAAGCAGGTTGGGCAAGCAGGCAGTGTTCCAGACCGGACTTCGTGATGGGCCTGGCCCCGTGGTAGAGCGCAGGGATGGGACCCCGGCAAGTCGAGGATCCACGGGCGTTGTCCTCGCTGCATTCCATCTTGTGGAGTGCCTCTTGGCGGCGATCGGGTGCGGGCACTCACAGTGCCCTTCAGGGCCCCGAGGTGGGGGCGGCCCAGCAGACGTGCGGCGCCCGAATGACTTCGCCGGGCTTTTTCGGGCCAATTCTCACGAGCGTTCTGCCCAAACCAATCCTGGTTTGGGCAGAACGCTCGTGAGAATTGGCCGGCGTAGGACAGCCTTAAGGACCGCCGTGCTCTCCATGGCCCAGGGCCCTTTCTCGCCCAGGGCATGTTGCTGCCGCCAAGAAATGGCTCCGAAAAGACGCGGCCCACCCCGGCACGCCGAAGCATTGGAGCGTTCCCGGAGCAGAGTTGAAGAACGGGTGGTGGCCTGGTTTGCGCTTCTGTCTTTCGGGTAGATGGGCCGGCCAAGGATGGGGATGACCTCATCTTGGTCATACAGGTTGATCTCCCTCTGAGGGTTGTCCGAAGCACCAGCGGGGCCTTTGGAGACTGCGTGGTTGGGAGATGCGTGGCTGCGGGACTAAGGGTTTCCCATATGGAGGCCATGAGGGACAGGACCCCGGAAGCAGGTTGGGGAAGCAGGCGAGTGTTCCAGACCGGACTTCGTGATGGGCCTGACCCCGTGGTAGAGCGCAGGGATGGGACCCCGGCAGTAGAGGATCCACGGGCGTTGTCCTCGCTGCATTCCATCTTGTGGAGTGCCTCATGCCGGCGATCGCGTGCGGGCACCCACAGTGCCCTTCAGGGCCCCGAGGTGGGGGCGGCCCAGCAGACGTGCTGCGCCCGAATGACTTCGCCGGGCTTTTTCCGGCCAATTCTCACGAGCGTTCTGCCCAAACCAGGATTGGTTTGGGCAGAACGCTCGTGAGAATTGGCCGGCCTAGGACAGCCCTGTGGACCGCCGTGCTCTCCATGGCCCAGGGCCGTTTCTGGCCCAGGGCATGTTGCTGCCGCCAAGAAATGGCTCGGAAAAGACGCGGCCCACCCCGGCACACCGGCTCATTGGAGCGTTCCCGGACAAGAGTTGAAGAACGGGTGGTGGCCTGGTGTGCGCCTCTGTCTTTCGGGTAGATGGGCCGGCCAAGGATGGGGATGCCCTCATCTTGGTCATACAGGTTGATCTCCCTCTGAGGGTTGTCCGAAGCACCAGACGGGCCGATGGAGACTGCGTGGTTGGGAGATGCGTGGCTGCGGGTCTAAGGGTTTCCCATATGGAGGCCATGAGGGACAGGACCCCGGAAGCAGGTTGGGGAAGCAGGCGAGTGTTCCAGACCGGACTTCGTGATGGGCCTGACCCCGTGGTAGAGCGCAGGGATGGGACCCCGGCAAGTCGAGGATCCACGGGCGTTGTCCTCGCTGCATTCCATCTTGTGGAGTGCCTCTTGGCTGCGATCGGGTGCGGGCACTCACAGTGCCCTTCAGGGCCCCGAGGTGGGTGCGGCCCAGCAGACGTGCGGCGCCCGAATGACTTCGCCGGACTTTTTCGGGCCAATTCTCACGAGCGTTCTGCCCAAACCAGGATTGGTTTGGGCAGAACGCTCGTGAGAATTGGCCGGCGTAGGACAGCCTTAAGGACCGCCGTGCTCTCCATGGCCCAGGGCCCTTTCTCGCCCAGGGCATGTTGCTGCCGCCAAGAAATGGCTCCGAAAAGACGCGGCCCACCCCGGCACGCCGAAGCATTGGAGCGTTCCCGGAGCAGAGTTGAAGAACGGGTGGTGGCCTGGTTTGCGCCTCTGTCTTTCGAGTAGATGGGCCGGCCAAGGATGGGGATGACCTCATCTTGGTCATACAGGTTGATCTCACCCTGAGGGTTGTCCGAAGCACCAGAGGGGCCGATGGAGACTGCGTGGTTGGGAGATGCGTGGCTGCGGGTCTAAGGGTTTCCCATATGGAGGCCATGAGGGACAGGACCACGGAAGCAGGTTGGGGAAGCAGGCGAGTGTTCCAGACCGGACTTCGTGATGGGCCTGGCCCCGTGGTAGAGCGCAGGCATCGGACCCCGGCAAGTCGAGGATCCACGGGCGTTGTCCTCGCTGCATTCCATCTTGTGGAGTGCCTCTTGGCGGCGATCGGGTGCGGGCACTCACAGTGCCCTTCAGGGCCCCGAGGTGGGGGCGGCCCAGCAGACGTGCGGCGCCCGAATGACTTCGCCGGGCTTTTTCCGGCCAATTCTCACGAGCGTTCTGCGCAAACCAGGATTGGTTTGGGCAGAACGCTCGTGAGAATTGGCCGGCGTAGGAAAGCCCTGCGGACCGCCGTGCTCTCCATGGCCCAGGGCCCTTTCTCGCCCAGGGCATGTTGCTGCCGCCAAGAAATGGCTCGGAAAAGACGCGGCCCACCCCGGCTCGCCGGCTCATTGGAGCGTTCCCGGACAAGAGTTGAAGAACTAGTGGTGGCCTGGTGTGCGCCTCTGTCTTTCGGGTAGTTGGGCCGGCCAAGGATGGGGATGCCCTCATCTTGGTCATACAGGTTGATCTCACTCTGAAGGTTGTCCGATGCACCAGAGGGGCCGATGGAGACTGCGTGGTTGGGAGATGCGTGGCTGCGGGTCTAAGGGTTTCCCATATGGAGGCCATGAGGGACAGGACCCCGGAAGCAGGTTGGGGACGCAGGCGAGTGTTCCAGACCGGACTTCGTGATGGGCCTGGCCCCGTTAGAGCGCAGGGATGGGACCCCGGCAAGTCGAGGATCCACGGGCGTTGTCCTCGCTGCATTCAATCTTGTGGAGTGCCTCTTGGCGGCGATCGTGTGCGGGCACTCACAGTGCCCTTCAGCGCCCCGAGGTGGGGGCAGCCCAGCAGACGTGCGGCGCCCGAATGATTTCGCCGGGCTTTTTCCGGCCAATTCTCACAGGCCTTCTGCCCAAACCAGGATTGGTTTGTGCCGAACGCTCGTGAGAATTGGCCGGCGTAGGACAGCCTTGCGGACCGCCGTGCTCTCCATGGCCCAGGGCCCTTTCTCGTCCAGGGCATGTTGCTGCCGCCAAGAAATGGCTCGGAAAAGACGCGGCCCACCCCAGCACGCCGGCGCATTGGAGCGTTCCCGGAGCAGAGTTGAAGAACGGGAGGTGGCCTGTTGTGCGCCTCTGTCTTTCAGGTAGATGGGCCGGCCAATGATGGGGATGATCTCATCTTGGTCATACAGGTTGATCTCACTCTGAGGGTTGTCCGAAGCACCAGAGGGGCCAATGGAGACTGCGTGGTTGGGAGATGCGTGGCTGCGGTTCTAAGGGTTTCCCATATGGAGGCCTTGAGGGAGAGGACCCCGGAAGCAGGTTGGGGAAGCAGGCGAGTGTTCCAGACCGGACTTCGTGATGGGCCTGGCCCCGTGGTAGAGCGCAGGGATGGGACCCCGGCAAGTCGAGGATCCACGGGCGTTGTCCTCGCTGCATTCCATCTTGTGGAGTGCCTCTTGGTGGCGATCGGGTGCGGGCACTCACAGTGCCCTTCAGGGCCCCGAGGTGGGGGCGGCCCAGCAGACGTGCGGCGCCCGAATGACTTCGCCGGGCTTTTTCCGGCCAATTCTCACGAGCGTTCTGCCCAAACCAGGATTGGTTTGGGCAGAACGCTCGTGAGAATTTGCCGGCGTAGGACAGCCCTGCGGACCGCCGTGCTCTCCATGGCCCAGGACGCTTTCTCGCCCAGGGCATGTTGCTGCCGCCAAGAAATGTCTCGGAAAAGACGCGGCCCACCCCGGCACGCCGGCCAATTGGAGCGTTCCCGGAGCAGAGTTGAAGAACGGGTGGTGGCCTGGTGTGCGCCTCTGTCTTTCGGGTAGATGGGCCGGCCAAGGATGGGGATGACCTCATCTTGGTCATACAGGTTGATCTCCCTCTGAGGGTTGTCCGAAGCACCAGCGGGGCCGATGGAGACTGCGTGGTTGGGAGATGCGTGGCTGCGGGTCTAAGGGTTTCCCATATGGAGGCCATGAGGGACAGGACCCCGGAAGCAGGTTGGGGAAGCAGGCGAGTGTTCCAGACCGGACTTCGTGATGGGCCTGACCCCGTGGTAGAGCGCAGGGATGGGACCCCGGCAAGTCGAGGATCCACGGGCGTTGTCCTCGCTGCATTCCATCTTGTGGAGTGCCTCATGCCGGCGATCGCGTGCGGGCACTCACAGTGCCCTTCAGGTCCCCGAGGTGGGGGCGGCCCAGCAGACGTGCTGCGCCCGAATGACTTCGCCGGGCTTTTTCCGGCCAATTCTCACGAGCGTTCTGCGCAAACCTGGATTGGTTTGGGCAGAACGCTCGTGAGAATTGGCCGGCGTAGGACAGCCCTGCGGACCGCCGTGCTCTCCATGGCCCAGGGCCCTTTCTCGCCCAGGGCATGTTGCTGCCGCCACGAAATGGCTCGGAAAAGACGCGGCCCACCCCGGCACACCGGCTCATTGGAGCGTTCCCGGACAAGAGTTGAAGAACGGGTGGTGGCCTGGTGTGCGCCTCTGTCTTTCGGGTAGATGGGCCGGCCAAGGATGGGGATGCCCTCATCTTGGTCATACAGGTTGATCTCCCTCTGAGGGTTGTCCGAAGCACCAGAGGGGCCGATGCAGACTGCGTGGTTGGGAGATGCGTGGCTGCGGGTCTAAGGGTTTCCCATATGGAGGCCATGAGGGACAGGACCCCGGAAGCAGGTTGGGGAAGCAGGCGAGTGTTCCAGATCGGACTTCGAGATGGGCCTGGCCCCGTGGTAGAGCGCAGGGATGGGACCCCGGCAAGTCGAGGATCCACGGGCGTTGTCCTCGCTGCATTCCATCTTGTGGAGTGCCTCTTGGCGGCGATCGGGTGCGGGCACTCACAGTGCCCTTCAGGGCCCCGACGTGGGGGCGGCCCAGCAGACGTGCGGCGCCCGAATGACTTCGCCGGGCTTTTTCCGGCTAATTCTCACGAGCGTTCTGCCCAAACCAGGATTGGTTTTGGCAGAACGTTCGCGAGAATTGGCCGGCGTAGGACAGCCATGCGGACCGCCGTGCTCTCCATGGCCCAGGGCCCTTTCTCGCCCAGGGCATGTTGCTGCCGCCAAGAAATGGCTCGGAAAAGACGCGGCCCACCCCGGCACGCCGGCGCATTGGAGCGTTCCCGGAGCTGAGTTGAAGAACGGGTGGTGGCCTGGTGTGCGCCTCTGTCTTTCGGGTAGATGGGCCGGCCAAGAATGGGGATGACCTCATCTTGGTCATACAGGTTTATCTCACTTTGAGGGTTGTCCGAAGCACCAGAGGGGCCGATGCAGACTGCGTGGTTGGGAGATGCGTGGCTGCGGGTCTAAGTGTTTCCCATATGGAGGCCATGAGGGACAGGACCCCGGAAGCAGGTTGGGGAAGCAGGCGAGTGTTCCAGACTGGACTTCGAGATGGGCCTGGCCCCGTGGTAGAGCGCAGGGATGGGACCCCGGCAAGTCGAGGATCCACGGGCGTTGTCCTCGCTGCATTCCATCTTGTGGAGTGCCTCTTGGCGGCGATCGGGTGCGGGCCCTCACAGTGCCCTTCAGGGCCCCGAGGTGGGGGCGGCCCAGCAGACGTGCGGCGCCCGAATGACTTCGCCGGGATTCTTCCGGCCAATTCTCACGAGCGTTCTGCCCAAACCAGGATTGGTTTGGGCAGAACGCTCGTGAGAATTGGCCGGCGTAGGACAGCCCTGTGGACCGCCGTGCTCTCCATGGCCCAGGGCCCTTTCTCGCCCAGGGCATGTTGCTGCCGCCAAGAAATGGCTCGGAAAAGACGCGGCCCACCCCGGCACGCAGGCGCATTGGAGCGTTCCCGGAGCAGAGTTGAAGAACGTGTGGTGGCCTGGTGTGCGCCTCTGTCTTTCGGGTAGATGGGCCGGCCAAGGATGGGGATGCCCTCATCTTGGTCATACAGGTTTAACTCACTTTGAGGGTTGTCCGAAGCACCAGAGGGGCCGATGGAGACTGCGAGGTTGGGAGATGCGTGGCTGCGGGTCTAAGTGTTTCCCATATGGAGGCCATGAGGGACAGGACCCCGGAAGCAGGTTGGGGAAGCAGGCGAGTGTTCCAGACCGGACTTCGTGATGGGCCTGGCCCCGTGGTAGAGCGCTGGGATGGGACCCCGGCAAGTCGAGGATCCACGGGCATTGTCCTCGCTGCATTCCATCTTGTGGAGTGCCTCTTGGTGGCGATCGGGTGCGGGCACTCACAGTGCCCTTCAGGGCCCCGAGGTGGGGGCGGCCCAGCAGACGTGCGGCGCCCGAATGACTTCGCCGGGCTTTTTCCGGCCAATTCTCACGAGCGTTCTGCCAAACCAGGATTGGTTTGGGCCAAACGCTCGTGAGAATTGGCCGGCGTAGGATAGCCCTGCGGACCGCCGTGCTCTCCATGGCCCAGGGCCCTTTCTCGCCCAGGGCATGTTGCTGCCGTCAAGAAATGGCTCGGAAAAGACGCGGCCCACCCCGGCACGCCGGCGCATTGGAGCGTTCCAGGAGCAGAGTTGAAGAACGGGTGGTGGCCTGGTGTGCGCCTTGTCTTTCGGGTAGATGGGCCGGCCAAGGATGGGGATGACCTCATCTTGATCATACAGGTTTATGTCACTCTGAGGGTTGTCCGAAGCACCAGAGGGGCCGATTGAGACTGCGTGGTTGGGAGATGCGTGGCTGCTGGTCTAAGGGTTTCCCATATGGAGGCCATGAGGGACAGGACCCCGGAAGCAGGTCGGGGAAGCAGGCGAGTGTTCCAGACCGGACTTCGTGATGGGCCTGGCCCCGTGGTAGAGCGCTGGGATGGGACCCCGGCAAGTCGAGGATCCACGGGCGTCGTCCTCGCTGCATTCCATCTTGTGGAGTGCCTCTTGGCGGCGATCGGGTGCGGGCACTCACAGTGCCCTTCAGGGCCCCGAGGTGGGGGCGGCCCAGCAGACGTGCGGCGCCCGAATGACTTCGCCGGGCTTTTTCCGGCCAATTTTCACGAGCGTTCTGCCCAAACCATCCTGCTTTGGGCAGAACTCTCGTGAGAATTGGCCGGCGTAGGACAGCCCTGCGGACCGCCGTGCTCTCCATGTCCCAGGGCCCTTTCTCGCCCAGGGCATGTTGCTGCCGCCAAGAAATGTCTCGGAAAAGACGTGGCCAACCCCGGCACGACGGCGCATTGGAGCCTTCCCGGAGCAGAGTTGAAGAACGGGTGGTGGCCTGGTGTGCGCTTCTGTCTTTCGGGTAGATGGGCCGGCCAATGATGGGGATGACCTCATCTTGGTCGTACAGGTTTATGTCACTCTGAGGGTTGTCCGAAGCTCCAGAGGGGCCGATGGAGACTGCGTGGTTGGGAGATGCGTGGCTGCGGGTCTAAGGGTTTCCCATATGGAGGCCATGAGGGACTGGACCCCGGAAGCAGGTTGGGGAAGCAGGCGAGTGTTCCAGACCGGACTTCGTGATGGGCCTGGCCCCGTGGTAGAGCACAGGGATGGGACCCCGGCAAGTCGAGGATCCACGGGCGTCGTCCTCGCTGCATTCCATCTTGTGGAGTGCCTCTTGGCGGCGATCGGGTGCGGGCACTCACAGTGCCCTTCAGGGCCCCGAGGTGGGGGCGGCCCAGCAGACGTGCGGCGCCCGAATGACTTCGCCGGGCTTTTTCCGGCCAATTTTCACGAGCGTTCTGCCCAAACCAATCCTGGTTTGGGCAGAACGCTCGTGAGAATTGGCCGGCGTAGGACAGCCCTGCGGACCGCCGTGCTCTCCATGGCCCAGGGCCCTTTCTCGCCCAGGGCATGTTGCTGCCGCCAAGAAATGGCTCGGAAAAGACGCGGCCCACCCCGGCACGCCGGCGCATTGGAGAGTCCCGGAGCAGAGTTGAAGAACGGGTCGTGGCCTGGTGTGCGCCTCTGTCTTTCGGGTAGATTGGCCGGCCAAGGATGGGGATGACTTCATCATGGTCATACAGGTTTATCTCACTCTGAGGGTTGTCCGAAGCACCAGAGGGGCCGTTGGAGACTGCGTGGTTGGGAGATGCGTGGCTGCGGGTCTAAGGGTTTCCGATATGGAGGCCATGAGGGACAGGACCTCGGAATCAGGTTGGGGAAGCAGGCGAGTGTTCCAGACCGGATTTCGTGATGGGACTGGCACCGTGGAAGAGTGCACGGATGGGATCCCGGCAAGTCGAGGATCCACGGGCGTTGTCCTTGCTGCATTCCATCTTGTGGTGTGCTTCCTTGCGGCGATCGGGTGCGGGCACTCACAGTGCCCTTCAGGGCCCCGAGGTGGGGGCGGCCCAGCAGACGTGCGGCGCCCGAATGACTTCGCCGGGCTTTTTCCGGCCAATTCTCACGAGCGTTCTGCGCAAACCAGGATTGGTTTGGGCAGAACGCTCGTGAGAATTGGCCGGCGTAGGAAAGCCCTGCGGACCGCCGTGCTCTCCATGGCCCAGGGCCCTTTCTCGCCCAGGGCATGTTGCTGCCGCCAAGAAATGGCTCGGAAAAGACGCGGCCCGCCCCGGCACGCCGGCGCATTGGAGCGTTCCCGGAGCAGAGTTGAAGAACGGGTGGTGGCCTGGTGTGCGCCTCTGTCTTTCGGGTAGATGGGCCGGCCAAGGATGGGGATGACCTCATCTTGGTCATACAGGTTAATCTCACTCTGAGGGTTGTCCGAAGCACCAGAGGGGCCGATGGAGACTGACGGTTGGGAGATGCGTGGCTGCGGGTCTAAGGGTTTCCCATATGGAGGCCATGAGGGACAGGACCCCGGAAGCAGGTTGGGGAAGCAGACGAGTGTTCCAGACGGGACTTCGAGACGGGCCAGGCCCCGTGGTAGAGCGCAGGGATGGGACCCCAGCAAGTCGAGGAACCACGGGCGTTGTCCTCGCTGCCTTGCATCTTGTGGAGTGCCTCTTGGCGGCGATCGGGTGCGGGCACTCACAGTGCCCTTCAGGGCCCCGAGGTGGGGGCGGCCCAGCAGACGTGCGGCGCCCGAATGACTTCGCCGGGCTTTTTCCGGCCAATTCTCACGAGCGTTCTTCCCAAACCAGGATTGGTTTGGGCAGAACGCTCGTGAGAATTGGCCGGCGTAGGACAGCCTTAAGGACCGCCGTGCTCTCCATGGCCCAGGGCCCTTTCTCGCCCAGGGCATGTTGCTGCCGCCAAGAAATGGCTCGGAAAAGACGCGGCCCACCCCGGCACGCCGAAGCATTGGAGCGTTCCCGGAGCAGAGTTGAAGAACGGGTGGTGGCCTGGTTTGCGCCTCTGTCTTTCGGGTAGATGGGCCGGCCAAGGATGTGGATGACCTCATCTTGGTCATACAGGTTGATCTCACTCTGAGGGTTGTCCGAAGCACCAGAGGGGCCGATGGAGACTGCGTGGTTGGGAGATGCGTGGCTGCGGTTCTAAGGGTTTCCCATATGGAGGCCTTGAGGGACAGGACCCCGGAAGCAGGTTGGGGAAGCAGGCGAGTGTTCCAGACCGGACTTCGTGATGGGCCTGGCCCCGTGGTAGAGCGCAGGGATGGGACCCCGGCAAGTCGAGGATCCACGGGCGTTGTCCTCGCCGCATTCCATCTTGTGGAGGGCCTCTTGGCGGCGATCGGGTGCGGGCACTCACAGTGCCCTTCAGGGCCCCGAGGTGGGGGCGGCCCAGCAGACGTGCGGCGCCCGAATGACTTCGCCGGGCTTTTTCCGGCCAATTCTCACGAGCGTTCTGCCCAAACCAGGATTGGTTTGGGCAGAACGCTCGTGAGAATTGGCCGGCGTAGGACAGCCCTGCGGACCGCCGTGCTCTCCATGGCCCAGGACCCTTTCTCGCCCAGGGCATGTTGCTGCCGCCAAGAAATGTCTCGGAAAAGACGCGGCCCACCCCGGCACGCCGGCGCATTGGAGCGTTCCCGGAGCAGAGTTGAAGAACGGGTGGTGGCCTGGTGTGCGCCTCTGTCTTTCGGGTAGATGGGCCGGCCAAGGATGGGGATGACCTCATCTTGGTCATACAGGTTGATCTCCCTCTGAGGGTTGTCCGAAGCACCAGCGGGGCCTTTGGAGACTGCGTGGTTGGGAGATGCGTGGCTGCGGGTCTAAGGGTTTCCCATATGGAGGCCATGAGGGACAGGACCCCGGAAGCAGGTTGGGGAAGCAGGCGAGTGTTCCAGACCGGACTTCATGATAGGCATGACCCCGTGGTAGAGCGCAGGGATGGGACCCCGGCAGTAGAGGATCCACGGGCGTTGTCCTCGCTGCATTCCATCTTGTGGAGTGCCTCTTGGCGGCGATCGGGTGCGGGCACTCACAGTGCCCTTCAGGGCCCCGAGGTGGGGGCGGCCCAGCAGACGTGCGGCGCCCGAATGACTTCGCCGGGCCTTTTCCGGCCAATTCTCACGAGCGTTCTGCCCAAACCAGGATTGGTTTGGGCAGAACGCTCGTGAGAATTGGCCGGCGTAGGACAGCCCTGCGGACCGCCGTGCTCTCCATGGCCCAGGGCCCTTTCTCGCCAAGGGCATGTTGCTGCCGCCAAGAAATGGCTCGGAAAAGACGCGGCCCACCCCGGCACGCCGGCTCATTGGAGCGTTCCCGGACAAGAGTTGAAGAACGGGTGGTGGCCTGGTGTGCGCCTCTGTCTTTCGGGTAGATGGGCCGGCCAAGGATGGGGATGACCTCATCTTGGTCATACAGGTTGATCTCCCTCTGAGGGTTGTCAGAAGCACCAGCGGGGTCGATGGAGACTGCGTGGTTGGGAGATGCGTGGCTGCGGGTCTAAGGGTTTCCCATATGGAGGCCATGAGGGACAGGACCCCGGAAGCAGGTTGGGGAAGCAGGCGAGTGTTCCAGACCGGACTTCGTGATGGGCCTGGCCCCGTGGTGGAGCGCAGGGATGGGACCCCGGGAAGTCGAGGATCCACGGGCATTGTCCTCGCTGCATTCCATCTTGTGGAGTGCCTCTTGGCGGCGATCGTGTGCGGGCACTCACAGTACCCTTCAGGGCCCCGAGGTGGGGGCGGCCCAGCAGACGTGCGGCGCCCGAATGACTTCGCCGGGCTTTTTCCGGCCAATTCTCACGAGCGTTCTGCCCAAACCAGGATTGGTTTGTGCCGAACGCTCGTGAGAATTGGCCGGCGTAGGACAGCCCTGCGGACCGCCGTGCTCTCCATGGCCCAGGGCCCTTTCTCGTCCAGGGCATGTTGCTGCCGCCAAGATATGGCTCGGAAAAGACGCGGCCCACCCCAGCACGCCGGCGCATTGGAGCGTTCCCGGAGCAGAGTTGAAGAACGGGTTGTGGCCTGGTGTGCGCCTCTGTCTTTCGGGTAGATGGGCCGGCCAAGGATGGGGATGACCTCATCTTGGTCATACAGGTTTATGTCACTCTGAGGGTTGTCCGAAGCACCAGAGGGGCCGATGGAGACTGCGTGGTTGGGAGATGCGTGGCTGCGGGTCTAAGGGTATCCCATATGGAGGCCATGAGGGACAGGACCCCAGAAGCAGGTTGGGGAAGCAGGCGAGTGTTCCAGACCGGACTTCGTGATGGGCCTGGCCCCGTGGTAGAGCGCAGGGATGGGACCCCAGCAAGTCGAGGATGCACGGGCGTTGTCCTCGCTGCATTCCATCTTGTGGAGTGCCTCTTGGCGGCGATCGGGTGCGGGCACTCACAGTGCCCTTCAGGGCCCCGAGGTGGGGGCGGCCCAGCAGAAATGCGGCGCCCGAATGACTTCGCCGGGCTTTTTCCGGCCAATTCTCACGAGCGTTCTGCCCAAACCAATCCTGGTTTGGGCAGAACGCTCGTGAGAATTAGGCCGGCGTAGGACAGCCCTGCGGACCGCCGTGCTCTCCATGGCCCAGGGCCCTTTCTCGCCCAGGGCATGTTGCTGCTGCCAAGAAATGGCTCGGAAAAGACGCGGCCCACCCCGGCACGCCGGCTCATTGGAGCGTTCCCGGACAAGAGTTGAAGAACGGGTGGTGGCCTGGGGTGCGCCTCTGTCTTTCGGGTAGATGGGCCGGCCAAGGATGGGGATGACCTCATCTTGGTCATACAGGTTGATCTCACTCTGAGGGTTGTCCGAAGCACCAGAGGGGCCGATGGAGACTGCGTGGTTGGGAGATGCGTGGCTGCGGGTCTAAGGGTATCCCATATGGAGGCCATGAGGGACAGGACCTCGGAAGCAGGTTGGGGAAGCAGGCGAGTGTTCCAGACCGGACTTCGTGATGGGCCTGGCCCCGTGGTAGAGCGCAGGGATGGGACCCCGGCAAGTCGAGGATCCACGGGCGTTGTCCTCGCTGCATTCCATCTTGTGGAGTGCCTCTTGGCGGCGATCGGGTGCGGGCACTCACAGTGCCCTTCAGGGCCCCGAGGTGGGGGCGGCCCAGCAGACGTGCGGCGCCCGAATGACTTCGCCGGGCTTTTTCGGGCCAATTCTCACGAGCGTTCTGCCCAAACCAGGATTGGTTTGGGCAGAACGCTCGTGAGAATTGGCCGGCGTAGGACAGCCTTAAGGACCGCCATGCTCTCCATGGCCCAGGGCCCTTTCTCGCCCAGGGCATGTTGCTGCCGCCAAGAAATGGCTCCGAAAAGACGCGGCCCACCACGGCACGCCGAAGCATTGGAGCGTTCCCGGAGCAGAGTTGAAGAACGGGTGGTGGCCTGGTTTGCGCCTCTGTCTTTCGGGTAGATGGGCCGGCCAAGGATGGGGATGACCTCATCTTGGTCATACAGGTTGATCTCACTCTGAGGGTTGTCCGAAGCACCAGAGGGGCCGATGGAGACTGCGTGGTTGGGAGATGCGTGGCTGTGGTTCTAAGAGTTTCCCATATGGAGGCCTTGAGGGACAGGACCCCGGAAGCAGGTTGGGGAAGCAGGCGAGTGTTCCAGACCGGACTTCGTGATGGGCCTGGCCCCGTGGTAGAGCGCAGGGATGGGACCCCGGCAAGTCGAGGATCCACGGGCGTTGTCCTCGCCGCATTCCATCTTGTGGAGGGCCTCTTGGCGGCGATCGGGTGCGGGCACTCACAGTGCCCTTCAGGGCCCCGAGGTGGGGGCGGCCCAGCAGACGTGCGGCGCCCGAATGACTTCGCCGGGCTTTTTCCGGCCAATTCTCACGAGCGTTCTGCCCAAACCAGGATTGGTTTGGGCAGAACGCTCGTGAGAATTGGCCGGCGTAGGACAGCCCTGCGGACCGCCGTGCTCTCCATGGCCCAGGACCCTTTCTCGCCCAGGGCATGTTGCTGCCGCCAAGAAATGTCTCGGAAAAGACGCGGCCCACCCCGGCACGCCGGCGCATTGGAGCGTTCCCGGAGCAGAGTTGAAGAACGGGTGGTGGCCTGGTGTGCGCCTCTGTCTTTCGGGTAGATGGGCCGGCCAAGGATGGGGATGACCTCATCTTGGTCATACAGGTTGATCTCACTCTGAGGGTTGTCCGAAGCACCAGCGGGGCCTTTGGAGACTGCGTGGTTGGGAGATGCGTGGCTGCGGGTCTAAGGGTTTCCCATATGGAGGCCATGAGGGACAGGACCCCAGAAGCAGGTTGGGGAAGCAGGCGAGTGTTCCAGACCGGACTTCATGATGGGCATGACCCCGTGGTAGAGCGCAGGGATGGGACCCCGGCAGTAGAGGATCCACGGGCGTTGTCCTCGCTGCATTCCATCTTGTGGAGTGCCTCTTGGCGGCGATCGGGTGCGGGCACTCACAGTGCCCTTCAGGGCCCCGAGGTGGGGGCGGCCCAGCAGACGTGCGGCGCCCGAATGACTTCGCCGGGCCTTTTCCGGCCAATTCTCACGAGCGTTCTGCCCAAACCAGGATTGGTTTGGGCAGAACGCTCGTGAGAATTGGCCGGCGTAGGACAGCCCTGCGGACCGCCGTGCTCTCCATGGCCCAGGGCCCTTTCTCGCCAAGGGCATGTTGCTGCCGCCATTAAATGGCTCGGAAAAGACGCGGCCCAACCCGGCACGCCGGCTCATTGGAGCGTTCCCGGACAAGAGTTGAAGAACGGGTGGTGGCCTGGTGTGCGCCTCTGTCTTTCGGGTAGATGGGCCGGCCAAGGATGGGGATGACCTCATCTTGGTCATACAGGTTGATCTCCCTCTGAGGGTTGTCCGAAGCACCAGCGGGGTCGATGGAGACTGCGTGGTTGGGAGATGCGTGGCTGCGGGTCTAAGGGTTTCCCATATGGAGGCCATGAGGGACAGGACCCCGGAAGCAGGTTGGGGAAGCAGGCGAGTGTTCCAGACCGGACTTCGTGATGGGCCTGGCCCCGTGGTGGAGCGCAGGGATGGGACCCCGGGAAGTCGAGGATCCACGGGCATTGTCCTCGCTGCATTCCATCTTGTGGAGTGCCTCTTGGCGGCGATCGTGTGCGGGCACTCACAGTACCCTTCAGGGCCCCGAGGTGGGGGCGGCCCAGCAGACGTGCGGCGCCCGAATGACTTCGCCGGGCTTTTTCCGGCCAATTCTCACGAGCGTTCTGCCCAAACCAGGATTGGTTTGTGCCGAACGCTCGTGAGAATTGGCCGGCGTAGGACAGCCCTGCGGACCGCCGTGCTCTCCATGGCCCAGGGCCCTTTCTCGTCCAGGGCATGTTGCTGCCGCCAAGATATGGCTCGGAAAAGACGCGGCCCACCCCAGCACGCCGGCGCATTGGAGCGTTCCCGGAGCAGAGTTGAAGAACGGGTTGTGGCCTGGTGTGCGCCTCTGTCTTTCGGGTAGATGGGCCGGCCAAGGATGGGGATGACCTCATCTTGGTCATATAGGTTGATCTCACTCTGAGGGTTGTCCGAAGCACCAGAGGGGCCGATGGAGACTGCGTGGTTGGGAGATGCGTGGCTGCGGGTCTAAGGGTATCCCATATGGAGGCCATGAGGGACAGGACCCCGGAAGCAGGTTGGGGAAGCAGGCGAGTGTTCCAAACCGGACTTCGTGATGGGCCTGACCCCGTGGTAGAGCGCAGGGATGGGACACCGGCAGTAGAGGATCCACGGGCTTTGTCCTCGCTGCATTCCATCTGTGGAGTGCCTCATGCCGGCGATCGCGTGCGGGCACTCACAGTGCCCTTCAGGGCCCCGAGGTGGGGGCGGCCCAGCAGACGTGCTGCGCCCGAATGACTTCGCCGGGCTTTTTCCGGCCTATTCTCACGAGCGTTCTGCGCAAACCAGGATTGGTTTGGGCAGAAAGCTCGTGAGAATTGGCCGGCCTAGGACAGCCCTGCGGACCGCCGTGCTCTCCATGGCCCAGGGCCGTTTCTCGCCCAGGGCATGTTGCTGCCGCCAAGAAATGGCTCGGAAAAGACGCGGCCCACCCCGGCACACCGGCTCATTGGAGCGTTCCCGGACAAGAGTTGAAGAACGGGTGGTGGCCTGGTGTGCGCCTCTGTCTTTCGGGTAGATGGGCCGGCCAAGGATGGGGATGCCCTCATCTTGGTCATACAGGTTGATCTCCCTCTGAGGGTTGTCCGAAGCACCAGAGGGGCCGATGGAGACTGCGTGGTTGGGAGATGCGTGGCTGCGGGTCTAAGGGTTTCCCATATGGAGGCCATGAGGGACAGGACCCCGGAAGCAGGTTGGGGAAGCAGGCGAGTGTTCCAGATCGGACTTCGAGATGGGCCTGGCCCCGTGGTAGAGCGCAGGGATGGGACCCCGGCAAGTCGAGGATCCACGGGCGTTGTCCTCGCTGCATTCCATCTTGTGGAGTGCCTCTTGGCGGCGATCGGGTGCGGGCACTCACAGTGCCCTTCAGGGCCCCGAGGTGGGGGCGGCCCAGCAGACGTGCGGCGCCCGAATGACTTCGCCGGGCTTTTTCCGGCCAATTCTCACGAGCGTTCTGCCCAAACCAGGATTGGTTTGGGCAGAACGCTCGTGAGAATTGGCCGGCGTAGTACAGCCCTGCGGACCGCCGTGCTCTCCATGGCCCAGGGCCCTTTCTCGCCCAGGGCATGTTGCTGCTGCCAAGAAATGGCTCGGAAAAGACGCGGCCCACCCCGGCACGCCGGCTCATTGGAGCTTCCCGGACAAGAGTTGAAGAACGGGTGGTGGCCTGGTGTGCGCCTCTGTCTTTCGGGTAGATGGGCCGGTCAAGGATGGGGATGACCTCATCTTGGTCATACAGGTTGATCTCACTCTGAGGGTTGTCCGAAGCACCAGAGGGGCCGATGGAGACTGCGTGGTTGGGAGATGCGTGGCTGCGGGTCTAAGGGTATCCCATATGGAGGCCATGAGGGACAGGACCCCGGAAGCAGGTTGGGAAGCAGGCGAGTGTTCCAGACCGGACTTCGTGATGGGCCTGGCCCCGTGGTAGAGCGCAGGGATGGGACCCCGGCAAGTCGAGGATCCACGGGCGTTGTCCTCGCTGCATTCCATCTTGTGGAGTGCCTCTTGGCGGCGATCGGGTGCGGGCACTCACAGTGCCCTTCAGGGCCCCGAGGTGGGGGCGGCCCAGCAGACGTGCGGCGCCCGAATGACTTCGCCGGGCTTTTTCGGGCCAATTCTCACGAGCGTTCTGCCCAAACCAGGATTGGTTTGGGCAGAACGCTCGTGAGAATTGGCCGGCGTAGGACAGCCTTAAGGACCGCCGTGCTCTCCATGGCCCAGGACCCTTTCTCGCCCAGGGCATGTTGCTGCCGCCAAGAAATGGCTCCGAAAAGACGCGGCCCACCCCGGCACGCCGAAGCATTGGAGCGTTCCCGGAGCAGAGTTGAAGAACGGGTGGTGGCCTGGTTTGCGCCTCTGTCTTTCGGGTAGATGGGCCGGCCAAGGATGGGGATGACCTCATCTTGGTCATACAGGTTGATCTCACTCTGAGGGTTGTCCGAAGCACCAGAGGGGCCGATGGAGACTGCGTGGTTGGGAGATGCGTGGCTGCGGGTCTAAGGGTATCCCATATGGAGGCCATGAGGGACAGGACCCCGGAAGCAGGTTGGGGAAGCAGGCGAGTGTTCCAGACCGGACTTCGTGATGGGCCTGACCCCGTGGTAGAGCGCAGGGATGGGACACCGGCAGTAGAGGATCCACGGGCGTTGTCCTCGCTGCATTCCATCTGTGGAGTGCCTCATGCCGGCGATCGCGTGCGGGCACTCACAGTGCCCTTCAGGGCCCCGAGGTGGGGGCGGCCCAGCAGACGTGCTGCGCCCGAATGACTTCGCCGGGCTTTTTCCGGCCTATTCTCACGAGCGTTCTGCGCAAACCAGGATTGGTTTGGGCAGAACGCTCGTGAGAATTGGCCGGCCTAGGACAGCCCTGCGGACCGCCGTGCTCTCCATGGCCCAGGGCCGTTTCTCGCCCAGGGCATGTTGCTGCCGCCAAGAAATGGCTCGGAAAAGACGCGGCCCACCCCGGCACACCGGCTCATTGGAGCGTTCCCGGACAAGAGTTGAAGAACGGGTGGTGGCCTGGTGTGCGCCTCTGTCTTTCGGGTAGATGGGCCGGCCAAGGATGGGGATGCCCTCATCTTGGTCATACAGGTTGATCTCCCTCTGAGGGTTGTCCGAAGCACCAGAGGGGCCGATGGAGACTGCGTGGTTGGGAGATGCGTGGCTGCGGGTCTAAGGGTTTCCCATATGGAGGCCATGAGGGACAGGACCCCGGAAGCAGGTTGGGGAAGCAGGCGAGTGTTCCAGATCGGACTTCGAGATGGGCCTGGCCCCGTGGTAGAGCGCAGGGATGGGACCCCGGCAAGTCGAGGATCCACGGGCGTTGTCCTCGCTGCATTCCATCTTGTGGAGTGCCTCTTGGCGGCGATCGGGTGCGGGCACTCACAGTGCCCTTCAGGGCCCCGAGGTGGGGGCGGCCCAGCAGACGTGCGGCGCCCGAATGACTTCGCCGGGCTTTTTCCGGCCAATTCTCACGAGCGTTCTGCCCAAACCAGGATTGGTTTGGGCAGAACGCTCGTGAGAATTGGCCGGCGTAGTACAGCCCTGCGGACCGCCGTGCTCTCCATGGCCCAGGGCCCTTTCTCGCCCAGGGCATGTTGCTGCTGCCAAGAAATGGCTCGGAAAAGACGCGGCCCACCCCGGCACGCCGGCTCATTGGAGCTTCCCGGACAAGAGTTGAAGAACGGGTGGTGGCCTGGTGTGCGCCTCTGTCTTTCGGGTAGATGGGCCGGTCAAGGATGGGGATGACCTCATCTTGGTCATACAGGTTGATCTCACTCTGAGGGTTGTCCGAAGCACCAGAGGGGCCGATGGAGACTGCGTGGTTGGGAGATGCGTGGCTGCGGGTCTAAGGGTATCCCATATGGAGGCCATGAGGGACAGGACCCCGGAAGCAGGTTGGGAAGCAGGCGAGTGTTCCAGACCGGACTTCGTGATGGGCCTGGCCCCGTGGTAGAGCGCAGGGATGGGACCCCGGCAAGTCGAGGATCCACGGGCGTTGTCCTCGCTGCATTCCATCTTGTGGAGTGCCTCTTGGCGGCGATCGGGTGCGGGCACTCACAGTGCCCTTCAGGGCCCCGAGGTGGGGGCGGCCCAGCAGACGTGCGGCGCCCGAATGACTTCGCCGGGCTTTTTCGGGCCAATTCTCACGAGCGTTCTGCCCAAACCAGGATTGGTTTGGGCAGAACGCTCGTGAGAATTGGCCGGCGTAGGACAGCCTTAAGGACCGCCGTGCTCTCCATGGCCCAGGACCCTTTCTCGCCCAGGGCATGTTGCTGCCGCCAGAAATGGCTCCGAAAAGACGCGGCCCACCCCGGCACGCCGAAGCATTGGAGCGTTCCCGGAGCAGAGTTGAAGAACGGGTGGTGGCCTGGTTTGCGCCTCTGTCTTTCGGGTAGATGGGCCGGCCAAGGATGGGGATGACCTCATCTTGGTCATACAGGTTGATCTCACTCTGAGGGTTGTCCGAAGCACCAGAGGGGCCGATGGAGACTGCGTGGTTGGGAGATGCGTGGCTGCGGTTCTAAGGGTTTCCCATATGGAGGCCTTGAGGGACAGGACCCCGGAAGCAGGTTGGGGAAGCAGGCGAGTGTTCCAGACCGGACTTCGTGATGGGCCTGGCCCCGTGGTAGTGCGCAGGGATGGGACCCCGGCAAGTCGAGGATCCACGGGCGTTGTCCTCGCCGCATTCCATCTTGTGGAGGGCCTCTTGGCGGCGATCGGGTGCGGGCACTCACAGTGCCCTTCAGGGCCCCGAGGTGGGGGCGGCCCAGCAGACGTGCGGCGCCCGAATGACTTCGCCGGGCTTTTTCCGGCCAATTCTCACGAGCGTTCTGCCCAAACCAGGATTGGTTTGGGCAGAACGCTCGTGAGAATTGGCCGGCGTAGGACAGCCCTGCGGACCGCCGTGCTCTCCATGGCCCAGGACCCTTTCTCGCCCAGGGCATGTTGCTGCCGCCAAGAAATGTCTCGGAAAAGACGCGGCCCACCCCGGCACGCCGGCGCATTGGAGAGTTCCCGGAGCAGAGTTGAAGAACGGGTGGTGGCCTGGTGTGCGCCTCTGTCTTTCGGGTAGATGGGCCGGCCAAGGATGGGGATGACCTCATCTTGGTCATACAGGTTGATCTCCCTGTGAGGGTTGTCCGAAGCACCAGCGGGGCCTTTGGAGACTGCGTGGTTGGGAGATGCGTGGCTGCGGGTCTAAGGGTTTCCCATATGGAGGCCATGAGGGACAGGACCCCGGAAGCAGGTTGGGGAAGCAGGCGAGTGTTCCAGACCGGACTTCGTGATGGGCCTGACCCCGTGGTAGAGCGCAGGGATGGGACCCCGGCAGTAGAGGATCCAAGGGCGTTGTCCTCGCTGCATTCCATCTTGTGGAGTGCCTCATGCCGGCGATCGCGTGCGGGCACTCACAGTGCCCTTCAGGGCCCCGAGGTGGGGGCGGCCCAGCAGACGTGCTGCGCCCGAATGACTTCGCCGGGCTTTTTCCGGCCAATTCTCATGAGCGTTCTGCGCAAACCAGGATTGGTTTGGGCAGAACGCTCGTGAGAATTGGCCGGCCTAGGACAGCCCTGCGGACCGCCGTGCTCTCCATGGCCCAGGGCCGTTTCTCGCCCAGGGCATGTTGCTGCCGCCAAGAAATGGCTCGGAAAAGACGCGGCCCACCCCGGCACACCGGCTCATTGGAGCGTTCCCGGACAAGAGTTGAAGAACGGGTGGTGGCCTGGTGTGCGCCTCTGTCTTTCGGGTAGATGGGCCGGCCAAGGATGGGGATGCCCTCATCTTGGTCATACAGGTTGATCTCACCCTGAGGGTTGTCCGAAGCACCAGAGGGGCCGATGGAGACTGCGTGGTTGGGAGATGCGTGGCTGCGGGTCTAAGGGTTTCCCATATGGAGGCCATGAGGGACAGGACCACGGAAGCAGGTTGGGCAAGCAGGCGAGTGTTCCAGACCGGACTTCGTGATGGGCCTGGCCCCGGGGTAGAGCGCAGGGATGGGACCCCGGCAAGTCGAGGATCCACGGGCGTTGTCCTCGCTGCATTCCATCTTGTGGAGTGCCTCTTGGCGGCGATCGGGTGCGGGCACTCACAGTGCCCTTCAGGGCCCCGAGGTGGGGGCGGCCCAGCAGACGTGCGGCGCCCGAATGACTTCGCAGGGCTTTTTCCGGCCAATTCTCACGAGCGTTCTGCCCAAACCAGGATTGGTTTGGGCAGAACGCTCGTGAGAATTGGCCGGCGTACGACAGCCCTGCGGACCGCCGTGCTCTCCATGGCCCAGGGCCCTTTCTCGCCCAGGGCATGTTGCTGCCGCCAAGAAATGGCTCCGAAAAGACGCGGCCCACCCCGGCACGCCGAAGCATTGGAGCGTTCCCGGAGCAGAGTTGAAGAACGGGTGGTGGCCTTGTTTGCGCCTCTGTCTTTCGGGTAGATGGGCCGGCCAAGGATGGGGATGACCTCATCTTGGTCATACAGGTTGATCTCACCCTGAGGGTTGTCCGAAGCACCAGAGGGGCCGATGGAGACTGCGTGGTTGGGAGATGCGTGGCTGCGGGTCTAAGGGTTTCCCATATGGAGGCCATGAGGGACAGGACCACGGAAGCAGGTTGGGGAAGCAGGCGATTGTTCCAGACCGGACTTCGTGATGGGCCTGGCCCCGTGGTGGAGCGCAGGCATCGGACCCCGGCAAATCGAGGATCCACGGGCGTTGTCCTCGCTGCATTCCATCTTGTGGAGTGCCTCTTGGCGGCGATCGGGTGCGGGCACTCACAGTGCCCTTCAGGGCCCCGAGGTGGGGGCGGCCCAGCAGACGTGCGGCGCCCGAATGACTTCGCCGGGCTTTTTCCGGCCAATTCTCACGAGCGTTCTGCGCAAACCAGGATTGGTTTGGGCAGAACGCTCGTGAGAATTGGCCGGCGTAGGACAGCCTTAAGGACCGCCGTGCTCTCCATGGCCCAGGGCCCTTTCTCGCCCAGGGCATGTTGCTGCCGCCAAGAAATGGCTCCGAAAAGACGCGGCCCACCCCGGCACGCCGAAGCATTGGAGCGTTCCCGGAGCAGAGTTGAAGAACGGGTGGTGGCCTGGTTTGCGCCTCTGTCTTTTGGGTAGATGGGCCGGCCAAGGATGGGGATGACCTCATCTTGGTCATACAGGTTGATCTCACTCTGAGGGTTGTCCAAAACATCAGAGGGGCCGATGGAGACTGCGTGGTTGGGAGATGCGTGGCTACGGGTCTAAGGGTTTCCCATATGGAGGCCATGAGGGACAGGACCCCGGAAGCAGGTTGGGGAAGCAGGCGAGTGTTCCAGACCGGATTTCGTGATGGGCACGGCCCCGTGATAGAGCGCACGGATGGGACCCCGGCAAGTGAGGATCCACGGGCGTTGTCCTCGCTGCATTGCATCTTGTGGAGTGCCTCTTGGCGGCGATCGGGTGCGGCCACTCACAGTGCCCTTCAGGGCCCCGAGGTGGGGGCGGCCCAGCAGACGTGCGGCGCCCGAATGACTTCGCCGGGCTTTTTCCGGCCAATTTTCACGAGCGTTCTGCCCAAACCAGGATTGGTTTTGGCAGAACGTTAGCGAGAATTGGCCGGCGTAGGACAGCCCTGCGGACCGCCGTGCTCTCCATGGCCCAGGGCCCTTTCTCGCCCAGGGCATGTTGCTGCCGCCAAGAAATGGCTCGGAAAAGACGCGGCCCACTTCGGCACGCCGGCGCATTGGAGCGTTCCCGGAGCAGAGTTGAAGAACGGGTGGTGGCCTGGTGTGCGCCTCTGTCTTTCGGGTAGATGGGCTGTCCAAGGATGGGGATGACCTAATCTTGTTCATACAGGTTTATGTCACTCTGAGGGTTGTCCGAAGCACCAGAGGGGCCGATGGAGACTGCGTGGTTGGGAGATGCGTGGCTGCGGGTCTAAGGGTTTCCGAATGGAGGCCATGAGGGACAGGACCCCGGAAGGAGGTTGGGGAAGCATGCGAGCGTTCCAGACCGGACTTCGTGATGGGCCTGGCCCCGTGGTAGAGCGCAGGGATGAGACCCCTGTCAGTCGAGGATCCACGGGCATTGTCCTCGCTGCATTCCATCTTGTGGAGTGCCTCTTGGCGGCGATCGGGTGCGGGCACTCACAGTGCCCTTCAGGGCCCCGAGGTGGGGGCGGCCCAGCAGACGTGCGGCGCCCGAATGACTTCGCCGGGCTTTTTCCGGCCAATTCTCACGAGCGTTCTGCCCAAACCAGGATTGGGTCGTAAAACAGCCCTGCGGACCGCCGTGCTCTCCATGGCCCAGGGCCCTTTCTCGCCCAGGGCATGTTGCTGCCGCCAAGAAATGGCTCGGAAAAGACGCGGCCCACCCCGGCACGCCGGCGCATTGGAGCGTTCCCGGAGCAGAGTTGAAGAACGGGTGGTGGCCTGGTGTGCGCCTCTGTCTTTCGGGTAGATGGGCCGGCCAAGGATGGGGATGACCTCATCTTGGTCGTACAGGTTTATGTCACTCTGAGGGTTGTCCGAAGCACCAGAGGGGCCGATGGAGACTGCGTGGTTGGGAGATGCGTGGCTGCGGGTCTAAGGGTTTCCCATATGTAGTCCATGAGGGACAGGACCCCGGAAGCAGGTTGGGGAAGCAGGCGAGTGTTCCAGACCGGACTTCGTGATGGGCCTGGCCCCGTGGTAGAGCACAGGGATGGGACCCCGGCAAGTCGAGGATCCACGGGCGTCGTCCTCGCTGCATTCCATCTTGTGGAGTGCCTCTTGGCGGCGATCGGGTGCGGGCACTCACAGTGCCCTTCAGGGCCCCGAGGTGGGTGCGGCCCAGCAGACGTGCGGCGCCCGAATGACTTCGCCGGGCTTTTTCCGGCCAATTTTCACGAGCGTTCTACCCAAACCAATCCTGGTTTGGGCAGAACGCTCGTGAGAATTGGCCGGCGTAGGACAGCCATGCGGACCGCCGTGCTCTCCATGGCCCAGGGCCCTTTCTCGCCCAGGGCATGTTGCTGCCGCCAAGAAATGGCTCGGAAAAGACGCGGCCCACCCCGGCACGCCGGCGCATTGGAGCGTTCCCGGAGCAGAGTTGAAGAACGGGTGGTGGCCTGGTGTGCGCCTCTGTCTTTCGGGTAGATGGGCCGGCCAAGGATGGGTATGACCTCATCTTGGTCATACAGGTTGATATCACTCTGAGGGTTGTCCGAAGCACCAGAGGGGCCGATGGAGACTGCGTGGTTGGGAGATGCGTGGCTGCGGGTCTAAGGGTTTCCCATATGGTGGCCATGAGGGACAGGACCCCGGACGCAGGTTGGGGAAGCAGGCGAGTGTTCCAGACCGGACTTCGTGATGGGCCTGGCCCCGTGGTAGAGCGCTGGGATGGGACCCCGGCAAGTCGAGGATCCACGGGCATTGTCCTCGCTGCATTCCATCTTGTGGAGTGCCTCTTGGCGGCGATCGGGTGCGGGCACTCACAGTGCCCTTCAGGGCCCCGAGGTGTGGGCGGCCCAGCAGACGTGCGGCGCCCGAATGACTTCGCCGGGCTTTTTCCGGCCAATTCTCACGAGCGTTCTGCCAAACCAGGATTGGTTTGGGCAAAACGCTCGTGAGAATTGGCCGGCGTAGGATAGCCCTGCGGACCGCCGTGCTCTCCATGGCCCAGGGCCCTTTCTCGCCCAGGGCATGTTGCTGCCGCCAAGAAATGGCTCGGAAAAGACGCGGCCCACCCCGGCACGCCGGCGCATTGGAGCGTTCCAGGAGCAGAGTTGAAGAACGGGTGGTGGCCTGGTGTGCGCCTCTGTCTTTCGGGTAGATGGGCCGGCCAAGGATGGGGATGACCTCATCTTGGTCATACAGGTTTATGTCACTCTGAGGGTTGTCTGAAGCACCAGAGGGGCCGATGGAGACTGCGTGGTTGGGAGATGCGTGGCTGCGGGTCTAAGGGTTTCCAATATGGAGGCCATGAGGTACAGGACCCCGGAAGCAGGTTGGGGAAGCAGGCGAGTGTTCCAGACCGGACTACGAGACGGGCCTGGCCCCGTGGTAGAGCGCAGGGATGGGACCCCGGCAAGTCGAGGATCCACGGGCGTTGTCCTCGCTGCATTGCATCTTGTGGAGTGCCTCTTGGCGGCGATCGGGTGCGGGCACTCACAGTGCCCTTCAGGGCCCCGAAGTGGGGGCGGCCCAGCAGACGTGCGGCGCCCGAATGACTTCGCCGGGCTTTTTCCGGCCAATTCTCACGAGCGTTCTGTCCAAACCAGGATTGGTTTGGGCAAAACGCTCGTGAGAATTGGCCGGCGTAGGATAGCCCTGCGGACCGCCGTGCTCTCCATGGCCCAATGCCCTTTCTCGCCCAGGGCATGTTGCTGCCGCCAAGAAATGGCTCGGAAAAGACGCGGCCCACCCCGGCACGCCGGCGCATTGGAGCGTTCCCGGAGCAGAGTTGAAGAACGGGTAGTGGCCTGGTGTGCGCCTCTGTCTTTCGGGTAGATGGGCCGGCCAAGGATGGGGATGACCTCATCTTGGTCATACAGGTTTATCTCCCTCTGAGGGTTGTCCGAAGCACCAGAGGGGCCGATGGAGACTGCGTGGTTGTGAGATGCGTGGCTGCGGGTCTAAGGGTTTCCCATATGGAGGCCATGAGGGACAGGACCCCGGAAGCAGGTTGGGGAAGCAGGCGAGTGTTCCAGACCGGACTTCGAGGTGGGCCTGGCCCCGTGGTAGAGCGCAGGGATGGGACCCCTGCAAGTCGAGGATCCAAGGGCGTTGTCCTCGCTGCATTCCATCTTGTGGAGTGCCTCTTGGCGGCGATTGGGTGCGGGCACTCACAATGCCCTTCAGGGCCCCGAGGTGGGGGCGGCCCAGCAGACGTGCGGCGTCCGAATGATTTCGCAGGGCTTTTCCGGCCAATTCTCACGAGCGTTCTGCCCAAACCAGGATTGGTTTGGGCAGAACGCTCGTGAGAATTGGCAGGCGTAGGACAGTCTGCGGACCGCCGAGCTCTCCATGGCCCAGGGCCCTTTCTCGCCCAGGGTATGTTGCTGCCGCCAAGAAATGGCTCGGAAACGACAGGGCCAAACCCGGCACGACGGCGCATTGGAGCGTTCCCGGAGCAGAGTTGAAGAACGGGTGGTGGCCTGGTGTGCGCCTCTGTCTTTCGGGTAGATGGGCGGGCCAAGGATGGGGATGACCTCATCTTGGTCGTACAGGTTTATCTCACTCTGAGGGTTGTCCGAAGAACCAGAGGGGCCGATCGAGACTGCGTGGTTGGGAGATGCGTGGCTGCGGGTCTAAGGGTTTCCGATATGGAGGCCATTAGGGACAGGTCCCCGGAAGCAGGTTGGTGAAGCAGGCGAGTGTCCCAGACCGGACTTCGTGATGGGCCTGGCCCCATGGGAGAGCGCAGGGATGGGACCCCTGCAAGTCGAGGATCCACGGGCGTTGTCCTCGATGCAATCCATCTCGTGGAGTGCCCCTTGGCGGTGATCGGGTGCGGGCACTCACCATGCCCTTAAGCCCCGAGGTGGGGGCGGCCCAGCAGACGTGCGGCGCCCGAATGACTTCGCCGGGCTTCTTCCGGCCAATTCTCACGAGCGTTCTGCCCAAAGCAGGATTGGTTTGGGCAGAACGCTCGTGAGAATTGGCTGGCGTAGGACAGCCCTGCGGACCGCCGTGCTCTCCATGGCCCAGGGCCCTTTCTCGCCCAGGGCATGTTGCTGCCGCCAAGAAATGGCTTGGAAAAGACGCGGCCAACCCCGGCACCACGGCGCATTGGAGCATTCCCGGAGCAGAGTTGAAGAACGGGTGGTGGCCCTGTGTGCGCCTCTGTCTTTCGGGTAGATGGGCGGGCCAAGGATGGGGATGACCTCATCTTGGTCATACAGGTTTATCTCACTCTGAGGGTTGTCCGAAGCACCAGAGGGGCCGATGGAGACTGCGTGGTTGGGAGATGCGTGGCTGCGGGTCTAAGGGTTTCCGATATGGAGGCCATGAGGGACAGGACCCCGGAAGCAGGTTGGGGAAGCAGGCGAGTGTCCCAGACCGGACTTCGTGATGGGCCTGGCCCCATGAGAGAGCGCAGGGATGGGACCCCTGCAAGTCGAGGATCCACGGGCGTTGTCCTCGCTGCAATCCATCTCGTGGAGTGCCCCTTGGCGGCGATCGGGTGTGGACACTCACAATGCCCTTCAAGGCCCCGAGTTGGGGGCGGCCCAGCAGACGTGCGGCGCCCGAATGACTTCGCCGGGCTTCTTCCGGCCAATTCTCACGAGCATTGTGCCCAAACCAGGATTGGTTTGGGCAGAACGCTCGTGAGAATTGGCCGGCGTAGGACAGCCCTGCGGACCGCCGTGCTCTCCATGGGCCAGGGCCCTTTCTCGCCCAGGGCATGTTGTTGCCGCCAAGTAATGGCTCGGAAAAGACGCGGCCAACCCCGGCACGACGGCGCATTGGAGGGTTCCCGGAGCAGAGTTGAAGAACGGGTGGTGGCCTGGTGTGCACCTCTGTCTTTCGGGTAGATGGGCCGGCCAAGGATGGGGATGACCTCATCTAGGTCGTACAGGTTTATCTCACTCTGAGGGTTGTCCGAAGCACCAGAGGTGCCGATGGAGACTGCGTGGTTGGGAGATGCGTGGCTGCGGGTCTAAGGGTTTCCGATATGGAGGCCATGAGGGACAGGACCCCGGAAGCTTGTTGGGGAAGCAGGCGAGTGTCCCAGACCGGACTTCGTGATGGGCCTGGCCCCATGGTAGAGCGCATGGATGGGACCCCTGCAAGTCGAGGATCCACGGGCGTTGTCCTCGCTGCAATCTATCTCGTGGAGTGCCCCTTGGCAGCGATCAGGTGCGGGCACTCACCATGCCCTTCAAGGCCCCGAGGTGGGGGCGGCCGGGCAGACGTGCGGCGCGCGAATGACTTCGCCGGGCTTCTTCCGGCCAATTCTCACGAGCGTTCTGCATAAACCAGGATTGGTTTGGGCAGAACGCTCGTGAGAATTGGCCGGCCTAGGACAGCCCTGCGGACCGCCGTGCTCTCCATGGCGCAGGGCCCTTTCTCGCCCAGGGCATGTTGCTGCCGCCAAGAAATGGCTCGGAAAAGACGCGGCCAACCCCGGCACGACGGCGCATTGGAGCGTTCCCGGAGCAGAGTTGAAGAACGGGTGGTGGCCTGGTGTGCGCCTCTGTCTTTCGGGTAGATGGGCAGGCCAAGGATGGGGATGACCTCATCTTGGTCGTACAGGTTTTTCTCACTATGAGGGTTGATCGATGCACCAGAGGGGCCGATGGAGACTGCGTGGTTGGGAGATGCGTGGCTGCGGGTCTAAGGGTTTCCGATATGGAGGCCATGATGGACAGGACCCCGGAAGCAGGTTGGGAGAGCAGGCGAGTGTCCCAGACCGGACTTCGTGATGGGCCTGGACCCATGGTAGAGCGCAGGGATGGGACCCCTGCAAGTCGAGGATCCACGGGCGTTGTCCTCGGTGCATTCCATCTCGGGGAGTGCCCCTTGGCGGCGATCGGGTGCGGGCACTCACCATGCCCTTCAAGGCCCCGAGGTGGGGGTGGCCCAGTAGACGTTCGGCGCCCGAATGACTTCGCCTGTCTTCTTCCGGCCAATTCTCACGAGCGTTCTGCATAAACCAGGATTGGTTTGGGCAGAACGCTCGTGAGAATTGGCCGGCGAAGGACAGCCCTGCGGACCGCCGTGCTCTCCATGGCGCAGGGCCCTTTCTCGCCCAGGGCATGTTGCTGCCGCCAAGAAATGGCTCGGAAAAGACGCGGCCCACCCCGGCACACCGGCTCATTGGAGCGTTCCCGGACAAGAGTTGAAGAACGGGTGGTGGCCTTGTGTGCGCCTCTGTCTTTCGTGTAGATGGGCGGGCCAAGGATGGGGATGACCTCATCTTGGTCGTACAGGTTTATCTAACTCTGAGGGTTGTCCGAAGCACCAGAGGGGCCGATGGAGACTGCGTGGTTGGGAGATGCGTGGCTGCGGGTCTAAGGGTTTCCGATATGGAGGCCATGAGGGACAGGACCCCGGAAGCATGTTGGGGAAGCAGGGAGTGTCCCAGACCGGACTTCGGGATGGGCCTGGCCCCATGGGAGAGCGCAGGGATGGGACCCCTGCAAGTCGAGGATCCACGGGCGTTGTCCTCGCTGCATTCCATCTCGTGAAGTTCCCCCTGCGGATATCGGGAGCGGGCACTCACCATGCCCTTCAAGGCCCCGAGGTGGGGGCGGCCCAGTAGACGTGCGGCGCCCGAATGACTTCGCCGGGCTTCTTCCGGCCAATTCTCACGAGCGTTCTGCATAAACCAGGATTGGTTTGGGCAGAACGCTCGTGAGAATTGGCCGGCGTAGGACAGCCCTGCGGACCGCCGTGCTCTCCTTGGCCCAGGGCCCTTTCTCGCCCAGGGCATGTTGCTGCCGCCAAGAAATGGCTCGGAAAAGACGCGGCCAACCCCGGCACGACGGCGCATTGGAGCGTTCCCGGAGCAGAGTTGAAGAACGGGTGGTGGCCTGGTGTGCGCCTCTGTCTTTCGGGTAGATGGGCGGGCCAAGGATGGGGATGACCTCATCTTGGTCGTACAGGTTTATCTCACTCTGAGGGTTGTCCGAATTACCAGAGGGGCCGATGGAGACTGCGTGGTTGGGAGATGCGTGGCTGCGGGTCTAAGGGTTTCCGATATGGAGGCCATGAGGGACAGGACCCCGGAAGCAGGTTGGGGAAGCAGGTGAGTGTCCCAGACCGGACTGCGTGATGGGCCTGGCCCCATGGGAGAGCGCAGGGATGGGACCCCTGCAATTCGAGGATTCACGGGCGTTGTCCTCGATGCAATCCATCTCGTGGAGTGCCCCTTGGCAGCGATCGGGTGCGGGCACTCACCATGCCCTTCAAGGCCCCGAGGTGGGGGCGGCCCAGCAGACGTGCGGCGCCCGAATGACTTCTCCGGACTTCTTCCGGCCATTTCTCACGAGCGTTCTGCCCATACCAGGATTGGTTTGGGCAGAACGCTCGTGAGAATTGGCCGGCATAGGACAGCCCTGCGGACCGCCGTGCTCTCCATGGCCCAGGGCCCTTTCTCGCCCAGGGCATGTTGCTGCCGCGAGGATAAGGCTCGGAAAAGACGCGGCCCACCACGGCACGCCGGCGCATTGGAGCGTTCCCGGAGCAGAGTTGAAGAACGGGTGGTGGCCTGGTGTGCGCCTCTGTCTTTCGCGTAGATTGGCCGGCCAAGGATGGGGATGACCTCATCTTGGTCATACAGGTTTATCTCACTCTGAGGGTTGTCCGAAGCACCAGAGGGGCCGATGGAGACTGCGTGGTTGGGAGATGCGTGGCTGCGGGTCTAAGGGTTTCCGATATGGAGGCCATGAGGGACACGACCCCGGAAGCTGAAGGTTGGGGAAGCAGGCGAGCGTTCCAGACCGGACTTCGTGATGGGCCTGGCCCCATGGTAGAGCGCAGGGATGGGACCCCTGCAAGTCGAGGATCCCCGGGCGTTGTCCTCGCTAATTCCTTCTTGTGGAGTGCCTCTTGGCGGCGATCGGGCGCGGGCACTCACAAGGCCCTTCAAGGCCCCAGGGGGTGGTGGGCTACCCAGTAGACGTGCGGCGCCCGTATGAATTCGCCGAGCTTTTTCCTACCAATTCTCACGAGCGTTCTGCCCAAACCAGGATTCGTTTTGGAAGAACGCTCGTGAGAATTGGCCCGTGTAGGACAGCCCTGCGGACCGCCGTGCTCTCCATGGCCCAAGTCCCTTACTCCCCTAGGGCATGTTGCTGCCGCTAAGAAATTGCACGGAAAAGACGCGCCCTTCCCCGGGCTCGCCGGCGTAGTGTAGCGTTCCCGGAGCAGAGTGGAAGAACGGGTGGTGGCCTGGTGTGCGCCTCTGTCTTTCGGGTAGATGGCGCGGCCAAAGTGGGGATGACCTCACCTTGGCATACGGATTTATCTCACTCTGAGGTTTGTCTGAAGTACCAGGAGGCGCCGATGGAGACTGCGTGTTTGGGAGATGCGTGCCTGCGGGACTAAGGGTTCAGATATGGAGGCCATGAGGGACCGGACCCCGGAGCTGAAGGTTGGGGAAGCAGGCGAGCGTTCCAGACCGGACTTCGTGATAGGCCTGGCCCCATGGTAGAGCGCAGGGATGGGACCCCTGCAAGTGAAGGATCCACAAGCATTGTCCTCGCTACATTCCTTCTTGTGGAGTGCCTCTTGGCGGCGATCGGGCGCGGGCACTCACAATGCCCTTCATGGCCCCGGGGGGGGGGGGCGACCCAGCAGACGTGCGGCGCCCGAATGACTTCGCCGGGCTCTTTTCGGCCAATTCTCACGAGCGTTCTGACCAAAGCAGGATTGGTTTTGGCAGAACGCTCGTGAGAATTGGCCGGCGTAGGGCAGCCCTGCGGACCGCCCTGCTCTCCATGGCACAGGGCCCTTACTCGCCCAGGGCATGTTGCTGCCGCCAGAAATGGATCGGAAAAGACCCTGCCCACCCTGGCACGCCGGCGCATTGGAGCGTTCCCGGAGCAGAGTTGAAGAACGTGTGGTGGCCTGGTGTGCGCCTCCGTCTTTCGGGTAGATGGGCCGGCCAAGGATGGGGATGACCTCATCTTGGTCATACAGGTTTATCTCACTCTGAGGGTTGTCCGAAGCACCAGAGGGGCCGATGGAGACTGTGTGGTTGAGAGATGCGTGGCTGCGGGTCTAAGGGTTTCCGATATGGAGGCCATGAGGGACCGGACCCCGGAAGCTGAATGTTGGGGAAGCAGGCGAGCGTTCCAGACTGTATTTCGTGATGGGCCTGGCCCCATGGTAGAGCGCAGGGATGGGACCCCTGCAAGTCGAGGATCCACGGGCATTGTCCTCGCTGCATTGCATCTTTTGGAGTGCCTCTTGGCGGCGATTGGTTGTAGGCACTCACAATGCCCTTCATGGCCCGGAGGGGGGGGCGGCCCAGCAGACGTGCGGCGCCCGAATGACTTTGCCGGGCGTTTTCCGGCCAATTCTCACGAGCGTTCTGCCCAAACCAGGATTCTTCCCGAACATTTTATATGTTTATAAAAAATTAAAAAATTTAAAAAATCATTAAAAAAAAAAAGAAACAAGGTTGGTGGGAGAGCGACCTGGGGTCCTGGGCTCGGCCGTCATCAGCTCCCAGGCCCCGGGCCGCCCTGTCAGGCAGGTGCTGCGTGCTCGGGCACAGGGACAGGGAGCCCCTTATCCAGGCTTTGACTTATTTCACTCAGCATGATCTCCTCCAGTCCCATCCATGTCAATAAAAAAAGTTGGGTATTCATCCTTTCTGATGACTGAGGACTATTCCATTGTGTATAGGAACCAGTTGCTTTCCTGTACACTAAGAATGTAACTGTAGAAAGAGAAATTAGAGAATCAATTCCATTTACAATACCTAAGATATCTGGGAATAAACTTAACCAAAAAGGTAAAGGATCTGTCTCGTGAAAGACATGGAAGAGCATCCCATCAGAAAGGATGAATACCCCTTTTTTTATCGACATGGATGTTTTATAAACATATATTTTTATCTCCAGGGGTACAGGTCTGTGAATCACCAGGCTTACACACTTCACAGCACTCACCAAAGCACATACCCTCCCCAATGTCCATAACCCCACCTCCTTCTCCCAACCCCCCTCCCCCCACTAACCCTCAGTTTGTTTTGTGAGATTAAGAGTCACTTATGATTTGTCTCCCTCCCAGTCCCATGTTGTTTCATTGATTCTTCTCCTACCCACTTAAGCCCCCATGTTGCATCTCCACTTCCTCATATCAGAGAGATCCGTCCATCCTGCTGGAATAGTAGAGGGGCGTCCTCAGAGAGCTCCCCTCCCTGTCTTCCTCTCAGGTCTGCTGGTCACCAGGAGAGGGAATTGGAAGAATACATACTGTGAAAATGTCCGTGCTCCCCAGAGCAATGTGCACTTTCAATGCCATCCTGATCAAAATATCAACAGCATTTTTCATAGAGCTGGAACAAGCAACCCTAACTTGTAAGGAACCAGAAAGACCTCGAATTGCTAAGGAAATGTCGAAAAAGAAACCAAAGCTGGGGGCATCACGTTGCCTGACTTCCAGCTCTATTACAAAGCTGTGATCACCAAGACAGCATGGTACTGGCACATAAAACAGACACATAGACCAGTGGAACAGAGTAGAGAGCCCAGATATGGACCCTCAATGCTATGGTCAAATACATCTTGAACCCTGCATCTCTCTCTCTCTCTCTCTCTCTCACACACACACACACACACACACACACACACAAGGGGCCCCCAGTGATGAGGGACCCTAGCGGCCAGTTACTGGTGGGGCTTAACCACTTTAGGCCAAACAAAGGGAAAGGGTGGTTGAGGACAGCTAAGGAAGGAAGTCAGGGAAGTAGTTGTGAAGAGGGCTGCATAGTTAGGTTTGTTACCCAGATTTAAGTTGATGACTTCCCCATTGACAGAAGGTGTGAAGATTCCTCCAGGAGTTCAGGGAGGAAGGCCCTTTTAGAAATGTGATTTTGCTTTGCAAAAGGGAGACTTTGCCTGTTATTGAATCCTCAACAGGCCTTAGCTCAAAATAATCCACATGCCAAAGAGGCCTCTCTTGGAGGTGACCTCTGGTACTCTCCAGCATGATTAACTCTGCATAGAATAGGAGCCTGGCTCCACAGTGGCCAGGGGGTGCAGTGTGAACTGGGCTCTGTGCACCCATGTCTACTCATGATTCAGTGAGGCCGTCGGAAGGAGCTGCTGTCCCTACTTGAGTAGGCAGCTAAAACCGAGTTCTTGAAGGCCATCCCTCAAAGGCTTCCAACTCAAGTGCTGTACTTGAGTTGGGCAGGTACGTGCCTGTCCTCATGGGACCTAAATCTTACAGGCTTCAAGCATTGAGGAGGGACCAATTCACAATCCAGTTCACAATCCCTACCTTCCTCCTCAATCATTGGGTTCCTGGTGTGACCCTTCTCCCACAGCGTCCCAGCCTCATGATGGGATTTCAGAATATAGGTGGGGTTCACTGGGGTGAGGTCTGGAGCCAAGAATGAACTCTTGAGACATCTTTGGTGCAAAATGGTGGGTCTACATGTCTGTTTTTGTGCCGGTACCAAGCACAGGGACAGGACCTGTGGGCAGAAAGAGCAGCTGCCCTGGGGTTTCCAGGGCTGGTGATTATATACTATGGGGCTGGGGAGGTAAGGAAGAGGGGGGTTTCAAAAGGATTTTCCTGTGTTAAAGAAGACTTGCAGGACGCTGGGAGGCCTTGCCATTGTCAAGTTAAGGTTGTTTCCCCCTCTAGCAAGGCATTAACAAGAAGACAGTAGGAAGCTTCCTGGAGAAACACTGCACTCTGCCTGCTTCAAGAATCTGTCATGGGCTGTAGGTTCCAAGGACATTTAACTGTATCTACATTTCCTTCTGGAAGCTAAGCCATTGACAGAAATACTTTGTTCTTGTGGATCGCTAAGACATTTGTAAACTGAAGGAGACTCGTCTTGCAGGACTGTGATCTACAAGCTAACTATTAGTTCTTCCTTTAGGGCCACCGGAGTGCCTGAATGTCACACATACCCATGGCAGGGGGATGGTGGGGCGCCAGCGCCCGCTTTGTCCTCAGCTTGCCTGCCACTCCGGGGTCACTCATGCGCAAGACCGTTTAGCTCTTTACACGTGAGGCATTGGCAAATATTTCGTATTAATTTTGTTCCCTCTGCAGAGGTTCAGATCTCTAGGAAGAACCCTCTGCTTCCCACACACCTAGGCACTCACGCACTTTGTTCTTTTGTTCTGGGCTTCTTGTGAGGGGTGATGGGACAGCTCACCCCCACTGGGCTGGGAGGCCAACAGTGTGAGCTGTCAGCCCCGCCTCTCCTGGTGACCAGCAGACCTGACAGGAAGACAGGGAGGGGAGCTCTCTGTGGACGCCCCTCTACTATTCCAGCAGGATGGACGGAGCCTTCTCAGCCCCGCCCCTAGAGCCGCTCAGGCAGTGAAAAGCAACCACGCTTTGAATCCCCAGCTTACCGCAAGGGACTGGTAGTTCCTAACAGCATTCTCCACTCAGTCCTTTAATCCTTAAGAAGAAAAAAGTGTAACTCTCCTGTGTTTCCTGGACTTGTGTTCCATTTTGCTGAATCTCGTTTGTCCTGGATTATAATTCTTTTTTTTTAAAGACTTTATTTATTTATTGGACAGACAGAGATCACAAGTAGGCAGAGACAGGGGGACGTAGGATCCCTGCTGAGACCCTGGGATCATGACCTGAGCCGAAGGCAGAGGCTTAACCCACTGAGCCACCCAGGCACCCCTGCATTTTTTTTTTTTAATCCCTGAGTAAACCCATCTCATGCTGGTGAGATAACTGATGGGTTTGACTCGTAAGGCTAACAGCCTCATACTCAGTTACATAAGCTGGAAATCTGTCTCCGACCACCTCTGTCTTCCCTGCACACTTCAAGGGTTATTGTTAAGTTTAGCATAGATTTCCTCCTGATGTTTTGAGTAGATAACATCACACGGAGAATTAATTCAGACTGAAATGCTAGTTCTAAAGCCTGTGTTAAGCCCTTTATTCAAACACGTCAGGTTTCATTAAAACAGTTCCTTTCAGACTGCTTCATGTCAGGCTCTGTTGTGTCCCCCACAGGCTTCTGTACGACCAGAGCTGAAGAGCGGGTGCAGGCGAGAAAAGGTGGCGGGTCAGGAGAAAAAGAAATGCCATGATCTGAAAAGTGAGATCAGGGTCAGTAGTACTTGCAGGGATGAGATGAGGCTATTACTACCAGCTGGGGGATCTACATTAAGAGCGGGACGTGGTCTGAGAGGAGCATGAGGGACATAAGGGTACTGCCCGTGGCTTGCTGGGAGGCTCAGGATGAACACGGAGTTAAGTCTGCTGTTGTGTGCTGCTGCTGCAGGGAGAAAATGTTCCGCCAAAGCCATTTTGTGCTGGGGTTAGAATAAAAGTAGAATTTTCCCATTTTCTTATTTCATCAGCATGCGCCAAAGAGAATTTGGTGTTGTCATTGCCACGGAAAAGCTGAGAGACAGCATGTGTGCGATTAGGATCTCCAGAAAGCCATATGCATTCTTTGGAGAGATTCATTCGTTCATTCATAGAATTAATTGGGTGCCAATTTTCCACAACATTTTGGCCCTTGCCTTCTGGGAGTCTGAAGCCTTCTGGGGCATCTAAGCCAGGAATGCATACCATGAGCCGTAACAAAACTTCCAACCACTTACTGCGGCGTCTTGATCACATGGGATGCTTTGAGGCCTTCAATAATTTCTTATTCCCAGGAAGGAAACTTCCCTTGGATGCAAAATTGGTTTAGATTTGTTTCTAGATTGGGATGAGTTCCTCAAAGTTTACTGAGAAGCTGAGACTTCTTACCTGGGCAGTAGAAGCACTGTTTCTACCAAAAGACAGGGTTAAGGACGTAGAGACTTGAGTCAGCCTCCTGGGGACAGATTGCTGACCTGAAGCTGCTGCTTAGCTCTGTGTCTTATGAAAAAGACTCTGTGCATCTGAAAAAGCTAGGATCCACCTCATTGTGTGACAGGGATTAAATGCATTGATACGCGTAAATCACGTACATGGTACAATGCATTGATACGCGTAAATCACGTACATGGTACAATGCATTGATACGCGTAAATCACGTACATGGTACAATGCATTGATACACGTAAATCACGTACATGGTACCTGGAGTGCCCTAATCAGTGCACACTCAGTGACGACAACGGTCTGAGCAGAATGCGGGGCTGATGATGACCTCCAGGAGAATCCCTGTGGGTCCACCTGGTGGACACGTTCCTGCTCAGTGCCCACGGTGGGGGCGCTCCTGGCTCTGAGATTTTCCTCTGCCCAGAGGATAACACCCGCACCTAGGTGACCCGTGCACGTGGGGGGAAGGAATGTCCATGCCAAAGTGACTCATGGGTGCTGGGGAAGGAGTGGAGAAATCTAGGTGACCCATGGATGCTGGAGGAAGGAACGCCTGCACTGAGATGACCCGTGGACACTGGGGGAAAGGCATGGAGAAGCCAAGGAGACCTGTGGATGCTGATGGAAGGAATGGAGGGACCGAGGTGACCCTTGGACACCAAGGGAAGGAATGTCCACACTTAGGGGACCTGTGGACACCAGGGGAGTGAATGTCCACACTGAGGTGACCCATGGATGCCAGGGGAAGGAATGTCTACACCAAAGTGGCCTGTGGACACTGAGAGAAGGAATGTCCACACCGAGGTAACCTGTGGATGCTGGAGGAAAGAATGTCCACACCAAGGTTTCCTGTGGACACCAGGGAAAGCAATGCTGGGGCCGAGGTGACCTCTAGGGTGGGGATGGGGGGGTAAAATGCAGGTGCTGATGTGACCCATGGTGTGTGTGTGTGTGTGTGCATGTGTGTGTGTGTGCGTGTGTGTGTGCATGTGTGTGTGTGTGAAATGCAGGCATTAAGTGACTCCCCTCTCTGTCCCGAGGCTGCTCTGTTCCCAGGCTGAAGGTGCGAGGACATCTGAGTACCCTAAGAGAGGTTGCGTGGCTTAGATATTAGATCTAAAGTCTGTGCTCCTGGGCTGGTTTCAGAGCTTGCCTGACCTCAGCTCCCCCTCCTGCTGTCATTTGGGAGGATGAAATGAATGAACAATGCAAAACACACAGAAGGAAGTGTGGGAAAAACTGAAGGGAGAAGCAAAATGGTGTGGCAGGGATCAGAAATGGGTGTGAAACCATTAGGACAGATGGTGTAGACACATCGTGGTGAAGGCAAAGACCATTAAAGACAAAATAGATCAAAGAGGAGATCATCTGAAATCTCTCCTGTTTCACATATCGGTGCCTTCCGCACCTCAGCCCACTTCCTGTCCCTGCCTTACAGATAGGGCACATGCAAGCACCCCTGCGTGCACACACGTGGCCATCATCCACTGGCGTGGCACCGTGGGGGAGGGCACAGGTGCGGGGAACACAGGCTTCCTGCCAGCGGCACGAGGACCTCTTCTGGACTGGGCAGCACATGGACCCGCACTCGGCTCCGCTTGTGTCCCTGTCCTTCCCCAGCAGTCTCCTGAAGGCTCTCTTGACTTCCTTGTTCCTCAGGTGAGAGGGTAAGTGCTGGGGTGCCCGCGGCATAGAAGCGACCAAAGAACTTGCCCCATTTGTGAGCATAGGAACTCTGGGGCTGGAGGGAGACGACAATGCCTGAGCTGTACCAGAGGGTGACCGCTGTGAGATGGGAGGGGAAGGTCCCAAACATCTTCCTCCACTCTTGCGCCAAGTTAATCCTCAGCACTGCTCGGGCGATGGCACAGTAAGAGACAAGGATGAGGCCGAGGGGCACGACCAGAATGAGGACACTGGCCACAGCCCTCCGGGTCTCATTGTAGGTGGTGGTCCCACAGGACAATGTGATTAGAGCTGGGACCTCACACACGAAGCCATCCATCTGCCGATGGGGACAGAGGGGCAGGCGGAGAGGGGGTGGCGTCTGGACTACTGACTCCAGCAGCCCGATGACCCCGGCCACGGATGCCAGCTGCTGGCACCGGCAGGGCTAGATGATGGTGGTGTAGTGGGGGCGCTGGCGGGTGGCCGCATAGCAGTCGGAGGCCATCACTGCCAGGAGGGTGCACTCAGTGGTCCCCGGGAACAGAAAGATGAAGAGCTGAACAGAGCAGCCAAGGAAGCTGATGGGTTTTGGGCCCCAGGGGTTGACCAGCATCTGGAGGATGGAACTCATCCAAGAAGGTCCAAGAAGGACAGGTCAGAGAGGAAAAAGGTCAGACAGCAGAATGGTGAGGGTGTTGCCCACCTGAGTCAGAAGGTAGGACAACCACGAAGAGGCTTCTTTCAAGTCCTGGGCGTTCAGAGAAACCCCAAAGGAGGAAGCCGCCAGGGGAGCTCTGGGTGGCCATGACCTCTTCCTGCCCCGGTCTGGAGGGACGTCTATCGTCTGAGACCCCAGCTGGTACTGGTCAGGCCACAGCAGGTGCACCTTTCTCTTCCCATCGTCCCACCAGTGTCCTCTCCTGGACACCACCCTCAGCGGCTCGTCCCTTCTCATCTCTCCTGGTCAGTGTGGGCTAGCTGGCGTGGGGGCAGCAGGACGTGCTGGCAGACGGACAGAGCTGTCTGCTGGGGCCCTGGGCTGCTGGCTGAGCGTAAAGGAGGCTGGTGGAAAGCAAGCAGGTGTGAGCTGACGGAGCACTTCAGCACCGCCTGTACGGAGCGCCTCTGCGTCCTGTTCTAAGTGTTAAGTGTTTCGTTGTCCTTATGTTTGTTGGAAGAGCCAGCAAAGTCATGTATTTTCAAGTGGATTTTCAGGTTATAAGCTATCTACATAGAGTTCATCATTTCTCTGTCAGGTAACTGTTGTGGAGCTCTTTATACCACATTATATTCTGTGCATCTTTTTTGCAGGGGAGCCTTAGAGAGAGAGTGTTGTATCTGGGAGAGAGGTTTTCCCTTTGTGTGTAAGGACACCATTCCCAGAGCCGTTTGGTTGCTCAAGTAGCTGAGCTGGCTGTCTGGCTGGGGGGACTGGCCCACATGTTCAGTCACTGCCCTGAGACGCTTACAGGTGGGAGGCAGGCATGACCCCGAGCATATTAAAACCACTGAGCAGTTCACAGAGACAATATCAAAGACCCCAAGCCTTCAAGGTCGGGACACCAGCATCCCGAGTGAGGGAGTAGGGTCTATAAGGTGGCAAGGGACCAGTTTGGTTGGCTATATCAGGGAAAACATCCTGGAGGAGGTGGCTGTATATTTTATATAAAAAAAGAGGAACATTGGGCATAGAAAGCCAAGTCAGAGCTGGGGCAGGAGGCTGAGGCCATTGGCAGCTCCCCAGCTAAGCTTAGCTGACCTCCAGCCTCAGGGAGGGCTTGGGGTAGGGCCGGCTGGCAGAAGTGCCTGGGCAGCCTACAGGGTGGCCTGAGCATCTCCTGATGCAGGTTCCCATCCCGCTGCATCTCTTCTAGATATTTCTGCTCCGGTATCTTCCTCGGTTTGTTCTTTTTCTCCCATGCTTTTCTCCCTTATAGGACGCATTTTAACTTTTTGTCATATTTTTATACAATCAAAAAAGCATAAGTAAAGCATATCTCTACAGTTTAATGAGTAAGAAAATCAACCCCTGGCATGACCATGAAGAACTGAGCACATGTTTCGAGTGTCTTCAGTGCTCCCGCGCGCACACACCCCAGATGGGACCAGCACGCTGCATTTCCCCTTATTCCTTTTACTGTCTGGAGATAGAGTTTACATAGACCCAATTAAAAATGTATAATTTAGTGGTTTTAGTATATTCGCTATTGTGCAAGCAATACTGTCAGCCTCCAGAACATCTCATCACTCCCAAACAAAACCTCATGCCAAGAAGCAGTCTCCCTTCCTTTGCTTGCTCTGTAATAGGAAGTTACTATCACTGAAACAGCAGCCCGTGGTTCTTGTGATTCCTCAGCTCTCACCCTAATCGCTTTGTTTGCATTTCTGAATTTCTCATTCTCCTGGTGCTCCCCTACCTCCTTCCCGAGTCTCTGTAGAACGGCCTCTCCTTAGTGACCCCTCACCTTTTCTCCCTGTCTTTGTCTTCTCCACGCTCTCACTTACCATTTTGCTCCTGGCTCTTGCCCGTGACACAGTCATTCAGTGGTTTCTGCATTTGAGCCTTCCCTGGGCTCCACGAGCACCCGCCAGCCGTGTACTGGGAGCCAGGGCACCAGGGGCGGGTGGGGACCAACACAAAGGAGTTTGTGATAATCCAGAGCTATCAGTAACCAGGAGGTGTGGAATGCTCCCTGCGTGCCTCACAGCTGCCCAGTCACCTGGATCTCTTAGCAGCCCTGCAAACAAGACGCTCTTACTCTATCTGTATCAGGAAGTAAACAGTTTCAGAGGTTAAGACATGGCTGAGGGGACGCAGCCAGTGGGTGCCAGGGCCAGGAGTGTAGACCGTGGTTAACTTCCACTCTGGTGCTCCACTGCTGGGGGCTGGTAGGAGCTGAGGTCTCCTAAAAAAAGAACAAATTCTCTACTCACCGTCAGTCAGATTAAAATCCCCTCTGCCAGTGTGATGGGTCACATTAACAAAAGAAGAAATAAGAACCTTATGATCCTCTCAATTAAAGCAGAAAAGGCATTTGACCAAATACAGCATCCTTTCCTGATTAAAACTCTTCAAAATATTGGGATAGAGGGCACATAGCTCAATAACATAAAAGCTATCTATGAAAAGCCCACAGCAAGTATGGTCCTCAACAGGGAAAAGCTGAGAGCTTTTCAGAGGAAGAGCAAGACGGCGGAGGAGTAGGAGACCTAAATTTCATCTGGTCCGAGGGATCCAGCTGGATAGTTATCCAACCACTCTGAACACCTACAAACTCAACAAGAGAGTGAAGAGAAGATCAACAACTCTTGAAACAGAAAAGTGACCCCTTTTTGGTAGGTAGGATGTGTGAAGTGAAGCCAAAGTGACATACAGGAAGATAGACCTGGGGAGGGGGAGGGGCCAGCTCCCAGCAAGTGGTAGAGCAGCGGAGCACAAAATCTGAACTTTTAGAAGTCTGCTCCACTAAGAGACGCGGCCCCAGAGGCTAAGTGGGGGCGGAGCCCTTGTGGGGACTGTGTGGTCTCAGGACCCGTGGGGTCACAGAAAGACCAGGGGTGTCTGAGTGTGACAGAGACCCCAGGCATCAGAGTAGGGAAGCCGGCTGCAGAGACAGAGCCAAGGCGGGGGCTTTCAGCTCAGGATTACCTTAAACTGTGATACAAGGCACATTTGACCCCTGCTCTTGGAGCAGGGACCCCACAAGTGGCAGATCTGGGGACACCCCCTCCTTTTCCAGGAGGAGTGGTGCGGGAGGGCGTGGCAGGAATCTGCTGGGTTTGGAGACTCCAAACAGGGCCGTGCGCCTGAGACAGAAATGCTCGGCTACATGCCGGGGGAGCTCAGAGCGTGGCCAGAAACCAGGGAGATGGGAGGGATTGAACGCTTTTCTCTGAGCGCGCACTGAGGACTGGGGCCCTGAGCTCTTGGCTCCTCCAGGTGGGAGACTGGGAGGCCATCATTTTCATTCCTGTCCGCGGGAACTCTACAGAAAGCGCTCAGGGAACAAAAGCTCCAAGACCATAACCACACAGATTGCTTAGCCTGGCCCCTGGCAAGGGCGGTGCAGTTCTGCAAAGACATTTGAGAGTCACGGTGACAGGCCCCCAGAAGATCAGCAAGAACATCCAGCCAAGACCAAGTTCACAGATCAATGAAAATGGTGGAACTCCAGAGATACAGGAATGCAGCACACAGAATTCATGGATTTTCCCCCCATGATCCTTTAGTCTTTCAAAGTTAAATTTTTAAAAATTTTACTTTTCTCTCTATTTTTTTGAATTTTTCCTCTTTTCTATTTTAACTAGTTTATCTTATCAATAACTTTTTATTTTTTATTTTTTAAAACGTTTTATTTATTTACTTGAGAGAGTGAGAGAGAGAGAGCATGAGAGGGGAGAGGGTCAAAGGCAGAAGCAGACCCCTTCTGAGCAGAGAGCCTGATACGGGACTTGATCCCAGGACTCCAGGATCATGACCCTAGCTGTACGCAGTTGCTTAACCAACTGAGCCATCCAGGCATCCCTTATCGATACCTTTTATAATGTTCATTTTTATAGTCATAGTCTATCCCTTCATTGTACTTAACCTTATTTTTTGTATTTGTATAAGTTTTTCTTTCTTTAAATTTTGGGATACAGTTTCTTCCAACAGACCATAATATACCTTAAATCTAATGTATGGCTTTGGTCTAGTCTCTAGCCTGGTCACATTCTCTACTTTTTTTTTTTTTTCCAGCCAACTTATTTTCCAGTTCTTTTTATAAAATCTTTTTTTAAAAAAGATTTTATGTATTTATTTTACAGACAGAGATCACAAGTGGGCAGAGAGGCAGGCAGAGAGAGAGGAAGAAGCAGGCTCCCTGCTGAGCAGAAAGCCTAATGCAGGACTCCATCCCAGGACCCTGGGATCATGCCCTGAGTCAAAGGTGGAGGCTTTAACACACTGAGCCACCCAGGCGCCCCTGTGACATCTTTTTAATTTTCATCTTTATAGTCATAATTTATCCCTTCATCATGTTTACCCTTATTTTTGTATATATTTAAGTTTTTCTTTCTTTAAAATTTTGGGAGGCAAATTCTTCTAACAGACCATACTACATTCAAAATCAAGCCTGTGGCTCTGTTCTATTCACCAGCCTAAATATTTTTTTTCTTCCCCTTTCTTCTGCCCCCAGTTTTGAGTCTCTTCTGATTTGGTTAGTGTATATTTTTCTGGGCTAGTTGTTTGTTACCATTTTAGCATTTTTTTCTCCCATTCATCTATTCTTCTCTGGACAAAATGACAAGGTGGAAAACTTACCTAAAAAAAAAAAAAAAAAAAAAAAAAAGAACAATTGGGACACCTGGGTGGCTCATTTGGTTAAGCATCTGCCTTCAGCTCAGGTCATGATCCCAGGGCTGTGGGATTGAGTCCCACATTGGGCTCCTCCACATCAAGTCCCACAAGAGCAGGGATCCTGCTTATAATCTTGAGCTCTCTCTGGAATGTAAATTAATAAAATCTTAAAAAAACAAACAAACAAGATGGAGTACTGACTGCTAGGGACCTAATCAATATGGACATTAGTAAGATGTCAGAAGTAGACTTAAGAATGACGATTATAGGGCGCCTGGGTGGCTCAGTGGGTTAAGCCGCTGCCTTCGGCTCAGGTCATGATTTCAGGGTCCTGGGATCGAGTCCCGCATCGGGCTCTCTGCTCAGTGGGGAGCCTGCTTGCTCCTCTCTCTGTCTGCCTCTCTGCCTACTTGTTATCTCTCTCTGTCAAATAAATAAATAAAATCTTAAAAAAAAAAGAATGATGATTATAAAAATGCTAGCTTGGGGGCACCTCGGTGGCTCAGTGGGTTAAAGCCTCTGTCTTCAGCTCAGGTCATGATCCCAGGGTCCTGGGATCAAGTCCAGCATCAGGCTCTCTGCTCAGCAGGGAGCCTGCTTCTGCTCCTTCTCTCTCTGCTTGCTTGTGATCTCTGTCAAATAAATAAATAAATAAATAAATCTTTAAAAAAAAAAGGGATACTAGCTGGGCTTGAAAAAAGCATAGAATATACTAGATAATCCCTTTCTGAAGAAATAAAATCCCTTACTGGAGAAATAAAAGAACTAAAATCTAACCAAATTGAAATTTAAAAAGCTATTAAGAAGGTGCAATAAAAAATGGAGGCTCTTACTGCTAGGATAAATGAGGCAGAAGAGAGAACTAATGATATAGGAAACCAAATGAAGGAGAATAAAGAAGCTGAGAAAAAGAGAGATAAACAACTACTGGATCATGAGGGGAGAATTCAAGAGAAAAGTGATACCATAAGATGAAACAATATTAGAATAATTGGGATCTCAGAAGAAGAAGAAAGAGAGAGAGGGGCAGAAGGTATATTGGAGCAAATTATAGCAGATAACTGCCCTAATTTGGCGAATGAAACAAGCATCAAAACCCACGAGGCACAGAGAACGCCCCTCAAAATCAATAAAAATGTCAATACCCCATCATCTAACTGTAAAACTTACAAGTCTCAGTGACAAAGAGAAAATCCTGAAAGCAGCCCAGGAAAAGAAGTCTGTAACATACAATGGTTCAAATATTAGATTGGAACCAGACCTGTCCATAGAGACCTGGCAGGCCAGAAAGGACTGGCATGATATATTCAGAGCATTAAATGCGAAAAACATGCAGCCAAGAATAATATATCCAGCTAGGCTGTCATTGAATATCAGAGGAGAAATAAAAAGCTTCTAGGCCAATCAAAAATGAAAAGAATTTGCAAATGCCAAAAGGAAATATTGAAAGTGATCCTCTTAGCAAAGAGAGAGCCCAAGAACAGAAAGGAACTGAGACAATATACAGTAACAGTCACTTTACAGGCAATATAGTGGTACTAAATTGATAAATTTTTTTAGTTACCCTGAATGTAAATGGGCTAAATTCTCCAATCAAAAGACATGAGGTATCAGAATGGATTAAAAAAACAAGACCCAGGGGCACCTGGGTGGCTCATTTGATTAAGTGACTGCCTTTAGTTCATGATCCCAGGGTCCTGATCCCAGGGTAATGATCCCAGGGTCCTGGAATTGAGCCCTGCATTGGGATCCCTGCTCAGTGGGTAGCCTGCTTTTCCCTCTCCCTCTGCTGCTCTGCTTGCTTGTGTCTCTTGCTCTCTCTGTCAAATAAATATACAAAATTAAATTAAAAAACAAGGCCAACCAATATGCTGTTGGCAAGAAACCCATTTCAGATCCAAAGACACCTCCAGATTTAAAGTAAGGGGGTGAAAAACCATTTACCATGCTAATGAACATCAAAAGAATGCTGGGGTGGCAATCCTTATATCAGATAAATTAGATTTTAAGCCAAAGACTATAATAAGAGATGAGGAAGGACAGTATATCATACTTAAAGGGTCTATCCAACAAGAATACATCAATAATTTTTTAAATGTCTATGACCCTAATATGGGAGGAGCCAATTATACAAACCAATTAATAACAAAATCAAAGAAACACATCAACAATAATACAATAATAGTAGGAGACTTTAACACTCCCCTCACTGAAATGGACAGATCATCTAATTAAAAGATCAACAAGGAGGGGGGCCTGGGTGACTCAGTGGGTTAAGCCCCTGTCTTCAGCTCAGGTCATGGTCTTGGGGTCCTGGGATCAAGCCCCATGTTGGGCTCTCTGTTCAGCAAGGAGCCTGCTTCCCCCACCCCCATCTGCCTCTCTGCCTAGTTGTGATCTCACTCTCAAAGAAATAAATAAAATCTTTTTAAAGAAGATCAACAAGGAAATAAAGGCTTCAAATGACACATTGGATCAGATGGACATTACAGATATATTCAGAGCATTCCATCCCAAAGCAACAAAATACACAGTGTACTCTAGTGTACATGGAACATTCTCCAGAATAGATCACATCCTGGGTTACAAATCAGGACTCAACTGGTACCAAATATTGGGATCATTCTCTGTGTATTTTCAGACCACAATGCTTTGAAACTAGAACTCAACCACAAGAGCAAAATTGGAAAGAACTCAAATACATGAAGATTAAAGAACATCCTACTAAAGAAAAAAATGAGTCAGCCAGGAAATTAAAGAAGAATTAAAAAAATCATCAAAGCAAATTTAAAAAAAAAATAATGGAAACAAATGAAAATAAAACCACAGCTGTTCAAAACCTTTGGGATGCAGCAAAGACTGTCCTGAGGAGAAAGTATATATCAATACAAGCCTTTCTCAAGAAACAAGAAAGCTTTCAAGTACACAGCCTGACCCTACACCTAGAGGAGCTAGAGAAAGAACAGCAAAGAAAGCTGAAGTCCAGGAGGAGAAGAGAAATCATAAAGATCAGAGCAGAAATCAATGAAATAGAAACTGAAAGAATAGAACAGATCAACAAAACTAGGAGCTAGTTCTTTGAAAGAATAAGATTGATAACCCCCTGGCCAGACTTATCAAAAAGAAAAGAGAAAGGATCCAAATAAATAAAATCATGAATGAAAGAGGAGAGTTCACAACCAACACCAAAGGAATACAACTATGAAAACATATTATGAGCAACATACACCAGCAAATTTGACCATCTGGAAGAAATGGATGCCTTCTTAGAGACATATAAACTATGAAAACTAAATCAGGAAGAAATAGAAAACCTGAACAGACCCATAGCCAGTAAGGAGATGGAAGCAGTCATCAAAAATCTCCCAAGAAACAAGAGCCTAGGGCCAGACAGTTTCCCAGGGGAATTCTACCAAACATTTAAAGAAGAATGAATACCTGTTATCCTGAAACTGTTCCAAAAAATAGACATGGAAGGAAAACCTCCAAACTCATTTTATGAGGTCAGCATTACCTTGATCCCCAAACCAGACAAAGACTGCATCAAAAAGGAGAATTACAGACCAGTATCCTTGATGAACATGGATGAAAAAATTCCCACCAAAATACTAGCCAATAGGATCCCACAGTACAGTAAAAGGATTATTCACCATGACCAAGTGGGATTTATTCCTGGGCTGCAAAGTTGGTTCAACATCTGCAAATCAATCAATGTGATTCAATACATTTAGTAAAAGAAAGAACAAGAACCATATGATACTCTCTATAGATGCTGAAAAAACATTTGACAAAGTGCAGCATCCTTTCTTGATCAAAACTCTTCACAGTGTATGGTAGGGGGTACATACCTCAATATCATGAAAGCTATCTATGGCAAACCCACAGTGAATATCATCTTCAATGGGGAAAAACTGAGAGCTTTCCCCTAAGGTCAGGAACATGGCAGGGCTGTCCACTGTCATCACTGCTGGTCAACATAGTACTAGAAGCCCTAGCCTCAGCAATCAGACAACAAAAAGAAATAAAATGCATCTGAATCAGCAAAGAAGAAGTCAAGAAGTCTCACCCTTCCCAGATGACATGATACTCTATGTAGAATACCCTAAAGACTCCACCCCTAAATTACTAGAACTCATACAGCAATTCAGCAATGTGGCAGGATACAAAAGCAATGCACAGAAATCAGTTGCATTTCTGTACACCACCAACAAGACAGAAGAAAGAGAAATTAATGAATCCATCCCATTTACAATAGCATAAAAGCCCATAAGATAACTAGGAATAAATCTAACCAAAGAGGTAAACATACTTTACTCTAGAAACTACAGAACACTTATGAAAGAAATTGATGAAGACACAAAGGGAATGAAAAATATTCTGTGTTCATGGGTTGGAAGAATAAACACTGTGAAAATGTCTATGCTACCCAGAGCAAACTACACATTCAATGCCATTTCTATCAAAATGCCATTGACATTTTTCACAGAGCTCGAGCCAAAAATCCTAAAACTTGTATGGAACCAGAAAAGACTCTGAATTGCCAGGGAATGCTGAAAAAGAAAACCAAAGCTAAGGGCATAGCAATGCCTGACTTCAAGCTTTGTTACAAAGCTGTGGTCACCAAACAGAATGGTATTGGCACAAAACAGATACATAGATCAATGGAACAGGATAGAGAGCCCAGAAATGGATGCTCAACTCTATGGTCAACTAATCTTTGACAAAGCAGGAAAGAATATCCAATGGAAAAAAGACAGTCTCTTCAATAAATGGTGCTGAGAAAATAGGACAGCCACATGAAGAAGAATGAAACTGGATCATTCTCGGACTCCATACACAAAGATAAACTCAAAATGGATGAGAGACCTCCCTGTAAGACAGGCATCCATAAAAATCCTAGAGGAGAACACAGGCTGCAATCTCTTCCACCTTGGCCACAGCAACTTCTTGCAAGACACATCTCCAAAGGCAAGGGAAACAAAAAGATAAAAAGCTTCTGCACAGGGGCGCCTGGGTGGCTCAGTGGGTTAAATCCTCTGCCTTCAGCTCAGGTCGCAATCCCAGGGTCCTGGGATCAAGCCCCACATGAGGCTCTCTGCTCAGTGGGGAGCCTGCTTCCCTCTCCTCTCTCTCTCTGCCTGTCTCTGTGCCTACTTATGATCTCTGTCTGTCAAATAAAGAAATAAAATCTTTTAAAAAAAGCTTCTGCACAGAAAGGAAACAATCAACAAAACAAAGAAACAATGCACGGAGTGAGAGAACATATTTGCAAATGATATTTCAGATAAAGGGCTGGTATCCAAGATCTATAAAGAACTTCTCAAACTCAACACCCCAAAACCAGATAATCCACTCAAGAAAGAGGCAGAAGACATGAACAGACACTTCTCCAAAGAAGACATACAAATGGCCAACAGACACATGACAAAATCGTCCACATCACTAGCTGTCAGGGAAAGACAAATCAAAACCTCTCATTGAGATATCATCTTACACCAGTTGAAATGGCAAAATTTAACAAGACAGGAAACAACAAATGTTGGTGAGGATGTGGAGAAGGGGAATCCTCTTACACTGTTGGTGGCAATGTGAGCTGGTACAGCAACTCTGGAAAACAGTATGGAGGTTCCTCAGGATGTTAAAAATAGGCTACCCTATGACCCAGGATTGCACTACTAGGTATTTACCCTAAAGATACAAATGTACTGATTTGAAAGGGCACCTGCACCGCAATGTTCATAGCAGCCATGTCCACAATAGCCAAATTGTGGAAGGTGCTGAGATGCCCTTCAACAGATGAGTGGGTAAAGAAGATGTGATCCATATATACAATGGCTATTCCTCGGCCATCAGACAGGATGAATACTTGTCATTTACTCTGACGTGGATGGAACTGGAAGGTTATTATGCTGAGTTGAATAAGTCAGGCAGAGAAAGACAACTGTATGGTTTCACTCATATGTGGAACAGAAAGAACAGAGTGGAGGAGCGCGGGGGAAGGGAGGGAAAATGGAATGGGAAGCCGTCAGAGCGAGAGAAAAGCCATGAGAGACTCTTAACCCCTAGGAAACAAAGAGTTGTTGGAGGGGAGCTGGGTGGAGGGATGAGGTAGCTGGGTGATGGGCAATAGGAGGGCATGTGTGTGATGAGCACTGGGTGTTACATGCAGCTAATGAAACATTGAACACTACATCGAAAACTAGTCATGTACTGTAAGTTAGCTAACTGAACATAATAATAATAATAAGAAAATGAAATAAGATTTAGCTGGGAATAAAAATGAATATGTTTTATTAAACTTTTTTGTTTAATATTTACCCTGAGTATGTTTTAAAAATGTATTGCCTTTGGAAGGCTGCGAGATTTGTCATAAATTCTGTGGTTTAGTCCTGCTTATTAGTATCTGTATACCCCAAATAATACTTATCCATAGCACCAGTATATAGTAATTTACAAGTTCATTGCTAGGCCATTGAGCATAGTCTGGTTGTCTGTGAGTATGGATAGGCTATGGGTAACAAAATAAGAAATAAGCAAGGGCATGAAGTGTCTTTTGGAATTTCCAGCATTTCCTGCTAAGGGTCCTGAACCTTTTACCCATCCTGAAGATGGATTACCACCTCTTTCACTTCTTCCTTCATTAAAGATAGTAGAAGGGGGGGCGCCTGGGTGGCTCAGTGGGTTAAGCCACTGCCTTCGGCTCAGGTCATGATCTCAAGGTCCTGGGATCGAGTCCCGCATCGGGCTCTCTGCTCAGCAGGGAGCCTGCTTCCTCCTCTCTCTCTGCCTGCCTCTCTGCCTACTTGTGATCTCTCTTATTTATTTGACAAATAAATAAATAAATAATCTTAAAAAAAAAAAAGATAGTAGAAGGGAAGTAGGGTCCTGATGATGATGTTTGGTTGATTTGTGGTCCTTACTTCTACCTACTGAGTCCAGAACGTTTGCCTCCAGACAATGCTGTTATTTTCATTAACTAACAGGTTTGATTGATGTGAATCCCTTAGAAGTTTTCGTATTCATCTGTTGCAGAATCAGAATTTGTCTGCCCATCAACTTCATTTTCTATTTCATATGTAAAGTATCACCATGTTGCCTTTTACTTTAACATTGTTTCTCTTTTGATTTGCTTTGGCTTGGTTTTTCATTTCACAATTCCAGGCTATTATGTAAATACCAATATTGATGAAGAAATGAAATATCTTTGTAATATAAAAGTGTAAGCCCTATATCTCTTCTTTTGAGTGGTTTATGTTATTAAAAATGTTAAGAGGGTGAAAAGAAGTCCCCTCTGCTGCCTGTGATGGCAAAACTCTCCACTGGTGCCTCCTTGTGGACATCAAGAGGGAGACGTACCAGACAGGAGTGGGTAGCCTGGAATGGGCCCTTGGGTCCCTGGTCATATGGAGGGCTGCTAATGCTTGCCAGCAGGCACTTCTCTAGGCACACGGACAGGAGATGTGTTGGAACTGCTCGTAACAGCTCTTGACTGTTAAATTTTGGGGACTTTTGTGAGAGAGTTAAACCATTGGTAGCTTGGCTTAGCCATTGTGGGAACATTTATGCCACAGAAATTGGCCAGCCCTTCAATGGGGGGCTGTATCTGCCCCAGCTAAGCTGGTTGCCAAACATCAGCACGCCCCTCATCACCCACACAGCGACTCTGGGCACCCTCTCCCTCTGACGTAGAGTCTGAAGCAGAGACAGATGAGATCCCTTGCCTCAGTCTGATCAGTGAGCTCAAGAGCTGACATCTGAACCTCAGTGGGCTGGCTGCAGGGGCTGCGTGCCAACCTCAGCCCACTACGTCCCTGCAGGGAAGGGGAGGCCCCAGGGGTCCGAGGCCCCTGCTTGTGAGCAGCCTTTTCCCTTGGCTGGGGAGAAGGTAGGCTGTTTCATGGGTGTAGGAGGAAAAAGTGTTGATCTGGTGCCGGAGGGAGAGATTGCATGACCCCCATCCCATGGGGGAAAGAGCTCATTAATGTTATTAAGACCCTAGGGTCCCATAGTCAAAAGACAATTAGCCCCTGATTATTGTAGAGAGGCAGGGGACTATCTAGAGGAACCGCGCCAGCATTTATCCCCGTGGAGGGTAAAGAGGTCCCCCACTGCTTCTTTCTGTCAGGAAGAACGAGGAGGTCTCCACCCTCCCACTCCAGAGACTCCCCCGGGCTTCTAGATGTTCCTCAAAGACTCTGATCCAACTATGTAGGATCCTACTTTTTAAAGTGCTCAACTTCCTCCTGTCCCATTGACTTCTTTCTGAGTCGGACTGATTGCAGCAGCACAGAACTACAAAACCCTAGGGCTGGAGCAGTCTAAAGGTCATACAGCGTAGCTGAGTCATGAACATGCCTGTCCTTCATTGCAGTAGGGAATCATGGGAGCGGCTGATCAGTGGCACCCTGGCCCAAATCACAGTGGCTCTGTGAAGTCTGTGGACCTACCTAGTAGTCATTCTTTTTTTTTTTTTTAACATTTTTATTTATTTGAGAGAGAGAGCATGAGAGGGGAGAAGGTCAGAGGGAGAATTGGACTCCCCATGGAGCTGGAAGCCCGATACGGGACTCAATCCCAGGACTCCAGGGTCATGACCCGAGCTGAAGGCAGTCGCTTAACCAACTGAGCCACCCAGGCACCCCTTAGTAGTCATTCTTACAGTCCCTGAAAGTCTAGTTGGAACACCCGGTATTTGGCAGAATCGCCACACTTGTTCTTGGACCAGTGGAGTAAGTGATATGGTAGGAGGAGGCTGAGTGGGAGCCCCAAATCTGTACCTCCTTCTCCACAAAGACACTAAGTCTAGAGCAATATCACAGTCCAAAGGAAATGGTGGAGGTTGATGCCGCCTAAATGGATGCAGGAGGTGGTTGTTCCTGTCCTGTATCCTTCATTGACCCTCTGGTCCCTACAAATACCAGACCAGATCCTGGAAGGTGACAGCAGGCCATGAGGAACTCAACCAGGTGGTTGTCCTAATGGTAGCTGTCATGCCTAATTAACAGAGTTTGGGGCTCTGACATGTGGCTCTTGGCTACTGATGAATGTGTTTTTAAATACTGTCAGGATGGAGGATGAGGAGCAGTTCGCCTCTGCATGACATGTGTACAACTATACATTTATGTTACTGTATCAACTCTGGCATCGTAATGTGGCCCAAAGGGACGTGGACAGCATGTGCTGGTACTATAGGCAGAAAAGCATCATTTGTCCTGTTTGCTGATTTCTGTAGTGTGACTGTTTCTTTTTTTTTTTAATTTTAAAAAAAGATTTTTATTTATTTATTTGACAGAGAGGGAGAGATCACAAGTAGGCAGAGAGGTTTGCAGAGAGAGAGAGGGAAGTAGGCTCCATACTGAGCAAAGAGTCTGATGTGGGTCTCCATCCTAGAACCCTGGGATCGTGACCTGAGCTGAAGACAAAGGCTTAACCCACTGAGCCACCCAGGTGCCCTTGTAGTGTGACTGTTTCTACCACATCTGATTTTAAGCTGCCAGTAAAAGTGTGACTTTGCTGAAAATGCAGATTTGGAGAGCTGTACACAGTAACACACCCCCATACAGTGTATTCTTGTATTTTTTTTAATCATACAGACACAATAGATGTCAATAAGTATAGTTTAGCATAAAATATAGCTCGTCCCATAAGCAGTCTGAGGTTATCTCTGAAAATAGTTCACTATTCACTTGACCCAGAAAACCCTACAAAATTATGCAAATCAAGAAGCTCGAATCTTGGGACGCCTGGGTGGCTCAGTTGGTTAAGCAGCTGCCTTTGGCTCGGGTCGTGATCCCAGCGTCCTGGAATCGAGACCCACATCGGGCTCCTTGCTCTGCAGGGAGCCTGCCTCTCCCTCTGACTCTGCCTGCCACTCTGTCTGCCTGTGCTCGCTCTCTCTCTCTGACAAATAAATAAATAAAATCTTAAAAAAAAAAAAAGAAGCTCGAATCTTTGTGTTTACTTTAAGATCACACCCGAAACTGCCCAGATCATCAGAAATATGCGTATCAGGAAAGCCACCAAGTATCTGAAGGACGTCACTGCAGAAGCAGCGTGCACGGCTCCCTGGGTACAATGGTGGTGTTGGGAGGTGTCGCCAGGCCAAACAGTGAGGTGGACACAGGGCCAGTGGCCCAAAAAGAGTGCCAGATTTTACTGCACACGCTTAAAACTGCAGAGAGTAATGCTGAGCTTAAGAGTTTAGTAGATTCTCTGGCTCCCTGAGCACATCCAGGTGAACAAAGCCCCAAGATGTGGCACAGAAGTTACTGGGTTCATGGTCAGATTCAACCACACGTGAGCTCTCCCTGCCACACTGAGATGATCCTTACTGAGAAAGAGCAGATTGCTCCTGAAGCAGAAGAGGAGGCTGCCCAGAAGAAAAAGCTGTCCCAGAAGAACTGAAGAAGCAACAGTGTATGGCCTGGGAGTAAATTCTGCATAAAATAAATACAAATAAAAGCAAAAAAAAAATCACAAAATATAGTAAAATAACTAGGAAATGATGACTTTAAAATATTATCTCTGCTTTTAATATAATTTACAAGTTTATAATGACTTGTTTTTAATAGTGGCTGTTTTAACAAGTGGTTTGCAAAATGCCTGAAAATCTAACTGCTCTCATGAGAAAATATGAGGCCACTCGGGCGGCCTCCGGGTATGGGCCTTCTGGACATGCCACAGAACCTCACTTGGTTCCACCAGATTGATGATATATAATTACACAAGCAGGATGAGCCAGGATTGGTGAATATGTTGGTGGTGTTGGTAAGGCAGTGTGCTCCTGAGATTGGGAGAGAAACCCTGTTATGTTTCAAGGCCCTCCACATCCCTGAAGTTTCTAGAGGGCCAGTGGTCTGGAGCATGCCAGGTCATTGCTCTAAGGTAAAGAACAGATTATTCCTTGTCATATTTAACACAGTTGATGGTAACACCACTAATGCCTGGACACCCTCCATGTTTGCGTTCACGAGACCATTTCCAGTGACTGACTGGAGCCCAGAACAGAACGGGGCTCTGGAGGAGCTCCACCACAGCCAAGAGACGCCCAGGCTGTAGAGGTCGCCGAGGTGGGACAAGAGGCAGTGTGGTGTTCCTGCTGGTAAGGCCCCAACAGAGAGGCATGACACACACCCCAGGTTCCTGATCAAGCAGTGCTGTCTACTGCGAAGGGGTGTGTCCTATTAGGGGAGAGCTCCTGGCCCACTACTGGGCTTTAGCAGAGACAGGGCTCCTGACATGGGACAGCAAGTATCCATGGGGGCGTTGGAAACTGCCCATGATGAGCTGGGTTCTAGCAGACCAATCAAGGGATAAGCTCAGGAGTTCCAGCTTGAATAACCGTTGGATAGAAATTCCATGCCCAGATCAAAAACGAGCAGCCGAGAGCTGCACAAGGCCTGTGAGCAGGTGGGTCAGATCTCCTTGCCCTCCACATTCTTGCGTCTACCCCTCGCTTTACTCACACCGGTGGCTGCCCTGGGGGTGTTCCAAGTTGCCTACTGCTGCGTAACCAACTGCTCCCAATATTGGTGACTTAGGCCAACAACTATTTAACGGTATCTCATAGTGAGAGCCAGACACGGGGAATGTTTGGCTGGTGTTTCTTTTGTAGCATCATCTGGGATCACTTGGAGGGGTTCGGCCAGGAAATGGACTGCTCCAGAGCCAAAGACAGCTTTACTCCTATGATTAGTACCTTGGTGTGTTCAACCGTAAGTCTTGGTTCTTCTGGATTCCATTCCACCCACCTGTTCTCGTAGGACCTCTCCACATAATCCCTCAGACATGGTAGTCAAACTTCTTTTTTTAAAACGTTTTTAAAATTCAAATTCAATTAATTAACATAAAATGTATTATACGTTTCAGAGGTACACGCTTGTAACTCATCAGTCTTTTTTTTTTTAATATTTTATTTATTTATTTATTTGTTTGACAGAGAAAGACACATCGAGAGAGGGAACATAAGCAGGGGGAGCAGGAGAGGGAGAAGCAGGTTTCCTGCTGACCAGGACCCTGGGATCATGACCTGGGCTGAAGGCAGACACTTAACGACTGAGCCACCCAGGCGCCCCGCATCAGTCTTAGGTAATATACGTATAATACATTTTATGTTAATTAATTGAATTTGGGGCGCCTGGGTGGCTCAGTGGGTTAAGCCGCTGCCTTCCGCTTAGGTCATGATCTCAGGGTCCTGGGATCGAGTCCCGCATCGGGCTCTCTGCTCGGCAGGGAGCCTGCTTCCCTCTCTCTCTCTCTCTGCTGCCTCTCCATCTACTTGTGATTTCTCTCTGTCAAATAAATAAATAAAATCTTAAAAAAAAGAAACAAAATAATTAATTGAATTTAATTAATTTCATTGTACCAGATGCCTCCTTCATGCCCATCACCCAGTGACTCCACCCTCCCCTCCCTGCCCTCCAGCAGCCCTCAGATTGTTTCCTACGATTAAGAGTCTCTTACGGTTTGTCTCTCACTAGTTTCATCTTGTTTTATTTTTCCTTCTCTTCCCTCTGATCTTCTGTTGTGTTTCTTAACTTCCAAATATCACTGAGATCATATGATAATGTCTTTCTTTTTTTCATTTTTTTAAAAAAGAATTTATTTATTTATTTGACAATATTGGTATTCTTGTTATCAAAGCAGAGTCCCCTGTCGAGCTGTTCCAACATTCAGACAACCAGCACCTGTCACCCAAGGCACACCGGTAGTAGCATTGGTGGCGAAGATAGGAGGGAGGATCTCCGGCTCATTTGTCAGTGGCATCGGGACAGGCCAGGCCTTCACCAGCGCCCACATCTGTCATTGGCTCGCCTCTATCGTGCTGTCCTGGCTCAGGATCATCACCATCGTCATCCACAGGCTCCATTGCCACCATCCTCATGAGCCTCTCAGGAACCCACACAGGAGTCGCGGCATCCTGTGGAAAAACACAGACATCCTCGGTGCCACCGGAGCACCGGGTCCGGGCCTTTCCATATCCCAGTAAGGATATCTTTCCATTTAACCATCATCTGTGACTGCTTGTGCTGGCCCCAGTGCCTTTCTGTGGCGGACAGGCCATCCGTATCTAGCGTCAGAAAATTTAAAATAAATGTTACTAAATTGGTGAGATCTCTGGGGGTGGTGTATTCTTCCCCTGCTCCCCCTCTTTTTATTTTTTGTAATGTGGTCTTGAAGGTTAAGTGGGCTCTCTCCACTATTCCTTGGCCTTGTGGATTATAAGGAATTCCTGTGCTATGTTGAATACCGTAGCAGGTTAAAGAGCTCTTGAATGTTTTAGACGTATAAACAGGCCCATTATCTGTTTTCAAACTTTTAGGTACACCCCAGCATGCAAAGCTTCGTAAACAATGGGTTATTACTTTTTTTTTAAAGATTTTATTTATTAATTTGACAGAGAGAAATCACAAGTAGACAGAGAGGCAGCCAGAGAGAGAGAGAGGGAAGCAGGCTCTCTGCCGAGCAGAGAGCCCGATGCGGGACTCGATCCCAGGACTCTGAGATCATGACCTGAGCCGAAGGCAGCGGCTTAACCCACTGAGCCACCCAGGCGCCCGGGTTATTACATTTTTAACATTTTCTCCTCTTAGTGGTGTGGCCGTTACTATTCCCGAGCAAGTATCTATGGACAGATGCAGCTATCTCTGAAGTCCAAATGATGGAACATGTGTCACATCCATCTGCCACAAATGATTGGGGAGCAGGCCTTTAGGGTTAACACCCCATGAGGGCATTGGAAGATGTACAGAACAATTACCACAACTTCGCACAATCTCCCGCGCGTTTGCTCTGGATATGTTAAATCGCATTTTCAAGGTATCAGGGTTCACGTGCCATTTTTGATGATAGTGCTTTGCTTCTTCTATAGTACAGCAGAGATCAAACTTAGCATTTGCATCTGCCAAGTTGTTACCTTCTGTCAAAGGTCCAGGCATCCCCAAGTGAGCTCTCATATGGCAAATATAAAAGGGTGCATATCGGGCTCTTATAGTGCTCCTTAAGTCTGATAATAAGGAGATGGGAGATTGAGATGGAGAAATAATAGCTGTTTCTATCGAGCGAGTAACAGCGACTGCATATTTGCTGTCTGACATTATGTTGAGGGGTGTGTCAGCAAATGACTGTAGGACCACAGTAATTACCAGCAATTCTGTCCTTTGTGCTGTATTTGCTGGTACCACCACAGGTGTTACTTGTCCATCTATAACATACGCACACGTTCCAGCTTTGCTACCATCAGTGAAAAAAGTGGTAGCTCCTGCTAAAGGTTCTAAGTGACATACCTTTGGCCATATGAAATATGCTTCTTTACAGAAGTCAATTAGAGGATGAGAGGGATAGTGATTATCAAACTTTACAGGGTAAGAAGTGACTAAAATAGCCCAATCATCATTGGAATTTACAAGGATATTCACTTGACCCTTATCATAAGGAATAATGCAAGTATCAGGTCATCGTCCAAGAATGCTAAGACACATCCTTATGACTTTGGCAGTTAGGCTAGCAACAGCATTTGGACATGTAGTAGCAGCACGGGAGAGATTATGTGGGAAGTAAGCCCACTGGAGAGGCCCTCCTAGCCAGAGCCTGGCGATGGGATGACTGTAGCCATCACTGGATCTGCAAGGTTACATCTATCTGCAGGAGTGTTAGACGTTCTCTCTTCAATCAAATTTAAAGTCTTAACAGCCTCAGGGGTGAGGGATCTAGGAGAATCTAAACCTGGATCCCCATGTAGAATATCAAATAAAGGCTGTAATTCACTTGTGGTGACTTTAATATATGGTCTTATCTAGTTAATATCTCCTAGGAGTTTTTGGAAATCATTTAGGGTTTTAAGGTGGTCCTTTCGTATGCTCATTTTCTGGGGTGATATCATCGTGTCTGAAACCCTCAGACCTAAATATTCCTTCAGGTTTCCTGCTTGAATTTTCTCTGGGGAGATTACTAGCCCCCATGTGGCAAGCTGTTGTTGCATGTAAGTCAATGCCTCAGGGAGTGTCTGCGGATCCTCTCCACAAAGCAAAATATCATCCATGTAATGATAACAATGAATATATGTGAATCTTTTTCGAAAAGACTGAAGGGCATTGCTGACATACAATTGGCACATTGTAGGACTATTGGCCATCCCTTGCGGGAGGACAACCCATTCATATCTTTGATCAGGCTCGGCATGATTAACAGATGGGAGGGTAAATGCAAACCTTTCTGTGTCCTCTGAGTGTAGGGGTATGGAGAAGAAGCAGTCTTTGATGTCAATAACTAAGGACAGCCAATTTTTTGGCAATGCAGTGACTACAGGAAGTCCCAATTGAATGGGTCCCATTAACTGCATTTGCTCGTTTATCTGCCTGAGATCGTGCAACAGCCTCCACTTACCTGACTTTTTCTTTATGACAAATATAGGAGTATTCCAAGGAGATGTGGATTCATGCAAATGACCCTCCTTCAATTGGTCTTGGACAAGTTCTCTAGCTGCCATCAATTTCTCTTTTGTCAGCGGCCACTGAGGCACCCACCAAGGTGTGTCGTCCTTCCATTTAATTCTTACTGCCCCGGTGGCCGCTGGAAAAAACCCTGGCCCCCCATAGATGGTAGCCTAGGGTCTCCTTGCCTTTGCTTTCCTAGTCCTTCTCCTGGTTTATATCCCATATTCTCCATTATATGCTTTGCAGGATCACTATATAATTTCTCTGTGGTTATCACAATATCCATTTGTTCCAAGACATCTCGTCCCCAGAGCGTTATGGGAAGGGGATGCACATAAGGTCGGAAGACTCCGCTATGTCCCTCCTCATCCTCCCACTCTAATGAAGAGGCACTAAGGTCTGGACTCGTGGCCACTCCAAGACCTCTTAGTGTTTGGTTTGCTTTTACTAGTGCCCAATCTTTTGGCCAGTCTCTTTGGTTAATGATGCTTTTGTCAGCTCCTGTATCCAATAGTCCATAGAACTTCCTTCCCCTTATCTTTAAGGGTAACATAGGCCTATGTTTCATATCCATAGTTAAGCATGCTAAAGAATCCCCTGTCGACCCAAACCCTCCTTTTCTTTGAAGACCCGTAGGTGCATAGTTATCATGCTTACTAGGCGAAATCAAGAGCTGAGCAATTCTTTCTCCAGGGTTAATGACTGTTATACCCTTTGGGGAAGAAACCAAGATTTTAACCTCTCCAGTAAAATCTGGATCAATCACTCCTGGATGAACAATTAAGCCTTTTAAGGTAGAGGAACTCCTCCCTATAAGCAACCCCACGGTTCCCTCTGGGGGCCTTCCGCTAGATCAGAGGGAACCGCCTGCACTCCCATATCTGGCGTTAGGACCAGTCTGGAGGTTGCACAGATGTCGAGTTCTGCAGATCCTGCAGTTGCTCGCCTTGGTCTGTTGGGGGGTAAAGTTGCCGCGCCATCTGGGGCAGAGTCATGACCGCCCCGTACATTTGATTCGGGCCCCGGGGATGGGCCCGGCCGTCCGTTTTTTGACTCGCCCCAATTATTAGAGGGTAATGGGTTGCCTTCTGTATCAACCACAGAACGGCATTCACTAGCCAAGTGGTTTCCTTTTCTGCACCTTGGGCATAAGTTGGGTTTAGGATATCCTGGAGATTTACCACTAGCTGCTTCACCAGGCTTCACAAACTTAACTGTTTTTATCTGCCCTTGACCTTGATATTGCATTTTTCTTTGAGGGCAGTCCCTCTTGAGGTGGCCTTCTTGGCCCCACAGGAAGCATCCTTTGGGTCTTGCTCTTGTGTCTTGTAAGGCTTGCGCAAACGCAGCAGCCATAACCTGTCCTTGAATGACTTGCTCTGAAATGTCTCGGCAAACTTTAATATAAACAGATAAATCCTTAGCCTTCCATGGCCTAATAGCTTCTCTACACCACTTATTTGCATTTTCGAAAGCCAACTGTTTAACCAGAGGCATGGCAGTATCCACGTCCCCAAATACTCTCCCTGCTGTTTGCATTAACCTATCTACAAAATCTGTGTAAGGCTCATTTGGCCCCTGCAATACTTTGGACAGTTGCCCTTGCAAGTCTCCCGCCCCCCACAAGGTTCTCCAAGCTCTAGTCGCCGCTGTAGCTATTTGATGATAAACTCCAGGTGGGTATCGACTTTGCGCTTGGGATCCCAGATAAAGCCCAGTGCCAGTTAACATATCTAAATTCCACTGAGGATTTCCTGCTGCTGCATTCCTCCTTGCTGTCTCCTGACAGTTATCTTGATTTTGTATTTTCCATTCCAAATACTGTCCCCCTGATCGTACAGCTTTAGCTAAATTTCCCCAATCTTCAGGAGTGAGGTAAAGGCTCCCCACAGCTTCCACCAATGAAATGGTGAAAGCAGCCTGTGGCCCGTATTGCATAACCGCCTCCTTAAGTTGCTTCACCAATTTGAAGTCTAAGGGCTGATGATACCTCTGCTGGTTCTGATCTTCCATAACAGGAAAAAACCCTTTTCTGGGACCGAGTACCTCCCTCCAATTTTCCGCGATGCAAGCAGGACATCGACACGCCCCCGAACAGGCGGGCCTGTAAGGGGGTGGCCATTCATAAGGTGGGGCTGTAGGGCCAGGAGATGGCGCTGTGGTATCAGGTTTATTCCCTTCTTCCTCTTTTAATTTTAACTGCGCCATAACCTTTTCTAACTCCTCTTTCTTCTCTCAGTTGAGCCAGAACCTTCCTCACTTCTCCCTCTTTTAAATTTTCTTCTCCCTTCACCTTCTCTTGCGTGGCTATGTCTTCTAGCTCGTCCTCAGAGAGCCCTTCGGAGCTTTCACTAGCAGTATTAGAGCTTCGGAGCGGCTCTCTACGAGATTCCTCTTTCACTTGCTCTAAAACCTCTTCCCCCTGTTTTATGACTTCCCGCACTGGCTCCCGCTCTGACTGCAAGCATAGTTTTACTAAAGACCACACGGCAAGGCGGCCAGCGCTGACTTCCGGATCACGCCTAAGGTCTTTTCCCAAATGCTCCCACTGGGGTATATTCAGGAGTCCTTCCTCCAGAAACCAGGGCGCTCCTCTCTCAACCTCTTTTAAAAAGGCACGGGCTGTTTTCACCTTTAAGGGGGTGCCGTTAGCTTTAAGCAGCTCCCGCAAAGGTCCCTCCATCCTAAGTCTAGATACCTCGTTTCCCATTTTGGAAAGCTTTTCTCGGGGGCACCTGGGTGGCTCAGTGGGTTAAGCCGCTGCCTTCGGCTCAGGTCATGATCTCAGGGTCCTGGGATCGAGTCCCATATTGGGCTCTCTGCTCAGCGGGGAGCCTGCTTCCCTCTCTCTCTCTCTGCCTGCCTCTCTGTCTACTTGTGATTTCTCTCTGTCAAATAAATAAATCTTTAAAAAAAAAAAAAAAAAGGAAAGCTTTTCTCTCCTACTTATGGAACTTCCCTGTCAAAAGACAGACTCTGGGTGCACACTGACCTTCTTGTTGTCAATCCCCTGTCTCCTATACCGAATTTTGAGGTTCCCGGGTTTTGGCGCCACTTGTCGCTCTTGCCAGCAAGAATGACCAGGAGACACGGAGTGACAAGCTTGTGAATCTTTATTGTTCTCCCCTTACCCAGATGTTTACCCCTATTTATATCCCCTCTCCTCCAATCAGCAGACTGTACACGTGAAAGGAAGCATGATCAACACTTAGCATGATAAAAGGCACGCAGTGTCCGCTTCCTGTTCTGGGCATAGCCAATCATCTTTCAGGTGGTGCGCAGGTCCTCTGCCTGGCCACAGGCGCAAGCGCCATGTTGCGTATTATGTATGTAGCTGCCCGTGACATCTGTTGGCCATTGGATGTATTTTTTGGAGAAAGTTTGTTTATGCCTTCTGCCCATTTTGTGACTGGATCATTTACTCTTTGGGTGTTGAATATGCATTCTTTTTAGATTTTGGATACCAGCCCTTTATCTGATATGTCATTTGCAAATATTTTTTCCCTTTCCTTAGGTTGCCTTTTGGTTTTGACAACTGTTCTTTGCTGTGCAGAAGCTTTTTATCTTGAGGAAGTCCCAATAGTTCATTTTTGCTTTTGTTTCCCTTGCCTTTGGAGACATGTCTAGCAAGAAATTGCTGCAGCCAATGTTGAAGAGGTTGCTGCCTGAGTTCTCCTCTAGGATTTTGATGGAGTCTTGTTTCACATTGAGGTCTTTCATCTATTTTGAGTATATTTTTGTGTGTGGTGTAAGGAAATGATCCAGTTTCATTCTTCTGCATGTGGCTGTCAAATTTTTCCCAAAACCATATATTGAAGAGACTATCTTCTTTCCATTGGATCTTCTTTCCTGTTTCATTGAAGATTAGTTGACCATCCACTTCTGGGGTTTCTATTCTGTTCCATTGATCTATATATCTGTTTTTGTGCCAGTACCATATTGCCTTGATGATTACAGCTTTGTAATAGAGCTTAAAGTCCAGAACTGTGATGCCACCAGCTCAGATTTTCTTTTTCAACATTTCTTTGGCTATTCGGGGTCTTTTCTGGTTCCATACAAGTTTTAGGATTGTTTATTCCAGCCCTGTGAAAAATGTCGATGGTATTTTGATAGGGATTATACTGAATGTGTACATTGCTCTGGGTAGCATAGACATTTTTAAAGATTTTATTTATTTGTTTGACAGAGATCACAAGTAGGCAGAGAGGTAGGCAGAGAGAGAGAGGAGGAAGCAGGCTCCCTGCTGAGCAGAGAGCCTGATGCAGGGCTTGATCACAGGACCCTGGGATCATGTCCCGAGCCGAAGGCAGAGGCTTTAAACCACTGAGCCACCCAGGCACCCCTAGCATAGAAATTTTATCAGTATTTGTTCTTCCAATTCATGAGCATGGAATGTTTTTCCATTTCCTTGTATCTTCCACATTTATTTCATGAGTATTCTGTAGTTTTTTGAGTACAAATCCTTTGCCTCTTTGGTTAGGTATATTCCAAAGTATCTTATGGCTTGGGTGCAATTGTAAATGGGATCGACTCCTTAATTTCTTTTCTTGTGTCTCATTGTTGGTGTATAGAAATGCAACTTATTTCTGTGTATTGATTTTATATCCTGCCACTTTGCTGAATTGCTGTATGAGTTCTAGTCACTTAGGGGTGGCATTTTGGGGTTTTCCACATAGAGTATGATGTCATTTGCAAAGAGAGGGTTTGGCTTCATCTTTGCTGATTCAGATGCCTTTTATTTCTTTTTGTTGTCTGATTGGTGAGGCTAGGACTTTTAGTACTACGGTGAATAGCAGCGATGATAGGGGACGTCCCTGCCGTGTTCCTGACCTTAAGGGAAAAGCTCTCTTTCTTTTCCCGTTGAGAATGATAGTCACTGTGGACTTTTGTAGATGGCTTTTGTGATACTGAGGTATGTTCCCTCTATCCATACACTGTGAAGGGTTTTAATCAACAAAGTATACTGTATGGGGTGCCTGGGTGGCTATCTGCTTAGCGGGGAGCCTGCTTCCTCTCTCTCTCTCTCTCTGCCTGCCTCTCTGCCTACTTGTGATCTCTGTCAAATAAATAAATAAAATCTTTAGAGATAGGATGCTGTATTTGATCAAATGCTTTTTCTGCATCAATTGAAAGGGTCATATGGTTCTTGTCCTTTCTTTTATACATGTATTGTATCACTCTGATTGATTTGCAGATGTAGAACCAGACTTGGAGCTCAGGCATGAATCCCATTTCGCCATGGTGAATAATCCTTTTTATGTACTGTTGGATCCTTTTGGCTAATATTTTGGTGAGAATATTTGGATCCATGTTCATCAGGGATATTGGTCTGTAATTCTTCTTTGTGGTGGGGTCTTTGTCTGGTTTGGGGTCAATGTAGTGCTAGCCTCATAGGATGAGTTTAGAAGTTTTCCTTCCAAAAAGCTTCAGAAGAGTAGGTATTATTTCTTCTTTAAATGTTTGGTAGAATTCCCCTGGGAAGCCATCTGGCCCTGGACTCTTGTGTGTTGGGAAATCTTTGATGACTATTTCAATTTCCTTGTTGGTTATGGGTCTGTTCAAGTTTTTTTTTTTTTTATTTCTTCCAGTTTCATTCTTGTTGTTTATACATGTCTAAGAATGCATTCATCTCTTCCAGATTCCTATTTTTGGGGAGGGATGTATTAGCTCCTAATGTGTTATTATACTTGTCTGTATTTCCTTGGTGTTGGTCATGATCTCTCCCCTTTCTTTCATGGTTTTATTAATTTGTGTCATTTTCCCTTTACTTTTGGATAAGCCTGGCCAGAGGTTTTTCAATCTTATCAATTCTTTCAAAGAACCACCTTCTAGTTTTATTGATCTGTTCCCCTGTTCTTCTGGCCTCTATTTCATTGATTTCTGTTTTTTTTTTTAAATATTTTTATTTATTTATTTGACAGATCACAAGTAGGCAGAGAGGCAGGCAGAGAGAGAGGAGGAAGCAGGCTCCCCACTGAGCAGAGAGACCGATGCAGGGCTCGATCACAGGACCCTGGGATCATGACCTGAGCTGAAGGCAGAGACTTTAACCCACTGAGCCACCCAGGCGCCGCTGATTTCTGTTTTAATCTTTATTATTTCTCATCTCCTGTTGGGTTTAGGCTTCATTTGCTGTTCTTTCACCAGATCATTTAGATGTATGGTTAGCTTGTGTATTTGGGATTTTTCTAATTTTCTTCAGAGTCTTGTAATGCTATGTACTTCCCTCTAAGGACCACCTTTGCTGTTTTGAACTAATGCATTTTCATTCTCATTGGTTTCAGTGAATTGTTTAAGTTCCTTAATTTCCTGGTTGACCCCTTCATTTTTTTGCAGGATGCTCTTTAACCTCCAAGTGTTTGTGTTCCTTTCAAATTTCCTCTTGTGATTGAGTTCCAAAGCACTGTGGTATGAAAATATGCAGGGGACAATCTCAGTCTTTTGGTACTGGTTGTGACCTGATTTGTGACCTGGTGTGGGATCTGTTTCGGAGAATGTCTCCTGTACACTTGAGAAGAATGAGTTTTCTGTTGTTTTAGGATGGAGTAGCCTGTATATATCTACAAAGTGTATCTGGTCCAATGTGTCATTCAGAGCTCTTGTTTCTTTTTGATCTTCTGTCTCATGATCTATCCATTGCTGTGAGTGGAATACTGAGGTCTCCTCGTATTAATGTATTATTATCTTCATGTTACTTTATTTTGGGTATTCATTGTTTTATATAATTGGCTGCTCCCACTTTGGGGGCAGAGATATTTACAATTGTTAGATCTTCTTGTTGGGTAGACCCTTTAAGCATAATATAGTGTCTCTTTACATCTCTTACAACAGTATTTGGTTTAAAATCTAATTTATCTGATACGATGTTCGCTACCCCAGCTTTCTTTTGAGGTTCCTTGTGTGGTAAATGGTTCTCCATCCCCTCACTTTCCATCTGGAGGTGTCCTTAGTTTCAAAACGAGTCTTTTATAGACAGCACATGGATGGTTCTTGCTCTTTTATCCAATCTGATACCCTGTGTTTTTTGATTGGAGTATTTAGCCCATTTACATTCATGCAACTATTGAAAGATACAAATTTACTGGCATTGTGTTTCCTGTAAAGTCCTTGTTTCTGTAGATTATATGTTTCTTTCTGGTCTCTGTGACTCTTGGGGTCTCTCTTCACTTACAGTATCCCCCTTAATATTTCTTTTTTTTATTATTTATTTGACAGAGAGAGATCACAAGTAGATGGAGAGGCAGGCAGAGAGAGAGAGAGAGAGAGAGAGAGAGAGAGAAGCAGGCTCCCTGCTGAGCAGAGAGCCCGATGTGGGACTCAATCCCAGGACCCTGAGATCATGACCTGAGCCGAAGGCAGCGGCTTAACCCACTGAGCCACCCAGGCGCCCCCCCCCCCCTTAATATTTCTTGAAGGACTGGTTTGGTGTTCTGATATTTGTTCAGTTTCTGTCTGTTCTGGAAGCTCTTTATCTCTCCTCCATTCTGAATGGGAACCTTGCTGGCTAACGTATTCTTGGCTGCACAATTTTTTCATTCAGTACCCTGAATATGTCTTGCCAGCCCTTTCTGGCTTGCCTGGTTTCTGTGGACAGGCGTGATAGTATTCTGGTGCTCTTCTCTCCATATGTAAGAAACCTCCTCTCCCTAGTTGTTCTCAGGATAACGTTTTTTCTCTAATATTTTCAAACTTTACTATTACATGTCAGGGTGTTGATCTTTTATCTTTTTTTAAACAGTGGTTCCTAATTTTTCTTTTTCTTTTTTAAAAATTTTTTAAAAATTATTTATTTATTTATTTATTTATTATTTAATTTCTTTTCAGTGAAACAGAATTCATTTTTTATGCACCACACCCAATGCTCCATGCAATATGTGCCCTCCATAATACCCACCACCAGGCTCCCCCACCTCCCAACCATCGCCCCGGTGTTGACCTATTTTTATTGATTTTGGGAGGTTCTTCTTGCCACTTGGACATGAATGCTTGTTCTCTTCCCCAGATTATGGAAATTCGCAGCCATGCTTTGCTCCAATGTACCTTCTAGCCCTCTCTATCTCTACACTTACTCTGGGATCCCATTAATTCTGACATTGGTTCCTTACAAGGCATCGTTAAATTCTGGAAGCCTTTCTTTATGGACTATTGGCTGTCTTTCTCTTTTCTTCCCCTTTCTTCCTTCCAGTCAGCCTGTCCTCTAGATCACTTGTTCTCTTTTTTGCGTCATTGACCCTAGCTGTTATAGCATCGGTTTAGACTGCATCTCATTCATATTATTTTAAATTTCAACATGATTCAATCTCATTTCTACCCTTAGAGATTCTGTACTGTCTATCTATTAATTACTGCTGAATTCCATCTCTGATATCTTACCTATATCCATAACGATTAGCTCTGTATCAGGGAATATTGCCTCTAATTCCTCCTTTTGTTGTGAATTACACCTTCTGGTTATTTTGCCCAGAGAAGGATGGGTGAGCGAATGAGCAGAGTCCAAAATATCAACCATGACCCGAGGAAAATATACCCTAGAAAAGTCTGAAGCCACAACAGAAAAGCAAACACTACCAAAATGAAACAAAACCTAAGAAAGGGTGGGGGGAGATTATAACCTCCCAGGGTGGACAAAGCAGGGTGACCCACTTGTTCCTGATTGAATTTTGGTCTCTGTGTTAGAAGACTCCACCTCCCCAAACTGCAAATAACACAAAGCAATATATATATTATATAATTGAATGAAGGGAACAAAGAACTAAAATGAAGCATATACCTATAAAATGTAAAAGTCAAAATTGAAAGTTAAAAAGAGACTTAAAAACATAAGTTGGTAAAATAAATATCTAATTGAAATGCAGAAAAGCTAAAAAAAAAAAAAAAAAAGAAATGGAAACCTTTAGACTGAAAGTTGAATGGGTTGTGAGAAAACACCTGGAGCTCAGTGTACTAGTTTCCCCCGGTGCTGGAGGTGTACAGTCTTGTGGATCCATGAAGTCCTAGTCCACCTGTTCTTCCAGCCTGTCTTCTGGGGGGGGATATGCTGTGCTGCTTCTCAGGGGTCTTTGCATCCATGGATTTGCCCTGCCCCTTGTCAAGGGGCTGGGCTCAGTGTAAGCTGGTTCTCTGTGTGGTTTTTGTTCCCTGGAGGCTTTCTGTACCACATCAGAGGGTCAGAGCAACAAGGGCTGTGCCTGGATTTCTGGCCTAGAACTGAAAAATTGTGGCCCCCCCTCCTTCGATCAACTCTCTGGGACAAAGAGTCTTCACTTTCATTGGTGCCAAACTTCATAGACTCTTGTGGCGCATGCCCACTACAGTCTCCTGGTGGGAGTCCCAGGGACCCGAGAGTGCCAGTGCCCTTTGTGTACTTGGGTCTGCTAGCTATTGCCAGCTCACGAATACACCCTGCTCCTCTGCTCCTGGGTCACAGCTGGGTGCAGTCCTTTCCAGGGCCACCCCCACCCTGAGAGCTGTTGCCGCTCATGGCCACAGCTGTTTGACCCCTCCCAGGGGATGGTAAATGGCCTGCAAGTTCTAGTCCTTTTCAGGATGCTCAGGGAAAGAGTGGTCACCCAACTGGTCCAGCTCACAGTTTATGGTGAGCCAAGCTGAGAGTCCCTCTTGGGCTTGGTGACCGTAACCAGTTTCCCTGCTCCACTGCTTGGTAACTCTACTGGCTCAGGCACCCCCATTCTTTCTGTGTCTCCTGGGATCCTGAAACCACAATGACTCAATAGAATTCTGCCCTTTTCATCCCCTGAGCGCCTTTCAGAGAGGGATGTCTCTCATTGGAGCAGTTTCTAAGGGTTCTGATTTTGTGCTTCTGATGTTCTGTCACTTTCCAGGAGCCAGCTTATGGAGGCTCCCTCCCTGCTCCGTTGATCTTCTGGTGACTCCTCACAGATTCAGGACTCTGCACGTCCTACCTTGTAAAAAGCAGTCACTGTTCTAGTTGTGGAGATCCAGATATATTTTCTACATCTCAGGCTGGATTCATGGTCATTCAGAATGGTTTAATATATATCCAGCTAAATTCAAGGAGCCAGATGTAATTAGGTCCCTACTCTTCTGCCATCTTGCCTTGTCTTAAAAAGATAGTCTTTTAAAAAATTGTCCTGTTACAATCAGAGATCAACATACACCAACACCAAGAAGTATTTTCATCTGGATCTCCTTATCTCATATTATACACTCAAAAGGGATCTCAGACCTAACTGCTAAACTCTAAGAACTCTAGAAGAAAATTTAAAATTGGGTATTTTAAAAAAGTGGGTATTCTCCAATTTCTCTATAGATAGAGAAATTTAAAAAGCAGGATCCTGTTTTGTTTTGTTTTTAGAAATTGACTAGCTAATCTTAAAACTTTAATGGGAATACAAGGGACTGAGAATAGCTAAAACAGATTTGTTAAAAAAATGTTAAAATTATATACTCTGATTTCAAAACTCATTATGACCTTGAGAGACAAAAACAGTGTCGTAGTGATGTAAGGATAGACAAATAGAGTGATGGAATATAATGGAAATATCCACAAATAAAGACTTATATTTATAAGTTTTTCCAAATTGACCTTTAAGAGTGGTTGAATATTTTTTCACCAATCATCAATAAAGGAAAAGTCACAGTGGTTTTTGAGTGAGTTTGGGTTACATTTCTGAAGCAAGATTCTAGATGTCAAAGCAGTTTTACAAGCACCTTCCTGGGGACCATTAAAGACACAGGACAGAGGCCTCTTCTCCAGGAAGGATTCAGCAGAGAAATGACCAGCCCAAGACTGCGCATCAGCGAGGGAGTCACACGGGGAGGTCTGAGATGTGTGTATCTGAGTGTGTATCTAAGATGTTTGTTTTGTGTCCTTGTGAGGTCTTCATGACCTTTTACCTTGGCTGGTTTCCTGAATTTGTCGAAGGGCAGATGGAAAGCGATCCTCCCACCTCTGAAAACATTTACTGTGGCACAGAGGGAAAAAACGCCAGACTGACAGTGTGCTAGGAAGCAGGGTGGAGGTCAGGTCCTGGGGAGAAGTCCTAGCTGTGACTCAGCGGGGGACAGCCCTTGCCGCGCCCCTTGGCGTGGAAAGGAACTGCACAGGGAAGGGAGGAGGGAAAGAGAGAGGTCAATGTCTAGGCTTGCTATTCTGATTCCTTGAAGGGACAATGTTTCTCAGAATCCAGATCTGGCTGGGTAGGGAAGCCCCTGAATCACTGACTCCTGGGAGCATCTGAGGCTGGCCCTTGAGGTAGCTCCCTGCTGGAGATCCCTGTGGCTGAGGCGAGTGACACAGTGGCACCGTTAACCCTCCCAGTCCTGGGTGGGCTGCCATCCTCCCCCAGCCTCTGCCTGCTGCACTCACAGGCTCTTTGCCCGTGGCTGCCCTGTGGTCTAGGCAGGTCCCCCCACCAGGGAGGCTCCTACCCGCATATGGGCCCAGACTCTCCTTGCTCATTCCTCACAAGGCTCCTCGAAGGCTCTGCTTTCCTTGGTCTGTCTGTACCCCTTCCCTGATGTGTGCCCTCCCTGTAACGCAAAGCTGCGCATGTCAAGCCCCCCTTCCTTTCCACTGGGAGGAGATGAGCAGAAGGACAACCGTCGAGATATGCACCTGAAGACTTGCTCACCTGCTCCTCCCGATGTGATTGTGGGTGAGCTCACTGCGTGCTGCGCAGTGGGGAAACGGACACTTACCTCATTAGAAAGCTAGAACAGTGCATCAGGGGCCATTTACGAACACCTTGTGCAGCTCCTGAACTCTAGCAAGTACTCGTTAAATGTTATTTTCCAATTTCTTAATTTACTTACTTACTCTTTTTTTTTTTTTTTTTTTTTAGTTCATTCATGCATTCGGTAAATGCTAAGTATTTCATGTACCAGACAGTATGCCTGGGAAGTGCTAGAGATCCAAGTTAGTCAAGACACAATCATGGACCCCCTGCCCCAGGTCTCCAGTGTTTCATGGGGGCAAGTAGACAAATAAGCAGATGATCTTCCTGCTGGAGACACTTGCTCTGAGGGGCTTGGGGAGGGTGAACAATTGGACAGAGGATGGCACATGACCCAGATTGGGACAGGAGCTAGGGAAGGCTTCCTGGAGGAGGCACAGCTTACATCTTGTATCTGTGTAATCCCTGACCCTGGGTAGAGCTGGAAGGAGATGCATGCTTTGTGACCTGGTGGCAGGAAACTTGGAACCATGCACACAAGCTGCTAGACTTGCAGATCTGCCGCTCGGATCAGGGCTGCGGGTACAGCTCTGACAGACACCATCCTGAGAAACGTGGTTCCTGGGCTCTCCGGGCAGGAGCTTCTCTCGAGGTTCCCTGCTTGCCCAGAAAAGAGATCATTGCCCCAAGATGGTGTAGGCTGCCCAGGCAGGAAGACTAGAAGGGGGAGGAGGAGCAGAATGACTTCATGCTAAGCAGCTCTAGATGCCTCCTCTCGGCTTCCCTTTCCAGGAAGGAGGCAAAGGCCCAAGAAGGTAACGGGCGCAGATGAAATGTGGAGTGAGGAGCCTGGGCTCGTGAGCTTCCCCTCTTTTCCTGCTGTGGACTTGCTCCCTGCTGCCGTCCACCTGCTCTGACCTTTTCTGCTCGGTTACTGGTGATGTTTCAGAATCCGCAGATCCCATTGGGCGCTGCATGCGTGGTGGGGGGCACCAGCTGCAGATCCAAGATCACAGTCTTGGTTTCTGCACAGAGCGGATGGTAGGAGCCTGGAGAGGCCTTGAAGGGAGACTGGCAGGGGCCGCGGTTTCCTGTCTGTTGCATCAGACACTCTTCTCCCTCCCTACTCATCCTATGTGTTTGAAGGAGCGTTTATCCCAAGGTACACTCAAATACAAATTTTCCAAGTTTATGGGCATCTGATAAGAGCTTCAAATAGGAGAACCTGATTTGTGTTGAGTTTTTTGAAAGCCTGGTCTGGTTCTTGGATCCCATTACTCTACATAGGCACTTCTAGAAACCCACGTTCTCCAGGATGGAAAGTCTAGCAGTAAAATGGGATAATTTGACATCTACCGGTGCTGAAGATACAGTAAATGGCCGCTAAGGACACAGCAAAGAAGATAGTGTCATTTTTTAAAAATTTTTTATTTTTTATAAACATATATTTTTATCCCCAGGGGTACAGGTCTGTGAATCACCAGGTTTACACACTTCACAGCACTCACCAAAGCACATACCCTCCCCAATGTTCATAATCCCACCCCCTTCTCCCAAACCCCGCCCCCCAGCAACCCTCAGTTTGTTTTGTGAGATTAAGATAGTGTCATTTTTATGGGATTTTTTTACTTTGAAAAAATTGGGAGCTCCTTTCATAAAGGCTTTCTTGGAGAATGTGATTTGTGGCGCTGTCCTGGGAGTTTGGGGGAAGACAGGGATTCCTCTGGAATGTTAGGAGGATCAGAGTAGTAAATAAATTCTCTGAGGGCACACGGCCTGTGCCCTCCCTCTTGTCTGATCCAAACCTCCAGAGCCAGGGAGGAAGGAGAAGCATGGGTGTGTGTGAGATCACAGAGCACAGGGAGTAGGGAGTGTCCAGCAGTAAAGGCAGGGAAACAGAGTCACCGCAGTGTGAGAGCCGATGCGTATTCTGCTTCATGGGAGGTGGGCTTGGCCCTTGACTGTTGGGCCAGGATTGTTCTAAGTACTGGATCTGGGCTGCCAGTTCTGGGACAGGAATGGAAGTGTGCTAGAGAGCTCAAGACCCAGGGATGTAAGGGCCGTTTTACAAGCTGTGTTCTGAATTCTGAATCCATGTTCACTGGAAAACAAACATCTCAGGTGGTGAACAGACTTGTCCAAGTTAAGGGAGCAAGTGGCACCCCGGGAATGAGATTCCTGTCTCCTCTCAGAGTAGGCTGTGTATCCTGTGTGATCTGGAGGCATGCCTCCCACTCTGCCCAACTGGTGTGAACAGTCTGGTCACGGTGTCATCACTCCTCATGTACTCCCACCTTCTCTCCTGAGCCTCACACTCTGCCTGGCTGGTGTGAACGGGCTAATCATGGTCTCATGACTCCTCACAGACTGTACATCTTCTCCAGGGCTGCCCACTCTCCCCAGCTGGCGTGAACAGGTGATCACGGTCTGATCAACTCTCATGGACTCCTGTGTCTTCTCCTGGGCCTCCCACTCTGCCTGGCTGGTGTGAACAGGCTGCTAATGGTCACGTCATTTCTCCTGGACTCTACATCTTCCCCTGGGCACCCTTGCTCTCAGGAAAGCCCCTGAGTGATGCATGGGGCAGGTTCTCAAAAGCAGCAGGAGAGGACCATCAAGTAGTAAAGGTCTTGAAGTGGGTGAGGGCCCAAGGCTGTAGGCTGGGCAGTCATAAGTCATGACTGGGAGTGGTGAGTTGTTAAGTGGGGACGTTCTCCAGAGGGAAGGACCATCCTATGTTTGGAAGAGGAGGGCGAGTAGAATGGATGAGAGGAATGTTTTGATCAAAGAGTATTCTCTGTGTGTATGACTAAGTCCAAGCGAAAGTGAAAGAAAATACATGACATCATGGCAGAGCAAAATAGGACTGGCGCCCAGCTTATGTATGGCGTACATAAGCTGGGCGCCAGTCCTATTCCTCAGCCTCCTGTGTCTGCTCTGTTGGCTGTAGACATGGCATCTGGTACTTCCTGCCTCCATGTAAGCTGGGGTTGAAAAGTGGGGATGCGGAGAGGGGAAGCATCGTCAAGGGTTGGGGAGTGATTTCAGGAGTCCACGAGGGACAGAGCTCGGGGAGGTGGGGGCAGAGTGGTTGGGAAGGCGTCCTGCAGGGGCTGAGACAGGCTCTGATCGCTATAGAAGCTGAAGGAAGGTTCTGGGAATAGAAGCGCCTCGTTTGGCTCCTCAGGGCTCTTCTGTGTCAGGCCCGACTGGGCCCTGTTAGGGGAGGATGGTGGGAAGTGGGAGTGGGCTTTGGGCCCACAGGGCTGGATTTGAACCTATGGAAATATTTTCTGGAGCCTTTTCTCCTCCTTTTGATTAGGGTCCCTGGGCTCTTGAACACCTTCTCCTCCTAAATGAGAGGTACACAAAACTCCTTCACTCTAAGGTGTTAATGACCAGATCCGTGAGCCTTTGAGGAGCGCGTGCAGTACATGTGGGCTGGCATCGGGGGGCTGCTTAGCACAGAGGGGCGTCGGTCCTGTGAGGAAATGTCTGTGACGTCCAGACTGCAAAGATGGTTTTGAATAGAGCAGGACGGAGGCCCTGCCAGGCTTGCCAGCGACAACACAGGGTGCACTGGCCAGCTTCAGACTATGGAAGGAAGACCTCGATCTGGCCGTACCTTCTGTGGGTGAGGCCCTGGTCTAGCTGCAGGAGACCATATTCTGCAATAGGTAGATAGAAACACGCAGGAAGTCCAGGGGAACAAGTCACACTGAACGCAGTGTCACCATAAAGTGTGAGTCATTACACAGTCGTAGGACAGTAAGAAAGAAACCCGGAGTCCGGAGAGTATGTGTCCCGTCCAGGGTAGTCTTGGAGGGCAGTGATGAGCGTCCCATGAGCTGACGAGTCGATAATTCTCTTCGGGAGCTGTTTTTAGCGTCCAGTATGTAACTGTGCATGCTCTGTGATCGGATTTAGTTTTGGACATTCGACGACCTCTGTCTGGGTCGGAGGCGTGCGAAATGTGGGAAGTCACTGATGACGCTGGCATGAATGAGAGGCGTGGCTGCAAAGGAAAACAATGATTTTCCTGCGTTAAAAGCTTGAGATTCCCCAAGAGAAGTTCCACAAAAGGGAGGGACAGAGCCTGTTGTATAGGAGCTGGAGGACCAGGCAGGCAGGGAGGGCGGGGCCGGGCACGGAGGGGACAGTGGTGTCAAGGTGGCAGGCGTTCCAGGCACCTTGATTTGCGGTCTCTTGGCCTTCGTTGTCCAGGTGACGGTCTCTTCTGAGGGAAGGACATCCATGACCTTCGCTGCTAACTCGGATGACACAGTGAGGAAGATCAAAGAACACGTCCGGGCGAAGACCAAGATTCCTGTGCAGGACCAGGTCCTGTTGCTGGGCTCCAAGATGCTGAAGCCCCAGAGGAGGCTGTCGTCTTACGGCATTGACAAGGAGACGACCATCCACCTCACTCTGAAGGTGGTGACGCCCAGTGATGAGGAGCTGCCTGTGACTCTGGTGCAGTCCTGTGATGGGGGGCAGAGGCACCTCCTCCAGGTGCGAAGGTCCAGCTCAGTGGCCCAGGTGAAACAGATGATCAAGACCAAGACCGCGATCGCGCCTGAGCAACAGATTGTGACTTGCAATGGCAAGAGGCTGGAAGATGGGAAGAGCATGGCGGATTACGGCGTCAGACGGGGCGCTTCACTCTGGCTGGCAGACTACTGCATTGGGGGGTGAGCCCGCTGATAGCTCTCACTCCCCCCACATCCTTTGATGATTTCCCCAAATTAACAAGAAAGAGAAAGATGGAAAATTAGGGGTGAAGTGGGAAGGAAGACTGCAGAAAAGTTTCTAACTCCATGATTTTTTGATCGAACACAGTTGATTAGGTGTCTGCATTGTATATATTACTGAAAATAGAAAACAATATTTTAAGGCACAGTAGAGACAGCATCAAAGCCAGCTTGGAATTCAATCCTTTCCCTCGTCCCTCTGATTTTTAGAAAAATTCCTATTTCTTCCGTCCAACAGGATAGTAAGTTCCACATTGGGATCCAGGTTCCCCTAACTCCTGTGTTCCCACCGGCATATTTCATCTGTAATATCACTCAGTATGTTGAATTAAATTGAATTTCTGATTGTAGAGAACAGTGAAAGGATTTATATTGAAGTGTGTTAATTCCTCTGGTATGATTACAGTCTAAGTAATAAAGAATTTAGAAATTCAACTAAACTGTCTTCTCTGTCCTCATTTAACGTTGTTCGGCAGGAAATGACCCCGGCGCGGTGCGCCATCTCACGCTCTACGCCCCACGCTGAGTTCAGCTGTTCTTATTTCTGGAGATGATGGTGCGCGTGGATGACACCTCCCCTGGGGACTCAGATTTTGTTCTCCAGTGTGCGGGGGTCCCTGGGGAAGGTGTGGTCATGGAGCCGTCTCTGTCCTGCCTGCATTCGGGTCTGGCAGGTCTTCTCTGGGGTGGGGGCATCTTTCAGGTGGGGGCTCTCAGTTGGTCTCTGGGTTGACTCCCGAGGCTGTGCCCGGGTTCTGGCTGACAGAGCCTTTTCCTGGCTCCCTCCTGCACCCCCCACCTCTGTGTCTGCTCCTCCCTCGGGAATGTGGATCTTCCTGTATCTTCCTCACTCACTCCTTTGTCACTGTCCCTCTTGTGTCTCATGACTGGTCAAGAACACATTTTTCGCACCATCTTAGACATGCCTTGCCCCTTCTGCTCTTTAAACTTGCTCAAGAACCACCTCGTGCAGAAGAGAATCCAGCTGAATCCCAGCGGCACCACCCCTACTTAGGGGAATTCCTTGTTCTGCTTTGGGCTCCAGTGCTCTTGGTGGCACTAGTGACCTGGTTAGGTGGGCATTAGGTTGGACTGATTTCCCTGGACGAGCAACTGCGGCTCCTTGTTTTGGATGGGTCTCCCGCAGGGCAGAGTCTGGGATTGCTCTGTCAACTAGGGGGACTCCTGAGGCCAGACACTGTGGGGTCTTCACGGTGTGCGCCATCAGACTGGGGGAAAGGGAACGTTAGTTGTCCTGCCGTACAGGGTGTTACCAGCATGTGGACTCTCCGGGCATTGTCACTGGACCCCTGAGGACGGGGAAGGTCCTCTGGAAATCATGCCTTCTCTCTTCATCAGCTTAAGAGAGAGCCGGCAGGCCACTTCCCCTCCCTGAACCTGTATATGCAGCATAGCGGGATTTGCCCTGAAGCAGAGGAACATTGGGGAGGGGAGCGGAGAATGGGGCCTCCCCATGGACCTCTGACTCCCTGAGGACACATGTTGCCCATTCTCACAGGGAAACGGACAGGCCGAGGGCTCGCTGCCTTCCCAATGCACATTCCCATCCGTGGCCCGCGGCTCACCCCTTCCTCCCGCCCCCGCCCCGCACTCACCGCCCAGCCTGCCCTCCCCCCACACTGCGCAGGAGCGTCCTGGCGGCCCCCTTCACGTGCTTGTTCCTGAGGGTGTAGATGAGCGGGTTGAGCGCCGGGGTGACCACGGTGTAGAAGAGCGAAACGAACTTGCCCCGGCCCTGGTCGTAGCGGCGCGTGGGCTGTAGGTAGGTGTAGATGGCCGAGCCGTAGAAGAGGCAGACGGCGGTCAGGTGGGACCCGCACGTGCCCAGCGCTTTGCTGCGGCCGCCCCGGGAGCGCATGCCGCAGATGGCGCGGGCCACGGCGCTGTACGAGGCCAGGATGACGGCGGACGGCAGCAGCAGGATGACCACGCGCGCAGCGAACATCCGGCGCTCGGTGGCGTCGCGGTCACTGCCACAGGCCAGCTGCAGCAGCGCGGGGAGCTCGCAGATGAAGTGGTCCAGCCGGCGGGGCGCGCACAGCGGCCGTGCGGCCAGGAGCGCGCTCTGCGCGGCGGAGTTGGCCAGGCCGCCCAGCCAGGAGGCACAGGCCAGCGCGCGGCACCGGCGCGGGGAGGCGAGCTCGGCGTGGCGCAGCGGGTGCACGACGGCGGCCGCGCGGTCCAGCGCCATCACCGCCAGCAGCAGGCACTCCACGGAGCCCAGCGCCAGCGACGTGCACAGCTGGGCCAGGCAGCCCGCGCGGGGCAGCCACAGCTCTGCGCCGCACAGGCTGGCCAGCAGCGCGGGCGCCACGCTCGTGGTGAAGCCCGCGTACACCAGCGCCAGGTGGCCCAGGAAGTAGTACATGGGTGTGTGCAGGCGCGGGTCGCGCACGGCCAGCAGCACGAGGGTCGAGTTGCCCGCCAGGGTCAGGAGGTAGCAGAGCAGGACGAGGGCGAAGAGGCCGGGCTGCAGCGCGGGCCAGTCGGAGAAACCAAGCAGGAGGAAGCGCTCCCCGGTGCTGTGGTTGGCCTGCGGGAGGAAACTCCCAGAGGGTTTGGAAGGAGGCTGAGCCAGGGTGAGTTTACCCCCAGGGAGCTAAAGAGAGCCCTCCCCCGGGGGCCTGGCCATCGGGGAGCTGGCTGGGAGCGAGGGGCCCGCGGGGCGGGGATCAGTTGGGAGGGAGCGGAGTCGCTCTCAATACAGACGGGAGTCCTAGCCCTACCTCAGCACAGCTTGGCTGATGAATTATTTAGCAGATTCTTTGGGGGAGAAGGAATTTCCACTTGTTGGAAGAGCAGACTTAGACCGGGAGAGGGAAGACTGGCCAAGGTCACAGCTAGTGAGTGGCCCCGTGGGGCTTGTAGTCGGGCTTGTCTCCTTTCCAAATCTGTGCGTTTTCTGCTCCTCTCTGGCTTCTCACTGCACTCCTCCGGTCCAAGCAGGAATCTGATCTCCCTCCCATAGACTAGTCCTTCAGATACTGGAAGACAGAGCCCCCCCACCCCCCAGCCTCCCTCCCTCCTTCCAAAGTGTGTAGTGCTTGTGAGTAAGTGCAGTGCTCTAGTCTGGGTAGAGCTGTTACTTAAGAGATGAGAACCGTCTATGGCCTTCTTTGTTTCAGGGATTCTACTTCGGAGAATACAACCATTAGCGCTGACTACTGAGTGCTGCTCTGTGGGGAGTCTGTGTTCTAGGCTGTCACCATCATCCATGCCTCTCTGGCTTCTCCCCGTGTGGTGGTCATGATCTGGGGGCCTTGAGGCCCAGAGTCCTCCGGCAGAACAGGAAGCTAGAAGCCCTGGGTCCCACCAGCGTAATTGCCCTGGGGCAGCTGGATTATTTGATATGGGGAAGTCACTGCATCTCCCTTGCCTTCCTGTTGCACGTGTAAGAGGAGGAGTCTGACCTAGATGGTCTCCAGGGCTCCTGTCTTATAGCCTGGCTCTCACTGGCAAAAAAAAAAAAAAAAATTGTCCTTGAGTGAAAAGGGGACCCAACACAGAAGGCTTTAATCCTGCAGAGTGACACTGAGTCGCATTTCCTAATGGTACAGAAACCATACGGTAGATGCGAGGACTCAATGTTACAGCGAAATCTCGCTCCTGCACACTTCCTGGCAGGGGTGCGGAGATAGATAAACTTTGTAGTCACTATTCTGAGTTTAAAAATCACGAGGCCCTAATTTTCTTTAAAATGTTTCAGGGAAATCTCTTCCCCCCAGAGCACGTCGTGCTTACTGGGATCCATTTATGCTCAGGAGACGGAACCGGTGTTCGTGGTGTGAGTCAGAGCAAGGGCGGGGGCGTCAGACCGCCGAGCTCCAGTCTCGGCTCTGCCATCGCCCAGCGGAACGACCCTGGGCACGCGGCTTCACCTGCCCGTGGCTCCGTGTCCTCTCTTGAAAGTGGACTGGGTGGGGGGGTGAAGCACGGAGAGCTCTCAGAACAGGCCCGGGACCGAGTGGGCGTCTCGTAAGTGCTCGCTCTTCCCATCTGCACCTGCGAGTCAGGAGAGGTCTGTGGGCGCTCCCACTCCGGTCAGGGCCAGAGCCGGCTGTGAGTTCAGGTCTTTTTATTGACGAACTCTGGTCTTGACTCACCTGCAAGTGAGGCAATACTCCTGTCCTAAGAGGAAGGTAGGCGGGCGGCTGAGGTTAAACAGCTTGCCCGGGCCACACTGTTTGTAAATGCTTGTCAGGATTTCACCCAAAGCTCCCTAATTCCAAGAGCCTTGCTTTACATCTGTGCACATATGTTTAAGCCGGGCTCTACCCTGCCAGAGGCTGCGGAGGATGGAGGACCTGCGAACCCCGAGCTTGCTGCAGACCACGGGGGCCTCGGGGAGAGGAATACAGGTGAGAGCTGGCATTCAGGCTTGTGGCCCAAAGGTGCTAGAGACGTTGTTCTAGAGAGTCCAGTTTTCTAAGTCTGGGATCACGTGACACACACCCGTTCAGCCAGCCAGGCCCTTAACAGTTCCCCTCCAGACACACTAAACCCCGAAACCAGGCGCAGAACAGTAAAATCACACAACCAACACCAGTACCCCATGGACACACACATTCCCGAATACTCAGACACATATGTGCACATACGTGTCCCCTCATCACACCCTGAGGCTTCCAGAAGGGAAATCTGTCATCAGAATATTCCAGGATGTGTCCCCAAACCTCATTCGGTATTCTAGAACGTGCACGTCACCTACAAGACCATCTTCCTACCTTCATGTCCGGGTCTCGGGCACTGATGTTCCGCCGCTTCTTTCCAGATGATCAGTCGGTCTGTTGCGTCCGCTCCGGATCCTCAGAGTTGGAGATGGCCGTGGTGGGGGATGAACGAGCGAATGGCATGACTGTTGATCTCGAGACTGGGTGCCTGCGGTCAGAGCCAGGTCCTTCCTTCGGGAACAGGACATGGAGTGGCGAGCCCTTGCTTGTCAGCTGAGGAGTGAACACAAGGTCTTCAGCACAGAAGCCGGCCCGGTCTGGAGAAGCACCGAGATTCTGGCAGAGTGGCGGTGTCTGTTCCCAGAGAGCCGGCACCAGGATTAGACCAGGCAAGGACCGGCGTCTTGGGCTGGTCACAGGTCACCGGTGGCTGCAGCTGGCCGCGGAAACCGCCTTCTGGATTCTGAAGGCTCCGGAGCTGTGCAGCGGGGATGTTGGTGAGCCGCTCACTGGAGAGGAGGCAGGGGAAGCGATTCTCCCTGCTGTTGAGCAGAGAGAATGAGGCCCTGGGGAACCCCTGTCCCACTCCCATAATGAGCACCTGTGCGGATTTGTCCAGAGGAGTCCCCCAGGGCAAGGAGAGGAACATTCTGGAGGGAAAGGCCCTGGAGGGTGGTGTGTCCCTGGCTGCGTGGAGGCCAGAGGCAGCCCCGGCTTCCTCCCCAGCCCCTGTTCTCCTAGCATAGTGCTGTAGGGTATTGTTCTGGGGATGAGGGACCTTGAGCAGCTGCATGACCTCAGTGGCTCTCAGGGTCAGTATGAAAACGGGGGAGACAGTTCTCGTCTGTGGGAGGGGCTTGAGGTCTGGCAAGGTCATCCTCAGTTCTGACCCTCCTGTCATCGGCCTTCACCGCCACCCCTTCTTGTGGCTCTCACTGCCTTTGCTCTGTCCCTGGCTGAGCCCCCTCTCCCAGGATGGCCTGTCCTATTTCCTGACAGATCTCTCTCCACCCAGACGAGGCTTCTCTGCTCCCTCCTGCAGTCCCTCCCTTGGCTGGCGTCTGGAGGTCTGTCATGGTCCCCAAGGCGGCCTGTCTCCACTGCTCTCTCGAGCTTGGGTTCCCCGGTCAGTCCTGGTGGTTACTGCTCTGCCCACTCCTCCTGGCGCTCCTGCCTCTTCTCCCTTGGTTATATTCCGTTGGTTAGATCATCATCCTATTCGAATGAAATCCTAATCCTACCCTGTTCCCATATTTGTTCAGCCGATTGTCGATTGTCGCTGGAGGTCAGGCCTGAACCCTCCGAGAAGCTTCGGTTCATGACCATAAAGGTTCTTTTTAATTTTCCCGCTTGCTGGAGACACACTACCTCGGGTAAGTTTAAGGCGTCCGGCGTGGTGACGGGTTTCGCGGACGTACTGTGCGGTGTCTGCCGGATTGCGGTCCGTGAGCACGGGCTCCGGCTCGCACAGCTGTCGCCGCACTGTCGCTGTGGTCACAACACGCACACACCCTCCTGCAGCAGCTGTGAGCGCACGGACGTGTTCCCCGCACTCGCCCCTCCGCACTGCCATCCCAGAACTCATCGTAACTGGAAGTTCATCCTCTTTGGCCAGCATCTCCCCTTCGGCCCTGCCCTCAGCCGCTGGCGACCCCCATTTGATCCACATACTCAGTGCTTTGGGATCCCACGTATAAATGGCACCAAGCAGCGGTTGTCTTTCTCTGTCTGATTTGTCCCACTCGACGTAATGCTCTGTCCTTCCGTGGGGCTGCACACGGCAGGGTTTCCTTCGTCATGGCTGAGGACTGTCCCACTGCATCTTCTTCATCCACGTATCCACCCAGGGCCACTGGAGTTGTTCGCAGGGCTTGCGAGGAGCGGGGCGGCGAGCACGGCAGTGCCCATATCTCTTTGAAGGAGTTCGCCTCCTTTGGATGTATCCAAAGTGGATGTATCCAAAGTGGAATTGCTGGATCGCTGGATGTGGTAGCTTTTTCGTTGTTGGAGAGCCTGCATTCTGTTTTCCCTGGTGCCTGAGCTGGTTCCCATCCCCACCACCAGGGCACGGGGTTCCCTGTTCTCCACATTTCTACCAACACTTCTTCTCTCTCGTCCTTCAGATAAGAAGCGTTCTGACAGGTGTGCGGTGATGTCTCATTGTGGCTAATATTAACGTGACTCTAGTGATTAGTGCCACCGTGCACCTTTTCACGTACCTCTTGGCATTTGTATGTTTTCTTTGGAAAACCGTCAATTCAGGTCATTCGCCCATTAATTGGATCATTTGTTTCTTTCCCTATTTAGTTGTATGTGTTCTCCATATACTTGCATATACATATAACAGACACCTGGTTGCAAATATTTTCTCCCATTTCTAGGATGCTGTTTTGCTTTGTTGATTTCTTTTCCAGCGCTGGAGCTCTCTATTATTTTACTATTTATTTATTTGTGCTTGAAACATCTTGAATGCAGTGGTTCAAATTACTTCATAAATTTCCTACTTATTACTATTGATTACAATAAAAACTTTGCACACACCCCAATGGTAAAGTGTAACCCTTTGATTTTCTTCTTTTTTGAGGGGGGGGGTAATGATTTTATTTCTGTATTTGACAGAAAGAGAGAGCACAAGTAGGGGAAGCAGCAGGCAGAGGCAGAGGGAGAAGCAGCCTCCTTGCTGAGCTGGGAGCCTGATGGGGGGCTTGATGCCAGGACCATAGGATTTTGACCTGAGCTATAGGCAGACACTTCACTGACTGATGGACCCAGGTGCCCCAAAATGTAACCCTTTTAAATAATTCACACTCAACATGTGTTTTATTTCTTTTCCTCACTAAATAATTTTTTATGTATTTTATTTTATTTTTTTATTATGTTCAGTTAGCCAACAGATTGTACATCATTAGTTTTTGATGTACTGTTCAACGACTCATTAGCTGCATGTAACACCCAGTGCTCATCACAACACGTGCCCTCCTGAATACCCATCACCTGGTTATCCCCTACCCAAACTCACTCCCCTCTGTAACCCTCAGTTTGTTTCCTATGATTAACAGTCTCTGATGGTTTGTCTTCCTCTCTGATTTCTTCCCTTTCAGTTTTTCCTCCCTTCCCCTGTGGTCCTCCACACTATTCCTCCTGTTCCACATATGACTGAAACCATATGCTTGACTTATTTCACTCAGCATAATCCCCTCCAGTTCCATCCATGTTGATGCAAATGTTGGGGGTTCATCCTTTCTGATGGCTGAGTGATATTCCATCATGTGTATGGACCACATCTTCTTTATCCATTCATCCGTTGAGGACATCTCGGCTCCTTCCGCAGTTTGGCTATTGTGTACATTGTTGCTATGAACATTGGGGTGCATGTGCCCCTTCTTTTCGCCCTTATCTGTATCTTTGGGGTAAATACCCAGGAGTGCGATTGTTGGGTTATAGGGTAGCTCTATTTTTAATGTCTTGAGGAAACTCCATACTGTTTTCCAGAGTGGAGGGACCAGCTTGCATTCCCACCAACAGTGTAAGAGGATTCTTTCCCTTTTATCCACATCCTCTCCAATATTTGTTGTTTTCTGTCTTGTCAGTTTTGGCCATTCTAACTGGTGTAAGGTGGCATCTTAATGTGGTTTTGATATGTGTTTCCCTGACAAGTGTTTCCCTGATTGCAAGTGATGTGGAGCATTTTTCATGTGTCTGTTGGCCATGTGTATGTTTTCTTTGGAGAAGTGTCTGTTCATGTCTTCTGCCCCTTTCTTGAGCGGATTATTTGTTTTCTGGGTGTTGTGTTTGAGAAGTTCTTTATAGATCTTGGATACCAGCCCTTTATCTGTAATGTCATTTGCAAATATCTTCTCTGATTCTGTGAGTTGCCTCTTGGTGTGGTTGACTGTTTGCTTGGTTGTGCAGAAGCTTTTGATCCTGATAAAGACCCCAAAGTTCATTTTTGCTTTTGTTTCCCTTGCCAGAGATGTGTCTTGCAAGACTTTGCTGTGGCCAAGGTGGAAGAGGTTGCTGCCTGTGTTCTCCTCTAGGATTTTGATGGATTCCTGTCTCACATTGAGGTCTTTCATACATTATTTTATTTTTTCACTGTTCCAAGATTCACGGTTTATGCATCACGCCCAGTGCTCCGTGCAATACATGCCGTCTTAATACCCACCACCAGATTCACCCAACCCCCACACCCTCCCCTCCAAAACCCTCACTTTATTTCTCAGAGCCCACAGTCTGTCATGGTTTATCTCCACCTCCAATTTCCCCCAACTCCCTTCTCCTCTCTTTCTCCTAATGTCCTCCATGTTATTCCTTATGCTCCACAGGTATGTGAAACCATATGATAATTGACTTTCTCTGCTTGGCTTATTTCACTCAGCATAATCTCTTCCAGTCCCATCCATGTTGACACAAAACTTGGGTATTCATCCTTTCTGACGGAGGCATAATACTCCGTTGTACATATGGATCACATCTTCTTATCCATTCATCTGTTGAAGGACATTTTGGCTCTTTCCACAGTTTTGTGACTGTGGCCATTGCTGCTAAGTACATTGGGGTACAGATGGCCCTTCTTTTCACTATCTATATCTTGGGGGTAAATACCCAGCAGTGAAATTACAGGGTCTTTCATCCATTTTGAGTTATCTTTGTGTATGGAGTCAGTGAACGGTCCAGTTTCATTCTTCTGCATGTGGCTGTCCAATGTTCCCAGTACCATTTGTTGAAGAGATTGTCTTTTTTCCATTGACGATTCTTTCCTGCCTTGCTGAAGATTAGCTGACCATAGAGTTGAGGATCCATTTCTGGGTTCTCTATTCTGTTCCATTGGTCTATGTGTCTGTTTTTGTGCCAGTACCATATGTCTTGATGATCACACCTTTGTAATGGAGTTTGAGGGTGGGAATGTGTTGCCCCCAGCTTTGGTTTTCCTTTTCAACATTCTCCCAGCGATTTGGGGTCTTTTCTGGTTCCATATCAATTTTAGGATTGTTTGTTCCAGCTCCATGAAAAAGTCAATGGTATTTTGATAGGGATGGCATTGAAAATGTAGATTGCTCAGGGCATCATAGACATTTTCACAATGTTTATTCTTCCAATCCATGAGCATGGAATGCTTTTCCATCTCGTGTATCTTCCCCTCCATTTCTGTCTTAAGTGTTCTGTAGTTTCTAGAGTATAGATCCTTTTCCTCTTTGGTGAGGTTTATTCCAAGGTATCTTACAGGTTTTGGTGCTATGATACATGGAATTAATTCCTTAATTTCTCTTTCTGCAGTCTTATTGTTAGTGTGTAGAAATGCAAGCGATTTCTGTGCCTTGATTTTGTATCCTGCCATGTTGTTGAATTTCTGTATGAGTTCTAGTCATTTGGAGGTGGAGTCTGTTGGGTAAAATATCATGTTTTCTGTGAGGAGAGAACTTCTTTGCCAAGTTGAATGCCTTTTATTTCTTTTTGTTGTCTGATTGCTGAGGCTAGGACTTCTAGTACTGCGTTGAACAATAGTGGTGAGAGTGGCATCCCTGTTGTGTTCCTGACCTTAAGGGAAAAGCTCTCATTTTATCCCCATTGAGAATGATATTTTCCACGGAGTTTTCATAATGATTTTTATGATATTGAGGTATGTTTCCTCTATCCCTACACATGGAAGAGTTTTCATCAAGAAACCATGCTGTATTTTGCCAAGTGTTTTCTCTGCATCAGTAGAGAAGGTCATATGGTTCTTGTTCCCTCTCTTGTTACTGTGCTCTATCACACTGATAGATTTGCAGATTCTGAACCACCCTTGCCGCCCAGCATAACTCTCACTGGTCCTGGTGAATCATCCTTTTAACGGACTGTTGGATCCTATTGGCTAGGATCTTGTCAAGTATTTTGGCATCCGTGTTCATCGGGGATCTTGGTCTGAAATTCTTCTTTTGGATGGGTTGCCTGGTTTTTGGATCAGGTAATTCTGGTCTCATAGGATGAGTTTGGAATTTTTCCTTCTATTTCTATTTTTTGAAAGAGCTTCAGTAGAATATATATTATTTTGTCTTTAAATGTTTGGTAGAATTCCCCTGGGAAGTCATGTGGCCCTAACTTCTTGTTTTTCGGGAGGCTTTTGATTACTGTTTCAATTTCCATGCTCGTTATTTGTCTAGTCAGATGATCTATATCTTCCTGTTTCACTCTTGGTAGCTTGTACGTTTCTAGAAATGTATCCATTTCTTCCTGATTGCTTAATTTGTTGTCATATAGTTGCTGGTGATAATTCCGTGTAATTGTTTCTATTTCCTTGGAGTTAGTCATGATCTCTTCCATTTCATTTATGATTTTATTGATTTGCATCCTTCCCTTTTTCTTTTGAATAAGTCTGGCCAGAGGTTTATTGATCTTACCAATTCTTTCAAAGTACCGGCTTCTAGTTTCGTTGATCTCTTTTACTGTTTTTCAGGTTTCTGTTTCATTGATTTCTGTGCTGATCTTTATTATTTCTCTTCTCCTCTTTGGTTTAGGTCTTATTTTCTGTTCTTTTGCTAGGATCTTTAGGTGTAAGCTTAGCGTGTGCGTTTGGGATTTTTCTAATTTTTTGAGAGAGTCTTAGATGGCTATGTATTTCCCTTTTAGTACTGCCTTTGTTGTATCCCATAGGTTTTGAATGGATGTTCTTTTATTTTCATTGGTTTCTATGAGCTGTTTAAGTTATTCTTCGATTTCTTGGTTGACCCAATCATTCTTGAGCAGAATGTTCTTTAACTTCTCAGTGTTTGAGTTCCTTCCTAAGTTCTTCCTGTGTTTGAGTTCCAGTTTCACAGAATTTTGGTCTGAAAATAGGCAGGCAATCATCTCAATCTTTTGGTATCAGTTGAGGCCTGATTTGTGACCCAGTATGTGGTCTGTTCTGGAGAAAGCTCCATGTGAATTTGAGAAGAATGAGTATTCTGTTTTTTTTTTTTTTTTTTTTTTTTTTAAGGTGGAATGGTCTGTATGTGTCTGGGAAATCTATCTGGTCCAATGTGTCATTCAAAGCTCTTGGTTTTTTGTTGATCTTCTGCTTAGATGATCTGTCTATTGCTGAGAGTAGAATGTTGAGGTCTCCTAATATTTATATATTACTATCAATATGATTCTTTATTTTGGTTAAAGATGGTTTATGTAGTTGGCTGCTTACATGTTGGGGGCACCGATATTTACAATTGTTAGGTCTTCTTTTTAGATAGACCTTTTAATTATGATATAGTGTCCTTCTGTATCTCTTACTACAGACTTTAGTTTGAAATTTAATTTGTCTGATATAAGAATTGCTACCCAAGCATTCTTTTGAGGTCTGTTGGCATGAGAAATGGTTCTCCATCCCCTCACTTTCAGTCTGGTTGTGTCTTCATGTTCAAAATGAGTCTCTTGTAGACAGCATATGGATGAGTCCTGTCTTTTTTTTTTTTTAAATTTGACGGACAGAGATCACAAGCAGGCAGAGAAGCATGCAGAGAGAGAGAGGAGGAAGCAGGCTCCCTGCTGAGAAGAGAGCCCGATGCGGGGCTCGATCCCAGGACCCTGGGATCATGAACTGAGCTGAAGGCAGAGGCTTTAACCCACTGAGCCACCCAGGCGCCCCTATAAACTAATTTGATTTTCTATGTACACCCTCATATTATCTGTGAATAGTCAGAATTATCCCCTCAATTCTTATTCTTTTTGTTTCTCTTGCCTTATAGTACTTGGTAGATTCTCCAATGCAATGTTGATTGGAGTAGCATCCTTTGAAGTTTTTCTTTTTTTTTTTTAAAGATTTTTTATGTGATAGATAGAGATTACAAGTAGGCAGAGAGGCAGGCAGAGAGGGAGGAGGTGGGGAAGCAGGCCCCCTGCTGTGCAGAGAACCTGATTTGGGGCTTGATCCCAGGACCCTGAGATCATGACCTGAGCTGAAGGCAGAGGCTTAACCCACTGAGCCACCCAGGTGCCCCTCACTTGAAGATTAAAAAAAAAAAAAGATTTTATTTATTTATTTGACAGACAGAGATCATAAGTAGGCAGAGAGGCAGGCAGAGAGAGAGGAGGAAGCAGGCTCCCTGCCAAGTAGAGAGCCCGATGTGGGGTTTGATCCCAGGACCCTGAGATCATGACCTGAACCGAAGGCAGAAGCTTTAACCCACTGAGCCACCCAGGTGCCCCTCACTTGAAGATTTTAATATACCTTTCTCCATATCTGACAGAAAAGTAGACAAAACATTGGTAACTAATGTGATGTAATTGGCATATATGGAACATTACATAGTTAGTGCAGAATACATTATTTTCAAGTGGTCCTAGGATATTTCCCCAAGTAGATGAAATGTTGGGCCATGAAGCAAGTCTACGCAGTTTAAAGCCTGAAATTAACTAGGTGATATTCTTAGACCACAGGGGAATTGAGCCATAGTCGTAATGAAAAGAAACCAGGAAGTCCCTCAATGTTTGAAAATTAAATGTAACTTTGCTGCATATCCTACGGGAGAGAGAGGGAATCACAGGGGAAATCCTCCACCTTTCCTGCCTCCGAGCTCGCAGACAATCCCACTCTGTCTGTGAAGAGCAGTGCGATTAGCTAGACAGGGGTTAAGCCTTAGGTCAGAGTTCTGCCTGCCCCAGCCACACCTGGCAGCCTTGGCCTGTGGTCTCCCCAGAGCCGCCCTTTCTGGTGGCCCTGAGCCAAGTGGGACAACATGGCCGTGTGGAAATGGGAAGCTGCACAGCCCTAGTGATGATGGCGCTATTGTATTGTCCTCACTAGTGCAACAGCACGCTTTCTGAGTGAGATACGGCACAATAGCAGCTTCCTTCTTTAGGGGTTGAAAATCATCTTGGGGTTCATCCATTAGAAATACGGGTTCAACATGGGTTCTTTCTTCTGGAAAAGCAATAGACTGAAATAGCCATCATGGCTTCCTGAGCACCTGTCTGGAGAGCCAGCACACCGGCTCTTTGTGGGATTCTCCCTCGTAAACATCCAAACTATGATGTAGATATTATCAGTCACATTTTCTAGATGGTTAGACAGGGGCTCAGAGATGATTCGAGTCACAGAGGATTTGAGTGTCAGAAAACTAAGTGGGATCCCTAGACTGACTCCAAATTCCTTGTTATTCCATACGTGGTAGTATTTCCCTCTTATCTCTGGTATTCTGGGTCAGGAAACATGTCAGGTCTCAGGATTTTCTTGTGTGGCCAAGTGGAGCAGATTTTGTTGGACTTTTTACCTCTGCCTATCATGATCATTATGATAATTATCTCAGTGGAGGACCTCTGAGTAAGATACCCAATGATTCCTAGGAATAGGGACATTATAATTGATATTATATTCTATATATTATATTCTATATATCATATATCACATATTGTTAATGTAACATTAATATAATCATTATATACTAATCTAGTAATTGTATTTATATAATATATAATATAATATTAAAATGATATTAAGTTGATAAATTAATAATTAAATTTCTATTAAAATGACATTAAAATTACTGAAAGAACTATCTTTCTAAAATTGATTCAGGATCTGGTATTTTCAGAGTCTGCTGTAAGACAGGTCTGAAATAGGGGCCCCTGGGTGGCTCAGTTGTTAGGCGTCTGCCTTCAGCTCAGGTCATGATCCCAGCATCCTGGAATTGAGCCCCATGTCAGGCTCCCTGCTTGGCAGGGCCCTGTTTCTCCCTCTCCCTCTCCCTTTGTCTGTGTTCCCTCTCTCACTGTCAAATAAATAAATAAAATCTTAAAAAAAAAAACAGGTCTGAAGTATTTTTAAAACACAGCTCAGCCGCCTTCTACAAAGTGAGACAATGTTTATAAACATTACTAAAATACTCCCGTACCAACGATTACTTACTTGCCAACCATCGTAGTGTTTATATGGTATGACTATGACTTCCATTAGTCAAAATCTGCAGGGAAAGAACTAAGACGGTGTATCCAAGCTTTAGGGGGGCTTCATGTTTAAGTTAGTGTTGAGACAATGAGCTACTCTGTTTTATTCTGTAGTCCAAGGGAATGGTGCCAGACATCTCTAAGATACTGGGAGGTTCTAAAATTCTGACTTGAAGTTATCTGTGTGCTTCAGAGATGTGGTCAGGAGCAGGGAAGGAGCCCAGTGTCTGTGGCCTGTGTTGACCATGGAACAGGTAACTTCTGTAGGCATCATTTTTATTTCTTGATACTGTTTTTAAAGGTGCTTTTGTATCAAGTTCTTCTCTTTAGTAGTAATTAGAATGAGAGTGGAAATTTCTGTTTTTTACCATCCATGGACCCAGATCCTGGGCTGACAGGGAAGCTATCCTTTAACATTTCACCAAACTCACAATGACTGGGCAAAACCTCAGAGCATGGGCCCTATTTCTGCCCCAAGCCCATGTTGTATATCTGCTTCCAGAAGAAAAAGATAATCCAAAAATGCCATTGCAAGCATAAACAGAAGAAGAAAAATGAAAGAACCTCTCCGGCTCCCATAAGATTAATGTCATACGGTCATGTACATACTGGAAACACAAGAAAAAGTCTGTAACTTTCTAGAATGTGCTTCCTCCTGATGATGTGTAAGTCTGTATGTAAAACAAAACAGAGCGAATATAGAAACCTGCCCTAATGTTCCTCCACCGGAGCACTCCCTTCCTTGTGAAGATTGTGTCTCCCAGGCAGCTGTCTTGCCTTGGTTCTGAATAAATCTCTCTTTTTCTCTAAAATGTTTAAGAAAGCTTGTCCCTTTAGAGTCGATGATATGCTTTCTTTTTAAGTGAAAAACCAGTGTTCCTGGGCCACACCTCCAACAGCGCAGAAGGGCGGCTGTTCTCGTTCATCCTGGAGCTTCCCTGCAGAACCAAGCGTGTGTGTATTTTCCAGCACAAATGGGCTCATCCTAGAAGGATGCTCGGAAGGGCTGAGAAGCACTCTCCACTCCATGGGTGAGACCAGAAGATGAAGCTCCTCCCGCTTAGAGCATTACTTTTTGGGTCTTAAAACTGCGTTGGAAATGGGGGAAACCATTGCATTTCCCAAAGCCCAAGCCTGGGAGGGTCTGAGAGCAGCTGAACTTGCTGGGAGCCAGGAACTCCGCAGACAGGGCCGCGGCAGGAAGGGAAGGGGCCGGGCTCTGGGGTGGTCTGCAGTCCTGGGGGTCCGTGGATGGGGCCGGCTGTCTGAGGGCCCTGCCGGCGACCCGCCAGTGCCTGCAGCGCAGAGCCAGGGGTGGGGGCGAGGAGGCGCAGTGGGGACCACCTGCCATCGTAAGGAGGCGGGTGTAAGGGCAGCCGGGTACAGCCGCCATCCAATGGGCTCGGGGCACAACCCTCCTCGGCCAATTACCGTGTGGGGGGTGGAGCTCCCTCTCTGCGGGCGCCTCTGGAGCTGCGCAGGGCTGCAGAAGGGGGACCAGCCAAGGCGAGCTCTGAGGGACCCTGGCCCGGTGAGTGCGTGCTGTGTGGTGGGGTGGGGTCTGGGGCTAGTGTGCGCCCTGGGTGGGAGGCAGGGTCCTCGAAGGGCACATCAAGTGAGTTCACTGTGGGGACATCTAAGTTTTCTTTTTCCCTTGAAAATTTCTTCTGCCTGATACGCATCTACTGGCCGCATCCCCCGGCCGCATCCCCCAGATCCCTGAACTCCAGGGCGCCCCCTCACCCAAGCTTTTGTGGGATGGGTTGCGGACATTTCAGGGTTTTCCGTGTTCCCCAGGAAGAGTGCATGCAGAGACAGCTCACGGTCCCGAACTTCAGGGGGTGCCCCGTTCCCTGGCACAGTGCAGGTAATGGGCCTTGAGCAGCACCGGAGTTCAGCAGGGTGTCACTTTTTCCCTCAGGCACAGGTGTGGCGCTAACAAGCCCCAGAGCCACCCCGGACTTCAGCATTGTTTCCTGTGTCCCCTGGGAAGGTGGTAATGGGCTGTCAGGGTCTGTCAGGAAGGTCCTCCAGGTTCCTGCCCCCCAGGCACAGGCGTGACGGTAACAAGCCCCAGAGCCACCCCCCCAGCTTCAGCACTGTGCTCCCTGTCCGTGGGGGATGGTGATAATGGTCTGCCAGGATCCTGTGGGAGGATCTTCCAGGTTTCTCTCCCCCCAGGCACCGGCACAGAACCATCCCCAAGATTCATTGTGCCCTTTGTCTCTAAGTTTGGTGGTAATGGCCTCCCCGTGCAGGTCTCAGAGCCCAGGGGTGGGGGTAGGGGGGCGGACCAGACTGGACTCAAGTTGCATAAGGAAGCAATGAGTTGGGTGTTTTTTTGGAAGAGTGACTTCACTTCTCCAAAAAGGACAATGGCTTTGGTTGAACTTAGAGTGAAGCTAATAACTGTTTAAGAAACAGGTTGATGAGGGAGCAGGAGGCTGGCTGAGGACAAAGCAAGAGCTGGCGCCTTGCACCCCCCTCCTTCCATCCGCTCCCCTCCATAGGTGTAGCATCCCTCAGGCACCCCTGACTGCCATAAAATGATAAATAGTTAACTTGCTAAGATCACAATTCTACAAGACAGGAATCTCCCTTGGTTTGCAAATGTCCTTGAGATTTACAAACAAAGAAGTTACCTTATCAATAGCCCAAATTCCAAAGACACAGAACTCAGTTTCTCAAGCCTAATGTCACCCTCCCCTCCATAAAAACCGAAGGAGGTGGAGGTAGAAGGAAAAGTAAATAAAGTTAAATTTCTTCTAAACCTAAATCTCATTAACAAGGATGCTTGATGGCAGGAATGTAACATTCCATCAGGAGACTCTCAATTGTCTTTACTTGATAGTAACTAAGCCTTCAATATCCTGATAGTATTCTTTGCCCCAATAACCCTTTGTCCTCACCTACCCAACTCCTGCGTATATAACCAACCACCCCTCACAACCCGGGGCAGCCGCATCTCCGCCTGCCCACGGGCCCTGTCCCCGTGCTCTAATAAATCACCTTTTGCACCAACGATGTCTTAAGAATTCTTTCTTTAGTCGTCGGCTCCGAACCTCCTCACCCCACCGAACCTGACTTAGGTTCTGGGACTTCATCACAGGTGTGCGTCTCTCCTCCCAGGAATTGGAGCAGGTGTGCCGGCCTTAGGTCAGAGGTGCCTGCTTATCCACACCTGACAGCACTTCTCCACTCTGGCTCCATGAGGCCTGAAGTTTTTGAATCAGCATCTGAGTCAGTCATGCATCTTGTCTCAGGATGTTGGCGTTCCAAGAAGGCAGCAGATACGTTCGTCGCAATGCCATGTTCATGTCCGGATGGGAGGTAGAAGCTCTCTTTCACCCCAAACCTCCTGGGCTTTCTCTTGTCTCCAGTGGAGCCACAAAGTCTCACTAAAGCAGTGGTCAGCAATCTAGAGGGGCTCCAGGGGTCCTGAGTTTCCCCGAAGGGAGCACCTGGCAGGGGATCTTGTTGTCTCTGTTTATTTCTGGCTCACAGAGGTGTTTGGAACATCTCTTTCCTAGGCAATCCCTTGGATTTGAAAGGGAAGATGAGATGGACTCGGTGTGTGTTTGGAACCTAGAATGCATTCCTTCATCGAACAGTGTTGATTCCATGGGTCCTAGGCTGTGGGGAATGGCCGGCATCTACAGTGAGGTGGCTGTTTGTGGTCAGATGCAGACTTTGATGATGTCATTTTTCAAAGGTGAAGTTTCATAATTGATTAGTCTTTTCATCAAAAGAGTTACAATTAGGGTCAAGGGAAGATTAAAAATTATTCAAAGTAGACATTTACCATTTAAAAGGAAAGCTTGACCTTCTAGTTTGACTCAGTGTATTGTCTAGATATTTGGACGTGCTGTATTTTCTCTGCAGTTTCCTTGGTGGTGGAGTCAGAATGATGAGGGAGCAGGAGGCTGGCTGAGGACAAAGCAAGAGCTGGCGCCTTGCAACCCCCCCCCCTTCATCTGCTCCCCTCCATAGGTGTAGCATTCCTCAGGCACCCTTGACTGCCATAAAATGATAAATAGTTAACTTGCTGAGATCACAATCCTGCAAGACAGGAGTCTCCCTTGGTTTGCAAATGCCCTTGAGATTACAACAAAGAAGTTACCTTATCAATAGCCCAATTTCCAAAGACTCAGATCTCAGTTCCTCAAGCCCTAATGTCACCTTCCCCTCCATAAAAACCGAAGGAGGTGGAAGTAGAAGGAAAAGTAAATAAAGTTAAATTTCTTCTAAACCTAAATCTCATTAACAAGGATGCTTGATAGCAGGAATGTAACATTCCACCAGACTTCCAATTGTCTTTACTTGATAGCAACTAAGCCTTCAATATCCTGATAGTATTCTTTGCCCCAATAGCCCTTCTGAACACCCCTTTGTCCTCACCTACCCAACTCCTGTGTATATAACCAACCACCCCTCACAACCCGGGGCAGACGCATCTCCGCCTGCCCACGGGCCCTGTCCCCGTGCTCTAATAAATCACCTTTTGCACCAACGACGTCTTAAGAATTCTTTCTTTAGTCGTCGGCTCCGAACCTCCTCACCCCACCGAACCTGACTTAGGTTCTGGGACTTCATCATTTTTGGCGAGCCAGCCAGGAGGTTTGTGAGTCTTTACATTTGGACTCTGAGCTTCGGTGCAAAATTGGTGAGTACTTTCTCTCCTTTTCCTGTACGCTCATTCCAGGGCTTTTTCAAGGAGTATGGTCTTATTGGAACACTTGCATGTCAATTGCTCAGGCTGTAATCCTCTAGCCCGTGGCTACTCTATGGGGAGGAGAACGTCTGCCTTTTGGCTGTAAGCTAGTACCCTGGCCGGAATGGCAATAAGGCCCAGAAACTTGATGGCCTCTCTTTATTCCTGTTCTTATAGAAAGTTGTCTCTCTTGGGGACGGGACAGCCAACTAAGTCACCAGGACGGCTGCCAATCTTAAGACTCCCGTGTGAGGTTTCCTCCTGATTGATCTAATGTGATCCCCTCCACATGCCCGGTCTAGCCACTTCTGGCCGCGGGACCTCCACTGGGAGCCGGCCGAAACCAGTACCCGATTGAATTAAAGCGCAACCGGGGACCGTTTCCTAGGGAAGTTGGCTGCAAGGACCACATGTGTTGGAATGTCGCATAGACCATGATGGATTTCAGTCTTTTCTGTTTCTCGTCAGTGTCTTCTGCAAACCGCCTAAAGCTATGAAATTGAGTAATTTCCCTTGCCAAAACTTCTCTAGCGTTTTTGTGGGTTAATATGGCAAAACAGTATGCAGTCTTCAGGACAGACAATGGCATGGCACAAGCATTTTAGTCCATTCACCAGGCACCCATCTGTAGCCTAGGATGCGATGGGGAAGTGGAGGGACGCCGGCACCCCTCCAGGGCCTCTTACGGCAGGAATGCCTTCTAGGGAAGGCAGGATGGTGATCAATAGCGTATCTTGAGGGACGCCTCAGGTCGCTTTTGACACCTAAAACCTCTGACATAACCTGTGTGGGACGCTACCCAGGAGTCAGGGGGGATTTGGTAATGGACCTTCTTTACTTTTCTGGAAGCATGGCCTCAGTAGGCTTCCTCAGTTCCCAAGGACTCTACCGTGGGGTGCCTTTTAACCCACTGGAAATAATTTGGATTGCAAAACTTAGGAAAGGACCGAGTTCCTGTAACACTGCATGGCCTCAGTGGGATCTATCAGTTAGATCTCCTCTGCAGGAAGCAGGGCAAATGGACCTAGGATACCTTCACTGCTCATACCTAGGCCTTCATTGCTCTACACCAGGACCCCAGACTAAGGGGCTTTTGTGGAATGTGTTTGCCCAAATGAGTCAGCTGTAAACTTTCTCCTGACATATTCGATGATAATTACATAAATAAGCCTTCTTCTAGTAAACCCAGGTTGCTGGGCCATCCCTAGCAAAGGGGACTCTGGCTTTATTTCTCTGTTTCTCTTAATAGATGTGGGGGCTTCTCCCTCACTCACTTCCCGTGTTAATGGCTATAACTGGAGCCAACTGGGGTTGGTATAACTCGAGACAGAGACCATAAGGAATATTCCCAAGCAGCTGCCGAAACTCTCTCTGTGTTCTCTGGCCTGACTTGGACTGCCTAATCCCTTCCCCCTTGCTGGTGGGAAAGCATGGCGTCTGCTCTTCTGTTGGGGCTTGTGAGCTCTAAAACCGGGAATCTTTTCTCTGCCTCCTGGCAGCGCTTTGTTTCTTCTGTTTCCCCCTTATTGTGTTTCTGTACCAACGCGCGTGCAGCCTGCATGACTGGCCTCTAGATCATGCACCATGGCTCCTTCTCTCTTCACTGTCAAGGAGCAAGAAGAGTACCCCCTGGACCTAACACACCCACTCCAGATCTTCCCACGCATGTCTCAGGTAAACATTCAAAGTGGAGTGGGCCCAGGTGGAACGTAAATCAGTATTGGAACTAAGTTAAGTTTGTTGGTTTAATTAAGATAGATGCATCTTTGAAGTTAACAGCAGTAAATGTGAAGCTTTATTCTATCGAAGTTTACTAAAGGTCAAATAAGCTCATGTTATTTGTTAAAATTTGTTAGCAAAGAAATGACGAAACTGATGGTTAATTGTTGTCTCAAAGTTCTAATGGGTAATTGCTGAAGTAACTTTCAAAGTCTTTGGTAACCTGAAAGTTTTTTAAAATTTTGCTTGGATGACAAATGGAATTAACCGGGGCAGCCGCATCTCTGCCTGCCCACGGGCCCTGTCCCCGTGCTCTAATAAATCACCTTTTGCACCAACGACGTCTTAAGAATTCTTTCTTTAGTCGTCGGCTCCGAACCTCCTCACCCCACCGAACCTGACTTAGGTTCTGGGACTTCATCAAGAAGGAGAGGCTTTGGGAATTCTCCTGGATAGAGGCACGCTGGTGGCTTCAAGGGGCTTGGCAGAGGTCAGGAGCCCTGGGGTGAGTTCTGGAACTGTTTGCCTGATGCTGGGTGAGTCAGTTGTCCCACAGAGTTTCTGTTTCCTCCTTAAGAAGTTGCTGGCAGGTAGCATCTATGGAAAGGCTTTTTACACAGAAACTATTCTACATAATGAAGAGCAAATAAAGCGAGGTGATTTGGGCTTTATGGTTCTGTAAATAATAGTTTTAAAACCCCCTGTCATAGGCTATGGTATTTCGTTGCACAGGGAGTTCTCAGGAAGCTGCAGTGAAAGATTCAGGTCTCAGAGCAGGTTCACTGAAAAGAAATAAAAATAAATAAATAAAAACTAAAAAAAAATAAAGTAAAGCACAGCCTCAGAGCTGTAACAGGGCACAGTGCCCCCTTGGTGAGGGGGAGAAATGGAGGAGGAGTGTAGGTTATTGAGTAGTTCGGGGAGTGACTCGTTGTGCTCCCAGAGAAAATCTCCCCTCCCTGGGGGGGCGGGTGGCTGCTCACCTGGTGGCCCGTCCTGGGCCCTGAAACCTGACCCAGTGAGTCCCTCGTGACTAGAACTGGGGAATTTATGAAGAAAACAGAATGAACCCTGGAGGGCGCCTGCATCCTGTGCACTCAGACAACTCCATGGAGCAAAGGAACCCATTGCCGGTGAGGCGTGTCAGGATCCCTGACGGTCTGGACTTTGCTTCCTGCGAAGAGGTTGTGTCTTCATCCTCATCTGAACCAGAGCCGTGTTGTCTGGTTACGGAGACCCAGACCTTTACGTGACCACGTCATCTTTATTCTTGTTATTTTAAGCAATATAGACATTGGCTTCGAGATCCAAATACCAGAAGGAGAAACACAAGGTCAGACATCTATGAGGACTGAACTTGTGGCCCCTCTCACGAGTATGGGCAGTGCGGGGCGGCCCGCCGCGGGGTTCTACTTGGATAGAAGTGAGCTGTGCACGCGGAGCGCTTCCTTCTCTCTTCTCCCTCCTTCTCTGAGGGGAAAGCGGAGTGGTGTCTGGGGCTTGGTTTCTGATTTGAAGAAACGGGACACTCGAGATTTGAGAGCCGTGCTCCTGCGGGCGTGCTGCTGCGTGCCCAGTGAGTGAGGGTCTGACGCCGGGACTCGGAAGTGTTGGTGTTCAGGGAGGATGCGGCGAGTTTCCCGCACACACAGCCGCTCGGCTGCTCTGCCTAAAGGGACCCGTTCCTGCCTTTTGAAGGGCAGCCTGAAGGTGGCTCGAAGCCCTCGGGCACTGGAGGAATGCTCTGGGAGGGACCCCTGGGCGGGCCAGTGTGGACAAGCCCAGGGGGTTCCAGAGCTGACGACGAGCACGTTTCCGAGGCTGGAGACGGCTTCTCTGCGAGCAGCGCTGCGCCGGGGAGGAGAGCCGTCTCCGGGTGTCGGGAGTCACCGAGTCCGCAGGCGTGGGCCTGGCCGGGGGGTCGGGAGCCATGGTGGTGGCCTTCGCTCTGGACGCGCAGGCCAGGTTGCTCCAGGGACGGGGCTCTGCTCCCAGCCAGCCCTCCTGCGGCAGACGGATAGGAAACGGGCTTCCTGTCGGCGTCTCCTGTGCTCATCTCAGCAGGGCGCTCGGTGGGAAGCAGCCCACAGGCAACTGGGAGAAAGGAGGAATTGAGGTAACTCCCAGCTCTTCTGGGTTGTTCTGAGCCAGGTGAAGGAGCAGGTTTCCGGGGAAGGAGATCATCTGTGTTCCGTCTGCCTGGGAAGGCGCCTGTCTCAGTGGACTTGCTGGTGTTTGTGTCCAGAACTCTGAACTTCTACACCCTCAACAAGCTTCTTTCTTTCTTTCCTTTTTTAAATGTAATTCAATTTTTTAGTGTTCCAAGATTCATTGTTTATATACCACATCCAGTGCTCCATGCAATCCGTACCCTCCATAACACCCACCACTAGGATCAACTATCCCCTCTACCCACTCCCCTCCAAAACCCTCAGTTTTTTCCTCAGAGTCCACAGTATCTCATGGTTCATCTCCCCCTCTGTTTCCCCCCCCCCCATTCACTTTTCCTTTCATTTTCCTAATGTCCTCCATGATATTCCTTATGCTCCACAAGTAAGTGAAACCATATGATAATTGACTTTCTCTGCTTGACTTATTTCACTCAGCATAATCTCCTCCAGTCCTGTCCATGTTGACACAAAAGTTGGGTATTCCTCCTTTCTGAGGGAGGCATCATACTTCATTGTACATATGGACCACATCTTCTTCATCCATTCGTCTGCCAAAGGGCATTTTGGCTCTTTCCACAGTTTGGCAACTGTGGCCATTGGTGCTATGAACATTGGGGGACATATGGCCCTTCCTTTCACTCCATCTGTATCTTTGGTGTAAATACCCAGTAATGCAATAGCAGGGTCATAGGGAAGTTCTATTTTTAATTTCTTAAGGAATCTCCACACTGTTTTCCAAAGTGGCTGCACCAACTTGCATTCCCACCAACAATGTTAAGTGGGTTCCCCTTTATCCACATCCTCTCTAGCACTTGTTGTTTCTTGTCTTGTTAATTTTGGCCATTCTAACTGGTATAAGGTGGTATCTCAATGTGGTTTTGATTTGAATTTCCCTGATGGCTAATGATGAAAATTTTTTCATGTGTCTGTTAGCCATTTGTATGTCTTCTTTGGAGAAGTGTCTGTTCCTGTCTTCTGCCCATTTTTTGACATGATTATCTGTTTTTTGGGTGTTGAGTTTGAGAAGTTCTATATTGATCTTGGATACCAGCCCTTTATCTGTAATTTCATTTACAAATATCTTCTCCCATTCTGCGAGTTGTCTCTTTGTTTTCTTAACTGTTTCCTTAGCTGTGCAAAAGCTTGAGGAACTTCTTTTGGAAGTTCCAATAGTTCATTTTTGCCTTTTTTCCCTTGCTTTTGAAGGAATGTCTAGCAAGAAGTTGCTGTGGCTGAGGTCACAGAGGCTACTGCTTGTGTTCTCCTCTAGGATGGATTCCCATCTCACATTGAGGTCTTTCATCCAATTTGAGTTTATCTTTGTGTATGGAGTCAGAGAATGGTCCAGTTTCATTTTTCTGCATGTGGCTGTCCAATTTTCCCAGCACCACTTATTGAAGAGACTGTCTTTTTTCCATGGACTATTCTTTCCTGCCTTGCTGCAGGTGAGTTGACCATAGAGTTGAGGGTCCATTTCTGGGTTCTTTATTCTATTCCATTGGTCTATGTGTCAGTTTTTGTGCCAGGACCATATTGTCTTGATGATCACAGCTTTGTAATAGTGCTTGATGTTGGCAACATGTTGCACCCAGCTTTGGTTTTCTTTTTTCAACGTTCCCCTGGTGATTTGGGGTCTTTTCTGGTTCCATATCAATTTTAGGATTGTTTGTTCCAGCTCCATGAAAAATGTCAATGGTATTTTGACCGGGATGGCATTGAAAGTGTAGATTGCCCTGGGAAGCATAGACATTTTCACACTGTTTATTCTGACCCATGAGCATGGAATGCTTTTCCATCATTTTGTGTCTTCTTCAATTTCTTTCATGAGTGTTCTTTAGTTCTTCAAGTACAGATCCTTTACCTCCTTGGTTAGGTTTATTCCAAGTTATCTTATGGTTCTTGGTGCCATAGTATATGGAATCAATTCTCTAATTTCTCTTTCTATATTTTCATTGTTTATGTTTACTAAATCAGCTGATTTCTGTGCATTGATTCTGTATCCTGTCACATTACTGAATTGCTGTATGAGTTCTAGTAGTTTGGGGGTGGAGTCTCTTGGGTTTTTCATATAAAGTATCATGTCATCTCTGAAGAGAGAGAGTTTGACTTCTTCTTTGCCAATTTGATACCTTTTATTTCTTTTTATTTTCTGATTGCTGTCGCTGGGACTTCTAGTACTATATTGAACAACAGTGGTGAGAGTGGGCATCCTTGTCATGTTCCTGATCTCAAAGGGAAGGCTGTTAGCTTTTCTCCATTGAGAATGATATTCACTGTGGGTTTTTCATAGATAGATTTTATGAGGTTGAGGAACGTTACCTCTATCCCTATACTATGAAGAGGTTTAAAAAAATTATTTATTTATTTGATGGAGATCACAAGTAGGCAGAAAGGCAGGCAGAGAGAGAGGAGAAAATTGGCTCCTTGTGGAGCAGAGAGCCTGATGTGGGGCTCGTCAGTTAGATGGATTCCTAAGTATCTTACAATTTGTTGTGAAATTACACATAGGATGGACTCCTTAATTTCTCCTGATCTCATTGTTGCTCTAGACAACTGCAAGTGATTTCTGTGCATTGATTTTATATTCTGCCACTTTATGGAATTCCTGGATGAGTTCTTGCAGTTTTGGGGGTTGAGTCTTTTGGGTTTTCCACAGAAAGTCTCCTACTGTCTGCAAAGCGTGAGCGTTTGAATTCTTCTTTGCCGATTCAGATGCCTTTTGTTTCCTTTTGTTGTCTGATGGTTGAGTCTAGGAATCCTAGAACTACGCTGAACAATAGTGATGAGAATGAGCATCCCTGTCGTGTTCCTGAACTGAAGGGAAAAGCTCTCAGTTTTTCCCCCATTGGGAATGCTATTCGTTGTGGGCTTCCCATCAATGACCTTTATGATGTGGAGGTATGTACCCTCTATCCTTACATACTGAAGAGTTTTGATCAAGAAAGGATGCTTTAATTTGCCAAATGTTTTTTTTTTTTTTGCATCTATTGAGAGGATCCTATGGTTCTTGTTCTTTCGTCTATTAAGGTAGTGGATTCCATGCATTGATTTGTGGTTGTCGAACCACCCTCGCAGCCCAGGCATAAATTTGATTTGGTCACGGGGAATCATCCTTTTAATGGGCTTTTGGATCCTATTGGTTATTATGTTGGTGAGAATTTTTGCATCCATATACATCAAGGATAGTGGTTTGTAATTCTCCTTTTGGGTGGGGCCTTTGTCTGGTTTTGGGATCAAGGTAATGCTGGACTTGAAAAGGGTTGGTTCTTTTCCCTCCATTTCTATTTTTTGGGAGTTTCAGAAGAATAGGTGTGAAATCTTCTTTAAATGTTTGGTAGAATTCCTCTGGGAAGCCATCTGGAGCTGGGCTCTTGTTTCCTGTGGGATTTTGATACTGCTTCAATTTCGTTGCTGGTTATGGGTCTCCTCAGGTTTCCTTTTCTTCCCAGTTCAGTTTTGATAGTTTCTATGTTTGTGGGAATGCATCCATTTCTTGGAGACTGCCTGATTTGTTGACATAGACTTTCCATCCTATGTTCTTTTAATCGTTTGTATTTGTTTAGTGTTGGGTGTGATCTCTCCTTGGTTCATGATTTTATTGATTTGGGTCCTTTCTCTTTCTTTTTGGAGATGTCTGGCCAGGGTTGTATCAATGTTGCTAATTCTTTCAAAGAAACATCTCCTAGTTCCATTGATTTGTTCTACTGTTCTTTTGGTTTCTACTTCATTGATTTCTGCTCTAATCTTTATTATTTCTGTTCTCCTTCTGGGTGTAGGTTTGATATGCTCCTCTTCCTCCAGCTCCTTTAGGTGTAGGGTTAGGTTGTGTATTTGAGACCTTGCTTGGTTCTTGAGAAAGGCTTGTAGTGTGATATACTTCCCTCTTAGGACCACCTTTGCTGCATCCCAAAGATATTGAATGGTTGTGTTTTCATTCCCTTGTATTTCCATGAATTTTAAAAATTCATTATGAATTGACTGGTTGACCCATTCATTCTTTCAGGATGCTCTCTGGCCTGCATGTATTTGAGTTGTTTCCACCTTTCCTCTTCCGATCGAGTTCCATTTTCAAAGCATCGTGGTCTGCAAATATGCAGGGGATGATCCCAGTCTTTTGGGATGAGAGTGAACATGGCAGCTTCCCAATCTCTCACCCTGGAACTGAGAGCTCGGGCCCCACTCCTCAGTGCGCCCTCACAGAAAAGCGGTCAAATCTTCATGTCTCCCTGGTCTCTGTCCACACTCCGTGCTCACTGGACCTGAGACCAGGTATATCTGTCTCTGGCACATGACCCTGTTTGGAGTCTCAAAGCCAGCAGACGCCTACTGCATGCTTAGACACCACTCCTCCTGGGGGAGAGGGGGCTCTCCCCAGGTGTGCCGCTTCTTGGGCCCCTTCTCACAGAGCAGTGGCAAGACTGTGCCATGGATCACAGTTGATGGCAGCCTCCAGCTTAGAGCCCGCTCCTGGGCTTACTCTTTGCAGCTCACTTGGGAGCTCTGCTGCCCTCAAGCACCCCTGGTCTTCCTGGGACCGCAAGGATCCTGAGATCACACTGTCCCATTGAGAGTTCCAACCCTGCCCAGCGGCTAGAGCGACTTCTAAAAGCTCACCAGAGCAGACTTCTAAAAGCTCTGGTTTTGTGCTCTGCTGCCCCTAGCCCTGGCAGTAGCCGGCGGACAGAGGCTCCTCCCTGCAGGGTTTATCTTCCCAACTATCAGCTTAGACTCACTCCGCTGTACGTCCTACCTTGTGGAAAGTGGTTGCTTTTCCATTTGTAGAGTTGCTGGCATTCTTTTATAGGCTCTCGCTTGAATTTGCAGATGTTCAGAATGGTTTGATGGCTATCTAGCTAAATTCCTTGTGCCGGATGAAATGAAGGTCTGTTACTCCTCCGCCGTCTCGGACTCTCTCTCTCCTTCTTTCTCCAGAGTGCTTTGGGTGTTCGGGGTCTTTGGTGATTCCATATAAATTTTAGGACTGTCTTTTATTTCTCTGAATAATGCCATCGTAATTCAGGTAGGGATTTCATCCCAAGTGTAGATTGTGTTCGGTATGGTGCAGATGTGAACATTATTAACTCTTCCAGTTAATGAGCATGGCGTATGCTTGCATTTATTTGTGTTGTCTTCCAAACCTTTGGCCCATACATTCACCTACCACTACGCACACATTTTCCTTCCTTTTTTGCCATGTGTTCAGGATAGCAGGTCTTCCTCATTCTTGATTACTTTTATTCCTAGGTTATTTTTTGCATGGTGCAATTGTCAATAGCATTGCTTTCTTAATTTCTCTTTGTGAAAGTTGGTCATCAGTAAACAGAAATATAAGTTGGGGCACGTGGGTGGCTCAGTCAGTCAAGTGTTTTCCTTCAGGTCATGTCACGATCCTGGGTTTCTGGGAATGATCCAGCACTGGCTCCCTGCTCAGCAGGGAGTCTCCTTTTCCCCCACCCTCTTCTGCTCCCTTGCTATGCATACTCTCTCTCTGTCAAATTAATACAAAAGAAAGAAATGTAATTAGTCTCTGTATATTGACTTTGTATACTGTGGCTTTACTGAATTTGTTTATTGTAACAGTTTTGGGGTTTTTTTTTGTGGACTCTTTAGGGATTTCTGCATATGGTATCATGTCATCTGCAAATAGTGACCATCTTTTCCTATTTCGATTTTTTTTTTCGTCTAAATGGTTTGGCTAGGGCTTTCAGTATGATGATTGAAAGTGGTGAGATGGGCATCTTTATCGTGTTCTTGCTGGTAGTGGGAAAGTTTTCAGCATTTTACCATCGAGTATAACGTCAGCTGTGGGCTTTTCATATAGGCCTTTGTTTGGTGGAGGTTTGTTCCCTCAGTACCCGGATGGTTTAGAGTCTCTATCATAAATGCGTATTGAATCGTGTCAAGTGTCTTTCTGCTCTATTGTAACAGTCCTAGGATCTTTATCTTTTATTTTGTTAAGGTGATGCATGCTATTGGTGGATGTGCAGGTGCGGAGTCATCCCTGTGTCCCTGCAATAAATCCCACTGGATCGTGTTGTGTGATTCTCCTGATGGGTTGTTGAATTAATGTTGCCGATAACTTGTTGAGGATTTTTGCATCTCTGTTCATTGGGGATAGTGGCCTTTCCTTTTCTTGTAGCGTCCTTGTCTTGTTTTGGTAGCAGGGTAGTGCTGCCTTCATAAAGTGAGTTTGAACGTATGCCCTTCTCTCCTTTTTTTTTTTTTAAGATTTTGTTTATTTATTTGACACAGAGAGATCACAAGTAGGCAGAGAGGCAGGCAGAGAGAGAGGGGGAAGCAGGCTCCCTGCTGAGCAGAGAGCCCGATGCGGGACTCCATCTCAGGACCCTGAGATCATGACCAGAGCCAAAGGCAAAGGCTTATCCCACTGAACCCCCCAGTTGCTCCTCTTCTCTCCTTTTTAAAAAAGCAGTTTGGGAAGGGTTGGTATTAATTCTTCTACCATCTGGCTAAAATCCTCAGTGAAACTGTCTGGTCTTGGGCATTTGTTTCCTGAGAGGACTTGATTATTGAATCAATCTTTTTACCAGTGATCAGTCTGTTCAGAATTTTTTTTTTCCTTCATGGTTCATTCTAGGTTGTTAGGAATTTATCCATTTCTTCTATGTTGTCCAAGGTATTAGCCTCTATGTACTCAGTACTCTCTAGTGATCCTTTGTATTTTTGGTTATTCATTGTAATAGCTCATGTTTCTATACTTTTTTAAAGTTTTTCACATTTTTAATTTAAATTCAGTTAGCCAAGGTAGTTTTTGACATAATGGTCAATGATTCATTAGTTGCATATAAACCTAGGGCTCATCATCACGTGTCCCCTCCTTAATATGCATCACCCAACTACCCTCTCTCCTAACTTAACTCTCCTCCAGTTTGTTTCCTATGATTAAGAGTCTCTCATGGTTCGTCTCCCTCTCTGACTTCTTCCCATTCAGTTTTCCCTCCCTTCCTCTGTGCTCCTCCATGCTAGTCCTTGCATTCCACATGTGAGTGACACAGTATGATTATTGTCATTCTCCGCTTGACTAATTTCACTTAGCATAACCTCTTCTAGTTCTGTCCATGTTGATGCAAATGGTAGGGATGCATCCCCTCTGATGACTGAAGACTATTCTTTGGTATGCATGGACCACATCTTCTTTGTCCATCCTCTCTTGAAGGACATCTCAGCTCCTCCCACAGTTTGGCTATTGTGGACATTGCTGCTATGAACTTGGGGAGCATGTGACCCTTCTTTTCACTGAATTTGTATCTTTGGGGTAATTACCCAGGAGTGCAATTGGAGGGTTGTAGGGAAGCTCTATTTTTTTTTTAAAGATTTTATTTATTTGACAGTGAGAGATCAAACACAAGCAGGGGGAGTGAGAGAAGGAGAACAGAGAGCTGAGCAGAGAGCCTGATGCAGGGCTCGATCCCAGAACCCTGGGATCATGACCTGAGCCGAAGGCAGATGCTTAACAACTGAGCCACCCAGGTGCCCTGCAGCTCTATTTTTAACTTTCTGAGGCACCTCCATGCTGTCTTCCAAAGTGACTGTGTCAGCTTGCTTTCCCACCAACCGTCTAAGAGGGTTCCTTATTCTCCATATCCTTGCCAACAGTTGTTGTTTCCTGTCTTGTTAATTTTAGCCATTCTGACTGTTAGAAGGCGGTATCTCATTGTGGTTTTGAATTCCCTGATGACAAGTGATGTGGAGCGTTTTTTCATTGTCTGTTTGCCATTTACGGGTCTTCCTTGGAGAAGTGTCTCCTCCTGTCCTCTGCCCATTTACTGAGTGGATTCTTTGTTTCTTGAGTGTTGAGTTTGAGCAGTTCTTTGTAGATCTTGGATACCAGACCTTGTATCTGTCATGCCATTTGCAAATATCTTCTCCCATTCTGTAGGTTGCCTTGTAGTTTTGTTAATTGTTTCCTTTGCTGTGCAAAAGATTTTTACCTTGATGGAGTCCCAGAAGTTCATTTTTGCTTATGTTTCCCTGTCCTTTAGGGTCATGTCTTGCAAGAAGTTGCAGTGCCCAAGGTCAAAGTGGTTGTTGTCTGTGTTCTCCTCTAGGATTTTGATGTGAGACAGGAATCAATTATCTTTCTTTGCTGATTGTATTGGAGCCCTCTCTCTTTCTTGGTGAGTCTAGGTAAAAGTTTGTCAGTTTGGTTTATCTTTCCAAAAAAGGCAGTTCGTATTTTCGTTGATATTTTGTCTTTTTAGTCTCCATTGGATTTATTTCCACTTTCCATTTTGTTATTCCCTTCTATCTACTGATTTGGGGCTGTGTTTGTTTTATTTTTCCCATTTCTTTCCTATATATATTAGGTTGGTTACTGAGGAGCTTTCAGGTGGATTGATGAGGAACTGAATTTCTATGAACTTCCCCCTTAGAGCTACTTTGGCTGCACCCCATAACTTTTCATAGATTCTCTTTTTCATTTGTCTCATAGTACTTTCATATTTTCTTTTGATTTCTTATTTGGCTATTGGTTGTTCACTAGCATGTTGTTGAATTTCCACATATTTCTGACTGTCCCATTTTCTTCTTGTGACTTGTACTTCTTGTGATTTCTACTTTCATACTCCTGTGGTTGGACAAGATTTGAACCAGAGCGTGAAGGGAGCTTTCAGTTTAAAGGTTACTTTGCTGGTGTATTTTCTGAGGGCAGACCATGACGTCTATGGGGACAGGGTTTGTGAGACTGGGGCAGGGGTGGTTAGCTCTTGTTAGATTACTGATTACTACCATGCAGGCTGTGTCCTAACACTGTAGCCCTGATGGACTTGTACTTCCTTAGATACATTTTCTAGGAGGTGGAGGGTGGCCTTCTCTAACAGAAAGGTCCCATATGGGTTCATGGCATGGTCCCAAGTCAGCAACCAGGATGTATGGTAAATTTGGGGACAAGAACACGACTTTCTGTTGGAAGTGACAGAAACAGAGCATGGTGGGTTTCATGGCAATAGTCGAGGTCTCAAGTGACCAACTGGGGGTTGGTGGTGGGTGGGGTAGTGGGGCCTGTGGATCTGTCCCCAGAACCTGTGGAATTGAGGGACACCCTCCTGTGTTGAGTTGTGTGGAGACAGGTAGACAGCAGTCTCTGGCCAGGCACGAGGGTCACACTAGACCACCACCAGAGGGACCGTGTGTGGTGGGAGCCAGTGCTCAGTTTCCATGAAGACTGTCGGGATCTGGTGACTGTGGATCCTGGCAGCAGCACGGGGAGAGGAGGACAGTGGTGCACACTCCCTAGGGTTGGGGTCAGCACTAAACTGGAGTCCACTGACGTGAACTGTGCCTGGCACAGAAGGCGCCCAGTCACTGTAGCTGTGGGCGCTGTGCCTGTGGCACTTTCCTGCCAGGGGCTCCCATGCTGCCACCTCCTGCTTCTCATCATCTTCATGATCATGAGCCTCTGCTCTTGCCCCATGGCCCCCCAGGGTGTTGCCTTCCCCCCAAGTTGCCTTCATCCTCTGCCCTGTGCAACCCGATGCCAGGGTAGCCTTCTCATGAGGCAGCACTGCCAGACCCCTGATGGAACACTTCCATCGGTCCCCTGTGAGGTGAGGACGATGTCCTGCCTGGAAGGAGGCGGCAGGTCCCCAATCAGGAGAGCCACGTCTCCCTTTTCAGCCTGGCCTGCCCGCCTCTCAGTCCTGTTTTGGGAAGCTGTTCCCAGTTCCTGAGATGACAGCTCTGACCTTAATAACAACATTGTTTTCTGTGTCTGCATGCCTTCGTTCATCCATGGCTTGTCTTTCGAACTTCTCAGTGAGTTTTCAGCTGTCCTGCAGGGCTGTCTGCTCAAAGAGGCGATGGCCTGGGAGGGGAGCCTTCGCTGCCACCTCCCTCACCTCCTCCGAGCCCCGGAGCCAACAGTCCCACGAGGGACCTGCTGAGGGATCGAGCCAGCCCATCCTGAGCCCAGGCTGTGTCAGCTATATAGACTGATGTGTGCCAGGGGTGGTGGGCAGCTGGCACGAGCCAGGTGCAGGCAGTTTCTCTTTCTCATGCCTTCTGCCCTCTGAGCTCCCAGAAGAAGCTCAGAGCAGCCTCCGCACCCCACATCTCGAGATCCCTTTACCTGTGCCTCCTGCATTCAGCTGGTGAGCTTGGTGGTTTCCCGTTGCTTCTGTCTCCCATAGCCGCACCCATGGCAGTTTGTGGATCAGGGGAGGGATCGTACCCTTGTCTGTGCTTGACTTGCTTCCTATCTGCACTAGCTTGTCCGCCTTTGTGTCTCCAGTGGATGTGCTTGGAAGCTCGTCCACAGGGAACCTGTTAGCCAGATGGATCCAGGGAACAACCACTGAATTAGTGATCCAGGAGAGAGAACAAACCTGCTCTGAAACCTGTCCCTCACTCTGTGACCACCGCATCCTAAAACAGAAACAGGGGTGCCTGGGTAGCTCAGTGGATTAAAGCCTCTGCCTTTGGCTCAGGTCATGATCCCAGGGTCCTGGGATCAAGCCCGGCATCAGGCTCTCTGCTCCGCGGGGAGCCTGCTTCCTCCTCTCCCTCTGCCTGCCTCTCTGCCTACTTGTGATCTCTGTCTGTCAAATAAATAAAATCTTAAAAAAAAAAGAGAGAGAGAACAGAAACAGTACTAGCTTTCTGGATTATGCCGTGGCTTCTATCTCTGCTTACACACTCTTGAGTGCATAGGTGCTGATCCTGGACGGAAGGGACCGTGGCTCCTGTGGCCTGGGATAATAGGGAAATAATAATAGGGAAGATAGAAGGGAAATAATAGGGATAATAGGGAAAATAGAAGAATTCAGTGAAATTTGAATTCCAGACCGAGATGGAATGAATATTGTTGAGGAAATTCTCCCAAGTAGGGGATATGAATGTTGTGTACCAAAGCTTTTTTGAATAAGTTACCGAAAGAAAAATCTTTTTTGTTGTTTATTTTCATTACAGGCCAGTTAGCATGCAGTGTTGTATGAGTTTCAGGGGTGCAGTCGCGTGGGTCGGTAGCTCTCCGTATCACTCGGGGCTCACCGAGGACAGATGCTCTCAGGCCCCTTCATCTGCCTCACCCGTCCCTCCCGCCGCCGCCCGGCTGCTGACCGTCGGTTTGTTCTCTGTTGTTAAGAATCTGTATTTTGGTTTGTCTCTTTTTTCTCCTTCATTTATGTTTGTTTTTTCTTCTATGCAAGAGTGACGTCCTATGGTATTGTCTTTCTCTGACTAATTTCACTTGGAATACTCCTCTCTACATCCATCCGTGTGCCTGCAAATGGCAAGGTTTCACTCTTTTTCTGGCTGAGTAATATTCCTGTGTCTGTCTGTGTGTGTGTGTGCGTGCGTGTGTGTACACACCTGTCATCTCATTTATCACTTTATCCACAGACACTTGTGTTGCTTCCGTATTGTGTCTTGTAAATAATGTTGCAAGCAACACAGGGGTGCGTGTACGCTTTTGAGTTATTGTTTTCATATGCTTTGGGTAAATGACCAGTAGTGTGGTTGCTGGAGCCCAGGGCAGCTCTGTTTGTAACGTGTGCAGGGCCCTCCATGCTGTTGCCCAGAGTGGCTGCAGCACGTTGCTTTTCCACCAGCAGTGCACGAGGGCTCCCTTTCCCCACATCCCTCCAGCGCCCGCCGTTCCTTGTGCCATGGACGGGAGCATTCTCACGTCTGTGCTAATATCTCATTATACTTCTGACTTGCAATTTCCTGAGCTTGGGTGATGCTGAACTTCTTTTCATGGGACTGTTGGCCATCTGTACTTCTTCTTTGGAGAAATGTCTGTTCATGTATTCGGACTATTTTTTAACTGGATTGTTTGTTTTTTGGTGTTGAGTTGAATCCACTCCACATATTTAGGACATGGTCCCTTCACTGTGCAGGATATTTGCAAATATCTTCTCCCTTTCAGTAGGTTGTCTTGTTATTATTATTAGTTCTTCCTAGTTCTTCTGCTGTGCAGAAAATTTTATTGTGATACAGTTCCAGTAGTTTAGTTTTGCTTATATTTCCTTTGCCTCAGGAGACAGTCTAGAAAAATGTGGCTTTGGTCCATGTCAAGAAGTTACGGTCTGTGCCCTCTTGTAGGATTTTTATGGTTTCAGGTCTCCCATTGAGGTCTTGAAACTGTTCTGAGCTTCTGTGTCTGTATGTAAGGAAGCAGAATAATTGCATTCTTCTGGGCATAGCTGTCCAGTTTTCCCAACTCCGTTTGTTGTAGAGACTTTTCCTTTTCCTTTTCGATATTCTTGCCTGCTTTGTGGAAGACTAATTGGCCACACAATTGCGGTTTATGTCTGAGCTTCTCTCCTGCTCCCCAGGGCGCTGCATGCATTTTTGCGTCAGTGCCATGCTGTTAGGATGGCCACAGCTGTTGTACAACTTGAAATCTGGAATTGTGGTTCCTCCAGCTTTAGTTTCTTCTCAACATTGCATTGGCTCTTCAGTATCTTCAGTGGTTCCGTTCAGATTTTTAGGAGTGTTTGTTGGAGTTCTTTTTGTTTAACTTCAATTCAATGAGCCAACTTACAGTCCATCATTAGTTTCAGATGTACGTTCGATAACAGATCGGACGTGTATGCCGCCCAGTGCTCACTGCATCACGTGCCTTCTTAATGCCCACCGCCCAGTTACACTGTCCCACATCTACCTCCCCTCCAGCAGCCCTCAGTTCGTTTCTGAAATGAAGGCTCTCTCGTGGTTTTTCTCCCTCTCTGATGACTTCTCATATAGTTTTCCCTCCCTTCCCCTCTGGTCCTCTGTGGTGTTTCTCCTATTTCACACATGAGTGAGCCCATGTGCCGATTGTCTTTCTCTGATAGCCTTAGTTCGCTCCACATAGTACCCTCCAGTTCCATCCAGGGGATGTGATGGTTTGTCTTCACCCTCTCTGATAGCTGAATAACATTCTATGGTAGATATGAACCGCATCATCTTTATCCATTCATCTGTCCATGGACATCTGGGCTCTTCCCATAGTTTGGCTAGAGTGGATAATGCTATAATGAACATTAGGGGGCAAATGCCACTTCTTTTCACTCAATCTGTATTTTCTGTAAAGAGAGAGATCAGAAGCAGGTGGGGGGGGGGGAGCAGTCTTTCTCCTGAGCAGAGAGCCCAATGTGGAGCTTGATCCCAGGACCCTGAGATCACAACCTTAGCTGAAGGCAGAGGCTTAACCCTCTGAGCCACCCAGGCACCCCACAATCTGTACCTCTGGGGTAAATACCTAGTAGTGTAATTGCGGGGTCATAGGGTTGCTTTATTTTTAAGTTCTGGAAGAAACTTGATTAACATGTGGCAGCGTGGTGGTACGAGAGTGCATTCCCACCAGCAGTGTAAGACTGTTCCCCTGTCACCATGTCCTCACCAACATCTGTTGTTCCTGCCTCGATAATTTCAGCCATGCCAGCTGTTATAAGGTGGAATCTCACTGTGGTTTGGATTTGTATTTCCCTGATGGCTATTGCTGTGGAGCACTTTTTCATGTGTCACTTGTAAGTCCTTTGGTAGAAAGGTGTGTTCGTGTTTTCACCTATGTCTTCAGCTAAGTTAGGGGTAGTCCCAGGAGCATGGAAGGTGTCATCTGCTTAGTGTGGAGACCTTCAGAGACATCTGAATTGAGGGCTAGAGTTAAGGAGAGTATCAGGCCCAGGCTCTGTGTTCAGTCTGGTATGAAAGTATAATGCGCAGGGATGGTTCGAGATGCCATTCAGATTTCTCCTGCTCTGCATCCTTTCTGCAGTTCCAGAGGGCATGATTTCTGACTTTGTTGTAGGATGAGCCCTTTGCTTTGCTCAGGTGTCCCCATTCCCTGGGGATTTGGAGCCAGGCCTCTGGGTGTGGTCCTTTAAGAAGCCAACCTAGCGTTAGGATTGGAGCCCAGGGTCATGGCAGGTTCAGCCTGGCAGCTGTGTGGCAAGACTCTCAGAGGGCTGAGTTGTGGGCATGGACCAAGGTAAGTGTCAGGCTCCATGTTTGTGTCCGGAGACCACTGAATGTGTGGGTGGCCTCAGGTGGGCAAGCAGATTTCTCCTGCTCTGAATCATTTCCAGAATTCCAAATGCCAGTTTCCTTCTGGGTGGCAGGCAGAGTCCTCTGAAATTGCTCAGGTGATTCCAGTCCCTGGACTGTGGTGCCAGCCCGGTCTCTAGGGAAAGACCCCTTGGAGCTCAACCTAGGGTCAGGTTTGTGGTCAGGTTTAGGGTTAATATTTAGGGTCCTGGGTTAGGGTGAGGGTTTAGGGGCTTGCTAGGGTTAATTTATTTGCCTTTAATACAAGATGTCCATGCTTAAGTGGGACATTTTCTTAGAGTATTTTACAGTGAGTAAAGTTTAGCACGTAACCCAAATAGTTACAGAGAATGAAATGTTTCAAAGCAACACTTAAGAGAATATTTTTTGATATTTATGTTTTATAGTCAAAATAAATAAAAATTGAATTGTTCTGTGACTCTTCTCACAGATGAATTTGCTGGCTCTGTCTTTCTGGTCTTGGCTAAAATCATCTTCTCAGTGGGCTTCCTCAGTGGGCGTCTCTGAATAGGACGGTTCTCTTAGCGCTTAGCCTGCACTCCGTCCTATCGTTGGTTCATTGATTGTATCCCACGCTCTTTGCAAGCTCCCAGGTGGGACTAGAGCTGTCCATCCGCACTGAGTAGATACTCCATGAATATTTATGAACTCAACAAGTATGGCTTTCTTTTCAATAAGAAATATCCATGTTTTATCAATGAATTTGTTACAGTATCAGAATATATCTGGAGAAAGCTACTGCTCCTCGACGGTCCATCTGTCAGGGCTGTGGCTTCACTGTGTCCTGCGACCTGCTGCCCCCACTGGCCGGGATGCTCGTGACCCGTGTGTCAGCTCAGCTTCAAAACGTAGGGGTGAATTCTGTGAAGCTGCTGGGAGGCACTGGGGGGCTTACACTGCTGAACACCACGGCTCATGTGGGGCCAGATGGGACATGAGCAACTCTTCATTCCCTAGATTTTCCATCTTCCTCTACCCTCTGTCAGCATGTGGTTTCTCTACAACCGTGTCTGCAGACAAACTCTGAGATGGCCTATGGCTTGGGACTCCACTGACATCCCAGAGTCTCGTTACAACCAGTGTCAGAGGTTTCTGTGGCCCTGACATGACCCTTGTTCCCAGAGAGGCCCCATGAAGAGTCCCACGTGAGTTGAGGAGTGCAGGGAAGATCAATGCGTGATCGCGGCTCCAGCTGAAGCCGCTCTGGGGGATCCCGCTGGAGGCCGTCTCCAGGCTCAGTCTGGCTCCTCCGCTGATGTCCAGTACGACCCAGGAGAGTCATGTCATCGAACTTTGAGGCTTATTATTCCTAAAACAAGGAAATGTTTTTAGATGAATTGATTCATGCAAGATGATGGAATGAACCCCGAGAAAGTTCTGGGTGGTCTCCAAAGTGGATTCTGAGGAGTTCCTACTGCCATGGTCCCCACTCCTACTGAGTTCCCTCTTTGGACACAGTGGCTGTTCCATAGAAATTCCCCAGGGTGACAATGGACTAGCTAGTGTCTTCAGGGTGTGCCCCCATGCCATCTGATGCAGATGAGGGGCCATGGTCAGTTCTGAACCCAAAGTAAGGTTTTGGCTGTGCTACCTTACTTGCACAAAAACAGCAGTGCCAGGCTCAATCCTTCACTGAAGCAGCCGGGCCGGCTTAGTGAGGACCTTGCCCTGGACACTAACCCCGTGACTCTGTGAGGGCACTCGGAGTCCACAGTTATGTCATGCAAAGCGGCAAGTGATTCTGCATCAGGGTAGATGATGCAAGGTTTAGTTTCCCAGCAAACATGACAAAAAAAAAATACAAAGTAGTTAAATGCACTCTATATTATGGCCTTGATGGGAAAAGTGAACGATCTGGTCAGAAAGAGGAATGGGAGGTCCAGGAAGCAGGCTGGAGTCGTCCTGGGTAAGGGATGTCCTGGGTAGGGGGTGTCTTGTGGAAGAAGGGACCAGGACTAGTCGCGGGTTCCAACAGCGCAGCATCAAGTGTGCGCTGGGCCTGGCCCATGACCCCCGGGGGCATTGGGGGTAGTCTAGCTCCAGAGGATCTCCAGAAATGAAAATTGGCCTGCGCAGAGCCTTCCTGGTCTGTCTTCTTGGTTCCTGAATGTGGCTCTTTCTCTGCTTCTGGAGGCTGTTGATTGTCCTTTGTTTTCCTCTGAGCTGCACTATTCTGTGTGGATTCAGTGCTGTGAGCGGACGCCCATTCTTCCTGCAACGAAGTGGAGTAGAAGTCATGCTTGTCTCCTAGGTAGACCTGAAGAGATTCAACAGTCATAGCCTTTTCCCAGGTCCCTGGGCCGTCCTCTGCTCGCCAACTCTGAGATGTTAGAAAACATCTTTTATTCTGAACAGGTTGAAAGAATTAGTTTGGTTTTTAAAAAATTCAGCAAAGTCAGACCTTTCATAACCTATACCATGATCTGTAAACATTGAATGAACAAGGTTTGACAGGATGAGGGAAGCATGGGCTTTGCAGTGGGGTTTGGGGCACTGTTGACTCCCTGTTGCCCCCGTGTGGCCACTCTCCGGATGGCACGCGGCCGAATGTATTCCGATGTACCAGCTTCCAGGGAGAAGACAGAAGGTTGGTCCCCGAATTCCTTCGCTCCTGAAAGCCACCCTCTAACTTATGAGCAATATTCTAAATTGAGTATATCTTGACTAGATATTAGGGTTAGGATCAGGGTCAAGTTGCATACATTAAGTATGGACAGCTTTGTGTATGTCAGTCTTACCTGCCTGAGGGGTTTTTAAAATACAGTGGGAGACGATAGAGTCACCAAAGCACTGAGCACATTCCCTGTCCCCGGAAATAGGTCACTAAACATAAATATTGTTTCATCTTAGCTGAGGACCTATACAGGTCCGCAGCAGGTAGCATCTTGGCCAACTGGTCATCTACCCACAACACCCACACCCAGCTCAGCCCATCCTCTGCTCTGCACAAGGGCAGCAGACAGATGGACCGGGTGCAGGTGGGACTCCCTCTGGGCAGGCATGGCTTGCTTCCGACAGGTAGGGAAGTGGGCCAGCTCACATGCACAAGATGTGTATTCTTTTGGTTCCTTGCTCTCTGCCTCCCCTGCCCATCATGCTGGTCCTGAAGATTTAGCTCCTGGGAGAACGTGGGTTTTCAGATTTCTGTTGACATTTCGAAGTATAGATCTGTGTTGCCTTTGTACCCTGTGCTTGTGTCGGAAATGAAGGTGGGAAAAGTCATCCTATTCTGAAAGCAGAGCATGAAATAGTCAGTGTGCTCTGCCCCCCACACCTCAGGCTTGAAAGCCACAGCCAACTACATACTTCACGTTCTACGCAATCAGCTTTAGGGTCTCCCAGATGCATGTGACCTGGAGTTGTACTGAGAGAAATCTCGTTCCCGAAATTTTGCCTTGCAGAAGACAGTTTAGGGATACTGCCCCTCACCTGTGCTCTCATTTTCGGTCTGGCCAATGCCTAGTCACACTGACACGTGTAGCCACACAAGGGCACAGCTACCACATCCTCCCGGAGCACTCCCGGTCCCCCTGCCCCCCGTTCTGGCCAACCCTGCACACCCCCAGTCCTCCTGAGTGTCCCCTGTCATGGCACGTGTCACACAAGGTTGTCAGTTTTTGTCTTTCGGTCTGTCCTTCCTGCTTGGAGTAGATCTGCCTCCCAGATACCTGGCTGGATGGCAGGCCCATGAATGGTTTCAGGATCTTTTGTTCTGGAACAGCAGGTGTCCTTCAAAATCTGGATGGGCAGGGGGAGTCACTGTTCCTCTGGGTGTGTGCCCCCAGCCTCGGAGGGATCTAGTGTCCAGGACAAGGGATTTGGGAATCCTCTGAGATGAAGTTTGTTCTGTGAAGGTGGCTTCCTTCCGAGATCATTATGGAACCACATGGAAGGCTATTCCGGGGGAAGAAAGCATGTTGCTGTATTGTATTCTTCTTGCACACTGTGGCTACCAGAGAGGAAACACATGCTCACCCACACAAGTTCACACTTTTACCTGCATTTCTGAACATCACTACCATGGAAACAACAGTGAATTCCCGTTGGGCTGGAGACCTGTAGACGTGACATTCCAGGTGTAAAAGAGGAGCATGGAGATGCCATTCTGGCTAAAGGGATGGAAGTCCTTACCTCTGGGGGTGAATCAATTAGATTTGACCCAGAAGGCGCTACGTTCTACTCAAAGAAGGACATGATCCTAGGATATTTGGGACCAGGGATAGGCACAAACTTTTTTGTATAAAGTCTTCTGTAAAAATTTTCTGTTAGGTGTTGCAATCCATGTGGTGTCTCTGACAATGACTCCACTCTTGCACTGTGGCTTGAAAGCAACCACAGACCATCCATAACTCATGTTCCAGCCACACTTGATTGAGAGAATACAGGGGGAGTTTCCTTTGGTCCATGGGTGGTCATTTCTCACACCCCAGATTTGCAATATGATGGATGATGGGGGAGAGACTCTTCTTTTCCCGTGGCAGAGTGGGAGTACACTTTTCCAGTTGCTGGGTGGGAGTGCACTTTTCCAGTGGTTGGGTGGGAGTGCACTGGGATCTATCCTTCCTGACCCTGGCCCCTCCGCTTGAAAGGAAAAAAAAAAAAAGATGATAGTGTGATTGGCCAACAATTAAGGTTTCAGGAATCTCCTCTCCCCACTTTTTTGGGCTTTGGGCTTCCTTCAACACGTTTGTCTGTGGTTGAATTCCACGTAGGTATTCTTTGGCTGAGTAAGTCCCCATTGCTGAGTGGGTATATCTTGCAGGTTATATACCACACATATGGTCATCTTATTCAGGCCAAGACCATGAGCACATTTAGGGTTTTCTTGACTTAGTAGAGGATCCAGCATATGTCGGCCTCAGGATGAGTCTGATCCAGCCCTCAGCAATGTTATGGAACACATGCCTTTCTGGGCCCTCTCTGGCACTGGCACGGGCCTGGCTTAGACCACTTCCGCACTCACAATGGAAAAGCCCCTGGCCTGGTTTTCCCCCAGACCATGCTTGGCCCTTTGGATGGAACCAGGTCCCATGCCCATGGATGAGCCAATCCCCAGGACCGGGGGTGGAGCCATGGAGATTGGCACACGTTGGTAAGACCTCTGTTGCAATGACTTTTGTACTGGCCTTGATGGCAAGAAATTCTGGGATGCAACTGTTAATAAAACAAATATTAATTTCTGATAGTAACTGGGTCCAAGGTGCTGGCTTAGCACTCAGAACCTCAGTCCCCGCACCTCGGTGCTACTGTACTTCTCTGCAGAGACAATGGCCGAGAATGAACAAAGCAGATGGAAATGGGCCTGGAGTGCACAAGGCAAGGGTATGTGTGTGTAGGGGGTTGGGGATAATAGCTCTGGCCAAACTATATCTTCTACTTACCGAGGTTCAAGAAGGTGTGGGGAATCCATGGTGTTTCACCCTCCGTCATTTTGTAGATGAAGAACATGCATTTGCATGGAGTATGGCAAGACTTGTTCCAAGTCTTCTCTAGCTAGTGCAGCGGTCAGGGAGAGTGCGGCCTCCATCTGCTAGGAGACGGCTGGGAGGCTGAGTTTTCTCAAGAAGGTGTGCAGCTTTCGCAGGACTCACTGTGAGCTGCACACAGGACTGACAAGGACAGTTCACGGTTTTGTTCTGAGGATGGAGTATTGGAAGAATGCGGTGCCCCGTGTAAACTGTGTGGCCCTGGGGTCCCCAATATGTAGAACTTTGGGTCCAAAACTCTGGGAATGGAGGTCTGTGGTTTGGGCCTACAGCATGGCAGGCCAGATCTGCAGATGCTGATTTGAGCTCCCTGGGGTCTGAGTTTATGGCAGCTGTCAGGCTGTGTCTCAGGCTCGAGTTTGTATCCATGGAGGACCTCCGAAAGTGGGGAAGCCACTCTGGGACCCTGCAGGTTACTCCTACTCTGAGGGTTTTACAGAGCTCTAAATAACAAGGTTACCTTCTGGGGGTCAGCATGATTTCTGTTTTGTGGCTCAGGGGTCTCCCATATGGAGGATTTGAGACCAGGTCTCTGGGGACAGATGCCGGAAAACCTAAGGTAGAATTAGGAATACGTCCTAGGGGCATGGCAGGCCTGAGTTGGTGGCTCTTGGGCGAGCTATCCAAGGGAATGATTTGATGGGCGGGGCTCTGGATGAGCGTCAGACTGTGCATCAGTGTCCAGGGTAGCCTATAACAATGAGGTGGCTTTGGGGGCCTTGCAGGTTTCTCCTAATATGGAGGATTGTGCAGTTTCATAGGATACATTTTCCTTCTGGAGGTCAGCCAGAGTCCTGTGGTGTAGCTCTGAAGTCCCCCATCAGGAGAGCTTGTGGGTTGGGAGTCCCCGGACAGAAGTGTGAAAAGTCAAGCTAGGGACAGGGGTAGGACTAGGGTATGGTAGGCCTGATCTGCAGACGCTGAGATGAACTCCCTTGATCTGAAGTTAGGTCAGGTGTCAGGCTGTACCTCAGGCTGGAGTTTGTGTCCATGAGGGCCACCGAATGTGGGGTGGCCTCAGGGGGCCATGGAAGTTTCTCCAGTATAAAGGTTTTGTGTAAACCAAAATAGCAAGATTTCATTCTGGGAGACAGGAAAAATCTTGTTTTGTAGCTCAGGGGTTCCCATATGGAGGGATTCGAGACCAGGCCTCTGATGACGGATGCCTGAGAACCCAAGCTAGGGTTAGAATTAGGGCCTAGGGGCATGGCAGGCCGGCTCTGCTGGTTGTGGGGCAAGGTACCTCAGTGGCTGAGTGGAGGGTGGTGTTCCGGCTGAGTGTCAGAATATGCAGGTCCAGGGCGGGCCTCTGAAAGTGGGGATGGCTTTGGGGGCCATGCAGGTGTTACCTACTCTGGGGTTTTATGCAACTCCATAGGACATGGTTGCCTTCTGGAGGGCAGGCAGAGTTCTGTGGTGTGGTTCTGGAGTCCCCAATATGGAGGGCTTGTGGACCAGGAATCATGGGACAGAAGTCTGAAAACCCAAGCTAGGGTTAGGATTAGGGCCTTGATGTATGGCTGGTGAAATCTGCTGGCTCCACGATGAGCTACCTGGGGAGGCTGATTTGAGGGCCGGGCTCATGCTGAGGGTCAGAATGCTCATTAGTGTCCAAGGCGGGTCTCTGAAAGTGGTGGTGGCCTCGGGGGCCATGCAGGTTTCTCCTAATCTGGGGTTTTTGTGCAGCTCCTTATAGCGCTGCCTTCTGGAAGGCAGGCAGAGTCCTGTGGTATTGCTCCACAGTCCCCAATCTATAGGGCTTGTGGGCCAGGACTCTGGGGACAGAAGCCTAGGGCATGGCAGGCCCTACTTGCAGACGCTGATGCGAGTTCCCTGGGATCTGAAGTTAGGATAGGTGTCAGGCTATGGTTCAGGCTGGAGATTGTGTCCATGGGAACCACCGAATGTGGCAGTGGCCTCCAGGTTCTGTGAAGGTTTCTCTCACTCTGGTGGTTATGCACAGCTCCACATGGCAAGGTTTCATTCTGAGGGAAAGGAGTTCTGTTTGTGCCTCAGGAGTCCCCCATAGGAGCGATTCAAGAGGGATTCAAGACCAGGCCTCTAGGTATAAATGCCTTAAAACCCAGTTTAGGGCTAGGATTAGGGCCTAGGTGTATGGCAGGCCTGACCTGATGGCTCTGGGGCAAGGTACCCATGGGGTTGCATTGAGAACAGGGCTCATCTGAGGGTCACAATGCAGGTTTGTGTGCAGGACGGCCTCTGAAAGCGGTGGTGGACGCATGGACCATTCAGGTTTCTCCTACAATGAAGGTTTTACACAGCCCCAAATAGCAAGGTTTCCTTCTTGGGGAGTTGGAGCAGTTCTGTTTTGTGGCTCAGGGGTCCCCCTTATGGAGGGATATGAGCCCAGTCTCTGGGGATGGATGTCTGAAAACCCAAGCTAGGGTTAGAATTGGGACCTAGTTGGCAGGCCATATCTGGTGCCTGTGGGGAATGGTACCAGGGTTTGCTGAGTGGAGGGTGGGTCTCAGGCCGAGTGTCTGATGGGCATTAGTGTCCAGGGTGGAACTCTGAAATGGGATGGCATTGGGGGCCATGCAGGTTTCCTCTATTCCAGGGTTTTTGTGAGCTTCATAGGGCATGGTTTCCTTCTGAAGGGGGGGCAGAGTCCTGTGGTGTGGCTCGAGTCCCCAGTCTGGAGGGCTTTTGGGCCAGGATTCTGTGCATTGAAGTCTGAAAACCCAAGTTAGGCCTATAATTAGGGTGTAGGGCATGGCAGTCACACTCTGGTGGCTCTGGGACAAGGTACTCAGTGGGCTGAGTTTAGAGCTGAGCTCAAGCCGAGGGTCAGAATGCATATTAGTGTCCCGGACAAGTCTCTGAAATTGGGTTGGCCTCAGGAGACCACAGGTTTCTCCTAGTCTGCGAGTTTTGTGCAGCTCCACAGGGCATGGTTTCCTCGGGAAGGCAGGCAGAGTTCTGTGGTGTGGTTCTGGAGCCCCCAGTCTGGGGGGCTTGTGGGCCAGGAATCTGGGGAAGGAAGTCTGAAAACCCAAGCTAGGGTGGGAGTTAGGGCCTAGGGCATGGCATCCCTGATCTGCCGATGCTGAGGCAAGCTCCCTGGGATCCGAAGGTAGGGCAAGGTTCAGGTGCTCACTCAGTCTTGAGTTTGTGTCCATGATGGCCAGTGATTGTGGGGGTAGTCTCAAGGGGCCATGGAGATTTCTAGCTCTCTGGGGTTTTTGCACAGCTCCAAATAGCAATGTTTTCTTCTGGGGCAGAGGAGGAGTCTTGTTTTATAGCTCAGGGGTCCCTGGTATGAGGGTATTCAAGGCCAGGCCTATGGGTATGGATGCTTTAAAACCCGATATAGGGTTTGTATTAGGGCTTATGGGATTGGCATGCCCGATCTGCTCTCTCTGGAGAGAGCTACCCAGGGGGCTGAGTTGAAAAAAAAAAGGGCTCAGGTTGAGGGTCACAGTGTGTGTTTGTGTCCAGGGTAGCCTCCGAATGTGGGGGTGGCCTCAGGAGTTGTGCATGTTTCTCTTACTCTTACTTCTCAGCTCCAAATAGCAAGATTTCCTTCTGGGGCACAGGAGTTCTGATCTGTGGCTTGGGGCTCCCTCTATATGGAGGTATTTGAGACCAGGCCTCTGGAGACAGATGCCTGAAAACCCATGCTAGGTTAGCATTAGGGCCTAGGGGCCTGGTAGGTCGGATATGTGGGCTCTGGGGCCAGCTACCCAAGGGTTTCTTTTGATGGCCGGGGCTGAAGCTGAGTGTCAGCCTGATCATTAGTGTCCAGGGAGCCCTATGTTTGTGGAGTGGCCTCTGGGGTCGTTTCTCCTAATCTGGGGGTTTTGTGCAGGTTCTGTGCAGGTTTCTCCGAATCAGAGGGTTTTGTGCAGCTCCATAGGGCACAGTTTCCTTGTGGAGGGCAGGCAGAGTCCAGTCATGTGACTCCAGAGTCCCCAATCTGGAGGGTTTGTGGGCCAGGACACCAGGGATAGAATTCAGAAAACCCAAGGTTGGGTTAGGGTTAGGGTCTAGAGAAAGGCACGCCTGATCTGCAGATGCTGAGATGAGCTCCCTGCGACCTGAAGTTAGGGCGAGTGTCAAGTGGTCACTCAGACAGGAGCTTGTGTCTATTAGGGCCACCGAATATGCAGGTAGTCTCCTGGGGCCATGAAGATTTCTCCAGCTCTGGTGGCTTTGTGCAGCTCCAAATAGCAAGGTTTCATTCTGGGGACAGGAAGAGTCCCGTTTTATGGCTCAGGGATCTCCTATATGGAAGGATTCAAGACCAGGCCTCTGGGTATGGATGCCTGAAAACCTCTCCTAGGTTTAGGATTAGGGCCTAGGGGCATGGCAGGCCCAATCTACTGTCCCTGGGGCAAGCTACCCAGTGGGCTGAGTTGAAAACAGGGCTCATGCTGAGTCACAATGCGGGTTTGTGTCCACGGTAGACTCTGAATGTGGAGGTGGCCTCAGGGTCCATACATGTTTCTCCTACTCTGATGGTTTTATATAGCTCCAAAAATCAAGGTTTCTTACTGGGGGGCAAGAGGATTTTTCTGTTTTCTGGCTCAGGGCTCCCATCTCTGAAGGAATTCGAGACTAGGCCTCTGGGGAAAGGCCTGAAAACCCAAGGTAGGGTTAGGGTTAGGGCTGAGGGGCATGGAAGGCCCAGTCTTCTGGTTCTGGGGCGGCTGCTACATGGGTGGCTGATTGAGGTCGCAGCTCAGGCTGAGTTTCAGTATATGTATTAGTTTCCAGAGTGGGCCCATGGCAGTGAGGGTGGCCTCGGAGGCTGTGCAGTTTTCTCCTAATCTGGGGGTCCTGTACAGATCCTTAGGGCACGGTTTCCTTACGGAGGGCAGGCAGAGTCTTGTGGTGTGGCACGGGAATCCCCAATCTGGAGGGCTTGTGGGACAGGACACTGGGGATGAAAGTCTGAAAACCCAAGCTAGGGTTAGGGTTAGGACCTAGGGCATGGCAGGGCCAACCTATAGATTTTGAGACAATCTCCCCAGTACCTCAAGTTAGAAGGGAGTGTCATGTGGTCACTCAGGCTGTAGTTTATGTCCATGGGGGTCGCTGAATGTTGGGGTAGCCTCATGGGGATGCGGAGTTTTTTTTTGTTTTTTTTTTTTCCCCACTGTAGGGCTTTTGCTCAAGTCGAAATAGCAAGGTTTCATTCTGGGGGTCAGGAGGACTCCTATTTTATGGCTCAGGGGTCCTCCATATGGAGGGATTCAAGAGCAGGGCTCTGGGTATGGATGCCTGAAAACCAAAACTTGGGTTAAGATTAGGGCCTAGGGGCATGCAAACCTGATCTGCAAGCTCTGGGGGAACTCACCAAGGGACTGAGTTGAAAAGGGAGCTCAGGCAGAGGGTAACAATACGGGTTTGTGTCCAGGTCAGACTCTGAAGTGGGTGTCCCCTCAGGGGTCATACAGGTTTTTCCTACTCTGGGCGTTTTATACAACTCCAAATAGCAAGGTTTCATTCTGGGGGGCAGGACGAGTTGTGTTTTGTGGCTCAGAGGTCCCCCACATGGAGGGATTCTAGACCAGGCCTCTGGGGACAGACATCCGAACACCCAAGCTAGGATTAGGATTAGGGCTGAGGGGCATGCCAGGTCCAATCTGCTGGCTCTGAGGCCCGCTACCTGGGTGGATGACTGTCGGCTGGGGCTGTGCCAGAATGAGTATTAGGTCCAATGCTGGGTTCCATAAATGGGGATGGCCTCGGAAGCCATGCAGGTTTCTCCTAATCTGTGCACCTGTGCAGCTCCATAGGGCACGGTTTCCTTGGGAGGGCAGGCAGAGTTCTGTGGTGTGGCTCTGGAGTCTCCAATCTGGAGGGTCTGTGGTCCAGGACTCTGGGGACGGAAGTTGGAAAATGCAAGGTAGGGTTAGGGTTAGGGCCTAGGACATGGCAGGTCTGATCTGCAGACTCCGAGGCAAGCTCCCTGGGATCTGAAGACAGAGTGCATGTCAGGTGGTCTATCAGGCTGGAGTTTGTATCCATGAGGGTCCCTGAATGTGGGGCTGGGCTCATGGGGCCATAGATGTTTCTCCCACTCTAGGGATTTTGTGCAGGGACAAATAACAAGGTATCCTTCTGTGGGGCAGGAGGAGTCCCGTTTTATGGCTCAGGGGTTCCCCATATGGAAAGGTTGGAGACCAGGCCTATGGGTATGGATGCCTGAAAGCCAATTTAGGGCGAGGATTAGGGCCTGGAGGCATGGCAGGCCCAATCTGCTGGCTCTGTGGCAAGCTACCCAGGGAGCTGAGTTGAAAATGGGGCTCAGGTTTAGGGTCACAATATGGGTTTGTGTCCATGTGACCTACCTCAGGGGCCGTGCAGGTTTCTCCTAATCTGGTGGTTTTTTTTTTGGTTTTTTTTTTTTTTTTTTTTTTTTTTTTTTGAGCTCCATAGCACAGTTTCCTTCTGGAGGACAGGCAGAGTCTTGTGGTGTGGCTCCAGAATCTCCATTCTTAAGGGCTTGTGGGCAAGGACTTTGGAGACAGAAGTTTGAAAACCCAAGCTAGGGTTTGAATTAGGGCCTAGGGCATGGCTGGCCTGATCTGCAGATGCCGAGGCGAGCTCCCCAGAATCTGATGTAGGGCAAGTGTCAGGTGGTCGCTCAGGCTGAGTTTGTGTCTATGAGGTCTGCCGAACGTGGGGGTGGCCTCATGGGGCCATGGAGGTTTTTTCTGCTCTGGGGTTCATGCTCAGCTGCAAAAAGGAAGGATTCCTTGTGGTGTACAGGAGGAGTCCTGTTTTACGCTTTAGGTGTCCCCCATATGGAGGGATTCAAGAGGAGGGCTCTGGGTATGGATGCTTGAATACCCAACCTAGGTTCAGGATTAAGGCCTAGGGGCATTGCAGGTCCTATCTGCTGGCTCTGGGGCTAGCTACGTGGGTAGCTGGCTGGAGGTCGGAGCTCAGGCTGTGTGACAGACTGCAGTAAGTTAAGGGCGGCCTACAAAAGCATGGTGGCATCGAGGGCAGTGCAGTTTCTCCTAAATTAGGGGTTTATTCAGCTCCGTAGGGCACGCTTTCCTTCTGGAGGGCAGGAAGAGTCCTGTGGTGTGCCAACGGAGTCCCAACCTGGAGGTCTTACAGTCTAGGACTCTGGGGATCGAAGTCTGAAAACCCAAGCTAGGGTTAGGGTTATGGCCTAGGAGATGGCAAGACTGATCTGCAGATGCTGAGCAAGCTCCACGAGACTTCTACTTACGGCAAGGGTCAGGTGGTCACTTAGACCAGAGTTTGTGTCCATGAGGGCCGCTGAATGTGTTGCTGGCCTTATGGGGCCATGGACATTTCTCCCGCTCTGGGGGTTTTGCTCAGCTCCAAATAGCAAGCTTTCCTTCTGGGAGACATGAGGAGTCATGTTTTATGGCTCTGGGGTCACCCATACGGAGGGATTTGAAAGGAGCTGTCTAGGTATGGATGCTGGAAAACACAACCTAGGGTAAAGATTAGGGCCTAGGTGCATGGCAGTTCCAATCTGCTGTCTCTGGGGTGAGCTACCCTGGGGGCTGAGTTGAAAATGGATTTTATGCTGAGGGTTACAAGATGGGTTTGTGTCCAAGGCAGCCTTTGAAAATGGGGGTGGCCTCAGGGACCATGCAGGTTTCTCCTACTTTGAGGGTTTGACAGAGTTCCAAATAGCAACGGTTCCTTCTGGAGGTGGAGTCATTCTTTGTGTCACTCAGACATCACCCACATGGAGGGATTTGAGACCAAGCCTCCAGGGACAGTTGCCTGAAAACCCAAGCTACAGTTAGGATTAGGACCTAGAGTGATGGCAGGTCCGATCTGCTGGCTCTGGGGCCAGCTACCTGGGTGGTTGACTGGAGGTTGGGGTTCAAGGTGAGTGTCAGAATGTGTATCCCTGTCCAGGGATGGCCTCCTTCAAGGGGGTGGGATCAGGAGCCGTGCAGATTTTTCCTAAACTGGGGATTTTGTGCGGTTCCATAGGGCACAGTTTCCTTCTGGAGGGCTTGCAGAGTCCTGTGGTGTGGCTCTGGAGATCCCAATCTAGAGGGCTTTTGGGGACGGAAGGCTGAGAACCCAAGCTAGGGTTAGGATTAGGGCCTAGGGCATTGTGGGCCTGATCTGCAGAAGCAGAGGCCAGATCCCAGGAGCTCAAATAGGGCAAGTGTCAAGCAGTCGCTCAGGCTGAAATTTGTTTCTAGGAGGGCTGCGGAACGTGAGGGTGGCCTCCTTGGGCTATGGAGGTTTCTCCCACTCTGAGGGTTTTGCACAGCTGCAGATAGCAAGTGCTCCTTCTGGGGGATAGGAGGAGTCTTGGTTTATGGCTCAGGGGTCCCCTATGTGGAGGGATTTGAGAGCAGGGCTCTGGATTTGGATGCCTGAAAACCCAACTGAGGGTTAGGCTTAGGGCCTAGGGGCATGGCAGGCCCGATCTCTTGGCTCTGGGGTGAGCTACCCAGGGGGCTGAGTTGAAAGCGTGGCTCAGGCTGAGTGTCCAAATGTGGGGTTGTGTCCAGGGCGGCCTATGGAAGTGGGGTGGCCTCAGGGGCCATGCAGGTTTTTCCTACTCTGAGGTTTTTACACAGCTCTAAATAGCATGGTTTCTTTCTGGGGGGCAGGAAGAGTTTTGTTTCGTTGTCAGGGTTCCCAATATGGAGGGATTCGAGACCAGGCCTCTAGGCAAAGATGCCTGAAATCCCAAATTAGTGTTAGGTTTAGGGCCCAGTGGCCTGGTAGGTCAGATCTGCTCACTCTGGGGCCAGCTACATAGGTGGCTGCTGGAGATCGGGGCTCAAGCTGAGAGCCAGAATGTGTATCCCTGTCCAGGGATGGCCTCCTTAAATGGGCGTGGCATCGGAAGCTTCCAGGTTTCCCGTAATCTGGCCGTTTTGTACAGCTCCAAAGGGCATGGTTTCCTTCTGGAGGGCAGGCATAGTTCTGTGGTGTGGCTTCAGAGCCCCAATCTGGAGGGCTTGTGGGCCAGGACTGTGGAGATAGAAGTCTGAAACCCAAGCTAGGGTTAGGTTGAGGGCCTAGGGGCTGACAGACTCTGAGATGAGCTCCCTAGGATCTGAAGTTAGGGCGAGTGTCAGGCAGTCGCTCAGGCTAGAATTCTTGTCCATTAAATTTGCCGAATGTGGGGCAGGCCTCATGGCCCCATGGATGTTTCTCCCACTCTGGGGGATTTGTGCAGCTCCAAATAGCAAGATTTCATTCTGGGGGTTTGGAGGAGTCCTACTTTATGGTTCAGGGGTCCTCCCTATGGAGGGATTCGAGAGCAGGGATTTGGGTATGGATGCCGGAAAACCCAACCTAGGGTAAGGAATAGGGTTCAGGGGCACAAAAGGCTGATCTTCTGACTCTGGGGCGAGCTTCCCAGGAGGCTGAGTTGAAAACAGGTTTAGGCTGAGGGTCACAATGGGGGTTGTGTGGAGGGTGACCTCTGAAAGTGGGGAAGAGCTCAGGGGTCATGCAGGTTTCTCCTATTCTAAGGTTTTTTAGAGCTCTAAATAGCAAGGTTTTCTTCTCGAGGGGCAGGAGGAATTCTGTTTTGTGGCTCAGGGGTCCACCCTATGGAGGGATTCGAGATCAGGCCTCTATGGATAGATGTCTGAAAATCAATGCTAGGGTTAGGATCAGGGCCTAGGGGTATGGCATGTCTGATCTGCTGGCTCTGGGGCCAGCTACCTGGGAGGGTGAGTGGAGTCGAGGGCTCAAGCTGAGTGTCAGAATGTGGATCACCGTCCAGGGATGGCCTCAGGAAACGGGGGTGTCCTTCGGGGGTCGTGTGGGTTTCTCCTAATCTGGGAGTTTTGGGCAGCTCTCTAGCTCACAGTTTCCTCCTGAAGGGCTGGTCAAGTTCTGTGATGTGGCTCAAGAGTCCCGAGTCTGGAGGGCTGGTGGGCCAGGACTCTGGGGACAGAATTCTGAAACCCTCACCAAGGTTGAATGTTAGGGCCTAGGCATGGCAAGCCTGATGTGCAGACGCTGAGGTGAGTCCCCTGGATCTGCAGTTAGGACGAGTGTCAGGAGGTCGGTCAGGTTTGAGTTTGTGTCCATTGGGCCACAGAATATGAGGGAGGCCTCATGGGGCCGTGGATGCTTTTCCCCCTCTGGGGGTTTTGTGCAGTTCCAAATAGCAAGGTTTCCTTTGAGGGGACAGGAGTCGTCCTGTTTAATGTCTCAGGGGTCCCCCCTATGGAGAGATTCTAGAGCAGCGCTCTGGGTATGGATGCCAGAAAACCCAAGGTAGGTTAGGATTAGGGCCTAGGGGCACGGCAGGCCTGATCTGCTGGAGCTGAGGTGGGCCCCCCTCAGGGCTGAAGTGAGGGCATGTGTCTGGCGCCACAGCAGAGTCTGCCTCAGTGGATGGGGACCACCGACAATGGGGTTGGCTTAGGGGGGGCCTGCAGGATTCTCCCCCTCTGTGGGTTCAGCGCAGGTGCAAAGAGCATGGTTTCCTACCCCGTGGCTGGCAGAGTCTTGGAGTGCCACTCAGGGGTCCTTTATCCGTCGGCCTGTGAGCCAGGCCCCTCGGAATGGAAGCCTGAAAACACCAACTAGGGGTAGGGTTAGGGTCTAGGGCATTACAGACCCGATCTCCTGGCACTGAGGCAGGCTCCCCTCAGGGCTGAGTGGAGCGCATCTGTCCAGCACCGCAGCAGAATCTGGCTTTATGGTCAGCGGGCCGCTGATGGTTGGGGTGGCTTTAGGGGAAAGCTATTTTCTCCCCATCTGAGGGTTCAGCACAGCCACAAACAGTATGGTTTCCTACTGCATAGCTGGCAAAGTCCTGCAGTGTCCCTCGGGAGTCCTGTATCTAGGGGACTTGGGAGTCAGGCTCCTCCGAATGGAGGCCTGAAAACCCAAACTAGGGTTAGAGTTAGGGCCTAGGGGCATTATGGGCCCGATCTGCCAGCACTGAGGCGGGCTCCCCTCAGGGCTGAGTGGAGGGCATCTGTCCAGCACCGCAGCAGATTCCGGCTTTATGGTCGGGGGCCGCTGATGTTTGGGGTGGCATTAATGGGGGCATGCAGGTTTCTCCTGTTCTGAGGGTTTTGATAGACGGTTCTGAGCTCTGATATATGGTTTCCTCCTGGGTGGCAGCCAGAGTCCTGGGGTGTGGCTCAGGTGTCCCCAATCTGGAGGGCTTGGGGGCCAGTTCTCTGTGGATGGAAGCCAGAAAAGCCAACGTAGGGTTATGGCCTAGGGGCACGACAGACCCAACCTGTCGCTGCTGAGGCAGGTTCCCTGTCAGGCTGAGTCAAGAATGGGTTCAAGCGGCACGTCAGGCTCTGGGATTTGTTGTCATGTGGGCCGTCTGAGGTGAGGGTGGCTTCAGGAATGCACCTGGGTCTCTCATGGTCCGAGGGTTCTGGATAGCTCCACATGGAAGGGTTTCCTCCCAGAAGGCTGGCGGAGTCCTTAGGTGTGGCTCAGGGGTTCCCAATCTGGAGGGCTCATTGGCCAGTTCTCTGGGCACAGAAGCCTGAAAACACAAACTAGGGTTTGGGTTAGGGCTTAGGGGTATCCAGGACCAATCTGCCAGTGCTGAGGCGAGAATCCTGGGAGCTGAGTCAAACACAGGGGTCAGGAAGCATGTCAGGCTGTGAGTTTGTGACTGGGGAGGGTGGCGTTGAGGTTGCGGGTGTCCTCAGGGAGGCATGTGGGTTGTTCCATTCCTAGGGTTCTGCATAGTCTCCAATGGCAGTGATGAGCACTGAGTGTTCTTTGCAGGTGAGAAATCATGAAATCTTACCCCTGAAGCCAAGGAATGAACACAGCTTGGAAAGAAATTGGAATGGAAGACAAGGAAAGAAGACCATGTTCTACTTCATGAAGAGTGAGGTAAACATGGAGTGATTTTCGCTCTCTTGTTCTGTCGATCATTTTCAAATACACTGTGGTAGGATACATTTGGTTCTGTTTGCATAAGGAGCCCCCAGAAAGCGGCCAGGAAAGATTTAGGTCTCAGAGCATGTCACGCTCCATTGGTATGTTCCTTCCAGTTTGCCCAGGTACAATGGTGAGTGGAGAGAACTCGGGCGGAAGTGGCTAGGAGGCGTGCAGCAGTCAGGAGGGCGCCTTCCCCCTTTCTCATGAACGCCTTGGGCCGGTGTTCATCGAGAAGGAGAGGGGATCCCAGAGCTTTGCTGCAGGCAGGGGAGTTCCAGGTCTGCCTAGAGGTGAGGTGACAGGGGTCCCTGAGGAGAGGTAAGCTAGCGGCGAGGCAGGCCGCAACTACTGTTCTGGAGGTGGGTTCCCCGAGGAGCCGCATTGAAGATGGGGGCCAGGCAGTGCATCGGGGCTCCAGGGGGCTGTAGAACATGGGGGATTCCTCATGGGGACACACGGGTTTCTCTGGCTCTGAGGGTTCTGCGCAGCTCCGAATGGACTGGTTTCCTGCTTGGGCAGGTGGACTCCTACACTGTGATTCCAAGGTTCCCAACCCGGAGGGCTTGCGGGACAGGCCTCTGTGTAAGGAAGCCTGAACATGCAACTTAGGGTTAGAGTTATGGCCTTGGGGAATGGCAGGACCGATCCGCCGGATCTGATGCGGGCTCCCCTTGGGGTTGAGTTGCGGGAATGCGATCTGCAGTGCAGCGGAATCAGGGTTGATGGCCAGGGGTCCACTGATGGTGGGGTCGCTTTAGAAGGGTGTGCAGGTTTCTTCCTCTCTGAGGGCACTGCAGAACTTCAAAGGGCACGGTTTCCCCCTACATGGCAGTCAGATTCTTGGGTTTTCACAGAGGGGTCCTTAATCTGGGGAGTCTGGGGGCTAGGCCTCTTGGGATGGAAGCCTGAAAACAAACTAGAGTTATGGTAAGGGCCTAGGGGCATGGCATGCTCAATCTGCTGGTGCTGAGGTGGGCTCCCTGGTGGGCTGACCTCAGGGTGGGTATCTGGTGGCATGTCAGACTCCGAGTTTTTGTCCAGGGATGCCACAGAAGCTGGGGGTGATCTCAGGGTTGCATGCAGGTTTCTCTCAACCTGAGGGTTCTGCAGAGCTCCAAATGGCATGGTTTCCTCCTGTGTGGTGGGCGCAGTCCTGGGGTGTCACTGAGGCATCCTTCATCTATACCAGCGTGAGTCTCAGAGGTGCCCAATCTGGCGGCCTTGGGGGATAGGCTCTGGGCATGAAAGCCTGTATACCCCACCTAGGGTTAGCATTAGGGCCTAAGGGCATGGTAGGCCCAGTGTGCTGGTGCTGATACGGGCTCCCCTCAGGGCTGAATGAGGACATGCATCTGGCAGCACAGCCGAATCTGGTTTTATGGCCATGGGGTCCTGTCATGGTCAGGGTGGCGTTAGTGGGGCTTGCAGCTTTCTCCCCATCTGAGGGTTTGGTGCAGCTCCAAAACACAAGGTTTCCTCCCACATCATGTGTGGAGTCCTGTGGTGTTACTCAGTAGTCCTTAACCTGGGGGACATGGGGGCCAGATCTCTTTGGATGGAAGCCTAAAAACCCAAACTAACGTTATGGTAAGGGGCTAGGGACATGTCTGGCATAATCCACTGGTGCCGAGGTGGGCTCCCCAGTGTGCTGAGTTGAGGGTGGTCATCAGGTGGCAGTTTGGATTCTGGGTTTGAGTCCGGGGGCACCGATTCTGGGGGTCACCTCGCGGGGCATGCATGTTTCCTTGCTCTGAGGGTTCTGTGCAGCTCTAAATGGCACTAATTCACCCTAAGAGGCTGAGGGCATGCCAGTGTGAATCTCAGGCATCTCTAATCTGGCGGGTTTGGGGGCCAGGCCTCTGGGTATGGAGGCCTGCATATCCGATCTAGGGTTAGGGTTAGGGCTTAGGGACATGGCAGCCCTGATAGGAGAACGCTGAGGCAGGCTCCACTCAGGGGTGAGTTTAAGACATTCATCTGGTGACATTCATCTGGACATTCATTCTGGTAGAATCAGGGTTTGTCACTGGGGCGGGTGGCGCCTATGATAGAAGTGGCTTTAGGAGAACATCGAGGTTACTCCCCTCTGAGGGTTCAGCATAGCTCCAAAGGGCATGGTTTCCATCCATGCGGAGGGTAGATTCCTGGGGTGTCACTCTTGGGTCCTTAATCTGGGGGGGCTTAGGGGTCAGGCTCCTCAGAATGGAAGCTTGCAAAACCAAACTAGAGTTAGGGTTAGGGCCTTGGGTCATTGCAGACCATATCTGCCAGCTCTGAGGTGTGCTGCCCTCAGGGATGAATTGGGGGCATATGTCTGGTGGCGCAAATATCTGGCTTTATGGCCAGGGGTTCACCAATGGTCAGTGTAGCTTTATGCATGCATGCAGTCCCCCCCGCCACCCCCCCACCCCCCGAGAGTTTGGCACAGCTCCAATAGATACAAATTCCTACCACGTTGTCTGTGGAGTCCTGGGGTGTTACTCAGAGTTCCTTTACCTAGGGTGCTTGGGGACAGGACCCTTGGAATGGAAGCCTCAAAAACGAAACTAGGGTTTCTGTTAGGGCCTAGGGGCATGGCAGGACAGATCTGCTGGCAATGAGGCAGTTACACCAGGGGGCTGATTAGTGAGAGGTGTTGAATTCGTGTGCACCTGCCTCGTAGAGGGCTCTCTCGAAGGGTTTGGACTGCGACCACTTGGCACCTTAGTTTAGGTAAAGGCAGCAGCCCTGCATACATGTGTCACAGGGAGGGAGTTTGCCGGGAGTTTTCTGGCCAATTCTCATGAGCTTTCTGCCCAAATCGATTTCCATTTGGGCAGAAAACTGGTGAGAATTGGCCAGCATTGGGGGGCAATTTGGGCCATGCCGGTGCACACCGTATTTAGCACTTTCTTGCTAGGTGTGCGTCGCGGCCATCTGAACAGGGGCTGGGCCCACGCAGCTCCCCTGAGGGCGCCGACACAAGAAAGCTTTCCAGAAGGCAGAGTTGAGGGAGGGGTTTCGGCTGGGCGTTAGCCTCTGTGTTTGCGGCCTAGTGGGGCGCCCAGTGTGGGGTGGCCTCAGGGGGGGCATGCAGGTTTATCCCACTCTGAGGGTTTTGTGCAGCTCAGAGTAGAAAACTTTCCTCCTGGGTGGCATGCAAGTCATATGGTGTGTCTTAGGGGTCCCCAATCTGGAAGATTCAAGGGAGAGTCCTGGGGAATGGAAGCCTGAAAACCCAACCAAAGGTTTGGGCCCAGGGCCTAGGGTCATGGCAGGCCCGATCCGCCAGCACCCGGGTGGGCATATCAGGGGGCTGAGTAGCAGGAGGTGTGGCCTCCCAAGTGCTTGGCTCAGAGAGGGCCTTCTCGCAGGGTACTTGTCGCGACCACTTGGGACCCTGGGACAAGCCCAGGAGGCATCCCTGAAGATATATGTTGCAAGAAGCGAGGTCACCGGGGGTTTTCTAGCCAATTCTCTCGAGCTTTCTGCCCAAATCAATATTGATAAATAAAGAAAGAAAGAATATTGATAAATAAATAAATAAAGCTCGTGAGAATTAGCTTGCATTGGGCGGCAAATCAGGCTGTGCTGGTGCTCGTGATCTAAAGTGCTTTCTCGCTCCATGCATATCGTGGCCATCCAGGAACACAAGCTGGGCCCACATGGATCCCCCGAGGGCCCCCACTTAGGCGAACTTTCCCGGGGCAGTGTTGAGGGTGGTGCTCTGGCTGGACTTCAACCTGGGGGTTTTCAGTCCGGGTTTGCGCCGAATGTGGGGTATGGCCTTAGGTGGGACATGCAGGTTTCTCCCGCTACGAGGATTTTCTGCAGTTCCAAAGGGCATGGTTTCCTCCTGGGCGGCAGGCAGACTCATAGGGTGTGTTTCAGGGTTCCCCAATTTTAGGCTTTGAGGGACAGGCCCTGGAGAAGGAAGACTGAAAACCCCACCGAGGGTTAGGGCCATGGCCTAGGGGTTCTGGCTGGGCATCCGCCTCAAATTTTGTCCTGGTGTGGTGCCGAAGGTGGGTGATAGCCTCAGGGGGGTATACAGGTTTTTCCCGCTTTGAGGGTTTTCCGCAGCTCCCAATGGGATGGTTTCCTCCTGGGTGGCAGGTAGAGTCATGGGCTGTGTTTCAGGTTTCCCCAGTTTGAGTGGTCGAGGGACATACCCCTGGAGAAGGAAGACTGAAATCCCAACCAAGGGTTAGGGCCATGGCCTAGGGTCGTGGTGGGCCTGACCCACCAGTGCAGGGACAGACATCCCTGGGTCTGAGTACTCGTTGCCATTGTGGGCACTCTGGGGGGCTGTGTAGCAGGAGGGTTTGGCCTCTTGTGTGCCTAATTTGTAGAGGGCTTTCTCCCAGGGTTCGGGCTGTGACCACTCAGGACCCCAAGCTAGGCCCAGGTGGAGGCCCTTCAGACATGCGCTGCCAGAAACGAGCTCACCAGGGGTTTTCTAGCAAATTTTCATGAGCTTTCTTCCCAAATCAATATCAATCTGGGAAGAACGCTCATGAAAATTGGCCGGCATTGGGCAGCGATTCGGGCTGCACTGTCGCTCGAGGTCTAGAGCACTTCCTTGCTCGGTGTGAGTCATGGGCATCTGGGAACACGGGCCGGTCCCACGCAGCTCCCCTGAGGGCCCCAGGGCAGGGGAGCTTTCCAGGGGAAGAGCTGAGGAAGGGGTTCTAGTTGGGTGTCAGCCTGGGAGTTTTTGGCCTAGTGGGATGCAGAAGGTGGCCGATGGCTCGGGGTGGGGGGCATACAGGTTTCTCCCAACCTGAGGGTTTTCTGCAGTTCCAAAGGGCACGGATTCCTCCTGGGTGGCAGTCGGACTCATTGGGTATGCTTCAGGGTTCCCCAATTTGAGGGCTCGAGGGACAGGTCCTGGAGAAGGAAGACTAAAAACGCAACCAAGTGTTGGGGCCATGGCCTAGGGTCATGGCAGGCCGAATCCACCTGCGCTGGGGCAGGCAACCCAGGGGGATGAGTCCCAGGAGGTGATGGCCTCGTGTGTGCCTGATTTGTAGGATGCTTTCTTATAGGGTTCAGGCTGCTACCTCTCAGGATCCAGGGCCAGGCCCAGGTGAAGGCCCTGTGGACATGTGCCCCAGGAAGCGGGGGTTTTCCGGCCAAATCTCAGGAGCTTTTTGCCCAAATTGATATCCGTTTGGGAAGAAAGTTTGTGAAAATTGGCTGGCGTTGGGTGGCGATTCAGGCCGAACCGGCACCCGTGGTCTAGAGCAGTTTCTTGCTTGGTGCGTGTCACGGCCATCTGGAACACAGGGCGGTGCCTCATGGCTCCCCCTAGGTCTCCCACGCAGGGGAACTTTCCAGGGGCAGAGTTGAGGGAGGGGTTCTGGATGGGTGTCAGTCTATGTGTTTGAGGCATGGTGGGGCATCAAAGGAGGGGGTTGGTCTCAGGGGGTCGTGCAGGTTAATCCCGCTCTGAGGGTTTTGTGCAGTTCCAGTAGCATGGTTTCCTCCTGGGTGGCAGGCGGAGTCATGTGGTATGGTTCATATGTGGACTCGAGGGTCAGGCTCCTGGGATCAGAAGCCTGAAAACCCAAACGAGGGTTAGGGACAGGGTCTATGGGCATGGCAGGCCCGATCTGTCAGCGCCGTGGTGGGCACTGCTGGGGCCTGAGTAGCAGGAGGCATTGGCCTCACATGCATCTCACTCGTAGCAGGCTTTCTCACAGGGTCCGGGCCTCGAACACTCGGGACCTCAGGCCAGGCCCAGGCAGCAGCCCTTTACACATGTGCCACAGGTAGTGAGTTTGCCGGGGGTTTTCCGGTCCATTCTCTTGAGCTTTCTGCCCAAATTGATACGGGCAGAAAGCCCATGAGAATTGGCCAGTGGTAGGCTGTGACTTGGGCTGTGCTGTCAGCTGTGGTCTAGAGCACTTTCTCACCAGGTGTGTGTTGTGGCCATCTTTGGAACACGGGCCGGATCCACAGTGCTTCCTTGTGTGTCCCACGTAGGGAAGCTTTCCGGGGCCCAAGTTAAGGGAGGGTGTATGGCTGGGTGTCAGCCTCCGCGTTTGTGTCCCGGTGGGAGCAGAATGTGTGGGATGGCTGCGGTGGTGCCATACAGGTTTCTCCCGCTCTGAGGGTTTTGCATAGCTCCGAGCGACACAATTTCCTCCTCAGTGGCAAGTGGAGTCTTGCTATGTGGCTCACAGGTTCCCACTCTGTAGGTCTCGAGGCTAGACCCCTAGCGACGGAGCCTAAAAACCCAACTGAGTGTTTGGGCCAGGGCCTAGGGGTATGGCAGGCCCGAAATTCCAACGCCAAGGTGGGCATCCCAGGCGGCTGAGTAGTAGGTGTCCTTGGCCTCGCCTGCGCATGGTTCATAGAGGGATTTCTCACCGGGTTCCATCCTTGACCACTCTGTACCCCAGGCTAGGCCCAGTCGGCGGCCCCGTGGACCCACGCCACAGGAAGCGAGTTCACTTGTTTTCTGGCCAATTCTCATGAGCTTTCTGTCCGAATCTTTATCAATTTGGGCAGAAAGCAGAAAGCTCGTGAGAATTGCCCAGCGTTGGGTGGCGATTCGGGCCATGCTGGCACCCGCAGTCTAGAGCGCTTTCTTGCTAGGTGTGCGTCATGGCCATCCAGAAAAGTGGGCCAGTGCCAAGCAATTCCATCGATGACCCACGCACAACGTAGCTTTCCAGGGACAGAGTTGAAGGAGGGATTCTTGCCGGGCGTCAGCTTCCGAGTTTGAAGCACAGCGTGGTGCCAAATGTGGGGAATGATCTCAGGGTGGGCATGCAGCTTTCTCCAGGTCTGAGGATGCAGCTCTGCATGGCGTAGCATGGCAGGTAGGGTCATGCGGTGTGGTTCAGAGGTCCCCAATCTGGAGGACTCGAGGGACAGGCCTCTGGGGACGGAAGCATGAAACCCAACCAAGGCTTAGGGCCAGGGCCTAGGAGCACGGCAGGCTCGATCCACCAGCGCTGGTGCCGGCATCCCAGGGGGCTGAGTAGCAGGAGGCATGGACCACGCATGCGCCTGATTCCTAGAGGGCTTTCTCGCCATGTTGGCCTCTTGAGATGGAAGCCTGAAAATCCAAACAGGGTTAGGATTAGGATTCATCCTAATTAACCCCCAATTGAGGGCGGATGTCAGGTGGAAGGGTCGGAGTCTGGCCTTGGTTCCAGGGCGCGTGCAGATGCTGAGGGTGGCCTTGGGGGGCATGCCCGTTTCTCCCACTCTGAGGTTTTTGTGCAGCTTCAAATGGCACCATTTCATCCTAGGAGGCCGGCGGAGTGGTGGTGGGAGTCTCAGGCATCCCCTGTCTGGCATGCTTGGGAGACAGCCCTCAGCACAGAAGCCTGTGCACCCTACCTAGGGTTAGGGTCAGAGCCTAGGGCCATGGAAGGTCTGATCTGGAAGTGCTGAGATGGGCTCCGCTCGGGGATGAGTTGAGGGCATTTGTCCAGCAGCGCATCAGAATCCGGCTTTATGGCCAGAGGGTTGCTGATGGTTGGGGTGGCTTTAGGGTGGCAGCCAGTTTCTCCCCTTCTGAGGGTTTGGCGCAGCTCCAAACACCATGGGTTCCTAGTGTGCGGATAGTTTTGGAGTGTTTCTCAGGGGTCCTTTATCTGGGACTCTTGGGAGCCAGGCCCCTCAGAATGGAGACCTCAAAACCCAAAATAGGGTTAGGGTTAGAGCCTAGGGGCATTACAAGCCCGATCTGCTGGCACTGAGGTGGGCTCCCCTCAGGGCTGATTTGAGGGCATTTGTCCAGCACTGCGGCAGAATCTGGCTTTATGGCCAGGGGTCACTGATGGTTGGGGTGGCTTTATGGGGGTATGAAGTTTGCTCCCCTTCTGAGGATTTGGTGCAGCTCAATACACACTATTTCATACGGTGATACCGGCAGAATCTTAGAATGTTGTTCAGGGGTCCTTTATCTGGTGGACTTTGGAGTCAGGGCCCTCAGAATGGAAGCCCGAAAACCCAAACTAGGGTGAGGCTTAAGGCCTAGGGGAAATGCACGACTGATCTGCTGGTGCTGAGGCAGGCTCCCTCTGGGCTGCATTGAGGACAGCGCCCATCAGTATGGCCGAATTCGGGTTTTGGCCAGGTGGGCTGGTGATGGTGGGGGGTGGCTTCAGGGGCGCATGCAGATTTCTCCCCCTCTGAGGGTTCAGGGCAGCTCCAAACTGCAAGGTCTCCTCCCGTGTAGCAGTCAGAGTCATGGGTTGTCACTCATGGGTCCTTAATCTGGGCGGCTTATGGGCCAGGCCTCTTGGGAATGAAGCCTGTAAACCCAAACCAGGGTTAGGTTTAGGGCCTAGGGGCATGGCAGATCTGATCTGATGGGGCTGAGGCCGGCTCTCCTCATGAGTTGACAGCATACATCCGGTGGCTTGGCAGAATTCCGGTAAAAGCCTGGGGGGACACCCATGGTAGGAGTGTCTTTAGGGGGGCATGCAGGTTTCCCCACCACAAAGAGTTCAGGGCAACTCCAAACGGCATGGGTTCCTACTGCATGGTGGACAGAGTCCTGAGTGTAGCTCAACGGTCCTTCATCCACGGGACTTGGTGCACTGTCCCTTTGGAATGGAAGTTTAAAAACCCAAACTAGGGTTAGGGTTAGGGCCTAGGGTCATGGCAGAACTGATTTGCTGCCACTGAGGCAGGCTACCCTCAGGGCTGCGTCGAGGACATGCTTCCAGTGGCGCAGCGACCTGCCTTCATGGCCGGGGTGCCGACCACGGTGAGGGTGGGCTTTCAGGGGGCATGCCAGTTTCTCCCTCTCTGAGGGTTAGGCACAGCTCCAAACCACAAGGTTTCCTCCAGTGTGGCTGGTGGAGTCGTGGGATGTCACTCAAGTGTCCTTCATCCGGGGGCTTGGGACCAGGCCTCCTGGGATGGAAGCCTGAAAACTCAAACTAAGGTTCGGGTTAAGGTCTAGGGGTGTGGCAGACCCCATCTGCCGGTGCTGAGGTGTGCTCCCCGGTGGGCTGAGATGAGGGCGGATGTCAGGCAACACATCCGTGTCTGGGTTTGTGTCCAGGGGGGCACAGATGCTGAGGATGGCCTTCCGCTCAGAGGATTCTGCATAGCTCCAAATGGCACCATTTCACCTTAGGCGGCCGGCGGAGTGCCTGCATACATCTCAGGTGTCCCCAGTCTGGAGGGTTTGGGAGCCATCCCTCTGGGCAGGGAAGCCTGTGCACCCCACCTAGGGTTAGGCTTAGGGCCTAGGGGCATGGCAAGCCTTATCTGCTGGCACTGAGGGGGGCTCCCCTCAGGGCTGAGTTGATGTATGCGTCCAGCATATGGCTTTATGGCAGTGGGGCCACTGATGTTTGGGGTGGCCGTAGGGTGGCAGCAGGTTTGTCGCCCTCTGAGGGTTCGGCACAGCTCCAAATGGCACAGTTTCCTACCGTGTGGCTGGCAAAGTCCTGGAGTGTCAGCTAGGGTCCTTTATTTGGAGGCGTGGGAGCCAGGACCCTCAGAATGGAAGCCTGAAAACACAAACTAGGGTTAGGCTTAGGGCCTAGGGGCATGACAGGCTCAATAGGATGGCACTGAGGCAGGCTCCTCTTAAGGCTGTATTGAGAGAATTCATTTGACACCACAGCAGAAACTGGCTTTATGCCCAGGAAGGCTAAGAATGGTGGGTGTTGCTAAGGGGGCATGCAGTTTTCTCTCCCACTAAGGGTTCGGTGCACAGGTTCCTGTGCATCATGTGGTGGGGGAAGTCCTCGTGTATAGCTCAGGAGTCCTTAATCCGTGGGGCTTGGTGGCCAGGCACCTCAGAATGGAAGCCTGTAAACCCATATTTGGGTTAGAGCCTAGCGACATGGCACAACTAATCTGCTGGCACTGAGGCAGGCTCCCCTCAGGGCATCTGGTCGCGTGGAGGAACCCGGCTTTATGACCAGGGGGCTGCCGATGGTAGGGGTGGCTTTAGCGGTGCATGCATGTTTCTCCCCCTCTGAGGGTTTGGTGCAGCTCTAAACCCCAGGGTTTCCTCCCATGTGATGGGCGGAGACAAGGGTTGTCTCTCATGGGTCCTTCATCTGGGGAGCTTAAGAACCACGGTTCCTGGTTCTGAAAACCCAAACTGGGGTTAGGGTTAGGGCCTAGGGGCATGTTAGGCCTGATCTGCAGGCACTGAGATGGGCTCCCCCAGGTCTGAGTTGAGATATGCATCTGGTGGTGCGGGGAATCTGGCTTTATAGCGTGTCTGTTTCTCACCCTCTGAGGGTTTGGCGAAGCTCCAAACGGCACAGTTTCCTACCGCATGGCTGTTGGAGTCCTGAAGTGTTGATAAGGGGTCTCTATCCAGGGGCTTGGGAGTCAGACGTCTCAGAATGGAAGCCTGAAAACCCAAACTATGCTTAGGGTTAGGGCCTAGGGCCATTAGAAGCTCGATCTGCTGGCGCCGTGGCAGGCCCGGTCAGGGCCGAGTGGAGGAAGTCATCCAGGGCCATGGTAGAATCTGGCTTTATGGCCAGGTCGGCCGCCGATGGTGGGGGTGGCTTAAGGGGGGCATGTAGTTTTATCCCATTTTGAGGGTTCAGCGAGCTCCAAATGGCAAGGTTTCCTCCTGCTTGGTGGGCGGTGTCCTGGGGTGACCCTCAGGGGTCCTTCATCCAGGGGGTTTGAGGGACTGGCCTCTTGCAATGAAAGCCTTTGCATTAGGTCCTAGGGGCATGGCAGGCCCTATCTGATGGTGCTGATGGGGCTCCTCAGGGCTGAGTGGAGGGCATGCAGTTGGCAGCTCGGAAGAATACGGCTCTATGGCCAGGTAGGCCACAGATGGTGGTGGTGTCTTTAGGGGGGCATGCCGTTTTCTCCCACTCTGAGGGATTGACGATCTCCAAACCACAAGGTTTCCTTCCATGTTGCGGGTGGAGTCCCAGGTCGTCCCTCTGGCATCCTTATTCCGGGTGTTTGGGGGCCAGGCCTCTTCAGTTGGAAGCCTGAGAACCCAAACTAGGATTAGGTTTAGGCCCAGGGGCAATAGAGGTCGGATCGGCCAGCCCTGAGGCAGGCTCCCCTTAGGGCTGAGTTGCAGGAGTTTGGCCCTACAGCAGACTCCGGCTTTATGGTCAGGTGTGCAGCCGACGGTGTGGGTGGCTTTAGGGCGGCATCCAGTTTTCTCCCATTCTGAGGGTTCCGTGAGCTCGAAACTGCAAGGTTTCCTCCCATGTGGGGGGTTGAGTCTGGGGTGTTGCTCAGGGGTCCTTAATCTGGGGGGCTCGAGGGACAGGCCTCTTTGGCTGGAAGACTGAAAACCCAAACTACTGTTGGGGTTAGGTCGCAGGGGCATGGCAGATTTGATTTGATGGTGCTGAGGCAGGCTTCCCTTAGGGCTGAGTTGAGGGCACGAGTCCGGTGGCGCGACAGAATCTGGATTTATAGCCAGGGGGTACACAGCTGGTGGGAGTGGGTTTAGGGGAACATACAGTTTTTTCCCCTGCTAAGGGTTTATTGCAGCTCCCTACAGCACAGGTCCCTACCGCATGGCAGGTGGAGTCATGTGGGGTAGCTCAGTGGTTCTTAATCCATGGGGCTTGATGGCCAGGCCCCTTAGAATGAAGGCTGTCCACCCAAAGCAGTGTTCAAGTTAGGGCCTAGGGGCATGGCACGACTGATCTGATGACACTGACTCAGTCTCCCCTCAGGGCTGAGTTGAGGACAGGCATCCTGTGGCACAGCGGAATCCGACTTCATGACTGGGGGGCCGCGGATGGTAGGGGTGGCTTTATTGGGGCACACAGGTTTCTCCCACTCTGAGGGTTTCTTCCCTGTGTCCAGTGGAGTCAGGTTGTCAGTCAGGGGTCCTTAATCAGGAGGGCTTGGGGGCAAGGCTTGTTGGGATAGAAGCCTGAAAACCCAAACTAGGGTTAGGGTTGGGACCTAGGGGCATGTTGGCCTGATCTGCCTGTGCCGTGTTGGGTTCCCCTCAGGGCTGATTTGAGGACGTGCATCCCCTGGTGTAGTGGAATCCGGCTTTAGGACCGAGGAGGGGGGTGGGGGGGTGGGGGGGGCGCCGATGGTGGGGGTGGCTTTGTAGTGCATGCAGGTTTCTCCCCTTCTGAGGGTTTGGCACAGCTCCAAACTTGCAGTTTTCCTCCTGTATGGTGCGCGGAGTCATGGGTTGTCACTCATGGGTCCTTAATCAGGGGGGCTTGGGGGGCTTGGGGGTGTAGGCCTCTTGGGATCGAAGCCTGAAAACCTAAACTAGGGTTAGCTTTAGGGCCTATGAGCATGGCAGGCCCAATCTCTCAGTGCTGACGCGGGCTCCGCTGTTTGTCGAGTGGAGGGCGGGCTTCAGGGGGTGGGTCAGAGTCAGGGTTTGGGTCCAGTGGGTGATGACGCTGGGGGTGGTGCCAGTGGGTTGAAGGTTTTTCCTGCTTCGAGGTCTCTCTGCACCTCCCAAGGTCACCCTGGCTGGCGGATTACTGGCATGAGTCTCTGGCATTCCCAGTGTGGTGGTCAGCCCTTTGGGCACGAAAGCCTATACTCCCCACCTAGGGTTAGGGTTAGGGCCTAGGGGCATGGCAGCTCTTATCTGCTGGCGCTGAGGTGGTCCCCTCTCAGGGTCGAAATGAGGTTATGTGTTCGGCACTTCAGCAGAATCGGGCACAGTGGATGGGGGTCAATGATGATGGGGTTGGCTTTAGGGGGCATGCAGTTTTCTCCCCGTCCATGGGTTCAGCGCAGGTCCAAACAGTATGGTTTCCTACCCCGTGGCTGGCAGAGTCTTGGAATGTCACTCAGAGGGGTCCTTTATCCGTGGGCACCTCAGAATGGAAGCCTGAAAAGACAAAGTATGGGTACAGTTAGGGTTAGGGTTAGGGTTTAGGGTTAGGGTAGGGTTAGGGTTAGGGTTAGGGTTAGGGGTTAGGGTTAGGGGTTAGGGTTAGGGTTAGGGTTAGAGGGTTAGGGTTAGGGTTACGGTTAGAGGGTTAGGGTTAGGGTTAGGGGTTAGGGTTAGGGTTAGGGTTAGGTCCATGTTCACTGTTAGTGTCAGGGTTAGGTTTTGGGTCAGCGTCAGGGTCAAGTCCAGGTGAGGGTCAAGGCCATCGTCAGGTTGAGGGTTAGGGTCAGGCTTTTGTTTAGGTTCCAGGTTCAGGTCAGGGACAGGGTTAGTTTTGGGTCATAGTTAAGGTCAGATTTAGGTTTACGGTCATGTTCAGTGTCATGGTCAGGGCAATGATCAGATATAGGGTCAGATTCAGTCTTTGGGTCAGGGTGAAGTTTTATTGCAGCGTCAGGGTTAATTTCAGGGGAAAGGTTTGAGTTTGGTTTTAGGATTAGGGTCAAAATTAGGTTTATGTTTAGCGTTAGCGTTAGACAGCATTATGGTTAGGTTTAGGGTTGGGTTAGGGTCGGGTTAGTCTTAGGGTTCGGGTCAGCGTTAGGTTTAGGTTCAGGTTCGTCTTAGGGTCAGGGTTCAGGTTATCTTTAGGTTTAGCTTTAGAGTCAGGATCACAGTCACGGTCAGGGTCAAGTTTAGGGTTAGGGTTAGGTCACGGTCAGGGTTCGGAGTAGGGTTAGAGTCAGGGTCACGTTTAGGGATGAGTCACAATTAGGGTAAGGTCAGGATCAGGTTTATGTTCAGGTTCTGGATCAGGTTCTAATTAGAGTCAGGTTTAGTGTGAGGGTTCAGATCAGGCTCACGGTCAGGGTCATGGTTAGGGCTGAGATTAGGGTTTGGGTCAGGCTCACAGTCAGGGTCCAGATCAGTGTTAGGGGTTAGTGTTAAGGTTTGGGTTAAGTTTATGGTTAGAGTTAGGGTCCGGGTTAGGGTTAGAACATCGATAGGGTCAGGGTTAGCATTAGGGTTAAGCTAGGGGTCAGGGTTAGGGTTAGGTTCAGGGTTAGGTTTTCTGTCAGGCTCACAGTCAGTCAGGGATAGGTTAGTGTCAGAGTAAGGGTCAGGGTCAGGGTTAGGATAGGGTCCGGTTCAGTGTTAGGGTCATGGTCAGGGTCCGGGTTAGGGTCATGGTTAGGGTAAGGTCAGCTTTACGTTTAGGTTCTTGGTTAGGATTAGGGTCCGGATCAGGGTTAGCTTTAGGTTTAGGGTTCTGGTCAGGCTCACGGTCTGGGTCAGAGTTAGGTTTACGGTCAGGGTTAGGGTCAGTGTTAGGGCCAGGGTTAGAGTCAGGGCCAGGGTTCGTTTTAGGGTCAGGGTCAGGGTTCTGTTTAGGGCAAGGTTAATGTCAGGGTCAGGTTTAAGCAACGTTCAGGGTCATGGTTATGGTCAGGGTCAGGGATAGGGTCAGGGTTAGGGTTAAAGTTTGGGGTTAGGGTTAGGGTTAGAGTTAGGTTAAGGGTTAACGTTAGACCTTGTTAGGGTCAGAGTCAGGGTTACGGTTACGGTTAGGGTCAGGGTCAGGGGTTAGTGTTAGGGTTAGCATCAGTGTAGGTTCCGTGTCAGGGCCCGTGTTAGGGTTTGGGTCAGGGTTACGTTTAGGGATAGAGTTAGGGTCAGGCTCACAGTCAGGGTTAGTGTTAATGTCAGGGTCAGGGTCACTGTATGGTTAGGGTTAGGTTTAGGGTCTGTGTCAGGGTCAGAGTGAAGGTCAGGGCCAGGTTCAAATTGAGGGTCAGGGTCAGGCTTTGGTTTATGTTCCAGGTTCGGTTCAGGGACATGGTTAGATATGGGTCAGTGTTAGGGTCAGGGTTTTCTTAAGGTTAGGATCAGGGTGAAGGTCAGGGCCAGGGTAAGTTTTAGGGTCAGGGTCAGGCTTTGGTTTAGGGTCAAGATGTGGTTCAGGGTCAGGGTTAGGTTCAGGAGAAAGGATTGGTTTGGGGTTAGGGTTAGAGTTAGTAGTAGGGTTATCGTTAGGGTTAGGGTTAGACAGCGTTAGGGTCTGGGTTAGTGTTTGGGTTAGGGTAGGGATTAGTGTTAGGGTTAGGGTCAGTGTTAGGTTTAGGTTCAGGGTTCATATTAGGGTCATGGTTAGGGTTACCTTTAGCGTTAGGGTTAGGGTCAGGCTCATAGTCATGGTCTCGGTTAGGGTTAGGGTCAGGATATGGGTCATTGTTAGTGTCCGGGATCGGTTTTGGGTGAGCGTCACGGTTAGGGTGAGGGTGATAGTCAAGACCAGGGTCAGGTTGAGGTTCAAGGTCAGGCTTTTGTTTAGTGTCCTTGTTCGGGTCAGGGACAGGGTTAGGTCTGGGTCAGTCTTAGGGTCCGAGTTCGGTATAGGTTCAGGGTCAGGGTCATGGTGAAGTTCAGGGCCAGGGACAGGTTTAGGGTCAGGGTCAGGCTTTGGTTTAGGGTCACGTTTCATTTCCGGGTCAGGTTTAATTTCAGGGCAAAGGTTTGGTTTTGGGGATGGGGTTAAGGTTAGAATTAGGGTTATGTTTAGGGTGAGGGTCAGGGTCAGGGTACTGTTAGTGTCAGGGTTAGGTTTTGGGTCAGCATCAGGGTCCGGGTCAGGGTAAGTGTCAAGTCCAGGTTCAGGTTGAGGGTCAGAGTCAGGCTTTTGCTTAAGGTCCAGGTTCGGGTCAGGGACAGGGTTAGGTTTGGGTCAGAGTGAGGGTCAGAGTTAGGTTTAGGGTCAGGGTCAGGGTGAAGGTCAGGGCCAGGGTCAAGTTTAAGGTCAAGGTCAGGCTTTAGTTTAGGATCAAGTTTCATTTCAGGGTCAAGGTTAATTTCAGGGGAAAGGTTTACGTGTGGGGTTAGGGTTAGGGTAAGAATTAGGGTTATGTTTAAGGTTAGGGTTATACAGAGTTAGGGTCAGTGTTAAGGTTTGGGTTAGGGTAGGGGTTAGTTTTAGGTTTAGGGTCAGCATTAAGTTTAGGTTCAGGGTCCGATTCAGGGTCAGTGTCAGGCTTAGATTTAGTGTTGGGTTCGGGTCAGCATCACGGTCAAAGTCAGTGTCAGGGCTAGGGTTAGGGTTTGAGTCAGGCTCATAGTCAGGGTCAGGTTCAGGGTTAGGGGTTAGTGATAGGGTTAGCCCCGTACCTGGGTCATTGACCCGTCCGTGCAGGGTCTCAGGATAAACCCTGGGCAGAAGGGTGTAGCCCCCACACCCGATTCCACCGAGCCAGCCTCAACCTGGGGTGTGAACATGACCTGCCCACCAGGCATCTGACCTCTCATCAGCCTGCTCCTGCTCGGGGCTTTTCCACCCCCGATGAGCTCTCTTTACACACACACACACACACACACACACACACACAAACACACATATACACACGGGGAGGAGACCTAGGGCTACACGGGTTGATCAGAAGGTGTGGGACTCTCTGACTCTGAGCCCCCCGTGTCACCTTTTGATTTTATTTGCCAAAGGGCCTGAGGCATTGGGGAAGCCTGATATGACCTGCCCAGTGAGGGGACGTGTCTGGCAGGCAAGCTCTCTTCTCCCTGCATCCTCTGGGCTTCGGTAGACAGCACAAGAACATGTCGCTTCCTTTAGGCCGTGCCTAGACATGAGTTGGACAGGGGGGTTTTTTCTGTAATGGGGGTTCCTGGATACGTAGTTTCCAATTTCCCTGGGCTCTGTCATCAGGGAAGTGAGGTCACCACTGCCTGGGGGCTCCTTACTGGACTTCCTGCTCCCACCGGAGCTCCCTGAGCGCACCTGTCCCCAAGCTGCTCAAGACTCACCCTCCACGCCATGCCCTGTCCATCCAGTGATCCCCACACAGCTTCCCCCCAGCCCCTGGGCGGCCTGGGTGCAGCTGTTGTCTCCGCTGGCAGGGCCCAGAGCTGGGTTCAGACCGGGTTCCTGCTCCTGCCCAGGACTGTGAGCCCGCACACCCCCTGTGGCTCTCAGGGCCTCCCCAGGCTCCCCGTCGGCACACTGGGGGTGTCCTGGCTTCTCCCGCTAGGCATGCCATCCGGTGTAGGAGCTCTCCACACGTTCCATCCCCGCTCTCCCAGGAGGCTGGTGCACACACTTGGCAAAGGCACGGGTGAGCCTGGGGCTGGGCGGGGGCATGGAACACGGCCCCGAGAGGCCTGGATCTGCTCTGGGATGCAGGCAAAGCCACCCTCCTCCTGCCTGTGCCCCATCCCCCGTGGCAAGGTGGCAGTGCATGGCTTCTGACCTTGGTGACACAGGCTTCCCGGGGCTCCCATTAGGTTGAGGTCCAAGGGCCTCGTCTGCGCCCATGTGCTGGCCAGCCCCCACGGGGGACCCCGGGCATTCCCGCATCCGTCCTCCCAGGGTGGATGGCCCGTGGGACTGAGAAGGGGACACAATGTTTGGCTGCCATGTCCCAGCCGCTGGAGGAAAGTCTGGGACTTCTGGTGGTTCCCTCTCTCCTGGGTTCAGTGTCTGTCTCTGTCTCTGTCTTTGTCTCTGTGCCTGCGTCTGTCTCTGTTCGGGGGTGTCTCCCAGGAGCCGGATCTGTGGGCTCCAGGGCTGAGGGGAGACACCTCCGAAGTCTCCCTTGTCCCTGTTTCCCTCTCCTGGGCTGGTGCTCGCTTCCTTGCTAAGTAAGGCCTTCTCACCCCGAGCAGAGCTCTGACTCTGGAACCTCTTCCCAGTGGGGACCCTGCGGCTGCAACAAGGAGGGTCCTGACCTTGGTCTCCAGGCCAGGGGTCCAGTGCTCTGCCGCATTCTGCAAGCCCACAAGGTCAGCCCCCCAAGTCCCCAGGCTGTCTTCTGCTCAGAAGGACATCGAGGGAGTCCAAAGCATTCTCCCAAGCCTGGGAGCACAGTGGGTCAGGGAGAGAGATTCAAGGCCAACAGGCTCCTCTGCAAGCCTGCGGGAGCCTAGGGACACCCTGTCTCTATGGCCCCACTGATAGAAGAGTAAGGGGAGGCCTTCGGTGTTGTAGACCTGTCCACACTGGGGGTCACCTCTTCCTACTTCCAGTAGTCCAGGGTGGTGATGGACACCAGGCCCCAGACACTGTACCCACTCAGTGTCCTGGCAAAGCCCCTTGGCCCCTGGGGATTCCCTACCATCAGCCCGTCCTGTCTCCCCTTCCTATGCTTTGGATCCCGGTCCTGGCCAGGAGTCCTGATGCCCCCGACCCCATGGCCCAGCTGTCTCCAAACTCTTTCTTCTTTCCCCTTGTTACCCACCATTGTCCCAGGGTGTCTCCACCTCTGACCCCTAGCTGGGCAGAGCGGCTTGTGTGTGTGTGTGTCTGTGCATGCATGCGCTCCAACACATATGCCTCTATCTGTCTGGAGATGCCCGAGGTCATGTCCCCACATGGGATGGGGTGGGTAGCTCTCCCCAAGGATCTGAGGAGCCCTCACCCTCCAAGCAAACCTCATGGGAGGGTCAGGGATTACCTAGGACTGTAGTGATGCTCTGCTCCTTGGACCTTGTACCCGTGTTTTGTCCTGGGCCAGTCGTTGCCTCTCTTGACCGTAGGTTCCCAACTGTCCCTGAGAGATGGACATGGAAATGCTTCAATCTGGCCATTCCTCCAGGGATAGGTGGAGTCGGAGGAAAGGTGCACCAGGCACACAGACCTCCATTCCAAGAGGGCCAGGTGTGCCCAGGAGACCTGCACTCAGCACCTGTACCATGACCCACCCTTTGGTGGATGTGTACGTGACCATGGCACTTTCCCTGACGGGTCCCCCATGTTCCTTCACCACTGCCAGGTGCTCTGTGGCCCCAAAGTCTGCTGAGCACGGGATCCGTGCCTATCCTGGGAAGCAAGGCTCAGGGTGCATGGCCAGGCGGCTTGCACATCTGGGGATGCAGAGGTCATCGAGTACCCTCCACCCAGCTGGCCTGGAATTCCAAAACCCTCCCAGGGTCCCGCTCAAGGTGGGGAGTAACCAGAGGACTTGGAGACATCAGTGGAGGCCAGTCAGGGCAGGGAGATCAGTGGGCCCTTCAACTTCTCTCTCCCTCTGCTTGGTCTTCCTGGTTGTTCCCTGGGACAGAGGTCCAGCCCGTCCTTGGATTTAGCCGAGCCTTGAGTCGAGTGGGAAGGAGGACAGGGAAGGTTCGGGGTTGTCTTAAGGGTTGGGTTAGGGTGAGTGTTACAGTTAGGGTTACGGTCAGGGTCAGGGTCAGTGTCAGGGTCAGGGTAAGGGTTAGAGTCATACAGGTTGATCTCACTCTGAGGGTTGTCCGAAGCACCAGAGGGGCCGATGGAGACTGCGTGGTTGGGAGATGCGTGGCTGCGGGTCTAAGGGTTTCCCATATGGAGGCCATGAGGGCCAGGACCCCGGAAGCAGGTTGGGGAAGCAGGCGAGTGTTCCAGACCGGACTTCGTGATGGGCCTGGCCCCGTGGTAGAGCGCAGGGATGGGACCCCTGACAGTCGAGGATCCACGGGCGTTGTCCTCGCTGCATTCCATCTTGTGGAGTGCCTCTTGGCGGCGATCGGGTGCGGGCACTCACAGTGCCCTTCAGGGCCCCGAGGTGGGGGCGGCCCAGCAGACGTGCGGCGCCGGAATGACTTCGCCGGGCTTTTTCCGGCGAATTCTCACGAGCGTTCTGCCCAAACCAGGATTGGTTTGGGCAAAACGCTCGTGAGAATTGGCCGGCGTAGGACAGCCCTGCGGACCGCCGTGCTCTCCATGGCCCAGGGCCCTTTCTCACCCAGGGCATGTTGCTGCCGCCAAGAAATGGCTCGGAAAAGAGGCGGCCCACCCCGGCACGCCGGCGCATTGGAGCGTTCCCGGAGCAGAGTTGAAGAACGGGTGGTGGCCTGGTGTGCGCCTCTGTCTTTCGCGTAGATGGGCCGGCCAAGGATGGGGATGACCTCATCTTGGTCATACAGGTTTATCTCACTCTGAGGGTTGTCCGAAGCACCAGAGGGGCCGATGGAGACTGCGTGGTTGGGAGATGCGTGGCTGCGGGTCTAAGGGTTTCCCATATGGAGGCCATGAGGGACAGGACCCCGGAAGCAGGTTGGGGAAGCAGGCGAGTGTTCCAGACCGGACTTCGTGATGGGCCTGGCCCCGTGGTAGAGCGCAGGGATGGGACCCAGGGGAGTCGAGGAACAACGGGCGTTGTCCTCGCTGCATTCCATCTTGTGGAGTGCCTCTTGGCGGCGATCGGGTGCGGGCACTCACAGTGCCCTTCAGGGCCCCGAGGTGGGGGCGGCCCAGCAGACGTGCGGCGCCCGAATGATTTCGCCGGGCTTTTTCGGGCCAATTCTCACGAGCGTTCTGCCCAAACCAGGATTGGTTTGGTGCAGAACGCTCGTAAGAATTGGCCGGCGTAGGACAGCCCTGCGGACCGCCGTGCTCTCCATGGCCCAGGGCCCTTTCTCGCCCAGGGCATGTTGCTGCCGCCAAGAAATGGCTCGGAAAAGACGCGGCCCACCCCGGCACGCCGGCGCATTGGAGCGTTCCCGGAGCAGAGTTGAAGAACGGGTGGTGGCCTGGTGTGCGCCTCTGTCTTTCGGGTAGATGGGCCGGCCAAGGATGGGGATGACCTCATCTTGGTCAGACAGGTTTTTCTCACTCTGAGGGTTGTCCGAGGCACCAGAGGGGCCGATGGAGACGGCGTGGTTGGGAGATTCGTGGCTGCGGGTCTAAGGGTTTCCCATATGGAGGCCATGAGGGACAGGACCCCGGAAGCAGGTTGGGGAAGCAGGCGAGTGTTCCAGACCAGACTTCGTGATGGGCCTGGCCCCGTGGTAGAGCGCAGGGATGGGACCCCTGCCAGTCGAGGATCCACGGGCGTTGTCCTCGCTGCATTCCATCTTGTGGAGTGCCTCTTGGCGGCGATCGGGTGCGGGCACTCACAGTGCCCTTCAGGGCCCCGAGGTGGGGGCGGCCCAGCAGACGTGCGGCGCCCGAATGACTTCGCCGGGCTTTTTCCGGCCAATTCTCACGAGCGTTCTGCCCAAACCAGGATTGGTTTGGGCAGAACGCTCGTGAGAATTGGCCGGCGTAGGACAGCCCTGCGGACCGCCGTGCTCTCCATGGCCCAGGGCCCTTTCTCACCCAGGGCATGTTGCTGCCGCCAAGAAATGGCTCGGAAAAGAAGCGGCCCACCCCGGCACGCCGGCGCATTGGAGCGTTCCCGGAGCAGAGTTGAAGAACAGGTGGTGGCCTGGTGTGCGCCTCTGTCTTTCGCGTAGATGGGCCGGCCAAGGATGGGGATGACCTCATCTTGGTCATACAGGTTTATCTCACTCTGAGGGTTGTCCGAAGCACCAGAGGGGCCGATGGAGACTGCGTGGTTGGGAGATGCGTGGCTGCGGGTCTAAGGGTTTCCCATATGGAGGCCATGAGGGACAGGACCCCGGAAGCAGGTTGGGGAGCAGGCGAGTGTTCCAGACCGGACTTCGTGATGGGCCTGGCCCCATGGTAGAGCGCAGGGATGGGACCCAGGGGAGTCGAGGAACAACGGGCGTTGTCCTCGCTGCATTCCATCTTGTGGAGTGCCTCTTGGCGGCGATCGGGTGCGGGCACTCACAGTGCCCTTCAGGGCCCCGAGGTGGGGGCGGCCCAGCAGACGTGCGGCGCCCGAATGATTTCGCCGGGCTTTTTCGGGCCAATTCTCACGAGCGTTCTGCACCAAACCAGGATTGGTTTGGTGCAGAACGCTCGTAAGAATTGGCCGGCGTAGGACAGCCCTGCGGACCGCCGTGCTCTCCATGGCCCAGGGCCCTTTCTCGCCCAGGGCATGTTGCTGCCGCCAAGAAATGGCTCGGAAAAGACGCGGCCCACCCCGGCACGCCGGCGCATTGGAGCGTTCCCGGAGCAGAGTTGAAGAACGGGTGGTGGCCTGGTGTGCGCCTCTGTCTTTCGGGTAGATGGGCCGGCCAAGGATGGGGATGACCTCATCTTGGTCAGACAGGTTTTTCTCACTCTGAGGGTTGTCCGAGGCACCAGAGGGGCCGATGGAGACGGTGTGGTTGGGAGATTCGTGGCTGCGGGTCTAAGGGTTTCCCATATGGAGGCCATGAGGGACAGGACCCCGGAAGCAGGTTGGGGAAGCAGGCGAGTGTTCCAGACCAGACTTCGTGATGGGCCTGGCCCCGTGGTAGAGCGCAGGGATGGGACCCCTGCCAGTCGAGGATCCACGGGCGTTGTCCTCGCTGCATTCCATCTTGTGGAGTGCCTCTTGGCGGCGATCGGGTGCGGGCACTCACAGTGCCCTTCAGGGCCCCGAGGTGGGGGCGGCCCAGCAGACGTGCGGCGCCCGAATGACTTCGCCGGGCTTTTTCTGGCCAATTCTCACGAGCGTTCTGCCCAAACCAGGATTGGTTTGGTGCAGAACGCTCGTGAGAATTGGCCGGCGTAGGACAGCCCTGCGGACCGCCGTGCTCTCCATGGCCCAGGGCCCATTCTCGCCCAGGGCATGTTGCTGCCGCCAAGAAATGGCTCGGAAAAGACGCGGCCCACCCCGGCACGCCGGCGCATTGGAGCGTTCCCGGAGCAGAGTTGAAGAACGGGTGGTGGCCTGGTGTGCGCCTCTGTCTTTCGGGTAGATGGGCCGGCCAAGGATGGGGATGACCTCATCTTGGTCATACAGGTTTTTCTCACTCTGAGGGTTGTCCGAGGCACCAGAGGGGCCGATGTACACTGCGTGGTTGGGAGATGGGAGATGCGTGGCTGCGGGTCTAAGGGTTTCCGATATGGAGGCCATGAGGGACAGGACCCCGGAAGCAAGTTGGGGAAGCAGGCGAGTGTTCCCGACCGGACTTCGTGATGGGCCTGGCCCCGTGGAAGAGTGCACGGATGGGACCCCGGCAAGTCGAGGATCCACGGGCGTTGTCCTCGCTGCATTCCATCTTGTGGAGTGCCTCTTGGCGGCGATCGGGTGCGGGCACTCACAGTGCCCTTCAGGGCCCCGAGGTGGGGGCGGCTCAGCAGACGTGCGTCGCCCGAATGACTTCGCCGGGCTTTTTCCGGCCAATTCTCACGAGCGTTCTGCCCAAACCAGGATTGGTTTGGGCAGAACGCTCGTGAGAATTGGCCAGCGTAGGGCAGCCCTGCGGACCGCCGTGCTCTCCATGGCCCAGGGCCCTTTCTCGCCCAGGGCATGTTGCTGCCGCCAAGAAATGGCTCGGAAAAGACGCGGCCCTCCCCGGCACGCCGGCGCATTGGAGCGTTCCCGGAGCAGAGTTGAAGAACGGGTGGTGGCCTGGTGTGCGCCTCTGTCGTTTGGGTAGATGGGCCGGCCAAGGATGGGGATGACCTCATCTTGGTCATACAGGTTGATCTCCCTCTGAGGGTGGTCCGAAGCACCAGAGGGGCCGATGGAGACTGCGTGGTTGGGAGATGCGTGGCTGCGGGTCTAAGGGTTTCCCATATGGAGGCCATGAGGGACAGGACCCCGGAAGCAGGTTGGGGAAGCAGGCGAGTGTTCCAGACTGGACTTCGTGATGGGCCTGGCCCATCCCTGGTAGAGCGCAGGGATGGGTCCCCGTCAAGTCGAGGTTCCACGGGCGTTGTCCTCGCTGCATTCCATCTTGTGGAGTGCCTCTTGGCGGCGATCGGGTGCGGGCACTCACCATGCCCTTCAGGGCCCCGAGGTGGGGGCGGCCCAGCAGACGTGCGGCGCCCGAATGACTATGCCGTGATTTTTCCGGCAAATTCTCACGAGCGTTCTGCCCAACCGAGGATTGGTTTGGGCAGAACGCTCGTGAGAATTGGCCGGCGTAGGACAGCCCTGCGGACCGCCGTGCTCTCCATGGCCCAGGGCCCTTTCTCGCCCAGGGCATGTTGCTGCCGCCAAGAAATGGCTCGGAAAAGACGCGGCCCACCCCGGCACGCCGGCGCATTGGAGCGTTCCCGGAGCAGAGTTGAAGAACGGGTGGTGGCCTGGTGTGCGCCTCTGTCGTTCGGGTAGTTGGGCCGGCCAAGAATGGGGATGACCTCATCTTGGTCATACAGGTTTATCTCCCTCTGAGGGTTGTCCGAAGCACAAGAGGGGCCGATGGAGACTGCGTGGTTGGGAGATGCGTGGCTTCGGGTCTAAGGGTTTCCCATATGGAGGCCATGAGGGACAGGACCCCGGAAGCAGGTTGGGGAAGCAGGCGAGTGTTCCAGACCGGACTTCGAGATGGGCCTGGCCACGTAGTAGAGCGCAGGGATGGGACCCCGGCAAGTCGAGGATCCACGGGCGTTGTCCTCGCTGCATTCCATCTTGTGGAGTGCCCCTTGGCGGCGATCGGGTGCGGGCACTCACCATGCCCTTCAAGGCCCCGAGGTGGGGGCGGCCCAGCAGACGTGCGGCGCCCGAATGACTTCGCCGGGCTTTTTCCGGCCAATTCTCACGAGCGTTCTGCCCAAACCAGGATTGGTTTGGGCAGAACGCTCGTGAGAATTGGCCGGCGTAGGACAGCCCTGCGGACCGCCGTGCTCTCCATGGCCCAGGGCCCTTTCTCGCCCAGGGCATGTTGCTGCCGCCAAGAAATGGCTCGGAAAAGACGCGGCCAACCCCGGCACGACGGCGCATTGGAGCGTTTCCGGAGCAGAGTTGAAGAACGGGTGGTGGCCTGGTGTGCGCCTCTGTCTCTCGGGTAGACGGGCCGGCCAAGGATGGGGATGACCTCATCTTGGTCATACCGGTTTATCTCACTCTGAGGGTTGTCCGAAGCACCAGAGGGGCCGATGGAGACTGCGTGGTTGGGAGATGCGTGGCTGCGGGTCTAAGGGTTTCCGATATGGAGGCCATGAGGGACAGGACCCCGGAAGCAGGTTGGGGAAGCAGGCGAGTGTCCCAGACCGGACTTCGTGATGGGCCTGGCCCCATGGTAGAGCGCAGGGATGGGACCCCTGCAAGTCGAGGACCACGGGCGTTGTCCTCGCTGCATTCCGTCTTGTGGAGTGCCCCTTGGCGGCGATCGGGTGCCGGCACTCACCATGCCCTTCAAGGCCCCGAGGTGGGGGCGGCCCAGCAGACGTGCGGCTCCCGAATGACTTCGCCGGGCTTTTTCCGGCCAATTCTCACGAGCGTTCTGCCCAAACCAATCATGGTTTGGGCAGAACGCTCGTGAGAATTGGCCGGCGTAGGACAGCCCTGCGGACCGCCGTGCTCTCCATGGCCCAGGGCCCTTTCTCGCCCAGGGCATGTTGCTGCCGCCAAGAAATGGCTCGGAAAAGACGCGGCCAACCCCGGCACGACGGCGCATTGCAGCGTTCCCGGAGCAGAGTTGAAGAACGGGTGGTGGCCTGGTGTGCGCTTCTGTCTCTCGGGTAGACGGGCCGGCCAAGGATGGGGATGACCTCATCTTGGTCATACCGGTTTATCTCACTCTGAGGGTTGTCCGAAGCACCAGAGGGGCCGATGGAGACTGCGTGGTTGGGAGATGCGTGGCTGCGGGTCTAAGGGTTTCCGATATGGAGGCCATAAGGGACAGGACCCCGGAAGCAGGTTGGGGAAGCAGGCGAGTGTCCCAGACCGGACTTCGTGATGGGCCTGGCCCCATGGAAGAGCGCAGGGATGGGACCCCTGCAAGTCGAGGATCCACGGGTGTTGTCCAGGCTGCATTCCGTCTTGTGGAGTGCCCCTTGGCGGCGATCGGGTGCGGGCACTCACCATGCCCTTCAGGGCCCCGAGGTGGGGGCGGCCCAGCAGACGTGCGGCGCCCGAATGACTTCCCCGGGCTTTACGGCCAATTCTCACGAGCGTTCTGCCCAAACCAGGATTGGTTTGGGCAGAACGCTCGTGAGAATTGGCCGGCGTAGTACAGCCTTGCGGACCGCCGTGCTCTCCATGGCCCAGGGCCCTTTCTCGCCCAGGGCATGTTGCTGCCGCCAGGAAATGGCTCGGAAAAGACGCGGCCCACCCCGGCACGACGGCGCATTGGAGCGTTCCCGGAGCAGAGTTGAAGAACGGGTGGTGGCCTGGTGTGCGCCTCTGTCTCTCGGGGAGACGGGCCGGCCAAGGATGGGGATGACCTCATCTTGGTCATACCGGTTTATCTCACTCTGAGGGTTGTCCGAAGCATCAGAGGGGCCGATGGAGACTGCGTGGTTGGGAGATGCGTGGCTGCGGGTCTAAGGGTTTCCGATATGGAGGCCATGAGGGACAGAACCCCGGGAGCAGGTTGGGGAAGCAGGCGAGTGTCCCAGACCGGACTTCGTGATGGGCCTGGCCCCATGGTAGAGCGCAGGGATGGGACCCCTGCAAGTCGAGGATCCACGGGCGTTGTCCTCGCTGCATTCCATCTTGTGGAGTGCCCCTTGGCGGCGATCGGGTGCGGGCACTCACCATGCCCTTCAAGGCCCCGAGGTGGGGGCGGCCCAGCAGACGTGCGGCGCCCGAATGACTTCGCCGGGCTTTTTCCGGCCAATTCTCACGAGCGTTCTGCCCAAACCAGGATTGCTTTGGGCAGAACGCTCGTGAGAATTGGCCGGCGTAGGACAGCCCTGCGGACCGCCGTGCTCTCCATGGCCCAGGGCCCTTTCTCGCCCAGGGCATGTTGCTGCCGCCAAGAAATGGCTCGGAAAAGACGCGGCCAACCCCGGCACGACGGCGCATTGGAGCGTTTCCGGAGCAGAGTTGAAGAACGGGTGGTGGCCTGGTGTGCGCCTCTGTCTCTCGGGTAGACGGGCCGGCCAAGGATGGGGATGACCTCATCTTGGTCATACCGGTTTATCTCACTCTGAGGGTTGTCCGAAGCACCAGAGGGGCCGATGGAGACTGCGTGGTTGGGAGATGCGTGGCTGCGGGACTAAGGGTTTCCGATATGGAGGCCATAAGGGACAGGACCCCGGAAGCAGGTTGGGGAAGCAGGCGAGTGTCCCAGACCGGACTTCGTGATGGGCCTGGCCCCATGGAAGAGCGCAGGGATGGGACCCCTGCAAGTCGAGGATCCACGGGTGTTGTCCAGGCTGCATTCCGTCTTGTGGAGTGCCCCTTGGCGGCGATCGGGTGCGGGCACTCACCATGCCCTTCAGGGCCCCGAGGTGGGGGCGGCCCAGCAGACGTGCGGCGCCCGAATGACTTCCCCGGGCTTTTTACGGCCAATTCTCACGAGCGTTCTGCCCAAACCAGGATTGGTTTGGGCAGAACGCTCGTGAGAATTGGCCGGCGTAGTACAGCCTTGCGGACCGCCGTGCTCTCCATGGCCCAGGGCCCTTTCTCGCCCAGGGCATGTTGCTGCCGCCAAGAAATGGCTCGGAAAAGACGCGGCCCACCCCGGCACGACGGCGCATTGGAGCGTTCCCGGAGCAGAGTTGAAGAACGGGTGGTGGCCTGGTGTGCGCCTCTGTCTCTCGGGGAGACGGGCCGGCCAAGGATGGGGATGACCTCATCTTGGTCATACCGGTTTATCTCACTCTGAGGGTTGTCCGAAGCACCAGAGGGGCTGATGGAGACTGCGTGGTTGGGAGATGCGTGGCTGCGGGTCTAAGGGTTTCCGATATGGAGGCCATGAGGGACAGAACCCCGGGAGCAGGTTGGGGAAGCAGGCGAGTGTCCCAGACCGGACTTCGTGATGGGCCTGGCCCCATGGTAGAGCGCAGGGATGGGACCCCTGCAATTCGAGGATCCACGGGCGTTGTCCTCGCTGCATTCCGTCTTGTGGAGTGCCCCTTGGCGGCGATCGGGTGCGGGAACTCACCATGCCCTTCAATGCCCCGAGGTGGGGGCGGCCCAGCAGACGTGCGGCGCCCGAATGACTTCGCCGGGCTTTTTCCGGCCAATTCTCACGAGCGTTCTGCCCAAACCAGGATTGGTTTGGGCAGAACGCTCGTGAGAATTGGCCGGCGTAGGACAGCCCTGCGGACCGCCGTGCTCTCCATGGCCCAGGGCCCTTTCTCGCCCAGGGCATGATGCTGCCGCCAAGAAATGGCTCGGAAAAGACGCGGCCCACCCCGGCACGACGGCGCATTGGAGCGTTCCCGGAGCAGAGTTGAAGAACGGGTGGTGGCCTGGTGTGCGCCTCTGTCTCTCGGGTAGACGGGCCGGCCAAGGATGGGGATGACCTCATCTTGGTCATACCGGTTTATCTCACTCTGAGGGTTGTCCGAAGCACCAGAGGGGCCGATGGAGACTGCGTGGTTGGGAGATGCGTGGCTGCGGGTCTAAGGGTTTCCGATATGGAGGCCATGAGGGACAGGACCCCGGAAGCAGGTTGGGGAAGCAGGCGAGTGTCCCAGACCGGACTTCGTGATGGGCCTGGCCCCATGGTAGAGCGCAGGGATGGGACCCCTGCATGTCGAGGATCCACGGGCGTTGTCCTCGCTGCATTCCGTCTTGTGGAGTGCCCCTTGGCGGCGATCGGGTGCGGGCACTCACCGTGCCCTTCAAGGCCCCGAGGTGGGGGCGGCCCAGCAGACGTGCGGCGCCCGAATGACTTCGCCGGGCTTTTTCCGGCCAATTCTCACGAGCGTTCTGCCCAAACCAGGATTGGTTTGGGCAGAACGCTCGTGAGAATTGGCCGGCGTAGGACAGCGCTGCGGACCGCCGTGCTCTCCATGGCCCAGGGCCCTTTCTCGCCCAGGGCATGTTGCTGTCGCCAAGAAATGGCTCGGAAAAGACGCGGCCAACCCCGAAACGACGGCGCATTGGAGCGTTCCCGGAGCAGAGTTGAAGAACGGGTGGTGGCCTGGTGTGCGCCTCTGTCTCTCGGGGAGACGGGCCGGCCAAGGATGAGGATGACCTCATCTTGGTCATACCGGTTTATCTCACTCTGAGGGTTGTCCGAAGCACCAGAGGGGCCGATGGAGACTGCGTGGTTGGGAGATGCGTGTCTGCGGGTCTAAGGGTTTCCGATATGGAGGCCATGAGGGACAGGACCCCGGAAGCAGGTTGGGGAAGCAGGCGAGTGTCCCACACCGGACTTCGTGATGGGCCTGGCCCCATGGTAGAGCGCAGGGATGGGACCCCTGCATGTCGAGGATCCACGGGCGTTGTCCTCGCTGCATTCCGTCTTGTGGAGTGCCCCTTGGCGGCGATCGGGTGCGGGCACTCACCGTGCCCTTCAAGGCCCCGAGGTGGGGGCGGCCCAGCAGACGTGCGGCGCCCGAATGACTTCGCAGGGCTTTTTCCGGCCAATTCTCACGAGCGTTCTGCCCAAACCAGGATTGGTTTGGGCAGAACGCTCGTGAGAATTGGCCGGCGTAGGACAGCGCTGCGGACCGCCGTGCTCTCCATGGCCCAGGGCCCTTTCTCGCCCAGGGCATGTTGCTGTCGCCAAGAAATGGCTCGGAAAAGACGCGGCCAACCCCGAAACGACGGCGCATTGGAGCATCCCGGAGCAGAGTTGAAGAACGGGTGGTGGCCTGGTGTGCGCCTCTGTCTCTCGGGGAGACGGGCCGGCCAAGGATGAGGATGACCTCATCTTGGTCATACCGGTTTATCTCACTCTGAGGGTTGTCCGAAGCACCAGAGGGGCCGATGGAGACTGCGTGGTTGGGAGATGCGTGGCTGCGGGTCTAAGGGTTTCCGATATGGAGGCCATGAGGGACAGGACCCCGGAAGCAGGTTGGGGAAGCAGGCGAGTGTCCAGACCGGACTTCGTGATGGGCCTGGCCCCATGGAAGAGCGCAGGGATGGGTCCCCTGCAAGTCGAGGATCCACGGGTGTTGTCCAGGCTGCATTCCGTCTTGTGGAGTGCCCCTTGGCGGCTATCGGGTGCGGGCACTCACCATGCCCTTCAGGGCCCCGAGGTGGGGGCGGCCCAGCAGACGTGCGGCGCCCGAATGACTTCGCCGGGCTTTTTCCGGCCAATTCTCACGAGCGTTCTGCCCAAACAAGGATTGGTTTGGGCAGAACGCTCGTGAGAATTGGCCGGCGTAGGACAGCGCTGCGGACCGCCGTGCTCTCCATGGCCCAGGGCCCTTTCTAGCCCAGGGCATGATGCTGCCGCCAAGAAATGGCTCGGAAAAGACGCGGCCCACCCCGGCACGACGGCGCATTGGAGCGTTCCCGGAGCAGAGATTAAGAACGGGTGGTGGCCTGGTGTGAGCCTCTGTCTCTCGGGTAGACGCCCGGCCAAGGATGGGGATGACCTCATCTTGGTCATACCGGTTTATCTCACTCTGAGGGTTGTCCGAAGCACCAGAGTGGCCGATGGAGACTGCGTGGTTGGGAGATGCGTGGCTGCGGGACTAAGGGTTTCCGATATGGAGGCCATGAGGGACAGGACCCCGGAAGCAGGTTGGGGAAGCAGGCGAGTGTCCCAGACCGGACTTCGTGATGGGCCTGGCCGCATGGTAGAGCGCAAGGATGGGACCCCTGCATGTCGAGGATCCACGGGCGTTGTCCTCGCTGCATTCCGTCTTGTGGAGTGCCCCTTGGCGGCGATCGGGTGCGGGCACTCACCATGCCCTTCAAGGCCCCGAGGTGGGGGCGGCCCAGCAGACGTGCGGCGCCCGAATGACTTCGCCGGGCTTTTTCCGGCCAATTCTCACGAGCGTTCTGCCCAAATCAGGATTGGTTTGGGCAGAACGCTCGTGAGAATTGGCCGGCGTAGGACAGCCCTGCGTACCGCCGTGCTCTCCATGGCCCAGGGCCCTTTCTCGCCCAGGGCATGATGCTGCCGCCAAGAAATGGCTCGGAAAAGACGCGGCCAACCCCGGCACGACGGCGCATTGGAGCGTTCCCGGAGCAGAGTTTAAGAACGGGTGGTGGCCTGGTGTGCGCCTCTGTCTCTCGGGTAGACGGGCCGGCCAAGGATGGGGATGACCTCATCTTGGTCATACCGGTTTATCTCCCTCTGAGGGTTGTCCGAAGCACCAGAGGGGCCGATGGAGACTGCGTGGTTTGGAGATGCGTGGCTGCGGGTCTAAGGGTTTCCGATATGGAGGCCATGAGGGACAGGACCCCGGAAGCAGGTTGGGGAAGCAGGCGAGTGTCCCAGACCGGACTTCGTGATGGGCCTGCCCCCATGGTAGAGCGCAGGGATGGGACCCCTGCAAGTCGAGGATCCTCGGGCGTTGTCCTCGCTGCATTCCGTCTTGTGGAGTGCCCCTTGGCGGCGATCGGGTGCGGGCACTCACCATGCCCTTCAAGGCCCCGAGGTGGGGGCGGCCCAGCAGACGTGCGGCGCCCGAATGACTTCGCCGGGCTTTTTCCGGCCAATTCTCACGAGCGTTCTGCCCAAACCAGGATTGGTTTCGGCAGTGTGCTCGTGAAAATTGGCCGGCGTAGGACAGCGCTGCGGACCGCCGTGCTCCCCATGGCCCAGGGCCCTTTCTCGCCCAGGGCATGTTGTTGCCGCCAAGAAATGGCTCGGAAAAGACGCGGCCAACCCCGGCACGACGGCGCATTGGATCGTTCCCGGAGCAGAGTTGAAGAACGGGTGGTGGCCTGGTGTGCGCCTCTGTCTCTCGGGGAGACGGGCCGCCCAAGGATGAGGATGACCTCATCTTGGTCATACCGGTTTATCTCACTCTGAGGGTTGTCCGAAGCACCAGAGGGGCCGATGGAGACTGCGTGGTTGGGAGATGCGTGGCTGCGGGACTAAGGGTTTCCGATATGGAGGCCATGAGGGACAGGACCCCGGAAGCAGGTTGGGGAAGCAGTCGAGTGTCCCAGACCGGACTTCGTGATGGGCCTGGCCCCATGGTTGAGCGCAGGGATGGGACCACTGCAAGTCGAGGATCCGCGGGCGTTGTCCTCGCTGCATTCCGTCTTGTGGAGTGCCCCTTGGCGGCGATCGGGTGCGGGCACTCACCATGCCCTTCAAGGCCCCGAGGTGGTGGCGGCCCAGCAGACGTGCGGCGCCCGAATGACTTCGCCGGGATTTTTCCGGCCAATTCTCACGAGCGTTCTGCCCAAACCAGGATTGGTTTGGGCAGAACGCTCGTGAGAATTGGCCGGCGTAGGACAGCCCTGCGGACGGCCGTGCTCTCCATGGCCCAGGGCCCTTTTTCGCCCAGGGCATGTTGCTGCCGCCAAGAAATGGCTCGGAAAAGACGCGGCCAACCCCGGCACGACGGCGCATTGGAGCGTTCCCGGAGCAGAGTTGAAGAACGGGTGGTGGCCTGGTGTGCGCATCTGTCTCTCGGGGAGACGGGCCGCCCAAGGATGAGGATGACCTCATCTTGGTCATACCGGTTTATCTCACTCTGAGGGTTGTCCGAAGCACCAGAGGGGCCGATGGAGACTGCGTGGTTGGGAGATGCGTGGCTGCGGGTCTAAGGGTTTCCGATATGGAGGCCATGAGGGTCAGGACCCCGGAAGCAGGTTGGGGAAGCAGGCGAGTGTCCCAGACCGGACTTCGTGATGGGCCTGGCCCCATGGTAGAGCGCAGGGATGGGACCCCTGCATGTCGAGGATCCACGGGCGTTGGCCTCGCTGCATTCCGTCTTGTGGAGTGCCCCTTGGCGGCGATCGGGTACGGGCACTCACCATGCCCTTCAAGGCCCCGAGGTGGGGGCGGCCCAGCAGACGTGTGGCGCCCGAATGACTTCGCCGTGCTTTTTCCGGCCAATTCTCACGAGCGTTCTGCCCAAACCAGGATTGGTTTGGGCAGAACGCTCGTGAGAATTGGCCGGCGTAGGACAGCCCTGCGGACCGCCGTGCTCTCCATGGCCCAGGGCCCTTTCTCGCCCAGGGCATGATGCTGCCGCCAAGAAATGGCTCGGAAAAGACGCGGCCCGCCCCGGCACGACGGCGCATTGGAGCGTTCCCGGAGCAGAGTTGAAGAACGGGTGGTGGCCAGGTGTGCGCCTCTGTCTCTCGGGGAGACGGGCCGGCCCAGGATGGGGATGACCTCATCTTGGTCATACCGGTTTATCTCCCTCTGAGGGTTGTCCGAAGCACCAGAGGGGCCGATGGAGACTGCGTGGTTGGGAGATGCGTGGCTGCGGGTCTAAGTGATTCCGATATGGAGGCCATGAGGGACAGGACCCCGGAAGCAGTTTGGGGAAGCAGGCGAGTGTCCCAGACCGGACTTCGTGATGGGCCTGGCCCCATGGTAGAGCGCAGGGATGGGACCACTGCAAGTCGAGGATCCGCGGGCGTTGTCCTCGCTGCATTCCGTCTTGTGGAGTGCCCCTTGGCGGCGATCGGGTGCGGGCACTCACCATGCCCTTCAAGGCCCCGAGGTGGGGGCGGCCCAGCAGACGTGCGGCGCCCGAATGACTTCGCCGTGCTTTTTCCGGCCAATTCTCACGAGCGTTCTGCCCAAACCAGGATTGGTTTTGGCAGAACGCTCGTGAGAATTGGCCGGCGTAGGACAGCCCTGCGGACCGCCGTGCTCTCCATGGCCCAGGGCCCTTTCACGCCCAGGGCATGATGCTGCCGCCAAGAAATGGCTCGGAAAAGACGCGGCCCACCCCGGCACGACGGCGCATTGGAGCGTTCCCGGAGCAGAGTTGAAGAACGTGTGGTGGCCAGGTGTGCGCCTCTGTCTCTCGGGGAGACGGGCCGGCCAAAGATGGGGATGACCTCATCTTGGTCATACCAGTTTATCTCACTCTGAGGGTTGTCCGAAGCACCAGAGGGGCCGATGGAGACTGCGTGGTTGGGAGATGCGTGGCTGCGGTCTAAGTGTTTCCGATATGGAGGCCATGAGGGACAGGACCCCGGAAGCAGGTTGGGGAAGCAGGCGAGTGTCCCAGACCGGAATTCGTGATGGGCCTGGCCCCATGGTAGAGCGCAGGGATGGGACCCCTGCAAGTCGAGGATCCGCGGGCGTTGTCCTCGCTGCATTCCGTCTTGTGGAGTGCCCCTTGGCGGCGATCGGGTGCGGGCACTCACCATGCCCTTCAAGGCCCCGAGGTGGGGGCGGCCCAGCAGACGTGCGGCGCCCGAATGACTTCGCCGGGCTTTTTCCGGCCAATTCTCACGAGCGTTCTGCCCAAACCAGGATTGGTTTGGGCAGAACGCTCGTGAGAATTGGCCGGCATAGGACAGCGCTGCGGACCGACGTGCTCTCCATGGCCCAGGGCTCTTTCTCGCCCAGGGCATGTTGCTGCCGCCAAGAAATGGCTCGGAAAAGACGCGGCCAACCCCGGCACGACGGCGCATTGGAGCGTTCCCGAAGAGTTGAAGAACGGGTGGTGGCCTGGTGTGCGCCTCTGTCTCTCGGGGAGACGGGCCGGCCAAGGACGAGGATGACCTCATCTTGGTCATACCGGTTTATCTCACTCTGAGGGTTGTCCGAAGCACCAGAGGGGCCGATGGAGACTGCGTGGTTGGGAGATGCGTAGCTGCGGGTCTAAGGGTTTCCGATATGGAGGCCATGAGGGACAGGACCCCGGAAGCAGGTTGGGGAAGCAGGCGAGTGTCCCAGACCGGACTTCGTGATGGGCCTGGCCCCATGGTAGAGCGCAGGGATGGGACCCCTGCAAGACGAGGATCCACGGGCGTTGTCCTCGCTGCATTCCGTCTTGTGGAGTGCCCCTTGGCGGCGATCGGGTGCGGGCACTCACCATGCCCTTCAAGGCCCCGAGGTGGTGGCGGCCCAGCAGACGTGCGGCGCCCGAATGACTTCGCCGGGCTTTTTCCGGCCAATTCTCACGAGCGTTCTGCCCAAACCAATCCTGGTTTGGGCAGAACGCTCGTGAGAATTGGCCGGCGTAGGACAGCCCTGCGGACCGCCGTGCTCTCCATGGCCCAGGGCCCTTTCTCGCCCAGGGCATGTTGTTGCCGCCAAGAAATGGCTCGGAAAAGACGCGGCCAAACCCGGCACGACGGCGCATTGGAGCGTTCCCGGAGAAGAGTTGAAGAACGGGTGGTGGCCTGGTGTGTGCCTCTGTCTCTCGGGGAGACGGGCCGGCCAAGGATGGGGATGACCTCATCTTGGTCATACCGGTTTATCTCACTCTGAGGGTTGTCCGAAGCACCAGAGGGGCCGATGGAGACTGCGTGGTTGGGAGATGCGTGGCTGCGGGTCTAAGGGTTTCCGATATGGAGGCCAGAGGGACAGGACCCCGGAAGCAGGTTGGGGAAGCAAGCGAGTGTCCCAGTCCGGACTTCGTGATGGGCCTGGCCCCATGGTAGAGCGCAGGGATGGGACCCCTGCAAGTCGAGGATCCTCGGGCGATGTCCTCGCTGCATTCCGTCTTGTGGAGTGCCCCTTGGCGGCGATCGGGTGCGGGCACTCACCATGCCCTTCAAGGCCCCGAGGTGGGGGCGGCCCAGCAGACGTGCGGCGCCCGAATGACTTCGCCGGGCTTTTTCCGGCCAATTCTCACGAGCGTTCTGCCCAAACCAGGATTGGTTTGGGCAGAAAGCTCGTGAGAATTGGCCGGCTTAGGACAGCGCTGCGGACCGCCGTGCTCTCCATGGCCCAGGGCCCTTTCTCGCCCAGGGCATGTTGCTGCCGCCAAGAAATGGCTCGGAAAAGACGCGGCCAACCCTGGCACGACGGCGCATTGGAGCGTTCCCGGAGCAGAGTTGAAGAACGGGTGGTGGCCTGGTGTGCGCCTCTGTCTCTCGGGTAGACGGGCCGGCCAAGGATGGGGATGACCTCATCTTGGTCATACCGGTTTATCTCACTCTGAGGGTTGTCCGAAGCACCAGAGGGGCCGATGGAGACTGCGTGGTTGGGAGATGCGTGGCTGCGGGTCTAAGGGTTTCCGATATGGAGGCCATGAGGGACAGGACCCCGGAAGCAGGTTGGGGAAGCAGGCGAGTGTCCCAGACTGGACATTGTGATGGGCCTGGCCCCATGGTAGAGCGCAGGGATGGGACCCCTGCAAGTCGAGGATCCACGGGCGTTGTCCTCGCTGCATTCCGTCTTGTGGAGTGCCCCTTGGCGGCGATCGCGTGCGGGCACTCACCATGCCCTTCAAGGCCCCGAGGTGGGGGCGGCCCAGCAGACGTGCGGCGCCCGAATGACTTCGCCGGGCTTTTTCCGGCCAATTCTCACGAGCGTTCTGCCCAAACCAGGATTGGTTTGGGCAGAACGCTCGTGAGAATTGGCCGGCGTAGGACAGCGCTGCGGACCGCCGTGCTCTCCTTGGCCCAGGGCCCTTTCTCGCCCAGGGCATGTTGCTGCCGCCAAGAAATGGCTCGGAAAAGACGCGGCCAACTCCGGCACGACGGCGCATTGGAGCGTTCCCGGAGCAGAGTTGAAGAACGGGTGGTGGCCTGGTGTGCGCCTCTGTCTCTCGGGTAGACGGGCCGGCCAAGGATGGGGATGACCTCATCTTGGTCATACCGGTTTATCTCACTCTGAGGGTTGTCCGAAGCACCAGAGGGGCCGATGGAGACTGCGTGGTTGGGAGATGCGTGGCTGCGGGTCTAAGGGTTTCCGATATGGAGGCCACGAGGGACAGGACCCCGGAAGCAGGTTGGGGAAGCAGGCGAGTGTCCCAGACCGGACTTCGTGATGGGCCTGGCCCCATGGTAGAGCGCAGGGATGGGACCCCTGCAAGTCGAGGATCCACGGGCGTTGTCCTCGCTGCATTCCGTCTTGTGGAGTGCCCCTTGGCGGCGATCGGGTGCGGGCACTCACCATCCCAAACAAGGGCCCGAGGTGGGGGCGGCCCAGCAGACGTGCGGCGCCCGAATGACTTCGCCGGGCTTTTTCCGGCCAATTCTCACGAGCGTTCTGCCCAAACCAGGATTGGTTTGGGCAGAACGCTCGTGAGAATTGGCCGGCGTAGGACAGCGCTGCGGACCTCCGTGCTCTCCATGGCCCAGGGCCCTTTCTCGCCCAGGGCATGTTGCTGTCGCCAAGAAATGGCTCGGAAAAGACGCGGACAACCCCGAAACGACGGCGCATTGGAGCGTTCCCGGAGCAGAGTTGAAGAACGGGTGGTGGCCTGGTGTGCGCCTCTGTCTCTCGGGGAGACGGGCCGGCCAAGGATGAGGATGACCTCATCTTGGTCATACCGGTTTATCTCACTCTGAGGGTTGTCCGAAGCACCAGAGGGGCCGATGGAGACTGCGTGGTTGGGAGATGCGTGGCTGCGGGTCTAAGGGTTTCCGATATGGAGGCCATGAGGGACAGGACCCCGGAAGCAGGTTGGGGAAGCAGGCGAGTGTCCAGACCGGACTTCGTGATGGGCCTGGCCCCATGGAAGAGCGCAGGGATGGGTCCCCTGCAAGTCGAGGATCCACGGGTGTTGTCCAGGCTGCATTCCGTCTTGTGGAGTGCCCCTTGGCGGCGATCGGGTGCGGGCACTCACCATGCCCTTCAGGGCCCCGAGGTGGGGGCGGCCCAGCAGACGTGCGGCGCCCGAATGACTTCGCCGGGCTTTTTCCGGCCAATTCTCACGAGCGTTCTGCCCAAACCAGGATTGGTTTGGGCAGAACGCTCGTGAGAATTGGCCGGCGTAGGACAGCCCTGCGGACGGCCGTGCTCTCCATGGACCAGGGCCCTTTTTCGCCCAGGGCATGTTGCTGCCGCCAAGAAATGGCTCGGAAAAGACGCGGCCAACCCCGGCACGACGGCGCATTGGATCGTTCCCGGAGCAGAGTTGAAGAACGGGTGGTGGCCTGGTGTGCGCCTCTGTCTCTCGGGGAGACGGGCCGCCCAAGGATGAGGATGACCTTATCTTGGTCATACCGGTTTATCTCACTCTGAGGGTTGTCCGAAGCACCAGAGGGGCCGATGGAGACTGCGTGGTTGGGAGATGCGTGGCTGCGGGACTAAGGGTTTCCGATATGGAGGCCATGAGGGACAGGACCCCGGAAGCAGGTTGGGGAAGCAGTCGAGTGTCCCAGACCGGACTTCGTGATGGGCCTGGCCCCATGGTTGAGCGCAGGGATGGGACCACTGCAAGTCGAGGATCCGCGGGCGTTGTCCTCGCTGCATTCCGTCTTGTGGAGTGCCCCTTGGCGGCGATCGGGTGCGGGCACTCACCATGCCCTTCAAGGCCCCGAGGTGGGGGCGGCCCAGCAGACGTGCGGCGCCCGAATGACTTCGCCGGGCTTTTTCCGGCCAATTCTCACGAGCGTTCTGCCCAAACCAGGATTGGTTTGGGCAGAACGCTCGTGAGAATTGGCCGGCGTAGGACAGCCCTGCGGACGGCCGTGCTCTCCATGGACCAGGGCCCTTTTTCGCCCAGGGCATGTTGCTGCCGCCAAGAAATGGCTCGGAAAAGACGCGGCCAACCCCGGCACGACGGCGCATTGGAGCGTTCCCGGAGCAGAGTTGAAGAACGGGTGGTGGCCTGGTGTGCGCATCTGTCTCTCGGGGAGACGGGCCGCCCAAGAATGAGGATGACCTCATCTTGGTCATACCGGTTTATCTCACTCTGAGGGTTGTCCGAAGCACCAGAGGGGCCGATGGAGACTGCGTGGTTGGGAGATGCGTGGCTGCGGGTCTAAGGGTTTCCGATATGGAGGCCATGAGGGTCAGGACCCCGGAAGCAGGTTGGGGAAGCAGGCGAGTGTCCCAGACCGGACTTCGTGATGGGCCTGGCCCCATGGTAGAGCGCAGGGATGGGACCCCTGCATGTCGAGGATCCACGGGCGTTGTCCTCGCTGCATTCCGTCTTGTGGAGTGCCCCTTGGCGGCGATCGGGTACGGGCACTCACCATGCCCTTCAAGGCCCCGAGGTGGGGGCGGCCCAGCAGACGTGCGGCGCCCGAATGACTTCGCCGTGCTTTTTCCGGCCAATTCTCACGAGCGTTCTGCCCAAACCAGGATTGGTTTGGGCAGAACGCTCGTGAGAATTGGCCGGCGTAGGACAGCCCTGCGGACCGCCGTGCTCTCCATGGCAGAGGGCCCTTTCTCGCCCAGGGCATGATGCTGCCGCCAAGAAATGGCTCGGAAAAGACGCGGCCCGCCCCGGCACGACGGCGCATTGGAGCGTTCCCGGAGCAGAGTTGAAGAACGGGTGGTGGCCAGGTGTGCGCCTCTGTCTCTCGGGGAGACGGGCCGGCCCAGGATGGGGATGACCTCATCTTGGTCATACCGGTTTATCTCCCTCTGAGGGTTGTCCGAAGCACCAGAGGGGCCGATGGAGACTGCGTGGTTGGGAGATGCGTGGCTGCGGGTCTAAGTGATTCCGATATGGAGGCCATGAGGGACAGGACCCCGGAAGCAGTTTGGGGAAGCAGGCGAGTGTCCCAGACCGGACTTCGTGATGGGCCTGGCCCCATGGTAGAGCGCAGGGATGGGACCACTGCAAGTCGAGGATCCGCGGGCGTTGTCCTCGCTGCATTCCGTCTTGTGGAGTGCCCCTTGGCGGCGATCGGGTGCGGGCACTCACCATGCCCTTCAAGGCCCCGAGGTGGGGGCGGCCCAGCAGACGTGCGGCGCCCGAATGACTTCGCCGTGCTTTTTCCGGCCAATTCTCACGAGCGTTCTGCCCAAACCAGGATTGGTTTGGGCAGAACGCTCGTGAGAATTGGCCGGCGTAGGACAGCCCTGCGGACCGCCGTGCTCTCCATGGCCCAGGGCCCTTTCTCGCCCAGGGAATGATGCTGCCGCCAAGAAATGGCTCGGAAAAGACGCGGCCCACCCCGGCACGACGGCGCATTGGAGCGTTCCCGGAGCAGAGTTGAAGAACGGGTGGTGGCCAGGTGTGCGCCTCTGTCTCTCGGGGAGACGGGCCGGCCAAAGATGGGGATGACCTCATCTTGGTCATACCAGTTTATCTCACTCTGAGGGTTGTCCGAAGCACCAGAGGGGCCGATGGAGACTGCGTGGTTGGGAGATGCGTGGCTGCGGTCTAAGTGTTTCCGATATGGAGGCCATGAGGGACAGGACCCCGGAAGCAGGTTGGGGAAGCAGGCGAGTGTCCCAGACCGGACTTCGTGATGGGCCTGGCCCCAAGGTAGAGCGCAGGGATGGGACCCCTGCAAGTCGATCATCCGCGGGCGTTGTCCTCGCTGCATTCCGTCTTGTGGAGTGCCCCTTGGCGGCGATCGGGTGCGGGCACTCACCATGCCCTTCAAGGCCCCGAGGTGGGGGCGGCCCAGCAGACGTGCGGCGCCCGAATGACTTCGCCGGGCTTTTTCCGGCCAATTCTCACGAGCGTTCTGCCCAAACCAGGATTGGTTTGGGCAGAACGCTCGTGAGAATTGGCCGGCGTAGGACAGCGCTGCGGACCGACGTGCTCTCCATGGCCCAGGGCCCTTTCTCGCCCAGGGCATGTTGCTGCCGCCAAGAAATGGCTCGGAAGACGCGGCCCACCCCGGCACGATGGCGCATTGGAGCGTTCCCGGAGCAGAGTTGAAGAACGGGTGGTGGCCTGGTGTGCGCGTCTGTCTCTCGGGTAGACGGGCCGGCCAAGGATGGGGATGACCTCATCTTGGTCATACCGGTTTATCTCACTCTGAGGGTTGTCCGAAGCACCAGAGGGGCCGATGGAGACTGCGTGGTTGGGAGATGCGTGGCTGCGGGTCTAAGGGTTTCCGATATGGAGGCCATGAGGGACAGGACCCCGGAAGCAGGTTGGGGAAGCAGGCGAGTGTCCCAGACCGGACTTCGTGATGGGCCTGGCCCCATGGTAGAGCGCAGGGATGGGACCCCTCCAAGTCGATGATCCACGGGCGTTGTCCCCGCTGCATTCCGTCTTGTGGAGTGCCCCTTGGCGGCGATCGGGTGCGGGAACTCACCATGCCCTTCAAGGCCCCGAGGTGGGGGCGGCCCAGCAGACGTGCGGCGCCCGAATGACTTCGCCGGGCTTTTTCCGGCCAATTCTCACGAGCGTTCTGCCCAAACCAGGATTGGTTTGGGCAGAACGCTCGTGAGAATTGGCCGGCGTAGGACAGCCCTGCGGACCGCAGTGCTCTCCATGGCCCAGGGCCCTTTCTCGCCCAGGGCATGATGCTGCCGCCTAGAAATGGCTCGGAAAAGACGCGGCCCACCCCGGCACGACGGCGCATTGGAGCGTTCCCGGAGCAGAGTTTAGAACGGGTGGTGGCCTGGTGTGCGCCTCTGTCTCTCGGGGAGACGGGCCGGCCAAAGATGGGGATGACCTCATCTTGGTCATACCGGTTTATCTCACTCTGAGGGTTGTCCGAAGCACCAGAGGGGCCGATGGAGACTGCGTGGTTGGGAGATGCGTGGCTGCGGGTCTAAGGGTTTCCGATATGGAGGCCATGAGGGTCAGGACCCCGGAAGCAGGTTGGGGAAGCAGGCGAGTGTCCCAGACCGGACTTCGTGATGGGCCTGGCCCCATGGTAGAGCGCAGGGATGGGACCCCTGCATGTCGAGGATCCACGGGCGTTGTCCTCGCTGCATTCCGTCTTGTGGAGTGCCCCTTGGCGGCGATCGGGTACGGGCACTCACCATGCCCTTCAAGGCCCCGAGGTGGGGGCGGCCCAGGAGACGTGCGGCGCCCGAATGACTTCGCCGGGCTTTTTCCGGCCAATTCTCACGAGCGTTCTGCCCAAACCAGGATTGGTTTGGGCAGAACGCTCGTGAGAATTGGCCGGCGTAGGACAGCCCTGCGGACCGCCGTGCTCTCCATGGCCCAGGGCCCTTTCTCGCCCAGGGCATGATGCTGCCGCCAAGAAATGGCTCGGAAAAGACGCGGCCCGCCCCGGCACGACGGCGCATTGGAGCGTTCCCGGAGCAGAGTTGAAGAACGGGTGGTGGCCAGGTGTGCGCCTCTGTCTCTCGGGGAGACGGGCCGGCCCAGGATGGGGATGACCTCATCTTGGTCATACCGGTTTATCTCCCTCTGAGGGTTGTCCGAAGCACCAGAGGGGCCGATGGAGACTGCGTGGTTGGGAGATGCGTGGCTGCGGGTCTAAGTGATTCCGATATGGAGGCCATGAGGGACAGGACCCCGGAAGCTGTTTGGGGAAGCAGGCGAGTGTCCCAGACCGGACTTCGTGATGGGCCTGGCCCCATGGTAGAGCGCAGGGATGGGACCACTGCAAGTCGAGGATCCGCGGGCGTTGTCCTCGCTGCATTCCGTCTTGTGGAGTGCCCCTTGGCGGCGATCGGGTGCGGGCACTCACCATGCCCTTCAAGGCCCCGAGGTGGGGGCGGCCCAGCAGACGTGCGGCGCCCGAATGACTTCGCCGTGCTTTTTCCGGCCAATTCTCACGAGCGTTCTGCCCAAACCAGGATTGGTTTGGGCAGAACGCTCGTGAGAATTGGCCGGCGTAGGACAGCCCTGCGGACCGCCGTGCTCTCCATGGCCCAGGGCCCTTTCTCGCCCAGGGAATGATGCTGCCGCCAAGAAATGGCTCGGAAAAGACGCGGCCCACCCCGGCACGACGGCGCATTGGAGCGTTCCCGGAGCAGAGTTGAAGAACGGGTGGTGGCCAGGTGTGCGCCTCTGTCTCTCGGGGAGACGGGCCGGCCAAAGATGGGGATGACCTCATCTTGGTCATACCAGTTTATCTCACTCTGAGGGTTGTCCGAAGCACCAGAGGGGCCGATGGAGACTGCGTGGTTGGGAGATGCGTGGCTGCGGTCTAAGTGTTTCCGATATGGAGGCCATGAGGGACAGGACCCCGGAAGCAGGTTGGGGAAGCAGGCGAGTGTCCCAGACCGGACTTCGTGATGGGCCTGGCCCCATGGTAGAGCGCAGGGATGGGACCCCTGCAAGTCGAGGATCCGCGGGCGTTGTCCTCGCTGCATTCCGTCTTGTGGAGTGCCCCTTGGCGGTGATCGGGTGCGGGCACTCACCATGCCCTTCAAGGCCCCGAGGTGGGGGCGGCCCAGCAGACGTGCGGCGCCCGAATGACTTCGCCGGGCTTTTTCCGGCCAATTCTCACGAGCGTTCTGCCCAAACCAGGATTGGTTTGGGCAGAACGCTCGTGAGAATTGGCCGGCGTAGGACAGCGCTGCGGACCGACGTGCTCTCCATGGCCCAGGGCCCTTTCTCGCCCAGGGCATGTTGCTGCCGCCAAGAAATGGCTCGGAAGACGCGGCCCACCCCGGCACGATGGCGCATTGGAGCGTTCCCGGAGCAGAGTTGAAGAACGGGTGGTGGCCTGGTGTGCGCCTCTGTCTCTCGGGTAGACGGGCCGGCCAAGGATGGGGATGACCTCATCTTGGTCATACCGGTTTATCTCACTCTGAGGGTTGTCCGAAGCACCAGAGGGGCCGATGGAGACTGCGTGGTTGGGAGGTGCGTGGCTGCGGGTCTAAGGGTTTCCGATATGGAGGCCATGAGGGACAGGACCCCGGAAGCAGGTTGGGGAAGCAGGCGAGTGTCCCAGACCGGACTTCGTGATGGGCCTGGCCCCATGGTAGAGCGCAGGGATGGGACCCCTGCAAGTCGAGGATCCACGGGCGTTGTCCTCGCTGCATTCCGTCTTGTGGAGTGCCCCTTGGCGGCGATCGGGTGCGGGCACTCACCATGCCCTTCAAGGCCCCGAGGTGGGGGCGGCCCAGCAGACGTGCGGCGCCCGAATGACTTCGCCGGGCTATTTCCGGCCAATTGTCACGAGCGTTCTGCCCAAACCAGGATTGGTTTGGGCAGAACGCTCGTGAGAATTGGCCGGCGTAGGACAGCGCTGCGGACCGACGTGCTCTCCATGGCCCAGGGCTCTTTCACGCCCAGGGCATGTTGCTGCCGCCAAGAAATGGCTCGGAAAAGACGCGGCCAACCCCGGCACGACGGCGCATTGGAGCGTTCCCGGAGAAGAGTTGAAGAACGGGTGGTGGCCTGGTGTGCGCCTCTGTGTCTCGGGGAGACGGGCCGACCAAGGATGAGGATGACCTCATCTTGGTCATACCGGTTTATCTCACTCTGAGTGTTGTCCGAAGCACCAGAGGGGCCGATGGAGACTGCGTGGTTGGGAGATGCGTGGCTGCGGTCTAAGTGTTTCCGATATGGAGGCCATGAGGGACAGGACCCCGGAAGCAGGTTGGGGAAGCAGGCGAGTGTCCCAGACCGGAATTCGTGATGGGCCTGGCCCCATGGTAGAGCGCAGGGATGGGACCCCTGCAAGTCGAGGATCCGCGGGCGTTGTCCTCGCTGCATTCCGTCTTGTGGAGTGCCCCTTGGCGGCGATCGGGTGCGGGCACTCACCATGCCCTTCAAGGCCCCGAGGTGGGGGCGGCCCAGCAGACGTGCGGCGCCCGAATGACTTCGCCGGGCTTTTTCCGGCCAATTCTCACGAGCGTTCTGCCCAAACCAGGATTGGTTTGGGCAGAACGCTCGTGAGAATTGGCCGGCTTAGGACAGCGCTGCGGACCGCCGTGCTGTCCATGGCCCAGGGCCCTTTCACGCCCAGGGCATTTTGCTGCCGCCACGAAATGGCTCGGAAAAGACGCGGCCAAACCCGGCACGACGGCGCATTGGAGCGTTCCCGGAGCAGAGTTGAAGAACGGGTGGTGGCCTGGTGTGCGCCTCTGTCTCTCGGGTAGACGGGCCGGCCAAGGATGGGGATGACCTCATCTTGGTCATACCGGTTTATCTCACTCTGAGGGTTGTCCGAAGCACCAGAGGGGCCGATGGAGACTGCGTGGTTGGGAGATGCGTGGCTGCGGGTCTAAGGGTTTCCGATATGGAGGCCACGAGGGACAGGACCCCGGAAGCAGGTTGGGGAAGCAGGCGAGTGTCCCAGACCGGACTTCGTGATGGGCCTGGCCCCATGGTAGAGCGCAGGGATGGGACCCCTGCAAGTCGAGGATCCACGGGCGTTGTCCTCGCTGCATTCCGTCTTGTGGAGTGCCCCTTGGCGGCGATCGGGTGCGGGCACTCACCATCCCAAACAAGGGCCCGAGGTGGGGGCGGCCCAGCAGACGTGCGGCGCCCGAATGATTTCGCCGGGCTTTTTCCGGCCAATTCTCACGAGCGTTCTGCCCAAACCAGGATTGGTATGGGCAGAACGCTCGTGAGAATTGGCCGGCGTAGGACAGTGCTGTGGACCGCCGTGCTCTCCATGGCCCAGGGCCCTTTATCGCCCAGGGCATGTGGCTGCCGCCAAGAAATGGCTCGGAAAAGACGCGGCCAGCCCCGAAACGACGGCGCATTGGAGCTTTCCCGGAGCAGATTTGAAGAACGGGTGGTGGCCTGGTGTGCGCCTCTCTCGGGTAGACGGGCCTGCCAAGGATGGGGATGACCTCATCTTGGTCATACCGGTTCATCTCACTCTGAGGGTTGTCCGAAGCACCAGAGGGGCCGATGGAGACTCCGTGGTTGGGAGATGCGTGGCTGCGGGTCTAAGGGTTTCCGATATGGAGGCCATGAGGGACAGGACCCCGGAAGCAGGTTGGGGAAGCAGGCGAGTGTCCCAGACCGTACTTCGTGATGGGCCTGACCCCATGGTAGAGCGCAGGGATGGGACCACTGCAAGTCGAGGATCCACGGGCGTTGTCCTCGCTGCATTCCGTCTTGTGGAGTGCCCCTTGGCGGCGATCGGGTGCGGGCACTCACCATGCCCTTCAAGGCCCCGAGGTGGGGGCGGCCCAGCAGACGTGCGGCGCCCGAATGACTTCGCCGGGCTTTTTCCGTCCAATTCTCACGAGCGTTCTGCCCAAACCAGGATTGGTTTGGGCAGAACGCTCGTGAGAATTGGCCGGCGTAGGACAGCCCTGAGGACCGCCGTGCTCTCCATGGCCCAGGGCCCTTTCTCGCCCAGGGCATGTTGCTGCCGCCAATTAATGGCTCGGAAAAGACGCGGCCCACCCCGGCACGACGGCGCTATGGAGCGTTCCCGGAGCAGAGTTGAAGAACGGGTGGTGGCCTGGTGTGCGCCTCTCTCTCGGGTAGACGGGCCGGCCAAGGATGGGGATGACCTCATCTTGGTCATACCGGTTTATCTCACTCTGAGGGTTGTCCGAAGCACCAGAGGGGCCGATGGAGAATGCGTGGTTGGGAGATGCGTGGCTGCGGGTCTAAGGGTTTCCGATATGGAGGCCATGAGGGACAGGACCCCGGAAGCAGGTTGGGGAAGCAGGCGAGTGTCCCAGACCGGTCTTCGTGATGGGCCTGGCCCCATGGAAGAGCGCAGGGATGGCACCCCTGCAAGTCGAGGATCCACGGGCGTTGTCCTCGCTGCATTCCGTCTTGTGGAGTGCCCTTTTGCGGCGATCGGGTGCCGGCACTCACCATGCCCTTCAAGGCCCCGAGGTGGGGGCGGCCCAGCAGTCCTGCGGCGCCCGAATTACTTCGCCGGGCTTTTTCCGGCCAATTCTCACGAGCGTTCTTCCCAAACCAGGATTGGTTTGGGCAGAACGCTCGTGAGAATTGGCCGGCGTAGGACAGCCCTGCGGACCGCCGTGCTCTCCATGGCCCAGGGCCCTTTCTCGCCCAGGGCATGTTGCTGCCGCCAAGAAATGGCTCGGAAAAGACGCGGCCAACCCCGGCACGACGGCGCATTGGAGCGTTCCCGGAGCAGAGTTAAAGAACGGGTGGTGGCCTGGTGTGCGCCTCTGTCTCTCGGGTAGACGGGCCGGCCAAAGATGGGGATGACCTCATCTTGGTCATACCGGTTTATCTCACTCTGAGGGTTGTCCGAAGCACCAGAGGGGCCGATGGAGACTGCGTGGTTGGGAGATGCGTGGCTGCGGGTCTAAGGGTTTCCGATATGGAGGCCATGAGGGACAGGACCCCGGAAGCAGGTTGGGGAAGCAGGCGAGTGTCCCAGACCAGACTTCGTGATGGGCCTGGCCCCATGGTAGAGCGCAGGGATGGGACCCCTGCAAGTCGAGGACCACGGGCGTTGTCCTCGCTGCATTCCGTCTTGTGGAGTGCCCCTTGGCGGCGATCGGGTGTCGGCACTCACCATGCCCTTCAAGGCCCCGAGGTGGGGGCGGCCCAGCAGACGTGCGGCGCCCGAATGATTTCGCCGGGCTTTTTCCGGCCAATTCTCACGAGCGTTCTGCCCAAACCAGGATTGGTTTGGGCAGAACGCTCGTGAGAATTGGCCGGCGTAGGACAGCCCTGCGGACCGCCGTGCTCTCCATGGCCCAGGGCCCTTTCTCGCCCAGGGCATGTTGCTGCTGCCAAGAAATGGCTCGGAAAAGACGCGGCCCGCCCCGGCACGATGGCGCATTGGAGCGTTCCCGGAGCAGAGTTGAAGAACGGGTGGTGGCCAGGTGTGCGCCTCTGTCTCTCGGGGAGACGGGCCGGCCAAGGATGGGGATGACCTCATCTTGGTCATACCGGTTTATCTCCCTCTGAGGGTTGTCCGAAGCACCAGAGGGGCCGATGGAGACTGCGTGGTTGGGAGATGCGTGGCTGCGGGTCTAAGTGATTCCGATATGGAGGCCATGAGGGACAGGACCCCGGAAGCAGTTTGGGGAAGCAGGCGAGTGTCCCAGACCGGACTTCGTGATGGGCCTGGCCCCATGGTAGAGCGCAGGGATGGGACCACTGCAAGTCGAGGATCCGCGGGCGTTGTCCTCGCTGCATTCCGTCTTGTGGAGTGCCCCTTGGCGGCGATCGGGTGCGGGCACTCACCATGCCCTTCAAGGCCCCGAGGTGGGGGCGGCCCAGCAGACGTGCGGCGCCCGAATGACTTCGCCGGGCTTTTTCCGGCCAATTCTCACGAGCGTTCTGCCCAAACCAGGATTGTTTTGGGCAGAACGCTCGTGAGAATTGGCCGGCGTAGGACAGCGCTGCGGACAGCCGTGCTCTCCATGGCCCAGGGCCCTTTCTCGCCCAGGGCATGTTGCTGTCGCCAAGAAATGGCTCGGAAAAGACGCGGCCAACCCCGAAACGACGGCGCATTGGAGCGTTCCCGGAGCAGAGTTGAAGAACGGGTGGTGGCCTGGTGTGCGCCTCTGTCTCTCGGGGAGACGGGCCGGCCAAGGATGAGGATGACCTCATCTTGGTCATACCGGTTTATCTCACTCTGAGGGTTGTCCGAAGCACCAGAGGGGCCGATAGAGACTGCGTGGTTGGGAGATGCGTGGCTGCGGGTCTAAGGGTTTCCGATATGGAGGCCATGAGGGACAGGACCCCGGAAGCAGGTTGGGGAAGCAGGCGAGTGTCCCAGACCGGACTTCGTGATGGGCCTGGCCCCATGGTAGAGCGCAGGGATGGGACCCCTGCATGTCGAGGATCCACGGGCGTTGTCCTCGCTGCATTCCGTCTTGTGGAGTGCCCCTTGGCGGCGATCGGGTGCGGGCACTCACCGTGCCCTTCAAGGCCCCGAGGTGGGGGCGGCCCAGCAGACGTGCGGCGCCCGAATGACTTCGCCGGGCTTTTTCCGGCCAATTCTCACGAGCGTTCTGCCCAAACCAGGATTGGTTTGGGCAGAACGCTCGTGAGAATTGGCCGGCGTAGGACAGCCCTGCGGACCGCCGTGCTCTCCATGGCCCAGGGCCCTTTCTAGCCCAGGGCATGATGCTGCCGCCAAGAAATGGCTCGGAAAAGACGCGGCCCACCCCGGCACGACGGCGCATTGGAGCGTTCCCGGAGCAGAGATTAAGAACGGGTGGTGGCCTGGTGTGAGCCTCTGTCTCTCGGGTAGACGCCCGGCCAAGGATGGGGATGACCTCATCTTGGTCATACCGGTTTATCTCACTCTGAGGGTTGTCGGAAGCACCAGAGTGGCCGATGGAGACTGCGTGGTTGGGAGATGCGTGGCTGCGGGACTAAGGGTTTCCGATATGGAGGCCATGAGGGACAGGACCCCGGAAGCAGGTTGGGGAAGCAGGCGAGTGTCCCAGACCGGACTTCGTGATGGGCCTGGCCGCATGGTAGAGCGCAAGGATGGGACCCCTGCATGTCGAGGATCCACGGGCGTTGTCCTCGCTGCATTCCGTCTTGTGGAGTGCCCCTTGGCGGCGATCGGGTGCGGGCACTCACCATGCCCTTCAAGGCCCCGAGGTGGGGGCGGCCCAGCAGACGTGCGGCGCCCGAATGACTTCGCCGGGCTTTTTCCGGCCAATTCTCACGAGCGTTCTGCCCAAATCAGGATTGGTTTGGGCAGAACGCTCGTGAGAATTGGCCGGCGTAGGACAGCCCTGCGGACCGCCGTGCTCTCCATGGCCCAGGGCCCTTTCTCGCCCAGGGCATGATGCTGCCGCCAAGAAATGGCTCGGAAAAGACGCGGCCAACCCCGGCACGACGGCGCATTGGAGCGTTCCCGGAGCAGAGTTTAAGAACGGGTGGTGGCCTGGTGTGCGCCTCTGTCTCTCGTGTAGACGGGCCGGCCAAGGATGGGGATGACCTCATCTTGGTCATACCGGTTTATCTCCCTCTGAGGGTTGTCCGAAGCACCAGAGGGGCCGATGGAGACTGCGTGGTTTGGAGATGCGTGGCTGCGGGTCTAAGGGTTTCCGATATGGAGGCCATGAAGGACAGGACCCCGGAAGCAGGTTGGGGAAGCAGGCGAGTGTCCCAGACCGGACTTCGTGATGGGCCTGCCCCCATGGTAGAGCGCAGGGATGGGACCCCTGCAAGTCGAGGATCCTCGGGCGTTGTCCTCGCTGCATTCCGTCTTGTGGAGTGCCCCTTGGCGGCGATCGGGTGCGGGCACTCACCATGCCCTTCAAGGCCCCGAGGTGGGGGCGGCCCAGCAGACGTGCGGCGCCCGAATGACTTCGCCGGGCTTTTTCCGGCCAATTCTCACGAGCGTTCTGCCCAAACCAGGATTGGTTTGGGCAGTGTGCTCGTGAAAATTGGCCGGCGTAGGACAGCGCTGCGGACCGCCGTGCTCTCCATGGCCCAGGGCCCTTTCTCGCCCAGGGCATGTTGTTGCCGCCAAGAAATGGCTCGGAAAAGACGCGGCCAACCCCGGCACGACGGCGCATTGGATCGTTCCCGGAGCAGAGTTGAAGAACGGGTGGTGGCCTGGTGTGCGCCTCTGTCTCTCGGGGAGACGGGCCGCCCAAGGATGAGGATGACCTTATCTTGGTCATACCGGTTTATCTCACTCTGAGGGTTGTCCGAAGCACCAGAGGGGCCGATGGAGACTGCGTGGTTGGGAGATGCGTGGCTGCGGGACTAAGGGTTTCCGATATGGAGGCCATGAGGGACAGGACCCCGGAAGCAGGTTGGGGAAGCAGTCGAGTGTCCCAGACCGGACTTCGTGATGGGCCTGGCCCCATGGTTGAGCGCAGGGATGGGACCACTGCAAGTCGAGGATCCGCGGGCGTTGTCCTCGCTGCATTCCGTCTTGTGGAGTGCCCCTTGGCGGCGATCGGGTGCGGGCACTCACCATGCCCTTCAAGGCCCCGAGGTGGGGGCGGCCCAGCAGACGTGCGGCGCCCGAATGACTTCGCCGGGCTTTTTCCGGCCAATTCTCACGAGCGTTCTGCCCAAACCAGGATTGGTTTGGGCAGAACGCTCGTGAGAATTGGCCGGCGTAGGACAGCCCTGCGGACGGCCGTGCTCTCCATGGACCAGGGCCCTTTTTCGCCCAGGGCATGTTGCTGCCGCCAAGAAATGGCTCGGAAAAGACGCGGCCAACCCCGGCACGACGGCGCATTGGAGCGTTCCCGGAGCAGAGTTGAAGAACGGGTGGTGGCCTGGTGTGCGCATCTGTCTCTCGGGGAGACGGGCCGCCCAAGGATGAGGATGACCTCATCTTGGTCATACCGGTTTATCTCACTCTGAGGGTTGTCCGAAGCACCAGAGGGGCCGATGGAGACTGCGTGGTTGGGAGATGCGTGGCTGCGGGTCTAAGGGTTTCCGATATGGAGGCCATGAGGGTCAGGACCCCGGAAGCAGGTTGGGGAAGCAGGCGAGTGTCCCAGACCGGACTTCGTGATGGGCCTGGCCCCATGGTAGAGCGCAGGGATGGGACCCCTGCATGTCGAGGATCCACGGGCGTTGTCCTCGCTGCATTCCGTCTTGTGGAGTGCCCCTTGGCGGCGATCGGGTACGGGCACTCACCATGCCCTTCAAGGCCCCGAGGTGGGGGCGGCCCAGCAGACGTGCGGCGCCCGAATGACTTCGCCGTGCTTTTTCCGGCCAATTCTCACGAGCGTTCTGCCCAAACCAGGATTGGTTTGGGCAGAACGCTCGTGAGAATTGGCCGGCGTAGGACAGCCCTGCGGACCGCCGTGCTCTCCATGGCAGAGGGCCCTTTCTCGCCCAGGGCATGATGCTGCCGCCAAGAAATGGCTCGGAAAAGACGCGGCCCGCCCCGGCACGACGGCGCATTGGAGCGTTCCCGGAGCAGAGTTGAAGAACGGGTGGGGGCCAGGTGTGCGCCTCTGTCTCTCGGGGAGACGGGCCGGCCCAGGATGGGGATGACCTCATCTTGGTCATACCGGTTTATCTCCCTCTGAGGGTTGTCCGAAGCACCAGAGGGGCCGATGGAGACTGCGTGGTTGGGAGATGCGTGGCTGCGGGTCTAAGTGATTCCGATATGGAGGCCATGAGGGACAGGACCCCGGAAGCAGTTTGGGGAAGCAGGCGAGTGTCCCAGACCGGACTTCGTGATGGGCCTGGCCCCATGGTAGAGCGCAGGGATGGGACCACTGCAAGTCGAGGATCCGCGGGCGTTGTCCTCGCTGCATTCCGTCTTGTGGAGTGCCCCTTGGCGGCGATCGGGTGCGGGCACTCACCATGCCCTTCAAGGCCCCGAGGTGGGGGCGGCCCAGCAGACGTGCGGCGCCCGAATGACTTCGCCGTGCTTTTTCCGGCCAATTCTCACGAGCGTTCTGCCCAAACCAGGATTGGTTTGGGCAGAACGCTCGTGAGAATTGGCCGGCGTAGGACAGCCCTGCGGACCGCCGTGCTCTCCATGGCCCAGGGCCCTTTCTCGCCCAGGGAATGATGCTGCCGCCAAGAAATGGCTCGGAAAAGACGCGGCCCACCCCGGCACGACGGCGCATTGGAGCGTTCCCGGAGCAGAGTTGAAGAACGGGTGGTGGCCAGGTGTGCGCCTCTGTCTCTCGGGGAGACGGGCCGGCCAAAGATGGGGATGACCTCATCTTGGTCATACCAGTTTATCTCACTCTGAGGGTTGTCCGAAGCACCAGAGGGGCCGATGGAGACTGCGTGGTTGGGAGATGCGTGGCTGCGGTCTAAGTGTTTCCGATATGGAGGCCATGAGGGACAGGACCCCGGAAGCAGGTTGGGGAAGCAGGCGAGTGTCCCAGACCGGACTTCGTGATGGGCCTGGCCCCAAGGTAGAGCGCAGGGATGGGACCCCTGCAAGTCGATCATCCGCGGGCGTTGTCCTCGCTGCATTCCGTCTTGTGGAGTGCCCCTTGGCGGCGATCGGGTGCGGGCACTCACCATGCCCTTCAAGGCCCCGAGGTGGGGGCGGCCCAGCAGACGTGCGGCGCCCGAATGACTTCGCCGGGCTTTTTCCGGCCAATTCTCACGAGCGTTCTGCCCAAACCAGGATTGGTTTGGGCAGAACGCTCGTGAGAATTGGCCGGCGTAGGACAGCGCTGCGGACCGACGTGCTCTCCATGGCCCAGGGCCCTTTCTCGCCCAGGGCATGTTGCTGCCGCCAAGAAATGGCTCGGAAGACGCGGCCCACCCCGGCACGATGGCGCATTGGAGCGTTCCCGGAGCAGAGTTGAAGAACGGGTGGTGGCCTGGTGTGCGCCTCTGTCTCTCGGGTAGACGGGCCGGCCAAGGATGGGGATGACCTCATCTTGGTCATACCGGTTTATCTCACTCTGAGGGTTGTCCGAAGCACCAGAGGGGCCGATGGAGACTGCGTGGTTGGGAGATGCGTGGCTGCGGGTCTAAGGGTTTCCGATATGGAGGCCATGAGGGACAGGACCCCGGAAGCAGGTTGGGGAAGCAGGCGAGTGTCCCAGACCGGACTTCGTGATGGGCCTGGCCCCATGGTAGAGCGCAGGGATGGGACCCCTGCAAGTCGAGGATCCACGGGCGTTGTCCCCGCTGCATTCCGTCTTGTGGAGTGCCCCTTGGCGGCGATCGGGTGCGGGAACTCACCATGCCCTTCAAGGCCCCGAGGTGGGGGCGGCCCAGCAGACGTGCGGCGCCCGAATGACTTCGCCGGGCTTTTTCCGGCCAATTCTCACGAGCGTTCTGCCCAAACCAGGATTGGTTTGGGCAGAACGCTCGTGAGAATTGGCCGGCGTAGGACAGCCCTGCGGACCGCAGTGCTCTCCATGGCCCAGGGCCCTTTCTCGCCCAGGGCATGATGCTGCCGCCAAGAAATGGCTCGGAAAAGACGCGGCCCGCCCCGGCACGACGGCGCATTGGAGCGTTCCCGGAGCAGAGTTGAAGAACGGGTGGTGGCCAGGTGTGCGCCTCTGTCTCTCGGGGAGACGGGCCGGCCCAGGATGGGGATGACCTCATCTTGGTCATACCGGTTTATCTCCCTCTGAGGGTTGTCCGAAGCACCAGAGGGGCCGATGGAGACTGCGTGGTTGGGAGATGCGTGGCTGCGGGTCTAAGTGATTCCGATATGGAGGCCATGAGGGACAGGACCCCGGAAGCTGTTTGGGGAAGCAGGCGAGTGTCCCAGACCGGACTTCGTGATGGGCCTGGCCCCATGGTAGAGCGCAGGGATGGGACCACTGCAAGTCGAGGATCCGCGGGCGTTGTCCTCGCTGCATTCCGTCTTGTGGAGTGCCCCTTGGCGGCGATCGGGTGCGGGCACTCACCATGCCCTTCAAGGCCCCGAGGTGGGGGCGGCCCAGCAGACGTGCGGCGCCCGAATGACTTCGCCGTGCTTTTTCCGGCCAATTCTCACGAGCGTTCTGCCCAAACCAGGATTGGTTTGGGCAGAACGCTCGTGAGAATTGGCCGGCGTAGGACAGCCCTGCGGACCGCCGTGCTCTCCATGGCCCAGGGCCCTTTCTCGCCCAGGGAATGATGCTGCCGCCAAGAAATGGCTCGGAAAAGACGCGGCCCACCCCGGCACGACGGCGCATTGGAGCGTTCCCGGAGCAGAGTTGAAGAACGGGTGGTGGCCAGGTGTGCGCCTCTGTCTCTCGGGGAGACGGGCCGGCCAAAGATGGGGATGACCTCATTTGGTCATACCAGTTTATCTCACTCTGAGGGTTGTCCGAAGCACCAGAGGGGCCGATGGAGACTGCGTGGTTGGGAGATGCGTGGCTGCGGTCTAAGTGTTTCCGATATGGAGGCCATGAGGGACAGGACCCCGGAAGCAGGTTGGGGAAGCAGGCGAGTGTCCCAGACCGGACTTCGTGATGGGCCTGGCCCCATGGTAGAGCGCAGGGATGGGACCCCTGCAAGTCGAGGATCCGCGGGCGTTGTCCTCGCTGCATTCCGTCTTGTGGAGTGCCCCTTGGCAGCGATCGGGTGCGGGCACTCACCATGCCCTTCAAGGCCCCGAGGTGGGGGCGGCCCAGCAGACGTGCGGCGCCCGAATGACTTCGCCGGGCTTTTTCCGGCCAATTCTCACGAGCGTTCTGCCCAAACCAGGATTGGTTTGGGCAGAACGCTCGTGAGAATTGGCCGGCGTAGGACAGCGCTGCGGACCGACGTGCTCTCCATGGCCCAGGGCCCTTTCTCGCCCAGGGCATGTTGCTGCCGCCAAGAAATGGCTCGGAAGACGCGGCCCACCCCGGCACGATGGCGCATTGGAGCGTTCCCGGAGCAGAGTTGAAGAACGGGTGGTGGCCTGGTGTGCGCCTCTGTCTCTCGGGTAGACGGGCCGGCCAAGGATGGGGATGACCTCATCTTGGTCATACCGGTTTATCTCACTCTGAGGGTTGTCCGAAGCACCAGAGGGGCCGATGGAGACTGCGTGGTTGGGAGGTGCGTGGCTGCGGGTCTAAGGGTTTCCGATATGGAGGCCATGAGGGACAGGACCCCGGAAGCAGGTTGGGGAAGCAGGCGAGTCTCCCAGACCGGACTTCGTGATGGGCCTGGCCCCATGGTAGAGCGCAGGGATGGGACCCCTGCAAGTCGAGGATCCACGGGCGTTGTCCTCGCTGCATTCCGTCTTGTGGAGTGCCCCTTGGCGGCGATCGGGTGCGGGCACTCACCATGCCCTTCAAGGCCCCGAGGTGGGGGCGGCCCAGCAGACGTGCGGCGCCCGAATGACTTCGCCGGGCTATTTCCGGCTAATTGTCACGAGCGTTCTGCCCAAACCAGGATTGGTTTGGGCAGAACGCTCGTGAGAATTGGCCGGCGTAGGACAGCGCTGCGGACCGACGTGCTCTCCATGGCCCAGGGCTCTTTCTCGCCCAGGGCATGTTGCTGCCCCCAAGAAATGGCTCGGAAAAGACGCGGCCAACCCCGGCACGACGGCGCATTGGAGCGTTCCCGGAGAAGAGTTGAAGAACGGGTGGTGGCCTGGTGTGCGCCTCTGTGTCTCGGGGAGACGGGCCGACCAAGGATGAGGATGACCTCATCTTGGTCATACCGGTTTATCTCACTCTGAGTGTTGTCCGAAGCACCAGAGGGGCCGATGGAGACTGCGTGGTTGGGAGATGCGTGGCTGCGGGTCTAAGGGTTTCCGATATGGAGGCCATGAGGGACAGGACCCCGGAAGCAGGTTGGGGAAGCAGGCGAGTGTCCCAGACCGGACTTCGTGATGGGCCTGGCCCCATGGTAGAGCGCAGGGATGGGACCCCTGCAAGTCGAGGATCCTCGGGCGTTGTCCTCGCTGCATTCCGTCTTGTGGAGTGCCCCTTGGCGGCGATCGGGTGCGGGCACTCACCATGCCCTTCAAGGCCCCGAGGTGGGGGCGGCCCAGCAGACGTGCGGCGCCCGAATGACTTCGCCGGGCTTTTTCCGGCCAATTCTCACGAGCGTTCTGCCCAAACCAGGATTGGTTTGGGCAGAACGCTCGTGAGAATTGGCCGGCTTAGGACAGCGCTGCGGACCGCCGTGCTGTCCATGGCCCAGGGCCCTTTCACGCCCAGGGCATTTTGCTGCCGCCAAGAAATGGCTCGGAAAAGACGCGGCCAAACCCGGCACGACGGCGCATTGGAGCGTTCCCGGAGCAGAGTTGAAGAACGGGTGGTGGCCTGGTGTGTGCCTCTGTCTCTCGGGGAGACGGGCCGGCCAAGGATGGGGATGACCTCATATTGGTCATACCGGTTTATCTCACTCTGAGGGTTGTCCGAAGCACCAGAGGGGCCGATGGAGACTGCGTGGTTGGGAGATGCGTGGCTGCGAGTCTAAGGGTTTCCGATATGGAGGCCATGAGGGACAGGACCCCGGAAGCAGGTTGGGGAAGCAGGCGAGTGTCCCAGACCGGACTTCGTGATGGGCCTGGCCCCATGGAAGAGCGCAGCGATGGGACCACTGCAAGTCGAGGATCCGCGGGCGTTGTCCTCGCTGCATTCCGTCTTGTGGAGTGCCCCTTGGCGGCGATCGGGTGCGGGCACTCACCATGCCCTTCAAGGCCCCGAGGTGGGGGCGGCCCAGCAGACGTGCGGCGCCCGAATGACTTCGCCGGGGTTTTTCCGGCCAATTCTCACGAGCGTTCTGCCCAAACCAGGATTGGTTTGGGCAGAACGCTCGTGAGAATTGTCCGGCGTAGGACAGCCCTGCGGACGGCCGTGCTCTCCAAGGCCCAGGGCCCTTTTTCGCCCAGGGCATGTTGCTGCCGCCAAGAAATGGCTCGGAAAAGACGCGGCCAACCCCGGCACGACGGCGCATTGGAGCGTTCCCGGAGCAGAGTTGAAGAACGGGTGATGGCCTGGTGTGCGCCTCTGTCTCTCGGGTAGACGGGCCGGCCAAGGATGGGGATGACCTCATCTTGGTCATACCGGTTTATCTCACTCTGAGGGTTGTCCGAAGCACCAGAGGGGCCGATGGAGACTGCGTGGTTGGGAGATGCGTGGCTGCGGGTCTAAGGGTTTCCGATATGGAGGCCATGAGGGACAGGACCCCGGAAGCAGGTTGGGGAAGCAGGCGAGTGTCCCAGACCGGACTTCGTGATGGGCCTGGCCCCATGGTTGAGCGCACGGATGGGACCCCTGCATGTCGAGGATCCACGGGCGTTGTCCTCGCTGCATTCCGTCTTGTGGAGTGCCCCTTGGCGGCGATCGGGTGCGGGCACTCACCATGCCCTTCAAGGCCCCGAGTTGGGGGCGGCCCAGCAGATGTGCGGCGCCCGAATGACTTCGCCGGGCTTTTTCCGGCCAATTCTCACGAGCGTTCTGCCCAAACCAGGATTGGTTTGGGCAGAACGCTCGTGAGAATTGGCCGGCGTAGGACAGCCCTGCGGACCGCCGTGCTCTCCATGGCCCAGGGCCCTTTCTCGCCCAGGGCATGATGCTGCCGCCAAGAAATGGCTCGGAAAAGACGCGGCCCACCCCGGCACGACGGCGCATTGGAGCGTTCCCGGAGCAGAGTTGAAGAACGGGTGGTGGCCAGGTGTGCGCCTCTGTCTCTCGGTGAGCTGGGCCGGCCAAGGATGGGGATGACCTCATCTTGGTCATACCAGTTTATCTCACTCTGAGGGTTGTCCGAAGCACCAGAGGGGCCAATGGAGACTGCGTGGTTGGGAGATGCGTGGCTGCGGGTCTAAGGGTTTCCGATATGGAGGCCATGAGGGACAGGACCCCGGAAGCAGGTTGGGGAAGCAGGCGAGTGTCCCAGACCGGACTTCGTGATGGGCCTGGACCCATGGTAGAGCGCAGGGATGGGACCCCTGCAAGTCGAGGACCCCGGGCGTTGTCCTCGCTCATTCCGTCTTGTGGAGTGCCCCTTGGCGGCGATCGGGTGCCGGCACTCACCATGCCCTTCAAGGCCCCGAGGTGGGGGCGGCCCAGCAGACGTGCTGCGCCCGAATGACTTCGCCGGGCTTTTTCCGGCCAATTCTGACGAGCGTTCTGCCCAAACCAGGATTGGTTTGGGCAGAACGCTCGTGAGAATTGGCCGGCGTAGGACAGCCCTGCGGACCGCCGTGCTCTCCATGGCCCAGGGCCCTTTCTCGCCCAGGGCATGTTGCTGCCGCCAAGAAATGGCTCGGAAAAGTCGCGGCCAACCCCGGCACGACGGCGCATTGGAGCGTTCCCGAGGCAGAGTTGAAGAACGGGTGGTGGCCTGGTGTGCGCCTCTGTCTCTCGGGTAGACGGGCCAGCCAAGGATGGGGATGACCTCATCTTGGTCATACCGGTTTATCTCACTCTGAGGGTTGTCCGAAGCACCAGAGGGGCCGATGGAGACTGCGTGGTTGGGAGATGCGTGGCTGCGGGTCTAAGGGTTTCCGATATGGAGGCCATGAGGGACAGGACGCCGGAAGCAGGTTGGGGAAGCAGGCGAGTGTCCCAGACCGGACTTCGTGATGGGCCTGGCCCCATGGTAGAGCGCAGGTATGGGACCCCTGCAAGTCGAGGATCCACGGGCGTTGTCCTCGCTGCATTCCGTCTTGTGGAGTGCCCCTTGGCGGCGATCGGGTGCGGGCACTCACCATGCCCTTCAAGGCCCCGAGGTGGGGGCGGCCCAGCAGACGTGCGGCGCCCGAATGACTTCGCCGGGCTTTTTCCGGCCAATTCTCACGAGCGTTCTGCCCAAACCAGGATTGGTTTGGGCAGTGTGCTCGTGAAAATTGGCCGGCGTAGGACAGCGCTGTGGACCGCCGTGCTCTCCATGGCCCAGGGCCCATTCTCGCCCAGGGCATGTTGTTGCCGCCAAGAAATGGCTCGGAAAAGACGCGGCCAACCCCGGCACGACGGCGCATTGGAGCGTTCCCGGAGCAGAGTTGAAGAACGGGTGGTGGCCTGGTGTGCGCCTCTGTCTCTCGGGTAGACGGGCCGCCCAAGGATGAGGATGACCTCATCTTGGTCATACCGGTTTATCTCACTCTGAGGGTTGTCCGAAGCACCAGAGGGGCCGATGGAGACTGCGTGGTTGGGAGATGCGTGGCTGCGGGACTAAGGGTTTCCGATATGGAGGCCATGAGGGACAGGACCCCGGAAGCAGGTTGGGGAAGCAGGCGAGTGTCCCAGACCGGACTTCGTGATGGGCCTGGCCCCATGGTAGAGCGCAGGGATGGGACCCCTGCATGTCGAGGATCCACGGGCGTTGTCCTCGCTGCATTCCGTCTTGTGGAGTGCCCCTTGGCGGCGATCGGGTGCGGGCACTCACCATGCCCTTCAAGGCCCCGAGGTGGGGGCGGCCCAGCAGACGTGCGGCGCCCGAATGACTTCGCCGGGCTTTTTACGGCCAATTCTCACGAGCGTTCTGCCCAAACCAGGATTGGTTTGGGCAGAACGCTCGTGAGAATTGGCCGGCGTAGGACAGCCCTGCGGACCGCCGTGCTCTCCATGGCCCAGGGCCCTTTCTCGCCCAGGGCATGTTGCTGCCGCCATGAAATGGCTCGGAAAAGACGCGGCTAACCCCGGCACGACGGGGCATTGGAGCGTTCCCGGAGCAGAGTTGAAGAACGGGTGGTAGCCTGGTGTGCGCCTCTGTCTCACGGGTAGACGGGCTGGCCAAGGATGGGGATGACCTCATCTTGGTCATACCGGTTTATCTCACTCTGAGGGTTGTCCGAAGCACCAGAGGGGCCGATGGAGACTGCGTGGTTGGGAGATGCGTGGCTGCGGGTCTAAGTGTTTCCGATATGGAGGCCATGAGGGACAGGACCCCAGAAGCAGGTTGGGGAAGCAGGCGAGTGTCCCAGACCGGACTTCGTGATGGGCCTGGCCCCATGGTAGAGCGCAGGGATGGGACCCCTGCAAGTCGAGGATCCACGGGCGTTGTCCTCGCTGCATTCCGTCTTGTGGAGTGCCCCTTGTCGGCGATCGGGTGCGGGAACTCACCATGCCCTTCAAGGCCCCGAGGTGGGGGCGGCCCAGCAGACGTGCGGCGCCCGAATGACTTCGCCGGGCTCTTTCCGGCCAATTCTCACGAGCGTTCTGCCCAAACCAGGATTGGTTTGGGCAGAACGCTCGTGAGAATTGGCCGGCGTAGGACAGCCTTGTGGTCCGCCATGCTCTCCATGCCCAGGGCCCTTTCTCGCCCAGGGCATGATGCTGCCGCCAAGAAATGGCTCGGAAAAGACGCGGCCAACCCCGGCACGACGGCGCATTGGAGCGTTCCCGGAGCAGAGTTGAAGAACGGGTGGTGGCCTGGTGTGCGCCTCTGTCTCTCGGGTAGACGGGCCGGCCAAGGATGGGGATGACCTCATCTTGGTCATACCGGTTTATCTCACTCTGAGGGTTGTCCGAAGCACCAGAGTGGCCGATGGAGACTGCGTGGTTGGGAGATGCGTGGCTGCGGGACTAAGGGTTTCCGATATGGAGGCCATGAGGGACAGGACCCCGGAAGCAGGTTGGGGAAGCAGGCGAGTGTCCCAGACCGGACTTCGTGATGGGCCTGGCCCCATGGTAGAGCGCAAGGATGGGACCCCTGCATGTCGAGGATCCACGGGCGTTGTCCTCGCTGCATTCCGTCTTGTGGAGTGCCCCTTGGCGGCGATCGGGTGCGGGCACTCACCATGCCCTTCAAGGCCCCGAGGTGGGGGCGGCCCAGCAGACGTGCGGCGCCCGAATGACTTCGCCGGGCTTTTTCCGGCCATTTCTCACGAGCGTTCTGCCCAAACCAGGATTGGTTTGGGCAAAACGCTCGTGAGAATTGGCCGGCGTAGGACAGCCCTGCGGACCGCCGTGCTCTCCATGGCCCAGGGCCCTTTCTCGCCCAGGGCATGATGCTGCCGCCAAGAAATGGCTCGGAATAGACGCGGCCCACCCCGGCACGACGGCGCATTGAAGCGTTCCCGGAGCAGAGTTGAAGAACAGGTGGTGGCCAGGTGTGCGCCTCTGTCTCTCGGGGAGACGGGCCGGCCAAGGATGGGGATGACCACATCTTGGTCATACCAGTTTATCTCACTCTGAGGGTAGTCCGAAGCACCAGAGGGGCCGATGGAGACTGCGTGGTTGGGAGATGCGTGGCTGCGGGTCTAAGTGTTTCCGATATAAAGGCCATGAGGGACAGGACCCCGGAAGCAGGTTGGGGAAGCAGGCGAGTGTCCCAGACCGGACTTCGTGATGGGCCTGGCCCCATGGTAGAGCGCAGGGATGGGACCCCTGCAAGTCGAGGACCACGGGCGTTGTCCTCGCTGCATTCCGTCTTGTGGAGTGCCCCTTGGCGGCGATCGGGTGCGGGCACTCACCATGCCCTTCAAGGCCCCGAGGTGGGGGCGGCCCAGCAGACGTGCGGCGCCCGAATGACTTCGCCGGGCTTTTTCCGGCCAATTCTCACGAGCGTTCTGCCCAAACCAATCCTGGTTTGGGCAGAACGCTCGTGAGAATTGGCCGGAGTAGGACAGCGCTGCGGACCGCCGTGCTCTCCATGGCCCAGGGCCCTTTCTCGCCCAGGGCATGTTGCTGCCGCCAAGAAATGGCTCGGAAAAGATGCGGCCCACCCCGGCACGACGGCGCATTGGAGCGTTCCCGGAGCAGAGTTGAAGAACGGGTGGTGGCCTGGTGTGCGCCTCTGTCTCTCGGGTAGACGGGCCGGCCAAGGATGAGGATGACCTCATCTTGGTCATACCGGTTTATCTCACTCTGAGGGTTGTCCGAAGCACCAGAGGGGCCGATGGAGACTGCGTGGTTGGGAGATGCGTGGCTGCGGGTCTAAGGGTTTCCGATATGGAGGCCATGAGGGACAGGACCCCGGAAGCAGGTTGGGGAAGCAGGCGAGTGTCCCAGACCGGACTTCGTGATGGGCCTGGCCCCATGGTAGAGCGCAGGGATGGGACCCCTGCAAGTCGAGGACCACGGGCGTTGTCCTCGCTGCATTCCGTCTTGTGGAGTGCCCCTTGGCGGCGATCGGGTGCGGGCACTCACCATGCCCTTCAAGGCCCCGAGGTGGGGGCGGCCCAGCAGACGTGCGGCGCCCGAATGACTTCGCCGGGCTTTTTACGGCCAATTCTCACGAGCGTTCTGCCCAAACCAGGATTGGTTTGGGCAGAACGCTCGTGAGAATTGGCCGGTGTAGGACAGCCCTGCGGACCGCCGTGCTCTCCATGGCCCACGGCCCTTTCTCGCCCAGGGCATGTTGCTGCCGCCAAGAAATGGCTCGGAAAAGACGCGGCCCACCCCGGCACGACGGCGCATTGGAGCGTTCCCGGAGCAGAGTTGAAGAACGGGTGGTGGCCTGGTGTGCGCCTCTGTCTCTCGGGTAGACGGGCCGGCCAAGGATGGGGATGACCTCATCTTGGTCATACCGGTTTATCTCACTCTGAGGGTTGTCCGAAGCACCAGAGGGGCCGATGGAGACTGCGTGGTTGGGAGATGCGTGGCTGCGGGTCTAAGGGTTTCCGATATGGAGGCCATGAGGGACAGGACCCCGGAAGCAGGTTGGGGAAGCAGGCGAGTGTCCCAGACCGGACTTCGTGATGGGCCTGGCCCCATGGAAGAGCGCAGGGATGGGACCCCTGCAAGTCGAGGATCCACGGGCGTTGTCCTCGCTGCATTCCGTCTTGTGGAGTGCCCCTTGGCGGCGATCGGGTGCGGGCACTCACCATGCCCTTCAGGGCCCCGAGGTGGGGGCGGCCCAGCAGACGTGCTGCGCCCGAATGACTTCGCCGGGCTTTTTCCGGCCAATTCTCACGAGCGTTCTGCCCAAACCAGGATTGGTTTGGGCAGAACGCTCGTGAGAATTGGCCGGCGTAGGACAGCCCTGCGGACCGCCGTGCTCTCCATGGTCCAGGGCCCTTTCTCGCCCAGGGCATGTTGCTGCCGCCAAGAAATGGCTCGGAAAAGACGCGGCCAACCCCGGCACGACGGCGCATTGGAGCGTTCCCGAGGCAGAGTTGAAGAACGGGTGGTGGCCTGGTGTGCGCCTCTGTCTCTCGGGTAGACGGGCCAGCCAAGGATGGGGATGACCTCATCTTGGTCATACCGGTTTATCTCACTCTGAGGGTTGTCCGAAGCACCAGAGGGGCCGATGGAGACTGCGTGGTTGGGAGATGCGTGGCTGCGGGTCTAAGGGTTTCCGATATGGAGGCCATGAGGGACAGGACGCCGGAAGCAAGTTGGGGAAGCAGGCGAGTGTCCCAGACCGGACTTCGTGATGGGCCTGGCCCCATGGTAGAGCGCAGGTATGGGACCCCTGCAAGTCGAGGATCCACGGGCGTTGTCCTCGCTGCATTCCGTCTTGTGGAGTGCCCCTTGGCGGCGATCGGGTGCGGGCACTCACCATGCCCTTCAAGGCCCCGAGGTGGGGGCGGCCCAGCAGACGTGCGGCGCCCGAATGACTTCGCCGGGCTTTTTCCGGCCAATTCTCACGAGCGTTCTGCCCAAACCAGGATTGGTTTGGGCAGTGTGCTCGTGAAAATTGGCCGGCGTAGGACAGCGCTGCGGACCGCCGTGCTCTCCATGGCCCAGGGCCCATTCTCGCCCAGGGCATGTTGTTGCCGCCAAGAAATGGCTCGGAAAAGACGCGGCCAACCCCGGCACGACGGCGCATTGGAGCGTTCCCGGAGCAGAGTTGAAGAACGGGTGGTGGCCTGGTGTGCGCCTCTGTCTCTCAGGTAGACGGGCTGCCCAAGGATGAGGATGACCTCATCTTGGTCATACCGGTTTATCTCACTCTGAGGGTTGTCCGAAGCACCAGAGGGGCCGATGGAGACTGCGTGGTTGGGAGATGCGTGGCTGCGGGACTAAGGGTTTCCGATATGGAGGCCATGAGGGACAGGACCCCGGAAGCAGGTTGGGGAAGCAGGCGAGTGTCCCAGACCGGACTTCGTGATGGGCCTGGCCCCATGGTAGAGCGCAGGGATGGGACCCCTGCATGTCGAGGATCTACGGGCGTTGTCCTCGCTGCATTCCGTCTTGTGGAGTGCCCCTTGGCGGCGATCGGGTGCGGGCACTCACCATGCCCTTCAAGGCCCCGAGGTGGGGGCGGCCCAGCAGACGTGCGGCGCCCGAATGACTTCGCCGGGCTTTTTCCGGCCATTTCTCACGAGCGTTCTGCCCAAACCAGGATTGGTTTGGGCAGAACGCTCGTGAGAATTGGCCGGCGTAGGACAGCCCTGCGGACCGCCGTGCTCTCCATGGCCCAGGGCTCTTTCTCGCCCAGGGCATGATGCTGCCGCCAAGAAATGGCTCGGAATAGACGCGGCCCACCCCAGCACGACGGCGCATTGAAGCGTTCCCGGAGCAGAGTTGAAGAACAGGTGGTGGCCAGGTGTGCGCCTCTGTCTCTCGGGGAGACGGGCCGGCCAAGGATGGGGATGACCACATCTTGGTCATACCAGTTTATCTCACTCTGAGGGTAGTCCGAAGCACCAGAGGGGCCGATGGAGACTGCGTGGTTGGGAGATGCGTGGCTGCGGGTCTAAGTGTTTCCGATATAAAGGCCATGAGGGACAGGACCCCGGAAGCAGGTTGGGGAAGCAGGCGAGTGTCCCAGACCGGACTTCGTGATGGGCCTGGCCCCATGGTAGAGCGCAGGGATGGGACCCCTGCAAGTCGAGGACCACGGGCGTTGTCCTCGCTGCATTCCGTCTTGTGGAGTGCCCCTTGGCGGCGATCGGGTGCGGGCACTCACCATGCCCTTCAAGGCCCCGAGGTGGGGGCGGCCCAGCAGACGTGCGGCGCCCGAATGACTTCGCCGGGCTTTTTCCGGCCAATTCTCACGAGCGTTCTGCCCAAACCAATCCTGGTTTGGGCAGAACGCTCGTGAGAATTGGCCGGAGTAGGACAGCGCTGCGGACCGCCGTGCTCTCCATGGCCCAGGGCCCTTTCTCGCCCAGGGCATGTTGCTGCCGCCAAGAAATGGCTCGGAAAAGACGCGGCCCACCCCGGCACGACGGCGCATTGGAGCGTTCCCGGAGCAGAGTTGAAGAACGGGTGGTGGCCTGGTGTGCGCCTCTGTCTCTCGGGGAGACGGGCCGGCCAAGGATGAGGATGACCTCATCTTGGTCATACCGGTTTATCTCACTCTGAGGGTTGTCCGAAGCACCAGAGGGGCCGATGGAGACTGCGTGGTTGGGAGATGCGTGGCTGCGGGTCTAAGGGTTTCCGATATGGAGGCCATGAGGGACAGGACCCCGGAAGCAGGTTGGGGAAGCAGGCGAGTGTCCCAGACCGGACTTCGTGATGGGCCTGGCCCCATGGTAGAGCTCAGGGATGGGACCCCTGCAAGTCGAGGACCACGGGCGTTGTCCTCGCTGCATTCCGTCTTGTGGAGTGCCCCTTGGCGGCGATCGGGTGCGGGCACTCACCATGCCCTTCAAGGCCCCGAGGTGGGGGCGGCCCAGCAGACGTGCGGCGCCCGAATGACTTCGCCGGGCTTTTTACGGCCAATTCTCACGAGCGTTCTGCCCAAACCAGGATTGGTTTGGGCAGAACGCTCGTGAGAATTGGCCGGTGTAGGACAGCCCTGCGGACCGCCGTGCTCTCCATGGCCCAGGGCCCTTTCTCGCCCAGGGCATGTTGCTGCCGCCAAGAAATGGCTCGGAAAAGACGCGGCCAACCCCGGCACGACGGCGCATTGGAGCGTTCCCGGAGCAGAGTTGAAGAACGGGTGGTGGCCTGGTGTGCGCCTCTGTCTCTCGGGTAGACGGGCCGGCCAAGGATGGGGATGACCTCATCTTGGTCATACCGGTTTATCTCACTCTGAGGGTTGTCCGAAGCACCAGAGGGGCCGATGGAGACTGCGTGGTTGGGAGATGCGTGGCTGCGGGTCTAAGGGTTTCCGATATGGAGGCCATGAGGGACAGGACCCCGGAAGCAGGTTGGGGAAGCAGGCGAGTGTCCCAGACCGGACTTCGTGATGTGCCTGGCCCCATGGAAGAGCGCACGGATGGGACCCCTGCAAGTCGAGGATCCACGGGCGTTGTCCTCGCTGCATTCCGTCTTGTGGAGTGCCCCTTGGCGGCGATCGGGTGCGGGCACTCACCATGCCATTCAGGGCCCCGAGGTGGGGGAGCCCAGCAGACGTGCTGCGCCCGAATGACTTCGCCGGGCTTTTTCCGGCCAATTCTCACGAGCGTTCTGCCCAAACCAGGATTGGTTTGGGCAGAACGCTCGTGAGAATTGGCCGGCGTAGGACAGCCCTGCGGACCGCCGTGCTCTCCATGGCCCAGGGCCCTTTCTCGCCCAGGGCATGTTGCTGCCGCCAAGAAATGGCTCGGAAAAGACGCGGCCAACCCCGGCACGACGGCGCATTGGAGCGTTCCCGAGGCAGAGTTGAAGAACGGGTGGTGGCCTGGTGTGCGCCTCTGTCTCTCGGGTAGACGGGCCAGCCAATGATGGGGATGACCTCATCTTGGTCATACCGGTTTATCTCACTCTGAGGGTTGTCCGAAGCACCAGAGGGGCCGATGGAGACTGCGTGGTTGGGAGATGCGTGGCTGCGGGTCTAAGGGTTTCCGATATGGAGGCCATGAGGGACAGGACGCCGGAAGCAGGTTGGGGAAGCAGGCGAGTGTCCCAGACCGGACTTCGTGATGGGCCTGGCCCCATGGTAGAGCGCAGGTATGGGACCCCTGCAAGTCGAGGATCCACGGGCGTTGTCCTCGCTGCATTCCGTCTTGTGGAGTGCCCCTTGGCGGCGATCGGGTGCGGGCACTCACCATGCCCTTCAAGGCCCCGAGGTGGGGGCGGCCCAGCAGACGTGCGGCGCCCGAATGACTTCGCCGGGCTTTTTCCGGCCAATTCTCACGAGCGTTCTGCCCAAACCAGGATTGGTTTGGGCAGTGTGCTCGTGAAAATTGGCCGGCGTAGGACAGCGCTGCGGACCGCCGTGCTCTCCATGGCCCAGGGCCCATTCTCGCCCAGGGCATGTTGTTGCCGCCAAGAAATGGCTCGGAAAAGACGCGGCCAACCCCGGCACGACGGCGCATTGGAGCGTTCCCGGAGCAGAGTTGAAGAACGGGTGGTGGCCTGGTGTGCGCCTCTGTCTCTCGGGTAGACGGGCCGCCCAAGGATGAGGATGACCTCATCTTGGTCATACCGGTTTATCTCACTCTGAGGGTTGTCCGAAGCAACAGAGGGGCCGATGGAGACTGCGTGGTTGGGAGATGCGTGGCTGCGGGACTAAGGGTTTCCGATATGGAGGCCATGAGGGACAGGACCCCGGAAGCAGGTTGGGGAAGCAGGCGAGTGTCCCAGACCGGACTTCGTGATGGGCCTGGCCCCATGGTAGAGCGCAGGGATGGGACCCCTGCATGTCGAGGATCTACGGGCGTTGTCCTCGCTGCATTCCGTCTTGTGGAGTGCCCCTTGGCGGCGATCGGGTGCGGGCACTCACCATGCCCTTCAAGGCCCCGAGGTGGGGGCGGCCCAGCAGAAGTGCGGCGCCCGAATGACTTCGCCGGGCTTTTTACGGCCAATTCTCACGAGCGTTCTGCCCAAACCAGGATTGGTTTGGGCAGAACGCTCGTGAGAATTGGCCGGCGTAGGACAGCCCTGCGGACCGCCGTGCTCTCCATGGCCCAGGGCCCTTTCTCGCCCAGGGCATGATGCTGCCGCCAAGAAATGGCTCGGAAAAGACGCGGCCCACCCCGGCACGACGGCGCATTGAAGCGTTCCCGGAGCAGAGTTGAAGAACAGGTGGTGGCCAGGTGTGCGCCTCTGTCTCTCGGGGAGACGGGACGGCCAAGGATGGGGATGACCACATCTTGGTCATACCAGTTTATCTCACTCTGAGGGTTGTCCGAAGCACCAGAGGGGCCGATGGAGACTGCGTGGTTGGGAGATGCGTGGCTGCGGGTCTAAGTGTTTCGGATATGGAGGCCATGAGGGACAGGACCCCGGAAGCAGGTTGGGGAAGCAGTCGAGTGTCCCAGACCGGACTTCGTGATGGGCCTGGCCCCATGGTTGAGCGCAGGGATGGGACCACTGCAAGTCGAGGATCCGCGGGCGTTGTCCTCGCTGCATTCCGTCTTGTGGAGTGCCCCTTGGCGGCGATCGGGTGCGGGCACTCACCATGCCCTTCAAGGCCCCGAGGTGGGGGCGGCCCAGCAGACGTGCGGCGCCCGAATGACTTCGCCGGGCTTTTTCCGGCCAATTCTCACGAGCGTTCTGCCCAAACCAGGATTGGTTTGGGCAGAACGCTCGTGAGAATTGGCCGGCGTAGGACAGCCCTGCGGACGGCCGAGCTCTCCATGGCCCAGGGCCCTTTTTCGCCCAGGGCATGTTGCTGCCTCCAAGAAATGGCTCGGAAAAGACGCGGCCAACCCCGGCACGACGGCGCATTGGAGCGTTCCCGGAGCAGAGTTGAAGAACGGGTGGTGGCCTGGTGTGCGCATCTGTCTCTCGGGGAGACGGGCCGCCCAAGGATGAGGATGACCGCATCTTGGTCATACCGGTTTATCTCACTCTGAGGGTTGTCCGAAGCACCAGAGGGGCCGATGGAGACTGCGTGGTTGGGAGATGCAGGCTGCGGGTCTAAGGGTTTCCGATATGGAGGCCATGAGGGACAGGACCCCGGAAGCAGGTTGGGGAAGCAGGCGAGTGTCCCAGACCGGACTTCGTGATGGGCCTGGCCCCATGGTAGAGCGCAGGGATGGGACCCCTGCATGTCGAGGACCCCGGGCGTTGTCCTCGCTGCATTCCGTCTTGTGGAGTGCCCCTTGGCGGCGATCGGGTGCAGGCACTCACCATGCCCTTCAAGGCCCCGAGGTGGGGGCGGCCCAGCAGACGTGCGGCGCCCGAATGACTTCGCCGGGCTTTTTCCGGCCAATTCTCACGAGCGTTCTGCCCAAACCAGGATTGGTTTGGGCAGAACGCTCGTGAGAATTGGCCGGCATAGGACAGCCCTGCGGACCGCCGTGCTCTCCATGGCCCAGGGCCCTTTCTCGCCCAGGGCATGTTGCTGCCGCCAAGAAATGGCTCGGAAAAGACGCGGCCAACCCCGGCACGATGGCGCATTGGAGCGTCCCGGAGCAGAGTTGAAGAACGGGTGGTGGCCTGGTGTGCGCCTCTGTCTCTCGGGTAGACGGGCCGGCCAAGGATGGGGATGACCTCATCTTGGTCATACCGGTTTATCTCACTCTGAGGGTTGTCCGAAGCACCAGAGGGGCCGATGGAGACTGCGTGGTTGGGAGATGCGTGGCTGCGGGTCTAAGGTTTTCCGATATGGAGGCCATGAGTGACAGGACCCCGGAAGCAGGTTGGGGAAGCAGGCGAGTGTCCCAGACCGGACTTCGTGATGGCCCTGTCCCCATGGTAGAGCGCAGGGATGGGACCCCTGCAAGTCGAGGATCCACGGGCGTTGTCCTCGCTGCATTCCGTCTTGTGGAGTGCCCCTTGGCGGCGATCGGGTGCGGGAACTCACCATGCCCTTCAAGGCCCCGAGGTGGGGGCGGCCCAGCAGACGTGCGGCGCCTGAATGAATTCGCCGGGCTTTTTCCGGCCAATTCTCACGAGCGTTCTGCCCAAACCAGGATTGGTTTGGGCAGAACGCTCGTGAGAATGGCCGGCGTAGGACAGCCCTGCGGACCGCCGTGCTCTCCATGGCCTAGGGCCCTTTCTCGCCCAGGGCATGTTGCTGCCGCCAAGAAATGGCTCGGAAGACGAGGCCCACCCCGGCACGATGGCGCATTGGAGCGTTCCCGGAGCAGAGTTGAAGAACGGGTGGTGGCCTGGTGTGCGCCTCTGTCTCTCGGGTAGAGGGGCCGGCCAAGGATGGGGATGACCTCATCTTGGTTATACCGGTTTATCTCACTCTGAGGGTTGTCCGAAGCACCAGAGGGTTCGATGGAGACTGCGTGGTTGGGAGATGCGTGGCTGCGGGTCTAAGGGTTTCCGATATGGAGGCCATGAGGGACAGGACCCCGGAAGCAGGTTGGGGAAGCAGGCGAGTGTCCCAGACCGGACTTCGTGATGGGCCTGGCCCCATGGTAGAGCGCAGGGATGGGACCCCTGCATGTCGAGGATCCACGGGCGTTGTCCTCGCTGCATTCCGTCTTGTGGAGTGCCCCTTGGCGGCGATCGGGTGCGGGCACTCACCATGCCCTTCAAGGCCCCGAGGTGGGGGCGGCCCAGCAGACGTGCGGCGCCCGAATGACTTCGCCGGGCTTTTTCCGGCCAATTCTCACGAGCGTTCTGCCCAAACCAGGATTGGTTTGGGCAGAACGCTCGTGAGAATTGGCCGGCGTAGGACAGCCCTGCGGACCGCCGTGCTCTCCATGGCCCAGGGCCCTTTCTCGCCCAGGGCATGTTGCTGCCGCCAAGAAATGGCTCGGAAAAGACGCGGCCCACCCCGGCACGACGGCGCATTGGAGCGTTCCCGGAGCAGAGTTGAAGAACGGGTGGTGGCCTGGTGTGCGCCTCTGTCTCTCGGGGAGACGGGCCGGCCAAGGATGAGGATGACCTCATCTTGGTCATACCGGTTTATCTCACTCTGAGGGTTGTCCGAAGCACCAGAGGGGCCGATGGAGAATGCGTGGTTGGGAGATGCGTGGCTGCGGGTCTAAGGGTTTCCGATATGGAGGCCATGAGGGACAGGACCCCGGAAGCAGGTTGGGGAAGCAGGCGAGTGTCCCAGACCGGACTTCGTGATGGGCCTGGCCCCATGGAAGAGCGCAGGGATGGGTCCCCTGCAAGTCGAGGATCCACGGGTGTTGTCCAGGCTGCATTCCGTCTTGTGGAGTGCCCCTTGGCGGCGATCGGGTGCGGGCACTCACCATGCCCTTCAGGGCCCCGAGGTGGGGGCGGCCCAGCAGACGTGCGGCGCCCGAATGACTTCGCCGGGCTTTTTCCGGCCAATTCTCACGAGCGTTCTGCCCAAACCAGGATTGGTTTGGGCAGAACGCTCGGGAGAATTGGCCGGCGTAGGACAGCCCTGCGGACCGCCGTGCTCTCCATTGCCCAGGGCCCTTTCTCGCCCAGGGCATGATGCTGCCGCCAAGAAATGGCTCGGAATAGACGCGGCCCACCCCGGCACGACGGCGCATTGAAGCGTTCCCGGAGCAGAGTTGAAGAACAGGTGGTGGCCAGGTGTGCGCCTCTGTCTCTCGGGGAGACGGGCCGGCCAAGGATGGGGATGACCACATCTTGGTCATACCAGTTTATCTCACTCTGAGGGTAGTCCGAAGCACCAGAGGGGCCGATGGAGACTGCGTGGTTGGGAGATGCGTGGCTGCGGGTCTAAGTGTTTCCGATATAAAGGCCATGAGGGACAGGACCCCGGAAGCAGGTTGGGGAAGCAGGCGAGTGTCCCAGACCGGACTTCGTGATGGGCCTGGCCCCATGGTAGAGCGCAGGGATGGGACCCCTGCAAGTCGAGGACCACGGGCGTTGTCCTCGCTGCATTCCGTCTTGTGGAGTGGCCCTTGGCGGCGATCGGGTGCGGGCACTCACCATGCCCTTCAAGGCCCCGAGGTGGGGGCGGCCCAGCAGACGTGCGGCGCCCGAATGACTTCGCCGGGCTTTTTCCGGCCAATTCTCACGAGCGTTCTGCCCAAACCAATCCTGGTTTGGGCAGAACGCTCGTGAGAATTGGCCGGCGTAGGACAGCGCTGCGGACCGCCGTGCTCTCCATGGCCCAGGGCCCTTTCTCGCCCAGGGCATGTTGCTGCCGCCAAGAAATGGCTCGGAAAAGACGCGGCCCACCCCGGCACGACGGCGCATTGGAGCGTTCCCGGAGCAGAGTTGAAGAACGGGTGGTGGCCTGGTGTGCGCCTCTGTCTCTCGGGGAGACGGGCCGGCCAAGGATGAGGATGACCTCATCTTGGTCATACCGGTTTATCTCACTCTGAGGGTTGTCCGAAGCACCAGAGGGGCCGATGGAGACTGCGTGGTTGGGAGATGCGTGGCTGCGGGTCTAAGGGTTTCCGATATGGAGGCCATGAGGGACAGGACCCCGGAAGCAGGTTGGGGAAGCAGGCGAGTGTCCCAGACCGGACTTCGTGATGGGCCTGGCCCCATGGTAGAGCGCAGGGATGGGACCCCTGCAAGTCGAGGACCACGGGCGTTGTCCTCGCTGCATTCCGTCTTGTGGAGTGCCCCTTGGCGGCGATCGGGTGCGGGCACTCACCATGCCCTTCAAGGCCCCGAGGTGGGGGCGGCCCAGCAGACGTGCGGCGCCCGAATGACTTCGCCGGGCTTTTTCCGGCCAATTCTCACGAGCGTTCTGCCTGGTTTGGGCAGAACGCTCGTGAGAATTGGCCGGCGTAGGACAGCCCTGCGGACCGCCGTGCTCTCCATGGCCCAGGGCCCTTTTTCGCCCAGGGCATGTTGCTGCCGCCAAGAAATGGCTCGGAAAAGACGCGGCCAACTCCGGCACGACGGCGCATTGGAGCGTTCCCGGAGCAGAGTTGAAGAACGGGTGGTGGCCTGGTGTGCGCCTCTGTCTCTCGGGGAGACGGGCCGGCCAAGGATGAGGATGACCTCATCTTGGTCATACCGGTTTATCTCACTCTGAGGGTTGTCTGAAGCACCAGAGGGGCCGATGGAGACTGCGTGTTTGGGAGATGGGTAGCTGCGGGTGTAAGGGTTTCCGATATGGAGGCCATGAGGGACAGGACCCCGGAAGCAGGTTGGGGAAGCAGGCGAGTGTCCCAGACCGGACTTCGTGATGGGCCTGGCCCCATGGTAGAGCGCAGGGATGGGACCCCTCCAAGACGAGGATCCACGGGCGTTGTCCTCGCTGCATTTCGTCTTGTGGAGTGCCCCTTGGCGGCGATCGGGTGCGGGCACTCACCATGCCCTTCAAGGCCCCGAGGTGGGGGCGGCCCAGCAGACGTGCGGCGCCCGAATGACTTCGCCGGGCTTTTTCCGGCCAATTCCCACGAGCGTTCTGCCCAAATCAATCCTGGTTTGGGCAGAACGCTCGTGAGAATTGGCCGGCGTAGGACAGCCCTGCGGACCGCCGTGCTCTCCATGGCCCAGGGCCCTTATTCGCCCAGGGCATGTTGCTGCCGCCAAGAAATGGCTCGGAAAAGACGCGGCCAAACCCGGCACGACGGCGCATTGGAGCGTACCCGGAGAAGAGTTGAAGAACGGGTGGTGGCCTGGTGTGTGCCTCTGTCTCTCGGGGAGACGGGCCGGCCAAGGATGGGGATGACCTCATCTTGGTCATACCGGTTTATCTCACTCTGAGGGTTGTCCGAAGCACCAGAGGGGCCGATGGAGACTGCGTGGTTGGGAGATGCGTGGCTGCGGGTCTAAGGGTTTCCGATATGGAGGCCATGAGGGACAGGACCCCGGAAGCCGGTTGGGGAAGCAGGCGAGTGTCCCAGACCGGACTTCGTGATGGGCCTGGCCCCATGGTAGAGCGCAGGGATGGGACCCCTGCAAGTCGAGGAACCTTGGGCGTTGTCCTCGCTGCATTCCGTCTTGTGGAGTGCCCCTTGGCGGCGATCGGGTGCGGGCACTCACCATGCCCTTCAAGGCCCCGAGGTTGGGGCGGCCCAGCAGACGTTCGGCGCCCGAATGACTTCGCCGGGCTTTTTCCGGCCAATTCTCACGAGCGTTCTGCCCAAACCAGGATTGGTTTGGGCACAACGCTCGTGAGAATTGGCCGGCTTAGGACAGAGCTGCGGACCGCCGTGCTCTCCATGGCCCAGGGCCCTTTCTCGCCCAGGGCATGTTGCTGCCGCCAAGAAATGGTTCGGAAAAGACGCGGCCAACCCCGGCACGACGGCGCATTGGAGCGTTCCCGGAGCAGAGTTGAAGAACGGGTGGTGGCCTGGTGTGCGCCTCTGTCTCTCGGGTAGACGGGCCGGCCAAGGATGGGGATGACCTCATCTTGGTCATACCGGTTTATCTCACTCTGAGGGTTGTCCGAAGCACCAGAGGGGCCGATGGAGACTGCGTGGTTGGGAGATGCGTGGCTGCGGGTCTAAGGGTTTCCGATATGGAGGCCATGAGGGACAGGACCCCGGAAGCAGGTTGGGGAAGCAGGCGAGTGTCCCAGACCGGTCTTCGTGATGGGCCTGGCCCCATTGAAGAGCGCAGGGATGGGACCCCTGCAAGTCGAGGATCCACGGGCGTTGTCCTCGCTGCATTCCGTCTTGTGGAGTGCCCCTTTGCGGCGATCGGGTGCCGGCACTCACCATGCCCTTCAAGGCCCCGAGGTGGGGGCGGCCCAGCAGACGTGCGGCGCCCGAATGACTTCGCCGGGCTTTTTCCGGCCAATTCTCACGAGCGTTCTGCCCAAACCAGGATTGGTTTGGGCAGAACGCTCGTGAGAATTGGCCGGCGTAGGACAGCCCTGCGGACCGCCGTGCTCTCCACGGCCCAGGGCCCTTTCTCGCCCAGGGCATGATGCTGCCGCCAAGAAATGGCTCGGAAAAGACGCGGCCAACCCCGGCACGACGGCGCATTGGAGCGTTCCCAGAGCAGAGTTGAAGAACGGGTGGTGGCCAGGTGTGCGCCTCTGTCTCACGGGGAGACGGGCCGGCCAAGGATGGGGATGACCTCATCTTGGTCATACCGGTTTATCTCACTCTGAGGGTTGTCCGAAGCACCAGAGGGGCCGATGGAGACTGCGTGGTTGGGAGATGCGTGGCTGCGGGTCTATGGGTTTCCGATATGGAGGCCATGAGGGACAGGACCCCGGAAGCAGGTTGGGGAAGCAGGCAAGTGTCCCAGACCGGACTTCGTGATGGGCCTGGCCCCATGGTAGAGCGCAGGAATGGGACCCCTACAAGTCGAGGATCCACGGGCGTTGTCCTCGCTGCATTCCGTCTTGTGGAGTGCCCCTTGGCGGCGATCGGGTGCGGGCACTCACCATACCCTTCAAGGCCCCGAGGTGGGGGCGGCCCAGCACACGTGCGGCGCCCGAATGACTTCGCCGTGCTTTTTCCGGCCAATTCTCACGAGCGTTCTGCCCAAACCAGGATTGGTTTGGGCAGAACGCTCGTGAGAATTGGCCGGCGTAGGAGAGCCCTGCGGACCGCCGTGCTCTCCATGGCCCAGGGCCCTTTCTCGCCCAGGGCATGATGCTGCCGCCAAGAAATGGCTCGGAAAAGACGAGGCCCACCCCGGCACGACGGCGCATTGGAGCGTTCCCGGAGCAGAGTTGAAGAACGGGTGGTGGCCTGGTGTGCGCCTCTGTCTCTCGGGTAGACGGGCCGGCCAAGGATGGGAATGACCTCATCTTGGTCATACCGGTTTATCTCACTCTGAGGGTTGTCCGAAGCACCAGAGGGGCCGATGGAGACTGCGTGGTTGGGAGATGCGTGGCTGCGGGTCTAAGGGTTTCCGATATGGAGGCCATGAGGGACAGGACCCCGGAAGCAGGTTGGGGAAGGAGGCGAGTGTCCCAGACTGGACTTCGTGATGGGCCTGGCCCCATGGAAGAGCGCAGGGATGGGACCCCTGCAAGTCGAGGATCCACGGGCGTTGTCCTCGCTGCATTCGGTCTTGTGGAGTGCCCCTTGGCGGCGATCGGGTGCGGTCACTCACCATGCCCTTTAAGTTCTCGAGGTGGGGTCGGCCCAGCAGACGTGCGGCGCCCGAATGACTTCGCCGGGCTTTTTCCGGCCAATTCTCACGAGCGTTCTGCCCAAACCAGGATTGGTTTGGGCTGAACGCTCGTGAGAATTGGCCGGCGTAGGACAGCCCTGCGGACCGCCGTGCTCTCCATGGCCCAGGGCCCTTTCTCGCCCAGGGCATGATGCTGCCGCCAAGAAATGGCTCGGAAAAGACGCGGCCCACCCCGGCACGACGGCGCATTGGAGCGTTCCCGGAGCAGAGTTGAAGAACGGGTGGTGGCCAGGTGTGCGCCTCTGTCTCTCGGGGAGACGGGCCGGCCAAGGATGGGGATGACCTCATCTTGGTAATACCGGTTTATCTCACTCTGAGGGTTGTCCGAAGCACCAGAGGGGCCGATGGAGACTGCGTTGTTGGGAGATGCGTGGCTGCGGGTCTAATTGTTTCCGATATGGAGGCCATGAGGGACAGGACCCCGGAAGCAGGTTGGGGAAGCAGGCGAGTGTCCCAGACCGGACTTCGTGATGGGCCTGGCCCCATAGTAGAGCGCAGGGATGGGACCCCTGCTAGTCGAGGATCCACGGGCGTTGTCCTCGCTGCATTCCGTCTTGTTGAGTGCTCCTTGGCGGCGATCGGGTGCGGGCACTCACCATGCCCTTCAAGGCCCCGAGGTGGGGGCGGCCCAGCAGACGTGCGGCGCCCGAATGACTTCGCCGGGCTTTTTCCGGCCAATTCTCACGAGCGTTCTGCCCAAACCAGGATTGGTTTGGGCAGAACGCTCGTGAGAATTGGCCGGCGTAGGACAGCCCTGCGGACCGCCGTGCTCTCCATGGCCCAGGGCCCTTTCTCGCCCAGGGCATGATGCTGCCGCCAAGAAATGGCTCGGAAAAGACGCGGCCCACCCCGGCACGACGGCACATTGGAGCGTTCCCGGAGCAGAGTTGAAGAACGGGTGGTGGCCTGGTGTGCACCTCTGTCTCTCGGGTAGACGGGCCGGCCCAGGATGGGGATGACCTCATCTTGGTCATACCGGTTTATCTCACTCTGAGGGTTGTCCGAAGCACCAGAGGGGCCGATGGAGACTGCGTGGTTGAGAGATGCGTGGCTGCGGGTCTAAGGGTTTCCGATATGGAGGCCATGAGGGACAGGACCCCGGAAGCAGGTTGGGGAAGCAGGCGAGTGTCCCAGACCGGTCTTCGTGATGGGCCTGGCCCCATGGAAGAGCGCAGGGATGGGACCCCTGCAAGTCGAGGATCCACGGGCGTTGTCCTCGCTGCATTCCGTCTTGTGGAGTGCCCCTTTGCGGCGATCGGGTGCCGGCACTCACCATGCCCTTCAAGGCCCCGAGGTGGGGGCGGCCCAGCAGACGTGCGGCGCCCGAATGACTTCGCCGGGCTTTTTCCGGCCAATTCTCACGAGCGTTCTGCCCAAACCAGGATTGGTTTGGGCAGAACGCTCGTGAGAATTGGCCGGCGTAGGACAGCCCTGCGGACCGCCGTGCTCTCCACGGCCCAGGGCCCTTTCTCGCCCAGGGCATGATGCTGCCGCCAAGAAATGGCTCGGAAAAGACGCGGCCAACCCCGGCACGACGGCGCATTGGAGCGTTCCCAGAGCAGAGTTGAAGAACGGGTGGTGGCCAGGTGTGCGCCTCTGTCTCACGGGGAGACGGGCCGGCCAAGGATGGGGATGACCTCATCTTGGTCATACCGGTTTATCTCACTCTGAGGGTTGTCCGAAGCACCAGAGGGGCCGATGGAGACTGCGTGGTTGGGAGATGCGTGGCTGCGGGTCTATGGGTTTCCGATATGGAGGCCATGAGGGACAGGACCCCGGAAGCAGGTTGGGGAAGCAGGCAAGTGTCCCAGACCGGACTTCGTGATGGGCCTGGCCCCATGGTAGAGCGCAGGGATGGGACCCCTACAAGTCGAGGATCCACGGGCGTTGTCCTCGCTGCATTCCGTCTTGTGGAGTGCCCCTTGGCGGCGATCGGGTGCGGGCACTCACCATACCCTTCAAGGCCCCGAGGTGGGGGCGGCCCAGCACACGTGCGGCGCCCGAATGACTTCGCCGTGCTTTTTCCGGCCAATTCTCACGAGCGTTCTGCCCAAACCAGGATTGGTTTGGGCAAAACGCTCGTGAGAATTGGCCGGCGTAGGAGAGCCCTGCGGACCGCCGTGCTCTCCATGGCCCAGGGCCCTTTCTCGCCCAGGGCATGATGCTGCCGCCAAGAAATGGCTCGGAAAAGACGCGGCCCACCCCGGCACGACGGCACATTGGAGCGTTCCCGGAGCAGAGTTGAAGAACGGGTGGTGGCCTGGTGTGCACCTCTGTCTCTCGGGTAGACGGGCCGGCCCAGGATGGGGATGACCTCATCTTGGTCATACCGGTTTATCTCACTCTGAGGGTTGTCCGAAGCACCAGAGGGGCCGATGGAGACTGCGTGGTTGAGAGATGCGTGGCTGCGGGTCTAAGGGTTTCCGATATGGAGGCCATGAGGGACAGGACCCCGGAAGCAGGTTGGGGAAGCAGGCGAGTGTCCCAGACCGGACTTCGTGATGGACCTGGCCCCATGGTAGAGCGCAGGGATGGGACGCCTGCAAGTCGAGGATCCACGGGCGTTGTCTTCGCTGCATTCTGTCTTGTAGATTGCCCCTTGGCGGCGATCGGGTGCGGGCACTCACCATGCCCATCAAGGGCCCGAGGTTGGGGCGGCCCAGCACACGTGCGGCGCCCGAATGACTTCGCCGGGCTTTTTCCGGCCAATTCTCACGAGCGTTCTTCCAAACCAATCCTGGTTTGGGCAGAACGCTCGTGAGAATTGGCCGGCGTAGGACAGCCCTGCGGACCGCCGTGCTCTCCATGGCCCAGGGCCCTTTCTCGCCCAGGGCATGTTGCTGCCGCCAAGAAATGGCTCGGAAAAGACGCGGCTAACCCCGGCACGACGGCGCATTGGAGCGTTCCCGGAGCAGAGTTGAAGAACGGGTGGTAGCCTGGTGTGCGCCTCTGTCTCACGGGTAGACGGGCTGGCCAAGGATGGGGATGACCTCATCTTGGTCATACCGGTTTATCTCACTCTGAGGGTTGTCCGAAGCACCAGAGGGGCCGATGGAGACTGCGTGGTTGGGAGATGCGTGGCTGCGTGTCTAAGTGTTTCAGATATGGAGGCCATGAGGGACAGGACCCCAGAAGCAGGTTGGGGAAGCAGGCGAGTGTCCCAGACCGGACTTTGTGATGGGCCTGGCCCCATGGTAGAGCGCAGGGATGGGACCCCTGCAAGTCGAGGATCCACGGGCGTTGTCCTCGCTGCATTCCGTCTTGTGGAGTGCCCCTTGGCGGCGATCGGGTGCGGGAACTCACCATGCCCTTCAAGGCCCCGAGGTGGGGGCGGCCCAGCAGACGTGCGGCGCCCGAATGACTTCGCCGGGCTTTTTCCGGCCAATTCTCACGAGCGTTCTGCCCAAACCAGGATTGGTTTGGGCAGAACGCTCGTGAGAATTGGCCGGCGTAGGACAGCCCTGCGGACCGCCGTGCTCTCCATGGCCCAGGGCCCTTTCTCGCCCAGGGCATGATGCTGCCGTCAAGAAATGGCTCGGAAAAGACGCGGCCCACCCCGGCGCGACGGCGCATTGGAGCGTTCCCGGAGCAGAGTTGAAGAACGGGTGGTGGCGAGGTGTGCGCCTCTGTCTCTCGGGGAGACGGGCCGGCCAAGGATGGGGATGACCTCATCTTGGTAATACCGGTTTATCTCACTCTGAGGGTTGTCCGAAGCACCAGAGGGGCCGATGGAGACTGCGTGGTTGGGAGATGCGTGGCTGCGGGTCTAATTGTTTCCGATATGGAGGCCATGAGGGACAGGACCCCGGAAGCAGGTTGGGGAAGCAGGCGAGTGTCCCAGACCGGACTTCGTGATGGGCCTGGCCCCATAGTAGAGCGCAGGGATGGGACCCCAGCAAGTCGAGGATCCACGGGCGTTGTCCTCGCTGCATTCCGTCTTGTTGAGTGCTCCTTGGCGGCGATCGGGTGCGGGCACTCACCATGCCCTTCAAGGCCCCGAGGTGGGGGCGGCCCAGCAGACGTGCGGCGCCCGAATGACTTCGCCGGGCTTTTTCCGGCCAATTCTCACGAGCGTTCTGCCCAAACCAGGATTGGTTTGGGCAGAACGCTCGTGAGAATTGGCCGGCGTAGGACAGCGCTGCGGACCGCCGTGCTCTCCATGGCCCAGGGCCCATTCTCGCCCAGGGCATGATGCTGCCGCCAAGAAATGGCTCGGAAAAGACGCGGCCCACCCCGGTACGACGGCGCATTGGAGCGTTCCCGGAGCAGAGTTGAAGAACGGGTGGTGGCCTGGTGTGCGCCTCTGTCTCTCGGGGAGACGGACCGGCCAAGGATGGGGATGACCTCATCTTGGTCATACCGGTTTATCTCACTCTGAGGGTTGTCCGAAGCACCAGAGGGGCCAATGGAGACTGCGTGGTTGGGAGATGCGTGGCTGCGGATCTAAGGGTTTCCGATATGGACGCCATGACGGACAGGACCCCGGAAGCAGGTTGGGGAAGCAGGCAAGTGTCCCAGACCGGACTTCGTGATGGGCCTGGCCCCATGGTAGAGCGCAGGGAAGGGACGCCTGCAAGTCGAGGACCCGCGGGCGTTGTCCTCGCTGCATTCCGTCTTGTGGAGTGCCCCTTGGCGGCGATCGGGAGCGGGCGCTCACCATGCCCTTCAAGGCCCCGAGGTGGGGGCGGCCCAGCAGACGTGAGGCGCCCGAATGACTTCGCCGGGCTTTTTACGTCCAATTCTCACGAGCGTTTTGCCCAAACCAGGATTGGTTTGGGCAGAACGCTCGTGAGAATTGGCCGGCGTAGGACAGCCGTACGGACGGCCGTGCTCTGCATGGCCCAGGGCCCTTTCTCGCCCAGGGCATGATGCTGCCGCCAAGAAATGGCTCGGAAAAGACGTGGCCAACCCCGGTACGACGGCGCATTGGAGCGTTCCCGGAGCAGAGTTGAAGAACGGGTGATGGCCTGGTGTGCGCCTCTGTCTCTCGGGTAGACGGGCCGGCCAAGGATGGGGATGACCTCATCTTGGTCATACCGGTTTATCTCACTCTGAGGGTTGTCCGAAGCACCAGAGGGGCCGATGGAGACTGCGTGGTTGGGAGATGCGTGGCTGCGGGTCTAAGGGTTTCCGATATGGAGGCCATGAAGGACAGGACCCCGGAAGCAGGTTGGGGAAGCAGGCGAGTGTCCCAGACCGGACTTCGTGATGGGCCTGGCCCCATGGTAGAGCGCAGGGATGGGACCCCTACAAGTCGAGGATCCACGGGCGTTGTCCTCGCTGCATTCCGTCTTGTGGAGTGCCCCTTGGCGGCGATCGGGTGCGGGCACTCACCATACCCTTCAAGGCCCCGAGGTGGGGGCGGCCCAGCAGACGTGCGGCGCCCGAATGACTTCGCCGGGCTTTTTCCGGCCAATTCTCACGAGCGTTCTGCCCAAACCAGGATTGGTTTGGGCAGAACGCTCGTGAGAATTGGCCGGCGTAGGAGAGCCCTGCGGACCGCCGTGCTCTCCATGGCCCAGGGCCCTTTCTTGCCCAGGGCATGATGCTGCCGCCAAGAAATGGCTCGGAAAAGACGCGGCCCACCCCGGCACGACGGCACATTGGAGCGTTCCCGGAGCAGAGTTGAAGAACGGGTGGTGGCCTGGTGTGCACCTCTGTCTCTCGGGGAGACGGGCCGGCCCAGTATGGGGATGACTCATCTTGGTCATACCGGTTTATCTCACTCTGAGGGTTGTCCGAAGCACCAGAGGGGCCGATGGAGACTGCGTGGTTGGGAGATGCGTGGCTGCGGGTCTAAGGGTTTCCGATATGGAGGCCATGAGGGACAGGACCCCGGAAGCAGGTTGGGGAAGCAGGCGAGTGTCCCAGACCGGACTTCGTGATGGGCCTGGCCCCATGGTTGAGCGCACGGATGGGACCCCTGCATGTCGAGGATCCACGGGCGTTGTCCTCGCTGCATTCCGTCTTGTGGAGTGCCCCTTGGCGGCGATCGGGTGCGGGCACTCACCATGCCCTTCAAGGCCCCGAGTTGGGGGCGGCCCAGCAGACGTGCGGCGCCCGAATGACTTCGCCGTGCTTTTTCCGGCCAATTCTCACGAGCGTTCTGCCCAAACCAGGATTGGTTTGGGCAGAACGCTCGTGAGAATTGGCCGGCGTAGGACAGCCCTGCGGACCGCCGTGCTCTCCATGGCCCAGGGCCCTTTCTCGCCCAGGGCATGATGCTGCCGCCAAGAAATGGCTCGGAAAAGACGTGGCCAACCCCGGTACGACGGCGCATTGGAGCGTTCCCGGAGCAGAGTTGAAGAACGGGTGATGGCCTGGTGTGCGCCTCTGTCTCTCGGGTAGACGGGCCGGCCAAGGATGGGGATGACCTCATCTTGGTCATACCGGTTTATCTCACTCTGAGGGTTGTCCGAAGCACCAGAGGGGCCGATGGAGACTGCGTGGTTGGGAGATGCGTGGCTGCGGGTCTAAGGGTTTCCGATATGGAGGCCATGAAGGACAGGACCCCGGAAGCAGGTTGGGGAAGCAGGCGAGTGTCCCAGACCGGACTTCGTGATGGGCCTGGCCCCATGGTAGAGCGCAGGGATGGGACCCCTACAAGTCGAGGATCCACGGGCGTTGTCCTCGCTGCATTCCGTCTTGTGGAGTGCCCCTTGGCGGCGATCGGGTGCGGGCACTCACCATACCCTTCAAGGCCCCGAGGTGGGGGCGGCCCAGCAGACGTGCGGCGCCCGAATGACTTCGCCGGGCTTTTTCCGGCCAATTCTCACGAGCGTTCTGCCCAAACCAGGATTGGTTTGGGCAGAACGCTCGTGAGAATTGGCCGGCGTAGGAGAGCCCTGCGGACCGCCGTGCTCTCCATGGCCCAGGGCCCTTTCTTGCCCAGGGCATGATGCTGCCGCCAAGAAATGGCTCGGAAAAGACGCGGCCCACCCCGGCACGACGGCACATTGGAGCGTTCCCGGAGCAGAGTTGAAGAACGGGTGGTGGCCTGGTGTGCACCTCTGTCTCTCGGGGAGACGGGCCGGCCCAGGATGGGGATGACTCATCTTGGTCATACCGGTTTATCTCACTCTGAGGGTTGTCCGAAGCACCAGAGGGGCCGATGGAGACTGCGTGGTTGGGAGATGCGTGGCTGCGGGTCTAAGGGTTTCCGATATGGAGGCCATGAGGGACAGGACCCCGGAAGCAGGTTGGGGAAGCAGGCGAGTGTCCCAGACCGGACTTCGTGATGGGCCTGGCCCCATGGTTGAGCGCACGGATGGGACCCCTGCATGTCGAGGATCCACGGGCGTTGTCCTCGCTGCATTCCGTCTTGTGGAGTGCCCCTTGGCGGCGATCGGGTGCGGGCACTCACCATGCCCTTCAAGGCCCCGAGTTGGGGGCGGCCCAGCAGACGTGCGGCGCCCGAATGACTTCGCCGTGCTTTTTCCGGCCAATTCTCACGAGCGTTCTGCCCAAACCAGGATTGGTTTGGGCAGAACGCTCGTGAGAATTGGCCGGCGTAGGACAGCCCTGCGGACCGCCGTGCTCTCCATGGCCCAGGGCCCTTTCTCGCCCAGGGCATGATGCTGCCGCCAAGAAATGGCTCGGAAAAGACGCGGCCCACCCCGGCACGACGGCGCATTGGAGCGTTCCCGGAGCAGAGTTGAAGAACGGGTGGTGGCCAGGTGTGCGCCTCTGTCTCTCGGTGAGACGGGCCGGCCAAGGATGGGGATGACCTCATCTTGGTCATACCAGTTTATCTCACTCTGAGGGTTGTCCGAAGCACCAGAGGGGCCAATGGAGACTGCGTGGTTGGGAGATGCGTGGCTGCGGGTCTAAGGGTTTCCGATATGGAGGCCATGAGGGACAGGACCCCGGAAGCAGGTTGGGGAAGCAGGCGAGTGTCCCAGACCGGACTTCGTGATGGGCCTGGACCCATGGTAGAGCGCAGGGATGGGACCCCTGCAAGTCGAGGACCCCGGGCGTTGTCCTCGCTGCATTCCGTCTTGTGGAGTGCCCCTTGGCGGCGATCGGGTGCCGGCACTCACCATGCCCTTCAAGGCCCCGAGGTGGGGGCGGCCCAGCAGACGTGCTGCGCCCGAATGACTTCGCCGGGCTTTTTCCGGCCAATTCTGACGAGCGTTCTGCCCAAACCAGGATTGGTTTGGGCAGAACGCTCGTGAGAATTGGCCGGCGTAGGACAGCCCTGCGGACCGCCGTGCTCTCCATGGCCCAGGGCCCTTTCTCGCCCAGGGCATGTTGCTGCCGCCAAGAAATGGCTCGGAAAAGACGCGGCCAACCCCGGCACGACGGCGCATTGGAGCGTTCCCTAGGCAGAGTTGAAGAACGGGTGGTGGCCTGGTGTGCGCCTCTGTCTCTCGGGTTGACGGGCCAGACAAGGATGGGGATGACCTCATCTTGGTCATACCGGTTTATCTCACTCTGAGGGTTGTCCGAAGCACCAGAGGGGCCGATGGAGACTGCGTGGTTGGGAGATGCGTGGCTGCGGGTCTAAGGGTTTCCGATATGGAGGCCATGAGGGACAGGACGCCGGAAGCAGGTTGGGGAAGCAGGCGAGTGTCCCAGACCGGACTTCGTGATGGGCCTGGCCCCATGGTAGAGCGCAGGTATGGGACCCCTGCAAGTCGAGGATCCACGGGCGTTGTCCTCGCTGCATTCCGTCTTGTGGAGTGCCCCTTGGCGGCGATCGGGTGTGGGCACTCACCATGCCCTTCAAGGCCCCGAGGTGGGGGCGGCCCAGCAGACGTGCGGCGCCCGAATGACTTCGCCGGGCTTTTTCCGGCCAACTCTCACGAGCGTTCTGCCCAAACCAGGATTGGTTTGGGCAGTGTGCTCGTGAAAATTGGCCGGCGTAGGACAGCGCTGCGGACCGCCGTGCTCTCCATGGCCCAGGGCCCATTCTCGCCCAGGGCATGTTGTTGCCGCCAAGAAATGGCTCGGAAAAGACGCGGCCAACCCCGGCACGACGGCGCATTGGAGCGTTCCCGGAGCAGAGTTGAAGAACGGGTGGTGGCCTGGAGTGCGCCTCTGTCTCTCGGGTAGACGGGCCGCCCAAGGATGAGGATGACCTCATCTTGGTCATACCGGTTTATCTCACTCTGAGGGTTGTCCGAAGCACCAGAGGGGCCGATGGAGACTGCGTGGTTGGGAGATGCGTGGCTGCGGGACTAAGGGTTTCCGATATGGAGGCCATGAGGGACAGGACCCCGGAAGCACGTTGGGGAAGCAGGCGAGTGTCCCAGACCGGACTTCGTGATGGGCCTGGCCCCATGGTAGAGCGCAGGGATGGGACCCCTGCATGTCGAGGATCCACGGGCGTTGTCCTCGCTGCATTCCGTCTTGTGGAGTGCCCCTTGGCGGCGATCGGGTGCGGGCACTCACCATGCCCTTCAAGGCCCCGAGGTGGGGGCGGCCCAGCAGACGTGCGGCGCCCGAATGACTTCGCCGGGCTTTTTCCGGCCAATTCTCACGAGCGTTCTGCCCAAACCAGGATTGGTTTGGGCAGAACGCTCGTGAGAATTGGCCGGCGTAGGACAGCCCTGCGGACCGCCGTGCTCTCCATGGCCCAGGGCCCTTTCTCGCCCAGGGCATGTTGCTGCCGCCATGAAATGGCTCGGAAAAGACGCGGCTAACCCCGGCACGACGGGGCATTGGAGCGTTCCCGGAGCAGAGTTGAAGAACGGGTGGTAGCCTGGTGTGCGCCTCTGTCTCACGGGTAGACGGGCTGGCCAAGGATGGGGATGACCTCATCTTGGTCATACCGGTTTATCTCACTCTGAGGGTTGTCCGAAGCACCAGAGGGGCCGATGGAGACTGCGTGGTTGGGAGATGCCTGGCTGCGGGTCTAAGTGTTTCCGATATGGAGGCCATGAGGGACAGGACCCCAGAAGCAGGTTGGGGAAGCAGGCGAGTGTCCCAGACCGGACTTCGTGATGGGCCTGGCCCCATGGTAGAGCGCAGGGATGGGACCCCTGCAAGTCGAGGATCCACGGGCGTTGTCCTCGCTGCATTCTGTCTTGTGGAGTGCCCCTTGGCGGCGATCGGGTGCGGGAACTCACCATGCCCTTCAAGGCCCCGAGGTGGGGGCGGCCCAGCAGACGTGCGGCGCCCGAATGACTTCGCCGGGCTTTTTCCGGCCAATTCTCACGAGCGTTCTGCCCAAACCAGGATTGGTTTGGGCAGAACGCTCGTGAGAATTGGCCGGCGTAGGACAGCCTTGCGGACCGCCATGCTCTCCATGCCCAGGGCCCTTTCTCGCCCGGGGCATGATGCTGCCGCCAAGAAATGGCTCGGAAAAGACGCGGCCAACCCCGGCACGACGGCGCATTGGAGCGTTCCCGGAGCAGAGTTGAAGAACGGGTGGTGGCCTGGTGTGCGCCTCTGTCTCTCGGGTAGACGGGCCGGCCAAGGATGGGGATGACCTCATCTTGGTCATACCGGTTTATCTCACTCTGAGGGTTGTCCGAAGCACCAGAGTGGCCGATGGAGACTGCGTGGTTGGGAGATGCGTGGCTGCGGGACTAAGGGTTTCCGATATGGAGGCCATGAGGGACAGGACCCCGGAAGCAGGTTGGGGAAGCAGGCGAGTGTCCCAGACCGGACTTTTTGATGGGCCTGGCCCCATGGTAGAGCGCAAGGATGGGACCCCTGCATGTCGAGGATCCACGGGCGTTGTCCTCGCTGCATTCCGTCTTGTGGAGTGCCCCTTGGCGGCGATCGGGTGCGGGCACTCACCATGCCCTTCAAGGCCCCGAGGTGGGGGCGGCCCAGCAGACGTGCGGCGCCCGAATGTCTTCGCCGGGCTTTTTCCGGCCATTTCTCACGAGCGTTCTGCCCAAACCAGGATTGGTTTGGGCAAAACGCTCGTGAGAATTGGCCGGCGTAGGACAGCCCTGCGGACCGCCGTGCTCTCCATGGCCCAGGGCCCGTTCTCGCCCAGGGCATGATGCTGCCGCCAAGAAATGGCTCGGAAAAGACGCGGCCCACCCCGGCACGACGGCGCATTGGAGCGTTCCCAGAGCAGAGTTGAAGAACGGGTGGTGGCCAGGTGTGCGCCTCTGTCTCTCGGGGAGACGGGCCGGCCAAGGATGGGGATGACCTCATCTTGGTCATACCGGTTTATCTCACTCTGAGGGTTGTCCGAAGCACCAGAGGGGCCGATGGAGACTGCGTGGTTGGGAGATGCGTGGCTGCGGGTCTAAGTGTTTCCGACATGGAGGCCATGAGGGACAGGACCCCGGAAGCAGGTTGGGGAAGTAGGCGAGTGTCCCAGACCGGACTTCGTGATGGGCCTGGCCCCATGGTTGAGCGCAGGGATGGGACCACTGCAAGTCGAGGATCCGCGGGCGTTGTCCTCGCTGCATTCCGTCTTGTGGAGTGCCCCTTGGCGGCGATCGGGTGCGGGCACTCACCATGCCCTTCAAGGCCCCGAGGTGGGGGCGGCCCAGCAGACGTGCGGTGCCCGAATGACTTCGCCGGGCTTTTTCCGGCCAATTCTCACGAGCGTTCTGCCCAAACCAGGATTGGTTTGGGCAGAACGCTCGTGAGAATTGGCCGGCGTAGGACAGCCCTGCGGACCACCGTGCTCTCCATGGCCCAGGGCCCTTTCTCGCCCAGGGCATGATGCTGCCGCCAAGAAATGGCTCGGAAAAGACGCGGCCCACCCCGGCTCGACGGCGCATTGAAGCGTTCCCGGAGCAGAGTTGAAGAACGGGTGGTGGCCAGGTGTGCGCCTCTGTCTCTCGGGGAGACGGGCCCGCCAAGGATGGGGATGACCTCATCTTGGTCATACCGGTTTATCTCACTCTGAGGGTGGTCCGAAGCACCAGAGGGGCCGATGGAGACTGCGTGGTTGGGAGATGCGTGGCTGCGGGTCTAAGGGTTTCCGATATGGAGGCCATGAGGGACAGGACCCCGGAAGCAGGTTGGGGAAGCAGGCGAGTGTCCCAGACCGGACTTCGTGATGGGCCTGGCCCCATGGTAGAGCGCAGGGATGGGACCCCTGCAAGTCGAGGACCACGGGCGTTGTCCTCGCTGCATTCCGTCTTGTGGAGTGCCCCTTGGCGGCGATCGGGTGCGGGCACTCACCATGCCCTTCAAGTCCCCGAGGTGGGGGCGGCCCAGCAGACGTGCGGCGCCCGAATGACTTCGCCGGGCTTTTTCTGGCCAATTCTCACGAGAGTTCTGCCCAAACCAGGATTGGTTTGGGCAGAACGCTCGTGAGAATTGGCCGGCGTAGGACAGCCCTGCGGACCGCCGTGCTCTCCATGGCCCAGGGCCCGTTCTCGCCCAGGGCATGATGCTGCCGCCAAGAAATGGCTCGGAAAAGACGCGGCCCACCCCGGCACGACGGCGCATTGGAGCGTTCCCAGAGCAGAGTTGAAGAACGGGTGGTGGCCAGGTGTGCGCCTCTGTCTCTCGGGGAGACGGGCCGGCCAAGGATGGGGATGACCTCATCTTGGTCATACCGGTTTATCTCACTCTGAGGGTTGTCCGAAGCACCAGAGGGGCCGATGGAGACTGCGTGGTTGGGAGATGCGTGGCTGCGGGTCTAAGTGTTTCCGACATGGAGGCCATGAGGGACAGGACCCCGGAAGCAGGTTGGGGAAGTAGGCGAGTGTCCCAGACCGGACTTCGTGATGGGCCTGGCCCCATGGTTGAGCGCAGGGATGGGACCACTGCAAGTCGAGGATCCGCGGGCGTTGTCCTCGCTGCATTCCGTCTTGTGGAGTGCCCCTTGGCGGCGATCGGGTGCGGGCACTCACCATGCCCTTCAAGGCCCCGAGGTGGGGGCGGCCCAGCAGACGTGCGGTGCCCGAATGACTTCGCCGGGCTTTTTCCGGCCAATTCTCACGAGCGTTCTGCCCAAACCAGGATTGGTTTGGGCAGAACGCTCGTGAGAATTGGCCGGCGTTGGACAGCCCTGCGGACCACCGTGCTCTCCATGGCCCAGGGCCCTTTCTCGCCCAGGGCATGATGCTGCCGCCAAGAAATGGCTCGGAAAAGACGCGGCCCACCCCGGCTCGACGGCGCATTGAAGCGTTCCCGGAGCAGAGTTGAAGAACGGGTGGTGGCCAGGTGTGCGCCTCTGTCTCTCGGGGAGACGGGCCCGCCAAGGATGGGGATGACCTCATCTTGGTCATACCGGTTTATCTCACTCTGAGGGTGGTCCGAAGCACCAGAGGGGCCGATGGAGACTGCGTGGTTGGGAGATGCGTGGCTGCGGGTCTAAGGGTTTCCGATATGGAGGCCATGAGGGACAGGACCCCGGAAGCAGGTTGGGGAAGCAGGCGAGTGTCCCAGACCGGACTTCGTGATGGGCCTGGCCCCATGGAAGAGCGCAGGGATGGGACCCCTGCAAGTCGAGGATCCACGGGCGTTGTCCTCGCTGCATTCCGTCTTGTGGAGTGCCTCTTGGCGGCGATCGGGTGCGGGCACTCACCATGCCCTTCAAGTTCTCGAGGTGGGGGCGGCCCAGCAGACGTGCGGCGCCCGAATGACTTCGCCGGGATTTTTCCGGCCAATTCTCACGAGCGTTCAGCCCAAACCAGGATTGGTTTGGGCTGAACGCTCGTGAGAATTGGCCGGCGTAGGACAGCCCTGCGGACCGCCGTGCTCTCCATGGCCCAGGGCCCTTTCTCGCCCAGGGCATGATGCTGCCGCCAAGAAATGGCTAGGAAAAGACGCGGCCCACCCAGGCACGACGGCGCATTGAAGCGTTCCCGGAGCAGAGTTGAAGAACGGGTGGTGGCCAGGTGTGCGCCTCTGTCTCTCGGGGAGACGGGCCGGCCAAGGATGGGGATGACCTCATCTTGGTCATACCGTTTTATCTCACTCTGAGGGTTGTCCGAAGCACCAGAGGGGCCGATGGAGACTGCGTGGTTGGGAGATGCGTGGCTGCGGTTCTAAGTGTTTCCGATATGGAGGCCATGAGGGACAGGACCCCGGAAGCAGGTTGGGGAAGCAGGCGAGTGTCCCAGACCGGACTTCGTGATGGGCCTGGCCCCATGGTAGAGCGCAGGGATGGGACCCCTGCAAGTCGAGGATCCACGTGCGTTGTCCTCGCTGCATTCCGTCTTGTGGAGTGCCCCTTGGCGGCGATCGGGTGCGGGCACTCACCATGCCCTTCAAGGCCCCGAGGTGGGGGCGGCCCAGCAGACGTGCGGCGCCCGAATGACTTCGCCGGGCTTTTTCCGGCCAATTCTCACGAGCGTTCTGCCCAAACCAGGATTGGTTTGGGCAGAACGCTCGTGAGAATTGGCCGGCTTAGGACAGCGCTGCGGACCGCCGTGCTCTCCATGGCCCAGGGCCCTTTCTCGCCCAGGGCATGATGCTGCCGCCAAGAAATGGCTCGGAAAAGACGCGGCCAACCCCGGCACGACGGCGCATTGGAGCGTTCCCGGAGCAGAGTTGAAGAACGGGTGGTGGCCTGGTGTGCGCCTCTGTCTCTCGGGGAGACGGGCCGGCCAAGGATGAGGATGACCTCATCTTGGTCATACCGGTTTATCTCACTCTGAGGGTTGTCCGAAGCACCAGAGGGGCCGATGGAGACTGCGTGGTTGGGAGATGCGTGGCTGCGGGTCTATGGGTTTCCGATATGGAGGCCATGAGGGACAGGACCCCGGAAGCAGGTTGGGGAAGCAGGCGAGTGTCCCAGACCGGACTTCGTGATGGGCCTGGCCCCATGGTAGAGCGCAGGGATGGGACCCCTGCATGTCGAGGATCCACGGGCGTTGTCCTCGCTGCATTCCGTCTTGTGGAGTGCCCCTTGGCGGCGATCGGGTGCGGGCACTCACCATGCCCTTCAAGGCCCCGAGGTGGGGGCGGCCCAGCAGACGTGCGGCGCCCGAATGACTTCGCCGGGCTTTTTCTGGCCAATTCTCACGAGAGTTCTGCCCAAACCAGGATTGGTTTGGGCAGAACGCTCGTGAGAATTGGCCGGCGTAGGACAGCCCTGCGGACCGCCGTGCTCTCCATGGCCCAGGGCCCTTTCTCGCCCAGGGCATGATGCTGCCGCCAAGAAATGTCTCGGAAAAGACGCGGCCCACCCCGGCACGACGGCGCATTGGAGCGTTCCCGGAGCAGAGTTGAAGAACGGGTGGTGGCCAGGTGTGCGCCTCTGTCTCTCGCGGAGACGGGCCGGCCATGGATGGGGATGACCTCATCTTGGTCATACCGGTTTATCTCACTCTGAGGGTTGTCCGAAGCACCAGAGGGGCCGATGGAGACTGCGTGGTTGGGAGATGCGTGGCTGCGGGTCTAAGTGTTTCCGATATGGAGGCCATGAGGGACAGGACCCCGGAAGCAGGTTGGGGAAGTAGGCGAGTGTCCCAGACCGGAGTTCGTGATGGGCCTGGCCCCATGGTAGAGCGCAGGGATGGGACCCCTGCAAGTCGAGGATCCACGGGCGTTGTCCTCGCTGCATTCCGTCTTGTGGAGTGCCCCTTGGCGGCGATCGGGTGCGGGCACTCACCATGCCCTTCAAGGCCCCGAGGTGGGGGCGGCCCAGCAGACGTGCGGCGCCCGAATGACTTCGCCGGGCTTTTTCCGGCCAATTCTCACGAGCGTTCTGCCCAAACCAGGATTGGTTTGGGCAGAACGCTCGTGAGAATTGGCCGGCGTAGGACAGCGCTGCGGACCGCCGTGCTCTCCATGGCCCAGGGCCCTTTCTCGCCCAGGGCATGTTGCTGCCGCCAAGAAATGGCTCGGAAAAGACGCGGCCAACCCCGGCACGACGGCGCATTGGAGCGTTCCCGGAGCAGAGTTGAAGAACGTGTGGTGGCCTGGTGTGCGCCTCTGTCTCTCGGGGAGACGGGCCGGCCAAGGATGAGGATGACCTCATCTTGGTCATACCGGTTTATCTCACTCTGAGGGTTGTCCGAAGCACCAGAGAGGCCGATGGAGACTGCGCGGTTGGGAGATGCGTGGCTGCGGGTCTATGGGTTTCCGATATGGAGGCCATGAGGGACAGGACCCCGGAAGCAGGTTGGGGAAGCAGGCGAGTGTCCCAGACCGGACTTCGTGATGGGCCTGGCCCCATGGTAGAGCGCAGGGATGGGACCCCTGCATGTCGAGGATCCACGGGCGTTGTCCTCGCTGCATTCCGTCTTGTGGAGTGCCCCTTGGCGGCGATCGGGTGCGGGCACTCACCATGCCCTTCAAGGCCCCGAGGTGGGGGCTGCCCAGCAGATGTGCGGCGCCCGAATGACTTCGCCGGGCTTTTTCCGGCCAATTCTCACGTGCGTTCGGCCCAAACCAGGATTGGTTTGGGCAGAACGCTCGTGAGAATTGGCCGGCGTAAGACAACCCTGCTCACCGCCGTGCTCTCCATGGCCCAGGGCCCTTTCTCGCCCAAGGCATGTTGCTGCCTCCAAGAAATGGCTCGGAAAAGACGCGGCCCACCCCGGCTCGACGGCGCATTGAAGCGTTCCCGGAGCAGAGTTGAAGAACGGGTGGTGGCCAGGTGTGCGCCTCTGTCTCTCGGGGAGACGGGCCAGCCAAGGATGGGGATGACCTCATCTTGGTCATACCGGTTTATCTCACTCTGAGGGTTGTCCGAAGCACCAGAGGGGCCGATGGAGACTGCGTGGTTGGGAGATGCGTGGCTGCGGGTCTAAGTGTTTCCGATATGGAGGCCATGAGGGACAGGACCCCGGAAGCAGGTTGGGGAATCAGGCGAGTGTCCCAGACCGGACTTCGTGATGGGCCTGTCCCCATGGAAGAGCGCAGGGATGGGACCCCTGCAAGTCGAGGATCCACGGGCGTTGTCCTCGCTGCATTCCGTCTTGTGGAGTGCCCCTTGGCGGCGATCGGGTGCGGGCACTCACCATGCCCTTCAAGTTCTCGAGGTGGGGGCGGCCCAGCAGACGTGCGGCGCCCGAATGACTTCGCCGGGCTTTTTCCGGCCAATTCTCCCGAGCGTTCTGCCCAAACCAGGATTGGTTTGGGCTGAACGCTCGTGAGAATTGGCCGGCGTAGGACAGCCGTGCGGACCGCCGTGCTCTCCATGGCCCAGGGCCCTTTCTCGCCCAGGGCATGATGCTGCCGCCAAGAAATGGCTCGGAAAAGACGCGGCCCACCCCGGCACGACGGCGCATTGAAGCGTTCCCGGAGCAGAGTTGAAGAACGGGTGGTGGCCTGGTGTGCCCTCTGTCTCTCGGGGAGACGGGCCGGCCAAGGATGGGGATGACCTCATCTTGGTCATACCGGTTTATCTCACTCTGAGGGTTGTCCGAAGCACCAGAGGGGCCGATGGAGACTGCGTGGTTGGGAGATGCGTGGCTGCGGGTCTAAGTGTTTCCGATATGGAGGCCATGAGGGACAGGACCCCGGAAGCAGGTTCGGGTAGCAGGCGAGTGTCCCAGACCGGACTTCGTGATGGGCCTGGCCCCATGGTAGAGCGCAGGGATGGGACCCCTGCAAGTAGAGGACGACGGGCGTTGTCCTCGCTGCATTCCGTCTTGTGGAGTGCCCCTTGGCGGCGATCGGGTGCGGGCACTCACCATGCCCTTCAAGGCCCCGAGGTGGGGGCGGCCCAGCAGACGTGCGGCGCCCGAATGACTTCGCCGGGCTTTTTCCGGCCAATTCTCACGAGCGTTCTGCCCAAACCAGGATTGGTTTGGGCAGAACGCTCGTGAGAATTGGCCGGCTTAGGACAGCGCTGCGGACCGCCGTGCTCTCCATGGCCCAGGGCCCTTTCTCGCCCAGGGCATGATGCTGCCGACAAGAAATGGCTCGGAAAAGACGCGGCCAACCCCGGCACGACGGCGCATTGGAGCGTTCCCGGAGCAGAGTTGAAGAACGGGTGGTGGCCTGGTGTGCGCCTCTGTCTCTCGGGGAGACGGGCCGGCCAAGGATGAGGATGACCTCATCTTGGTCATACCGGTTTATCTCACTCTGAGGGTTGTCCGAAGCACCAGAGGGGCCGATGGAGACTGCGTGGTTGGGAGATGCGTGGCTGCGGGTCTATGGGTTTCCGATATGGAGGCCATGAGGGACAGGACCCCGGAAGCAGGTTGGGGAAGCAGGCGAGTGTCCCAGACCGGACTTCGTGATGGGCCTGGCCCCATGGTAGAGCGCAGGGATGGGACCCCTGCATGTCGAGGATCCACGGGCGTTGTCCTCGCTGCATTCCGTCTTGTGGAGTGCCCCTTGGCGGCGATCGGGTGCGGGCACTCACCATGCCCTTCAAGGCCCCGAGGTGGGGGCGGCCCAGCAGATGTGCGGCGCCCGAATGACTTCGCCGGGCTTTTTCCGGCCAATTCTCACGTGCGTTCGGCCCAAACCAGGATTGGTTTGGGCAGAACGCTCGTGAGAATTGGCCGGCGTAGGACAACCCTGCGCACCGCCGTGCTCTCCATGGCCCAGGGCCCTTTCTCGCCCAAGGCATGTTGCTGCCTCCAAGAAATGGCTCGGAAAAGATGCGGCCAACCCGGCACGACGGCGCATTGGAGCGTTCCCAGAGCAGAGTTGAATAACGGGTGGTGGCCAGGTGTGCGCCTCTGTCTCTCGGGGAGACGGGCCGGCCAAGGATGGGGATGACCTCATCTTGGTCATACCGGTTTATCTCACTCTGAGGGTTGTCCGAAGCACCAGAGGGGCCGATGGAGACTGCGTGGTTGGGAGATGCGTGGCTGCGGGTCTAAGGGTTTCCGATATGGAGGCCATGAGGGACAGGACCCCGGAAGCAGGTTGGGGAAGCAGGCGAGTGTCCCAGACCGGACTTCGTGATGGGCCTGGCTCCATGGTAGAGCGCAGGGATGGGACCCCTGCAAGTCGAGGATCCACGGGCGTTGTCCTCGCTGCATTCCGTCTTGTGGAGTGCCCCTTGGCGGCGATCGGGTGCGGGCACTCACCATGCCCTTCAAGGCCCCGAGGTGTGGGCGGCCCAGCAGACGTGCGGCGCCCGAATGACTTCGCCGGGCTTTTTCCGGCCAATTCTCACGAGCGTTCTGCCCAAACCAGGATTGGTTTGGGCAGAACGCTCGTGAGAATTGGCCGGCTTAGGACAGCGCTGCGGACCGCCGTGCTCTCCATGGCCCAGGGCCCTTTCTCGCCCAGGGCATGTTGCTGCCGCCAAGAAATGGCTCGGAAAAGACGCGGCCAACCCCGGCACGACGGCGCATTGGAGGGTTCCCGGAGCAGAGTTGAAGAACGGGTGGTGGCCTGGTGTGCGCCTCTGTCTCTCGGGGAGACGGGCCGGCCAAGGATGGGGATGACCTCATCTTAGTCATACCGGTTTATCTCACTCTGAGGGTTGTCCGAAGCACCAGAGGGGCCGATGGAGACTGCGTGGTTGGGAGATGCGTGGCTGCGGGTCTAAGTGTTTCCGATATGGAGGCCAATAGGGACAGGACCCCGGAAGCAGGTTGGGGAAGCAGGCGAGTGTCCCAGACCGGACTTCGTGATGGGCCTGGCCCCATGGTAGAGCGCAGGGATGGGACCCCTGCATGTCGAGGATCCACGGGCGTTGTCCTCGCTGCATTCCGTCTTGTGGAGTGCCCCTTGGCGGCGATCGGGTGCGGGAACTCACCATGCCCTTCAAGGCCCCGAGGTGGGGGCGGCCCAGCAGACGTGCGGCGCCCGAATGACTTCGCCGGGCTTTTTCTGGCCAATTCTCACGAGCGTTCTGCCCAAACAAGGATTGGTTTGCGCAGAACGCTCGTGAGAATTAGCCGGCGTAGGACAGCCCTGCGGACCGCCGTGCTCTCCATGGCCCAGGGCCCTTTCTCGCCCAGGGCATGATGCTGCCGCCAAGAAATGTCTCGGAAAAGACGCGGCCCACCCCGGCACGACGGCGCATTGGAGCGTTCCCGGAGCAGAGTTGAAGAACGGGTGGTGGCCAGGTGTGCGCCTCTGTCTCTCGGGGAGACGGGCCGGCCAAGGATGGGGATGACCTCATCTTGGTCATACCGGTTTATCTCACTCTGAGGGTTGTCCGAAGCACCAGAGGGGCCGATGGAGACTGCGTGGTTGGGAGATGCGTGGCTGCGGGTCTAAGGGTTTCTGATATGGAGGCCATGAGGGACAGGACCCCGGAAGCAGGTTGGGGAAGCAGGCGAGTGTCCCAGACCGGACTTCGTGATGGGCCTGGCCCCATGGTAGAGCGCAGGGATGGGACCCCTGCAAGTCGAGGATCCACGGGCGTTGTCCTCGCTGCATTCCGTCTTGTGGAGTGCCCCTTGGCGGCGATCGGGTGCGGGCACTCACCATGCCCTTCAAGGCCCCGAGGTGGGGGCGGCCCAGCAGACGTGCGGCGCCCGAATGACTTCGCCGGGCTTTTTCCGGCCAATTCTCACGAGCGTTCTGCCCAAACCAGGATTGGTTTTGGGCAGAACGCTCGTGAGAATTGGCCGGTGTAGGACAGCCCTGCGGACCGCCGTGCTCTCCATGGCCCAGGGCCCTTTCTCGCCCAGGGCATTTTGCTGCCGCCAAGAAATGGCTCGGAAAAGTTGCGGCCAACCCGGCACGACGGCGCATTGGAACGTTCCCGGAGCAGAGTTGAAGAACGGGTCGTGGCCTGGTGTGCGCCTCTGTCTCTCGGGTAGACGGGCCGGCCAAGGATCGGATGACCTCATCTTGGTCATAGCGGTTTATCTCACTCTGAGGGTTGTCCGAAGCACCAGAGGGGCCGATGGAGACTGCGTGGTTGGGAGATGCGTGGCTGCGGGTCTAAGGGTTTCCGATATGGAGGCCATGAGGGACAGGACCCCGGAAGCAGGTTGGGGAAGCAGGCGAGTGTCCCAGACCGGACTTCGTGATGGGCCTGGCCCCATGGTAGAGCGCAGGGATGGGACCCCTGCAAGTCGAGGATCCACGGGCGTTGTCCTCGCTGCATTCCGTCTTGTGGAGTGCCCCTTGGCGGCGATCGGGTGCGGGCACTCACCATGCCCTTCAAGGCCCCGAGGTGGGGGCGGCCCAGCAGACGTGCGGCGCCCGAATGACTTCGCCGGGCTTTTTCTGGCCAATTCTCACGAGCGTTCTGCCCAAACCAGGATTGGTTTGGGCAGAACGCTCGTGAGAATTGGCCGGCGTAGGACAGCCCTGCGGACCGCCGTGCTCTCCATGGCCCAGGGCCCTTTCTCGCCCAGGGCATGATGCTGCCGCCAAGAAATGTCTCGGAAAAGACGCGGCCCACCCCGGCACGACGGCGCATTGGAGCGTTCCCGGAGCAGAGTTGAAGAACGGGTGGTGGCCAGGTGTGCGCCTCTGTATCTCGGGGAGACGGGCCGGCCAAGGATGGGGATGACCTCATCTTGGTCATACCGGTTTATCTCACTCTGAGGGTTGTCCGAAGCACCAGAGGGGCCGATGGAGACTGCGTGGTTGGGAAATGCGTGGCTGCGGGTCTAAGTGTTTCCGATATGGAGGCCAATAGGGACAGGACCCCGGAAGCAGGTTGGGGAAGCAGGCGAGTGTCCCAGAACGGACTTCGTGATGGGCCTGGCCCCATGGTAGAGTGCAGGGATGGGACCCCTGCATGTCGAGGATCCACGGGCGTTGTCCTCGCTGCATTCCGTCTTGTGGAGTGCCCCTTGGCGGCGATCGGGTGCGGGCACTCACCATGCCCTTCAAGGCCCCGAGGTGGGGGCGGCCCAGCAGACGTGCGGCGCCCGAATGACTTCGCCGGGCTTTTTCTGGCCAATTCTCACGAGAGTTCTGCCCAAACAAGGATTGGTTTGGGCAGAACGCTCGTGAGAATTAGCCGGCGTAGGACAGCCCTGCGGACCGCCGTGCTCTCCATGGCCCAGGGCCCTTTCTCGCCCAGGGCATGATGCTGCCGCCAAGAAATGTCTCGGAAAAGACGCGGCCCACCCCGGCACGACGGCGCATTGGAGCGTTCCCGGAGCAGAGTTGAAGAACGGGTGGTGGCCAGGTGTGCGCCTCTGTCTCTCGGGGAGACGGGCCGGCCAAGGATGGGGATGACCTCATCTTGGTCATACCGGTTTATCTCACTCTGAGGGTTGTCCGAAGCACCAGAGGGGCCGATGGAGACTGAGTGGTTGGGAGATGCGTGGCTGCGGTTCTAAGGGTTTCCGATATGGAGGCCATGAGGGACAGGACCCCGGAAGCAGGTTGGGGAAGCAGGCGAGTTTCCCAGACCGGACTTCGTGATGGGCCTGGCCCCATGGTAGAGCGCAGGGATGGGACCCCTGCAAGTCGAGGATCCACGGGCGTTGTCCTCGCTGCATTCCGTCTTGTGGAGTGCCCCTTGGCGGCGATCGGGTGCGGGCACTCACCATGCCCTTCAAGGCCCCGAGGTGGGGGCGGCCCAGCAGACGTGCGGCGCCCGAATGACTTCGCCGGGCTTTTTCCGGCCAATTCTCACGAGCGTTCTGCCCAAACCAGGATTGGTTTTGGGCAGAACGCTCGTGAGAATTGGCCGGCGTAGGACAGCCCTGCGGACCGCCGTGCTCTCCATGGCCCAGGGCCCTTTCTCGCCCAGGGCATTTTGCTGCCGTCAAGAAATGGCTCGGAAGAGACGCGGCCAACCCCGGCACGACGGCGCATTGGAGCGTTCCAGGAGCAGAGTTGAAGAACGGGTGGTGGCCTGGTGTGCGCCTCTCTCTCTCGGGTAGACGGGCCGGCCAAGGATGGGGATGACCTCATCTTGGTCATACCGGTTTATCTCACTCTGAGGGTTGTCCGAAGCACCAGAGGTGCCGATGGAGACTGCGTGGTTGGGAGATGCGTGGCTGCGGGTCTAAGGGTTTCCGATATGGAGGCCATGAGGGACAGGACCCCGGAAGCAGGTTGAGGAAGCAGGCGAGTGTCCCAGACCGGACTTCGTGATGGGCCTGGCCCCATGGTAGAGCGCAGGGATGGGACCCCTGCAAGTAGAGGACCACGGGCGTTGTCCTCGCTGCATTCCGTCTTGTGGAGTGCCCCTTGGCGGCGATCGGGTGCGGGCACTCACCATGCCCTTCAAGGCCCCGAGGTGGGGGCGGCCCAGCAGACGTGCGGCGCCCGAATGACTTCGCCGGGCTTTTTCCGGCCAATTCTCACGAGCGTTCTGCCCAAACCAGGATTGGTTTGGGCAGAACGCTCGTGAGAATTGGCCGGCGTAGGACAGCCCTGCGGACCGCCGTGCTCTCCATGGCCCAGGGCCCTTTCTCGCCCAGGGCATGATGCTGCCGCCACGAAATGTCTCGGAAAAGACGCGGCCCACCCCGGCACGACGGCGCATTGGAGCGTTCCCGGAGCAGAGTTGAAGAACGGGTGGTGGCCAGGTGTGCGCCTCTGTCTCTCGGGGAAACGGGCCGGCCAAGGATGGGGATGACCTCATCCTGGTCATACCGGTTTATCTCACTCTGAGGGTTGTCCGAAGCACCAGAGGGGCTGATGGAGACTGCGTGGTTGGGAGATGCGTGGCTGCGGGTCTAAGTGTTTCCGATATGGAGGCCATGAGGGACAGGACGCCGGAAGCAGTTTGGGGAAGCAGGCGAGTGTCCCAGACAGGACTTCGTGATGGGCCTGGCCCCATGGTAGAGCGCAGGGATGGGACCCCTGCAAGTCGAGGATCCACGGGCGTTGTCCTCGCTGCATTCCGTCTTGTGGAGTGCCCCTTGGCGGCGATCGGGTGCGGGCACTCACCATGCCCTTCAAGGCCCCGAGGTGGGGGCGGCCCAGCAGACGTGCGGCGCCCGAATGACTTCGCCGGGCTTTTTCCGGCCAATTCTCACGAGCGTTCTGCCCAAACCAGGATTGGTTTGGGCAGAACGCTCGTGAGAATTGGCCGGCGTAGGACAGCGCTGCGGACCGCCATGCTCTCCATGGCCCAGGGCCCTTTCTCGCCCAGGGCATGTTGCTGCCGCCAAGAAATGGCTCAGAAAAGACGCGGCCCACCCCGGCAAGCCGGCGCATTGGAGCGTTCCCGGAGCAGAGTTGAAGAACGGGTGGTGGCCTGGTGTGCGCCTCTGTATTTCGGGTAGATGGGCCCGCCTAGGATGGGGATGACCTCATCTTGGTCATACAGGTTTATGTCACTCTGAGGGTTGTCCGAAGCACCAGAGGGGCCGATGGAGACTGCCTGGTTGGGAGATGCGTGGCTGCAGGTCTAAGGGTTTCCCATATGGAAGCCATGAAGGACAAGATCCCGGAAGCAGGATGGAGAAGCAGGCGAGTGTTCCAGACCGGACTTCGAGATGGGCCTGGCCACGTGGTAGAGCGCAGGGATGGGACCCCAGCAAGTCGAGGATCCACGGGCGTTGTCCTCGCTGCATTCCATCTTGTGGAGTGCCTCTTGGCGGCGATCGGGTGCGGGCACTCACAGTGCCCTTCAGGGCCCCGAGGTGGGGGCGGCTCAGCAGACGTGCGGCGCCCCAATGACTTCGCCGGTCTTTTTCCGGCCAATTCTCACGAGCGTTCTGCGCAAACCAGGATTGGTTTGGGCAGAACGCTCGTGAGAATTGGCCGGCGTAGGACAGCCCTGCTGACCGCAGTGCTCTCCATGGCCCAGGGCCCTTTCTCGCCCAGGGCATGTTGCTGCCGCCAAGAAATGTCTCGGAAAAGACGCGGCCCACCCCGGCACGCCGGCGCATTGGAGCGTTCCCGGAGCAGAGTTGAAGAACGGGTGGTGGCCTGGTGTGCGCCTCTGTCTTTCGGGTAGATGGGCCGGCCAAGGATGGGGATGACCTCATCTTGGTCATACAGGTTTATGTCACTCTGAGGGTTGTCCGAAGCACCAGAGGGGCCGATCGAGACTGCGTGGTTGAGAGTTGCGTGGCTGCGGGTCTAAGGGTTTCCCATATGGAGGCCATGAGGGACAGGACCCCGGAAGCAGGTTGGGGAAGAAGGCGAGTGTTCCAGACCAGACTTCGTGATGGGCCTGGCCCCGTGGTAGAGCGCACGGATGGGACCCCGGCAAGTCGAGGATCCACGGGCGTTGTCCTCGCTGCATTCCATCTTGTGGAGTGCCTCTTGGCGGCAATCGGGTGCGGGCACTCACAGTGCTCTTCAAAGCCCCGAGGTGGGGGCGGCCCAGCAGACGTGCGGCGCCCGAATGTCTTCGCCGGGCTTTTTCCGGCCAATTCTCACGAGCGTTCTGCCCAAACCAGGATTGGTTTGGGCAGAACGCTCGTGAGAATTGGCCGGCGTAGGACAGCCTTAGGACCGCCTTGCTCTCCATGGCCCAGGGCCCTTTCTCGCCCAGGGCATGTTGCTGCCGCCAAGAAATGGCTCGGAAAAGACGCGGCCCACCCCGCACGACGGCGCATTGGAGCGTTCCCGGAGCAGAGTTGAAGAACGGGTGGTGGTCTGGTGTGCGCCTCTGTCTCTCGGGTGGACGGGCCGGCCAAGGATGGGGATGACCTCATCTTGGTCATACAGATTGATGTCACTCTGAGGGTTGTCCGAAGCACCAGAGGGGCCGATGGAGACTGCGTGGTTGGGAGATGCGTGGCTGCGGTCTAAGGGTTGCGCATATGGAGGCCATGAGGGACAGGACCCCGGAAGCAGGTTGGGGAAGCAGGCGAGTGTTCCAGACCGGACTTCGAGATGGGCCTGGCCCCGTGGTAGAGCGCAGGGATGGGACCCCGGCAAGTCGAGGATCCACGGGCGTTGTCCTCGCTGCATTCCATCTTGTGGAGTGCCTCTTGGCGGCGATCGGGTGCGGGTACTCACAGTGCTCTTCAGGGCCCCGAGGTTGGGGCGGCCCAGCAGACGTGCGGCGCCCGAATGACTTCGCCAGGCTTTTTCCGGCCAATTCTCACGAGCGTTCTGCGCAAACCAGGATTGGTTTGGGCAGAACGCTCGTGAGAATTGGCCGGCGTACGACAGCCCTGCGGACCGCCGTGCTCTCCATGGCCCAGGGCCCTTTCTCGCCCAGGGCATGTTGCTGCCGCCAAGAAATGGCTCGGAAAAGACGCGGCCCACCCCGGCACGCCGGCGCATTGGAGCGTTCCCGGAGCAGAGTTGAAGAACGGGTGGTGGCCTGTTGTGCGCCTCTGTCTCTCGGGGAGACGGGCCGGCCAAGGATGAGGATGACCTCATCTTGGTCATACCGGTTTATCTCACTCTGAGGGTTGTCCGAAGCACCAGAGGGGCCGATGGAGACTGCGTGGTTGGGAGATGCGTGGCTGCGGGTCTATGGGTTTCCGATATGGAGGCCATGAGGGACAGGACTCCGGAAGCAGGTTGGGGAAGCAGGCGAGTGTCCCAGACCGGACTTCGTGATGGGCCTGGCCCCATGGTAGAGCGCAGGGATGGGACCCCTGCATGTCGAGGATCCACGGGCGTTGTCCTCGCTGCATTCCGTCTTGTGGAGTGCCCCTTGGCGGCGATCGGGTGCGGGCACTCACCATGCCCTTCAAGGCCCCGAGGTGGGGGCGGCCCAGCAGATGTGCGGCGCCCGAATGACTTCGCCGGGCTTTTTCCGGCCAATTCTCACGTGCGTTCGGCCCAAACCAGGATTGGTTTGGGCAGAACGCTCGTGAGAATTGGCCGGCGTAGGACAGCCCTGCGGACCGCCGTGCTCTCCATGGCCCAGGGCCCTTTCTCGCCGAGGGCATTTTGCTGCCGCCAAGAAATGGCTCGGAAAAGTTGCGGCCAACCCGGCACGACGGCGCATTGGAACGTTCCCGGAGCAGAGTTGAAGAACGGGTCGTGGCCTGGTGTGCGCCTCTGTCTCTCGGGTAGACGGGCCGGCCAAGGATCGGATGACCTCATCTTGGTCATACCGGTTTATCTCACTCTGAGGGTTGTCCGAAGCACCAGAGGGGCCGATGGAGACTGCGTGGTTGGGAGATGCGTGGCTGCGGGTCTAAGGGTTTCCGATATGGAGGACATGAGGGACAGGACCCCGGAAGCAGGTTGGGGAAGCAGGCGAGTGTCCCAGACCGGACTTCGTGATGGGCCTGGCCCCATGGTAGAGCGCAGGGATGGGACCCCTGCAAGTAGAGGACCACGGGCGTTGTCCTCGCTGCATTCCGTCTTGTGGAGTGCCCCTTGGCGGCGATCGGGTGCGGGCACTCACCATGCCCTTCAAGGCCCCGAGGTGGGGGCGGCCCAGCAGACGTGCGGCGCCCGAATGACTTCGCCGGGCTTTTTCTGGCCAATTCTCACAAGAGTTCTGCCCAAACCAGGATTGGTTTGGGCAGAACGCTCGTGAGAATTGGCCGGCGTAGGACAGCCCTGCGGACCGCCGTGCTCTCCATGGCCCCGGGCCCTTTCTCGCCCAGGGCGTGATGCTGCCGCCAAGAAATGTCTCGGAAAAGACGCGGCCCACCCCGGCACGACGGCGCATTGGAGCGTTCCCGGAGCAGAGTTTAAGAACGGGTGGGGGCCAGGTGTGCGCCTCTGTCTCTCGGGGAGACGGGCCGGCCAAGGATGGGGATGACCTCATCTTAGTCATACCGGTTTATCTCACTCTGAGGGTTGTCCGAAGCACCAGAGGGGCCGATGGAGACTGCGTGGTTGGGAGATGCGTGGCTGCGGGTCTAAGTGTTTCCGATATGGAGGCCAATAGGGACAGGACCCCGGAAGCAGGTTGGGGAAGCAGGCGAGTGTCCCAGACCGGACTTCGTGATGGGCCTGGCCCCATGGTAGAGCGCAGGGATGGGACCCCTGCATGTCGAGGATCCACGGGCGTTGTCCTCGCTGCATTCCGTCTTGTGGAGTGCCCCTTGGCGGCGATCGGGTGCGGGAACTCACCATGCCCTTCAAGGCCCCGAGGTGGGGGCGGCCCAGCAGACGTGCGGCGCCCGAATGACTTCGCCGGGCTTTTTCTGGCCAATTCTCACGAGCGTTCTGCCCAAACAAGGATTGGTTTGCGCAGAACGCTCGTGAGAATTAGCCGGCGTAGGACAGCCCTGCGGACCGCCGTGCTCTCCATGGCCCAGGGCCCTTTCTCGCCCAGGGCATGATGCTGCCGCCAAGAAATGTCTCGGAAAAGACGCGGCCCACCCCGGCACGACGGCGCATTGGAGCGTTCCCGGAGCAGAGTTGAAGAACGGGTGGTGGCCAGGTGTGCGCCTCTGTCTCTCGGGGAGACGGGCCGGCCAAGGATGGGGATGACTTCATCTTGGTCATACCGGTTTATCTCACTCTGAGGGTTGTCCGAAGCACCAGAGGGGCCGATGGAGACTGCGTGGTTGGGAGATGCGTGGCTGCGGGTCTAAGGGTTTCTGATATGGAGGCCATGAGGGACAGGACCCCGGAAGCAGGTTGGGGAAGCAGGCGAGTGTCCCAGACCGGACTTCGTGATGGGCCTGGCCCCATGGTAGAGCGCAGGGATGGGACCCCTGCAAGTCGAGGATCCACGGGCGTTGTCCTCGCTGCATTCCGTCTTGTGGAGTGCCCCTTGGCGGCGATCGGGTGCGGGCACTCACCATGCCCTTCAAGGCCCCGAGGTGGGGGCGGCCCAGCAGACGTGCGGCGCCCGAATGACTTCGCCGGGCTTTTTCCGGCCAATTCTCACGAGCGTTCTGCCCAAACCAGGATTGGTTTTGGGCAGAACGCTCGTGAGAATTGGCCGGTGTAGGACAGCCCTGCGGACCGCCGTGCTCTCCATGGCCCAGGGCCCTTTCTCGCCCAGGGCATTTTGCTGCCGCCAAGAAATGGCTCGGAAAAGTTGCGGCCAACCCGGCACGACGGCGCATTGGAACGTTCCCGGAGCAGAGTTGAAGAACGGGTCGTGGCCTGGTGTGCGCCTCTGTCTCTCGGGTAGACGGGCCGGCCAAGGATCGGATGACCTCATCTTGGTCATAGCGGTTTATCTCACTCTGAGGGTTGTCCGAAGCACCAGAGGGGCCGATGGAGACTGCGTGGTTGGGAGATGCGTGGCTGCGGGTCTAAGGGTTTCCGATATGGAGGCCATGAGGGACAGGACCCCGGAAGCAGGTTGGGGAAGCAGGCGAGTGTCCCAGACCGGACTTCGTGATGGGCCTGGCCCCATGGTAGAGCGCAGGGATGGGACCCCTGCAAGTCGAGGATCCACGGGCGTTGTCCTCGCTGCATTCCGTCTTGTGGAGTGCCCCTTGGCGGCGATCGGGTGCGGGCACTCACCATGCCCTTCAAGGCCCCGAGGTGGGGGCGGCCCAGCAGACGTGCGGCGCCCGAATGACTTCGCCGGGCTTTTTCTGGCCAATTCTCACGAGCGTTCTGCCCAAACCAGGATTGGTTTGGGCAGAACGCTCGTGAGAATTGGCCGGCGTAGGACAGCCCTGCGGACCGCCGTGCTCTCCATGGCCCAGGGCCCTTTCTCGCCCAGGGCATGATGCTGCCGCCAAGAAATGTCTCGGAAAAGACGCGGCCCACCCCGGCACGACGGCGCATTGGAGCGTTCCCGGAGCAGAGTTGAAGAACGGGTGGTGGCCAGGTGTGCGCCTCTGTATCTCGGGGAGACGGGCCGGCCAAGGATGGGGATGACCTCATCTTGGTCATACCGGTTTATCTCACTCTGAGGGTTGTCCGAAGCACCAGAGGGGCCGATGGAGACTGCGTGGTTGGGAAATGCGTGGCTGCGGGTCTAAGTGTTTCCGATATGGAGGCCAATAGGGACAGGACCCCGGAAGCAGGTTGGGGAAGCAGGCGAGTGTCCCAGAACGGACTTCGTGATGGGCCTGGCCCCATGGTAGAGTGCAGGGATGGGACCCCTGCATGTCGAGGATCCACGGGCGTTGTCCTCGCTGCATTCCGTCTTGTGGAGTGCCCCTTGGCGGCGATCGGGTGCGGGCACTCACCATGCCCTTCAAGGCCCCGAGGTGGGGGCGGCCCAGCAGACGTGCGGCGCCCGAATGACTTCGCCGGGCTTTTTCTGGCCAATTCTCACGAGAGTTCTGCCCAAACAAGGATTGGTTTGGGCAGAACGCTCGTGAGAATTAGCCGGCGTAGGACAGCCCTGCGGACCGCCGTGCTCTCCATGGCCCAGGGCCCTTTCTCGCCCAGGGCATGATGCTGCCGCCAAGAAATGTCTCGGAAAAGACGCGGCCCACCCCGGCACGACGGCGCATTGGAGCGTTCCCGGAGCAGAGTTGAAGAACGGGTGGTGGCCAGGTGTGCGCCTCTGTCTCTCGGGGAGACGGGCCGGCCAAGGATGGGGATGACCTCATCTTGGTCATACCGGTTTATCTCACTCTGAGGGTTGTCCGAAGCACCAGAGGGGCCGATGGAGACTGAGTGGTTGGGAGATGCGTGGCTGCGGGTCTAAGGGTTTCCGATATGGAGGCCATGAGGGACAGGACCCCGGAAGCAGGTTGGGGAAGCAGGCGAGTTTCCCAGACCGGACTTCGTGATGGGCCTGGCCCCATGGTAGAGCGCAGGGATGGGACCCCTGCAAGTCGAGGATCCACGGGCGTTGTCCTCGCTGCATTCCGTCTTGTGGAGTGCCCCTTGGCGGCGATCGGGTGCGGGCACTCACCATGCCCTTCAAGGCCCCGAGGTGGGGGCGGCCCAGCAGACGTGCGGCGCCCGAATGACTTCGCCGGGCTTTTTCCGGCCAATTCTCACGAGCGTTCTGCCCAAACCAGGATTGGTTTTGGGCAGAACGCTCGTGAGAATTGGCCGGCGTAGGACAGCCCTGCGGACCGCCGTGCTCTCCATGGCCCAGGGCCCTTTCTCGCCCAGGGCATTTTGCTGCCGTCAAGAAATGGCTCGGAAGAGACGCGGCCAACCCCGGCACGACGGCGCATTGGAGCGTTCCAGGAGCAGAGTTGAAGAACGGGTGGTGGCCTGGTGTGCGCCTCTCTCTCTCGGGTAGACGGGCCGGCCAAGGATGGGGATGACCTCATCTTGGTCATACCGGTTTATCTCACTCTGAGGGTTGTCCGAAGCACCAGAGGTGCCGATGGAGACTGCGTGGTTGGGAGATGCGTGGCTGCGGGTCTAAGGGTTTCCGATATGGAGGCCATGAGGGACAGGACCCCGGAAGCAGGTTGAGGAAGCAGGCGAGTGTCCCAGACCGGACTTCGTGATGGGCCTGGCCCCATGGTAGAGCGCAGGGATGGGACCCCTGCAAGTAGAGGACCACGGGCGTTGTCCTCGCTGCATTCCGTCTTGTGGAGTGCCCCTTGGCGGTGATCGGGTGCGGGCACTCACCATGCCCTTCAAGGCCCCGAGGTGGGGGCGGCCCAGCAGACGTGCGGCGCCCGAATGACTTCGCCGGGCTTTTTCTGGCCAATTCTCACAAGAGTTCTGCCCAAACCAGGATTGGTTTGGGCAGAACGCTCGTGAGAATTGGCCGGCGTAGGACAGCCCTGCGGACCGCCGTGCTCTCCATGGCCCAGAGCCCTTTCTCGCCCAGGGCATGATGCTGCCGCCAAGAAATGGCTCGGAAAAGACGCGGCCCTCCCCGGCACGACGGCGCATTGGAGCGTTCCCGGAGCAGAGTTGAAGAACGGGTGGTGGCCTGGTGTGCGCCTCTTTCTCTCGGGGAGACGGGCCGGCCAAGGATGGGGATGACCTCATCTTGGTCATACCGGTTTATCTCACTCTGAGGGTTGTCCGAAGCACCAGAGGGGCCGATGGAGACTGCGTGGTTGGGAGATGCGTGGCTGCGGGTCTAAGGGTTTCCGATATGGAGGCCATGAGGGACAGGACCCCGGAAGCAGGTTGGGGAAGCAGGCGAGTGTCCCAGACCGGACTTCGTGATGGCCCTGGTCCCATGGTAGAGCGCAGGGATGGGACCCCTGCAAGTAGAGGACCACGGGCGTTGTCCTCGCTGCATTCCGTCTTGTGGAGTGCCCCTTGGCGGCGATCGGGTGCGGGCACTCACCATGCCCTTCAAGGCCCCGAGGTGGGGGCGGCCCAGCAGACGTGCGGCGCCCGAATGACTTCGCCGGGCTTTTTCTGGCCTATTCTCACAAGAGTTCTGCCCAAACCAGGATTGGTTTGGGCAGAACGCTCGTGAGAATTGGCCGGCGTAGGACAGCCCTGCGGACCGCCGTGCTCTCCATGGCCCAGGGCCCTTTCTCGCCCAGGGCATGATGCTGCCGTCAAGAAATGTCTCGGAAAGGACGCGGCCCACCCCGGCACGACGGCGCATTGGAGCGTTCCCGGAGCAGAGTTGAAGAATGGGTGGTGGCCAGGTGTGCGCCTCTGTCTCTCGGGGAGACGGGCCGGCCAAGGATGGGGATGACCTCATCTTGGTCATACCGGTTTATCTCACTCTGAGGGTTGTCCGAAGCACCAGAGGGGCCGATGGTGACTGCGTGGTTGGGAGATGCGTGGCTGCGGGTCTAAGGGTTTCCGATATGGAGGCCATGAGGGACAGGACCCCGGAAGCAGGTTGGGGAAGCAGGCGAGTGTCCCAGACCGGACTTCGTGATGGGCCTGGCCCCATGGTAGAGCGCAGGGATGGGACCCCTGCAAGTCGAGGATCCACGGGCGTTGTCCTCGCTGCATTCCGTCTTGTGGAGTGCCCCTTGGCGGCGATCGGGTGCGGGCACTCACCATGCCCTTCAAGGCCCCGAGGTGGGGGCGGCCCAGCAGACGTGCGGCGCCCGAATGACTTCGCCGGGCTTTTTCCGGCCAATTCTCACGAGCGTTCTGCCCAAACCAGGATTGGTTTGGGCAGAACGCTCGTGAGAATTGGCCGGCGTAGGACAGCGCTGCGGACCGCCATGCTCTCCATGGCCCAGGGCCCTTTCTCGCCCAGGGCATGTTGCTGCCGCCAAGAAATGGCTCAGAAAAGACGCGGCCCACCCCGGCAAGCCGGCGCATTGGAGCGTTCCCGGAGCAGAGTTGAAGAACGGGTGGTGGCCTGGTGTGCGCCTCTGTATTTCGGGTAGATGGGCCCGCCTAGGATGGGGATGACCTCATCTTGGTCATACAGGTTTATGTCACTCTGAGGGTTGTCCGAAGCACCAGAGGGGCCGATGGAGACTGCCTGGTTGGGAGATGCGTGGCTGCAGGTCTAAGGGTTTCCCATATGGAAGCCATGAAGGACAAGATCCCGGAAGCAGGATGGAGAAGCAGGCGAGTGTTCCAGACCGGACTTCGAGATGGGCCTGGCCACGTGGTAGAGCGCAGGGATGGGACCCCAGCAAGTCGAGGATCCACGGGCGTTGTCCTCGCTGCATTCCATCTTGTGGAGTGCCTCTTGGCGGCGATCGGGTGCGGGCACTCACAGTGCCCTTCAGGGCCCCGAGGTGGGGGCGGCTCAGCAGACGTGCGGCGCCCCAATGACTTCGCCGGTCTTTTTCCGGCCAATTCTCACGAGCGTTCTGCGCAAACCAGGATTGTTTTGGGCAGAACGCTCGTGAGAATTGGCCGGCGTAGGACAGCCCTGCTCACCGCAGTGCTCTCCATGGCCCAGGGCCCTTTCTCGCCCAGGGCATGTTGCTGCCGCCAAGAAATGTCTCGGAAAAGACGCGGCCCACCCCGGCACGCCGGCGCATTGGAGCGTTCCCGGAGCAGAGTTGAAGAACGGGTGGTGGCCTGGTGTGCGCCTCTGTCTTTCGGGTAGATGGGCCGGCCAAGGATGGGGATGACCTCATCTTGGTCATACAGGTTTATGTCACTCTGAGGGTTGTCCGAAGCACCAGAGGGGCCGATCGAGACTGCGTGGTTGAGAGTTGCGTGGCTGCGGGTCTAAGGGTTTCCCATATGGAGGCCATGAGGGACAGGACCCCGGAAGCAGGTTGGGGAAGAAGGCGAGTGTTCCAGACCAGACTTCGTGATGGGCCTGGCCCCGTGGTAGAGCGCACGGATGGGACCCCGGCAAGTCGAGGATCCACGGGCGTTGTCCTCGCTGCATTCCATCTTGTGGAGTGCCTCTTGGCGGCAATCGGGTGCGGGCACTCACAGTGCTCTTCAAAGCCCCGAGGTGGGGGCGGCCCAGCAGACGTGCGGCGCCCGAATGTCTTCGCCGGGCTTTTTCCGGCCAATTCTCACGAGCGTTCTGCCCAAACCAGGATTGGTTTGGGCAGAACGCTCGTGAGAATTGGCCGGCGTAGGACAGCCTTAGGACCGCCTTGCTCTCCATGGCCCAGGGCCCTTTCTCGCCCAGGGCATGTTGCTGCCGCCAAGAAATGGCTCGGAAAAGACGCGGCCCACCCCGCACGACGGCGCATTGGAGCGTTCCCGGAGCAGAGTTGAAGAACGGGTGGTGGTCTGGTGTGCGCCTCTGTCTCTCGGGTGGACGGGCCGGCCAAGGATGGGGATGACCTCATCTTGGTCATACAGATTGATGTCACTCTGAGGGTTGTCCGAAGCACCAGAGGGGCCGATGGAGACTGCGTGGTTGGGAGATGCGTGGCTGCGGTCTAAGGGTTGCGCATATGGAGGCCATGAGGGACAGGACCCCGGAAGCAGGTTGGGGAAGCAGGCGAGTGTTCCAGACCGGACTTCGAGATGGGCCTGGCCCCGTGGTAGAGCGCAGGGATGGGACCCCGGCAAGTCGAGGATCCACGGGCGTTGTCCTCGCTGCATTCCATCTTGTGGAGTGCCTCTTGGCGGCGATCGGGTGCGGGTACTCACAGTGCTCTTCAGGGCCCCGAGGTTGGGGCGGCCCAGCAGACGTGCGGCGCCCGAATGACTTCGCCAGGCTTTTTCCGGCCAATTCTCACGAGCGTTCTGCGCAAACCAGGATTGGTTTGGGCAGAACGCTCGTGAGAATTGGCCGGCGTACGACAGCCCTGCGGACCGCCGTGCTCTCCATGGCCCAGGGCCCTTTCTCGCCCAGGGAATGTTGCTGCCGCCAAGAAATGGCTCGGAAAAGACGCGGCCCACCCCGGCACGCCGGCGCATTGGAGCGTTCCCGGAGCAGAGTTGAAGAACGGGTGGTGGCCTGTTGTGCGCCTCTGTCTCTCGGGGAGACGGGCCGGCCAAGGATGAGGATGACCTCATCTTGGTCATACCGGTTTATCTCACTCTGAGGGTTGTCCGAAGCACCAGAGGGGCCGATGGAGACTGCGTGGTTGGGAGATGCGTGGCTGCGGGTCTATGGGTTTCCGATATGGAGGCCATGAGGGACAGGACTCCGGAAGCAGGTTGGGGAAGCAGGCGAGTGTCCCAGACCGGACTTCGTGATGGGCCTGGCCCCATGGTAGAGCGCAGGGATGGGACCCCTGCATGTCGAGGATCCACGGGCGTTGTCCTCGCTGCATTCCGTCTTGTGGAGTGCCCCTTGGCGGCGATCGGGTGCGGGCACTCACCATGCCCTTCAAGGCCCCGAGGTGGGGGCGGCCCAGCAGATGTGCGGCGCCCGAATGACTTCGCCGGGCTTTTTCCGGCCAATTCTCACGTGCGTTCTGCCCAAACCAGGATTGGTTTGGGCAGAACGCTCGTGAGAATTGGCTGGCGTAGGACAGCCCTGCGGACCGCCGTGCTCTCCATGGCCCAGGGCCCTTTCTCGCCGAGGGCATTTTGCTGCCGCCAAGAAATGGCTCGGAAAAGTTGCGGCCAACCCGGCACGACGGCGCATTGGAACGTTCCCGGAGCAGAGTTGAAGAACGGGTCGTGGCCTGGTGTGCGCCTCTGTCTCTCGGGTAGACGGGCCGGCCAAGGATCGGATGACCTCATCTTGGTCATACCGGTTTATCTCACTCTGAGGGTTGTCCGAAGCACCAGAGGGGCCGATGGAGACTGCGTGGTTGGGAGATGCGTGGCTGCGGGTCTAAGGGTTTCCGATATGGAGGACATGAGGGACAGGACCCCGGAAGCAGGTTGGGGAAGCAGGCGAGTGTCCCAGACCGGACTTCGTGATGGGCCTGGCCCCATGGTAGAGCGCAGGGATGGGACCCCTGCAAGTAGAGGACCACGGGCGTTGTCCTCGCTGCATTCCGTCTTGTGGAGTGCCCCTTGGCGGCGATCGGGTGCGGGCACTCAACATGCCCTTCAAGGCCCCGAGGTGGGGGCGGCCCAGCAGACGTGCGGCGCCCGAATGACTTCGCCGGGCTTTTTACGGCCAATTCTCACGAGCGTTCTGCCCAAACCAGGTTTGGTTTGGGCAGAACGCTCGTGAGAATTGGCCGGCGTAGGACAGCCCTGCGGACCGCCGTGCTCTCCATGGCCCACGGCCCTTTCTCGCCCAGGGCATTTTGCTGCCGCCAAGAAATGGCTCGGAAGAGACGCGGCCAACCCCGGCACGACGGCGCATTGGAGCGTTCCAGGAGCAGAGTTGAAGAACGGGTGGTGGCCTGGTGTGCGCCTCTGTCTCTCGGGTAGACGGGCCGGCCAAGGATGGGGATGACCTCATCTTGGTCATACCGGTTTATCTCACTCTGAGGGTTGTCCGAAGCACCAGAGGGGCCAATGGAGACTGCGTGGTTGGGAGATGCGTGGCTGCGGGTCTAAGGGTTTCCGATATGGAGGCCATGAGGGACAGGACCCCGGAAGCAGGTTGAGGAAGCAGGCGAGTGTCCCAGACCGGACTTCGTGATGGGCCTGGTCCCATGGTAGAGCGCAGGGATGGGACCCCTGCAAGTAGAGGACCACGGGCGTTGTCCTCGCTGCATTCCGTCTTGTGGAGTGCCCCTTGGCGGTGATCGGGTGCGGGCACTCACCATGCCCTTCAAGGCCCCGAGGTGGGGGCGGCCCAGCAGACGTGCGGCGCCCGAATGACTTCGCCGGGCTTTTTCTGGCCAATTCTCACGAGAGTTCTGCCCAAACCAGGATTGGTTTGGGCAGAACGCTCGTGAGAATTGGCCGGCGTAGGACAGCCCTGCGGACCGCCGTGCTCTCCATGGCCCAGGGCCCTTTCTCGCCCAGGGCATGATGCTGCCGCCAAGAAATGTCTCCGAAAAGACGCGGCCCACCCCGGCACGACGGCGCATTGGAGCGTTCCCGGAGCAGAGTTGAAGAACGGGTGGTGGCCAGGTGTGCGCCTCTGTCTCTCGGGGAAACGGGCCGGCCAAGGATGGGGATGACCTCATCCTGGTCATACCGGTTTATCTCACTCTGAGGGTTGTCCGAAGCACCAGAGGGGCTGATGGAGAATGCGTGGTTGGGAGATGCGTGGCTGCGGGTCTAAGTGTTTCCGATATGGAGGCCATGAGGGACAGGACCCCGGAAGCAGGTTGGGGAAGCAGGCGAGTGTCCCAGACCGGACTTCGTGATGGGCCTGGCCCCATGGTAGAGCGCAGGGATGGGACCCCTGCAAGTCGAGGATCCACGGGCGTTGTCCTCGCTGCATTCCGTCTTGTGGAGTGCCCCTTGGCGGCGATCGGGTGCGGGCACTCACCATGCCCTTCAAGGCCCCGAGGTGGGGGCGGCCCAGCAGACGTGCGGCGCCCGAATGACTTCGCCGGGCTTTTTCCGGCCAATTCTCACGAGCGTTCTGCCCAAACCAGGATTGGTTTGGGCAGAACGCTCGTGAGAATTGGGCGGCGTAGGACAGCGCTGCGGACCGCCATGCTCTCCATGGCCCAGGGCCCTTTCTCGCCCAGGGCATGTTGCTGCCGCCAAGGAAAGGCTCGGAAAAGACGCGGCCAACCCCGGCACGACGGCGCATTGGAGCTTTCCCGGAGCAGAGTTGAAGAACGGGTGGTGGCCTGGTGTGCGCCTCTGTCTCTCGGGTAACGGGCCGGCCAAGGATGGGGATGACCTCATCTTGGTCATACCGGTTTATCTCACTCTGAGGGTTGTCCGAAGCACCAGAGGGGCCGATGGAGACTGCGTGGTTGGGAGATCGTGGCTGCGGGTCTAAGGGTTTCTGATATGGAGGCCATGAGGGACAGGACGCCGGAAGCAGGTTGGGGAAGCAGGCGAGTGTCCCAGACAGGACTTCGTGATGGGCCTGGCCCCATGGTAGAGCGCAGGGATGGGACCCCTGCAAGTCGAGGATCCACGGGAGTTGTCCTAGCTGCATTCCTTCTTGTGGAGTGCCCCTTGGCGGCGATCTGGTATGGGCACTCACCATGCCCTTCAAGGCCCCGAGGTGGGGGCGGCCCAGCAGACGTGCGGCGCCCGAATGACTTCGCTGAGCTTTTTCCAGCCAATTCTCACGAGCGTTCTGCCCAAACCAGGATTGGTTTGGGCAGATGCTCGTGAGAATTGGCCGGCGTAGGACAGCCCTGCGGACCGCCGTGCTCTCCATGGCCCAGAGCCCTTTCTCGCCCAGGGCATGATGCTGCCGCCAAGAAATGGCTCGGAAAAGACGCGGCCCACCCCGGCACGACGGCGCATTGGAGCGTTCCCGGAGCAGAGTTGAAGAACGGGTGGTGGCCAGGTGTGCGCCTCTGTCTCTCGGGGAGACGGGCCGGCCAAGGATGGGGATGACCTCATCTTGGTCATACCGGTTTATCTCACTCTGAGGGTTGTCCGAAGCACCAGAGGGGCCGATGGAGACTGCGTGGTTGGGAGATGCGTGGTTGCGGGTCTAAGGGTTTCCGATATGGAGGCCATGAGGGACAGGACCCCGGAAGCAGGTTGGGGAAGCAGGCGAGTGTCCCAGACCGGACTTCGTGATGGGCCTGGCCCCATGGTAGAGCGCAGGGATGGGACCCCTGCATGTCGAGGATCCACGGGCGTTGTCCTCGCTGCATTCCGTCTTGTGGAGTGCCCCTTGGCGGCGATCGGGTGCGGGCACTCACCATGCCCTTCAAGGCCCCGAGGTGGGGGCGGCCCAGCAGACGTGCGGCGCCCGAATGACTTCGCCGTGCTTTTTCCGGCCAATTCTCACGAGCGTTCTCCCCAAACCAGGATTGGTTTGGGCAGAACGCTCGTGAGAATTGGCCGGCGTAGGACAGCCCTGCGGACCGCCGTGCTCTCCATGGCCCACGGCCCTTTCTCGCCCAGGGCATGATGCTGCCACCAAGAAATGGCTCGGAAAAGACGCGGCCCACCCCGGCACGACGCCGCATTGGAGCGTTCCCGGAGCAGAGTTGAAGAACGGGTGGTGGCCTGGTGTGCGCCTCTGTCTCTCGGGGAGACGGGCCGGCCAAGGATGGGGATGACCTCATCTTGGTCATACCGGTTTATCTCACTCTGAGGGTTGTCCGAAGCACCAGAGGGGCCGATGGTGACTGCGTGGTTGGGAGATGCGTGGCTGCGGGTCTAAGGGTTTCCGATATGGAGGCCATGAGGGACAGGACCCCGGAAGCAGGTTGGGGAAGCAGGCGAGTGTCCCAGACCGGACTTCGTGATGGGCCTGGCCCCATGGTAGAGCGCAGGGATGGGACCCCTGCAAATCGAGGATCCACGGGCGTTGTCCTCGCTGCAATCCGTCTTGTGGAGTGCCCCTTGGCGGCGATCGGGTGCGGGCACTCACCATGCCCTTCAAGGCCCCGAGGTGGGGGCGGCCCAGCAGACGTGCGGCGCCCGAATGACTTCGCCGGGCTTTTTCCGGCCAATTCTCACGAGCGTTCTGCCCAAACCAGGATTGGTTTGGGCAGAACGCTCGTGAGAATTGGCCGGCGTAGGACAGCGCTGCGGACCGCCGTGGTCTCCATGGCCCAGGGCCCTTTCTCGCCCAGGGCATGTTGCTGCCGCCAAGAAATGGCTCGGAAAAGACGCGGCCAACCCCGGCACGACGGCGCATTGGAGCTTTCCCGGAGCAGAGTTGAAGAACGGGTGTTGGCCTGGTGTGCGCCTCTGTCTCTCGGGTCGACGGGCCGGCCAAGGATGGGGATGACCTCATCTTGGTCATACCGGTTTATCTCACTCTGAGGGTTGTCCGAAGCACCAGAGGGGCCGATGGAGACTGCGTGGTTGGGAGATGCGTGGCTGCGGGTCTAAGGGTTTCCGATATGGAGGCCATGAGGGACAGGACCCCGGAAGCAGGTTGGGGAAGCAGGCGAGTGTCCCAGACCGGACTTCGTGATGGGCCTGGCCCCATGGTAGAGCGCAGGGATGGGACCCCTGCAAGTCGAGGACCACGGGCGTTGTCCTCGCTGCATTCCGTCTTGTGGAGTGCCCCTTGGCGGCCATCGGGTGCGGGCACTCACCATGCCCTTCAAGGCCCCGAGGTGGGGGCGGCCCAGCAGACGTGCGGCGCCCGAATGACTTCGCCGGGCTTTTTCCGGCCAATTCTCACGAGCGTTCTGCCCAAACCAGGATTGGTTTGGGCAGAACGCTCGTGAGAATTGGCCGGCGTAGGACAGCCCTGCGGACCGCCGTGCTCTCCATGGCCCACGGCCCTTTCTCGCCCAGGGCATGTTGCTGCCGCCAAGAAATGGCTCGGAAAAGACGCGGCCAACCCCGGCACGAAGGCGCATTGGAGCGTTCCAGGAGCAGAGTTGAAGACCGGGTGGTGGCCTGGTGTGCGCCTCTGTCTCTCGGGTAGACGGGCCGGCCAATGATGGGGATGACCTCATCTTGGTCATACAGGTTTATCTCACTCTGAGGGTTGTCCGAAGCACCAGAGGGGCCGATGGAGACTGCGTGGTTGGGAGATGCGTGGCTGCGGGTCTAAGGGTTTCCGATATGGAGGCCATGAGGGACAGGACCCCGGAAGCAGGTTGGGGAAGCAGGCGAGTGTCCCAACCGGACTTCGTGATGGGCCTGGCCCCATGGAAGAGCGCAGGGATGGGACCCCTGCAAGTCGAGGATCCACGGGTGTTGTCCTCGCTGCATTCCGTCTTGTGGAGTGCCCCTTGGAGGCGATCGGGTGCGGGCACTCACCATGCCCTTCAGGGCCCCGAGGTGGGGGCGGCCCAGCAGACGTGCGGCGCCCGAATGACTTCGCCGGGGTTTTTCCGGCCAATTCTCACGAGCGTTCTGCCCAAACCAGGATTGGTTTGGGCAGAACGCTCATGAGAATTGGCCGGCGTAGGACAGCCCTGCGGACCGCCGTGCTCTCCATGGCCCAGGGCCCTTTCTCGCCAAGGGCATGTTGCTGCCGCCAAGAAATGGCTCGGAAAAGACGCGGCCAACCCCGGCACGACGGCGCATTGGAGCGTTCCCGGAGCAGAGTTGAAGAACGGGTGGTGGCCTGGTGTGCGCCTCTGTCTCTCGGAGAGACGGGCCGGCCAAGGATGGGGATGACCTCATCTTGGTCATACCGGTTTATCTCACTCTGAGGGTTGCCCGAAGCACCAGAGGGGCCGATGGAGACTGCGTGGTTGGGAGATGCGTGGCTGCGGGTCTATGGGTTTCCGATATGGAGGCCATGAGGGACAGGACCCCGGAAGCAGGTTGGGGAAGCAGGCGAGTGTCCCAGACCGGACTTCTTGATGGGCCTGGCCCCATGGTAGAGCGCAGGGATGGGACCCCTGCATGTCGAGGATCCACGGGCGTTGTCCTCGCTGCATTCCGTCTTGTGGAGTGCCCCTTGGCGGCGATCGGGTGCGGGCACTCACCATGCCCTTCAAGGCCCAGAGGTGGGGGCGGCCCAGCAGACGTGCGGCGCCCGAATGACTTCGCCGGGCTTTTTCCGGCCAATTCTCACGTGCGTTCGGCCCAAACCAGGATTGGTTTGGGCAGAACGCTCGTGAGAATTGGCCGGCGTAGGACAGCCCTGCGCACCCACGTGCTCTCCATGGCCCAGGGCCCTTTCTCGCCCAAGGCATGTTGCTGCCTCCAAGAAATGGCTCGGAAAAGATGCGGCCAACCCGGCACGACGGCGCATTGGAGCGTTCCCAGAGCAGAGTTGAAGAACTGGTGGTGGCCAGGTGTGCGCCTCTGTCTCTCGGGGAGACGGGCCGGCCAAGGATGGGGATGACCTCATCTTGGTCATACCGGTTTATCTCACTCTGAGGGTTGTCCGAAGCACCAGAGGGGCCGATGGAGACTGCGTGGTTGGGAGATGCGTGGCTGCGGGTCTAAGGGTTTCCGATATGGAGGCCATGAGGGACAGGACCCCGGAAGCAGGTTGGGGAAGCAGGCGAGTGTCCCAGACCGGACTTCGTGATGGGCCTGGCCCCATGGTAGAGCGCAGGGATGGGACCCCTGCAAGTCGAGGATCCACGGGCGTTGTCCTCGCTGCATTCCGTCTTGTGGAGTGCCCCTTGGCGGCGATCGGGTGCGGGCACTCATCATGCCCTTCAAGGCCCCGAGGTGGGGGCGGCCCAGCAGACGTGCGGCGCCCGAATGACTTCGCCGGGCTTTTTCCGGCCAATTCTCACGTGCGTTCTGCCCAAACCAGGATTGGTTTGGGCAGAACGCTCGTGAGAATTGGCCGGCGTAGGACAGCCCTGCGCACCGCCGTGCTCTCCATGGCCCAGGGCCCTTTCTCGCCCAAGGCATGTTGCTGCCTCCAAGAAATGGCTCGGAAAAGTTGCGGCCAACCCGGCACTACGGCGCATTGGAACGTTCCCGGAGCAGAGTTGAAGAACGGGTGGTGGCCTGGTGTGCGCCTCTGTCTCTCGGGTAGACGGGCCGGCCAAGGATCGGATGACCTCATCTTGGTCATACCGGTTTATCTCACTCTGAGGGTTGTCCGAAGCACCAGAGGGGCCGATGGAGACTGCGTGGTTGGGAGATGCGTGGCTGCGGGTCTAAGGGTTTCCGATATGGAGGCCATGAGGGACAGGACCCCGGAAGCAGGTTGGGGAAGCAGGCGAGTGTCCCAGACCGGACTTCGTGATGGGCCTGGCCCCATGGTAGAGCGCAGGGATGGGACCCCTGCAAGTCGAGGACCACGGGCGTTGTCCTCGCTGCATTCCGTCTTGTGGAGTGCCCCTTGGCGGCGATCGGGTGCGGGCACTCAACATGCCCTTCAAGGCCCCGATGTGGGGGCGGCCCAGCAGACGTGCGGCGCCCGAATGACTTCGCCGGGGTTTTTACGGCCAATTCTCACGAGCGTTCTGCCCAAACCAGGATTGGTTTGGGCAGAACGCTCGTGAGAATTGGCCGGCGTAGGACAGCGCTGCGGACCGCCGTGGTCTCCATGGCCCAGGGCCCTTTCTCGCCCAGGGCATGTTGCTGCCGCCAAGAAATGGCTCGGAAAAGACGCGGCCAACCCCGGCACGACGGCGCATTGGAGCATTCCCGGAGCAGAGTTGAAGAACGGGTGGTGGCCTGGTGTGCGCCTCTGTCTCTTGGGGAGACGGGCCGGCCAAGGATGGGGATGACCTCATCTTGGTCATACCGGTTTATCTCACTCTGAGGGTTGTCCGAAGCACCAGAGGGGCCGATGGAGACTGCGTGGTTGGGAGATGCGTGGCTGCGGGTCTAAGGGTTTCCGATATGGAGGCCATGAGGGACAGGACCCCGGAAGCAGGTTGGGGAAGCAGGCGAGTGTCACAGACCGGACTTCGTGATGGGCCTGGCCCCATGGTAGAGCGCAGGGATGGGACCCCTGCAATTAGAAGACCACGGGCGTTGTCCTCGCTGCATTCCTTCTTGTGGAGTGCCCCTTGGCGGCGATCGGGTGCGGGCACTCACCATGCCCTTCAAGGCCCCGAGGTGGGGGCGGCCCAGCAGACGTGCGGCGCCCGAATGAATTAGCCGGGCTTTTTCTGGCCAATTCTCACGAGAGTTCTGCCCAAACCAGGATTGGTTTGGGCAGAACGCTCGTGAGAATTGGCCGGCGTAGGACAGCCCTGCGGACCGCCGTGCTCTCCATGGCCCAGGGCCCTTTCTCGCCCAGGGCATGTTGCTGCTGCCAAGAAATATCTCGGAGAAGACGCGGCCAACCCCGGCACGCCGGCGCATTGGAACGTTCCAGGAGCAGAGTTGAAGAACGGGTGGTGGCCTGGTGTGCGCCTCAGTCTTTCGGGTAGATGGGCCGGCCAAGGATGGGGATGACCTCATCTTGGTCATACAGGTTTATCTCCTTCTGAGGGTTGTCCGAAGCACCAGAGTGGCCGATGGAGACTGCGTGGTTGGGAGATGCGTGGCTGCGGGTCTAAAGGTTTACCATATGGAGGCCATGAGGGACAGGACCCCGGAAGCAGGTTGGGGAAGCAGGCGAGTGTTCCAGACCGGACTTCGTGATGCGCCTGGCCCCGTGGTAGAGCGCACGAATGGGACCCCTGCAAGTCGAGGATCCACGGGCGTTGTCCTCGCTGCATTCCATCTTGTGGAGTGCCTCTTGGCGGCGATCGGGTGCGGGCACTCACAGTGCCCTTCAGGGCCCCGAGGTGGGGGCGGCCCAGCAGACGTGCGGCGCCCGAATGATTTCGCCGGGCTTTTTCCGGCCAATTCTCACGAGCGTTCTGCCCAAACCAGGATGGGTTTGGGCAGAACGCTCGTGAGAATTGGCCGGCGTAGGACAGCCCTTAGGACCGCCGTGCTATCCATGGCCCAGGGCCCTTTCTCGCCCAGGGCATGTTGCTGCCGCCAAGAAATGGCTCGGAGAAGACGCGGCCCACCCCGGCACGCCGACGCATTGGAGCGTTCCCGGAGCAGAGTTGAAGAACTGGTGGTGGCCTGTTGTGCGCCTCTGTATCTCGGGTGGACGGGCCGGCCATGATGGGGATGAACTCATCTTGGTCATACAGGTTTATCTCCCTCTGAGGGTTGTCCGAAGCACCAGAGGGGCCGATGGAGACTGCGTGGTTGGGAGATGCGTGGCTGCGGGTCTAAGGGTTTCCCATATGGAGGCCATGAGGGACAGGACCCCGGAAGCAGGTTGGGGAAGCAGGCGAGTGTTCCAGACCGGACTTCGTGATGGGCCTGGCCCCGTGGTAGAGCGCACGGATGGAACCCCGGCAAGTGAGGATCCACGGGCGTTGTCCTCGCTGCATTCCATCTTGTGGAGTGCCTCTTGGCGGCGATCGGGGGCGGGCAGTCACAGTGCCCTTCAGGGCCCCGAGGTGGGGGCGGCCCAGCAGACGTGCGGCGCCTGAATGAATTCGCCGGGCATTTTCCGGCCAATTCTCACGAGCGTTCTGCCCAAACCAATCCTGGATTGGGCAGAACGCTCGTGAGAATTGGCCGGCGTAGGACAGCCCTGCGGACCGCCGTGCTCTCCATGGCCCAGTGCCCTTGCTCGCCCAGGGCATGTTGCTGCCGCCAAGAAATGGCTCGGAAAAGACGCGGCCCACCCCGCACGACGGCGCATTGGAGCGTTCCCGGAGCAGAGTTGAAGAACGGGTGGTGGCCTGGTGTGCGCCTCTGTCTCTCGGGTAGATGGGCCGGCCAAGGATGGGGATGACCTCATCTTGGTCATACAGGTTTATGTCACTCTGAGGGCTGTCCGAAGCACCAGAGGGGCCGATGGAGACTGCGTGGTTGGGAGATGCGTGGCTGCGGGTCTAAGTGTTTCCGATATGGAGGCCCTGAGGGACAGGACCCCGGAAGCAGGTTGGGGAAGCAGGCGAGTGTTCCAGACCGGACTTCGTGATGGGCCTGGCCCCGTGGTAGAGCGCACGGATGGGACCCCGGCAAGTCGAGGATCCACGGGCGTTGTCCTCGCTGCATTCCATCTTGTGGAGTGCCTCTTGGCGGCGATCGGGTGCGGGCACTCACAGTGCCCTTCAGGGCCCCGAGGTGGGGGCGGCCCTGCAGACGTGCGGCGCCTGAATGACTTCGCCGGGGTTTTTCCGGCCAATTCTCACGAGCGTTCTGCCCAAACCAATCTTGGATTGGGCAGAACGCTCGTGAGAATTGGCCAGCGTAGGACAGCCCTGCGGACCGCCGTGCTCTCCATGGCCCAGGGCCCTTTCTCGCCTAGGGCATGTTGCTGCCGCCAAGAAATGGCTCAGAAAAGACGCGGCCCACCCCGGCAAGCCGGCGCATTGGAGCGTTCCCGGAGCAGAGTTGAAGAACGGGTGGTGGCCTGGTGTGCGCCTCTGTCTTTCGGGTAGATGGGCCCGCCTAGGATGGGGATGACCTCATCTTGGTCATACAGGTTTATGTCACTCTGAGGGTTGTCCGAAGCACCAGAGGGGCCGATGGAGACTGCCTGGTTGGGAGATGCGTGGCTGCAGGTCTAAGGGTTTCCCATATGGAAGCCATTTAGGACAAGATCCCGGAAGCAGGATGGAGAAGCAGGCGAGTGTTCCAGACCGGACTTCGAGATGGGCCTGGCCACGTGGTAGAGCGCAGGGATGGGACCCCAGCAAGTCGAGGATCCACGGGCGTTGTCCTCGCTGCATTCCATCTTGTGGAGTGCCTCTTGGCGGCGATCGGGTGCGGGCACTCACCATGCCCTTCAAGGCCCCGACGTGGGGGCGGCCCAGCAGACGTGCGGCGCCCGAATGACTTCGCCGGGCTTTTTACGGCCAATTCTCACGAGCGTTCTGCCCAAACCAGGATTGGTTTGGGCAGAACGTTCGTGAGAATTGGCCGGCGTAGGACAGCCCTGCGGACCGCCGTGCTCTCCATGGCCCAGGGCCCTTTCTCGCCCAGGGCATGTTGCTGCCGCCAAGAAATGGCTCGGAAAAGACGCGGCCAACCCCGGCACGACGGCGCATTGGAGCGTTCCCGAGGCAGAGTTGAAGAACGGGTGGTGGCCTGGTGTGCGCCTCTGTCTCTCGGGTAGACGGGCCGGCCAAGGATGGGGATGACCTCATCTTGGTCATACCGGTTTATCTTACTCTGAGGGTTCTCCGAAGCACCAGAGGGGCCGATGGAGACTGCGTGGTTGGGAGATGCGTGGCTGCGGGTCTAAGGGTTTCCGATATGGAGGCCATGAGGGACAGGACGCCGGAAGCAGGTTGGGGAAGCATGCGAGTGTCCCAGACCGGACTTCGTGATGGGCCTGGCCCCATGGTAGAGCGCAGGGATGGGACCCCTGCAAGTCGAGGATCCACGGGCGTTGTCCTCGCTGCATTCCGTCTTGTGGAGTGCCCCTTGGCGGCGATCGGGTGCGGGCACTCACCATATCCTTCAAGGCCCCGAGGTGGGGGCGGCCCAGCAGACGTGCGGCGCCCGAATGACTTCGCCGGGCTTTTTCCGGCCAATTCTCACGAGCGTTCTGCCCAAATCAGGATTGTTTTGGGCAGAACGCTCGTGAGAATTGGCCGGCGTAGGACAGCCCTGCGGACCGCCGTGCTCTCCATGGCCCAGGGCCCTTTCTCGCCCAGGGCATGATGCTGCCGCCAAGAAATGGCTCGGAAAAGACGGGGCCCACCCCGGCACGACGGCGCATTGGAGCGTTCCCGGAGCAGAGTTTAAAAACGGGTGGTGGCCTGGTGTGCGCCTCTGTCTCTCGGGTAGACGGGCCGGCCAAGGATGGGGATGACCTCATCTTGGTCATACCGGTTTATCTCCCTCTGAGGGTTGTCCGAAGCACCAGAGGGGCCGATGGAGACCTCGTGGTTTGGAGATGCGTGGCTGCGGGTCTAAGGGTTTCCGATATGGAGGCCATGAGGGATAGGACACCGGAAGCAGGTTGGGGAAGCAGGCGAGTGTCCCAGACCGGACTTCGTGATGGGCCTGGCCCCATGGAAGAGCGCAGGGATGGGACCCCTGCAAGTGGAGGATCCGCGGGCGTTGTCCTCGCTGCATTCCGTCTTGTGGAGTGCCCCTTGGCGGCGATCGGGTGCGGGCAGTCACCGTGCCCTTCAAGGCCCCGAGGTGGGGGCGGCCCAGCAGACGTGCGGCGCCCGAATGACTTCGCCGGGCTTTTTCCGGCCAATTCTCACGAGCGTTCTGCCCAAACCAGGATTGATTTGGGCAGAACGCTCGTGAGAATTGGCCGGCGTAGGACAGCGCTGCGGACCGACGTGCTCTCCATGCCCCAGGGCCCTTTCTCGCCCAGGGCATGTTGCTGCCGCCAAGAAATGGCTCGGAAAAGACGCGGCCCACCCCGGCACGACGGCGCATAGGAGCGTTCCCGGAGAAGAGTTGAAGAACGGGTGGTGGCCTGGTGTGCGCCTCTGTCTCTCGGGGAGACGGGCCGGCCAAGGATGAGGATGACCTCATCTTGGTCATACCGGTTTATCTCACTCTGAGGGTTGTCCGAAGCACCAGAGGGGCCGATGGAGACTGCGTGGTTGGGAGATGCGTAGCTGCGGGTCTAAGGGTTTCCGATATGGAGGCCATGAGGGACAGGACCCCGGAAGCAGGTTGGGGAAGCAGGCGAGTGTCCCAGACCGGACTTCGTGATGGGCCTGGCCCCATGGTAGAGCGTAGGGATGGGACCCCTGCAAGACGAGGATCCACGGGCGTTGTCCTCGCTGCATTCCGTCTTGTGGAGTGCCCCTTGGCGGCGATCGGGTGCGGGCACTCACCATGCCCTTCAAGGCCCCGAGGTGGGGGCGGCCCAGCAGACGTGCGGCGCCCGAATGACTTCGCCGGGGTTTTTCCGGCCAATTCTCACGAGCGTTCTGCCCAAACCAGGATTGGTTTGGGCAGAACGCTCGTGAGAATTGGCCGGCGTAGGACAGCCCTGCGGACCGCCGTGCTCTCCATGGCCCAGGGCCCTTTCTCGCCCAGGGCATGTTGCTGCCGCCAAGAAATGGCTCGGAAAAGACGCGGCCAACCCCGGCACGACGGCGCATTGGAGCGTTCCCGGAGCAGAGTTGAAGAACGGGTGGTGGCCTGGTGTGCGCCTCTGTCTCTCGGGTAGACGGGCCGGCCAAAGATGGGGATGACCTCATCTTGGTCATACCGGTTTATCTCACTCTGAGGGTTGTCCGAAGCACCAGAGGGGCCGATGGAGACTGCGTGGTTGGGAGATGCGTGGCTGCGGGTCTAAGGGTTTCCGATATGGAGGCCATGAGGGACAGGACCCCGGAAGCAGGTTGGGGAAGCAGGCAAGTGTCCCAGACCGGACTTCGTGATGGGCCTGGCCCCATGGTAGAGCGCAGGGATGGGACCCCTGCAAGTCGAGGACCACGGGCGTTGTCCTCGCTGCATTCCGTCTTGTGGAGTGCCCCTTGGCGGCGATCGGGTGCCGGCACTCACGATGCCCTTCAAGGCCCCGAGGCGGGGGCGGCCCAGCAGACGTGCGGCGCCCGAATGACTTCGCCGGGCTTTTTCCGGCCAATTCTCACGAGCGTTCTGCCCAAACCAGGATTGGTTTGGGCAGAACGCTCGTGAGAATTGGCCGGCGTAGGACAGCGCTGCGGACCGCCGTGGTCTCCATGGCCCAGGGCCCTTTCTCGCCCAGGGCATGTTGCTGCCGCCAAGAAATGGCTCGGAAAAGACGCGGCCAACCCCGGCACGACGGCGCATTGGAGCGTTCCCGGAGCAGAGTTGAAGAACGGGTGGTGGCCTGGTGTGCGCCTCTGTCTCTCGGGTAGACGGGCCGGCCAAGGATGGGGATGACCTCATCTTGGTCATACCGGATTATCTCACTCTGAGGGTTGTCCGAAGCACCAGAGGGGCCAATGGAGACTGCGTGGTTGGGAGATGCGTGGCTGCGGGTCTAAGGTTTTCCGATATGGAGGCCATGAGGGACAGGACCCCGGAAGCAGGTTGAGGAAGCAGGCGAGTGTCCCAGACCGGACTTCGTGATGGGCCTGGTCCCATGGTAGAGCGCAGGGATGGGACCCCTGCAAGTAGAGGACCACGGGCGTTGTCCTCGCTGCATTCCGTCTTGTGGAGTGCCCCTTGGCGGTGATCGGGTGCGGGCACTCACCATGCCCTTCAAGGCCCCGAGGTGGGGGCGGCCCAGCAGACGTGCGGCGCCCGAATGACTTCGCCGGGCTTTTTCTGGCCAATTCTCACGAGAGTTCTGCCCAAACCAGGATTGGTTTGGGCAGAACGCTCGTGAGAATTGGCCGGCGTAGGACAGCCCTGCGGACCGCCGTGCTCTCCATGGCCCAGGGCCCTTTCTCGCCCAGGGCATGATGCTGCCGCCAAGAAATGTCTCCGAAAAGACGCGGCCCACCCCGGCACGACGGCGCATTGGAGCGTTCCCGGAGCAGAGTTGAAGAACGGGTGGTGGCCAGGTGTGCGCCTCTGTCTCTCGGGGAAACGGGCCGGCCAAGGATGGGGATGACCTCATCCTGGTCATACCGGTTTATCTCACTCTGAGGGTTGTCCGAAGCACCAGAGGGGCTGATGGAGAATGCGTGGTTGGGAGATGCGTGGCTGCGGGTCTAAGTGTTTCCGATATGGAGGCCATGAGGGACAGGACCCCGGAAGCAGGTTGGGGAAGCAGGCGAGTGTCCCAGACCGGACTTCGTGATGGGCCTGGCCCCATGGTAGAGCGCAGGGATGGGACCCCTGCAAGTCGAGGATCCACGGGCGTTGTCCTCGCTGCATTCCGTCTTGTGGAGTGCCCCTTGGCGGCGATCGGGTGCGGGCACTCACCATGCCCTTCAAGGCCCCGAGGTGGGGGCGGCCCAGCAGACGTGCGGCGCCCGAATGACTTCGCCGGGCTTTTTCCGGCCAATTCTCACGAGCGTTCTGCCCAAACCAGGATTGGTTTGGGCAGAACGCTCGTGCGAATTGGGCGGCGTAGGACAGCGCTGCGGACCGCCATGCTCTCCATGGCCCAGGGCCCTTTCTCGCCCAGGGCATGTTGCTGCCGCCAAGGAAAGGCTCGGAAAAGACGCGGCCAACCCCGGCACGACGGCGCATTGGAGCTTTCCCGGAGCAGAGTTGAAGAACGGGTGGTGGCCTGGTGTGCGCCTCTGTCTCTCGGGTAACGGGCCGGCCAAGGATGGGGATGACCTCATCTTGGTCATACCGGTTTATCTCACTCTGAGGGTTGTCCGAAGCACCAGAGGGGCCGATGGAGACTGCGTGGTTGGGAGATCGTGGCTGCGGGTCTAAGGGTTTCTGATATGGAGGCCATGAGGGACAGGACGCCGGAAGCAGGTTGGGGAAGCAGGCGAGTGTCCCAGACAGGACTTCGTGATGGGCCTGGCCCCATGGTAGAGCGCAGGGATGGGACCCCTGCAAGTCGAGGATCCACGGGAGTTGTCCTAGCTGCATTCCTTCTTGTGGAGTGCCCCTTGGCGGCGATCTGGTATGGGCACTCACCATGCCCTTCAAGGCCCCGAGGTGGGGGCGGCCCAGCAGACGTGCGGCGCCCGAATGACTTCGCTGAGCTTTTTCCAGCCAATTCTCACGAGCGTTCTGCCCAAACCAGGATTGGTTTGGGCAGATGCTCGTGAGAATTGGCCGGCGTAGGACAGCCCTGCGGACCGCCGTGCTCTCCATGGCCCAGAGCCCTTTCTCGCCCAGGGCATGATGCTGCCGCCAAGAAATGGCTCGGAAAAGACGCGGCCCACCCCGGCACGACGGCGCATTGGAGCGTTCCCGGAGCAGAGTTGAAGAACGGGTGGTGGCCAGGTGTGCGCCTCTGTCTCTCGGGGAGACGGGCCGGCCAAGGATGGGGATGACCTCATCTTGGTCATACCGGTTTATCTCACTCTGAGGGTTGTCCGAAGCACCAGAGGGGCCGATGGAGACTGCGTGGTTGGGAGATGCGTGGTTGCGGGTCTAAGGGTTTCCGATATGGAGGCCATGAGGGACAGGACCCCGGAAGCAGGTTGGGGAAGCAGGCGAGTGTCCCAGACCGGACTTCGTGATGGGCCTGGCCCCATGGTAGAGCGCAGGGATGGGACCCCTGCATGTCGAGGATCCACGGGCGTTGTCCTCGCTGCATTCCGTCTTGTGGAGTGCCCCTTGGCGGCGATCGGGTGCGGGCACTCACCATGCCCTTCAAGGCCCCGAGGTGGGGGCGGCCCAGCAGACGTGCGGCGCCCGAATGACTTCGCCGTGCTTTTTCCGGCCAATTCTCACGAGCGTTCTCCCCAAACCAGGATTGGTTTGGGCAGAACGCTCGTGAGAATTGGCCGGCGTAGGACAGCCCTGCGGACCGCCGTGCTCTCCATGGCCCACGGCCCTTTCTCGCCCAGGGCATGATGCTGCCACCAAGAAATGGCTCGGAAAAGACGCGGCCCACCCCGGCACGACGCCGCATTGGAGCGTTCCCGGAGCAGAGTTGAAGAACGGGTGGTGGCCTGGTGTGCGCCTCTGTCTCTCGGGGAGACGGGCCGGCCAAGGATGGGGATGACCTCATCTTGGTCATACCGGTTTATCTCACTCTGAGGGTTGTCCGAAGCACCAGAGGGGCCGATGGTGACTGCGTGGTTGGGAGATGCGTGGCTGCGGGTCTAAGGGTTTCCGATATGGAGGCCATGAGGGACAGGACCCCGGAAGCAGGTTGGGGAAGCAGGCGAGTGTCCCAGACCGGACTTCGTGATGGGCCTGGCCCCATGGTAGAGCGCAGGGATGGGACCCCTGCAAATCGAGGATCCACGGGCGTTGTCCTCGCTGCAATCCGTCTTGTGGAGTGCCCCTTGGCGGCGATCGGGTGCGGGCACTCACCATGCCCTTCAAGGCCCCGAGGTGGGGGCGGCCCAGCAGACGTGCGGCGCCCGAATGACTTCGCCGGGCTTTTTCCGGCCAATTCTCACGAGCGTTCTGCCCAAACCAGGATTGGTTTGGGCAGAACGCTCGTGAGAATTGGCCGGCGTAGGACAGCGCTGCGGACCGCCGTGGTCTCCATGGCCCAGGGCCCTTTCTCGCCCAGGGCATGTTGCTGCCGCCAAGAAATGGCTCGGAAAAGACGCGGCCAACCCCGGCACGACGGCGCATTGGAGCTTTCCCGGAGCAGAGTTGAAGAACGGGTGGTGGCCTGGTGTGCGCCTCTGTCTCTTGGGGAGACGGGCCGGCCAAGGATGGGGATGACCTCATCTTGGTCATACCGGTTTATCTCACTCTGAGGGTTGTCCGAAGCACCAGAGGGGCCGATGGAGACTGCGTGGTTGGGAGATGCGTGGCTGCGGGTCTAAGGGTTTCCGATATGGAGGCCATGAGGGACAGGACCCCGGAAGCAGGTTGGGGAAGCAGGCGAGTGTCCCAGACCGGACTTCGTGATGGGCCTGGCCCCATGGTAGAGCGCAGGGATGGGACCCCTGCAAGTCGAGGACCACGGGCGTTGTCCTCGCTGCATTCCGTCTTGTGGAGTGCCCCTTGGCGGCGATCGGGTGCGGGCACTCACCATGCCCTTCAAGGCCCCGAGGTGGGGGCGGCCCAGCAGACGTGCGGCGCCCGAATGACTTCGCCGGGCTTTTTCCGGCCAATTCTCACGAGCGTTCTGCCCAAACCAGGATTGGTTTGGGCAGAACGCTCGTGAGAATTGGCCGGCGTAGGACAGCCCTGCGGACCGCCGTGCTCTCCATGGCCCACGGCCCTTTCTCGCCCAGGGCATGTTGCTGCCGCCAAGAAATGGCTCGGAAAAGACGCGGCCAACCCCGGCACGAAGGCGCATTGGAGCGTTCCAGGAGCAGAGTTGAAGACCGGGTGGTGGCCTGGTGTGCGCCTCTGTCTCTCGGGTAGACGGGCCGGCCAATGATGGGGATGACCTCATCTTGGTCATACAGGTTTATCTCACTCTGAGGGTTGTCCGAAGCACCAGAGGGGCCGATGGAGACTGCGTGGTTGGGAGATGCGTGGCTGCGGGTCTAAGGGTTTCCGATATGGAGGCCATGAGGGACAGGACCCCGGAAGCAGGTTGGGGAAGCAGGCGAGTGTCCCAACCGGACTTCGTGATGGGCCTGGCCCCATGGAAGAGCGCAGGGATGGGACCCCTGCAAGTCGAGGATCCACGGGTGTTGTCCTCGCTGCATTCCGTCTTGTGGAGTGCCCCTTGGAGGCGATCGGGTGCGGGCACTCACCATGCCCTTCAGGGCCCCGAGGTGGGGGCGGCCCAGCAGACGTGCGGCGCCCGAATGACTTCGCCGGGGTTTTTCCGGCCAATTCTCACGAGCGTTCTGCCCAAACCAGGATTGGTTTGGGCAGAACGCTCATGAGAATTGGCCGGCGTAGGACAGCCCTGCGGACCGCCGTGCTCTCCATGGCCCAGGGCCCTTTCTCGCCAAGGGCATGTTGCTGCCGCCAAGAAATGGCTCGGAAAAGACGCGGCCAACCCCGGCACGACGGCGCATTGGAGCGTTCCCGGAGCAGAGTTGAAGAACGGGTGGTGGCCTGGTGTGCGCCTCTGTCTCTCGGAGAGACGGGCCGGCCAAGGATGGGGATGACCTCATCTTGGTCATACCGGTTTATCTCACTCTGAGGGTTGCCCGAAGCACCAGAGGGGCCGATGGAGACTGCGTGGTTGGGAGATGCGTGGCTGCGGGTCTATGGGTTTCCGATATGGAGGCCATGAGGGACAGGACCCCGGAAGCAGGTTGGGGAAGCAGGCGAGTGTCCCAGACCGGACTTCTTGATGGGCCTGGCCCCATGGTAGAGCGCAGGGATGGGACCCCTGCATGTCGAGGATCCACGGGCGTTGTCCTCGCTGCATTCCGTCTTGTGGAGTGCCCCTTGGCGGCGATCGGGTGCGGGCACTCACCATGCCCTTCAAGGCCCAGAGGTGGGGGCGGCCCAGCAGACGTGCGGCGCCCGAATGACTTCGCCGGGCTTTTTCCGGCCAATTCTCACGTGCGTTCGGCCCAAACCAGGATTGGTTTGGGCAGAACGCTCGTGAGAATTGGCCGGCGTAGGACAGCCCTGCGCACCCACGTGCTCTCCATGGCCCAGGGCCCTTTCTCGCCCAAGGCATGTTGCTGCCTCCAAGAAATGGCTCGGAAAAGATGCGGCCAACCCGGCACGACGGCGCATTGGAGCGTTCCCAGAGCAGAGTTGAAGAACTGGTGGTGGCCAGGTGTGCGCCTCTGTCTCTCGGGGAGACGGGCCGGCCAAGGATGGGGATGACCTCATCTTGGTCATACCGGTTTATCTCACTCTGAGGGTTGTCCGAAGCACCAGAGGGGCCGATGGAGACTGCGTGGTTGGGAGATGCGTGGCTGCGGGTCTAAGGGTTTCCGATATGGAGGCCATGAGGGACAGGACCCCGGAAGCAGGTTGGGGAAGCAGGCGAGTGTCCCAGACCGGACTTCGTGATGGGCCTGGCCCCATGGTAGAGCGCAGGGATGGGACCCCTGCAAGTCGAGGATCCACGGGCGTTGTCCTCGCTGCATTCCGTCTTGTGGAGTGCCCCTTGGCGGCGATCGGGTGCGGGCACTCATCATGCCCTTCAAGGCCCCGAGGTGGGGGCGGCCCAGCAGACGTGCGGCGCCCGAATGACTTCGCCGGGCTTTTTCCGGCCAATTCTCACGTGCGTTCTGCCCAAACCAGGATTGGTTTGGGCAGAACGCTCGTGAGAATTGGCCGGCGTAGGACAGCCCTGCGCACCGCCGTGCTCTCCATGGCCCAGGGCCCTTTCTCGCCCAAGGCATGTTGCTGCCTCCAAGAAATGGCTCGGAAAAGTTGCGGCCAACCCGGCACTACGGCGCATTGGAACGTTCCCGGAGCAGAGTTGAAGAACGGGTGGTGGCCTGGTGTGCGCCTCTGTCTCTCGGGTAGACGGGCCGGCCAAGGATCGGATGACCTCATCTTGGTCATACCGGTTTATCTCACTCTGAGGGTTGTCCGAAGCACCAGAGGGGCCGATGGAGACTGCGTGGTTGGGAGATGCGTGGCTGCGGGTCTAAGGGTTTCCGATATGGAGGCCATGAGGGACAGGACCCCGGAAGCAGGTTGGGGAAGCAGGCGAGTGTCCCAGACCGGACTTCGTGATGGGCCTGGCCCCATGGTAGAGCGCAGGGATGGGACCCCTGCAAGTCGAGGACCACGGGCGTTGTCCTCGCTGCATTCCGTCTTGTGGAGTGCCCCTTGGCGGCGATCGGGTGCGGGCACTCAACATGCCCTTCAAGGCCCCGATGTGGGGGCGGCCCAGCAGACGTGCGGCGCCCGAATGACTTCGCCGGGGTTTTTACGGCCAATTCTCACGAGCGTTCTGCCCAAACCAGGATTGGTTTGGGCAGAACGCTCGTGAGAATTGGCCGGCGTAGGACAGCGCTGCGGACCGCCGTGGTCTCCATGGCCCAGGGCCCTTTCTCGCCCAGGGCATGTTGCTGCCGCCAAGAAATGGCTCGGAAAAGACGCGGCCAACCCCGGCACGACGGCGCATTGGAGCATTCCCGGAGCAGAGTTGAAGAACGGGTGGTGGCCTGGTGTGCGCCTCTGTCTCTTGGGGAGACGGGCCGGCCAAGGATGGGGATGACCTCATCTTGGTCATACCGGTTTATCTCACTCTGAGGGTTGTCCGAAGCACCAGAGGGGCCGATGGAGACTGCGTGGTTGGGAGATGCGTGGCTGCGGGTCTAAGGGTTTCCGATATGGAGGCCATGAGGGACAGGACCCCGGAAGCAGGTTGGGGAAGCAGGCGAGTGTCACAGACCGGACTTCGTGATGGGCCTGGCCCCATGGTAGAGCGCAGGGATGGGACCCCTGCAATTAGAAGACCACGGGCGTTGTCCTCGCTGCATTCCTTCTTGTGGAGTGCCCCTTGGCGGCGATCGGGTGCGGGCACTCACCATGCCCTTCAAGGCCCCGAGGTGGGGGCGGCCCAGCAGACGTGCGGCGCCCGAATGAATTAGCCGGGCTTTTTCTGGCCAATTCTCACGAGAGTTCTGCCCAAACCAGGATTGGTTTGGGCAGAACGCTCGTGAGAATTGGCCGGCGTAGGACAGCCCTGCGGACCGCCGTGCTCTCCATGGCCCAGGGCCCTTTCTCGCCCAGGGCATGTTGCTGCTGCCAAGAAATATCTCGGAGAAGACGCGGCCAACCCCGGCACGCCGGCGCATTGGAACGTTCCAGGAGCAGAGTTGAAGAACGGGTGGTGGCCTGGTGTGCGCCTCAGTCTTTCGGGTAGATGGGCCGGCCAAGGATGGGGATGACCTCATCTTGGTCATACAGGTTTATCTCCTTCTGAGGGTTGTCCGAAGCACCAGAGTGGCCGATGGAGACTGCGTGGTTGGGAGATGCGTGGCTGCGGGTCTAAAGGTTTACCATATGGAGGCCATGAGGGACAGGACCCCGGAAGCAGGTTGGGGAAGCAGGCGAGTGTTCCAGACCGGACTTCGTGATGCGCCTGGCCCCGTGGTAGAGCGCACGAATGGGACCCCTGCAAGTCGAGGATCCACGGGCGTTGTCCTCGCTGCATTCCATCTTGTGGAGTGCCTCTTGGCGGCGATCGGGTGCGGGCACTCACAGTGCCCTTCAGGGCCCCGAGGTGGGGGCGGCCCAGCAGACGTGCGGCGCCCGAATGATTTCGCCGGGCTTTTTCCGGCCAATTCTCACGAGCGTTCTGCCCAAACCAGGATGGGTTTGGGCAGAACGCTCGTGAGAATTGGCCGGCGTAGGACAGCCCTTAGGACCGCCGTGCTATCCATGGCCCAGGGCCCTTTCTCGCCCAGGGCATGTTGCTGCCGCCAAGAAATGGCTCGGAGAAGACGCGGCCCACCCCGGCACGCCGACGCATTGGAGCGTTCCCGGAGCAGAGTTGAAGAACTGGTGGTGGCCTGTTGTGCGCCTCTGTATCTCGGGTGGACGGGCCGGCCATGATGGGGATGAACTCATCTTGGTCATACAGGTTTATCTCCCTCTGAGGGTTGTCCGAAGCACCAGAGGGGCCGATGGAGACTGCGTGGTTGGGAGATGCGTGGCTGCGGGTCTAAGGGTTTCCCATATGGAGGCCATGAGGGACAGGACCCCGGAAGCAGGTTGGGGAAGCAGGCGAGTGTTCCAGACCGGACTTCGTGATGGGCCTGGCCCCGTGGTAGAGCGCACGGATGGAACCCCGGCAAGTGAGGATCCACGGGCGTTGTCCTCGCTGCATTCCATCTTGTGGAGTGCCTCTTGGCGGCGATCGGGGGCGGGCAGTCACAGTGCCCTTCAGGGCCCCGAGGTGGGGGCGGCCCAGCAGACGTGCGGCGCCTGAATGAATTCGCCGGGCATTTTCCGGCCAATTCTCACGAGCGTTCTGCCCAAACCAATCCTGGATTGGGCAGAACGCTCGTGAGAATTGGCCGGCGTAGGACAGCCCTGCGGACCGCCGTGCTCTCCATGGCCCAGTGCCCTTGCTCGCCCAGGGCATGTTGCTGCCGCCAAGAAATGGCTCGGAAAAGACGCGGCCCACCCCGCACGACGGCGCATTGGAGCGTTCCCGGAGCAGAGTTGAAGAACGGGTGGTGGCCTGGTGTGCGCCTCTGTCTCTCGGGTAGATGGGCCGGCCAAGGATGGGGATGACCTCATCTTGGTCATACAGGTTTATGTCACTCTGAGGGCTGTCCGAAGCACCAGAGGGGCCGATGGAGACTGCGTGGTTGGGAGATGCGTGGCTGCGGGTCTAAGTGTTTCCGATATGGAGGCCCTGAGGGACAGGACCCCGGAAGCAGGTTGGGGAAGCAGGCGAGTGTTCCAGACCGGACTTCGTGATGGGCCTGGCCCCGTGGTAGAGCGCACGGATGGGACCCCGGCAAGTCGAGGATCCACGGGCGTTGTCCTCGCTGCATTCCATCTTGTGGAGTGCCTCTTGGCGGCGATCGGGTGCGGGCACTCACAGTGCCCTTCAGGGCCCCGAGGTGGGGGCGGCCCTGCAGACGTGCGGCGCCTGAATGACTTCGCCGGGGTTTTTCCGGCCAATTCTCACGAGCGTTCTGCCCAAACCAATCTTGGATTGGGCAGAACGCTCGTGAGAATTGGCCAGCGTAGGACAGCCCTGCGGACCGCCGTGCTCTCCATGGCCCAGGGCCCTTTCTCGCCCAGGGCATGTTGCTGCCGCCAAGAAATGGCTCAGAAAAGACGCGGCCCACCCCGGCAAGCCGGCGCATTGGAGCGTTCCCGGAGCAGAGTTGAAGAACGGGTGGTGGCCTGGTGTGCGCCTCTGTCTTTCGGGTAGATGGGCCCGCCTAGGATGGGGATGACCTCATCTTGGTCATACAGGTTTATGTCACTCTGAGGGTTGTCCGAAGCACCAGAGGGGCCGATGGAGACTGCCTGGTTGGGAGATGCGTGGCTGCAGGTCTAAGGGTTTCCCATATGGAAGCCATTTAGGACAAGATCCCGGAAGCAGGATGGAGAAGCAGGCGAGTGTTCCAGACCGGACTTCGAGATGGGCCTGGCCACGTGGTAGAGCGCAGGGATGGGACCCCAGCAAGTCGAGGATCCACGGGCGTTGTCCTCGCTGCATTCCATCTTGTGGAGTGCCTCTTGGCGGCGATCGGGTGCGGGCACTCACCATGCCCTTCAAGGCCCCGACGTGGGGGCGGCCCAGCAGACGTGCGGCGCCCGAATGACTTCGCCGGGCTTTTTACGGCCAATTCTCACGAGCGTTCTGCCCAAACCAGGATTGGTTTGGGCAGAACGTTCGTGAGAATTGGCCGGCGTAGGACAGCCCTGCGGACCGCCGTGCTCTCCATGGCCCAGGGCCCTTTCTCGCCCAGGGCATGTTGCTGCCGCCAAGAAATGGCTCGGAAAAGACGCGGCCAACCCCGGCACGACGGCGCATTGGAGCGTTCCCGAGGCAGAGTTGAAGAACGGGTGGTGGCCTGGTGTGCGCCTCTGTCTCTCGGGTAGACGGGCCGGCCAAGGATGGGGATGACCTCATCTTGGTCATACCGGTTTATCTTACTCTGAGGGTTCTCCGAAGCACCAGAGGGGCCGATGGAGACTGCGTGGTTGGGAGATGCGTGGCTGCGGGTCTAAGGGTTTCCGATATGGAGGCCATGAGGGACAGGACGCCGGAAGCAGGTTGGGGAAGCATGCGAGTGTCCCAGACCGGACTTCGTGATGGGCCTGGCCCCATGGTAGAGCGCAGGGATGGGACCCCTGCAAGTCGAGGATCCACGGGCGTTGTCCTCGCTGCATTCCGTCTTGTGGAGTGCCCCTTGGCGGCGATCGGGTGCGGGCACTCACCATATCCTTCAAGGCCCCGAGGTGGGGGCGGCCCAGCAGACGTGCGGCGCCCGAATGACTTCGCCGGGCTTTTTCCGGCCAATTCTCACGAGCGTTCTGCCCAAATCAGGATTGTTTTGGGCAGAACGCTCGTGAGAATTGGCCGGCGTAGGACAGCCCTGCGGACCGCCGTGCTCTCCATGGCCCAGGGCCCTTTCTCGCCCAGGGCATGATGCTGCCGCCAAGAAATGGCTCGGAAAAGACGGGGCCCACCCCGGCACGACGGCGCATTGGAGCGTTCCCGGAGCAGAGTTTAAAAACGGGTGGTGGCCTGGTGTGCGCCTCTGTCTCTCGGGTAGACGGGCCGGCCAAGGATGGGGATGACCTCATCTTGGTCATACCGGTTTATCTCCCTCTGAGGGTTGTCCGAAGCACCAGAGGGGCCGATGGAGACCTCGTGGTTTGGAGATGCGTGGCTGCGGGTCTAAGGGTTTCCGATATGGAGGCCATGAGGGATAGGACACCGGAAGCAGGTTGGGGAAGCAGGCGAGTGTCCCAGACCGGACTTCGTGATGGGCCTGGCCCCATGGAAGAGCGCAGGGATGGGACCCCTGCAAGTGGAGGATCCGCGGGCGTTGTCCTCGCTGCATTCCGTCTTGTGGAGTGCCCCTTGGCGGCGATCGGGTGCGGGCAGTCACCGTGCCCTTCAAGGCCCCGAGGTGGGGGCGGCCCAGCAGACGTGCGGCGCCCGAATGACTTCGCCGGGCTTTTTCCGGCCAATTCTCACGAGCGTTCTGCCCAAACCAGGATTGATTTGGGCAGAACGCTCGTGAGAATTGGCCGGCGTAGGACAGCGCTGCGGACCGACGTGCTCTCCATGCCCCAGGGCCCTTTCTCGCCCAGGGCATGTTGCTGCCGCCAAGAAATGGCTCGGAAAAGACGCGGCCCACCCCGGCACGACGGCGCATAGGAGCGTTCCCGGAGAAGAGTTGAAGAACGGGTGGTGGCCTGGTGTGCGCCTCTGTCTCTCGGGGAGACGGGCCGGCCAAGGATGAGGATGACCTCATCTTGGTCATACCGGTTTATCTCACTCTGAGGGTTGTCCGAAGCACCAGAGGGGCCGATGGAGACTGCGTGGTTGGGAGATGCGTAGCTGCGGGTCTAAGGGTTTCCGATATGGAGGCCATGAGGGACAGGACCCCGGAAGCAGGTTGGGGAAGCAGGCGAGTGTCCCAGACCGGACTTCGTGATGGGCCTGGCCCCATGGTAGAGCGTAGGGATGGGACCCCTGCAAGACGAGGATCCACGGGCGTTGTCCTCGCTGCATTCCGTCTTGTGGAGTGCCCCTTGGCGGCGATCGGGTGCGGGCACTCACCATGCCCTTCAAGGCCCCGAGGTGGGGTCGGCCCAGCAGACGTGCGGCGCCCGAATGACTTCGCCGGGGTTTTTCCGGCCAATTCTCACGAGCGTTCTGCCCAAACCAGGATTGGTTTGGGCAGAACGCTCGTGAGAATTGGCCGGCGTAGGACAGCCCTGCGGACCGCCGTGCTCTCCATGGCTCAGGGCCCTTTCTCGCCCAGGGCATGTTGCTGCCGCCAAGAAATGGCTCGGAAAAGACGCGGCCAACCCCGGCACGACGGCGCATTGGAGCGTTCCCGGAGCAGAGTTGAAGAACGGGTGGTGGCCTGGTGTGCGCCTCTGTCTCTCGGGTAGACGGGCCGGCCAAAGATGGGGATGACCTCATCTTGGTCATACCGGTTTATCTCACTCTGAGGGTTGTCCGAAGCACCAGAGGGGCCGATGGAGACTGCGTGGTTGGGAGATGCGTGGCTGCGGGTCTAAGGGTTTCCGATATGGAGGCCATGAGGGACAGGACCCCGGAAGCAGGTTGGGGAAGCAGGCAAGTGTCCCAGACCGGACTTCGTGATGGGCCTGGCCCCATGGTAGAGCGCAGGGATGGGACCCCTGCAAGTCGAGGACCACGGGCGTTGTCCTCGCTGCATTCCGTCTTGTGGAGTGCCCCTTGGCGGCGATCGGGTGCCGGCACTCACGATGCCCTTCAAGGCCCCGAGGCGGGGGCGGCCCAGCAGACGTGCGGCGCCCGAATGACTTCGCCGGGCTTTTTCCGGCCAATTCTCACGAGCGTTCTGCCCAAACCAGGATTGGTTTGGGCAGAACGCTCGTGAGAATTGGCCGGCGTAGGACAGCGCTGCGGACCGCCGTGGTCTCCATGGCCCAGGGCCCTTTCTCGCCCAGGGCATGTTGCTGCCGCCAAGAAATGGCTCGGAAAAGACGCGGCCAACCCCGGCACGACGGCGCATTGGAGCGTTCCCGGAGCAGAGTTGAAGAACGGGTGGTGGCCTGGTGTGCGCCTCTGTCTCTCGGGTAGACGGGCCGGCCAAGGATGGGGATGACCTCATCTTGGTCATACCGGATTATCTCACTCTGAGGGTTGTCCGAAGCACCAGAGGGGCCAATGGAGACTGCGTGGTTGGGAGATGCGTGGCTGCGGGTCTAAGGTTTTCCGATATGGAGGCCATGAGGGACAGGACCCCGGAAGCAGGTTGGGGAAGCAGGCGAGTGTCCCAAACCGGACTTCGTGATGGCCCTGGCCCCATGGTAGAGCGCAGGGATGGGACCCCTGCAAGTCGAGGATCCACGGGCGTTGTCCTCGCTGCATTCCGTCTTGTGGAGTGCCCCTTGGCGGCGATCGGGTGCGGGAACTCACCATGCCCTTCAAGGCCCCGAGGTGGGGGCGGCCCAGCAGACGTGCGGCGCCCGAATGACTTCGCCGGGCGTTTTCCGGCCAATTCTCACGAGCGTTCTGCCCAAACCAGGATTGGTTTGGGCAGAACGCTCGTGAGAATTGGCCGGCGTAGGACAGCCCTGCGGACCGCCGTGCTCTCCATGGCCCAGGGCCCTTTCTCGCCCAGGGCATGATGCTGCCGCCTAGAAATGGCTCGGAAAAGACGCGGCCCACCCCGGCACGACGGCGCATTGGAGCGTTCCCGGAGCAGAGTTTAGAACGGGTGGTGGCCTGGTGTGCGCCTCTGTCTCTCGGGGAGACGGGCCGGCCAGGATGAGGATGACCTCATCTTGGTCATACCGGTTTATCTCACTCTGAGGGTTGTCCGAAGCACCAGAGGGGCCGATGGAGACTGCGTGGTTGGGAGATGCGTGGCTGCGGGTCTAAGGGTTTCCGATATTGAGGCCATGAGGGACAGGACCCCGGAAGCAGGTTGGGGAAGCAGGCGAGTGTCCCAGACCGGACTTCGTGATGGGCCTGGCCCCATGGTAGAGCGCAGGGATGGGACCCCTGCAAGTCGAGGACCACGGGCGTTGTCCTCGCTGCATTCCGTCTTGTGGAGTGCCCCTTGGCGGCGATCGGGTGCGGGCACTCACCATGCCCTTCAAGGCCCCGAGGTGGGGGCGGCCCAGCAGACGTGCGGCGCCCGAATGACTTCGCCGGGCTTTTTACGGCCAATTCTCACGAGCGTTCTGCCCAAACCAGGATTGGTTTGGGCAGAACGCTCGTGAGAATTGGCCGGCGTAGGACAGCCCTGCGGACCGCCGTGCTCTCCATGGCCCACGGCCCTTTCTCGCCCAGGGCATGTTGCTGCCGCCAAGAAATGGCTCGGAAAAGACGCGGCCAACCCCGGCACGACGGCGCATTGGAGCGTTCCAGGAGCAGAGTTGAAGACCGGGTGGTGGCCTGGTGTGCGCCTCTGTCTCTCGGGTAGACGGGCCGGCCAATGATGGGGATGACCTCATCTTGGTCATACAGGTTTATCTCACTCTGAGGGTTGTCCGAAGCACCAGAGGGGCCGATGGAGACTGCGTGGTTGGGAGATGCGTGGCTGCGGGTCTAAGGGTTTCCGATATGGAGGCCATGAGGGACAGGACCCCGGAAGCAGGTTGGGGAAGCAGGCGAGTGTCCCAACCGGACTTCGTGATGGGCCTGGCCCCATTGAAGAGCGCAGGGATGGGACCCCTGCAAGTCGAGGATCCACGGGTGTTGTCCTCGCTGCATTCCGTCTTGTGGAGTGCCCCTTGGAGGCGATCGGGTGCGGGCACTCACCATGCCCTTCAGGGCCCCGAGGTGGGGGCGGCCCAGCAGACGTGCGGCGCCCGAATGACTTCGCCGGGGTTTTTCCGGCCAATTCTCACGAGCGTTCTGCCCAAACCAGGATTGGTTTGGGCAGAACGCTCATGAGAATTGGCCGGCGTAGGACAGCCCTGCGGACCGCCGTGCTCTCCATGGCCCAGGGCCCTTTCTCGCCAAGGGCATGTTGCTGCCGCCAAGAAATGGCTCGGAAAAGACGCGGCCAACCCCGGCACGACGGCGCATTGGAGCGTTCCCGGAGCAGAGTTGAAGAACGGGTGGTGGCCTGGTGTGCGCCTCTGTCTCTCGGAGAGACGGGCCGGCCAAGGATGGGGATGACCTCATCTTGGTCATACCGGTTTATCTCACTCTGAGGGTTGCCCGAAGCACCAGAGGGGCCGATGGAGACTGCGTGGTTGGGAGATGCGTGGCTGCGGGTCTATGGGTTTCCGATATGGAGGCCATGAGGGACAGGACCCCGGAAGCAGGTTGGGGAAGCAGGCGAGTGTCCCAGACCGGACTTCGTGATGGGCCTGGCCCCATGGTAGAGCGCAGGGATGGGACCCCTGCATGTCGAGGATCCACGGGCGTTGTCCTCGCTGCATTCCGTCTTGTGGAGTGCCCCTTGGCGGCGATCGGGTGCGGGCACTCACCATGCCCTTCAAGGCCCAGAGGTGGGGGCGCCCAGCAGACGTGCGGCGCCCGAATGACTTCGCCGGGCTTTTTCCGGCCAATTCTCACGTGCGTTCGGCCCAAACCAGGATTGGTTTGGGCAGAACGCTCGTGAGAATTGGCCGGCGTAGGACAGCCCTGCGCACCCACGTGCTCTCCATGGCCCAGGGCCCTTTCTCGCCCAAGGCATGTTGCTGCCTCCAAGAAATGGCTCGGAAAAGATGCGGCCAACCCGGCACGACGGCGCATTGGAGCGTTCCCAGAGCAGAGTTGAAGAACTGGTGGTGGCCAGGTGTGCGCCTCTGTCTCTCGGGGAGACGGGCCGGCCAAGGATGGGGATGACCTCATCTTGGTCATACCGGTTTATCTCACTCTGAGGGTTGTCCGAAGCACCAGAGGGGCCGATGGAGACTGCGTGGTTGGGAGATGCGTGGCTGCGGGTCTAAGGGTTTCCGATATGGAGGCCATGAGGGACAGGACCCCGGAAGCAGGTTGGGGAAGCAGGCGAGTGTCCCAGACCGGACTTCGTGATGGGCCTGGCCCCATGGTAGAGCGCAGGGATGGGACCCCTGCAAGTCGAGGATCCACGGGCGTTGTCCTCGCTGCATTCCGTCTTGTGGAGTGCCCCTTGGCGGCGATCGGGTGCGGGCACTCATCATGCCCTTCAAGGCCCCGAGGTGGGGGCGGCCCAGCAGACGTGCGGCGCCCGAATGACTTCGCCGGGCTTTTTCCGGCCAATTCTCACGTGCGTTCTGCCCAAACCAGGATTGGTTTGGGCAGAACGCTCGTGAGAATTGGCCGGCGTAGGACAGCCCTGCGCACCGCCGTGCTCTCCATGGCCCAGGGCCCTTTCTCGCCCAAGGCATGTTGCTGCCTCCAAGAAATGGCTCGGAAAAGATGCGGCCAACCCGGCACGACGGCGCATTGGAACGTTCCCGGAGCAGAGTTGAAGAACGGGTGGTGGCCTGGTGTGCGCCTCTGTCTCTCGGGTAGACGGGCCGGCCAAGGATCGGATGACCTCATCTTGGTCATACCGGTTTATCTCACTCTGAGGGTTGTCCGAAGCACCAGAGGGGCCGATGGAGACTGCGTGGTTGGGAGATGCGTGGCTGCGGGTCTAAGGGTTTCCGATATGGAGGCCATGAGGGACAGGACCCCGGAAGCAGGTTGGGGAAGCAGGCGAGTGTCCCAGACCGGACTTTGTGATGGGCCTGCCCCCATGGTAGAGCGCAGGGATGGGACCCCTGCAAGTCGAGGACCACGGGCGTTGTCCTCGCTGCATTCCGTCTTGTGGAGTGCCCCTTGGCGGCGATCGGGTGCGGGCACTCAACATGCCCTTCAAGGCCCCGATGTGGGGGCGGCCCAGCAGACGTGCGGCGCCCGAATGACTTCGCCGGGGTTTTTACGGCCAATTCTCACGAGCGTTCTGCCCAAACCAGGATTGGTTTGGGCAGAACGCTCGTGAGAATTGGCCGGCGTAGGACAGCGCTGCGGACCGCCGTGGTCTCCATGGCCCAGGGCCCTTTCTCGCCCAGGGCATGTTGCTGCCGCCAAGAAATGGCTCGTAAAAGACGCGGCCAACCCCGGCACGACGGCGCATTGGAGCATTCCCGGAGCAGAGTTGAAGAACGGGTGGTGGCCTGGTGTGCGCCTCTGTCTCTTGGGGAGACGGGCCGGCCAAGGATGGGGATGACCTCATCTTGGTCATACCGGTTTATCTCACTCTGAGGGTTGTCCGAAGCACCAGAGGGGCCGATGGAGACTGCGTGGTTGGGAGATGCGTGGCTGCGGGTCTAAGGGTTTCCGATATGGAGGCCATGAGGGACAGGACCCCGGAAGCAGGTTGGGGAAGCAGGCGAGTGTCCCAGACCGGACTTCGTGATGGGCCTGGCCCCATGGTAGAGCGCAGGGATGGGACCCCTGCAATTAGAAGACCACGGGCGTTGTCCTCGCTGCATTCCGTCTTGTGGAGTGCCCCTTGGCGGCGATCGGGTGCGGGCACTCACCATGCCCTTCAAGGCCCCGAGGTGGGGGCGGCCCAGCAGACGTGCGGCGCCCGAATGAATTAGCCGGGCTTTTTCTGGCCAATTCTCACGAGAGTTCTGCCCAAACCAGGATTGGTTTGGGCAGAACGCTCGTGAGAATTGGCCGGCGTAGGACAGCCCTGCGGACCGCCGTGCTCTCCATGGCCCAGGGCCCTTTCTCGCCCAGGGCATGTTGCTGCTGCCAAGAAATATCTCGGAGAAGACGCGGCCAACCCCGGCACGCCGGCGCATTGGAACGTTCCAGGAGCAGAGTTGAAGAACGGGTGGTGGCCTGGTGTGCGCCTCAGTCTTTCGGGTAGATGGGCCGGCCAAGGATGGGGATGACCTCATCTTGGTCATACAGGTTTATCTCCTTCTGAGGGTTGTCCGAAGCACCAGAGTGGCCGATGGAGACTGCGTGGTTGGGAGATGCGTGGCTGCGGGTCTAAAGGTTTACCATATGGAGGCCATGAGGGACAGGACCCCGGAAGCAGGTTGGGGAAGCAGGCGAGTGTTCCAGACCGGACTTCGTGATGCGCCTGGCCCCGTGGTAGATCGCACGAATGGGACCCCTGCAAGTCGAGGATCCACGGGCGTTGTCCTCGCTGCATTCCATCTTGTGGAGTGCCTCTTGGCGGCGATCGGGTGCGGGCACTCACAGTGCCCTTCAGGGCCCCGAGGTGGGGGCGGCCCAGCAGACGTGCGGCGCCCGAATGATTTCTCCGGGCTTTTTCCGGCCAATTCTCACGAGCGTTCTGCCCAAACCAGGATGGGTTTGGGCAGAACGCTCGTGAGAATTGGCCGGCGTAGGACAGCCCTTAGGACCGCCGTGCTATCCATGGCCCAGGGCCCTTTCTCGCCCAGGGCATGTTGCTGCCGCCAAGAAATGGCTCGGAGAAGACGCGGCCCACCCCGGCACGCCGACGCATTGGAGCGTTCCCGGAGCAGAGTTGAAGAACTGGTGGTGGCCTGTTGTGCGCCTCTGTATCTCGGGTGGACGGGCCGGCCATGATGGGGATGAACTCATCTTGGTCATACAGGTTTATCTCCCTCTGAGGGTTGTCCGAAGCACCAGAGGGGCCGATGGAGACTGCGTGGTTGGGAGATGCGTGGCTGCGGGTCTAAGGGTTTCCCATATGGAGGCCATGAGGGACAGGACCCCGGAAGCAGGTTGGGGAAGCAGGCGAGTGTTCCAGACCGGACTTCGTGATGGGCCTGGCCCCGTGGTAGAGCGCACGGATGGAACCCCGGCAAGTGAGGATCCACGGGCGTTGTCCTCGCTGCATTCCATCTTGTGGAGTGCCTCTTGGCGGCGATCGGGGGCGGGCAGTCACAGTGCCCTTCAGGGCCCCGAGGTGGGGGCGGCCCAGCAGACGTGCGGCGCCTGAATGAATTCGCCGGGCATTTTCCGGCCAATTCTCACGAGCGTTCTGCCCAAACCAATCCTGGATTGGGCAGAACGCTCGTGAGAATTGGCCGGCGTAGGACAGCCCTGCGGACCGCCGTGCTCTCCATGGCCCAGTGCCCTTGCTCGCCCAGGGCATGTTGCTGCCGCCAAGAAATGGCTCGGAAAAGACGCGGCCCACCCCGCACGACGGCGCATTGGAGCGTTCCCGGAGCAGAGTTGAAGAACGGGTGGTGGCCTGGTGTGCGCCTCTGTCTCTCGGGTAGATGGGCCGGCCAAGGATGGGGATGACCTCATCTTGGTCATACAGGTTTATGTCACTCTGAGGGCTGTCCGAAGCACCAGAGGGGCCGATGGAGACTGCGTGGTTGGGAGATGCGTGGCTGCGGGTCTAAGTGTTTCCGATATGGAGGCCCTGAGGGACAGGACCCCGGAAGCAGGTTGGGGAAGCAGGCGAGTGTTCCAGACCGGACTTCGTGATGGGCCTGGCCCCGTGGTAGAGCGCACGGATGGGACCCCGGCAAGTCGAGGATCCACGGGCGTTGTCCTCGCTGCATTCCATCTTGTGGAGTGCCTCTTGGCGGCGATCGGGTGCGGGCACTCACAGTGCCCTTCAGGGCCCCGAGGTGGGGGCGGCCCTGCAGACGTGCGGCGCCTGAATGACTTCGCCGGGGTTTTTCCGGCCAATTCTCACGAGCGTTCTGCCCAAACCAATCTTGGATTGGGCAGAACGCTCGTGAGAATTGGCCGGCGTAGGACAGCCCTGCGGACCGCCGTGCTCTCCATGGCCCAGGGCCCTTTCTCGCCCAGGGCATGTTGCTGCCGCCAAGAAATGGCTCAGAAAAGACGCGGCCCACCCCGGCAAGCCGGCGCATTGGAGCGTTCCCGGAGCAGAGTTGAAGAACGGGTGGTGGCCTGGTGTGCGCCTCTGTCTTTCGGGTAGATGGGCCCGCCTAGGATGGGGATGACCTCATCTTGGTCATACAGGTTTATGTCACTCTGAGGGTTGTCCGAAGCACCAGAGGGGCCGATGGAGACTGCCTGGTTGGGAGATGCGTGGCTGCAGGTCTAAGGGTTTCCCATATGGAAGCCATTTAGGACAAGATCCCGGAAGCAGGATGGAGAAGCAGGCCAGTGTTCCAGACCGGACTTCGAGATGGGCCTGGCCACGTGGTAGAGCTCAGGGATGGGACCCCAGCAAGTCGAGGATCCACGGGCGTTGTCCTCGCTGCATTCCATCTTGTGGAGTGCCTCTTGGCGGCGATCGGGTGCGGGCACTCACCATGCCCTTCAAGGCCCCGACGTGGGGGCGGCCCAGCAGACGTGCGGCGCCCGAATGACTTCGCCGGGCTTTTTACGGCCAATTCTCACGAGCGTTCTGCCCAAACCAGGATTGGTTTGGGCAGAACGTTCGTGAGAATTGGCCGGCGTAGGACAGCCCTGCGGACCGCCGTGCTCTCCATGGCCCAGGGCCCTTTCTCGCCCAGGGCATGTTGCTGCCGCCAAGAAATGGCTCGGAAAAGACGCGGCCAACCCCGGCACGACGGCGCATTGGAGCGTTCCCGAGGCAGAGTTGAAGAACGGGTGGTGGCCTGGTGTGCGCCTCTGTCTCTCGGGTAGACGGGCCGGCCAAGGATGGGGATGACCTCATCTTGGTCATACCGGTTTATCTTACTCTGAGGGTTCTCCGAAGCACCAGAGGGGCCGATGGAGACTGCGTGGTTGGGAGATGCGTGGCTGCGGGTCTAAGGGTTTCCGATATGGAGGCCATGAGGGACAGGACGCCGGAAGCAGGTTGGGGAAGCATGCGAGTGTCCCAGACCGGACTTCGTGATGGGCCTGGCCCCATGGTAGAGCGCAGGGATGGGACCCCTGCAAGTCGAGGATCCACGGGCGTTGTCCTCGCTGCATTCCGTCTTGTGGAGTGCCCCTTGGCGGCGATCGGGTGCGGGCACTCACCATATCCTTCAAGGCCCCGAGGTGGGGGCGGCCCAGCAGACGTGCGGCGCCCGAATGACTTCGCCGGGCTTTTTCCGGCCAATTCTCACGAGCGTTCTGCCCAAATCAGGATTGTTTTGGGCAGAACGCTCGTGAGAATTGGCCGGCGTAGGACAGCCCTGCGGACCGCCGTGCTCTCCATGGCCCAGGGCCCTTTCTCGCCCAGGGCATGATGCTGCCGCCAAGAAATGGCTCGGAAAAGACGGGGCCCACCCCGGCACGACGGCGCATTGGAGCGTTCCCGGAGCAGAGTTTAAAAACGGGTGGTGGCCTGGTGTGCGCCTCTGTCTCTCGGGTAGACGGGCCGGCCAAGGATGGGGATGACCTCATCTTGGTCATACCGGTTTATCTCCCTCTGAGGGTTGTCCGAAGCACCAGAGGGGCCGATGGAGACTGCGTGGTTTGGAGATGCGTGGCTGCGGGTCTAAGGGTTTCCGATATGGAGGCCATGAGGGATAGGACACCGGAAGCAGGTTGGGGAAGCAGGCGAGTGTCCCAGACCGGACTTCGTGATGGGCCTGGCCCCATGGAAGAGCGCAGGGATGGGACCCCTGCAAGTCGAGGATCCGCGGGCGTTGTCCTCGCTGCATTCCGTCTTGTGGAGTGCCCCTTGGCGGCGATCGGGTGCGGGCAGTCACCGTGCCCTTCAAGGCCCCGAGGTGGGGGCGGCCCAGCAGACGTGCGGCGCCCGAATGACTTCGCCGGGCTTTTTCCGGCCAATTCTCACGAGCGTTCTGCCCAAACCAGGATTGGTTTGGGCAGAACGCTCGTGAGAATTGGCCGGCGTAGGACAGCGCTGCGGACCGACGTGCTCTCCATGCCCCAGGGCCCTTTCTCGCCCAGGGCAGGTTGCTGCCGCCAAGAAATGGCTCGGAAAAGACGCGGCCCACCCCGGCACGACGGCGCATTGGAGCGTTCCCGGAGAAGAGTTGAAGAACGGGTGGTGGCCTGGTGTGCGCCTCTGTCTCTCGGGGAGACGGGCCGGCCAAGGATGAGGATGACCTCATCTTGGTCATACCGGTTTATCTCACTCTGAGGGTTGTCCGAAGCACCAGAGGGGCCGATGGAGACTGCGTGGTTGGGAGATGCGTAGCTGCGGGTCTAAGGGTTTCCGATATGGAGGCCATGAGGGACAGGACCCCGGAAGCAGGTTGGGGAAGCAGGCGAGTGTCCCAGACCGGACTTCGTGATGGGCCTGGCCCCATGGTAGTGCGTAGGGATGGGACCCCTGCAAGACGAGGATCCACGGGCGTTGTCCTCGCTGCATTCCGTCTTGTGGAGTGCCCCTTGGCGGCGATCGGGTGCGGGCACTCACCATGCCCTTCAAGGCCCCGAGGTGGGGGCGGCCCAGCAGACGTGCGGCGCCCGAATGACTTCGCCGGGGTTTTTCCGGCCAATTCTCACGAGCGTTCTGCCCAAACCAGGATTGGTTTGGGCAGAACGCTCGTGAGAATTGGCCGGCGTAGGACAGCCCTGCGGACCGCCGTGCTCTCCATGGCCCAGGGCCCTTTCTCGCCCAGGGCATGTTGCTGCCGCCAAGAAATGGCTCGGAAAAGACGCGGCCAACCCCGGCACGACGGCGCATTGGAGCGTTCCCGGAGCAGAGTTGAAGAACGGGTGGTGGCCTGGTGTGCGCCTCTGTCTCTCGGGTAGACGGGCCGGCCAAAGATGGGGATGACCTCATCTTGGTCATACCGGTTTATCTCACTCTGAGGGTTGTCCGAAGCACCAGAGGGGCCGATGGAGACTTTGTGGTTGGGAGATGCGTGGCTGCGGGTCTAAGGGTTTCCGATATGGAGGCCATGAGGGACAGGACCCCGGAAGCAGGTTGGGGAAGCAGGCGAGTGTCCCAGACCGGACTTCGTGATGGGCCTGGCCCCATGGTAGAGCGCAGGGATGGGACCCCTGCAAGTCGAGGACCACGGGCGTTGTCCTCGCTGCATTCCGTCTTGTGGAGTGCCCCTTGGCGGCGATCGGGTGCCGGCACTCACCATGCCCTTCAAGGCCCCGAGGCGGGGGCGGCCCAGCAGACGTGCGGCGCCCGAATGACTTCGCCGGGCTTTTTCCGGCCAATTCTCACGAGCGTTCTGCCCAAACCAGGATTGGTTTGGGCAGAACGCTCGTGAGAATTGGCCGGCGTAGGACAGCGCTGCGGACCGCCGTGGTCTCCATGGCCCAGGGCCCTTTCTCGCCCAGGGCATGTTGCTGCCGCCAAGAAATGGCTCGGAAAAGACGCGGCCAACCCCGGCACGACGGCGCATTGGAGCGTTCCCGGAGCAGAGTTGAAGAACGGGTGGTGGCCTGGTGTGCGCCTCTGTCTCTCGGGTAGACGGGCCGGCCAAGGATGGGGATGACCTCATCTTGGTCATACCGGTTTATCTCACTCTGAGGGTTGTCCGAAGCACCAGAGGGGCCGATGGAGACTGCGTGGTTGGGAGATGCGTGGCTGCGGGTCTTAGGGTTTCCGATATGGAGGCCATGAGGGACAGGACCCCGGAAGCAGGTTGGGGAAGCAGGCGAGTGTCCCAGACCGGACTTCGTGATGGGCCTGGCCCAATGGAAGAGCGCAGGGATGGGACCCCTGCAAGTCGAGAATCCACGGGTGTTGTCCTCGCTGCATTCCGTCTTGTGGAGTGCCCCTTGGCGGCGATCGGGTGCGGGCACTCACCATGCCCTTCAAGGCCCCGAGGTGGGGGCGGCCCAGCAGACGTGCGGCGCCCGAATGACTTCGCCGTGCTTTTTCCGGCCAATTCTCACGAGCGTTCTGCCCAAACCAGGATTGGTTTGGGCAGAACGCTCGTGAGAATTGGCCGGCGTAGGACAGCCCTGCGGACCGCCGTGCTCTCCATGGCCCAGGGCCCTTTCTCGCCTAGGGCATGATGCTGCCGCCAAGAAATGGCTCGGAAAAGACGCGGCCCACCCCGGCACGACGGCGCATTGGAGCGTTCCCGGAGCAGAGTTGAAGAACGGGTGGTGGCCAGGTGTGCGCCTCTGTCTCTCGGGGAGACGGGCCGGCCAAGGATGGGGATGACCTCATCTTGGTCATACCGGTTTATCTCACTCTGAGGGTTGTCCGAAGCACCAGAGGGGCCGATGGAGACTGCGTGGTTGGGAGATGCGTGGCTGCGGGTCTAAGTGTTTCCGATATGGAGGCCATGAGGGACAGGACCCCAAAGCAGGTTGGGGAAGCAGGCGAGTGTCCCAGACCGGACTTCGTGATGGGCCTGGCCCCATGGTAGAGCGCAGGGATGGGACCACTGCAAGTCGAGGATCCACGGGCGTTGTCCTCGCTGCATTCCGTCTTGTGGAGTGCCCCTTGGCGGCGATCGGGTGCGGGCACTCACCATGCCCTTCAAGGCCCGAGGTGGGTGTGGCCCTGCAGACGTGCGGCGCCCGAATGACTTCGCCGGGCTTTTTCCGGCCAATTCTCACGAGCGTTCTGCCCAAACCAGGATTGGTTTGGGCAGAACGCTCGTGAGAATTGGCCGGCGTAGGACAGCCCTGAGGACCGCCGTGCTCTCCATGGCCCAGGGCCCTTTCTCGCCCAGGGCATGTTGCTGCCGCCAAGTAATGGCTCGGAAAAGACGTGGCCCACCCCGGCACGACGGCGCTATGGAGCGTTCCCGGAGCAGAGTTGAAGAACGGGTGGAGGCCTGGTGTGCGCCTCTGTCTCTCGGGTAGACGGGCCGGCCAAGGATGGGGATGACCTCATCTTGGTCATACCGGTTTATCTCACTCTGAGGGTTGTCCGAAGCACCAGAGGGGCCGATGGAGACTGCGTGGTTGGGAGATGCGTGGCTGCGGGTCTAAGGGTTTCCGATATGGAGGCCATGAGGGACAGGACCCCGGAAGCAGGTTGGGGAAGCAGGCGAGTGTCCCAGACCGGTCTTCGTGATGGGCCTGGCCCCATGGAAGAGCGCAGGGATGGGACCCCTGCAAGTCGAGGATCCACGGGCGTTGTCCTCGCTGCATTCCGTCTTGTGGAGTGCCCCTTTGCGGCGATCGGGTGCCGGCAGTCACCATGCCCTTCAAGGCCCCGAGGTGGGGGCGGCCCAGCAGACGTGCGGCGCCCGAATGTCTTCGCCGGGCTTTTTCCGGCCAATTCTCACGAGCGTTCTGCCCAAACCAGGATTGGTTTGGGCAGAACGCTCGTGAGAATTGGCCGGCGTAGGACAGCCCTGCGGACCGCCGTGGTCTCCATGGCCCAGGGCCCTTTCTCGCCCAGGGCATGTTGCTGCCGCCAAGAAATGGCTCGGAAAAGACGCGGCCAACCCCGGCACGACGGCGCATTGGAGCGTCCCGGAGCAGAGTTGAAGAACGGGTGGTGGCCTGGTGTGCGCCTCTGTCTCTCGGGTAGACGGGCCGGCCAAGGATGGGGATGACCTCATCTTGGTCATACCGGTTTATCTCACTCTGAGGGTTGTCCGAAGCACCAGAGGGGCCGATGGAGACTGCGTGGTTGGGAGATGCGTGGCTGCGGGTCTAAGGGTTTCTGATATGGAGGCCATGAGGGACAGGACGCGGGAAGCAGGTTGGGGAAGCAGGCGAGTGTCCCAGACAGGACTTCGTGATGGGCCTGGCCCCATGGTAGAGCGCAGGGATGGGACCCCTGCAAGTCGAGGATCCACGGGCGTTGTCCTAGCTGCATTCCTTCTTGTGGAGTGCCCCTTGGGGGCGATCGGGTACGGGCACTCACCATGCCCTTCAAGGCCCCGAGGTGGGGGCGGCCCAGCAGATGTGCGGCGCCCGAATGACTTCGCCGGGCTTTTTCCGGCCAATTCTCACGTGCGTTCTGCCCAAACCAGGATTGGTTTGGGCAGAACGCTCGTGAGAATTGGCCGGCGTAGGACAGCCCTGCGGACCACCGTGCTCTCCATGGCCCAGGGCCCTTTCTCGCCCAGGGCATGATGCTGCCGCCAAGAAATGGCTCGGAAAAGACGCGGCCAACCCCGGCACGACGGCGCATTGGAGCGTTCCCGGAGCAGAGTTGAAGAACGGGTGGTGGCCTGGTGTGCGCCTCTGTCTCTCGGGGAGACGGGCCGGCCAAGGATGAGGATGACCTCATCTTGGTCATACCGGTTTATCTCACTCTGAGGGTTGTCCGAAGCACCAGAGGGGCCGATTGAGACTGCGTGGTTGGGAGATGCGTGGCTGCGGGTCTAAGGGTTTCCGATATGGAGGCCATGAGGGACAGGACCCCGGAAGCAGGTTGGGGAAGCAGGCGAGTGTCCCAGACCGGACTTCGTGATGGGCCTGGCCCCATGGTAGAGCGCAGGGATGGGACCCCTGCATGTCGAGGATCCACGGGCGTTGTCCTCGCTGCATTCCGTCTTGTGGAGTGCCCCTTGGCGGCGATCGGGTGCGGGCACTCACCATGCCCTTCAAGGCCCCGAGGTGGGGGCGGCCCAGCAGACGTGCGGCGCCCGAATGACTTCGCCGTGCTTTTTCCGGCCAATTCTCACGAGCGTTCTCCCCAAACCAGGATTGGTTTGGGCAGAACGCTCGTGAGAATTGGCCGGCGTAGGACAGCCCTGCGGACCGCCGTGCTCTCCATGGCCCAGGGCCCTTTCTCGCCCAGGGCATGATGCTGCCGCCAAGAAATGTCTCGGAAAAGACGCGGCCCACCCCGGCACGACGGCGCATTGGAGCGTTCCCGGAGCAGAGTTGAAGAACGGATGGTGGCCAGATGTGCGCCTCTGTCTCTCGGGGAGACGGGCCGGCCAAGGATGGGGATGACCTCATCTTGGTCATACCGGTTTATCTCACTCTGAGGGTTGTCCGAAGCACCAGAGGGGCCGATGGAGACTGCGTGGTTGGGAGATGCGTGGCTGCGGGTCTAAGGGTTTCCCATATGGAGGCCATGAGGGACAGGACCCCGGAAGCAGGTTGGGGAAGCAGGCGAGTGTCCCAGACCGGACTTCGTGATGGGCCTGGCCCCATGGTAGAGCGCAGGGATGGGACCCCTGCATGTCGAGGATCCACGGGCGTTGTCCTCGCTGCATTCCGTCTTGTGGAGTGCCCCTTGGCGGCGATCGGGTGCGGGCACTCACCATGCCCTTCAAGGCCCCGAGGTGGGGGCGGCCCAGCAGATGTGCGGCGCCCGAATGACTTCGCCGGGCTTTTTCCGGCCAATTCTCACGTGCGTTCTGCCCAAACCAGGATTGGTTTGGGCAGAACGCTCGTGAGAATTGGCCGGCGTAGGACAGCCCTGCGCATCGCCGTGCTCTCCATGGCCCAGGGCCCTTTCTCGCCCAAGGCATGTTGCTGCCTCCAAGAAATGGCTCGGAAAAGTTGCGGCCAACCCAGCACGACGGCGCATTGGAGCGTTCCCGGAGCAGAGTTGAAGAACGGGTGGTGGCCTGGTGTGCGCCTCTGTCTCTCTGGTAGACGGGCCGGCCAAGGATGGGGAGGACCTCAGCTTGGTCATACCGATTTATCTCACTCTGAGGATTGTCCGAAGCACCAGAGGGGCCGATGGAGACTGCGTGGTTGGGAGATGCGTGGCTGCGGGTCTAAGGGTTTCTGATATGGAGGCCATGAGGGACAGGACCCCGGAAGCAGGTTGGTGAAGCAGGCGAGTGTCCCAGACCGGACTTCGTGATGGGCCTGGCCCCATGGTAGAGCGCAGGGATGGGACCCCTGCAAGTCGAGGACCACGGGCGTTGTCCTCGCTGCATTACGTCTTGTGGAGTGCCCCTTGGCGGCGATCGGGTGCGGGAACTCACCATGCCCTTCAAGGCCCGGAGGTGGGGGCGGCCCAGCAGCCGTGCGGCGCCCGAATGACTTCGCCGGGCTTTTTCCGGCCAATTCTCACGAGCGTTCTGCCCAAACCAGGATTGGTTTGGGCAGAACGCTCGTGAGAATTGGCCGGCGTAGGACAGCCCTGCGGACCGCCGTGCTCTCCATGGCCCAGGGCCCTTTCTCGCCCAGGGCATTTTGCTGCCGCCAAGAAATGGCTCGGAAGAGACGCGGCCAACCCCGGCACGACGGCGCATTGGAGCGTTCCCGGAGCAGAGTTGAAGAACGGGTGGTGGCCTGGTGTGCGCCTCTGTGTCTCGGGTAACGGGCCGGCCAAGGATGGGGATGACCTCATCTTGGTCATACCGGTTTATCTCACTCTGAGGGTTGTCCGAAGCACCAGAGGGGCCGATGGAGACTGCGTGGTTGGGAGATGCGTGGCTGCGGGTCTAAGGGTTTCCGATATGGAGGCCATGAGGGACAGGACCCTGGAAGCAGGTTGGGGAAGCAGGCGAGTGTCCCAGACCGGACTTCATGATGGGCCTGGCCCCATGGTAGAGCGCAGGGATGGGACCCCTGCAAGTCGAGGATCCACGGGCGTTGTCCTCGCTGCATTCCGTCTTGTGGAGTGCCCCTTTGCGGCGATCGGGTGCGGGCACTCACCATGCCCTTCAAGGCCCCGAGGTGGGGGCGGCCCAGCAGACGTGCGGCGCCCGAATGACTTCGCCGGGCTTTTTCCGGCCAATTCTCACGTGCGTTCTGCCCAAACCAGGATTGGTTTGGGCAGAACGCTCGTGAGAATTGGCCGGCGTAGGACAGCCCTGCGGACCGCCGTGCTCTCCATGGCCCAGGGCCCTTTCTCACCCAGGGCATGATGCTGCCGCCAAGAAATGGCTCGGAAAAGACGCGGCCAACCCCGGCACGACGGCGCATTGGATCGTTCCCGGAGCAGAGTTGAAGAACGGGTGGTGGCCTGGTGTGCGCCTCTGTCTCTCGGGGAGACTGGCCGGCCAAGGATGAGGATGACCTCATCTTGGTCATACCGGTTTATCTCACTCTGAGGGTTGTCCGAAGCACCAGAGGGGCCGATGGAGACTGCGTGGTTGGGAGATGCGTGGCTGCGGGTCTAAGGGTTTCCGATATGGAGGCCATGAGGGACAGGACCCCGGAAGCAGGTTGGGGAATCTGGCGAGTGTCCCAGACCGGACTTCGTGATGGGCCTGGCCCCATGGTAGAGCGCAGGGATGGGACCCCTGCAAGTCGAGGACCTCGGGCGTTGTCCTCGCTGCATTCCGTCTTGTGGAGTGCCTCTTGGCAGCGATCGGGTGCGGGCACTCACAGTGCCCTTCAGGGCTCCGAGGTGGGGGCGGCCCTGCAGACGTGCGGCGCCTGAATGACTTCGCCGGGCTTTTTCCGGCCAATTCTCACGAGCGTTCTGCCCAAACGAATCCTGGATTGGGCAGAACGCTCGTGAGAATTGGCCGGCGTAAGACAGCCCTGCGGACCGCCGTGCTCTCAATGGCCCAGGGCCCTTTCTCACCCAGGGCATGTTGTTGCCGCCAAGAAATGTCTCGGAGAAGACGCGGCCCACCCCGGCACGCCGGCGCATTGGAGCGTTCCCGGAGCAGAGTTGAAGAACGGGTGGTGGCTTGGTGTGCGCCTCTGTCTTTCGGGTAGATGGGCCGGCCAAGGATGGGGATGACCTCATCTTGGTCATACAGGTTTATCTCCCTCTGAGGGTTGTCCGAAGCACCAGAGTGGCCGATGGAGACTGCGTGGTTGGGAGATGCGTGGCTGCGGGTCTAAGGGTTTCCCATATGGAGGCCATGAGGGACAGGATCCCGGAAGCAGGTTGGGGAAGCAGGCGAGTGTTCCAGACCGGACTTCGTGATGGGCCTGGCCCCGTGCTAGAGCGCAGGGATGGGACCCCGGCAAGTCTAGGATCCACGGGCGTTGTCCTCGCTGCATTCCATCTTGTGGAGTGCCTCTTGGCGGCGATCGGGTGCGGGCACTCTCAGTGCCCTTCAGGGCCCCGAGGTGGAGGCGGCCCAGCAGACGTGCGGCGCCCCAATGACTTCGCCGGTTTTTTTCCGGCCAATTCTCACGAGCGTTCTGCGCACCCAGGATTGGTTTGGGCAGAACGCTCGTGAGAATTCGCCGGCGTAGGACAGCCCTGCGGACCGCCGTGCTCTCCATGGCCCAGGGCCCTTTCTCGCCCAGGGCATGTTGCTGCCGCCAAGAAATGTCTCGGAAAAGACGCGGCCCACCCCGGCACGCCGGCGCATTGGAGCGTTCCCGGAGCAGAGTTGAAGAACGGGTGGTGGCCTGGTGTGCGCCTCTGTCTTTCGGGTAGATGGGCCGGCCAAGGATGGGGATGACCTCATCTTGGTCATACAGGTTTATGTCACTCTGAGGGTTGTCCGAAGCACCAGAGGGGCCGATGGAGACTGCCTGGTTGGGAGATGCGTGGCTGCGGGTCTAAGGGTTTCCCATATGGAGGCCATGAGGGACAGGACCCCGGTAGCAGGTTGGGGAAGCAGGCGTGTGTTCCAGACCGGACATCGTGATGGGCCTGGCCCCGTGGTAGAGCGCACGGATGGGACCCCGGCAAGTCGAGGATCCACGGGCGTTGTCCTCGCTGCATTCCATCTTGTGGAGTGCGTCTTGGCGGCGAACGGGTGCGGGCACTCACAGTGCTATTCAGGGCCCCGAGGTGGGGGTGGCCCATCAGACGTGCGGCGCCCGAATGACTTCGCCGGGCTTTTTCCGGCCAATTCTCACGAGCGTTCTGCCCAAACCAATCCTGGATTGGGCAGAACGCTCGTGAGAATTGGCCGGCGTAGGACAGCTTGCGGACCTCCGTGCTCTCCATGGCCCAGAGCCCTTTCTCTCCCAGGGCATGATGCTGCCGCCAAGAAATGTCTCGGAAAAGACGCGGCCCACCCCGGCACGACGGCGCATTGGAGCGTTCGCGGAGCAGAGTTGAAGAACGGGTGGTGGCCAGGTGTGCGCCTCTGTCTCTCGGAGAGACGGGCCGGCCAAGGATGGGGATGACCTCATCTTGGTCATACCGGTTTATCTCACTCTGAGGGTTGTCCGAAGCACCAGAGGGGCCGATGGAGGCTGCGTGGTTGGGAAATGCGTGTCTGCGGGTCTAAGTGTTTCCGATATGGAGGCCATGAGGGACAGGACCCCGGAAGCAGGTTGGGGAAGCAGGCGAGTGTCCCAGACAGGACTTCGTGATGGGCCTTGCCCCATGGTAGAGCGCAGGGATGGGACCCCTGCAAGTCGAGGATCCACGGGCGTTGTCCTCGCTGCATTCTGTCTTGTGGAGTGCCCCTTGGCGGCGATCGGGTGCGGGCACTCACCATGCCCTTCAAGGCCCCGAGGTGGGGGCGGCCCAGCAGACGTGCGGCGCCCTAATGACTTCGCCGGGCTTTTTCCGGCCAATTCTCACGAGCGTTCTGCCCAAACCAGGATTGGTTTGGGCAGAACGCTCGTGAGAATTGGCCGGCGTAGGACAGCGCTGCGGACCGCCATGCTCTCCATGGCCCAGGGCCCTTTCTCGCCCAGGGCATGTTGCTGCCGCCAAGGAATGGCTCGGAAAAGACGCGGCCAACCCCGGCACAACGGCGCATTGGAGCGTTCCCGGAGCAGAGTTGAAGAACGCGTGGTGGCCTGGTGTGCGCCTCTGTTTCTCGGGGAGACGGGCCGGCCAAGGATGAGGATGACCTCATCTTGGTCATACCAGTTTATCTCACTCTGAGGGTTGTCCGAAGCACCAGAGGGGCCGATGGAGACTGCGTGGTTGGGAGATGCGTGGCTGCGGGTCTATGGGTTTACGATATGGAGGCCATGAGGGACAGGACCCCGGAAGCAGGTTGGGGAAGCAGGCGAGTGTCCCAGACCACTTCGTGATGGGCCTGGCCCCATGGTAGAGCGCAGGGATGGGACCCCTGCATGTCGAGGATCCACGGGCGTTGTCCTCGCTGCATTCCGTCTTGTGGAGTGCCCCTTGGCGGCGATCGGGTGCGGGCACTCACCATGCCCTTCAAGGCCCCGAGGTGGGGGCGGCCCAGCAGATGTGCGGCGCCCGAATGACTTCGCCGGGCTTTTTCCGGCCAATTCTCACGTGCGTTCTGCCCAAACCAGGATTGGTTTGGGCAGAACGCTCGTGAGAATTGGCCGGCGTAGGACAGCCCTGCGGACCGCCGTGCTCTCCATGTCCCAGATCCCTTTCTCTCCCAGGGCATGATGCTGCCGCCAAGAAATGGCTCGGAAAAGACGCGGCCCACCCCGGCACGACGGCGCATTGGAGCGTTCCCGGAGCAGAGTTGAAGAACGGGTGGTGGCCAGGTGTGCGCCTCTGTCTCTCGGGGAGACGGGCCGGCCAAGGATGGGGATGACCTCATCTTGGTCATACCGGTTTATCTCACTCTGAGGGTTGTCCGAAGCACCAGAGGGGCCGATGGAGGCTGCTTGGTTGGGAAATGCGTGGCTGCGGGTCTAAGTGTTTCCGATATGGAGGCCATGAGGGACAGGACCCCGGAAGCAGGTTGGGGAAGCAGGCGAGTGTCCCAGACCGGACTTCGTGATGGGCCTGGCCCCATGGTAGAGCGCAGGGATGGGACCCCTGCAAGTCGAGGATCCACGGGCGTTGTCCTCGCTGCATTCCGTCTTGTGGAGTGCCCCTTGGCGGCGATCGGGTGCGGGCACTCACCATGCCCTTCAAGGCCCCGAGGTGGGGGCGGCCCAGCAGACGTGCGGCGCCCGAATGACTTCGCCGGGCTTTTTCCGGCCAATTCTCACGTGCGTTCGGCCCAAACCAGGATTGGTTTCGGCAGAACGCTCGTGAGAATTGGCCGGCGTAGGACAGCCCTGCGCACCGCCGTGCTCTCCATGGCCCAGGGCCCTTTCTCGCCCAGGGCATTTTGCTGCCGCCAAGAAATGGCTCGGAAAAGTTGCGGCCAACCCGGCACGACGGCGCATTGGAACGTTCCCGGAGCAGAGTTGAAGAACGGGTCGTGGCCTGGTGTGCGCCTCTGTCTCTCGGGTAGACGGGCCGGCCAAGGATCGGATGACCTCATCTTGGTCATACCGGTTTATCTCACTCTGAGGGTTGTCCGAAGCACCAGAGGGGCCGATGGAGACTGCGTGGTTGGGAGATGCGTGGCTGCGGGTCTAAGGGTTTCCGATATGGAGGCCATGAGGGACAGGACACCGGAAGCAGGTTGGGGAAGCAGGCGAGTGTCCCAGACCGGACTTCGTGATGGGCCTGGCCCCATGGAAGAGCGCAGGGATGGGACCCCTGCAAGTCGAGGATCCACGGGTGTTGTCCTCGCTGCATTCCGTCTTGTGGAGTGCCCCTTGGAGGCGATCGAGTGCGGGCACTCACCATGCCCTTCAGGGCCCCGAGGTGGGGGCGGCCCAGCAGACGTGCGGCGCCCGAATGACTTCGCCGGGCTTTTTCCGGCCAATTCTCACGAGCGTTCTGCCCAAACCAGGATTGGTTTGGGCAGAACGCTCGTGAGAATTGGCCGGCGTAGGACAGCGCTGCGGACCGCCATGCTCTCCATGGCCCAGGGCCCTTTCTCGCCCAGGGCATGTTGCTGCCGCCAAGGAATGGCTCGGAAAAGACGCGGCCAACCCCGGCACGACGGCGCATTGGAGCGTTCCCGGAGCAGAGTTGAAGAACGGGTGGTGGCCTGGTGTGCGCCTCTGTCTCTCGGGTAACGGGCCGGCCAAGGATGGGGATGACCTCATCTTGGTCATACCGGTTTATCTCACTCTGAGGGTTGTCCGAAGCACCAGAGGGGCCGATGGAGACTGCGTGGTTGGGAGAAGCGTGGCTGCGGGTCTAAGGGTTTCTGATATGGAGGCCATGAGGGACAGGACGCCGGAAGCAGGTTGGGGAAGCAGGCGAGTGTCCCAGACAGGACTTCGTGATGGGCCTGGCCCCATGGTAGAGCGCAGGGATGGGACCCCTGCAAGTCGATGATCCACGAGCGTTGTCCTAGCTGCATTCCATCTTGTGGAGTGCCTCTTGGCGGCGATCGGGTGCGGGCACTCACAGTGCCCTTCAGGGCTCCGAGGTGGGGGCGGCCCTGCAGACGTGCGGCGCCTGAATGACTTCGCCGGGCTTTTTCCGGCCAATTCTCACGAGCGTTCTGCCCAAACCAATCCTGGATTGGGCAGAACGCTCGTGAGAATTGGCCGGCGTAAGACAGCCCTGCGGACCGCCGTGCTCTCCATGGCCTAGGGCCCTTTCTCACCCAGGGCATGTTGTTGCCGCCAAGAAATGTCTCGGAGAAGACGCGGCCCACCCGGGCACGCCGGCGCATTGGAGCGTTCCCGGAGCAGAGTTGAAGAACGGGTGGTGGCTTGGTGTGCGCCTCTGTCTTTCGGGTAGATGGGCCGGCCAAGAATGGGGATGACCTCATCTTGGTCATACAGGTTTATCTCCCTCTGAGGGTTGTCCGAAGCACCAGAGTGGCCGATGGAGACTGCGTGGTTGGGAGATGCGTGGCTGCGGGTATAAGGGTTTCCCATATGGAGGCCATGAGGGACAGGATCCCGGAAGCAGGTTGGGGAAGCAGGCGAGTGTTCCAGACCGGACTTCGTGATGGGCCTGGCCCCGTGCTAGAGCGCAGGGATGGGACCCCGGCAAGTCTAGGATCCACGGGCGTTGTCCTCGCTGCATTCCATCTTGTGGAGTGCCTCTTGGCGGCGATCGGGTGCGGGCACTCTCAGTGCCCTTCAGGGCCCCGAGGTGGAGGCGGCCCAGCAGACGTGCGGCGCCCCAATGACTTCGCCGGTTTTTTTCCGGCCAATTCTCACGAGCGTTCTGCGCAAACCAGGGTTGGTTTGGGTAGAACGCTCGTGAGAATTCGCCGGCGTAGTACAGCCCTGCGGACCGCCGTGCTCTCCATGGCCCAGGGCCCTTTCTCGCCCAGGGCATGTTGCTGCCGCCAAGAAATGTCTCGGAAAAGACGCGGCCCACCCCGGCACGCCGGCGCATTGGAGCGTTCCCGGAGCAGAGTTGAAGAACGGGTGGTGGCCTGGTGTGCGCCTCTGTCTTTCGGGTAGATGGGCCGGCCAAGGATGGGGATGACCTCATCTTGGTCATACAGGTTTATGTCACTCTGAGGGTTGTCCGAAGCACCAGACGGGCCGATGGAGACTGCCTGGTTGGGAGATGCGTGGCTGCGGGTCTAAGGGTTTCCCATATGGAGGCCATGAGGGACAGGACCCCGGTAGCAGGTTGGGGAAGCAGGCGTGTGTTCCAGACCGGACATCGTGATGGGCCTGGCCCCGTGGTAGAGCGCACGGATGGGACCCCGGCAAGTCGAGGATCCACGGGCGTTGTCCTCGCTGCATTCCATCTTGTGGAGTGCCTCTTGGCGGCGAACGGGTGCGGGCACTCACAGTGCTCTTCAGGGCCCCGAGGTGGGGGTGGCCCATCAGACGTGCGGCGCCCGAATGACTTCGCCGGGATTTTTCCGGCCAATTCTCACGAGCGTTCTGCCCAAACCAATCCTGGATTGGGCAGAACGCTCGTGAGAATTGGCCGGCGTAGGACAGCTTGCGGACCTCCGTGCTCTCCATGGCCCAGGGCCCTTTCTCGCCCAGGGCATGTTGCTGCCACCAAGAAATGTCTCGGAAAAGACGCGGCCCACCCCGGCACGCCGGCGCATTGGAGCGTTCCCGGAGCAGAGTTGAAGAACGAGTGGTGGCCTGGTGTGCGCCTCTGTCTTTCGGGTAGATGGGCCGGCCAAGGATGGGGATGACCTCATCTTGGTCATACAGGTTTATGTCACTCTGAGGGTTGTCCGAAGCACCAGAGGGGCCGATGGAGACTGCGTGGTTTGGAGATGCGTGGCTGCGGGTCTAAGGGTTTCCCATATGGAGGCCATGAGGGACAGGACCCCGGAAGCAGGTTGGGGAAGCAGGCGAGTGTTCCAGACCGGACTTCCTGATGGGCCTGGCCCCGTGCTAGAGCGCAGGGATGGGACCCCGGCAAGTCTAGGATCCACGGGCGTTGTCCTCGCTGCATTCCATCTTGTGGAGTGCCTCTTGGCGGCGATCGGGTGCGGCACTCACAGTGCCCTTCAGGGCCCCGAGGTGGGGGCGGCCCTGCAGACGTGCAGCGCCTGAATGACTTCGCCGGGCTTTTTCCGGCCAATTCTCACGAGCGTTCTGCCCAAACCAGGATTGGTTTGGGCAGAACGCTCGTGAGAATTGGCCGGCGTAGGACAGCCCTGCGGACCGCCGTGCTCTCCATGGCCCACGGCCCTTTCTCGCCCAGGGCATTTTGCTGCCGCCAAGAAATGGCTCGGAAGAGACGCGGCCAACCCCGGCACGACGGCGCATTGGAGCGTTCCAGGAGCAGAGTTGAAGAACGGGTGGTGGCCTGGTGTGCGCCTCTGTCTCTTGGGTAGACGGGCCGGCCAAGGATGGGGATGACCTCATCTTGGTCATACCGGTTTATCTCACTCTGAGGGTTGTCCGAAGCACCAGAGGGGCCGATGGAGACTGCGTGGTTGGGAGATGCGTGGCTGCGGGTCTAAGGGTTTCCGATATGGAGGCCATGAGGGACAGGACCCCGGAAGCAGGTTGGGGAAGCAGGCGAGTGTCCCAGACCGGACTTCGTGATGGGCCTGGCCCCATGGAAGAGCGCAGGGATGGGACCCCTGCAAGTCGAGGATCCACGGGTGTTGTCCTCGCTGCATTCCGTCTTGTGGAGTGCCCCTTGGAGGCGATCGGGTGCGGGCACTCACCATGCCCTTCAGGGCCCCGAGGTGGGGGCGGCCCAGCAGACGTGCGGCGCCCGAATGACTTCGCCGGGCTTTTTCCGGCCAATTCTCACGAGCGTTCTGCCCAAACCAGGATTGGTTTGGGCAGAACGCTCGTGAGAATTGGCCGGCGTAGGACAGCCCTGCGGATCGCCGTGCTCTCCATGGCCCAGGGCCCTTTCTCGCCCAGGGCATGTTGCTGCCGCCAAGAAATGGCTCGGAAAAGACGCGGCCAACACCGGCACGACGGCGCATTGGAGCGTTCCCGGAGCAGAGTTGAAGAACGGGTGGTGGCCTGGTGTGCGCCTCTGTGTCTCGGGTAACGGGCCGGCCAAGGATGGGGATGACCTCATCTTGGTCATACCGGTTTATCTCACTCTGAAGGTTGTCCGAAGCACCAGAGGGGCCGATGGAGACTGCGTGGTTGGGAGATGCGTGGCTGCGGGTCTAAGGGTTTCCGATATGGAGGCCATGAGGGACAGGACCCTGGAAGCAGGTTGGGGAAGCAGGCGAGTGTCCCAGACCGGACTTCATGATGGGCCTGGCCCCATGGTAGAGCGCAGGGATGGGACCCCTGCAAGTCGAGGATCCACGGGCGTTGTCCTCGCTGCATTCCGTCTTGTGGAGTGCCCCTTGGCGGCGATCGGGTGCGGGCACTCACCATGCCCTTCAAGGCCCCGAGGTGGGGGCGGCCCAGCAGACGTGCGGCGCCCGAATGACTTCGCCGGGCTTTTTCCGGCCAATTCTCACGAGCGTTCTGCCCAAACCAGGATTGGTTTGGGCAGAACGCTCGTGAGAATTGGCCGGCGTAGGACAGCCCTGCGCACCGCCGTGCTCTCCATGGCCCAGGGCCCTTTCTCGCCCAAGGCATGTTGCTGCCTCCAAGAAATGGCTCGGAAAAGTTGCGGCCAACCCGGCACGACGGCGCATTGGAACGTTCCCGGAGCAGAGTTGAAGAACGGGTGGTGGCCTGGTGTGCGCCTCTGTCTCTCGGGTAGACGGGCCGGCCAAGGATCGGATGACCTCATCTTGGTCATACCGGTTTATCTCACTCTGAGGGTTGTCCGAAGCACCAGAGGGGCCGATGGAGACTGCGTGGTTGGGAGATGCGTGGCTGCGGGTCTAAGGGTTTCCGATATGGAGGCCATGAGGGACAGGACCCCGGAAGCAGGTTGGGGAAGCAGGCGAGTGTCCCAGACCGGACTTCGTGATGGGCCTGGCCCCATGGTAGAGCGCAGGGATGGGACCCCTGCAAGTCGAGGACCACGGGCGTTGTCCTCGCTGCATTCCGTCTTGTGGAGTGCCCCTTGGCGGCGATCGGGTGCGGGCACTCAACATGCCCTTCAAGGCCCCGAGGTGGGGGCGGCCCAGCAGACGTGCGGCGCCCGAATGACTTCGCCGGGCTTTTTCCGGCCAATTCTCACGAGCGTTCTGCCCAAACCAGGATTGGTTTGGGCAGAACGCTCGTGAGAATTGGCCGGCGTAGGACAGCGCTGCGGACCGCCATGCTCTCCATGGCCCAGGGCCCTTTCTCGCCCAGGGCATGTTGCTGCCGCCAAGGAATGGCTCGGAAAAGACGCGGCCAACCCCGGCACGACGGCGCATTGGAGCGTTCCCGGAGCAGAGTTGAAGAACGGGTGGTGGCCTGGTGTGCGCCTCTGTCTCTCGGGTAACGGGCCGGCCAAGGATGGGGATGACCTCATCTTGGTCATTCCGGTTTATCTCACTCTGAGGGTTGTCCGAAGCACCAGAGGGGCCGATGGAGACTGCGTGGTTGGGAGAAGCGTGGCTGCGGGTCTAAGGGTTTCTGATATGGAGGCCATGAGGGACAGGACGCCGGAAGCAGGTTGGGGAAGCAGGCGAGTGTCCCAGACAGGACTTCGTGATGGGCCTGGCCCCATGGTAGAGCGCAGGGATGGGACCCCTGCAAGTCGAGGATCCACGGGCGTTGTCCTAGCTGCATTCCTTCTTGTGGAGTGCCCCTTGGCGGCGATCGGGTATGGGCACTCACCATGCCCTTCAAGGCACCGAGGTGGGGGCGGCCCAGCAGACGTGCGGCGCCCGAATGACTTCGCTGGGCTTTTTCCGGCCAATTCTCACGAGCGTTCTGCCCAAACCAGGATTGGTTTGGGCAGAACGCTCGTGAGAATTGGCCGGCGTAGGACAGCCCTGCGGACCGCCGTGCTCTCCATGGCCCAGAGCCCTTTCTCTCCCAGGGCATGATGCTGCCGCCAAGAAATGTCTCGGAAAAGACGCGGCCCACCCCGGCACGACGGCGCATTGGAGCGTTCGCGGAGCAGAGTTGAAGAACGGGTGGTGGCCAGGTGTGCGCCTCTGTCTCTCGGGGAGACGGGCCGGCCAAGGATGGGGATGACCTCATCTTGGTCATACCGGTTTATCTCACTCTGAGGGTTGTCCGAAGCACCAGAGGGGCCGATGGAGGCTGCGTGGTTGGGAAATGCGTGTCTGCGGGTCTAAGTGTTTCCGATATGGAGGCCATGAGGGACAGGACCCTGGAATCAAGTTGGGGAAGCAGGCGAGTGTCCCAGACCGGACTTCGTGATGGGCCTGGCCCCATGGTAGAGCGCAGGGATGGGACCCCTGCAAGTCGAGGATCCACGGGCGTTGTCCTCGCTGCATTCCGTCTTGTGGAGTGCCCCTTGGCGGCGATCGGGTGCGGGCACTCACCATGCCCTTCAAGGCCCCGAGGTGGGGGCGGCCCAGCAGACGTGCGGCGCCCGAATGACTTCGCCGGGCTTTTTCCGGCCAATTCTCACGAGCGTTCTGCCCAAACCAGGATTGGTTTGGGCAGAACGCTCGTGAGAATTGGCCGGCGTAGGACAGCCCTGCGGACCGCCGTGCTCTCCATGGCCCAGGGCCCTTTCTCGCCCAGGGCATGATGCTGCCGCCAAGAAATGGCTCGGAAAAGACGCGGCCAACCCCGGCACGACGGCGCATTGGAGCGTTCCCGGAGCAGAGTTGAAGAACGGGTGGTGGCCTGGTGTGCGCCTCTGTCTTTCGGGTAGATGGGCCGGCCAAGGATGGGGATGACCTCATCTTGGTCATACAGGTTTATGTCACTCTGAGGGTTGTCCGAAGCACCAGACGGGCCGATGGAGACTGCCTGGTTGGGAGATGCGTGGCTGCGGGTCTAAGGGTTTCCCATATGGAGGCCATGAGGGACAGGACCCCGGTAGCAGGTTGGGGAAGCAGGCGTGTGTTCCGACCGGACATCGTGATGGGCCTGGCCCCGTGGTAGAGCGCACGGATGGGACCCCGGCAAGTCGAGGATCCACGGGCGTTGTCCTCGCTGCATTCCATCTTGTGGAGTGCCTCTTGGCGGCGAACGGGTGCGGGCACTCACAGTGCTCTTCAGGGCCCCGAGGTGGGGGTGGCCCATCAGACGTGCGGCGCCCGAATGACTTCGCCGGGCTTTTTCCGGCCAATTCTCACGAGCGTTCTGCCCAAACCAATCCTGGATTGGGCAGAACGCTCGTGAGAATTGGCCGGCGTAGGACAGCTTGCGGACCTCCGTGCTCTCCATGGCCCAGGGCCCTTTCTCGCCCAGGGCATGTTGCTGCCACCAAGAAATGTCTCGGAAAAGACGCGGTCCACCCCGGCACGCCGGCGCATTGGAGCGTTCCCGGAGCAGAGTTGAAGAACGAGTGGTGGCCTGGTGTGCGCCTCTGTCTTTCGGGTAGATGGGCCGGCCAAGGATGGGGATGACCTCATCTTGGTCATACAGGTTTATGTCACTCTGAGTTTTGTCCGAAGCACCAGAGGGGCCGATGGAGACTGCGTGGTTGGGAGATGCGTGGCTGCGGGTCTAAGGGTTTCCCATATGGAGGCCATGAGGGACAGGACCCCGGAAGCAGGTTGGGGAAGCAGGCGAGTGTTCCAGACCGGACTTCCTGATGGGCCTGGCCCCGTGCTAGAGCGCAGGGATGGGACCCCGGCAAGTCTAGGATCCACGGGCGTTGTCCTCGCTGCATTCCATCTTGTGGAGTGCCTCTTGGCGGCGATCGGGTGCGGCACTCACAGTGCCCTTCAGGGCCCCGAGGTGGGGGCGGCCCTGCAGACGTGCAGCGCCTGAATGACTTCGCCGGGCTTTTTCCGGCCAATTCTCACGAGCGTTCTGCCCAAACCAGGATTGGTTTGGGCAGAACGCTCGTGAGAATTGGCCGGCGTAGGACAGCCCTGCGGACCGCCGTGCTCTCCATGGCCCACGGCCCTTTCTCGCCCAGGGCATTTTGCTGCCGCCAAGAAATGGCTCGGAAGAGACGCGGCCAACCCCGGCACGACGGCGCATTGGAGCGTTCCCGGAGCAGAGTTGAAGAACGGGTGGTGGCCTGGTGTGCGCCTCTGTGTCTCGGGTAACGGGCCGGCCAAGGATGGGGATGACCTCATCTTGGTCATACCGGTTTATCTCACTCTGAAGGTTGTCCGAAGCACCAGAGGGGCCGATGGAGACTGCGTGGTTGGGAGATGCGTGGCTGCGGGTCTAAGTGTTTCCGATATGGAGGCCATGAGGGACAGGACCCTGGAAGCAGGTTGGGGAAGCAGGCGAGTGTCCCAGACCGGACTTCGTGATGGGCCTGGCCCCATGGTAGAGCGCAGGGATGGGACCCCTGCAAGTCGAGGATCCACGGGCGTTGTCCTCGCTGCATTCCGTCTTGTGGAGTGCCCCTTGGCGGCGATCGGGTGCGGGCACTCACCATGCCCTTCAAGGCCCCAGGTGGGGGCGGCCCAGCAGACGTGCGGCGCCCGAATGACTTCGCCGGGCTTTTTCCGGCCAATTCTCACGTGCGTTCTGCCCAAACCAGGATTGGTTTGGGCAGATGCTCGTGAGAATTGGCCGGCGTAGGACAGCCCTGCGCACCGCCGTGCTCTCCATGGCCCAGGGCCCTTTCTCGCCCAAGGCATGTTGCTGCCTCCAAGAAATGGCTCGGAAAAGTTGCGGCCAACCCGGCACGACGGCGCATTGGAACGTTCCCGGAGCAGAGTTGAAGAACGGGTGGTGGCCTGGTGTGCGCCTCTGTCTCTCGGGTAGACGGGCCGGCCAAGGATCGGATGACCTCATCTTGGTCATACCGGTTTATCTCACTCTGAGGGTTGTCCGAAGCACCAGAGGGGCCGATGGAGACTGCGTGGTTGGGAGATGCGTGGCTGCGGGTCTAAGGGTTTCCGATATGGAGGCCATGAGGGACAGGACCCCGGAAGCAGGTTGGGGAAGCAGGCGAGTGTCCCAGACCGGACTTCGTGATGGGCCTGGCCCCATGGTAGAGCGCAGGGATGGGACCCCTGCAAGTCGAGGACCACGGGCGTTGTCCTCGCTGCATTCCGTCTTGTGGAGTGCCCCTTGGCGGCGATCGGGTGCGGGCACTCAACATGCCCTTCAAGGCCCCGAGGTGGGGGCGGCCCAGCAGACGTGCGGCGCCCGAATGAATTCGCCGGGCTTTTTCCGGCCAATTCTCACGAGCGTTCTGCCCAAACCAGGATTGGTTTGGGCAGAACGCTCGTGAGAATTGGCCGGCGTAGGACAGCGCTGCGGACCGCCATGCTCTCCATGGCCCAGGGCCCTTTCTCGCCCAGGGCATGTTGCTGCCGCCAAGGAATGGCTCGGAAAAGACGCGGCCAAGCCCGGCACGACGGCGCATTGGAGCGTTCCCGGAGCAGAGTTGAAGAACGGGTGGTGGCCTGGTGTGCGCCTCTGTCTCTCGGGTAACGGGCCGGCCAAGGATGGGGATGACCTCATCTTGGTCATTCCGGTTTATCTCACTCTGAGGGTTGTCCGAAGCACCAGAGGGGCCGATGGAGACTGCGTGGTTGGGAGAAGCGTGGCTGCGGGTCTAAGGGTTTCTGATATGGAGGCCATGAGGGACAGGACGCCGGAAGCAGGTTGGGGAAGCAGGCGAGTGTCCCAGACAGGACTTCGTGATGGGCCTGGCCCCATGGTAGAGCGCAGGGATGGGACCCCTGCAAGTCGAGGATCCACGGGCGTTGTCCTAGCTGCATTCCTTCTTGTGGAGTGCCCCTTGGCGGCGATCGGGTATGGGCACTCACCATGCCCTTCAAGGCACCGAGGTGGGGGCGGCCCAGCAGACGTGCGGCGCCCGAATGACTTCGCTGGGCTTTTTCCGGCCAATTCTCACGAGCGTTCTGCCCAAACCAGGATTGGTTTGGGCAGAACGCTCGTGAGAATTGGCCGGCGTAGGACAGCCCTGCGGACCGCCGTGCTCTCCATGGCCCAGAGCCCTTTCTCTCCCAGGGCATGATGCTGCCGCCAAGAAATGTCTCGGAAAAGACGCGGCCCACCCCGGCACGACGGCGCATTGGAGCGTTCGCGGAGCAGAGTTGAAGAACGGGTGGTGGCCAGGTGTGCGCCTCTGTCTCTCGGGGAGACGGGCCGGCCAAGGATGGGGATGACCTCATCTTGGTCATACCGGTTTATCTCACTCTGAGGGTTGTCCGAAGCACCAGAGGGGCCGATGGAGGCTGCGTGGTTGGGAAATGCGTGTCTGCGGGTCTAAGTGTTTCCGATATGGAGGCCATGAGGGACAGGACCCTGGAATCAAGTTGGGGAAGCAGGCGAGTGTCCCAGACCGGACTTCGTGATGGGCCTGGCCCCATGGTAGAGCGCAGGGATGGGACCCCTGCAAGTCGAGGATCCACGGGCGTTGTCCTCGCTGCATTCCGTCTTGTGGAGTGCCCCTTGGCGGCGATCGGGTGCGGGCACTCACCATGCCCTTCAAGGCCCCGAGGTGGGGGCGGCCCAGCAGACGTGCGGCGCCCGAATGACTTCGCCGGGCTTTTTCCGGCCAATTCTCACGAGCGTTCTGCCCAAACCAGGATTGGTTTGGGCAGAACGCTCGTGAGAATTGGCCGGCGTAGGACAGCCCTGCGGACCGCCGTGCTCTCCATGGCCCAGGGCCCTTTCTCGCCCAGGGCATGATGCTGCCGCCAAGAAATGGCTCGGAAAAGACGCGGCCAACCCCGGCACGACGGCGCATTGGAGCGTTCCCGGAGCAGAGTTGAAGAACGGGTGGTGGCCTGGTGTGCGCCTCTGTCTTTCGGGTAGATGGGCCGGCCAAGGATGGGGATGACCTCATCTTGGTCATACAGGTTTATGTCACTCTGAGGGTTGTCCGAAGCACCAGACGGGCCGATGGAGACTGCCTGGTTGGGAGATGCGTGGCTGCGGGTCTAAGGGTTTCCCATATGGAGGCCATGAGGGACAGGACCCCGGTAGCAGGTTGGGGAAGCAGGCGTGTGTTCCGACCGGACATCGTGATGGGCCTGGCCCCGTGGTAGAGCGCACGGATGGGACCCCGGCAAGTCGAGGATCCACGGGCGTTGTCCTCGCTGCATTCCATCTTGTGGAGTGCCTCTTGGCGGCGAACGGGTGCGGGCACTCACAGTGCTCTTCAGGGCCCCGAGGTGGGGGTGGCCCATCAGACGTGCGGCGCCCGAATGACTTCGCCGGGCTTTTTCCGGCCAATTCTCACGAGCGTTCTGCCCAAACCAATCCTGGATTGGGCAGAACGCTCGTGAGAATTGGCCGGCGTAGGACAGCTTGCGGACCTCCGTGCTCTCCATGGCCCAGGGCCCTTTCTCGCCCAGGGCATGTTGCTGCCACCAAGAAATGTCTCGGAAAAGACGCGGTCCACCCCGGCACGCCGGCGCATTGGAGCGTTCCCGGAGCAGAGTTGAAGAACGAGTGGTGGCCTGGTGTGCGCCTCTGTCTTTCGGGTAGATGGGCCGGCCAAGGATGGGGATGACCTCATCTTGGTCATACAGGTTTATGTCACTCTGAGTTTTGTCCGAAGCACCAGAGGGGCCGATGGAGACTGCGTGGTTGGGAGATGCGTGGCTGCGGGTCTAAGGGTTTCCCATATGGAGGCCATGAGGGACAGGACCCCGGAAGCAGGTTGGGGAAGCAGGCGAGTGTTCCAGACCGGACTTCCTGATGGGCCTGGCCCCGTGCTAGAGCGCAGGGATGGGACCCCGGCAAGTCTAGGATCCACGGGCGTTGTCCTCGCTGCATTCCATCTTGTGGAGTGCCTCTTGGCGGCGATCGGGTGCGGCACTCACCGTGCCCTTCAGGGCCCCGAGGTGGGGGCGGCCCTGCAGACGTGCAGCGCCTGAATGACTTCGCCGGGCTTTTTCCGGCCAATTCTCACGAGCGTTCTGCCCAAACCAGGATTGGTTTGGGCAGAACGCTCGTGAGAATTGGCCGGCGTAGGACAGCCCTGCGGACCGCCGTGCTCTCCATGGCCCACGGCCCTTTCTCGCCCAGGGCATTTTGCTGCCGCCAAGAAATGGCTCGGAAGAGACGCGGCCAACCCCGGCACGACGGCGCATTGGAGCGTTCCCGGAGCAGAGTTGAAGAACGGGTGGTGGCCTGGTGTGCGCCTCTGTGTCTCGGGTAACGGGCCGGCCAAGGATGGGGATGACCTCATCTTGGTCATACCGGTTTATCTCACTCTGAAGGTTGTCCGAAGCACCAGAGGGGCCGATGGAGACTGCGTGGTTGGGAGATGCGTGGCTGCGGGTCTAAGTGTTTCCGATATGGAGGCCATGAGGGACAGGACCCTGGAAGCAGGTTGGGGAAGCAGGCGAGTGTCCCAGACCGGACTTCGTGATGGGCCTGGCCCCATGGTAGAGCGCAGGGATGGGACCCCTGCAAGTCGAGGATCCACGGGCGTTGTCCTCGCTGCATTCCGTCTTGTGGAGTGCCCCTTGGCGGCGATCGGGTGCGGGCACTCACCATGCCCTTCAAGGCCCCAGGTGGGGGCGGCCCAGCAGACGTGCGGCGCCCGAATGACTTCGCCGGGCTTTTTCCGGCCAATTCTCACGTGCGTTCTGCCCAAACCAGGATTGGTTTGGGCAGATGCTCGTGAGAATTGGCCGGCGTAGGACAGCCCTGCGCACCGCCGTGCTCTCCATGGCCCAGGGCCCTTTCTCGCCCAAGGCATGTTGCTGCCTCCAAGAAATGGCTCGGAAAAGTTGCGGCCAACCCGGCACGACGGCGCATTGGAACGTTCCCGGAGCAGAGTTGAAGAACGGGTGGTGGCCTGGTGTGCGCCTCTGTCTCTCGGGTAGACGGGCCGGCCAAGGATCGGATGACCTCATCTTGGTCATACCGGTTTATCTCACTCTGAGGGTTGTCCGAAGCACCAGAGGGGCCGATGGAGACTGCGTGGTTGGGAGATGCGTGGCTGCGGGTCTAAGGGTTTCCGATATGGAGGCCATGAGGGACAGGACCCCGGAAGCAGGTTGGGGAAGCAGGCGAGTGTCCCAGACCGGACTTCGTGATGGGCCTGGCCCCATGGTAGAGCGCAGGGATGGGACCCCTGCAAGTCGAGGACCACGGGCGTTGTCCTCGCTGCATTCCGTCTTGTGGAGTGCCCCTTGGCGGCGATCGGGTGCGGGCACTCAACATGCCCTTCAAGGCCCCGAGGTGGGGGCGGCCCAGCAGACGTGCGGCGACCGAATGAATTCGCCGGGCTTTTTCCGGCCAATTCTCACGAGCGTTCTGCCCAAACCAGGATTGGTTTGGGCAGAACGCTCGTGAGAATTGGCCGGCGTAGGACAGCGCTGCGGACCGCCATGCTCTCCATGGCCCAGGGCCCTTTCTCGCCCAGGGCATGTTGCTGCCGCCAAGGAATGGCTCGGAAAAGACGCGGCCAAGCCCGGCACGACGGCGCATTGGAGCGTTCCCGGAGCAGAGTTGAAGAACGGGTGGTGGCCTGGTGTGCGCCTCTGTCTCTCGGGTAACGGGCCGGCCAAGGATGGGGATGACCTCATCTTGGTCATACCGGTTTATCTCACTCTGAGGGTTGTCCGAAGCACCAGAGGGGCCGATGGAGACTGCGTGGTTGGGAGAAGCGTGGCTGCGGGTCTAAGGGTTTCTGATATGGAGGCCATGAGGGACAGGACGCCGGAAGCAGGTTGGGGAAGCAGGCGAGTGTCCCAGACAGGACTTCGTGATGGGCCTGGCCCCATGGTAGAGCGCAGGGTTGGGACCCCTGCAAGTCGAGGATCCACGGGCGTTGTCCTAGCTGCATTCCTTCTTGTGGAGTGCCCCTTGGTGGCGATCGGGTATGGGCACTCACCATGCCCTTCAAGGCACCGAGGTGGGGGCGGCCCAGCAGACGTGCGGCGCCCGAATGACTTCGCTGGGCTTTTTCCGGCCAATTCTCACGAGCGTTCTGCCCAAACCAGGATTGGTTTGGGCAGAACGCTCGTGAGAATTGGCCGGCGTAGGACAGCCCTGCGGACCGCCGTGCTCTCCATGGCCCAGAGCCTTTCTCTCCCAGGGCATGTTGCTGCCGCCAAGAAATGTCTCGGAAAAGACGCGGCCCACCCCGGCACGACGGCGCATTGGAGCGTTCGCGGAGCAGAGTTGAAGAACGGGTGGTGGCCAGGTGTGCGCCTCTGTCTCTCGGGGAGACGGGCCGGCCAAGGATGGGGATGACCTCATCTTGGTCATACCGGTTTATCTCACTCTGAGGGTTGTCCGAAGCACCAGAGGGGCCGATGGAGGCTGCGTGGTTGGGAAATGCGTGGCTGCGGGTCTAAGTGTTTCCGATATGGAGGCCATGAGGGACAGGACCCTGGAAGCAGGTTGGGGAAGCAGGCGAGTGTCCCAGACCGGACTTCGTGATGGGCCTGGCCCCATGGTAGAGCGCAGGGATGGGACCCCTGCAAGTCGAGGATCCACGGGCGTTGTCCTCGCTGCATTCCGTCTTGTGGAGTGCCCCTTGGCGGCGATCGGGTGCGGGCACTCACCATGCCCTTCAAGGCCCCGAGGTGGGGGCGGCCCAGCATACGTGCGGCGCCCGAATGACTTCGCCGGGCTTTTTCCGGCCAATTCTCACGAGCGTTCTGCCCAAACCAGGATTGGTTTGGGCAGAACGCTCGTGAGAATTGGCCGGCGTAGGACAGCCCTGCGGACCGCCGTGCTCTCCATGGCCCAGGGCCCTTTCTCGCCCAGGGCATGATGCTGCCGCCAAGAAATGGCTCGGAAAAGACGCGGCCAACCCCGGCACGACGGCGCATTGGAGCGTTCCCGGAGCAGAGTTGAAGAACGGGTGGTGGCCTGGTGTGCGCCTCTGTCTCTCGGGGAGACGGGCCGGCCAAGGATGAGGATGACTTCATCTTGGTCATACCGGTTTATCTCACTCTGAGGGTTGTCCGAAGCTCCAGAGGGGCCGATGGAGACTGCGTGGTTGGGAGATGCGTGGCTGCGGGTCTAAGGGTTTCCGATATGGAGGCCATGAGGGACAGGACCCCGGAAGCAGGTTGGGGAAGCAGGCGAGTGTCCCAGACCGGACTACGTGATTGGCCTGGCCCCATGGTAGAGCGCAGGGATGGGACCCCTGCATGTCGAGGATCCACGGGCGTTGTCCTCGCTGCATTACGTCTTGTGGAGTGCCCCTTGGCGGCGATCGGGTGCGGGCACTCACCATGCCCTTCAAGGCCCCGAGGTGGGGGCGGCCCAGCAGACATGCGGCGCCCGATTGACTTCGCCGTGCTTTTTCCGGCCAATTCTCACGAGCGTCTGCCCAAACGAGGATTGGTTTGGGCAGAACGCTCGTGAGAATTGGCCGGCGTAGGACAGCCCTGCGGACCGCCGTGCTCTCCATGGCCCAGGGCCCTTTCTCGCCCAGGGCATGTTGCTGCCGCCAAGAAATGGCTCGGAAAAGACGCGGCCAACCCCGGCACGACGGCGCATTGGAGCGTTCCCGGAGCAGAGTTGAAGAACGGGTGGTGGCCTGGTGTGCGCCTCTGTCTCTCGGGGAGACGGGCCGGCCAAGGATGAGGATGACCTCATCTTGGTCATACCGGTTTATCTCACTCTGAGGGTTGTCCGAAGCACCAGAGGGGCCGATGGAGACTGCGTGGTTGGGAGATGCGTGGCTGCGGGTCTAAGGGTTTCTGATATGGAGGCCATGAGGGACAGGACGCCGGAAGCAGGTTGGGGAAGCAGGCGAGTGTCCCAGACAGGACTTCGTGATGGGCCTGGCCCCATGGTAGAGCGCAGGGATGGGACCCCTGCATGTCGAGGATCCACGGGCGTTGTCCTCGCTGCATTCCGTCTTGTGGAGTGCCCCTTGGCGACGATCGGGTGCGGGCACTCACCATGCCCTTCAAGGCCCCGAGGTGGGGGCGGCCCAGCAGACGTGCGGCGCCCGAATGACTTCGCCGGGGTTTTTCCGGCCAATTCTCACGAGCGTTCTGCCCAAACCAGGATTGGTTTGGGCAGAACGCTCGTGAGAATTGGCCGGCGTAGGACAGCCCTGCGGACCGCCGTGCTCTCCATGGCCCAGGGCCCTTTCTCGCCCAGGGCATGTTGCTGCCGCCAAGAAATGGCTCGGAAAAGACGCGGCCAACCCCGGCACGACGGCGCATTGGAGCGTTCCCGGAGCAGAGTTGAAGAACGGGTGGTGGCCTGGTGTGCGCCTCTGTCTCTCGGGTAGACGGGCCGGCCAAAGATGGGGATGACCTCATCTTGGTCATACCGGTTTATCTCACTCTGAGGGTTGTCCGAAGCACCAGAGGGGCCGATGGAGACTGCGTGGTTGGGAGATGCGTGGCTGCGGGTCTAAGGGTTTCCGATATGGAGGCCATGAGGGACAGGACCCCGGAAGCAGGTTGGGGAAGCAGGCGAGTGTCCCAGACCGGACTTCGTGATGGGCCTGGCCCCATGGTAGTGCGTAGGGATGGGACCCCTGCAAGACGAGGATCCACGGGCGTTGTCCTCGCTGCATTCCGTCTTGTGGAGTGCCCCTTGGCGGCGATCGGGTGCGGGCACTCACCATGCCCTTCAAGGCCCCGAGGTGGGGGCGGCCCAGCAGACGTGCGGCGCCCGAATGACTTCGCCGGGGTTTTTCCGGCCAATTCTCACGAGCGTTCTGCCCAAACCAGGATTGGTTTGGGCAGAACGCTCGTGAGAATTGGCCGGCGTAGGACAGCCCTGCGGACCGCCGTGCTCTCCATGGCCCAGGGCCCTTTCTCGCCCAGGGCATGTTGCTGCCGCCAAGAAATGGCTCGGAAAAGACGCGGCCAACCCCGGCACGACGGCGCATTGGAGCGTTCCCGGAGCAGAGTTGAAGAACGGGTGGTGGCCTGGTGTGCGCCTCTGTCTCTCGGGTAGACGGGCCGGCCAAAGATGGGGATGACCTCATCTTGGTCATACCGGTTTATCTCACTCTGAGGGTTGTCCGAAGCACCAGAGGGGCCGATGGAGACTGCGTGGTTGGGAGATGCGTGGCTGCGGGTCTAAGGGTTTCCGATATGGAGGCCATGAGGGACAGGACCCCGGAAGCAGGTTGGGGAAGCAGGCGAGTGTCCCAGACCGGACTTCGTGATGGGCCTGGCCCCATGGTAGAGCGCAGGGATGGGACCCCTGCAAGTCGAGGACCACGGGCGTTGTCCTCGCTGCATTCCGTCTTGTGGAGTGCCCCTTGGCGGCGATCGGGTGCCGGCACTCACCATGCCCTTCAAGGCCCCGAGGCGGGGGCGGCCCAGCAGACGTGCGGCGCCCGAATGACTTCGCCGGGCTTTTTCCGGCCAATTCTCACGAGCGTTCTGCCCAAACCAGGATTGGTTTGGGCAGAACGCTCGTGAGAATTGGCCGGCGTAGGACAAGGCTGCGGACCGCCGTGGTCTCCATGGCCCAGGGCCCTTTCTCGCCCAGGGCATGTTGCTGCCGCCAAGAAATGGCTCGGAAAAGACGCGGCCAACCCCGGCACGACGGCGCATTGGAGCGTTCCCGGAGCAGAGTTGAAGAACGGGTGGTGGCCTGGTGTGCGCCTCTGTCTCTCGGGTAGACGGGCCGGCCAAGGATGGGGATGACCTCATCTTGGTCATACCGGATTATCTCACTCTGAGGGTTGTCCGAAGCACCAGAGGGGCCAATGGAGACTGCGTGGTTGGGAGATGCGTGGCTGCGGGTCTAAGGTTTTCCGATATGGAGGCCATGAGGGACAGGACCCCGGAAGCAGGTTGGGGAAGCAGGCGAGTGTTCCAGACCGGACTTCGTGATGCGCCTGGCCCCGTGGTAGAGCGCACGAATGGGACCCCTGCAAGTCGAGGATCCACGGGCGTTGTCCTCGCTGCATTCCATCTTGTGGAGTGCCTCTTGGCGGCGATCGGGTGCGGGCACTCACAGTGCCCTTCAGGGCCCCGAGGTGGGGGCGGCCCAGCAGACGTGCGGCGCCCGAATGATTTCTCCGGGCTTTTTCCGGCCAATTCTCACGAGCGTTCTGCCCAAACCAGGATGGGTTTGGGCAGAACGCTCGTGAGAATTGGCCGGCGTAGGACAGCCCTTAGGACCGCCGTGCTATCCATGGCCCAGGGCCCTTTCTCGCCCAGGGCATGTTGCTGCCGCCAAGAAATGGCTCGGAGAAGACGCGGCCCACCCCGGCACGCCGACGCATTGGAGCGTTCCCGGAGCAGAGTTGAAGAACTGGTGGTGGCCTGTTGTGCGCCTCTGTATCTCGGGTGGACGGGCCGGCCATGATGGGGATGAACTCATCTTGGTCATACAGGTTTATCTCCCTCTGAGGGTTGTCCGAAGCACCAGAGGGGCCGATGGAGACTGCGTGGTTGGGAGATGCGTGGCTGCGGGTCTAAGGGTTTCCCATATGGAGGCCATGAGGGACAGGACCCCGGAAGCAGGTTGGGGAAGCAGGCGAGTGTTCCAGACCGGACTTCGTGATGGGCCTGGCCCCGTGGTAGAGCGCACGGATGGAACCCCGGCAAGTGAGGATCCACGGGCGTTGTCCTCGCTGCATTCCATCTTGTGGAGTGCCTCTTGGCGGCGATCGGGGGCGGGCAGTCACAGTGCCCTTCAGGGCCCCGAGGTGGGGGCGGCCCAGCAGACGTGCGGCGCCTGAATGAATTCGCCGGGCATTTTCCGGCCAATTCTCACGAGCGTTCTGCCCAAACCAATCCTGGATTGGGCAGAACGCTCGTGAGAATTGGCCGGCGTAGGACAGCCCTGCGGACCGCCGTGCTCTCCATGGCCCAGTGCCCTTGCTCGCCCAGGGCATGTTGCTGCCGCCAAGAAATGGCTCGGAAAAGACGCGGCCCACCCCGCACGACGGCGCATTGGAGCGTTCCCGGAGCAGAGTTGAAGAACGGGTGGTGGCCTGGTGTGCGCCTCTGTCTCTCGGGTAGATGGGCCGGCCAAGGATGGGGATGACCTCATCTTGGTCATACAGGTTTATGTCACTCTGAGGGCTGTCCGAAGCACCAGAGGGGCCGATGGAGACTGCGTGGTTGGGAGATGCGTGGCTGCGGGTCTAAGTGTTTCCGATATGGAGGCCCTGAGGGACAGGACCCCGGAAGCAGGTTGGGGAAGCAGGCGAGTGTTCCAGACCGGACTTCGTGATGGGCCTGGCCCCGTGGTAGAGCGCACGGATGGGACCCCGGCAAGTCGAGGATCCACGGGCGTTGTCCTCGCTGCATTCCATCTTGTGGAGTGCCTCTTGGCGGCGATCGGGTGCGGGCACTCACAGTGCCCTTCAGGGCCCCGAGGTGGGGGCGGCCCTGCAGACGTGCGGCGCCTGAATGACTTCGCCGGGGTTTTTCCGGCCAATTCTCACGAGCGTTCTGCCCAAACCAATCTTGGATTGGGCAGAACGCTCGTGAGAATTGGCCGGCGTAGGACAGCCCTGCGGACCGCCGTGCTCTCCATGGCCCAGGGCCCTTTCTCGCCCAGGGCATGTTGCTGCCGCCAAGAAATGGCTCAGAAAAGACGCGGCCCACCCCGGCAAGCCGGCGCATTGGAGCGTTCCCGGAGCAGAGTTGAAGAACGGGTGGTGGCCTGGTGTGCGCCTCTGTCTTTCGGGTAGATGGGCCCGCCTAGGATGGGGATGACCTCATCTTGGTCATACAGGTTTATGTCACTCTGAGGGTTGTCCGAAGCACCAGAGGGGCCGATGGAGACTGCCTGGTTGGGAGATGCGTGGCTGCAGGTCTAAGGGTTTCCCATATGGAAGCCATTTAGGACAAGATCCCGGAAGCAGGATGGAGAAGCAGGCGAGTGTTCCAGACCGGACTTCGAGATGGGCCTGGCCACGTGGTAGAGCGCAGGGTTGGGACCCCAGCAAGTCGAGGATCCACGGGCGTTGTCCTCGCTGCATTCCATCTTGTGGAGTGCCTCTTGGCGGCGATCGGGTGCGGGCACTCACCATGCCCTTCAAGGCCCCGACGTGGGGGCGGCCCAGCAGACGTGCGGCGCCCGAATGACTTCGCCGGGCTTTTTACGGCCAATTCTCACGAGCGTTCTGCCCAAACCAGGATTGGTTTGGGCAGAACGTTCGTGAGAATTGGCCGGCGTAGGACAGCCCTGCGGACCGCCGTGCTCTCCATGGCCCAGGGCCCTTTCTCGCCCAGGGCATGTTGCTGCCGCCAAGAAATGGCTCGGAAAAGACGCGGCCAACCCCGGCACGACGGCGCATTGGAGCGTTCCCGAGGCAGAGTTGAAGAACGGGTGGTGGCCTGGTGTGCGCCTCTGTCTCTCGGGTAGACGGGCCGGCCAAGGATGGGGATGACCTCATCTTGGTCATACCGGTTTATCTTACTCTGAGGGTTCTCCGAAGCACCAGAGGGGCCGATGGAGACTGCGTGGTTGGGAGATGCGTGGCTGCGGGTCTAAGGGTTTCCGATATGGAGGCCATGAGGGACAGGACGCCGGAAGCAGGTTGGGGAAGCATGCGAGTGTCCCAGACCGGACTTCGTGATGGGCCTGGCCCCATGGTAGAGCGCAGGGATGGGACCCCTGCAAGTCGAGGATCCACGGGCGTTGTCCTCGCTGCATTCCGTCTTGTGGAGTGCCCCTTGGCGGCGATCGGGTGCGGGCACTCACCATATCCTTCAAGGCCCCGAGGTGGGGGCGGCCCAGCAGACGTGCGGCGCCCGAATGACTTCGCCGGGCTTTTTCCGGCCAATTCTCACGAGCGTTCTGCCCAAATCAGGATTGTTTTGGGCAGAACGCTCGTGAGAATTGGCCGGCGTAGGACAGCCCTGCGGACCGCCGTGCTCTCCATGGCCCAGGGCCCTTTCTCGCCCAGGGCATGATGCTGCCGCCAAGAAATGGCTCGGAAAAGACGGGGCCCACCCCGGCACGACGGCGCATTGGAGCGTTCCCGGAGCAGAGTTTAAAAACAGGTGGTGGCCTGGTGTGCGCCTCTGTCTCTCGGGTAGACGGGCCGGCCAAGGATGGGGATGACCTCATCTTGGTCATACCGGTTTATCTCCCTCTGAGGGTTGTCCGAAGCACCAGAGGGGCCGATGGAGACTGCGTGGTTTGGAGATGCGTGGCTGCGGGTCTAAGGGTTTCCGATATGGAGGCCATGAGGGATAGGACACCGGAAGCAGGTTGGGGAAGCAGGCGAGTGTCCCAGACCGGACTTCGTGATGGGCCTGGCCCCATGGAAGAGCGCAGGGATGGGACCCCTGCAAGTCGAGGATCCGCGGGCGTTGTCCTCGCTGCATTCCGTCTTGTGGAGTGCCCCTTGGCGGCGATCGGGTGCGGGCAGTCACCGTGCCCTTCAAGGCCCCGAGGTGGGGGCGGCCCAGCAGACGTGCGGCGCCCGAATGACTTCGCCGGGCTTTTTCCGGCCAATTCTCACGAGCGTTCTGCCCAAACCAGGATTGGTTTGGGCAGAACGCTCGTGAGAATTGGCCGGCGTAGGACAGCGCTGCGGACCGACGTGCTCTCCATGCCCCAGGGCCCTTTCTCGCCCAGGGCAGGTTGCTGCCGCCAAGAAATGGCTCGGAAAAGACGCGGCCCACCCCGGCACGACGGCGCATTGGAGCGTTCCCGGAGAAGAGTTGAAGAACGGGTGGTGGCCTGGTGTGCGCCTCTGTCTCTCGGGGAGACGGGCCGGCCAAGGATGAGGATGACCTCATCTTGGTCATACCGGTTTATCTCACTCTGAGGGTTGTCCGAAGCACCAGAGGGGCCGATGGAGACTGCGTGGTTGGGAGATGCGTAGCTGCGGGTCTAAGGGTTTCCGATATGGAGGCCATGAGGGACAGGACCCCGGAAGCAGGTTGGGGAAGCAGGCGAGTGTCCCAGACCGGACTTCGTGATGGGCCTGGCCCCATGGTAGTGCGTAGGGATGGGACCCCTGCAAGACGAGGATCCACGGGCGTTGTCCTCGCTGCATTCCGTCTTGTGGAGTGCCCCTTGGCGGCGATCGGGTGCGGGCACTCACCATGCCCTTCAAGGCCCCGAGGTGGGGGCGGCCCAGCAGACGTGCGGCGCCCGAATTACTTCGCCGGGGTTTTTCCGGCCAATTCTCACGAGCGTTCTGCCCAAACCAGGATTGGTTTGGGCAGAACGCTCGTGAGAATTGGCCGGCGTAGGACAGCCCTGCGGACCGCCGTGCTCTCCATGGCCCAGGGCCCTTTCTCGCCCAGGGCATGTTGCTGCCGCCAAGAAATGGCTCGGAAAAGACGCGGCCAACCCCGGCACGACGGCGCATTGGAGCGTTCCCGGAGCAGAGTTGAAGAACGGGTGGTGGCCTGGTGTGCGCCTCTGTCTCTCGGGTAGACGGGCCGGCCAAAGATGGGGATGACCTCATCTTGGTCATACCGGTTTATCTCACTCTGAGGGTTGTCCGAAGCACCAGAGGGGCCGATGGAGACTGCGTGGTTGGGAGATGCGTGGCTGCGGGTCTAAGGGTTTCCGATATGGAGGCCATGAGGGACAGGACCCCGGAAGCAGGTTGGGGAAGCAGGCGAGTGTCCCAGACCGGACTTCGTGATGGGCCTGGCCCCATGGTAGAGCGCAGGGATGGGACCCCTGCAAGTCGAGGACCACGGGCGTTGTCCTCGCTGCATTCCGTCTTGTGGAGTGCCCCTTGGCGGCGATCGGGTGCCGGCACTCACCATGCCCTTCAAGGCCCCGAGGCGGGGGCGGCCCAGCAGACGTGCGGCGCCCGAATGACTTCGCCGGGCTTTTTCCGGCCAATTCTCACGAGCGTTCTGCCCAAACCAGGATTGGTTTGGGCAGAACGCTCGTGAGAATTGGCCGGCGTAGGACAGCGCTGCGGACCGCCGTGGTCTCCATGGCCCAGGGCCCTTTCTCGCCCAGGGCATGTTGCTGCCGCCAAGAAATGGCTCGGAAAAGACGCGGCCAACCCCGGCACGACGGCGCATTGGAGCGTTCCCGGAGCAGAGTTGAAGAACGGGTGGTGGCCTGGTGTGCGCCTCTGTCTCTCGGGTAGACGGGCCGGCCAAGGATGGGGATGACCTCATCTTGGTCATACCGGATTATCTCACTCTGAGGGTTGTCCGAAGCACCAGAGGGGCCAATGGAGACTGCGTGGTTGGGAGATGCGTGGCTGCGGGTCTAAGGTTTTCCGATATGGAGGCCATGAGGGACAGGACCCCGGAAGCAGGTTGGGGAAGCAGGCGAGTGTCCCAAACCGGACTTCGTGATGGCCCTGGCCCCATGGTAGAGCGCAGGGATGGGACCCCTGCAAGTCGAGGATCCACGGGCGTTGTCCTCGCTGCATTCCGTCTTGTGGAGTGCCCCTTGGCGGCGATCGGGTGCGGGAACTCACCATGCCCTTCAAGGCCCCGAGGTGGGGGCGGCCCAGCAGACGTGCGGCGCCCGAATGACTTCGCCGGGCGTTTTCCGGCCAATTCTCACGAGCGTTCTGCCCAAACCAGGATTGGTTTGGGCAGAACGCTCGTGAGAATTGGCCGGCGTAGGACAGCCCTGCGGACCGCCGTGCTCTCCATGGCCCAGGGCCCTTTCTCGCCCAGGGCATGATGCTGCCGCCTAGAAATGGCTCGGAAAAGACGCGGCCCACCCCGGCACGACGGCGCATTGGAGCGTTCCCGGAGCAGAGTTTAGAACGGGTGGTGGCCTGGTGTGCGCCTCTGTCTCTCGGGGAGACGGGCCGGCCAGGATGAGGATGACCTCATCTTGGTCATACCGGTTTATCTCACTCTGAGGGTTGTCCGAAGCACCAGAGGGGCCGATGGAGACTGCGTGGTTGGGAGATGCGTGGCTGCGGGTCTAAGGGTTTCCGATATGGAGGCCATGAGGGACAGGACCCCGGAAGCAGGTTGGGGAAGCAGGCGAGTGTCCCAGACCGGACTTCGTGATGGGCCTGGCCCCATGGTAGAGCGCAGGGATGGGACCCCTGCAAGTCGAGGACCACGGGCGTTGTCCTCGCTGCATTCCGTCTTGTGGAGTGCCCCTTGGCGGCGATCGGGTGCGGGCACTCACCATGCCCTTCAAGGCCCCGAGGTGGGGGCGGCCCAGCAGACGTGCGGCGCCCGAATGACTTCGCCGGGCTTTTTACGGCCAATTCTCACGAGCGTTCTGCCCAAACCAGGATTGGTTTGGGCAGAACGCTCGTGAGAATTGGCCGGCGTAGGACAGCCCTGCGGACCGCCGTGCTCTCCATGGCCCAGGGCCCTTTCTCGCCCAGGGCATGTTGCTGCCGCCAAGAAATGGCTCGGAAAAGACGCGGCCAACCCCGGCACGACGGCGCATTGGAGCGTTCCCGGAGCAGAGTTGAAGAACGGGTGGTGGCCTGGTGTGCGCCTCTGTCTCTCGGGTAGACGGGCCGGCCAAGGATGGGGATGACCTCATCTTGGTCATACCGGTTTATCTCACTCTGAGGGTTGTCCGAAGCACCAGAGGGGCCGATGGAGACTGCGTGGTTGGGAGATGCGTGGCTGCGGGTCTTAGGGTTTCCGATATGGAGGCCATGAGGGACAGGACCCCGGAAGCAGGTTGGGGAAGCAGGCGAGTGTCCCAGACCGGACTTCGTGATGGGCCTGGCCCAATGGAAGAGCGCAGGGATGGGACCCCTGCAAGTCGAGAATCCACGGGTGTTGTCCTCGCTGCATTCCGTCTTGTGGAGTGCCCCTTGGCGGCGATCGGGTGCGGGCACTCACCATGCCCTTCAAGGCCCCGAGGTGGGGGCGGCCCAGCAGACGTGCGGCGCCCGAATGACTTCGCCGTGCTTTTTCCGGCCAATTCTCACGAGCGTTCTGCCCAAACCAGGATTGGTTTGGGCAGAACGCTCGTGAGAATTGGCCGGCGTAGGACAGCCCTGCGGACCGCCGTGCTCTCCATGGCCCAGGGCCCTTTCTCGCCTAGGGCATGATGCTGCCGCCAAGAAATGGCTCGGAAAAGACGCGGCCCACCCCGGCACGACGGCGCATTGGAGCGTTCCCGGAGCAGAGTTGAAGAACGGGTGGTGGCCAGGTGTGCGCCTCTGTCTCTCGGGGAGACGGGCCGGCCAAGGATGGGGATGACCTCATCTTGGTCATACCGGTTTATCTCACTCTGAGGGTTGTCCGAAGCACCAGAGGGGCCGATGGAGACTGCGTGGTTGGGAGATGCGTGGCTGCGGGTCTAAGTGTTTCCGATATGGAGGCCATGAGGGACAGGACCCCAAAGCAGGTTGGGGAAGCAGGCGAGTGTCCCAGACCGGACTTCGTGATGGGCCTGGCCCCATGGTAGAGCGCAGGGATGGGACCACTGCAAGTCGAGGATCCACGGGCGTTGTCCTCGCTGCATTCCGTCTTGTGGAGTGCCCCTTGGCGGCGATCGGGTGCGGGCACTCACCATGCCCTTCAAGGCCCGAGGTGGGTGTGGCCCTGCAGACGTGCGGCGCCCGAATGACTTCGCCGGGCTTTTTCCGGCCAATTCTCACGAGCGTTCTGCCCAAACCAGGATTGGTTTGGGCAGAACGCTCGTGAGAATTGGCCGGCGTAGGACAGCCCTGAGGACCGCCGTGCTCTCCATGGCCCAGGGCCCTTTCTCGCCCAGGGCATGTTGCTGCCGCCAAGTAATGGCTCGGAAAAGACGTGGCCCACCCCGGCACGACGGCGCTATGGAGCGTTCCCGGAGCAGAGTTGAAGAACGGGTGGTGGCCTGGTGTGCGCCTCTGTCTCTCGGGTAGACGGGCCGGCCAAGGATGGGGATGACCTCATCTTGGTCATACCGGTTTATCTCACTCTGAGGGTTGTCCGAAGCACCAGAGGGGCCGATGGAGACTGCGTGGTTGGGAGATGCGTGGCTGCGGGTCTAAGGGTTTCCGATATGGAGGCCATGAGGGACAGGACCCCGGAAGCAGGTTGGGGAAGCAGGCGAGTGTCCCAGACCGGTCTTCGTGATGGGCCTGGCCCCATGGAAGAGCGCAGGGATGGGACCCCTGCAAGTCGAGGATCCACGGGCGTTGTCCTCGCTGCATTCCGTCTTGTGGAGTGCCCCTTTGCGGCGATCGGGTGCCGGCAGTCACCATGCCCTTCAAGGCCCCGAGGTGGGGGCGGCCCAGCAGACGTGCGGCGCCCGAATGTCTTCGCCGGGCTTTTTCCGGCCAATTCTCACGAGCGTTCTGCCCAAACCAGGATTGGTTTGGGCAGAACGCTCGTGAGAATTGGCCGGCGTAGGACAGCCCTGCGGACCGCCGTGGTCTCCATGGCCCAGGGCCCTTTCTCGCCCAGGGCATGTTGCTGCCGCCAAGAAATGGCTCGGAAAAGACGCGGCCAACCCCGGCACGACGGCGCATTGGAGCGTCCCGGAGCAGAGTTGAAGAACGGGTGGTGGCCTGGTGTGCGCCTCTGTCTCTCGGGTAGACGGGCCGGCCAAGGATGGGGATGACCTCATCTTGGTCATACCGGTTTATCTCACTCTGAGGGTTGTCCGAAGCACCAGAGGGGCCGATGGAGACTGCGTGGTTGGGAGATGCGTGGCTGCGGGTCTAAGGGTTTCTGATATGGAGGCCATGAGGGACAGGACGCGGGAAGCAGGTTGGGGAAGCAGGCGAGTGTCCCAGACAGGACTTCGTGATGGGCCTGGCCCCATGGTAGAGCGCAGGGATGGGACCCCTGCAAGTCGAGGATCCACGGGCGTTGTCCTAGCTGCATTCCTTCTTGTGGAGTGCCCCTTGGGGGCGATCGGGTACGGGCACTCACCATGCCCTTCAAGGCCCCGAGGTGGGGGCGGCCCAGCAGACGTGCGGCGCCCGAATGATTTCGCTGGGCTTTTTCCGGCCAATTCTCACGAGCGTTCTGCCCAAACCAGGATTGGTTTGGGCAGAACGCTCGTGAGAATTGGCCGGCGTAGGACAGCCCTGCGGACCGCCGTGCTCTCCATGGCCAAGAGCACTTTCTCGCCCAGGGCATGATGCTGCCGCCAAGAAATGGCTCGGAAAAGACGCGGCCCACCCCGGCACGACGGCGCATTGGAGCGTTCCCGGAGCAGAGTTGAGGAACGGGTGGTGGCCAGGTGAGCGCCTCTGTCTCTCGGGGAGACGGGCCGGCCAAGGATGGGGATGACCTCATCTTGGTCATACCGGTTTATCTCACTCTGAGGGTTGTCCGAAGCACCAGAGGGGCCGATGGAGGCTGCGTGGTTGGGAAATGCGTGGCTGCGGGTCTAAGTGTTTCCGATATGGAGGCCATGAGGGACAGGACCCTGGAAGCAGGTTGGGGAAGCAGGCGAGTGTCCCAGACCGGACTTCGTGATGGGCCTGGCCCCATGGTAGAGTGCAGGGATGGGACCCCTGCAAGTCGAGGATCCACGGGCGTTGTCCTCGCTGCATTCCGTCTTGTGGAGTGCCCCTTGGCGGCGATCGGGTGCGGGCACTCACCATGCCCTTCAAAGCCCCGAGGTGGGGGCGGCCCAGCAGACGTGCGGCGCCCGAATGACTTCGCCGGGCTTTTTCGGGCCAATTCTCACGAGCGTTCTGCCCAAACCAGGATTGGTTTGGGCAGAACGCTCGTGAGAATTGGCCGGCGTAGGACAGCCCTGCGGACCACCGTGCTCTCCATGGCCCAGGGCCCTTTCTCGCCCAGGGCATGATGCTGCCGCCAAGAAATGGCTCGGAAAAGACGCGGCCAACCCCGGCACGACGGCGCATTGGAGCGTTCCCGGAGCAGAGTTGAAGAACGGGTGGTGGCCTGGTGTGCGCCTCTGTCTCTCGGGGAGACGGGCCGGCCAAGGATGAGGATGACCTCATCTTGGTCATACCGGTTTATCTCACTCTGAGGGTTGTCCGAAGCACCAGAGGGGCCGATTGAGACTGCGTGGTTGGGAGATGCGTGGCTGCGGGTCTAAGGGTTTCCGATATGGAGGCCATGAGGGACAGGACCCCGGAAGCAGGTTGGGGAAGCAGGCGAGTGTCCCAGACCGGACTTCGTGATGGGCCTGGCCCCATGGTAGAGCGCAGGGATGGGACCCCTGCATGTCGAGGATCCACGGGCGTTGTCCTCGCTGCATTCCGTCTTGTGGAGTGCCCCTTGGCGGCGATCGGGTGCGGGCACTCACCATGCCCTTCAAGGCCCCGAGGTGGGGGCGGCCCAGCAGACGTGCGGCGCCCGAATGACTTCGCCGGGCTTTTTCCGGCCAATTCTCACGAGCGTTCTCCCCAAACCAGGATTGGTTTGGGCAGAACGCTCGTGAGAATTGGCCGGCGTAGGACAGCCCTGCGGACCGCCGTGCTCTCCATGGCCCAGGGCCCTTTCTCGCCCAGGGCATGATGCTGCCGCCAAGAAATGTCTCGGAAAAGACGCGGCCCACCCCGGCACGACGGCGCATTGGAGCGTTCCCGGAGCAGAGTTGAAGAACGGATGGTGGCCAGATGTGCGCCTCTGTCTCTCGGGGAGACGGGCCGGCCAAGGATGGGGATGACCTCATCTTGGTCATACCGGTTTATCTCACTCTGAGGGTTGTCCGAAGCACCAGAGGGGCCGATGGAGACTGCGTGGTTGGGAGATGCGTGGCTGCGGGTCTAAGGGTTTCCCATATGGAGGCCATGAGGGACAGGACCCCGGAAGCAGGTTGGGGAAGCAGGCGAGTGTCCCAGACCGGACTTCGTGATGGGCCTGGCCCCATGGTAGAGCGCAGGGATGGGACCCCTGCATGTCGAGGATCCACGGGCGTTGTCCTCGCTGCATTCCGTCTTGTGGAGTGCCCCTTGGCGGCGATCGGGTGCGGGCACTCACCATGCCCTTCAAGGCCCCGAGGTGGGGGCGGCCCAGCAGATGTGCGGCGCCCGAATGACTTCGCCGGGCTTTTTCCGGCCAATTCTCACGTGCGTTCTGCCCAAACCAGGATTGGTTTGGGCAGAACGCTCGTGAGAATTGGCCGGCGTAGGACAGCCCTGCGCATCGCCGTGCTCTCCATGGCCCAGGGCCCTTTCTCGCCCAAGGCATGTTGCTGCCTCCAAGAAATGGCTCGGAAAAGTTGCGGCCAACCCGGCACGACGGCGCATTGGAGCGTTCCCGGAGCAGAGTTGAAGAACGGGTGGTGGCCTGGTGTGCGCCTCTGTCTCTCTGGTAGACGGGCCGGCCAAGGATGGGGAGGACCTCAGCTTGGTCATACCGATTTATCTCACTCTGAGGATTGTCCGAAGCACCAGAGGGGCCGATGGAGACTGCGTGGTTGGGAGATGCGTGGCTGCGGGTCTAAGGGTTTCTGATATGGAGGCCATGAGGGACAGGACCCCGGAAGCAGGTTGGTGAAGCAGGCGAGTGTCCCAGACCGGACTTCGTGATGGGCCTGGCCCCATGGTAGAGCGCAGGGATGGGACCCCTGCAAGTCGAGGACCACGGGCGTTGTCCTCGCTGCATTACGTCTTGTGGAGTGCCCCTTGGCGGCGATCGGGTGCGGGAACTCACCATGCCCTTCAAGGCCCGGAGGTGGGGGCGGCCCAGCAGACGTGCGGCGCCCGAATGACTTCGCCGGGCTTTTTCCGGCCAATTCTCACGAGCGTTCTGCCCAAACCAGGATTGGTTTGGGCAGAACGCTCGTGAGAATTGGCCGGCGTAGGACAGCCCTGCGGACCGCCGTGCTCTCCATGGCCCAGGGCCCTTTCTCGCCCAGGGCATTTTGCTGCCGCCAAGAAATGGCTCGGAAGAGACGCGGCCAACCCCGGCACGACGGCGCATTGGAGCGTTCCCGGAGCAGAGTTGAAGAACGGGTGGTGGCCTGGTGTGCGCCTCTGTGTCTCGGGTAACGGGCCGGCCAAGGATGGGGATGACCTCATCTTGGTCATACCGGTTTATCTCACTCTGAGGGTTGTCCGAAGCACCAGAGGGGCCGATGGAGACTGCGTGGTTGGGAGATGCGTGGCTGCGGGTCTAAGGGTTTCCGATATGGAGGCCATGAGGGACAGGACCCTGGAAGCAGGTTGGGGAAGCAGGCGAGTGTCCCAGACCGGACTTCATGATGGGCCTGGCCCCATGGTAGAGCGCAGGGATGGGACCCCTGCAAGTCGAGGATCCACGGGCGTTGTCCTCGCTGCATTCCGTCTTGTGGAGTGCCCCTTTGCGGCGATCGGGTGCGGGCACTCACCATGCCCTTCAAGGCCCCGAGGTGGGGGCGGCCCAGCAGACGTGCGGCGCCCGAATGACTTCGCCGGGCTTTTTCCGGCCAATTCTCACGTGCGTTCTGCCCAAACCAGGATTGGTTTGGGCAGAACGCTCGTGAGAATTGGCCGGCGTAGGACAGCCCTGCGGACCGCCGTGCTCTCCATGGCCCAGGGCCCTTTCTCACCCAGGGCATGATGCTGCCGCCAAGAAATGGCTCGGAAAAGACGCGGCCAACCCCGGCACGACGGCGCATTGGATCGTTCCCGGAGCAGAGTTGAAGAACGGGTGGTGGCCTGGTGTGCGCCTCTGTCTCTCGGGGAGACTGGCCGGCCAAGGATGAGGATGACCTCATCTTGGTCATACCGGTTTATCTCACTCTGAGGGTTGTCCGAAGCACCAGAGGGGCCGATGGAGACTGCGTGGTTGGGAGATGCGTGGCTGCGGGTCTAAGGGTTTCCGATATGGAGGCCATGAGGGACAGGACCCCGGAAGCAGGTTGGGGAATCTGGCGAGTGTCCCAGACCGGACTTCGTGATGGGCCTGGCCCCATGGTAGAGCGCAGGGATGGGACCCCTGCAAGTCGAGGACCACGGGCGTTGTCCTCGCTGCATTCCGTCTTGTGGAGTGCCTCTTGGCAGCGATCGGGTGCGGGCACTCACAGTGCCCTTCAGGGCTCCGAGGTGGGGGCGGCCCTGCAGACGTGCGGCGCCTGAATGACTTCGCCGGGCTTTTTCCGGCCAATTCTCACGAGCGTTCTGCCCAAACGAATCCTGGATTGGGCAGAACGCTCGTGAGAATTGGCCGGCGTAAGACAGCCCTGCGGACCGCCGTGCTCTCCATGGCCCAGGGCCCTTTCTCACCCAGGGCATGTTGTTGCCGCCAAGAAATGTCTCGGAGAAGACGCGGCCCACCCCGGCACGCCGGCGCATTGGAGCGTTCCCGGAGCAGAGTTGAAGAACGGGTGGTGGCTTGGTGTGCGCCTCTGTCTTTCGGGTAGATGGGCCGGCCAAGGATGGGGATGACCTCATCTTGGTCATACAGGTTTATCTCCCTCTGAGGGTTGTCCGAAGCACCAGAGTGGCCGATGGAGACTGCGTGGTTGGGAGATGCGTGGCTGCGGGTCTAAGGGTTTCCCATATGGAGGCCATGAGGGACAGGATCCCGGAAGCAGGTTGGGGAAGCAGGCGAGTGTTCCAGACCGGACTTCGTGATGGGCCTGGCCCCGTGCTAGAGCGCAGGGATGGGACCCCGGCAAGTCTAGGATCCACGGGCGTTGTCCTCGCTGCATTCCATCTTGTGGAGTGCCTCTTGGCGGCGATCGGGTGCGGGCACTCTCAGTGCCCTTCAGGGCCCCGAGGTGGAGGCGGCCCAGCAGACGTGCGGCGCCCCAATGACTTCGCCGGTTTTTTTCCGGCCAATTCTCACGAGCGTTCTGCGCACCCAGGATTGGTTTGGGCAGAACGCTCGTGAGAATTCGCCGGCGTAGGACAGCCCTGCGGACCGCCGTGCTCTCCATGGCCCAGGGCCCTTTCTCGCCCAGGGCATGTTGCTGCCGCCAAGAAATGTCTCGGAAAAGACGCGGCCCACCCCGGCACGCCGGCGCATTGGAGCGTTCCCGGAGCAGAGTTGAAGAACGGGTGGTGGCCTGGTGTGCGCCTCTGTCTTTCGGGTAGATGGGCCGGCCAAGGATGGGGATGACCTCATCTTGGTCATACAGGTTTATGTCACTCTGAGGGTTGTCCGAAGCACCAGAGGGGCCGATGGAGACTGCCTGGTTGGGAGATGCGTGGCTGCGGGTCTAAGGGTTTCCCATATGGAGGCCATGAGGGACAGGACCCCGGTAGCAGGTTGGGGAAGCAGGCGTGTGTTCCAGACCGGACATCGTGATGGGCCTGGCCCCGTGGTAGAGCGCACGGATGGGACCCCGGCAAGTCGAGGATCCACGGGCGTTGTCCTCGCTGCATTCCATCTTGTGGAGTGCGTCTTGGCGGCGAACGGGTGCGGGCACTCACAGTGCTATTCAGGGCCCCGAGGTGGGGGTGGCCCATCAGACGTGCGGCGCCCGAATGACTTCGCCGGGCTTTTTCCGGCCAATTCTCACGAGCGTTCTGCCCAAACCAATCCTGGATTGGGCAGAACGCTCGTGAGAATTGGCCGGCGTAGGACAGCTTGCGGACCTCCGTGCTCTCCATGGCCCAGGGCCCTTTCTCGCCCAGGGCATGTTGCTGCCACCAAGAAATGTCTCGGAAAAGACGCGGCCCACCCCGGCACGCCGGCGCATTGGAGCGTTCCCGGAGTAGAGTTGAAGAACGAGTGGTGGCCTGGTGTGCGCCTCTGTCTTTCGGGTAGATGGGCCGGCCAAGGATGGGGATGACCTCATCTTGGTCATACAGGTTTATGTCACTCTGAGGGTTGTCCGAAGCACCAGAGGGGCCGATGGAGACTGCGTGGTTGGGAGATGCGTGGCTGCGGGTCTAAGGGTTTCCCATATGGAGGCCATGAGGGACAGGACGCCGGAAGCAGGTTGGGGAAGCAGGCGAGTGTCCCAGACAGGACTTCGTGATGGGCCTGGCCCCATGGTAGAGCGCAGGGATGGGACCCCTGCAAGTCGAGGATCCACGGGCGTTGTCCTAGCTGCATTCCTTCTTGTGGAGTGCCCCTTGGCGGCGATCGGGTATGGGCACTCACCATGCCCTTCAAGGCACCGAGGTGGGGGCGGCCCAGCAGACGTGCGGCGCCCGAATGACTTCGCTGGGCTTTTTCCGGCCAATTCTCACGAGCGTTCTGCCCAAACCAGGATTGGTTTGGGCAGAACGCTCGTGAGAATTGGCCGGCGTAGGACAGCCCTGCGTACCGCCGTGCTCTCCATGGCCCAGAGCCCTTTCTCTCCCAGGGCATGATGCTGCCGCCAAGAAATGTCTCGGAAAAGACGCGGCCCACCCCGGCACGACGGCGCATTGGAGCGTTCGCGGAGCAGAGTTGAAGAACGGGTGGTGGCCAGGTGTGCGCCTCTGTCTCTCGGGGAGACGGGCCGGCCAAGGATGGGGATGACCTCATCTTGGTCATACCGGTTTATCTCACTCTGAGGGTTGTCCGAAGCACCAGAGGGGCCGATGGAGGCTGCGTGGTTGGGAAATGCGTGTCTGCGGGTCTAAGTGTTTCCGATATGGAGGCCATGAGGGACAGGACCCTGGAATCAGGTTGGGGAAGCAGGCGAGTGTCCCAGACCGGACTTCGTGATGGGCCTGGCCCCATGGTAGAGCGCAGGGATGGGACCCCTGCAAGTCGAGGATCCACGGGCGTTGTCCTCGCTGCATTCCGTCTTGTGGAGTGCCCCTTGGCGGCGATCGGGTGCGGGCATTCACCATGCCCTTCACGGCCCCGAGGTGGGGGCGGCCCAGCAGACGTGCGGCGCCTGAATGACTTCGCCGGGCTTTTTCCGGCCAATTCTCACGAGCGTTCTGCCCAAACCAGGATTGGTTTGGGCAGAACGCTCGTGAGAATTGGCCGGCGTAGGACAGCCCTGCGGACCGCCGTGCTCTCCATGGCCCAGGGCCCTTTCTCGCCCAGGGCATGATGCTGCCGCCAAGAAATGGCTCGGAAAAGACGCGGCCAACCCCGGCACGACGGCGCATTGGAGCGTTCCCGGAGCAGAGTTGAAGAACGGGTGGTGGCCTGGTGTGCGCCTCTGTCTCTCGGGGAGACGGGCCGGCCAAGGATGAGGATGACCTCATCTTGGTCATACCGGTTTATCTCACTCTGAGGGTTGTCCGAAGCACCAGAGGGGCCGATGGAGACTGCGTGGTTGGGAGATGCGTGGCTGCGGGTCTAAGTGTTTCCGATATGGAGGCCATGAGGGACAGGACCCCGGAAGCAGGTTGGGGAAGCAGGCGAGTGTCCCAGACCGGACAACGTGATTGGCCTGGCCCCATGGTAGAGCGCAGGGATGGGACCCCTGCATGTCGAGGATCCACGGGCGTTGTCCTCGCTGCATTCCGTCTTGTGGAGTGCCCCTTGGCGGCGATCGGGTGCGGGCACTCACCATGCCCTTCAAGGCCCCGAGGTGGGGGCGGCCCAGCAGATGTGCGGCGCCCGAATGACTTCGCCGGGCTTTTTCCGGCCAATTCTCACGTGCGTTCTGCCCAAACCAGGATTGGTTTGGGCAGAACGCTCGTGAGAATTGGCCGGCGTAGGACAGCCCTGCGCATCGCCGTGCTCTCCATGGCCCAGGGCCCTTTCTCGCCCAAGGCATGTTGCTGCCTCCAAGAAATGGCTCGGAAAAGTTGCGGCCAACCCGGCACGACGGCGCATTGGAGCGTTCCCGGAGCAGAGTTGAAGAACGGGTGGTGGCCTGGTGTGCGCCTCTGTCTCTCTGGTAGACGGGCCGGCCAAGGATGGGGAGGACCTCAGCTTGGTCATACCGATTTATCTCACTCTGAGGATTGTCCGAAGCACCAGAGGGGCCGATGGAGACTGCGTGGTTGGGAGATGCGTGGCTGCGGGTCTAAGGGTTTCTGATATGGAGGCCATGAGGGACAGGACCCCGGAAGCAGGTTGGTGAAGCAGGCGAGTGTCCCAGACCGGACTTCGTGATGGGCCTGGCCCCATGGTAGAGCGCAGGGATGGGACCCCTGCAAGTCGAGGACCACGGGCGTTGTCCTCGCTGCATTACGTCTTGTGGAGTGCCCCTTGGCGGCGATCGGGTGCGGGAACTCACCATGCCCTTCAAGGCCCGGAGGTGGGGGCGGCCCAGCAGACGTGCGGCGCCCGAATGACTTCGCCGGGCTTTTTCCGGCCAATTCTCACGAGCGTTCTGCCCAAACCAGGATTGGTTTGGGCAGAACGCTCGTGAGAATTGGCCGGCGTAGGACAGCCCTGCGGACCGCCGTGCTCTCCATGGCCCAGGGCCCTTTCTCGCCCAGGGCATTTTGCTGCCGCCAAGAAATGGCTCGGAAGAGACGCGGCCAACCCCGGCACGACGGCGCATTGGAGCGTTCCCGGAGCAGAGTTGAAGAACGGGTGGTGGCCTGGTGTGCGCCTCTGTGTCTCGGGTAACGGGCCGGCCAAGGATGGGGATGACCTCATCTTGGTCATACCGGTTTATCTCACTCTGAGGGTTGTCCGAAGCACCAGAGGGGCCGATGGAGACTGCGTGGTTGGGAGATGCGTGGCTGCGGGTCTAAGGGTTTCCGATATGGAGGCCATGAGGGACAGGACCCTGGAAGCAGGTTGGGGAAGCAGGCGAGTGTCCCAGACCGGACTTCATGATGGGCCTGGCCCCATGGTAGAGCGCAGGGATGGGACCCCTGCAAGTCGAGGATCCACGGGCGTTGTCCTCGCTGCATTCCGTCTTGTGGAGTGCCCCTTTGCGGCGATCGGGTGCGGGCACTCACCATGCCCTTCAAGGCCCCGAGGTGGGGGCGGCCCAGCAGACGTGCGGCGCCCGAATGACTTCGCCGGGCTTTTTCCGGCCAATTCTCACGTGCGTTCTGCCCAAACCAGGATTGGTTTGGGCAGAACGCTCGTGAGAATTGGCCGGCGTAGGACAGCCCTGCGGACCGCCGTGCTCTCCATGGCCCAGGGCCCTTTCTCACCCAGGGCATGATGCTGCCGCCAAGAAATGGCTCGGAAAAGACGCGGCCAACCCCGGCACGACGGCGCATTGGAACGTTCCCGGAGCAGAGTTGAAGAACGGGTGGTGGCCTGGTGTGCGCCTCTGTCTCTCGGGGAGACTGGCCGGCCAAGGATGAGGATGACCTCATCTTGGTCATACCGGTTTATCTCACTCTGAGGGTTGTCCGAAGCACCAGAGGGGCCGATGGAGACTGCGTGGTTGGGAGATGCGTGGCTGCGGGTCTAAGGGTTTCCGATATGGAGGCCATGAGGGACAGGACCCCGGAAGCAGGTTGGGGAATCTGGCGAGTGTCCCAGACCGGACTTCGTGATGGGCCTGGCCCCATGGTAGAGCGCAGGGATGGGACGCCTGCAAGTCGAGGACCACGGGCGTTGTCCTCGCTGCATTCCGTCTTGTGTAGTGCCTCTTGGCAGCAATCGGGTGCGGGCACTCACAGTGCCCTTCAGGGCTCCGAGGTGGGGGCGGCCCTGCAGACGTGCGGCGCCTGAATGACTTCGCCGGGCTTTTTCCGGCCAATTCTCACGAGCGTTCTGCCCAAACGAATCCTGGATTGGGCAGAACGCTCGTGAGAATTGGCCGGCGTAAGACAGCCCTGCGGACCGCCGTGCTCTCCATGGCCCAGGGCCCTTTCTCACCCAGGGCATGATGTTGCCGCCAAGAAATGTCTCGGAGAAGACGCGGCCCACCCCGGCACGCCGGCGCATTGGAGCGTTCCCGGAGCAGAGTTGAAGAACGGGTGGTGGCTTGGTGTGCGCCTCTGTCTTTCGGGTAGATGGGCCGGCCAAGGATGGGGATGACCTCATCTTGGTCATACAGGTTTATCTCCCTCTGAGGGTTGTCCGAAGCACCAGAGTGGCCGATGGAGACTGCGTGGTTGGGAGATGCGTGGCTGCGGGTCTAAGGGTTTCCCATATGGAGGCCATGAGGGACAGGATCCCGGAAGCAGGTTGGGGAAGCAGGCGAGTGTTCCAGACCGGACTTCGTGATGGGCCTGGCCCCGTGCTAGAGCGCAGGGATGGGACCCCGGCAAGTCTAGGATCCACTGGCGTTGTCCTCGCTGCATTCCATCTTGTGGAGTGCCTCTTGGCGGCGATCGGGTGCGGGCACTCTCAGTGCCCTTCAGGGCCCCGAGGTGGAGGCGGCCCAGCAGACGTGCGGCGCCCCAATGACTTCGCCGGTTTTTTTCCGGCCAATTCTCACGAGCGTTCTGCGCACCCAGGATTGGTTTGGGCAGAACGCTCGTGAGAATTCGCCGGCGTAGGACAGCCCTGCGGACCGCCGTGCTCTCCATGGCCCAGGGCCCTTTCTCGCCCAGGGCATGTTGCTGCCGCCAAGAAATGTCTCGGAAAAGACGCGGCCCACCCCGGCACGCCGGCGCATTGGAGCGTTCCCGGAGCAGAGTTGAAGAACGGGTGGTGGCCTGGTGTGCGCCTCTGTCTTTCGGGTAGATGGGCCGGCCAAGGATGGGGATGACCTCATCTTGGTCATACAGGTTTATGTCACTCTGAGGGTTGTCCGAAGCACCAGAGGGGCCGATGGAGACTGCCTGGTTGGGAGATGCGTGGCTGCGGGTCTAAGGGTTTCCCATATGGAGGCCATGAGGGACAGGACCCCGGTAGCAGGTTGGGGAAACAGGCGTGTGTTCCAGACCGGACATCGTGATGGGCCTGGCCCCGTGGTAGAGCGCACGGATGGGACCCCGGCAAGTCGAGGATCCACGGGCGTTGTCCTCGCTGCAAACCATCTTGTGGAGTGCGTCTTGGCGGCGAACGGGTGCGGGCACTCACAGTGCTCTTCAGGGCCCCGAGGTGGGGGTGGCCCATCAGACGTGCGGCGCCCGAATGACTTCGCCGGGCTTTTTCCGGCCAATTCTCACGAGCGTTCTGCCCAAACCAATCCTGGATTGGGCAGAACGCTCGTGAGAATTGGCAGGCGTAGGACAGCTTGCGGACCTCCGTGCTCTCCATGGCCCAGGGCCCTTTCTCGCCCAGGGCATGTTGCTGCCACCAAGAAATGTCTCGGAAAAGATGCGGCCCACCCCGGCACGCCGGCGCATTGGAGCGTTCCCGGAGTAGAGTTGAAGAACGAGTGGTGGCCTGGTGTGCGCCTCTGTCTTTCGGGTAGATGGGCCGGCCAAGGATGGGGATGACCTCATCTTGGTCATACAGGTTTATGTCACTCTGAGGGTTGTCCGAAGCACCAGAGGGGCCGATGGAGACTGCGTGGTTGGGAGATGCGTGGCTGCGGGTCTAAGGGTTTCCCATATGGAGGCCATGAGGGACAGGACGCCGGAAGCAGGTTGGGGAAGCAGGCGAGTGTCCCAGACAGGACTTCGTGATGGGCCTGTCCCCATGGTAGAGCGCAGGGATGGGACCCCTGCAAGTAGAGGACCACGGGCGTTGTCCTCGCTGCATTCCGTCTTGTGGAGTGCCCCTTGGCGGCGATCGGGTGCGGGCACTCACCATGCCCTTCAAGGCCCCGAGGTGGGGGCGGCCCAGCAGACGTGCGGCGCCCGAATGACTTCGCCGGGCTTTTTCTGGCCAATTCTCACGAGAGTTCTGCCCAAACCAGGATTGGTTTGGGCAGAACGCTCGTGAGAATTGGCCGGCGTAGGACAGCCCTGCGTACCGCCGTGCTCTCCATGGCCCAGAGCCCTTTCTCTCCCAGGGCATGATGCTGCCGCCAAGAAATGTCTCGGAAAAGACGCGGCCCACCCCGGCACGACGGCGCATTGGAGCGTTCGCGGAGCAGAGTTGAAGAACGGGTGGTGGCCAGGTGTGCGCCTCTGTCTCTCGGGGAGACGGGCCGGCCAAGGATGGGGATGACCTCATCTTGGTCATACCGGTTTATCTCACTCTGAGGGTTGTCCGAAGCACCAGAGGGGCCGATGGAGGCTGCGTGGTTGGGAAATGCGTGTCTGCGGGTCTAAGTGTTTCCGATATGGAGGCCATGAGGGACAGGACCCTGGAATCAGGTTGGGGAAGCAGGCGAGTGTCCCAGACCGGACTTCGTGATGGGCCTGGCCCCATGGTAGAGCGCAGGGATGGGACCCCTGCAAGTCGAGGATCCACGGGCGTTGTCCTCGCTGCATTCCGTCTTGTGGAGTGCCCCTTGGCGGCGATCGGGTGCGGGCACTCACCATATCCTTCAAGGCCCCGAGGTGGGGGCGGCCCAGCAGACGTGCGGCGCCCGAATGACTTCGCCGGGCTTTTTCCGGCCAATTCTCACGAGCGTTCTGCCCAAATCAGGATTGTTTTGGGCAGAACGCTCGTGAGAATTGGCCGGCGTAGGACAGCCCTGCGGACCGCCGTGCTCTCCATGGCCCAGGGCCCTTTCTCGCCCAGGGCATGATGCTGCCGCCAAGAAATGGCTCGGAAAAGACGGGGCCCACCCCGGCACGACGGCGCATTGGAGCGTTCCCGGAGCAGAGTTTAAAAACGGGTGGTGGCCTGGTGTGCGCCTCTGTCTCTCGGGTAGACGGGCCGGCCAAGGATGGGGATGACCTCATCTTGGTCATACCGGTTTATCTCCCTCTGAGGGTTGTCCGAAGCACCAGAGGGGCCGATGGAGACTGCGTGGTTTGGAGATGCGTGGCTGCGGGTCTAAGGGTTTCCGATATGGAGGCCATGAGGGATAGGACACCGGAAGCAGGTTGGGGAAGCAGGCGAGTGTCCCAGACCGGACTTCGTGATGGGCCTGGCCCCATGGAAGAGCGCAGGGATGGGACCCCTGCAAGTGGAGGATCCGCGGGCGTTGTCCTCGCTGCATTCCGTCTTGTGGAGTGCCCCTTGGCGGCGATCGGGTGCGGGCAGTCACCGTGCCCTTCAAGGCCCCGAGGTGGGGGCGGCCCAGCAGACGTGCGGCGCCCGAATGACTTCGCCGGGCTTTTTCCGGCCAATTCTCACGAGCGTTCTGCCCAAACCAGGATTGATTTGGGCAGAACGCTCGTGAGAATTGGCCGGCGTAGGACAGCGCTGCGGACCGACGTGCTCTCCATGCCCCAGGGCCCTTTCTCGCCCAGGGCATGTTGCTGCCGCCAAGAAATGGCTCGGAAAAGACGCGGCCCACCCCGGCACGACGGCGCATAGGAGCGTTCCCGGAGAAGAGTTGAAGAACGGGTGGTGGCCTGGTGTGCGCCTCTGTCTCTCGGGGAGACGGGCCGGCCAAGGATGAGGATGACCTCATCTTGGTCATACCGGTTTATCTCACTCTGAGGGTTGTCCGAAGCACCAGAGGGGCCGATGGAGACTGCGTGGTTGGGAGATGCGTAGCTGCGGGTCTAAGGGTTTCCGATATGGAGGCCATGAGGGACAGGACCCCGGAAGCAGGTTGGGGAAGCAGGCGAGTGTCCCAGACCGGACTTCGTGATGGGCCTGGCCCCATGGTAGAGCGTAGGGATGGGACCCCTGCAAGACGAGGATCCACGGGCGTTGTCCTCGCTGCATTCCGTCTTGTGGAGTGCCCCTTGGCGGCGATCGGGTGCGGGCACTCACCATGCCCTTCAAGGCCCCGAGGTGGGGGCGGCCCAGCAGACGTGCGGCGCCCGAATGACTTCGCCGGGGTTTTTCCGGCCAATTCTCACGAGCGTTCTGCCCAAACCAGGATTGGTTTGGGCAGAACGCTCGTGAGAATTGGCCGGCGTAGGACAGCCCTGCGGACCGCCGTGCTCTCCATGGCCCAGGGCCCTTTCTCGCCCAGGGCATGTTGCTGCCGCCAAGAAATGGCTCGGAAAAGACGCGGCCAACCCCGGCACGACGGCGCATTGGAGCGTTCCCGGAGCAGAGTTGAAGAACGGGTGGTGGCCTGGTGTGCGCCTCTGTCTCTCGGGTAGACGGGCCGGCCAAAGATGGGGATGACCTCATCTTGGTCATACCGGTTTATCTCACTCTGAGGGTTGTCCGAAGCACCAGAGGGGCCGATGGAGACTGCGTGGTTGGGAGATGCGTGGCTGCGGGTCTAAGGGTTTCCGATATGGAGGCCATGAGGGACAGGACCCCGGAAGCAGGTTGGGGAAGCAGGCAAGTGTCCCAGACCGGACTTCGTGATGGGCCTGGCCCCATGGTAGAGCGCAGGGATGGGACCCCTGCAAGTCGAGGACCACGGGCGTTGTCCTCGCTGCATTCCGTCTTGTGGAGTGCCCCTTGGCGGCGATCGGGTGCCGGCACTCACGATGCCCTTCAAGGCCCCGAGGCGGGGGCGGCCCAGCAGACGTGCGGCGCCCGAATGACTTCGCCGGGCTTTTTCCGGCCAATTCTCACGAGCGTTCTGCCCAAACCAGGATTGGTTTGGGCAGAACGCTCGTGAGAATTGGCCGGCGTAGGACAGCGCTGCGGACCGCCGTGGTCTCCATGGCCCAGGGCCCTTTCTCGCCCAGGGCATGTTGCTGCCGCCAAGAAATGGCTCGGAAAAGACGCGGCCAACCCCGGCACGACGGCGCATTGGAGCGTTCCCGGAGCAGAGTTGAAGAACGGGTGGTGGCCTGGTGTGCGCCTCTGTCTCTCGGGTAGACGGGCCGGCCAAGGATGGGGATGACCTCATCTTGGTCATACCGGATTATCTCACTCTGAGGGTTGTCCGAAGCACCAGAGGGGCCAATGGAGACTGCGTGGTTGGGAGATGCGTGGCTGCGGGTCTAAGGTTTTCCGATATGGAGGCCATGAGGGACAGGACCCCGGAAGCAGGTTGAGGAAGCAGGCGAGTGTCCCAGACCGGACTTCGTGATGGGCCTGGTCCCATGGTAGAGCGCAGGGATGGGACCCCTGCAAGTAGAGGACCACGGGCGTTGTCCTCGCTGCATTCCGTCTTGTGGAGTGCCCCTTGGCGGTGATCGGGTGCGGGCACTCACCATGCCCTTCAAGGCCCCGAGGTGGGGGCGGCCCAGCAGACGTGCGGCGCCCGAATGACTTCGCCGGGCTTTTTCTGGCCAATTCTCACGAGAGTTCTGCCCAAACCAGGATTGGTTTGGGCAGAACGCTCGTGAGAATTGGCCGGCGTAGGACAGCCCTGCGGACCGCCGTGCTCTCCATGGCCCAGGGCCCTTTCTCGCCCAGGGCATGATGCTGCCGCCAAGAAATGTCTCCGAAAAGACGCGGCCCACCCCGGCACGACGGCGCATTGGAGCGTTCCCGGAGCAGAGTTGAAGAACGGGTGGTGGCCAGGTGTGCGCCTCTGTCTCTCGGGGAAACGGGCCGGCCAAGGATGGGGATGACCTCATCCTGGTCATACCGGTTTATCTCACTCTGAGGGTTGTCCGAAGCACCAGAGGGGCTGATGGAGAATGCGTGGTTGGGAGATGCGTGGCTGCGGGTCTAAGTGTTTCCGATATGGAGGCCATGAGGGACAGGACCCCGGAAGCAGGTTGGGGAAGCAGGCGAGTGTCCCAGACCGGACTTCGTGATGGGCCTGGCCCCATGGTAGAGCGCAGGGATGGGACCCCTGCAAGTCGAGGATCCACGGGCGTTGTCCTCGCTGCATTCCGTCTTGTGGAGTGCCCCTTGGCGGCGATCGGGTGCGGGCACTCACCATGCCCTTCAAGGCCCCGAGGTGGGGGCGGCCCAGCAGACGTGCGGCGCCCGAATGACTTCGCCGGGCTTTTTCCGGCCAATTCTCACGAGCGTTCTGCCCAAACCAGGATTGGTTTGGGCAGAACGCTCGTGAGAATTGGGCGGCGTAGGACAGCGCTGCGGACCGCCATGCTCTCCATGGCCCAGGGCCCTTTCTCGCCCAGGGCATGTTGCTGCCGCCAAGGAAAGGCTCGGAAAAGACGCGGCCAACCCCGGCACGACGGCGCATTGGAGCTTTCCCGGAGCAGAGTTGAAGAACGGGTGGTGGCCTGGTGTGCGCCTCTGTCTCTCGGGTAACGGGCCGGCCAAGGATGGGGATGACCTCATCTTGGTCATACCGGTTTATCTCACTCTGAGGGTTGTCCGAAGCACCAGAGGGGCCGATGGAGACTGCGTGGTTGGGAGATCGTGGCTGCGGGTCTAAGGGTTTCTGATATGGAGGCCATGAGGGACAGGACGCCGGAAGCAGGTTGGGGAAGCAGGCGAGTGTCCCAGACAGGACTTCGTGATGGGCCTGGCCCCATGGTAGAGCGCAGGGATGGGACCCCTGCAAGTCGAGGATCCACGGGAGTTGTCCTAGCTGCATTCCTTCTTGTGGAGTGCCCCTTGGCGGCGATCTGGTATGGGCACTCACCATGCCCTTCAAGGCCCCGAGGTGGGGGCGGCCCAGCAGACGTGCGGCGCCCGAATGACTTCGCTGAGCTTTTTCCAGCCAATTCTCACGAGCGTTCTGCCCAAACCAGGATTGGTTTGGGCAGATGCTCGTGAGAATTGGCCGGCGTAGGACAGCCCTGCGGACCGCCGTGCTCTCCATGGCCCAGAGCCCTTTCTCGCCCAGGGCATGATGCTGCCGCCAAGAAATGGCTCGGAAAAGACGCGGCCCACCCCGGCACGACGGCGCATTGGAGCGTTCCCGGAGCAGAGTTGAAGAACGGGTGGTGGCCAGGTGTGCGCCTCTGTCTCTCGGGGAGACGGGCCGGCCAAGGATGGGGATGACCTCATCTTGGTCATACCGGTTTATCTCACTCTGAGGGTTGTCCGAAGCACCAGAGGGGCCGATGGAGACTGCGTGGTTGGGAGATGCGTGGTTGCGGGTCTAAGGGTTTCCGATATGGAGGCCATGAGGGACAGGACCCCGGAAGCAGGTTGGGGAAGCAGGCGAGTGTCCCAGACCGGACTTCGTGATGGGCCTGGCCCCATGGTAGAGCGCAGGGATGGGACCCCTGCATGTCGAGGATCCACGGGCGTTGTCCTCGCTGCATTCCGTCTTGTGGAGTGCCCCTTGGCGGCGATCGGGTGCGGGCACTCACCATGCCCTTCAAGGCCCCGAGGTGGGGGCGGCCCAGCAGACGTGCGGCGCCCGAATGACTTCGCCGTGCTTTTTCCGGCCAATTCTCACGAGCGTTCTCCCCAAACCAGGATTGGTTTGGGCAGAACGCTCGTGAGAATTGGCCGGCGTAGGACAGCCCTGCGGACCGCCGTGCTCTCCATGGCCCACGGCCCTTTCTCGCCCAGGGCATGATGCTGCCACCAAGAAATGGCTCGGAAAAGACGCGGCCCACCCCGGCACGACGCCGCATTGGAGCGTTCCCGGAGCAGAGTTGAAGAACGGGTGGTGGCCTGGTGTGCGCCTCTGTCTCTCGGGGAGACGGGCCGGCCAAGGATGGGGATGACCTCATCTTGGTCATACCGGTTTATCTCACTCTGAGGGTTGTCCGAAGCACCAGAGGGGCCGATGGTGACTGCGTGGTTGGGAGATGCGTGGCTGCGGGTCTAAGGGTTTCCGATATGGAGGCCATGAGGGACAGGACCCCGGAAGCAGGTTGGGGAAGCAGGCGAGTGTCCCAGACCGGACTTCGTGATGGGCCTGGCCCCATGGTAGAGCGCAGGGATGGGACCCCTGCAAATCGAGGATCCACGGGCGTTGTCCTCGCTGCAATCCGTCTTGTGGAGTGCCCCTTGGCGGCGATCGGGTGCGGGCACTCACCATGCCCTTCAAGGCCCCGAGGTGGGGGCGGCCCAGCAGACGTGCGGCGCCCGAATGACTTCGCCGGGCTTTTTCCGGCCAATTCTCACGAGCGTTCTGCCCAAACCAGGATTGGTTTGGGCAGAACGCTCGTGAGAATTGGCCGGCGTAGGACAGCGCTGCGGACCGCCGTGGTCTCCATGGCCCAGGGCCCTTTCTCGCCCAGGGCATGTTGCTGCCGCCAAGAAATGGCTCGGAAAAGACGCGGCCAACCCCGGCACGACGGCGCATTGGAGCTTTCCCGGAGCAGAGTTGAAGAACGGGTGGTGGCCTGGTGTGCGCCTCTGTCTCTTGGGGAGACGGGCCGGCCAAGGATGGGGATGACCTCATCTTGGTCATACCGGTTTATCTCACTCTGAGGGTTGTCCGAAGCACCAGAGGGGCCGATGGAGACTGCGTGGTTGGGAGATGCGTGGCTGCGGGTCTAAGGGTTTCCGATATGGAGGCCATGAGGGACAGGACCCCGGAAGCAGGTTGGGGAAGCAGGCGAGTGTCCCAGACCGGACTTCGTGATGGGCCTGGCCCCATGGTAGAGCGCAGGGATGGGACCCCTGCAAGTCGAGGACCACGGGCGTTGTCCTCGCTGCATTCCGTCTTGTGGAGTGCCCCTTGGCGGCGATCGGGTGCGGGCACTCACCATGCCCTTCAAGGCCCCGAGGTGGGGGCGGCCCAGCAGACGTGCGGCGCCCGAATGACTTCGCCGGGCTTTTTCCGGCCAATTCTCACGAGCGTTCTGCCCAAACCAGGATTGGTTTGGGCAGAACGCTCGTGAGAATTGGCCGGCGTAGGACAGCCCTGCGGACCGCCGTGCTCTCCATGGCCCACGGCCCTTTCTCGCCCAGGGCATGTTGCTGCCGCCAAGAAATGGCTCGGAAAAGACGCGGCCAACCCCGGCACGAAGGCGCATTGGAGCGTTCCAGGAGCAGAGTTGAAGACCGGGTGGTGGCCTGGTGTGCGCCTCTGTCTCTCGGGTAGACGGGCCGGCCAATGATGGGGATGACCTCATCTTGGTCATACAGGTTTATCTCACTCTGAGGGTTGTCCGAAGCACCAGAGGGGCCGATGGAGACTGCGTGGTTGGGAGATGCGTGGCTGCGGGTCTAAGGGTTTCCGATATGGAGGCCATGAGGGACAGGACCCCGGAAGCAGGTTGGGGAAGCAGGCGAGTGTCCCAACCGGACTTCGTGATGGGCCTGGCCCCATGGAAGAGCGCAGGGATGGGACCCCTGCAAGTCGAGGATCCACGGGTGTTGTCCTCGCTGCATTCCGTCTTGTGGAGTGCCCCTTGGAGGCGATCGGGTGCGGGCACTCACCATGCCCTTCAGGGCCCCGAGGTGGGGGCGGCCCAGCAGACGTGCGGCGCCCGAATGACTTCGCCGGGGTTTTTCCGGCCAATTCTCACGAGCGTTCTGCCCAAACCAGGATTGGTTTGGGCAGAACGCTCATGAGAATTGGCCGGCGTAGGACAGCCCTGCGGACCGCCGTGCTCTCCATGGCCCAGGGCCCTTTCTCGCCAAGGGCATGTTGCTGCCGCCAAGAAATGGCTCGGAAAAGACGCGGCCAACCCCGGCACGACGGCGCATTGGAGCGTTCCCGGAGCAGAGTTGAAGAACGGGTGGTGGCCTGGTGTGCGCCTCTGTCTCTCGGAGAGACGGGCCGGCCAAGGATGGGGATGACCTCATCTTGGTCATACCGGTTTATCTCACTCTGAGGGTTGCCCGAAGCACCAGAGGGGCCGATGGAGACTGCGTGGTTGGGAGATGCGTGGCTGCGGGTCTATGGGTTTCCGATATGGAGGCCATGAGGGACAGGACCCCGGAAGCAGGTTGGGGAAGCAGGCGAGTGTCCCAGACCGGACTTCTTGATGGGCCTGGCCCCATGGTAGAGCGCAGGGATGGGACCCCTGCATGTCGAGGATCCACGGGCGTTGTCCTCGCTGCATTCCGTCTTGTGGAGTGCCCCTTGGCGGCGATCGGGTGCGGGCACTCACCATGCCCTTCAAGGCCCAGAGGTGGGGGCGGCCCAGCAGACGTGCGGCGCCCGAATGACTTCGCCGGGCTTTTTCCGGCCAATTCTCACGTGCGTTCGGCCCAAACCAGGATTGGTTTGGGCAGAACGCTCGTGAGAATTGGCCGGCGTAGGACAGCCCTGCGCACCCACGTGCTCTCCATGGCCCAGGGCCCTTTCTCGCCCAAGGCATGTTGCTGCCTCCAAGAAATGGCTCGGAAAAGATGCGGCCAACCCGGCACGACGGCGCATTGGAGCGTTCCCAGAGCAGAGTTGAAGAACTGGTGGTGGCCAGGTGTGCGCCTCTGTCTCTCGGGGAGACGGGCCGGCCAAGGATGGGGATGACCTCATCTTGGTCATACCGGTTTATCTCACTCTGAGGGTTGTCCGAAGCACCAGAGGGGCCGATGGAGACTGCGTGGTTGGGAGATGCGTGGCTGCGGGTCTAAGGGTTTCCGATATGGAGGCCATGAGGGACAGGACCCCGGAAGCAGGTTGGGGAAGCAGGCGAGTGTCCCAGACCGGACTTCGTGATGGGCCTGGCCCCATGGTAGAGCGCAGGGATGGGACCCCTGCAAGTCGAGGATCCACGGGCGTTGTCCTCGCTGCATTCCGTCTTGTGGAGTGCCCCTTGGCGGCGATCGGGTGCGGGCACTCATCATGCCCTTCAAGGCCCCGAGGTGGGGGCGGCCCAGCAGACGTGCGGCGCCCGAATGACTTCGCCGGGCTTTTTCCGGCCAATTCTCACGTGCGTTCTGCCCAAACCAGGATTGGTTTGGGCAGAACGCTCGTGAGAATTGGCCGGCGTAGGACAGCCCTGCGCACCGCCGTGCTCTCCATGGCCCAGGGCCCTTTCTCGCCCAAGGCATGTTGCTGCCTCCAAGAAATGGCTCGGAAAAGTTGCGGCCAACCCGGCACTACGGCGCATTGGAACGTTCCCGGAGCAGAGTTGAAGAACGGGTGGTGGCCTGGTGTGCGCCTCTGTCTCTCGGGTAGACGGGCCGGCCAAGGATCGGATGACCTCATCTTGGTCATACCGGTTTATCTCACTCTGAGGGTTGTCCGAAGCACCAGAGGGGCCGATGGAGACTGCGTGGTTGGGAGATGCGTGGCTGCGGGTCTAAGGGTTTCCGATATGGAGGCCATGAGGGACAGGACCCCGGAAGCAGGTTGGGGAAGCAGGCGAGTGTCCCAGACCGGACTTCGTGATGGGCCTGGCCCCATGGTAGAGCGCAGGGATGGGACCCCTGCAAGTCGAGGACCACGGGCGTTGTCCTCGCTGCATTCCGTCTTGTGGAGTGCCCCTTGGCGGCGATCGGGTGCGGGCACTCAACATGCCCTTCAAGGCCCCGATGTGGGGGCGGCCCAGCAGACGTGCGGCGCCCGAATGACTTCGCCGGGGTTTTTACGGCCAATTCTCACGAGCGTTCTGCCCAAACCAGGATTGGTTTGGGCAGAACGCTCGTGAGAATTGGCCGGCGTAGGACAGCGCTGCGGACCGCCGTGGTCTCCATGGCCCAGGGCCCTTTCTCGCCCAGGGCATGTTGCTGCCGCCAAGAAATGGCTCGGAAAAGACGCGGCCAACCCCGGCACGACGGCGCATTGGAGCATTCCCGGAGCAGAGTTGAAGAACGGGTGGTCGCCTGGTGTGCGCCTCTGTCTCTTGGGGAGACGGGCCGGCCAAGGATGGGGATGACCTCATCTTGGTCATACCGGTTTATCTCACTCTGAGGGTTGTCCGAAGCACCAGAGGGGCCGATGGAGACTGCGTGGTTGGGAGATGCGTGGCTGCGGGTCTAAGGGTTTCCGATATGGAGGCCATGAGGGACAGGACCCCGGAAGCAGGTTGGGGAAGCAGGCGAGTGTCACAGACCGGACTTCGTGATGGGCCTGGCCCCATGGTAGAGCGCAGGGATGGGACCCCTGCAATTAGAAGACCACGGGCGTTGTCCTCGCTGCATTCCTTCTTGTGGAGTGCCCCTTGGCGGCGATCGGGTGCGGGCACTCACCATGCCCTTCAAGGCCCCGAGGTGGGGGCGGCCCAGCAGACGTGCGGCGCCCGAATGAATTAGCCGGGCTTTTTCTGGCCAATTCTCACGAGAGTTCTGCCCAAACCAGGATTGGTTTGGGCAGAACGCTCGTGAGAATTGGCCGGCGTAGGACAGCCCTGCGGACCGCCGTGCTCTCCATGGCCCAGGGCCCTTTCTCGCCCAGGGCATGTTGCTGCTGCCAAGAAATATCTCGGAGAAGACGCGGCCAACCCCGGCACGCCGGCGCATTGGAACGTTCCAGGAGCAGAGTTGAAGAACGGGTGGTGGCCTGGTGTGCGCCTCAGTCTTTCGGGTAGATGGGCCGGCCAAGGATGGGGATGACCTCATCTTGGTCATACAGGTTTATCTCCTTCTGAGGGTTGTCCGAAGCACCAGAGTGGCCGATGGAGACTGCGTGGTTGGGAGATGCGTGGCTGCGGGTCTAAAGGTTTACCATATGGAGGCCATGAGGGACAGGACCCCGGAAGCAGGTTGGGGAAGCAGGCGAGTGTTCCAGACCGGACTTCGTGATGCGCCTGGCCCCGTGGTAGAGCGCACGAATGGGACCCCTGCAAGTCGAGGATCCACGGGCGTTGTCCTCGCTGCATTCCATCTTGTGGAGTGCCTCTTGGCGGCGATCGGGTGCGGGCACTCACAGTGCCCTTCAGGGCCCCGAGGTGGGGGCGGCCCAGCAGACGTGCGGCGCCCGAATGATTTCGCCGGGCTTTTTCCGGCCAATTCTCACGAGCGTTCTGCCCAAACCAGGATGGGTTTGGGCAGAACGCTCGTGAGAATTGGCCGGCGTAGGACAGCCCTTAGGACCGCCGTGCTATCCATGGCCCAGGGCCCTTTCTCGCCCAGGGCATGTTGCTGCCGCCAAGAAATGGCTCGGAGAAGACGCGGCCCACCCCGGCACGCCGACGCATTGGAGCGTTCCCGGAGCAGAGTTGAAGAACTGGTGGTGGCCTGTTGTGCGCCTCTGTATCTCGGGTGGACGGGCCGGCCATGATGGGGATGAACTCATCTTGGTCATACAGGTTTATCTCCCTCTGAGGGTTGTCCGAAGCACCAGAGGGGCCGATGGAGACTGCGTGGTTGGGAGATGCGTGGCTGCGGGTCTAAGGGTTTCCCATATGGAGGCCATGAGGGACAGGACCCCGGAAGCAGGTTGGGGAAGCAGGCGAGTGTTCCAGACCGGACTTCGTGATGGGCCTGGCCCCGTGGTAGAGCGCACGGATGGAACCCCGGCAAGTGAGGATCCACGGGCGTTGTCCTCGCTGCATTCCATCTTGTGGAGTGCCTCTTGGCGGCGATCGGGGGCGGGCAGTCACAGTGCCCTTCAGGGCCCCGAGGTGGGGGCGGCCCAGCAGACGTGCGGCGCCTGAATGAATTCGCCGGGCATTTTCCGGCCAATTCTCACGAGCGTTCTGCCCAAACCAATCCTGGATTGGGCAGAACGCTCGTGAGAATTGGCCGGCGTAGGACAGCCCTGCGGACCGCCGTGCTCTCCATGGCCCAGTGCCCTTGCTCGCCCAGGGCATGTTGCTGCCGCCAAGAAATGGCTCGGAAAAGACGCGGCCCACCCCGCACGACGGCGCATTGGAGCGTTCCCGGAGCAGAGTTGAAGAACGGGTGGTGGCCTGGTGTGCGCCTCTGTCTCTCGGGTAGATGGGCCGGCCAAGGATGGGGATGACCTCATCTTGGTCATACAGGTTTATGTCACTCTGAGGGCTGTCCGAAGCACCAGAGGGGCCGATGGAGACTGCGTGGTTGGGAGATGCGTGGCTGCGGGTCTAAGTGTTTCCGATATGGAGGCCCTGAGGGACAGGACCCCGGAAGCAGGTTGGGGAAGCAGGCGAGTGTTCCAGACCGGACTTCGTGATGGGCCTGGCCCCGTGGTAGAGCGCACGGATGGGACCCCGGCAAGTCGAGGATCCACGGGCGTTGTCCTCGCTGCATTCCATCTTGTGGAGTGCCTCTTGGCGGCGATCGGGTGCGGGCACTCACAGTGCCCTTCAGGGCCCCGAGGTGGGGGCGGCCCTGCAGACGTGCGGCGCCTGAATGACTTCGCCGGGGTTTTTCCGGCCAATTCTCACGAGCGTTCTGCCCAAACCAATCTTGGATTGGGCAGAACGCTCGTGAGAATTGGCCAGCGTAGGACAGCCCTGCGGACCGCCGTGCTCTCCATGGCCCAGGGCCCTTTCTCGCCCAGGGCATGTTGCTGCCGCCAAGAAATGGCTCAGAAAAGACGCGGCCCACCCCGGCAAGCCGGCGCATTGGAGCGTTCCCGGAGCAGAGTTGAAGAACGGGTGGTGGCCTGGTGTGCGCCTCTGTCTTTCGGGTAGATGGGCCCGCCTAGGATGGGGATGACCTCATCTTGGTCATACAGGTTTATGTCACTCTGAGGGTTGTCCGAAGCACCAGAGGGGCCGATGGAGACTGCCTGGTTGGGAGATGCGTGGCTGCAGGTCTAAGGGTTTCCCATATGGAAGCCATTTAGGACAAGATCCCGGAAGCAGGATGGAGAAGCAGGCGAGTGTTCCAGACCGGACTTCGAGATGGGCCTGGCCACGTGGTAGAGCGCAGGGATGGGACCCCAGCAAGTCGAGGATCCACGGGCGTTGTCCTCGCTGCATTCCATCTTGTGGAGTGCCTCTTGGCGGCGATCGGGTGCGGGCACTCACCATGCCCTTCAAGGCCCCGACGTGGGGGCGGCCCAGCAGACGTGCGGCGCCCGAATGACTTCGCCGGGCTTTTTACGGCCAATTCTCACGAGCGTTCTGCCCAAACCAGGATTGGTTTGGGCAGAACGTTCGTGAGAATTGGCCGGCGTAGGACAGCCCTGCGGACCGCCGTGCTCTCCATGGCCCAGGGCCCTTTCTCGCCCAGGGCATGTTGCTGCCGCCAAGAAATGGCTCGGAAAAGACGCGGCCAACCCCGGCACGACGGCGCATTGGAGCGTTCCCGAGGCAGAGTTGAAGAACGGGTGGTGGCCTGGTGTGCGCCTCTGTCTCTCGGGTAGACGGGCCGGCCAAGGATGGGGATGACCTCATCTTGGTCATACCGGTTTATCTTACTCTGAGGGTTCTCCGAAGCACCAGAGGGGCCGATGGAGACTGCGTGGTTGGGAGATGCGTGGCTGCGGGTCTAAGGGTTTCCGATATGGAGGCCATGAGGGACAGGACGCCGGAAGCAGGTTGGGGAAGCATGCGAGTGTCCCAGACCGGACTTCGTGATGGGCCTGGCCCCATGGTAGAGCGCAGGGATGGGACCCCTGCAAGTCGAGGATCCACGGGCGTTGTCCTCGCTGCATTCCGTCTTGTGGAGTGCCCCTTGGCGGCGATCGGGTGCGGGCACTCACCATATCCTTCAAGGCCCCGAGGTGGGGGCGGCCCAGCAGACGTGCGGCGCCCGAATGACTTCGCCGGGCTTTTTCCGGCCAATTCTCACGAGCGTTCTGCCCAAATCAGGATTGTTTTGGGCAGAACGCTCGTGAGAATTGGCCGGCGTAGGACAGCCCTGCGGACCGCCGTGCTCTCCATGGCCCAGGGCCCTTTCTCGCCCAGGGCATGATGCTGCCGCCAAGAAATGGCTCGGAAAAGACGGGGCCCACCCCGGCACGACGGCGCATTGGAGCGTTCCCGGAGCAGAGTTTAAAAACGGGTGGTGGCCTGGTGTGCGCCTCTGTCTCTCGGGTAGACGGGCCGGCCAAGGATGGGGATGACCTCATCTTGGTCATACCGGTTTATCTCCCTCTGAGGGTTGTCCGAAGCACCAGAGGGGCCGATGGAGACCTCGTGGTTTGGAGATGCGTGGCTGCGGGTCTAAGGGTTTCCGATATGGAGGCCATGAGGGATAGGACACCGGAAGCAGGTTGGGGAAGCAGGCGAGTGTCCCAGACCGGACTTCGTGATGGGCCTGGCCCCATGGAAGAGCGCAGGGATGGGACCCCTGCAAGTGGAGGATCCGCGGGCGTTGTCCTCGCTGCATTCCGTCTTGTGGAGTGCCCCTTGGCGGCGATCGGGTGCGGGCAGTCACCGTGCCCTTCAAGGCCCCGAGGTGGGGGCGGCCCAGCAGACGTGCGGCGCCCGAATGACTTCGCCGGGCTTTTTCCGGCCAATTCTCACGAGCGTTCTGCCCAAACCAGGATTGATTTGGGCAGAACGCTCGTGAGAATTGGCCGGCGTAGGACAGCGCTGCGGACCGACGTGCTCTCCATGCCCCAGGGCCCTTTCTCGCCCAGGGCATGTTGCTGCCGCCAAGAAATGGCTCGGAAAAGACGCGGCCCACCCCGGCACGACGGCGCATAGGAGCGTTCCCGGAGAAGAGTTGAAGAACGGGTGGTGGCCTGGTGTGCGCCTCTGTCTCTCGGGGAGACGGGCCGGCCAAGGATGAGGATGACCTCATCTTGGTCATACCGGTTTATCTCACTCTGAGGGTTGTCCGAAGCACCAGAGGGGCCGATGGAGACTGCGTGGTTGGGAGATGCGTAGCTGCGGGTCTAAGGGTTTCCGATATGGAGGCCATGAGGGACAGGACCCCGGAAGCAGGTTGGGGAAGCAGGCGAGTGTCCCAGACCGGACTTCGTGATGGGCCTGGCCCCATGGTAGAGCGTAGGGATGGGACCCCTGCAAGACGAGGATCCACGGGCGTTGTCCTCGCTGCATTCCGTCTTGTGGAGTGCCCCTTGGCGGCGATCGGGTGCGGGCACTCACCATGCCCTTCAAGGCCCCGAGGTGGGGTCGGCCCAGCAGACGTGCGGCGCCCGAATGACTTCGCCGGGGTTTTTCCGGCCAATTCTCACGAGCGTTCTGCCCAAACCAGGATTGGTTTGGGCAGAACGCTCGTGAGAATTGGCCGGCGTAGGACAGCCCTGCGGACCGCCGTGCTCTCCATGGCCCAGGGCCCTTTCTCGCCCAGGGCATGTTGCTGCCGCCAAGAAATGGCTCGGAAAAGACGCGGCCAACCCCGGCACGACGGCGCATTGGAGCGTTCCCGGAGCAGAGTTGAAGAACGGGTGGTGGCCTGGTGTGCGCCTCTGTCTCTCGGGTAGACGGGCCGGCCAAAGATGGGGATGACCTCATCTTGGTCATACCGGTTTATCTCACTCTGAGGGTTGTCCGAAGCACCAGAGGGGCCGATGGAGACTGCGTGGTTGGGAGATGCGTGGCTGCGGGTCTAAGGGTTTCCGATATGGAGGCCATGAGGGACAGGACCCCGGAAGCAGGTTGGGGAAGCAGGCAAGTGTCCCAGACCGGACTTCGTGATGGGCCTGGCCCCATGGTAGAGCGCAGGGATGGGACCCCTGCAAGTCGAGGACCACGGGCGTTGTCCTCGCTGCATTCCGTCTTGTGGAGTGCCCCTTGGCGGCGATCGGGTGCCGGCACTCACGATGCCCTTCAAGGCCCCGAGGCGGGGGCGGCCCAGCAGACGTGCGGCGCCCGAATGACTTCGCCGGGCTTTTTCCGGCCAATTCTCACGAGCGTTCTGCCCAAACCAGGATTGGTTTGGGCAGAACGCTCGTGAGAATTGGCCGGCGTAGGACAGCGCTGCGGACCGCCGTGGTCTCCATGGCCCAGGGCCCTTTCTCGCCCAGGGCATGTTGCTGCCGCCAAGAAATGGCTCGGAAAAGACGCGGCCAACCCCGGCACGACGGCGCATTGGAGCGTTCCCGGAGCAGAGTTGAAGAACGGGTGGTGGCCTGGTGTGCGCCTCTGTCTCTCGGGTAGACGGGCCGGCCAAGGATGGGGATGACCTCATCTTGGTCATACCGGATTATCTCACTCTGAGGGTTGTCCGAAGCACCAGAGGGGCCAATGGAGACTGCGTGGTTGGGAGATGCGTGGCTGCGGGTCTAAGGTTTTCCGATATGGAGGCCATGAGGGACAGGACCCCGGAAGCAGGTTGGGGAAGCAGGCGAGTGTCCCAAACCGGACTTCGTGATGGCCCTGGCCCCATGGTAGAGCGCAGGGATGGGACCCCTGCAAGTCGAGGATCCACGGGCGTTGTCCTCGCTGCATTCCGTCTTGTGGAGTGCCCCTTGGCGGCGATCGGGTGCGGGAACTCACCATGCCCTTCAAGGCCCCGAGGTGGGGGCGGCCCAGCAGACGTGCGGCGCCCGAATGACTTCGCCGGGCGTTTTCCGGCCAATTCTCACGAGCGTTCTGCCCAAACCAGGATTGGTTTGGGCAGAACGCTCGTGAGAATTGGCCGGCGTAGGACAGCCCTGCGGACCGCCGTGCTCTCCATGGCCCAGGGCCCTTTCTCGCCCAGGGCATGATGCTGCCGCCTAGAAATGGCTCGGAAAAGACGCGGCCCACCCCGGCACGACGGCGCATTGGAGCGTTCCCGGAGCAGAGTTTAGAACGGGTGGTGGCCTGGTGTGCGCCTCTGTCTCTCGGGGAGACGGGCCGGCCAGGATGAGGATGACCTCATCTTGGTCATACCGGTTTATCTCACTCTGAGGGTTGTCCGAAGCACCAGAGGGGCCGATGGAGACTGCGTGGTTGGGAGATGCGTGGCTGCGGGTCTAAGGGTTTCCGATATTGAGGCCATGAGGGACAGGACCCCGGAAGCAGGTTGGGGAAGCAGGCGAGTGTCCCAGACCGGACTTCGTGATGGGCCTGGCCCCATGGTAGAGCGCAGGGATGGGACCCCTGCAAGTCGAGGACCACGGGCGTTGTCCTCGCTGCATTCCGTCTTGTGGAGTGCCCCTTGGCGGCGATCGGGTGCGGGCACTCACCATGCCCTTCAAGGCCCCGAGGTGGGGGCGGCCCAGCAGACGTGCGGCGCCCGAATGACTTCGCCGGGCTTTTTACGGCCAATTCTCACGAGCGTTCTGCCCAAACCAGGATTGGTTTGGGCAGAACGCTCGTGAGAATTGGCCGGCGTAGGACAGCCCTGCGGACCGCCGTGCTCTCCATGGCCCACGGCCCTTTCTCGCCCAGGGCATGTTGCTGCCGCCAAGAAATGGCTCGGAAAAGACGCGGCCAACCCCGGCACGACGGCGCATTGGAGCGTTCCAGGAGCAGAGTTGAAGACCGGGTGGTGGCCTGGTGTGCGCCTCTGTCTCTCGGGTAGACGGGCCGGCCAATGATGGGGATGACCTCATCTTGGTCATACAGGTTTATCTCACTCTGAGGGTTGTCCGAAGCACCAGAGGGGCCGATGGAGACTGCGTGGTTGGGAGATGCGTGGCTGCGGGTCTAAGGGTTTCCGATATGGAGGCCATGAGGGACAGGACCCCGGAAGCAGGTTGGGGAAGCAGGCGAGTGTCCCAACCGGACTTCGTGATGGGCCTGGCCCCATTGAAGAGCGCAGGGATGGGACCCCTGCAAGTCGAGGATCCACGGGTGTTGTCCTCGCTGCATTCCGTCTTGTGGAGTGCCCCTTGGAGGCGATCGGGTGCGGGCACTCACCATGCCCTTCAGGGCCCCGAGGTGGGGGCGGCCCAGCAGACGTGCGGCGCCCGAATGACTTCGCCGGGGTTTTTCCGGCCAATTCTCACGAGCGTTCTGCCCAAACCAGGATTGGTTTGGGCAGAACGCTCATGAGAATTGGCCGGCGTAGGACAGCCCTGCGGACCGCCGTGCTCTCCATGGCCCAGGGCCCTTTCTCGCCAAGGGCATGTTGCTGCCGCCAAGAAATGGCTCGGAAAAGACGCGGCCAACCCCGGCACGACGGCGCATTGGAGCGTTCCCGGAGCAGAGTTGAAGAACGGGTGGTGGCCTGGTGTGCGCCTCTGTCTCTCGGAGAGACGGGCCGGCCAAGGATGGGGATGACCTCATCTTGGTCATACCGGTTTATCTCACTCTGAGGGTTGCCCGAAGCACCAGAGGGGCCGATGGAGACTGCGTGGTTGGGAGATGCGTGGCTGCGGGTCTATGGGTTTCCGATATGGAGGCCATGAGGGACAGGACCCCGGAAGCAGGTTGGGGAAGCAGGCGAGTGTCCCAGACCGGACTTCGTGATGGGCCTGGCCCCATGGTAGAGCGCAGGGATGGGACCCCTGCATGTCGAGGATCCACGGGCGTTGTCCTCGCTGCATTCCGTCTTGTGGAGTGCCCCTTGGCGGCGATCGGGTGCGGGCACTCACCATGCCCTTCAAGGCCCAGAGGTGGGGGCGGCCCAGCAGACGTGCGGCGCCCGAATGACTTCGCCGGGCTTTTTCCGGCCAATTCTCACGTGCGTTCGGCCCAAACCAGGATTGGTTTGGGCAGAACGCTCGTGAGAATTGGCCGGCGTAGGACAGCCCTGCGCACCCACGTGCTCTCCATGGCCCAGGGCCCTTTCTCGCCCAAGGCATGTTGCTGCCTCCAAGAAATGGCTCGGAAAAGATGCGGCCAACCCGGCACGACGGCGCATTGGAGCGTTCCCAGAGCAGAGTTGAAGAACTGGTGGTGGCCAGGTGTGCGCCTCTGTCTCTCGGGGAGACGGGCCGGCCAAGGATGGGGATGACCTCATCTTGGTCATACCGGTTTATCTCACTCTGAGGGTTGTCCGAAGCACCAGAGGGGCCGATGGAGACTGCGTGGTTGGGAGATGCGTGGCTGCGGGTCTAAGGGTTTCCGATATGGAGGCCATGAGGGACAGGACCCCGGAAGCAGGTTGGGGAAGCAGGCGAGTGTCCCAGACCGGACTTCGTGATGGGCCTGGCCCCATGGTAGAGCGCAGGGATGGGACCCCTGCAAGTCGAGGATCCACGGGCGTTGTCCTCGCTGCATTCCGTCTTGTGGAGTGCCCCTTGGCGGCGATCGGGTGCGGGCACTCATCATGCCCTTCAAGGCCCCGAGGTGGGGGCGGCCCAGCAGACGTGCGGCGCCCGAATGACTTCGCCGGGCTTTTTCCGGCCAATTCTCACGTGCGTTCTGCCCAAACCAGGATTGGTTTGGGCAGAACGCTCGTGAGAATTGGCCGGCGTAGGACAGCCCTGCGCACCGCCGTGCTCTCCATGGCCCAGGGCCCTTTCTCGCCCAAGGCATGTTGCTGCCTCCAAGAAATGGCTCGGAAAAGATGCGGCCAACCCGGCACGACGGCGCATTGGAACGTTCCCGGAGCAGAGTTGAAGAACGGGTGGTGGCCTGGTGTGCGCCTCTGTCTCTCGGGTAGACGGGCCGGCCAAGGATCGGATGACCTCATCTTGGTCATACCGGTTTATCTCACTCTGAGGGTTGTCCGAAGCACCAGAGGGGCCGATGGAGACTGCGTGGTTGGGAGATGCGTGGCTGCGGGTCTAAGGGTTTCCGATATGGAGGCCATGAGGGACAGGACCCCGGAAGCAGGTTGGGGAAGCAGGCGAGTGTCCCAGACCGGACTTTGTGATGGGCCTGCCCCCATGGTAGAGCGCAGGGATGGGACCCCTGCAAGTCGAGGACCACGGGCGTTGTCCTCGCTGCATTCCGTCTTGTGGAGTGCCCCTTGGCGGCGATCGGGTGCGGGCACTCAACATGCCCTTCAAGGCCCCGATGTGGGGGCGGCCCAGCAGACGTGCGGCGCCCGAATGACTTCGCCGGGGTTTTTACGGCCAATTCTCACGAGCGTTCTGCCCAAACCAGGATTGGTTTGGGCAGAACGCTCGTGAGAATTGGCCGGCGTAGGACAGCGCTGCGGACCGCCGTGGTCTCCATGGCCCAGGGCCCTTTCTCGCCCAGGGCATGTTGCTGCCGCCAAGAAATGGCTCGTAAAAGACGCGGCCAACCCCGGCACGACGGCGCATTGGAGCATTCCCGGAGCAGAGTTGAAGAACGGGTGGTGGCCTGGTGTGCGCCTCTGTCTCTTGGGGAGACGGGCCGGCCAAGGATGGGGATGACCTCATCTTGGTCATACCGGTTTATCTCACTCTGAGGGTTGTCCGAAGCACCAGAGGGGCCGATGGAGACTGCGTGGTTGGGAGATGCGTGGCTGCGGGTCTAAGGGTTTCCGATATGGAGGCCATGAGGGACAGGACCCCGGAAGCAGGTTGGGGAAGCAGGCGAGTGTCCCAGACCGGACTTCGTGATGGGCCTGGCCCCATGGTAGAGCGCAGGGATGGGACCCCTGCAATTAGAAGACCACGGGCGTTGTCCTCGCTGCATTCCGTCTTGTGGAGTGCCCCTTGGCGGCGATCGGGTGCGGGCACTCACCATGCCCTTCAAGGCCCCGAGGTGGGGGCGGCCCAGCAGACGTGCGGCGCCCGAATGAATTAGCCGGGCTTTTTCTGGCCAATTCTCACGAGAGTTCTGCCCAAACCAGGATTGGTTTGGGCAGAACGCTCGTGAGAATTGGCCGGCGTAGGACAGCCCTGCGGACCGCCGTGCTCTCCATGGCCCAGGGCCCTTTCTCGCCCAGGGCATGTTGCTGCTGCCAAGAAATATCTCGGAGAAGACGCGGCCAACCCCGGCACGCCGGCGCATTGGAACGTTCCAGGAGCAGAGTTGAAGAACGGGTGGTGGCCTGGTGTGCGCCTCAGTCTTTCGGGTAGATGGGCCGGCCAAGGATGGGGATGACCTCATCTTGGTCATACAGGTTTATCTCCTTCTGAGGGTTGTCCGAAGCACCAGAGTGGCCGATGGAGACTGCGTGGTTGGGAGATGCGTGGCTGCGGGTCTAAAGGTTTACCATATGGAGGCCATGAGGGACAGGACCCCGGAAGCAGGTTGGGGAAGCAGGCGAGTGTTCCAGACCGGACTTCGTGATGCGCCTGGCCCCGTGGTAGATCGCACGAATGGGACCCCTGCAAGTCGAGGATCCACGGGCGTTGTCCTCGCTGCATTCCATCTTGTGGAGTGCCTCTTGGCGGCGATCGGGTGCGGGCACTCACAGTGCCCTTCAGGGCCCCGAGGTGGGGGCGGCCCAGCAGACGTGCGGCGCCCGAATGATTTCTCCGGGCTTTTTCCGGCCAATTCTCACGAGCGTTCTGCCCAAACCAGGATGGGTTTGGGCAGAACGCTCGTGAGAATTGGCCGGCGTAGGACAGCCCTTAGGACCGCCGTGCTATCCATGGCCCAGGGCCCTTTCTCGCCCAGGGCATGTTGCTGCCGCCAAGAAATGGCTCGGAGAAGACGCGGCCCACCCCGGCACGCCGACGCATTGGAGCGTTCCCGGAGCAGAGTTGAAGAACTGGTGGTGGCCTGTTGTGCGCCTCTGTATCTCGGGTGGACGGGCCGGCCATGATGGGGATGAACTCATCTTGGTCATACAGGTTTATCTCCCTCTGAGGGTTGTCCGAAGCACCAGAGGGGCCGATGGAGACTGCGTGGTTGGGAGATGCGTGGCTGCGGGTCTAAGGGTTTCCCATATGGAGGCCATGAGGGACAGGACCCCGGAAGCAGGTTGGGGAAGCAGGCGAGTGTTCCAGACCGGACTTCGTGATGGGCCTGGCCCCGTGGTAGAGCGCACGGATGGAACCCCGGCAAGTGAGGATCCACGGGCGTTGTCCTCGCTGCATTCCATCTTGTGGAGTGCCTCTTGGCGGCGATCGGGGGCGGGCAGTCACAGTGCCCTTCAGGGCCCCGAGGTGGGGGCGGCCCAGCAGACGTGCGGCGCCTGAATGAATTCGCCGGGCATTTTCCGGCCAATTCTCACGAGCGTTCTGCCCAAACCAATCCTGGATTGGGCAGAACGCTCGTGAGAATTGGCCGGCGTAGGACAGCCCTGCGGACCGCCGTGCTCTCCATGGCCCAGTGCCCTTGCTCGCCCAGGGCATGTTGCTGCCGCCAAGAAATGGCTCGGAAAAGACGCGGCCCACCCCGCACGACGGCGCATTGGAGCGTTCCCGGAGCAGAGTTGAAGAACGGGTGGTGGCCTGGTGTGCGCCTCTGTCTCTCGGGTAGATGGGCCGGCCAAGGATGGGGATGACCTCATCTTGGTCATACAGGTTTATGTCACTCTGAGGGCTGTCCGAAGCACCAGAGGGGCCGATGGAGACTGCGTGGTTGGGAGATGCGTGGCTGCGGGTCTAAGTGTTTCCGATATGGAGGCCCTGAGGGACAGGACCCCGGAAGCAGGTTGGGGAAGCAGGCGAGTGTTCCAGACCGGACTTCGTGATGGGCCTGGCCCCGTGGTAGAGCGCACGGATGGGACCCCGGCAAGTCGAGGATCCACGGGCGTTGTCCTCGCTGCATTCCATCTTGTGGAGTGCCTCTTGGCGGCGATCGGGTGCGGGCACTCACAGTGCCCTTCAGGGCCCCGAGGTGGGGGCGGCCCTGCAGACGTGCGGCGCCTGAATGACTTCGCCGGGGTTTTTCCGGCCAATTCTCACGAGCGTTCTGCCCAAACCAATCTTGGATTGGGCAGAACGCTCGTGAGAATTGGCCGGCGTAGGACAGCCCTGCGGACCGCCGTGCTCTCCATGGCCCAGGGCCCTTTCTCGCCCAGGGCATGTTGCTGCCGCCAAGAAATGGCTCAGAAAAGACGCGGCCCACCCCGGCAAGCCGGCGCATTGGAGCGTTCCCGGAGCAGAGTTGAAGAACGGGTGGTGGCCTGGTGTGCGCCTCTGTCTTTCGGGTAGATGGGCCCGCCTAGGATGGGGATGACCTCATCTTGGTCATACAGGTTTATGTCACTCTGAGGGTTGTCCGAAGCACCAGAGGGGCCGATGGAGACTGCCTGGTTGGGAGATGCGTGGCTGCAGGTCTAAGGGTTTCCCATATGGAAGCCATTTAGGACAAGATCCCGGAAGCAGGATGGAGAAGCAGGCCAGTGTTCCAGACCGGACTTCGAGATGGGCCTGGCCACGTGGTAGAGCGCAGGGATGGGACCCCAGCAAGTCGAGGATCCACGGGCGTTGTCCTCGCTGCATTCCATCTTGTGGAGTGCCTCTTGGCGGCGATCGGGTGCGGGCACTCACCATGCCCTTCAAGGCCCCGACGTGGGGGCGGCCCAGCAGACGTGCGGCGCCCGAATGACTTCGCCGGGCTTTTTACGGCCAATTCTCACGAGCGTTCTGCCCAAACCAGGATTGGTTTGGGCAGAACGTTCGTGAGAATTGGCCGGCGTAGGACAGCCCTGCGGACCGCCGTGCTCTCCATGGCCCAGGGCCCTTTCTCGCCCAGGGCATGTTGCTGCCGCCAAGAAATGGCTCGGAAAAGACGCGGCCAACCCCGGCACGACGGCGCATTGGAGCGTTCCCGAGGCAGAGTTGAAGAACGGGTGGTGGCCTGGTGTGCGCCTCTGTCTCTCGGGTAGACGGGCCGGCCAAGGATGGGGATGACCTCATCTTGGTCATACCGGTTTATCTTACTCTGAGGGTTCTCCGAAGCACCAGAGGGGCCGATGGAGACTGCGTGGTTGGGAGATGCGTGGCTGCGGGTCTAAGGGTTTCCGATATGGAGGCCATGAGGGACAGGACGCCGGAAGCAGGTTGGGGAAGCATGCGAGTGTCCCAGACCGGACTTCGTGATGGGCCTGGCCCCATGGTAGAGCGCAGGGATGGGACCCCTGCAAGTCGAGGATCCACGGGCGTTGTCCTCGCTGCATTCCGTCTTGTGGAGTGCCCCTTGGCGGCGATCGGGTGCGGGCACTCACCATATCCTTCAAGGCCCCGAGGTGGGGGCGGCCCAGCAGACGTGCGGCGCCCGAATGACTTCGCCGGGCTTTTTCCGGCCAATTCTCACGAGCGTTCTGCCCAAATCAGGATTGTTTTGGGCAGAACGCTCGTGAGAATTGGCCGGCGTAGGACAGCCCTGCGGACCGCCGTGCTCTCCATGGCCCAGGGCCCTTTCTCGCCCAGGGCATGATGCTGCCGCCAAGAAATGGCTCGGAAAAGACGGGGCCCACCCCGGCACGACGGCGCATTGGAGCGTTCCCGGAGCAGAGTTTAAAAACGGGTGGTGGCCTGGTGTGCGCCTCTGTCTCTCGGGTAGACGGGCCGGCCAAGGATGGGGATGACCTCATCTTGGTCATACCGGTTTATCTCCCTCTGAGGGTTGTCCGAAGCACCAGAGGGGCCGATGGAGACTGCGTGGTTTGGAGATGCGTGGCTGCGGGTCTAAGGGTTTCCGATATGGAGGCCATGAGGGATAGGACACCGGAAGCAGGTTGGGGAAGCAGGCGAGTGTCCCAGACCGGACTTCGTGATGGGCCTGGCCCCATGGAAGAGCGCAGGGATGGGACCCCTGCAAGTCGAGGATCCGCGGGCGTTGTCCTCGCTGCATTCCGTCTTGTGGAGTGCCCCTTGGCGGCGATCGGGTGCGGGCAGTCACCGTGCCCTTCAAGGCCCCGAGGTGGGGGCGGCCCAGCAGACGTGCGGCGCCCGAATGACTTCGCCGGGCTTTTTCCGGCCAATTCTCACGAGCGTTCTGCCCAAACCAGGATTGGTTTGGGCAGAACGCTCGTGAGAATTGGCCGGCGTAGGACAGCGCTGCGGACCGACGTGCTCTCCATGCCCCAGGGCCCTTTCTCGCCCAGGGCAGGTTGCTGCCGCCAAGAAATGGCTCGGAAAAGACGCGGCCCACCCCGGCACGACGGCGCATTGGAGCGTTCCCGGAGAAGAGTTGAAGAACGGGTGGTGGCCTGGTGTGCGCCTCTGTCTCTCGGGGAGACGGGCCGGCCAAGGATGAGGATGACCTCATCTTGGTCATACCGGTTTATCTCACTCTGAGGGTTGTCCGAAGCACCAGAGGGGCCGATGGAGACTGCGTGGTTGGGAGATGCGTAGCTGCGGGTCTAAGGGTTTCCGATATGGAGGCCATGAGGGACAGGACCCCGGAAGCAGGTTGGGGAAGCAGGCGAGTGTCCCAGACCGGACTTCGTGATGGGCCTGGCCCCATGGTAGTGCGTAGGGATGGGACCCCTGCAAGACGAGGATCCACGGGCGTTGTCCTCGCTGCATTCCGTCTTGTGGAGTGCCCCTTGGCGGCGATCGGGTGCGGGCACTCACCATGCCCTTCAAGGCCCCGAGGTGGGGGCGGCCCAGCAGACGTGCGGCGCCCGAATGACTTCGCCGGGGTTTTTCCGGCCAATTCTCACGAGCGTTCTGCCCAAACCAGGATTGGTTTGGGCAGAACGCTCGTGAGAATTGGCCGGCGTAGGACAGCCCTGCGGACCGCCGTGCTCTCCATGGCCCAGGGCCCTTTCTCGCCCAGGGCATGTTGCTGCCGCCAAGAAATGGCTCGGAAAAGACGCGGCCAACCCCGGCACGACGGCGCATTGGAGCGTTCCCGGAGCAGAGTTGAAGAACGGGTGGTGGCCTGGTGTGCGCCTCTGTCTCTCGGGTAGACGGGCCGGCCAAAGATGGGGATGACCTCATCTTGGTCATACCGGTTTATCTCACTCTGAGGGTTGTCCGAAGCACCAGAGGGGCCGATGGAGACTTTGTGGTTGGGAGATGCGTGGCTGCGGGTCTAAGGGTTTCCGATATGGAGGCCATGAGGGACAGGACCCCGGAAGCAGGTTGGGGAAGCAGGCGAGTGTCCCAGACCGGACTTCGTGATGGGCCTGGCCCCATGGTAGAGCGCAGGGATGGGACCCCTGCAAGTCGAGGACCACGGGCGTTGTCCTCGCTGCATTCCGTCTTGTGGAGTGCCCCTTGGCGGCGATCGGGTGCCGGCACTCACCATGCCCTTCAAGGCCCCGAGGCGGGGGCGGCCCAGCAGACGTGCGGCGCCCGAATGACTTCGCCGGGCTTTTTCCGGCCAATTCTCACGAGCGTTCTGCCCAAACCAGGATTGGTTTGGGCAGAACGCTCGTGAGAATTGGCCGGCGTAGGACAGCGCTGCGGACCGCCGTGGTCTCCATGGCCCAGGGCCCTTTCTCGCCCAGGGCATGTTGCTGCCGCCAAGAAATGGCTCGGAAAAGACGCGGCCAACCCCGGCACGACGGCGCATTGGAGCGTTCCCGGAGCAGAGTTGAAGAACGGGTGGTGGCCTGGTGTGCGCCTCTGTCTCTCGGGTAGACGGGCCGGCCAAGGATGGGGATGACCTCATCTTGGTCATACCGGTTTATCTCACTCTGAGGGTTGTCCGAAGCACCAGAGGGGCCGATGGAGACTGCGTGGTTGGGAGATGCGTGGCTGCGGGTCTTAGGGTTTCCGATATGGAGGCCATGAGGGACAGGACCCCGGAAGCAGGTTGGGGAAGCAGGCGAGTGTCCCAGACCGGACTTCGTGATGGGCCTGGCCCAATGGAAGAGCGCAGGGATGGGACCCCTGCAAGTCGAGAATCCACGGGTGTTGTCCTCGCTGCATTCCGTCTTGTGGAGTGCCCCTTGGCGGCGATCGGGTGCGGGCACTCACCATGCCCTTCAAGGCCCCGAGGTGGGGGCGGCCCAGCAGACGTGCGGCGCCCGAATGACTTCGCCGTGCTTTTTCCGGCCAATTCTCACGAGCGTTCTGCCCAAACCAGGATTGGTTTGGGCAGAACGCTCGTGAGAATTGGCCGGCGTAGGACAGCCCTGCGGACCGCCGTGCTCTCCATGGCCCAGGGCCCTTTCTCGCCTAGGGCATGATGCTGCCGCCAAGAAATGGCTCGGAAAAGACGCGGCCCACCCCGGCACGACGGCGCATTGGAGCGTTCCCGGAGCAGAGTTGAAGAACGGGTGGTGGCCAGGTGTGCGCCTCTGTCTCTCGGGGAGACGGGCCGGCCAAGGATGGGGATGACCTCATCTTGGTCATACCGGTTTATCTCACTCTGAGGGTTGTCCGAAGCACCAGAGGGGCCGATGGAGACTGCGTGGTTGGGAGATGCGTGGCTGCGGGTCTAAGTGTTTCCGATATGGAGGCCATGAGGGACAGGACCCCAAAGCAGGTTGGGGAAGCAGGCGAGTGTCCCAGACCGGACTTCGTGATGGGCCTGGCCCCATGGTAGAGCGCAGGGATGGGACCACTGCAAGTCGAGGATCCACGGGCGTTGTCCTCGCTGCATTCCGTCTTGTGGAGTGCCCCTTGGCGGCGATCGGGTGCGGGCACTCACCATGCCCTTCAAGGCCCGAGGTGGGTGTGGCCCTGCAGACGTGCGGCGCCCGAATGACTTCGCCGGGCTTTTTCCGGCCAATTCTCACGAGCGTTCTGCCCAAACCAGAATTGGTTTGGGCAGAACGCTCGTGAGAATTGGCCGGCGTAGGACAGCCCTGAGGACCGCCGTGCTCTCCATGGCCCAGGGCCCTTTCTCGCCCAGGGCATGTTGCTGCCGCCAAGTAATGGCTCGGAAAAGACGTGGCCCACCCCGGCACGACGGCGCTATGGAGCGTTCCCGGAGCAGAGTTGAAGAACGGGTGGAGGCCTGGTGTGCGCCTCTGTCTCTCGGGTAGACGGGCCGGCCAAGGATGGGGATGACCTCATCTTGGTCATACCGGTTTATCTCACTCTGAGGGTTGTCCGAAGCACCAGAGGGGCCGATGGAGACTGCGTGGTTGGGAGATGCGTGGCTGCGGGTCTAAGGGTTTCCGATATGGAGGCCATGAGGGACAGGACCCCGGAAGCAGGTTGGGGAAGCAGGCGAGTGTCCCAGACCGGTCTTCGTGATGGGCCTGGCCCCATGGAAGAGCGCAGGGATGGGACCCCTGCAAGTCGAGGATCCACGGGCGTTGTCCTCGCTGCATTCCGTCTTGTGGAGTGCCCCTTTGCGGCGATCGGGTGCCGGCAGTCACCATGCCCTTCAAGGCCCCGAGGTGGGGGCGGCCCAGCAGACGTGCGGCGCCCGAATGTCTTCGCCGGGCTTTTTCCGGCCAATTCTCACGAGCGTTCTGCCCAAACCAGGATTGGTTTGGGCAGAACGCTCGTGAGAATTGGCCGGCGTAGGACAGCCCTGCGGACCGCCGTGGTCTCCATGGCCCAGGGCCCTTTCTCGCCCAGGGCATGTTGCTGCCGCCAAGAAATGGCTCGGAAAAGACGCGGCCAACCCCGGCACGACGGCGCATTGGAGCGTCCCGGAGCAGAGTTGAAGAACGGGTGGTGGCCTGGTGTGCGCCTCTGTCTCTCGGGTAGACGGGCCGGCCAAGGATGGGGATGACCTCATCTTGGTCATACCGGTTTATCTCACTCTGAGGGTTGTCCGAAGCACCAGAGGGGCCGATGGAGACTGCGTGGTTGGGAGATGCGTGGCTGCGGGTCTAAGGGTTTCTGATATGGAGGCCATGAGGGACAGGACGCGGGAAGCAGGTTGGGGAAGCAGGCGAGTGTCCCAGACAGGACTTCGTGATGGGCCTGGCCCCATGGTAGAGCGCAGGGATGGGACCCCTGCAAGTCGAGGATCCACGGGCGTTGTCCTAGCTGCATTCCTTCTTGTGGAGTGCCCCTTGGGGGCGATCGGGTACGGGCACTCACCATGCCCTTCAAGGCCCCGAGGTGGGGGCGGCCCAGCAGATGTGCGGCGCCCGAATGACTTCGCCGGGCTTTTTCCGGCCAATTCTCACGTGCGTTCTGCCCAAACCAGGATTGGTTTGGGCAGAACGCTCGTGAGAATTGGCCGGCGTAGGACAGCCCTGCGGACCACCGTGCTCTCCATGGCCCAGGGCCCTTTCTCGCCCAGGGCATGATGCTGCCGCCAAGAAATGGCTCGGAAAAGACGCGGCCAACCCCGGCACGACGGCGCATTGGAGCGTTCCCGGAGCAGAGTTGAAGAACGGGTGGTGGCCTGGTGTGCGCCTCTGTCTCTCGGGGAGACGGGCCGGCCAAGGATGAGGATGACCTCATCTTGGTCATACCGGTTTATCTCACTCTGAGGGTTGTCCGAAGCACCAGAGGGGCCGATTGAGACTGCGTGGTTGGGAGATGCGTGGCTGCGGGTCTAAGGGTTTCCGATATGGAGGCCATGAGGGACAGGACCCCGGAAGCAGGTTGGGGAAGCAGGCGAGTGTCCCAGACCGGACTTCGTGATGGGCCTGGCCCCATGGTAGAGCGCAGGGATGGGACCCCTGCATGTCGAGGATCCACGGGCGTTGTCCTCGCTGCATTCCGTCTTGTGGAGTGCCCCTTGGCGGCGATCGGGTGCGGGCACTCACCATGCCCTTCAAGGCCCCGAGGTGGGGGCGGCCCAGCAGACGTGCGGCGCCCGAATGACTTCGCCGTGCTTTTTCCGGCCAATTCTCACGAGCGTTCTCCCCAAACCAGGATTGGTTTGGGCAGAACGCTCGTGAGAATTGGCCGGCGTAGGACAGCCCTGCGGACCGCCGTGCTCTCCATGGCCCAGGGCCCTTTCTCGCCCAGGGCATGATGCTGCCGCCAAGAAATGTCTCGGAAAAGACGAGGCCCACCCCGGCACGACGGCGCATTGGAGCGTTCCCGGAGCAGAGTTGAAGAACGGATGGTGGCCAGATGTGCGCCTCTGTCTCTCGGGGAGACGGGCCGGCCAAGGATGGGGATGACCTCATCTTGGTCATACCGGTTTATCTCACTCTGAGGGTTGTCCGAAGCACCAGAGGGGCCGATGGAGACTGCGTGGTTGGGAGATGCGTGGCTGCGGGTCTAAGGGTTTCCCATATGGAGGCCATGAGGGACAGGACCCCGGAAGCAGGTTGGGGAAGCAGGCGAGTGTCCCAGACCGGACTTCGTGATGGGCCTGGCCCCATGGTAGAGCGCAGGGATGGGACCCCTGCATGTCGAGGATCCACGGGCGTTGTCCTCGCTGCATTCCGTCTTGTGGAGTGCCCCTTGGCGGCGATCGGGTGCGGGCACTCACCATGCCCTTCAAGGCCCCGAGGTGGGGGCGGCCCAGCAGATGTGCGGCGCCCGAATGACTTCGCCGGGCTTTTTCCGGCCAATTCTCACGTGCGTTCTGCCCAAACCAGGATTGGTTTGGGCAGAACGCTCGTGAGAATTGGCCGGCGTAGGACAGCCCTGCGCATCGCCGTGCTCTCCATGGCCCAGGGCCCTTTCTCGCCCAAGGCATGTTGCTGCCTCCAAGAAATGGCTCGGAAAAGTTGCGGCCAACCCAGCACGACGGCGCATTGGAGCGTTCCCGGAGCAGAGTTGAAGAACGGGTGGTGGCCTGGTGTGCGCCTCTGTCTCTCTGGTAGACGGGCCGGCCAAGGATGGGGAGGACCTCAGCTTGGTCATACCGATTTATCTCACTCTGAGGATTGTCCGAAGCACCAGAGGGGCCGATGGAGACTGCGTGGTTGGGAGATGCGTGGCTGCGGGTCTAAGGGTTTCTGATATGGAGGCCATGAGGGACAGGACCCCGGAAGCAGGTTGGTGAAGCAGGCGAGTGTCCCAGACCGGACTTCGTGATGGGCCTGGCCCCATGGTAGAGCGCAGGGATGGGACCCCTGCAAGTCGAGGACCACGGGCGTTGTCCTCGCTGCATTACGTCTTGTGGAGTGCCCCTTGGCGGCGATCGGGTGCGGGAACTCACCATGCCCTTCAAGGCCCGGAGGTGGGGGCGGCCCAGCAGCCGTGCGGCGCCCGAATGACTTCGCCGGGCTTTTTCCGGCCAATTCTCACGAGCGTTCTGCCCAAACCAGGATTGGTTTGGGCAGAACGCTCGTGAGAATTGGCCGGCGTAGGACAGCCCTGCGGACCGCCGTGCTCTCCATGGCCCAGGGCCCTTTCTCGCCCAGGGCATTTTGCTGCCGCCAAGAAATGGCTCGGAAGAGACGCGGCCAACCCCGGCACGACGGCGCATTGGAGCGTTCCCGGAGCAGAGTTGAAGAACGGGTGGTGGCCTGGTGTGCGCCTCTGTGTCTCGGGTAACGGGCCGGCCAAGGATGGGGATGACCTCATCTTGGTCATACCGGTTTATCTCACTCTGAGGGTTGTCCGAAGCACCAGAGGGGCCGATGGAGACTGCGTGGTTGGGAGATGCGTGGCTGCGGGTCTAAGGGTTTCCGATATGGAGGCCATGAGGGACAGGACCCTGGAAGCAGGTTGGGGAAGCAGGCGAGTGTCCCAGACCGGACTTCATGATGGGCCTGGCCCCATGGTAGAGCGCAGGGATGGGACCCCTGCAAGTCGAGGATCCACGGGCGTTGTCCTCGCTGCATTCCGTCTTGTGGAGTGCCCCTTTGCGGCGATCGGGTGCGGGCACTCACCATGCCCTTCAAGGCCCCGAGGTGGGGGCGGCCCAGCAGACGTGCGGCGCCCGAATGACTTCGCCGGGCTTTTTCCGGCCAATTCTCACGTGCGTTCTGCCCAAACCAGGATTGGTTTGGGCAGAACGCTCGTGAGAATTGGCCGGCGTAGGACAGCCCTGCGGACCGCCGTGCTCTCCATGGCCCAGGGCCCTTTCTCACCCAGGGCATGATGCTGCCGCCAAGAAATGGCTCGGAAAAGACGCGGCCAACCCCGGCACGACGGCGCATTGGATCGTTCCCGGAGCAGAGTTGAAGAACGGGTGGTGGCCTGGTGTGCGCCTCTGTCTCTCGGGGAGACTGGCCGGCCAAGGATGAGGATGACCTCATCTTGGTCATACCGGTTTATCTCACTCTGAGGGTTGTCCGAAGCACCAGAGGGGCCGATGGAGACTGCGTGGTTGGGAGATGCGTGGCTGCGGGTCTAAGGGTTTCCGATATGGAGGCCATGAGGGACAGGACCCCGGAAGCAGGTTGGGGAATCTGGCGAGTGTCCCAGACCGGACTTCGTGATGGGCCTGGCCCCATGGTAGAGCGCAGGGATGGGACCCCTGCAAGTCGAGGACCACGGGCGTTGTCCTCGCTGCATTCCGTCTTGTGGAGTGCCTCTTGGCAGCGATCGGGTGCGGGCACTCACAGTGCCCTTCAGGGCTCCGAGGTGGGGGCGGCCCTGCAGACGTGCGGCGCCTGAATGACTTCGCCGGGCTTTTTCCGGCCAATTCTCACGAGCGTTCTGCCCAAACGAATCCTGGATTGGGCAGAACGCTCGTGAGAATTGGCCGGCGTAAGACAGCCCTGCGGACCGCCGTGCTCTCAATGGCCCAGGGCCCTTTCTCACCCAGGGCATGTTGTTGCCGCCAAGAAATGTCTCGGAGAAGACGCGGCCCACCCCGGCACGCCGGCGCATTGGAGCGTTCCCGGAGCAGAGTTGAAGAACGGGTGGTGGCTTGGTGTGCGCCTCTGTCTTTCGGGTAGATGGGCCGGCCAAGGATGGGGATGACCTCATCTTGGTCATACAGGTTTATCTCCCTCTGAGGGTTGTCCGAAGCACCAGAGTGGCCGATGGAGACTGCGTGGTTGGGAGATGCGTGGCTGCGGGTCTAAGGGTTTCCCATATGGAGGCCATGAGGGACAGGATCCCGGAAGCAGGTTGGGGAAGCAGGCGAGTGTTCCAGACCGGACTTCGTGATGGGCCTGGCCCCGTGCTAGAGCGCAGGGATGGGACCCCGGCAAGTCTAGGATCCACGGGCGTTGTCCTCGCTGCATTCCATCTTGTGGAGTGCCTCTTGGCGGCGATCGAGTGCGGGCACTCTCAGTGCCCTTCAGGGCCCCGAGGTGGAGGCGGCCCAGCAGACGTGCGGCGCCCCAATGACTTCGCCGGTTTTTTTCCGGCCAATTCTCACGAGCGTTCTGCGCACCCAGGATTGGTTTGGGCAGAACGCTCGTGAGAATTCGCCGGCGTAGGACAGCCCTGCGGACCGCCGTGCTCTCCATGGCCCAGGGCCCTTTCTCGCCCAGGGCATGTTGCTGCCGCCAAGAAATGTCTCGGAAAAGACGCGGCCCACCCCGGCACGCCGGCGCATTGGAGCGTTCCCGGAGCAGAGTTGAAGAACGGGTGGTGGCCTGGTGTGCGCCTCTGTCTTTCGGGTAGATGGGCCGGCCAAGGATGGGGATGACCTCATCTTGGTCATACAGGTTTATGTCACTCTGAGGGTTGTCCGAAGCACCAGAGGGGCCGATGGAGACTGCCTGGTTGGGAGATGCGTGGCTGCGGGTCTAAGGGTTTCCCATATGGAGGCCATGAGGGACAGGACCCCGGTAGCAGGTTGGGGAAGCAGGCGTGTGTTCCAGACCGGACATCGTGATGGGCCTGGCCCCGTGGTAGAGCGCACGGATGGGACCCCGGCAAGTCGAGGATCCACGGGCGTTGTCCTCGCTGCATTCCATCTTGTGGAGTGCGTCTTGGCGGCGAACGGGTGCGGGCACTCACAGTGCTATTCAGGGCCCCGAGGTGGGGGTGGCCCATCAGACGTGCGGCGCCCGAATGACTTCGCCGGGCTTTTTCCGGCCAATTCTCACGAGCGTTCTGCCCAAACCAATCCTGGATTGGGCAGAACGCTCGTGAGAATTGGCCGGCGTAGGACAGCTTGCGGACCTCCGTGCTCTCCATGGCCCAGGGCCCTTTCTCGCCCAGGGCATGTTGCTGCCACCAAGAAATGTCTCGGAAAAGACGCGGCCCACCCCGGCACGCCGGCGCATTGGAGCGTTCCCGGAGTAGAGTTGAAGAACGAGTGGTGGCCTGGTGTGCGCCTCTGTCTTTCGGGTAGATGGGCCGGCCAAGGATGGGGATGACCTCATCTTGGTCATACAGGTTTATGTCACTCTGAGGGTTGTCCGAAGCACCAGAGGGGCCGATGGAGACTGCGTGGTTGGGAGATGCGTGGCTGCGGGTCTAAGGGTTTCCCATATGGAGGCCATGAGGGACAGGACGCCGGAAGCAGGTTGGGGAAGCAGGCGAGTGTCCCAGACAGGACTTCGTGATGGGCCTGGCCCCATGGTAGAGCGCAGGGATGGGACCCCTGCAAGTCGAGGATCCACGGGCGTTGTCCTAGCTGCATTCCTTCTTGTGGAGTGCCCCTTGGCGGCGATCGGGTATGGGCACTCACCATGCCCTTCAAGGCACCGAGGTGGGGGCGGCCCAGCAGACGTGCGGCGCCCGAATGACTTCGCTGGGCTTTTTCCGGCCAATTCTCACGAGCGTTCTGCCCAAACCAGGATTGGTTTGGGCAGAACGCTCGTGAGAATTGGCCGGCGTAGGACAGCCCTGCGTACCGCCGTGCTCTCCATGGCCCAGAGCCCTTTCTCTCCCAGGGCATGATGCTGCCGCCAAGAAATGTCTCGGAAAAGACGCGGCCCACCCCGGCACGACGGCGCATTGGAGCGTTCGCGGAGCAGAGTTGAAGAACGGGTGGTGGCCAGGTGTGCGCCTCTGTCTCTCGGAGAGACGGGCCGGCCAAGGATGGGGATGACCTCATCTTGGTCATACCGGTTTATCTCACTCTGAGGGTTGTCCGAAGCACCAGAGGGGCCGATGGAGGCTGCGTGGTTGGGAAATGCGTGTCTGCGGGTCTAAGTGTTTCCGATATGGAGGCCATGAGGGACAGGACCCCGGAAGCAGGTTGGGGAAGCAGGCGAGTGTCCCAGACAGGACTTCGTGATGGGCCTTGCCCCATGGTAGAGCGCAGGGATGGGACCCCTGCAAGTCGAGGATCCACGGGCGTTGTCCTCGCTGCATTCTGTCTTGTGGAGTGCCCCTTGGCGGCGATCGGGTGCGGGCACTCACCATGCCCTTCAAGGCCCCGAGGTGGGGGCGGCCCAGCAGACGTGCGGCGCCCTAATGACTTCGCCGGGCTTTTTCCGGCCAATTCTCACGAGCGTTCTGCCCAAACCAGGATTGGTTTGGGCAGAACGCTCGTGAGAATTGGCCGGCGTAGGACAGCGCTGCGGACCGCCATGCTCTCCATGGCCCAGGGCCCTTTCTCGCCCAGGGCATGTTGCTGCCGCCAAGGAATGGCTCGGAAAAGACGCGGCCAACCCCGGCACAACGGCGCATTGGAGCGTTCCCGGAGCAGAGTTGAAGAACGCGTGGTGGCCTGGTGTGCGCCTCTGTTTCTCGGGGAGACGGGCCGGCCAAGGATGAGGATGACCTCATCTTGGTCATACCAGTTTATCTCACTCTGAGGGTTGTCCGAAGCACCAGAGGGGCCGATGGAGACTGCGTGGTTGGGAGATGCGTGGCTGCGGGTCTATGGGTTTACGATATGGAGGCCATGAGGGACAGGACCCCGGAAGCAGGTTGGGGAAGCAGGCGAGTGTCCCAGACCACTTCGTGATGGGCCTGGCCCCATGGTAGAGCGCAGGGATGGGACCCCTGCATGTCGAGGATCCACGGGCGTTGTCCTCGCTGCATTCCGTCTTGTGGAGTGCCCCTTGGCGGCGATCGGGTGCGGGCACTCACCATGCCCTTCAAGGCCCCGAGGTGGGGGCGGCCCAGCAGATGTGCGGCGCCCGAATGACTTCGCCGGGCTTTTTCCGGCCAATTCTCACGTGCGTTCTGCCCAAACCAGGATTGGTTTGGGCAGAACGCTCGTGAGAATTGGCCGGCGTAGGACAGCCCTGCGGACCGCCGTGCTCTCCATGTCCCAGATCCCTTTCTCTCCCAGGGCATGATGCTGCCGCCAAGAAATGGCTCGGAAAAGACGCGGCCCACCCCGGCACGACGGCGCATTGGAGCGTTCCCGGAGCAGAGTTGAAGAACGGGTGGTGGCCAGGTGTGCGCCTCTGTCTCTCGGGGAGACGGGCCGGCCAAGGATGGGGATGACCTCATCTTGGTCATACCGGTTTATCTCACTCTGAGGGTTGTCCGAAGCACCAGAGGGGCCGATGGAGGCTGCTTGGTTGGGAAATGCGTGGCTGCGGGTCTAAGTGTTTCCGATATGGAGGCCATGAGGGACAGGACCCCGGAAGCAGGTTGGGGAAGCAGGCGAGTGTCCCAGACCGGACTTCGTGATGGGCCTGGCCCCATGGTAGAGCGCAGGGATGGGACCCCTGCAAGTCGAGGATCCACGGGCGTTGTCCTCGCTGCATTCCGTCTTGTGGAGTGCCCCTTGGCGGCGATCGGGTGCGGGCACTCACCATGCCCTTCAAGGCCCCGAGGTGGGGGCGGCCCAGCAGACGTGCGGCGCCCGAATGACTTCGCCGGGCTTTTTCCGGCCAATTCTCACGTGCGTTCGGCCCAAACCAGGATTGGTTTCGGCAGAACGCTCGTGAGAATTGGCCGGCGTAGGACAGCCCTGCGCACCGCCGTGCTCTCCATGGCCCAGGGCCCTTTCTCGCCCAGGGCATTTTGCTGCCGCCAAGAAATGGCTCGGAAAAGTTGCGGCCAACCCGGCACGACGGCGCATTGGAACGTTCCCGGAGCAGAGTTGAAGAACGGGTCGTGGCCTGGTGTGCGCCTCTGTCTCTCGGGTAGACGGGCCGGCCAAGGATCGGATGACCTCATCTTGGTCATACCGGTTTATCTCACTCTGAGGGTTGTCCGAAGCACCAGAGGGGCCGATGGAGACTGCGTGGTTGGGAGATGCGTGGCTGCGGGTCTAAGGGTTTCCGATATGGAGGCCATGAGGGACAGGACACCGGAAGCAGGTTGGGGAAGCAGGCGAGTGTCCCAGACCGGACTTCGTGATGGGCCTGGCCCCATGGAAGAGCGCAGGGATGGGACCCCTGCAAGTCGAGGATCCACGGGTGTTGTCCTCGCTGCATTCCGTCTTGTGGAGTGCCCCTTGGAGGCGATCGAGTGCGGGCACTCACCATGCCCTTCAGGGCCCCGAGGTGGGGGCGGCCCAGCAGACGTGCGGCGCCCGAATGACTTCGCCGGGCTTTTTCCGGCCAATTCTCACGAGCGTTCTGCCCAAACCAGGATTGGTTTGGGCAGAACGCTCGTGAGAATTGGCCGGCGTAGGACAGCGCTGCGGACCGCCATGCTCTCCATGGCCCAGGGCCCTTTCTCGCCCAGGGCATGTTGCTGCCGCCAAGGAATGGCTCGGAAAAGACGCGGCCAACCCCGGCACGACGGCGCATTGGAGCGTTCCCGGAGCAGAGTTGAAGAACGGGTGGTGGCCTGGTGTGCGCCTCTGTCTCTCTGGTAACGGGCCGGCCAAGGATGGGGATGACCTCATCTTGGTCATACCGGTTTATCTCACTCTGAGGGTTGTCCGAAGCACCAGAGGGGCCGATGGAGACTGCGTGGTTGGGAGAAGCGTGGCTGCGGGTCTAAGGGTTTCTGATATGGAGGCCATGAGGGACAGGACGCCGGAAGCAGGTTGGGGAAGCAGGCGAGTGTCCCAGACAGGACTTCGTGATGGGCCTGGCCCCATGGTAGAGCGCAGGGATGGGACCCCTGCAAGTCGATGATCCACGAGCGTTGTCCTAGCTGCATTCCATCTTGTGGAGTGCCTCTTGGCGGCGATCGGGTGCGGGCACTCACAGTGCCCTTCAGGGCTCCGAGGTGGGGGCGGCCCTGCAGACGTGCGGCGCCTGAATGACTTCGCCGGGCTTTTTCCGGCCAATTCTCACGAGCGTTCTGCCCAAACCAATCCTGGATTGGGCAGAACGCTCGTGAGAATTGGCCGGCGTAAGACAGCCCTGCGGACCGCCGTGCTCTCCATGGCCTAGGGCCCTTTCTCACCCAGGGCATGTTGTTGCCGCCAAGAAATGTCTCGGAGAAGACGCGGCCCACCCGGGCACGCCGGCGCATTGGAGCGTTCCCGGAGCAGAGTTGAAGAACGGGTGGTGGCTTGGTGTGCGCCTCTGTCTTTCGGGTAGATGGGCCGGCCAAGAATGGGGATGACCTCATCTTGGTCATACAGGTTTATCTCCCTCTGAGGGTTGTCCGAAGCACCAGAGTGGCCGATGGAGACTGCGTGGTTGGGAGATGCGTGGCTGCGGGTATAAGGGTTTCCCATATGGAGGCCATGAGGGACAGGATCCCGGAAGCAGGTTGGGGAAGCAGGCGAGTGTTCCAGACCGGACTTCGTGATGGGCCTGGCCCCGTGCTAGAGCGCAGGGATGGGACCCCGGCAAGTCTAGGATCCACGGGCGTTGTCCTCGCTGCATTCCATCTTGTGGAGTGCCTCTTGGCGGCGATCGGGTGCGGGCACTCTCAGTGCCCTTCAGGGCCCCGAGGTGGAGGCGGCCCAGCAGACGTGCGGCGCCCCAATGACTTCGCCGGTTTTTTTCCGGCCAATTCTCACGAGCGTTCTGCGCAAACCAGGGTTGGTTTGGGTAGAACGCTCGTGAGAATTCGCCGGCGTAGTACAGCCCTGCGGACCGCCGTGCTCTCCATGGCCCAGGGCCCTTTCTCGCCCAGGGCATGTTGCTGCCGCCAAGAAATGTCTCGGAAAAGACGCGGCCCACCCCGGCACGCCGGCGCATTGGAGCGTTCCCGGAGCAGAGTTGAAGAACGGGTGGTGGCCTGGTGTGCGCCTCTGTCTTTCGGGTAGATGGGCCGGCCAAGGATGGGGATGACCTCATCTTGGTCATACAGGTTTATGTCACTCTGAGGGTTGTCCGAAGCACCAGACGGGCCGATGGAGACTGCCTGGTTGGGAGATGCGTGGCTGCGGGTCTAAGGGTTTCCCATATGGAGGCCATGAGGGACAGGACCCCGGTAGCAGGTTGGGGAAGCAGGCGTGTGTTCCAGACCGGACATCGTGATGGGCCTGGCCCCGTGGTAGAGCGCACGGATGGGACCCCGGCAAGTCGAGGATCCACGGGCGTTGTCCTCGCTGCATTCCATCTTGTGGAGTGCCTCTTGGCGGCGAACGGGTGCGGGCACTCACAGTGCTCTTCAGGGCCCCGAGGTGGGGGTGGCCCATCAGACGTGCGGCGCCCGAATGACTTCGCCGGGATTTTTCCGGCCAATTCTCACGAGCGTTCTGCCCAAACCAATCCTGGATTGGGCAGAACGCTCGTGAGAATTGGCCGGCGTAGGACAGCTTGCGGACCTCCGTGCTCTCCATGGCCCAGGGCCCTTTCTCGCCCAGGGCATGTTGCTGCCACCAAGAAATGTCTCGGAAAAGACGCGGCCCACCCCGGCACGCCGGCGCATTGGAGCGTTCCCGGAGCAGAGTTGAAGAACGAGTGGTGGCCTGGTGTGCGCCTCTGTCTTTCGGGTAGATGGGCCGGCCAAGGATGGGGATGACCTCATCTTGGTCATACAGGTTTATGTCACTCTGAGGGTTGTCCGAAGCACCAGAGGGGCCGATGGAGACTGCGTGGTTTGGAGATGCGTGGCTGCGGGTCTAAGGGTTTCCCATATGGAGGCCATGAGGGACAGGACCCCGGAAGCAGGTTGGGGAAGCAGGCGAGTGTTCCAGACCGGACTTCCTGATGGGCCTGGCCCCGTGCTAGAGCGCAGGGATGGGACCCCGGCAAGTCTAGGATCCACGGGCGTTGTCCTCGCTGCATTCCATCTTGTGGAGTGCCTCTTGGCGGCGATCGGGTGCGGCACTCACAGTGCCCTTCAGGGCCCCGAGGTGGGGGCGGCCCTGCAGACGTGCAGCGCCTGAATGACTTCGCCGGGCTTTTTCCGGCCAATTCTCACGAGCGTTCTGCCCAAACCAGGATTGGTTTGGGCAGAACGCTCGTGAGAATTGGCCGGCGTAGGACAGCCCTGCGGACCGCCGTGCTCTCCATGGCCCACGGCCCTTTCTCGCCCAGGGCATTTTGCTGCCGCCAAGAAATGGCTCGGAAGAGACGCGGCCAACCCCGGCACGACGGCGCATTGGAGCGTTCCAGGAGCAGAGTTGAAGAACGGGTGGTGGCCTGGTGTGCGCCTCTGTCTCTTGGGTAGACGGGCCGGCCAAGGATGGGGATGACCTCATCTTGGTCATACCGGTTTATCTCACTCTGAGGGTTGTCCGAAGCACCAGAGGGGCCGATGGAGACTGCGTGGTTGGGAGATGCGTGGCTGCGGGTCTAAGGGTTTCCGATATGGAGGCCATGAGGGACAGGACCCCGGAAGCAGGTTGGGGAAGCAGGCGAGTGTCCCAGACCGGACTTCGTGATGGGCCTGGCCCCATGGAAGAGCGCAGGGATGGGACCCCTGCAAGTCGAGGATCCACGGGTGTTGTCCTCGCTGCATTCCGTCTTGTGGAGTGCCCCTTGGAGGCGATCGGGTGCGGGCACTCACCATGCCCTTCAGGGCCCCGAGGTGGGGGCGGCCCAGCAGACGTGCGGCGCCCGAATGACTTCGCCGGGCTTTTTCCGGCCAATTCTCACGAGCGTTCTGCCCAAACCAGGATTGGTTTGGGCAGAACGCTCGTGAGAATTGGCCGGCGTAGGACAGCCCTGCGGATCGCCGTGCTCTCCATGGCCCAGGGCCCTTTCTCGCCCAGGGCATGTTGCTGCCGCCAAGAAATGGCTCGGAAAAGACGCGGCCAACACCGGCACGACGGCGCATTGGAGCGTTCCCGGAGCAGAGTTGAAGAACGGGTGGTGGCCTGGTGTGCGCCTCTGTGTCTCGGGTAACGGGCCGGCCAAGGATGGGGATGACCTCATCTTGGTCATACCGGTTTATCTCACTCTGAAGGTTGTCCGAAGCACCAGAGGGGCCGATGGAGACTGCGTGGTTGGGAGATGCGTGGCTGCGGGTCTAAGGGTTTCCGATATGGAGGCCATGAGGGACAGGACCCTGGAAGCAGGTTGGGGAAGCAGGCGAGTGTCCCAGACCGGACTTCATGATGGGCCTGGCCCCATGGTAGAGCGCAGGGATGGGACCCCTGCAAGTCGAGGATCCACGGGCGTTGTCCTCGCTGCATTCCGTCTTGTGGAGTGCCCCTTGGCGGCGATCGGGTGCGGGCACTCACCATGCCCTTCAAGGCCCCGAGGTGGGGGCGGCCCAGCAGACGTGCGGCGCCCGAATGACTTCGCCGGGCTTTTTCCGGCCAATTCTCACGAGCGTTCTGCCCAAACCAGGATTGGTTTGGGCAGAACGCTCGTGAGAATTGGCCGGCGTAGGACAGCCCTGCGCACCGCCGTGCTCTCCATGGCCCAGGGCCCTTTCTCGCCCAAGGCATGTTGCTGCCTCCAAGAAATGGCTCGGAAAAGTTGCGGCCAACCCGGCACGACGGCGCATTGGAACGTTCCCGGAGCAGAGTTGAAGAACGGGTGGTGGCCTGGTGTGCGCCTCTGTCTCTCGGGTAGACGGGCCGGCCAAGGATCGGATGACCTCATCTTGGTCATACCGGTTTATCTCACTCTGAGGGTTGTCCGAAGCACCAGAGGGGCCGATGGAGACTGCGTGGTTGGGAGATGCGTGGCTGCGGGTCTAAGGGTTTCCGATATGGAGGCCATGAGGGACAGGACCCCGGAAGCAGGTTGGGGAAGCAGGCGAGTGTCCCAGACCGGACTTCGTGATGGGCCTGGCCCCATGGTAGAGCGCAGGGATGGGACCCCTGCAAGTCGAGGACCACGGGCGTTGTCCTCGCTGCATTCCGTCTTGTGGAGTGCCCCTTGGCGGCGATCGGGTGCGGGCACTCAACATGCCCTTCAAGGCCCCGAGGTGGGGGCGGCCCAGCAGACGTGCGGCGCCCGAATGACTTCGCCGGGCTTTTTCCGGCCAATTCTCACGAGCGTTCTGCCCAAACCAGGATTGGTTTGGGCAGAACGCTCGTGAGAATTGGCCGGCGTAGGACAGCGCTGCGGACCGCCATGCTCTCCATGGCCCAGGGCCCTTTCTCGCCCAGGGCATGTTGCTGCCGCCAAGGAATGGCTCGGAAAAGACGCGGCCAACCCCGGCACGACGGCGCATTGGAGCGTTCCCGGAGCAGAGTTGAAGAACGGGTGGTGGCCTGGTGTGCGCCTCTGTCTCTCGGGTAACGGGCCGGCCAAGGATGGGGATGACCTCATCTTGGTCATTCCGGTTTATCTCACTCTGAGGGTTGTCCGAAGCACCAGAGGGGCCGATGGAGACTGCGTGGTTGGGAGAAGCGTGGCTGCGGGTCTAAGGGTTTCTGATATGGAGGCCATGAGGGACAGGACGCCGGAAGCAGGTTGGGGAAGCAGGCGAGTGTCCCAGACAGGACTTCGTGATGGGCCTGGCCCCATGGTAGAGCGCAGGGATGGGACCCCTGCAAGTCGAGGATCCACGGGCGTTGTCCTAGCTGCATTCCTTCTTGTGGAGTGCCCCTTGGCGGCGATCGGGTATGGGCACTCACCATGCCCTTCAAGGCACCGAGGTGGGGGCGGCCCAGCAGACGTGCGGCGCCCGAATGACTTCGCTGGGCTTTTTCCGGCCAATTCTCACGAGCGTTCTGCCCAAACCAGGATTGGTTTGGGCAGAACGCTCGTGAGAATTGGCCGGCGTAGGACAGCCCTGCGGACCGCCGTGCTCTCCATGGCCCAGAGCCCTTTCTCTCCCAGGGCATGATGCTGCCGCCAAGAAATGTCTCGGAAAAGACGCGGCCCACCCCGGCACGACGGCGCATTGGAGCGTTCGCGGAGCAGAGTTGAAGAACGGGTGGTGGCCAGGTGTGCGCCTCTGTCTCTCGGGGAGACGGGCCGGCCAAGGATGGGGATGACCTCATCTTGGTCATACCGGTTTATCTCACTCTGAGGGTTGTCCGAAGCACCAGAGGGGCCGATGGAGGCTGCGTGGTTGGGAAATGCGTGTCTGCGGGTCTAAGTGTTTCCGATATGGAGGCCATGAGGGACAGGACCCTGGAATCAAGTTGGGGAAGCAGGCGAGTGTCCCAGACCGGACTTCGTGATGGGCCTGGCCCCATGGTAGAGCGCAGGGATGGGACCCCTGCAAGTCGAGGATCCACGGGCGTTGTCCTCGCTGCATTCCGTCTTGTGGAGTGCCCCTTGGCGGCGATCGGGTGCGGGCACTCACCATGCCCTTCAAGGCCCCGAGGTGGGGGCGGCCCAGCAGACGTGCGGCGCCCGAATGACTTCGCCGGGCTTTTTCCGGCCAATTCTCACGAGCGTTCTGCCCAAACCAGGATTGGTTTGGGCAGAACGCTCGTGAGAATTGGCCGGCGTAGGACAGCCCTGCGGACCGCCGTGCTCTCCATGGCCCAGGGCCCTTTCTCGCCCAGGGCATGATGCTGCCGCCAAGAAATGGCTCGGAAAAGACGCGGCCAACCCCGGCACGACGGCGCATTGGAGCGTTCCCGGAGCAGAGTTGAAGAACGGGTGGTGGCCTGGTGTGCGCCTCTGTCTTTCGGGTAGATGGGCCGGCCAAGGATGGGGATGACCTCATCTTGGTCATACAGGTTTATGTCACTCTGAGGGTTGTCCGAAGCACCAGACGGGCCGATGGAGACTGCCTGGTTGGGAGATGCGTGGCTGCGGGTCTAAGGGTTTCCCATATGGAGGCCATGAGGGACAGGACCCCGGTAGCAGGTTGGGGAAGCAGGCGTGTGTTCCGACCGGACATCGTGATGGGCCTGGCCCCGTGGTAGAGCGCACGGATGGGACCCCGGCAAGTCGAGGATCCACGGGCGTTGTCCTCGCTGCATTCCATCTTGTGGAGTGCCTCTTGGCGGCGAACGGGTGCGGGCACTCACAGTGCTCTTCAGGGCCCCGAGGTGGGGGTGGCCCATCAGACGTGCGGCGCCCGAATGACTTCGCCGGGCTTTTTCCGGCCAATTCTCACGAGCGTTCTGCCCAAACCAATCCTGGATTGGGCAGAACGCTCGTGAGAATTGGCCGGCGTAGGACAGCTTGCGGACCTCCGTGCTCTCCATGGCCCAGGGCCCTTTCTCGCCCAGGGCATGTTGCTGCCACCAAGAAATGTCTCGGAAAAGACGCGGTCCACCCCGGCACGCCGGCGCATTGGAGCGTTCCCGGAGCAGAGTTGAAGAACGAGTGGTGGCCTGGTGTGCGCCTCTGTCTTTCGGGTAGATGGGCCGGCCAAGGATGGGGATGACCTCATCTTGGTCATACAGGTTTATGTCACTCTGAGTTTTGTCCGAAGCACCAGAGGGGCCGATGGAGACTGCGTGGTTGGGAGATGCGTGGCTGCGGGTCTAAGGGTTTCCCATATGGAGGCCATGAGGGACAGGACCCCGGAAGCAGGTTGGGGAAGCAGGCGAGTGTTCCAGACCGGACTTCCTGATGGGCCTGGCCCCGTGCTAGAGCGCAGGGATGGGACCCCGGCAAGTCTAGGATCCACGGGCGTTGTCCTCGCTGCATTCCATCTTGTGGAGTGCCTCTTGGCGGCGATCGGGTGCGGCACTCACAGTGCCCTTCAGGGCCCCGAGGTGGGGGCGGCCCTGCAGACGTGCAGCGCCTGAATGACTTCGCCGGGCTTTTTCCGGCCAATTCTCACGAGCGTTCTGCCCAAACCAGGATTGGTTTGGGCAGAACGCTCGTGAGAATTGGCCGGCGTAGGACAGCCCTGCGGACCGCCGTGCTCTCCATGGCCCACGGCCCTTTCTCGCCCAGGGCATTTTGCTGCCGCCAAGAAATGGCTCGGAAGAGACGCGGCCAACCCCGGCACGACGGCGCATTGGAGCGTTCCCGGAGCAGAGTTGAAGAACGGGTGGTGGCCTGGTGTGCGCCTCTGTGTCTCGGGTAACGGGCCGGCCAAGGATGGGGATGACCTCATCTTGGTCATACCGGTTTATCTCACTCTGAAGGTTGTCCGAAGCACCAGAGGGGCCGATGGAGACTGCGTGGTTGGGAGATGCGTGGCTGCGGGTCTAAGTGTTTCCGATATGGAGGCCATGAGGGACAGGACCCTGGAAGCAGGTTGGGGAAGCAGGCGAGTGTCCCAGACCGGACTTCGTGATGGGCCTGGCCCCATGGTAGAGCGCAGGGATGGGACCCCTGCAAGTCGAGGATCCACGGGCGTTGTCCTCGCTGCATTCCGTCTTGTGGAGTGCCCCTTGGCGGCGATCGGGTGCGGGCACTCACCATGCCCTTCAAGGCCCCAGGTGGGGGCGGCCCAGCAGACGTGCGGCGCCCGAATGACTTCGCCGGGCTTTTTCCGGCCAATTCTCACGTGCGTTCTGCCCAAACCAGGATTGGTTTGGGCAGATGCTCGTGAGAATTGGCCGGCGTAGGACAGCCCTGCGCACCGCCGTGCTCTCCATGGCCCAGGGCCCTTTCTCGCCCAAGGCATGTTGCTGCCTCCAAGAAATGGCTCGGAAAAGTTGCGGCCAACCCGGCACGACGGCGCATTGGAACGTTCCCGGAGCAGAGTTGAAGAACGGGTGGTGGCCTGGTGTGCGCCTCTGTCTCTCGGGTAGACGGGCCGGCCAAGGATCGGATGACCTCATCTTGGTCATACCGGTTTATCTCACTCTGAGGGTTGTCCGAAGCACCAGAGGGGCCGATGGAGACTGCGTGGTTGGGAGATGCGTGGCTGCGGGTCTAAGGGTTTCCGATATGGAGGCCATGAGGGACAGGACCCCGGAAGCAGGTTGGGGAAGCAGGCGAGTGTCCCAGACCGGACTTCGTGATGGGCCTGGCCCCATGGTAGAGCGCAGGGATGGGACCCCTGCAAGTCGAGGACCACGGGCGTTGTCCTCGCTGCATTCCGTCTTGTGGAGTGCCCCTTGGCGGCGATCGGGTGCGGGCACTCAACATGCCCTTCAAGGCCCCGAGGTGGGGGCGGCCCAGCAGACGTGCGGCGCCCGAATGAATTCGCCGGGCTTTTTCCGGCCAATTCTCACGAGCGTTCTGCCCAAACCAGGATTGGTTTGGGCAGAACGCTCGTGAGAATTGGCCGGCGTAGGACAGCGCTGCGGACCGCCATGCTCTCCATGGCCCAGGGCCCTTTCTCGCCCAGGGCATGTTGCTGCCGCCAAGGAATGGCTCGGAAAAGACGCGGCCAAGCCCGGCACGACGGCGCATTGGAGCGTTCCCGGAGCAGAGTTGAAGAACGGGTGGTGGCCTGGTGTGCGCCTCTGTCTCTCGGGTAACGGGCCGGCCAAGGATGGGGATGACCTCATCTTGGTCATTCCGGTTTATCTCACTCTGAGGGTTGTCCGAAGCACCAGAGGGGCCGATGGAGACTGCGTGGTTGGGAGAAGCGTGGCTGCGGGTCTAAGGGTTTCTGATATGGAGGCCATGAGGGACAGGACGCCGGAAGCAGGTTGGGGAAGCAGGCGAGTGTCCCAGACAGGACTTCGTGATGGGCCTGGCCCCATGGTAGAGCGCAGGGATGGGACCCCTGCAAGTCGAGGATCCACGGGCGTTGTCCTAGCTGCATTCCTTCTTGTGGAGTGCCCCTTGGCGGCGATCGGGTATGGGCACTCACCATGCCCTTCAAGGCACCGAGGTGGGGGCGGCCCAGCAGACGTGCGGCGCCCGAATGACTTCGCTGGGCTTTTTCCGGCCAATTCTCACGAGCGTTCTGCCCAAACCAGGATTGGTTTGGGCAGAACGCTCGTGAGAATTGGCCGGCGTAGGACAGCCCTGCGGACCGCCGTGCTCTCCATGGCCCAGAGCCCTTTCTCTCCCAGGGCATGATGCTGCCGCCAAGAAATGTCTCGGAAAAGACGCGGCCCACCCCGGCACGACGGCGCATTGGAGCGTTCGCGGAGCAGAGTTGAAGAACGGGTGGTGGCCAGGTGTGCGCCTCTGTCTCTCGGGGAGACGGGCCGGCCAAGGATGGGGATGACCTCATCTTGGTCATACCGGTTTATCTCACTCTGAGGGTTGTCCGAAGCACCAGAGGGGCCGATGGAGGCTGCGTGGTTGGGAAATGCGTGTCTGCGGGTCTAAGTGTTTCCGATATGGAGGCCATGAGGGACAGGACCCTGGAATCAAGTTGGGGAAGCAGGCGAGTGTCCCAGACCGGACTTCGTGATGGGCCTGGCCCCATGGTAGAGCGCAGGGATGGGACCCCTGCAAGTCGAGGATCCACGGGCGTTGTCCTCGCTGCATTCCGTCTTGTGGAGTGCCCCTTGGCGGCGATCGGGTGCGGGCACTCACCATGCCCTTCAAGGCCCCGAGGTGGGGGCGGCCCAGCAGACGTGCGGCGCCCGAATGACTTCGCCGGGCTTTTTCCGGCCAATTCTCACGAGCGTTCTGCCCAAACCAGGATTGGTTTGGGCAGAACGCTCGTGAGAATTGGCCGGCGTAGGACAGCCCTGCGGACCGCCGTGCTCTCCATGGCCCAGGGCCCTTTCTCGCCCAGGGCATGATGCTGCCGCCAAGAAATGGCTCGGAAAAGACGCGGCCAACCCCGGCACGACGGCGCATTGGAGCGTTCCCGGAGCAGAGTTGAAGAACGGGTGGTGGCCTGGTGTGCGCCTCTGTCTTTCGGGTAGATGGGCCGGCCAAGGATGGGGATGACCTCATCTTGGTCATACAGGTTTATGTCACTCTGAGGGTTGTCCGAAGCACCAGACGGGCCGATGGAGACTGCCTGGTTGGGAGATGCGTGGCTGCGGGTCTAAGGGTTTCCCATATGGAGGCCATGAGGGACAGGACCCCGGTAGCAGGTTGGGGAAGCAGGCGTGTGTTCCGACCGGACATCGTGATGGGCCTGGCCCCGTGGTAGAGCGCACGGATGGGACCCCGGCAAGTCGAGGATCCACGGGCGTTGTCCTCGCTGCATTCCATCTTGTGGAGTGCCTCTTGGCGGCGAACGGGTGCGGGCACTCACAGTGCTCTTCAGGGCCCCGAGGTGGGGGTGGCCCATCAGACGTGCGGCGCCCGAATGACTTCGCCGGGCTTTTTCCGGCCAATTCTCACGAGCGTTCTGCCCAAACCAATCCTGGATTGGGCAGAACGCTCGTGAGAATTGGCCGGCGTAGGACAGCTTGCGGACCTCCGTGCTCTCCATGGCCCAGGGCCCTTTCTCGCCCAGGGCATGTTGCTGCCACCAAGAAATGTCTCGGAAAAGACGCGGTCCACCCCGGCACGCCGGCGCATTGGAGCGTTCCCGGAGCAGAGTTGAAGAACGAGTGGTGGCCTGGTGTGCGCCTCTGTCTTTCGGGTAGATGGGCCGGCCAAGGATGGGGATGACCTCATCTTGGTCATACAGGTTTATGTCACTCTGAGTTTTGTCCGAAGCACCAGAGGGGCCGATGGAGACTGCGTGGTTGGGAGATGCGTGGCTGCGGGTCTAAGGGTTTCCCATATGGAGGCCATGAGGGACAGGACCCCGGAAGCAGGTTGGGGAAGCAGGCGAGTGTTCCAGACCGGACTTCCTGATGGGCCTGGCCCCGTGCTAGAGCGCAGGGATGGGACCCCGGCAAGTCTAGGATCCACGGGCGTTGTCCTCGCTGCATTCCATCTTGTGGAGTGCCTCTTGGCGGCGATCGGGTGCGGCACTCACCGTGCCCTTCAGGGCCCCGAGGTGGGGGCGGCCCTGCAGACGTGCAGCGCCTGAATGACTTCGCCGGGCTTTTTCCGGCCAATTCTCACGAGCGTTCTGCCCAAACCAGGATTGGTTTGGGCAGAACGCTCGTGAGAATTGGCCGGCGTAGGACAGCCCTGCGGACCGCCGTGCTCTCCATGGCCCACGGCCCTTTCTCGCCCAGGGCATTTTGCTGCCGCCAAGAAATGGCTCGGAAGAGACGCGGCCAACCCCGGCACGACGGCGCATTGGAGCGTTCCCGGAGCAGAGTTGAAGAACGGGTGGTGGCCTGGTGTGCGCCTCTGTGTCTCGGGTAACGGGCCGGCCAAGGATGGGGATGACCTCATCTTGGTCATACCGGTTTATCTCACTCTGAAGGTTGTCCGAAGCACCAGAGGGGCCGATGGAGACTGCGTGGTTGGGAGATGCGTGGCTGCGGGTCTAAGTGTTTCCGATATGGAGGCCATGAGGGACAGGACCCTGGAAGCAGGTTGGGGAAGCAGGCGAGTGTCCCAGACCGGACTTCGTGATGGGCCTGGCCCCATGGTAGAGCGCAGGGATGGGACCCCTGCAAGTCGAGGATCCACGGGCGTTGTCCTCGCTGCATTCCGTCTTGTGGAGTGCCCCTTGGCGGCGATCGGGTGCGGGCACTCACCATGCCCTTCAAGGCCCCAGGTGGGGGCGGCCCAGCAGACGTGCGGCGCCCGAATGACTTCGCCGGGCTTTTTCCGGCCAATTCTCACGTGCGTTCTGCCCAAACCAGGATTGGTTTGGGCAGATGCTCGTGAGAATTGGCCGGCGTAGGACAGCCCTGCGCACCGCCGTGCTCTCCATGGCCCAGGGCCCTTTCTCGCCCAAGGCATGTTGCTGCCTCCAAGAAATGGCTCGGAAAAGTTGCGGCCAACCCGGCACGACGGCGCATTGGAACGTTCCCGGAGCAGAGTTGAAGAACGGGTGGTGGCCTGGTGTGCGCCTCTGTCTCTCGGGTAGACGGGCCGGCCAAGGATCGGATGACCTCATCTTGGTCATACCGGTTTATCTCACTCTGAGGGTTGTCCGAAGCACCAGAGGGGCCGATGGAGACTGCGTGGTTGGGAGATGCGTGGCTGCGGGTCTAAGGGTTTCCGATATGGAGGCCATGAGGGACAGGACCCCGGAAGCAGGTTGGGGAAGCAGGCGAGTGTCCCAGACCGGACTTCGTGATGGGCCTGGCCCCATGGTAGAGCGCAGGGATGGGACCCCTGCAAGTCGAGGACCACGGGCGTTGTCCTCGCTGCATTCCGTCTTGTGGAGTGCCCCTTGGCGGCGATCGGGTGCGGGCACTCAACATGCCCTTCAAGGCCCCGAGGTGGGGGCGGCCCAGCAGACGTGCGGCGCCCGAATGAATTCGCCGGGCTTTTTCCGGCCAATTCTCACGAGCGTTCTGCCCAAACCAGGATTGGTTTGGGCAGAACGCTCGTGAGAATTGGCCGGCGTAGGACAGCGCTGCGGACCGCCATGCTCTCCATGGCCCAGGGCCCTTTCTCGCCCAGGGCATGTTGCTGCCGCCAAGGAATGGCTCGGAAAAGACGCGGCCAAGCCCGGCACGACGGCGCATTGGAGCGTTCCCGGAGCAGAGTTGAAGAACGGGTGGTGGCCTGGTGTGCGCCTCTGTCTCTCGGGTAACGGGCCGGCCAAGGATGGGGATGACCTCATCTTGGTCATACCGGTTTATCTCACTCTGAGGGTTGTCCGAAGCACCAGAGGGGCCGATGGAGACTGCGTGGTTGGGAGAAGCGTGGCTGCGGGTCTAAGGGTTTCTGATATGGAGGCCATGAGGGACAGGACGCCGGAAGCAGGTTGGGGAAGCAGGCGAGTGTCCCAGGCAGGACTTCGTGATGGGCCTGGCCCCATGGTAGAGCGCAGGGTTGGGACCCCTGCAAGTCGAGGATCCACGGGCGTTGTCCTAGCTGCATTCCTTCTTGTGGAGTGCCCCTTGGTGGCGATCGGGTATGGGCACTCACCATGCCCTTCAAGGCACCGAGGTGGGGGCGGCCCAGCAGACGTGCGGCGCCCGAATGACTTCGCTGGGCTTTTTCCGGCCAATTCTCACGAGCGTTCTGCCCAAACCAGGATTGGTTTGGGCAGAACGCTCGTGAGAATTGGCCGGCGTAGGACAGCCCTGCGGACCGCCGTGCTCTCCATGGCCCAGAGCCTTTCTCTCCCAGGGCATGTTGCTGCCGCCAAGAAATGTCTCGGAAAAGACGCGGCCCACCCCGGCACGACGGCGCATTGGAGCGTTCGCGGAGCAGAGTTGAAGAACGGGTGGTGGCCAGGTGTGCGCCTCTGTCTCTCGGGGAGACGGGCCGGCCAAGGATGGGGATGACCTCATCTTGGTCATACCGGTTTATCTCACTCTGAGGGTTGTCCGAAGCACCAGAGGGGCCGATGGAGGCTGCGTGGTTGGGAAATGCGTGGCTGCGGGTCTAAGTGTTTCCGATATGGAGGCCATGAGGGACAGGACCCTGGAAGCAGGTTGGGGAAGCAGGCGAGTGTCCCAGACCGGACTTCGTGATGGGCCTGGCCCCATGGTAGAGCGCAGGGATGGGACCCCTGCAAGTCGAGGATCCACGGGCGTTGTCCTCGCTGCATTCCGTCTTGTGGAGTGCCCCTTGGCGGCGATCGGGTGCGGGCACTCACCATGCCCTTCAAGGCCCCGAGGTGGGGGCGGCCCAGCATACGTGCGGCGCCCGAATGACTTCGCCGGGCTTTTTCCGGCCAATTCTCACGAGCGTTCTGCCCAAACCAGGATTGGTTTGGGCAGAACGCTCGTGAGAATTGGCCGGCGTAGGACAGCCCTGCGGACCGCCGTGCTCTCCATGGCCCAGGGCCCTTTCTCGCCCAGGGCATGATGCTGCCGCCAAGAAATGGCTCGGAAAAGACGCGGCCAACCCCGGCACGACGGCGCATTGGAGCGTTCCCGGAGCAGAGTTGAAGAACGGGTGGTGGCCTGGTGTGCGCCTCTGTCTCTCGGGGAGACGGGCCGGCCAAGGATGAGGATGACTTCATCTTGGTCATACCGGTTTATCTCACTCTGAGGGTTGTCCGAAGCTCCAGAGGGGCCGATGGAGACTGCGTGGTTGGGAGATGCGTGGCTGCGGGTCTAAGGGTTTCCGATATGGAGGCCATGAGGGACAGGACCCCGGAAGCAGGTTGGGGAAGCAGGCGAGTGTCCCAGACCGGACTACGTGATTGGCCTGGCCCCATGGTAGAGCGCAGGGATGGGACCCCTGCATGTCGAGGATCCACGGGCGTTGTCCTCGCTGCATTACGTCTTGTGGAGTGCCCCTTGGCGGCGATCGGGTGCGGGCACTCACCATGCCCTTCAAGGCCCCGAGGTGGGGGCGGCCCAGCAGACATGCGGCGCCCGATTGACTTCGCCGTGCTTTTTCCGGCCAATTCTCACGAGCGTCTGCCCAAACGAGGATTGGTTTGGGCAGAACGCTCGTGAGAATTGGCCGGCGTAGGACAGCCCTGCGGACCGCCGTGCTCTCCATGGCCCAGGGCCCTTTCTCGCCCAGGGCATGTTGCTGCCGCCAAGAAATGGCTCGGAAAAGACGCGGCCAACCCCGGCACGACGGCGCATTGGAGCGTTCCCGGAGCAGAGTTGAAGAACGGGTGGTGGCCTGGTGTGCGCCTCTGTCTCTCGGGGAGACGGGCCGGCCAAGGATGAGGATGACCTCATCTTGGTCATACCGGTTTATCTCACTCTGAGGGTTGTCCGAAGCACCAGAGGGGCCGATGGAGACTGCGTGGTTGGGAGATGCGTGGCTGCGGGTCTAAGGGTTTCTGATATGGAGGCCATGAGGGACAGGACGCCGGAAGCAGGTTGGGGAAGCAGGCGAGTGTCCCAGACAGGACTTCGTGATGGGCCTGGCCCCATGGTAGAGCGCAGGGATGGGACCCCTGCATGTCGAGGATCCACGGGCGTTGTCCTCGCTGCATTCCGTCTTGTGGAGTGCCCCTTGGCGACGATCGGGTGCGGGCACTCACCATGCCCTTCAAGGCCCCGAGGTGGGGGCGGCCCAGCAGACGTGCGGCGCCCGAATGACTTCGCCGGGGTTTTTCCGGCCAATTCTCACGAGCGTTCTGCCCAAACCAGGATTGGTTTGGGCAGAACGCTCGTGAGAATTGGCCGGCGTAGGACAGCCCTGCGGACCGCCGTGCTCTCCATGGCCCAGGGCCCTTTCTCGCCCAGGGCATGTTGCTGCCGCCAAGAAATGGCTCGGAAAAGACGCGGCCAACCCCGGCACGACGGCGCATTGGAGCGTTCCCGGAGCAGAGTTGAAGAACGGGTGGTGGCCTGGTGTGCGCCTCTGTCTCTCGGGTAGACGGGCCGGCCAAAGATGGGGATGACCTCATCTTGGTCATACCGGTTTATCTCACTCTGAGGGTTGTCCGAAGCACCAGAGGGGCCGATGGAGACTGCGTGGTTGGGAGATGCGTGGCTGCGGGTCTAAGGGTTTCCGATATGGAGGCCATGAGGGACAGGACCCCGGAAGCAGGTTGGGGAAGCAGGCGAGTGTCCCAGACCGGACTTCGTGATGGGCCTGGCCCCATGGTAGTGCGTAGGGATGGGACCCCTGCAAGACGAGGATCCACGGGCGTTGTCCTCGCTGCATTCCGTCTTGTGGAGTGCCCCTTGGCGGCGATCGGGTGCGGGCACTCACCATGCCCTTCAAGGCCCCGAGGTGGGGGCGGCCCAGCAGACGTGCGGCGCCCGAATGACTTCGCCGGGGTTTTTCCGGCCAATTCTCACGAGCGTTCTGCCCAAACCAGGATTGGTTTGGGCAGAACGCTCGTGAGAATTGGCCGGCGTAGGACAGCCCTGCGGACCGCCGTGCTCTCCATGGCCCAGGGCCCTTTCTCGCCCAGGGCATGTTGCTGCCGCCAAGAAATGGCTCGGAAAAGACGCGGCCAACCCCGGCACGACGGCGCATTGGAGCGTTCCCGGAGCAGAGTTGAAGAACGGGTGGTGGCCTGGTGTGCGCCTCTGTCTCTCGGGTAGACGGGCCGGCCAAAGATGGGGATGACCTCATCTTGGTCATACCGGTTTATCTCACTCTGAGGGTTGTCCGAAGCACCAGAGGGGCCGATGGAGACTGCGTGGTTGGGAGATGCGTGGCTGCGGGTCTAAGGGTTTCCGATATGGAGGCCATGAGGGACAGGACCCCGGAAGCAGGTTGGGGAAGCAGGCGAGTGTCCCAGACCGGACTTCGTGATGGGCCTGGCCCCATGGTAGAGCGCAGGGATGGGACCCCTGCAAGTCGAGGACCACGGGCGTTGTCCTCGCTGCATTCCGTCTTGTGGAGTGCCCCTTGGCGGCGATCGGGTGCCGGCACTCACCATGCCCTTCAAGGCCCCGAGGCGGGGGCGGCCCAGCAGACGTGCGGCGCCCGAATGACTTCGCCGGGCTTTTTCCGGCCAATTCTCACGAGCGTTCTGCCCAAACCAGGATTGGTTTGGGCAGAACGCTCGTGAGAATTGGCCGGCGTAGGACAAGGCTGCGGACCGCCGTGGTCTCCATGGCCCAGGGCCCTTTCTCGCCCAGGGCATGTTGCTGCCGCCAAGAAATGGCTCGGAAAAGACGCGGCCAACCCCGGCACGACGGCGCATTGGAGCGTTCCCGGAGCAGAGTTGAAGAACGGGTGGTGGCCTGGTGTGCGCCTCTGTCTCTCGGGTAGACGGGCCGGCCAAGGATGGGGATGACCTCATCTTGGTCATACCGGATTATCTCACTCTGAGGGTTGTCCGAAGCACCAGAGGGGCCAATGGAGACTGCGTGGTTGGGAGATGCGTGGCTGCGGGTCTAAGGTTTTCCGATATGGAGGCCATGAGGGACAGGACCCCGGAAGCAGGTTGGGGAAGCAGGCGAGTGTTCCAGACCGGACTTCGTGATGCGCCTGGCCCCGTGGTAGAGCGCACGAATGGGACCCCTGCAAGTCGAGGATCCACGGGCGTTGTCCTCGCTGCATTCCATCTTGTGGAGTGCCTCTTGGCGGCGATCGGGTGCGGGCACTCACAGTGCCCTTCAGGGCCCCGAGGTGGGGGCGGCCCAGCAGACGTGCGGCGCCCGAATGATTTCTCCGGGCTTTTTCCGGCCAATTCTCACGAGCGTTCTGCCCAAACCAGGATGGGTTTGGGCAGAACGCTCGTGAGAATTGGCCGGCGTAGGACAGCCCTTAGGACCGCCGTGCTATCCATGGCCCAGGGCCCTTTCTCGCCCAGGGCATGTTGCTGCCGCCAAGAAATGGCTCGGAGAAGACGCGGCCCACCCCGGCACGCCGACGCATTGGAGCGTTCCCGGAGCAGAGTTGAAGAACTGGTGGTGGCCTGTTGTGCGCCTCTGTATCTCGGGTGGACGGGCCGGCCATGATGGGGATGAACTCATCTTGGTCATACAGGTTTATCTCCCTCTGAGGGTTGTCCGAAGCACCAGAGGAGCCGATGGAGACTGCGTGGTTGGGAGATGCGTGGCTGCGGGTCTAAGGGTTTCCCATATGGAGGCCATGAGGGACAGGACCCCGGAAGCAGGTTGGGGAAGCAGGCGAGTGTTCCAGACCGGACTTCGTGATGGGCCTGGCCCCGTGGTAGAGCGCACGGATGGAACCCCGGCAAGTGAGGATCCACGGGCGTTGTCCTCGCTGCATTCCATCTTGTGGAGTGCCTCTTGGCGGCGATCGGGGGCGGGCAGTCACAGTGCCCTTCAGGGCCCCGAGGTGGGGGCGGCCCAGCAGACGTGCGGCGCCTGAATGAATTCGCCGGGCATTTTCCGGCCAATTCTCACGAGCGTTCTGCCCAAACCAATCCTGGATTGGGCAGAACGCTCGTGAGAATTGGCCGGCGTAGGACAGCCCTGCGGACCGCCGTGCTCTCCATGGCCCAGTGCCCTTGCTCGCCCAGGGCATGTTGCTGCCGCCAAGAAATGGCTCGGAAAAGACGCGGCCCACCCCGCACGACGGCGCATTGGAGCGTTCCCGGAGCAGAGTTGAAGAACGGGTGGTGGCCTGGTGTGCGCCTCTGTCTCTCGGGTAGATGGGCCGGCCAAGGATGGGGATGACCTCATCTTGGTCATACAGGTTTATGTCACTCTGAGGGCTGTCCGAAGCACCAGAGGGGCCGATGGAGACTGCGTGGTTGGGAGATGCGTGGCTGCGGGTCTAAGTGTTTCCGATATGGAGGCCCTGAGGGACAGGACCCCGGAAGCAGGTTGGGGAAGCAGGCGAGTGTTCCAGACCGGACTTCGTGATGGGCCTGGCCCCGTGGTAGAGCGCACGGATGGGACCCCGGCAAGTCGAGGATCCACGGGCGTTGTCCTCGCTGCATTCCATCTTGTGGAGTGCCTCTTGGCGGCGATCGGGTGCGGGCACTCACAGTGCCCTTCAGGGCCCCGAGGTGGGGGCGGCCCTGCAGACGTGCGGCGCCTGAATGACTTCGCCGGGGTTTTTCCGGCCAATTCTCACGAGCGTTCTGCCCAAACCAATCTTGGATTGGGCAGAACGCTCGTGAGAATTGGCCGGCGTAGGACAGCCCTGCGGACCGCCGTGCTCTCCATGGCCCAGGGCCCTTTCTCGCCCAGGGCATGTTGCTGCCGCCAAGAAATGGCTCAGAAAAGACGCGGCCCACCCCGGCAAGCCGGCGCATTGGAGCGTTCCCGGAGCAGAGTTGAAGAACGGGTGGTGGCCTGGTGTGCGCCTCTGTCTTTCGGGTAGATGGGCCCGCCTAGGATGGGGATGACCTCATCTTGGTCATACAGGTTTATGTCACTCTGAGGGTTGTCCGAAGCACCAGAGGGGCCGATGGAGACTGCCTGGTTGGGAGATGCGTGGCTGCAGGTCTAAGGGTTTCCCATATGGAAGCCATTTAGGACAAGATCCCGGAAGCAGGATGGAGAAGCAGGCGAGTGTTCCAGACCGGACTTCGAGATGGGCCTGGCCACGTGGTAGAGCGCAGGGTTGGGACCCCAGCAAGTCGAGGATCCACGGGCGTTGTCCTCGCTGCATTCCATCTTGTGGAGTGCCTCTTGGCGGCGATCGGGTGCGGGCACTCACCATGCCCTTCAAGGCCCCGACGTGGGGGCGGCCCAGCAGACGTGCGGCGCCCGAATGACTTCGCCGGGCTTTTTACGGCCAATTCTCACGAGCGTTCTGCCCAAACCAGGATTGGTTTGGGCAGAACGTTCGTGAGAATTGGCCGGCGTAGGACAGCCCTGCGGACCGCCGTGCTCTCCATGGCCCAGGGCCCTTTCTCGCCCAGGGCATGTTGCTGCCGCCAAGAAATGGCTCGGAAAAGACGCGGCCAACCCCGGCACGACGGCGCATTGGAGCGTTCCCGAGGCAGAGTTGAAGAACGGGTGGTGGCCTGGTGTGCGCCTCTGTCTCTCGGGTAGACGGGCCGGCCAAGGATGGGGATGACCTCATCTTGGTCATACCGGTTTATCTTACTCTGAGGGTTCTCCGAAGCACCAGAGGGGCCGATGGAGACTGCGTGGTTGGGAGATGCGTGGCTGCGGGTCTAAGGGTTTCCGATATGGAGGCCATGAGGGACAGGACGCCGGAAGCAGGTTGGGGAAGCATGCGAGTGTCCCAGACCGGACTTCGTGATGGGCCTGGCCCCATGGTAGAGCGCAGGGATGGGACCCCTGCAAGTCGAGGATCCACGGGCGTTGTCCTCGCTGCATTCCGTCTTGTGGAGTGCCCCTTGGCGGCGATCGGGTGCGGGCACTCACCATATCCTTCAAGGCCCCGAGGTGGGGGCGGCCCAGCAGACGTGCGGCGCCCGAATGACTTCGCCGGGCTTTTTCCGGCCAATTCTCACGAGCGTTCTGCCCAAATCAGGATTGTTTTGGGCAGAACGCTCGTGAGAATTGGCCGGCGTAGGACAGCCCTGCGGACCGCCGTGCTCTCCATGGCCCAGGGCCCTTTCTCGCCCAGGGCATGATGCTGCCGCCAAGAAATGGCTCGGAAAAGACGGGGCCCACCCCGGCACGACGGCGCATTGGAGCGTTCCCGGAGCAGAGTTTAAAAACAGGTGGTGGCCTGGTGTGCGCCTCTGTCTCTCGGGTAGACGGGCCGGCCAAGGATGGGGATGACCTCATCTTGGTCATACCGGTTTATCTCCCTCTGAGGGTTGTCCGAAGCACCAGAGGGGCCGATGGAGACTGCGTGGTTTGGAGATGCGTGGCTGCGGGTCTAAGGGTTTCCGATATGGAGGCCATGAGGGATAGGACACCGGAAGCAGGTTGGGGAAGCAGGCGAGTGTCCCAGACCGGACTTCGTGATGGGCCTGGCCCCATGGAAGAGCGCAGGGATGGGACCCCTGCAAGTCGAGGATCCGCGGGCGTTGTCCTCGCTGCATTCCGTCTTGTGGAGTGCCCCTTGGCGGCGATCGGGTGCGGGCAGTCACCGTGCCCTTCAAGGCCCCGAGGTGGGGGCGGCCCAGCAGACGTGCGGCGCCCGAATGACTTCGCCGGGCTTTTTCCGGCCAATTCTCACGAGCGTTCTGCCCAAACCAGGATTGGTTTGGGCAGAACGCTCGTGAGAATTGGCCGGCGTAGGACAGCGCTGCGGACCGACGTGCTCTCCATGCCCCAGGGCCCTTTCTCGCCCAGGGCAGGTTGCTGCCGCCAAGAAATGGCTCGGAAAAGACGCGGCCCACCCCGGCACGACGGCGCATTGGAGCGTTCCCGGAGAAGAGTTGAAGAACGGGTGGTGGCCTGGTGTGCGCCTCTGTCTCTCGGGGAGACGGGCCGGCCAAGGATGAGGATGACCTCATCTTGGTCATACCGGTTTATCTCACTCTGAGGGTTGTCCGAAGCACCAGAGGGGCCGATGGAGACTGCGTGGTTGGGAGATGCGTAGCTGCGGGTCTAAGGGTTTCCGATATGGAGGCCATGAGGGACAGGACCCCGGAAGCAGGTTGGGGAAGCAGGCGAGTGTCCCAGACCGGACTTCGTGATGGGCCTGGCCCCATGGTAGTGCGTAGGGATGGGACCCCTGCAAGACGAGGATCCACGGGCGTTGTCCTCGCTGCATTCCGTCTTGTGGAGTGCCCCTTGGCGGCGATCGGGTGCGGGCACTCACCATGCCCTTCAAGGCCCCGAGGTGGGGGCGGCCCAGCAGACGTGCGGCGCCCGAATGACTTCGCCGGGGTTTTTCCGGCCAATTCTCACGAGCGTTCTGCCCAAACCAGGATTGGTTTGGGCAGAACGCTCGTGAGAATTGGCCGGCGTAGGACAGCCCTGCGGACCGCCGTGCTCTCCATGGCCCAGGGCCCTTTCTCGCCCAGGGCATGTTGCTGCCGCCAAGAAATGGCTCGGAAAAGACGCGGCCAACCCCGGCACGACGGCGCATTGGAGCGTTCCCGGAGCAGAGTTGAAGAACGGGTGGTGGCCTGGTGTGCGCCTCTGTCTCTCGGGTAGACGGGCCGGCCAAAGATGGGGATGACCTCATCTTGGTCATACCGGTTTATCTCACTCTGAGGGTTGTCCGAAGCACCAGAGGGGCCGATGGAGACTGCGTGGTTGGGAGATGCGTGGCTGCGGGTCTAAGGGTTTCCGATATGGAGGCCATGAGGGACAGGACCCCGGAAGCAGGTTGGGGAAGCAGGCGAGTGTCCCAGACCGGACTTCGTGATGGGCCTGGCCCCATGGTAGAGCGCAGGGATGGGACCCCTGCAAGTCGAGGACCACGGGCGTTGTCCTCGCTGCATTCCGTCTTGTGGAGTGCCCCTTGGCGGCGATCGGGTGCCGGCACTCACCATGCCCTTCAAGGCCCCGAGGCGGGGGCGGCCCAGCAGACGTGCGGCGCCCGAATGACTTCGCCGGGCTTTTTCCGGCCAATTCTCACGAGCGTTCTGCCCAAACCAGGATTGGTTTGGGCAGAACGCTCGTGAGAATTGGCCGGCGTAGGACAGCGCTGCGGACCGCCGTGGTCTCCATGGCCCAGGGCCCTTTCTCGCCCAGGGCATGTTGCTGCCGCCAAGAAATGGCTCGGAAAAGACGCGGCCAACCCCGGCACGACGGCGCATTGGAGCGTTCCCGGAGCAGAGTTGAAGAACGGGTGGTGGCCTGGTGTGCGCCTCTGTCTCTCGGGTAGACGGGCCGGCCAAGGATGGGGATGACCTCATCTTGGTCATACCGGATTATCTCACTCTGAGGGTTGTCCGAAGCACCAGAGGGGCCAATGGAGACTGCGTGGTTGGGAGATGCGTGGCTGCGGGTCTAAGGTTTTCCGATATGGAGGCCATGAGGGACAGGACCCCGGAAGCAGGTTGGGGAAGCAGGCGAGTGTCCCAAACCGGACTTCGTGATGGCCCTGGCCCCATGGTAGAGCGCAGGGATGGGACCCCTGCAAGTCGAGGATCCACGGGCGTTGTCCTCGCTGCATTCCGTCTTGTGGAGTGCCCCTTGGCGGCGATCGGGTGCGGGAACTCACCATGCCCTTCAAGGCCCCGAGGTGGGGGCGGCCCAGCAGACGTGCGGCGCCCGAATGACTTCGCCGGGCGTTTTCCGGCCAATTCTCACGAGCGTTCTGCCCAAACCAGGATTGGTTTGGGCAGAACGCTCGTGAGAATTGGCCGGCGTAGGACAGCCCTGCGGACCGCCGTGCTCTCCATGGCCCAGGGCCCTTTCTCGCCCAGGGCATGATGCTGCCGCCTAGAAATGGCTCGGAAAAGACGCGGCCCACCCCGGCACGACGGCGCATTGGAGCGTTCCCGGAGCAGAGTTTAGAACGGGTGGTGGCCTGGTGTGCGCCTCTGTCTCTCGGGGAGACGGGCCGGCCAGGATGAGGATGACCTCATCTTGGTCATACCGGTTTATCTCACTCTGAGGGTTGTCCGAAGCACCAGAGGGGCCGATGGAGACTGCGTGGTTGGGAGATGCGTGGCTGCGGGTCTAAGGGTTTCCGATATGGAGGCCATGAGGGACAGGACCCCGGAAGCAGGTTGGGGAAGCAGGCGAGTGTCCCAGACCGGACTTCGTGATGGGCCTGGCCCCATGGTAGAGCGCAGGGATGGGACCCCTGCAAGTCGAGGACCACGGGCGTTGTCCTCGCTGCATTCCGTCTTGTGGAGTGCCCCTTGGCGGCGATCGGGTGCGGGCACTCACCATGCCCTTCAAGGCCCCGAGGTGGGGGCGGCCCAGCAGACGTGCGGCGCCCGAATGACTTCGCCGGGCTTTTTACGGCCAATTCTCACGAGCGTTCTGCCCAAACCAGGATTGGTTTGGGCAGAACGCTCGTGAGAATTGGCCGGCGTAGGACAGCCCTGCGGACCGCCGTGCTCTCCATGGCCCAGGGCCCTTTCTCGCCCAGGGCATGTTGCTGCCGCCAAGAAATGGCTCGGAAAAGACGCGGCCAACCCCGGCACGACGGCGCATTGGAGCGTTCCCGGAGCAGAGTTGAAGAACGGGTGGTGGCCTGGTGTGCGCCTCTGTCTCTCGGGTAGACGGGCCGGCCAAGGATGGGGATGACCTCATCTTGGTCATACCGGTTTATCTCACTCTGAGGGTTGTCCGAAGCACCAGAGGGGCCGATGGAGACTGCGTGGTTGGGAGATGCGTGGCTGCGGGTCTTAGGGTTTCCGATATGGAGGCCATGAGGGACAGGACCCCGGAAGCAGGTTGGGGAAGCAGGCGAGTGTCCCAGACCGGACTTCGTGATGGGCCTGGCCCAATGGAAGAGCGCAGGGATGGGACCCCTGCAAGTCGAGAATCCACGGGTGTTGTCCTCGCTGCATTCCGTCTTGTGGAGTGCCCCTTGGCGGCGATCGGGTGCGGGCACTCACCATGCCCTTCAAGGCCCCGAGGTGGGGGCGGCCCAGCAGACGTGCGGCGCCCGAATGACTTCGCCGTGCTTTTTCCGGCCAATTCTCACGAGCGTTCTGCCCAAACCAGGATTGGTTTGGGCAGAACGCTCGTGAGAATTGGCCGGCGTAGGACAGCCCTGCGGACCGCCGTGCTCTCCATGGCCCAGGGCCCTTTCTCGCCTAGGGCATGATGCTGCCGCCAAGAAATGGCTCGGAAAAGACGCGGCCCACCCCGGCACGACGGCGCATTGGAGCGTTCCCGGAGCAGAGTTGAAGAACGGGTGGTGGCCAGGTGTGCGCCTCTGTCTCTCGGGGAGACGGGCCGGCCAAGGATGGGGATGACCTCATCTTGGTCATACCGGTTTATCTCACTCTGAGGGTTGTCCGAAGCACCAGAGGGGCCGATGGAGACTGCGTGGTTGGGAGATGCGTGGCTGCGGGTCTAAGTGTTTCCGATATGGAGGCCATGAGGGACAGGACCCCAAAGCAGGTTGGGGAAGCAGGCGAGTGTCCCAGACCGGACTTCGTGATGGGCCTGGCCCCATGGTAGAGCGCAGGGATGGGACCACTGCAAGTCGAGGATCCACGGGCGTTGTCCTCGCTGCATTCCGTCTTGTGGAGTGCCCCTTGGCGGCGATCGGGTGCGGGCACTCACCATGCCCTTCAAGGCCCGAGGTGGGTGTGGCCCTGCAGACGTGCGGCGCCCGAATGACTTCGCCGGGCTTTTTCCGGCCAATTCTCACGTGCGTTCTGCCCAAACCAGGATTGGTTTGGGCAGAACGCTCGTGAGAATTGGCCGGCGTAGGACAGCCCTGAGGACCGCCGTGCTCTCCATGGCCCAGGGCCCTTTCTCGCCCAGGGCATGTTGCTGCCGCCAAGTAATGGCTCGGAAAAGACGTGGCCCACCCCGGCACGACGGCGCTATGGAGCGTTCCCGGAGCAGAGTTGAAGAACGGGTGGTGGCCTGGTGTGCGCCTCTGTCTCTCGGGTAGACGGGCCGGCCAAGGATGGGGATGACCTCATCTTGGTCATACCGGTTTATCTCACTCTGAGGGTTGTCCGAAGCACCAGAGGGGCCGATGGAGACTGCGTGGTTGGGAGATGCGTGGCTGCGGGTCTAAGGGTTTCCGATATGGAGGCCATGAGGGACAGGACCCCGGAAGCAGGTTGGGGAAGCAGGCGAGTGTCCCAGACCGGTCTTCGTGATGGGCCTGGCCCCATGGAAGAGCGCAGGGATGGGACCCCTGCAAGTCGAGGATCCACGGGCGTTGTCCTCGCTGCATTCCGTCTTGTGGAGTGCCCCTTTGCGGCGATCGGGTGCCGGCAGTCACCATGCCCTTCAAGGCCCCGAGGTGGGGGCGGCCCAGCAGACGTGCGGCGCCCGAATGTCTTCGCCGGGCTTTTTCCGGCCAATTCTCACGAGCGTTCTGCCCAAACCAGGATTGGTTTGGGCAGAACGCTCGTGAGAATTGGCCGGCGTAGGACAGCCCTGCGGACCGCCGTGGTCTCCATGGCCCAGGGCCCTTTCTCGCCCAGGGCATGTTGCTGCCGCCAAGAAATGGCTCGGAAAAGACGCGGCCAACCCCGGCACGACGGCGCATTGGAGCGTCCCGGAGCAGAGTTGAAGAACGGGTGGTGGCCTGGTGTGCGCCTCTGTCTCTCGGGTAGACGGGCCGGCCAAGGATGGGGATGACCTCATCTTGGTCATACCGGTTTATCTCACTCTGAGGGTTGTCCGAAGCACCAGAGGGGCCGATGGAGACTGCGTGGTTGGGAGATGCGTGGCTGCGGGTCTAAGGGTTTCTGATATGGAGGCCATGAGGGACAGGACGCGGGAAGCAGGTTGGGGAAGCAGGCGAGTGTCCCAGACAGGACTTCGTGATGGGCCTGGCCCCATGGTAGAGCGCAGGGATGGGACCCCTGCAAGTCGAGGATCCACGGGCGTTGTCCTAGCTGCATTCCTTCTTGTGGAGTGCCCCTTGGGGGCGATCGGGTACGGGCACTCACCATGCCCTTCAAGGCCCCGAGGTGGGGGCGGCCCAGCAGACGTGCGGCGCCCGAATGATTTCGCTGGGCTTTTTCCGGCCAATTCTCACGAGCGTTCTGCCCAAACCAGGATTGGTTTGGGCAGAACGCTCGTGAGAATTGGCCGGCGTAGGACAGCCCTGCGGACCGCCGTGCTCTCCATGGCCAAGAGCACTTTCTCGCCCAGGGCATGATGCTGCCGCCAAGAAATGGCTCGGAAAAGACGCGGCCCACCCCGGCACGACGGCGCATTGGAGCGTTCCCGGAGCAGAGTTGAGGAACGGGTGGTGGCCAGGTGAGCGCCTCTGTCTCTCGGGGAGACGGGCCGGCCAAGGATGGGGATGACCTCATCTTGGTCATACCGGTTTATCTCACTCTGAGGGTTGTCCGAAGCACCAGAGGGGCCGATGGAGGCTGCGTGGTTGGGAAATGCGTGGCTGCGGGTCTAAGTGTTTCCGATATGGAGGCCATGAGGGACAGGACCCTGGAAGCAGGTTGGGGAAGCAGGCGAGTGTCCCAGACCGGACTTCGTGATGGGCCTGGCCCCATGGTAGAGTGCAGGGATGGGACCCCTGCAAGTCGAGGATCCACGGGCGTTGTCCTCGCTGCATTCCGTCTTGTGGAGTGCCCCTTGGCGGCGATCGGGTGCGGGCACTCACCATGCCCTTCAAAGCCCCGAGGTGGGGGCGGCCCAGCAGACGTGCGGCGCCCGAATGACTTCGCCGGGCTTTTTCGGGCCAATTCTCACGAGCGTTCTGCCCAAACCAGGATTGGTTTGGGCAGAACGCTCGTGAGAATTGGCCGGCGTAGGACAGCCCTGCGGACCACCGTGCTCTCCATGGCCCAGGGCCCTTTCTCGCCCAGGGCATGATGCTGCCGCCAAGAAATGGCTCGGAAAAGACGCGGCCAACCCCGGCACGACGGCGCATTGGAGCGTTCCCGGAGCAGAGTTGAAGAACGGGTGGTGGCCTGGTGTGCGCCTCTGTCTCTCGGGGAGACGGGCCGGCCAAGGATGAGGATGACCTCATCTTGGTCATACCGGTTTATCTCACTCTGAGGGTTGTCCGAAGCACCAGAGGGGCCGATTGAGACTGCGTGGTTGGGAGATGCGTGGCTGCGGGTCTAAGGGTTTCCGATATGGAGGCCATGAGGGACAGGACCCCGGAAGCAGGTTGGGGAAGCAGGCGAGTGTCCCAGACCGGACTTCGTGATGGGCCTGGCCCCATGGTAGAGCGCAGGGATGGGACCCCTGCATGTCGAGGATCCACGGGCGTTGTCCTCGCTGCATTCCGTCTTGTGGAGTGCCCCTTGGCGGCGATCGGGTGCGGGCACTCACCATGCCCTTCAAGGCCCCGAGGTGGGGGCGGCCCAGCAGACGTGCGGCGCCCGAATGACTTCGCCGGGCTTTTTCCGGCCAATTCTCACGAGCGTTCTCCCCAAACCAGGATTGGTTTGGGCAGAACGCTCGTGAGAATTGGCCGGCGTAGGACAGCCCTGCGGACCGCCGTGCTCTCCATGGCCCAGGGCCCTTTCTCGCCCAGGGCATGATGCTGCCGCCAAGAAATGTCTCGGAAAAGACGCGGCCCACCCCGGCACGACGGCGCATTGGAGCGTTCCCGGAGCAGAGTTGAAGAACGGATGGTGGCCAGATGTGCGCCTCTGTCTCTCGGGGAGACGGGCCGGCCAAGGATGGGGATGACCTCATCTTGGTCATACCGGTTTATCTCACTCTGAGGGTTGTCCGAAGCACCAGAGGGGCCGATGGAGACTGCGTGGTTGGGAGATGCGTGGCTGCGGGTCTAAGGGTTTCCCATATGGAGGCCATGAGGGACAGGACCCCGGAAGCAGGTTGGGGAAGCAGGCGAGTGTCCCAGACCGGACTTCGTGATGGGCCTGGCCCCATGGTAGAGCGCAGGGATGGGACCCCTGCATGTCGAGGATCCACGGGCGTTGTCCTCGCTGCATTCCGTCTTGTGGAGTGCCCCTTGGCGGCGATCGGGTGCGGGCACTCACCATGCCCTTCAAGGCCCCGAGGTGGGGGCGGCCCAGCAGATGTGCGGCGCCCGAATGACTTCGCCGGGCTTTTTCCGGCCAATTCTCACGTGCGTTCTGCCCAAACCAGGATTGGTTTGGGCAGAACGCTCGTGAGAATTGGCCGGCGTAGGACAGCCCTGCGCATCGCCGTGCTCTCCATGGCCCAGGGCCCTTTCTCGCCCAAGGCATGTTGCTGCCTCCAAGAAATGGCTCGGAAAAGTTGCGGCCAACCCGGCACGACGGCGCATTGGAGCGTTCCCGGAGCAGAGTTGAAGAACGGGTGGTGGCCTGGTGTGCGCCTCTGTCTCTCTGGTAGACGGGCCGGCCAAGGATGGGGAGGACCTCAGCTTGGTCATACCGATTTATCTCACTCTGAGGATTGTCCGAAGCACCAGAGGGGCCGATGGAGACTGCGTGGTTGGGAGATGCGTGGCTGCGGGTCTAAGGGTTTCTGATATGGAGGCCATGAGGGACAGGACCCCGGAAGCAGGTTGGTGAAGCAGGCGAGTGTCCCAGACCGGACTTCGTGATGGGCCTGGCCCCATGGTAGAGCGCAGGGATGGGACCCCTGCAAGTCGAGGACCACGGGCGTTGTCCTCGCTGCATTACGTCTTGTGGAGTGCCCCTTGGCGGCGATCGGGTGCGGGAACTCACCATGCCCTTCAAGGCCCGGAGGTGGGGGCGGCCCAGCAGACGTGCGGCGCCCGAATGACTTCGCCGGGCTTTTTCCGGCCAATTCTCACGAGCGTTCTGCCCAAACCAGGATTGGTTTGGGCAGAACGCTCGTGAGAATTGGCCGGCGTAGGACAGCCCTGCGGACCGCCGTGCTCTCCATGGCCCAGGGCCCTTTCTCGCCCAGGGCATTTTGCTGCCGCCAAGAAATGGCTCGGAAGAGACGCGGCCAACCCCGGCACGACGGCGCATTGGAGCGTTCCCGGAGCAGAGTTGAAGAACGGGTGGTGGCCTGGTGTGCGCCTCTGTGTCTCGGGTAACGGGCCGGCCAAGGATGGGGATGACCTCATCTTGGTCATACCGGTTTATCTCACTCTGAGGGTTGTCCGAAGCACCAGAGGGGCCGATGGAGACTGCGTGGTTGGGAGATGCGTGGCTGCGGGTCTAAGGGTTTCCGATATGGAGGCCATGAGGGACAGGACCCTGGAAGCAGGTTGGGGAAGCAGGCGAGTGTCCCAGACCGGACTTCATGATGGGCCTGGCCCCATGGTAGAGCGCAGGGATGGGACCCCTGCAAGTCGAGGATCCACGGGCGTTGTCCTCGCTGCATTCCGTCTTGTGGAGTGCCCCTTTGCGGCGATCGGGTGCGGGCACTCACCATGCCCTTCAAGGCCCCGAGGTGGGGGCGGCCCAGCAGACGTGCGGCGCCCGAATGACTTCGCCGGGCTTTTTCCGGCCAATTCTCACGTGCGTTCTGCCCAAACCAGGATTGGTTTGGGCAGAACGCTCGTGAGAATTGGCCGGCGTAGGACAGCCCTGCGGACCGCCGTGCTCTCCATGGCCCAGGGCCCTTTCTCACCCAGGGCATGATGCTGCCGCCAAGAAATGGCTCGGAAAAGACGCGGCCAACCCCGGCACGACGGCGCATTGGATCGTTCCCGGAGCAGAGTTGAAGAACGGGTGGTGGCCTGGTGTGCGCCTCTGTCTCTCGGGGAGACTGGCCGGCCAAGGATGAGGATGACCTCATCTTGGTCATACCGGTTTATCTCACTCTGAGGGTTGTCCGAAGCACCAGAGGGGCCGATGGAGACTGCGTGGTTGGGAGATGCGTGGCTGCGGGTCTAAGGGTTTCCGATATGGAGGCCATGAGGGACAGGACCCCGGAAGCAGGTTGGGGAATCTGGCGAGTGTCCCAGACCGGACTTCGTGATGGGCCTGGCCCCATGGTAGAGCGCAGGGATGGGACCCCTGCAAGTCGAGGACCACGGGCGTTGTCCTCGCTGCATTCCGTCTTGTGGAGTGCCTCTTGGCAGCGATCGGGTGCGGGCACTCACAGTGCCCTTCAGGGCTCCGAGGTGGGGGCGGCCCTGCAGACGTGCGGCGCCTGAATGACTTCGCCGGGCTTTTTCCGGCCAATTCTCACGAGCGTTCTGCCCAAACGAATCCTGGATTGGGCAGAACGCTCGTGAGAATTGGCCGGCGTAAGACAGCCCTGCGGACCGCCGTGCTCTCCATGGCCCAGGGCCCTTTCTCACCCAGGGCATGTTGTTGCCGCCAAGAAATGTCTCGGAGAAGACGCGGCCCACCCCGGCACGCCGGCGCATTGGAGCGTTCCCGGAGCAGAGTTGAAGAACGGGTGGTGGCTTGGTGTGCGCCTCTGTCTTTCGGGTAGATGGGCCGGCCAAGGATGGGGATGACCTCATCTTGGTCATACAGGTTTATCTCCCTCTGAGGGTTGTCCGAAGCACCAGAGTGGCCGATGGAGACTGCGTGGTTGGGAGATGCGTGGCTGCGGGTCTAAGGGTTTCCCATATGGAGGCCATGAGGGACAGGATCCCGGAAGCAGGTTGGGGAAGCAGGCGAGTGTTCCAGACCGGACTTCGTGATGGGCCTGGCCCCGTGCTAGAGCGCAGGGATGGGACCCCGGCAAGTCTAGGATCCACGGGCGTTGTCCTCGCTGCATTCCATCTTGTGGAGTGCCTCTTGGCGGCGATCGGGTGCGGGCACTCTCAGTGCCCTTCAGGGCCCCGAGGTGGAGGCGGCCCAGCAGACGTGCGGCGCCCCAATGACTTCGCCGGTTTTTTTCCGGCCAATTCTCACGAGCGTTCTGCGCACCCAGGATTGGTTTGGGCAGAACGCTCGTGAGAATTCGCCGGCGTAGGACAGCCCTGCGGACCGCCGTGCTCTCCATGGCCCAGGGCCCTTTCTCGCCCAGGGCATGTTGCTGCCGCCAAGAAATGTCTCGGAAAAGACGCGGCCCACCCCGGCACGCCGGCGCATTGGAGCGTTCCCGGAGCAGAGTTGAAGAACGGGTGGTGGCCTGGTGTGCGCCTCTGTCTTTCGGGTAGATGGGCCGGCCAAGGATGGGGATGACCTCATCTTGGTCATACAGGTTTATGTCACTCTGAGGGTTGTCCGAAGCACCAGAGGGGCCGATGGAGACTGCCTGGTTGGGAGATGCGTGGCTGCGGGTCTAAGGGTTTCCCATATGGAGGCCATGAGGGACAGGACCCCGGTAGCAGGTTGGGGAAGCAGGCGTGTGTTCCAGACCGGACATCGTGATGGGCCTGGCCCCGTGGTAGAGCGCACGGATGGGACCCCGGCAAGTCGAGGATCCACGGGCGTTGTCCTCGCTGCATTCCATCTTGTGGAGTGCGTCTTGGCGGCGAACGGGTGCGGGCACTCACAGTGCTATTCAGGGCCCCGAGGTGGGGGTGGCCCATCAGACGTGCGGCGCCCGAATGACTTCGCCGGGCTTTTTCCGGCCAATTCTCACGAGCGTTCTGCCCAAACCAATCCTGGATTGGGCAGAACGCTCGTGAGAATTGGCCGGCGTAGGACAGCTTGCGGACCTCCGTGCTCTCCATGGCCCAGGGCCCTTTCTCGCCCAGGGCATGTTGCTGCCACCAAGAAATGTCTCGGAAAAGACGCGGCCCACCCCGGCACGCCGGCGCATTGGAGCGTTCCCGGAGTAGAGTTGAAGAACGAGTGGTGGCCTGGTGTGCGCCTCTGTCTTTCGGGTAGATGGGCCGGCCAAGGATGGGGATGACCTCATCTTGGTCATACAGGTTTATGTCACTCTGAGGGTTGTCCGAAGCACCAGAGGGGCCGATGGAGACTGCGTGGTTGGGAGATGCGTGGCTGCGGGTCTAAGGGTTTCCCATATGGAGGCCATGAGGGACAGGACGCCGGAAGCAGGTTGGGGAAGCAGGCGAGTGTCCCAGACAGGACTTCGTGATGGGCCTGGCCCCATGGTAGAGCGCAGGGATGGGACCCCTGCAAGTCGAGGATCCACGGGCGTTGTCCTAGCTGCATTCCTTCTTGTGGAGTGCCCCTTGGCGGCGATCGGGTATGGGCACTCACCATGCCCTTCAAGGCACCGAGGTGGGGGCGGCCCAGCAGACGTGCGGCGCCCGAATGACTTCGCTGGGCTTTTTCCGGCCAATTCTCACGAGCGTTCTGCCCAAACCAGGATTGGTTTGGGCAGAACGCTCGTGAGAATTGGCCGGCGTAGGACAGCCCTGCGTACCGCCGTGCTCTCCATGGCCCAGAGCCCTTTCTCTCCCAGGGCATGATGCTGCCGCCAAGAAATGTCTCGGAAAAGACGCGGCCCACCCCGGCACGACGGCGCATTGGAGCGTTCGCGGAGCAGAGTTGAAGAACGGGTGGTGGCCAGGTGTGCGCCTCTGTCTCTCGGGGAGACGGGCCGGCCAAAGATGGGGATGACCTCATCTTGGTCATACCGGTTTATCTCACTCTGAGGGTTGTCCGAAGCACCAGAGGGGCCGATGGAGGCTGCGTGGTTGGGAAATGCGTGTCTGCGGGTCTAAGTGTTTCCGATATGGAGGCCATGAGGGACAGGACCCTGGAATCAGGTTGGGGAAGCAGGCGAGTGTCCCAGACCGGACTTCGTGATGGGCCTGGCCCCATGGTAGAGCGCAGGGATGGGACCCCTGCAAGTCGAGGATCCACGGGCGTTGTCCTCGCTGCATTCCGTCTTGTGGAGTGCCCCTTGGCGGCGATCGGGTGCGGGCATTCACCATGCCCTTCACGGCCCCGAGGTGGGGGCGGCCCAGCAGACGTGCGGCGCCTGAATGACTTCGCCGGGCTTTTTCCGGCCAATTCTCACGAGCGTTCTGCCCAAACCAGGATTGGTTTGGGCAGAACGCTCGTGAGAATTGGCCGGCGTAGGACAGCCCTGCGGACCGCCGTGCTCTCCATGGCCCAGGGCCCTTTCTCGCCCAGGGCATGATGCTGCCGCCAAGAAATGGCTCGGAAAAGACGCGGCCAACCCCGGCACGACGGCGCATTGGAGCGTTCCCGGAGCAGAGTTGAAGAACGGGTGGTGGCCTGGTGTGCGCCTCTGTCTCTCGGGGAGACGGGCCGGCCAAGGATGAGGATGACCTCATCTTGGTCATACCGGTTTATCTCACTCTGAGGGTTGTCCGAAGCACCAGAGGGGCCGATGGAGACTGCGTGGTTGGGAGATGCGTGGCTGCGGGTCTAAGGGTTTCCGATATGGAGGCCATGAGGGACAGGACCCCGGAAGCAGGTTGGGGAAGCAGGCGAGTGTCCCAGACCGGACAACGTGATTGGCCTGGCCCCATGGTAGAGCGCAGGGATGGGACCCCTGCATGTCGAGGATCCACGGGCGTTGTCCTCGCTGCATTCCGTCTTGTGGAGTGCCCCTTGGCGGCGATCGGGTGCGGGCACTCACCATGCCCTTCAAGGCCCCGAGGTGGGGGCGGCCCAGCAGATGTGCGGCGCCCGAATGACTTCGCCGGGCTTTTTCCGGCCAATTCTCACGTGCGTTCTGCCCAAACCAGGATTGGTTTGGGCAGAACGCTCGTGAGAATTGGCCGGCGTAGGACAGCCCTGCGCATCGCCGTGCTCTCCATGGCCCAGGGCCCTTTCTCGCCCAAGGCATGTTGCTGCCTCCAAGAAATGGCTCGGAAAAGTTGCGGCCAACCCGGCACGACGGCGCATTGGAGCGTTCCCGGAGCAGAGTTGAAGAACGGGTGGTGGCCTGGTGTGCGCCTCTGTCTCTCTGGTAGACGGGCCGGCCAAGGATGGGGAGGACCTCAGCTTGGTCATACCGATTTATCTCACTCTGAGGATTGTCCGAAGCACCAGAGGGGCCGATGGAGACTGCGTGGTTGGGAGATGCGTGGCTGCGGGTCTAAGGGTTTCTGATATGGAGGCCATGAGGGACAGGACCCCGGAAGCAGGTTGGTGAAGCAGGCGAGTGTCCCAGACCGGACTTCGTGATGGGCCTGGCCCCATGGTAGAGCGCAGGGATGGGACCCCTGCAAGTCGAGGACCACGGGCGTTGTCCTCGCTGCATTACGTCTTGTGGAGTGCCCCTTGGCGGCGATCGGGTGCGGGAACTCACCATGCCCTTCAAGGCCCGGAGGTGGGGGCGGCCCAGCAGACGTGCGGCGCCCGAATGACTTCGCCGGGCTTTTTCCGGCCAATTCTCACGAGCGTTCTGCCCAAACCAGGATTGGTTTGGGCAGAACGCTCGTGAGAATTGGCCGGCGTAGGACAGCCCTGCGGACCGCCGTGCTCTCCATGGCCCAGGGCCCTTTCTCGCCCAGGGCATTTTGCTGCCGCCAAGAAATGGCTCGGAAGAGACGCGGCCAACCCCGGCACGACGGCGCATTGGAGCGTTCCCGGAGCAGAGTTGAAGAACGGGTGGTGGCCTGGTGTGCGCCTCTGTGTCTCGGGTAACGGGCCGGCCAAGGATGGGGATGACCTCATCTTGGTCATACCGGTTTATCTCACTCTGAGGGTTGTCCGAAGCACCAGAGGGGCCGATGGAGACTGCGTGGTTGGGAGATGCGTGGCTGCGGGTCTAAGGGTTTCCGATATGGAGGCCATGAGGGACAGGACCCTGGAAGCAGGTTGGGGAAGCAGGCGAGTGTCCCAGACCGGACTTCATGATGGGCCTGGCCCCATGGTAGAGCGCAGGGATGGGACCCCTGCAAGTCGAGGATCCACGGGCGTTGTCCTCGCTGCATTCCGTCTTGTGGAGTGCCCCTTTGCGGCGATCGGGTGCGGGCACTCACCATGCCCTTCAAGGCCCCGAGGTGGGGGCGGCCCAGCAGACGTGCGGCGCCCGAATGACTTCGCCGGGCTTTTTCCGGCCAATTCTCACGTGCGTTCTGCCCAAACCAGGATTGGTTTGGGCAGAACGCTCGTGAGAATTGGCCGGCGTAGGACAGCCCTGCGGACCGCCGTGCTCTCCATGGCCCAGGGCCCTTTCTCACCCAGGGCATGATGCTGCCGCCAAGAAATGGCTCGGAAAAGACGCGGCCAACCCCGGCACGACGGCGCATTGGAACGTTCCCGGAGCAGAGTTGAAGAACGGGTGGTGGCCTGGTGTGCGCCTCTGTCTCTCGGGGAGACTGGCCGGCCAAGGATGAGGATGACCTCATCTTGGTCATACCGGTTTATCTCACTCTGAGGGTTGTCCGAAGCACCAGAGGGGCCGATGGAGACTGCGTGGTTGGGAGATGCGTGGCTGCGGGTCTAAGGGTTTCCGATATGGAGGCCATGAGGGACAGGACCCCGGAAGCAGGTTGGGGAATCTGGCGAGTGTCCCAGACCGGACTTCGTGATGGGCCTGGCCCCATGGTAGAGCGCAGGGATGGGACGCCTGCAAGTCGAGGACCACGGGCGTTGTCCTCGCTGCATTCCGTCTTGTGTAGTGCCTCTTGGCAGCAATCGGGTGCGGGCACTCACAGTGCCCTTCAGGGCTCCGAGGTGGGGGCGGCCCTGCAGACGTGCGGCGCCTGAATGACTTCGCCGGGCTTTTTCCGGCCAATTCTCACGAGCGTTCTGCCCAAACGAATCCTGGATTGGGCAGAACGCTCGTGAGAATTGGCCGGCGTAAGACAGCCCTGCGGACCGCCGTGCTCTCCATGGCCCAGGGCCCTTTCTCACCCAGGGCATGATGTTGCCGCCAAGAAATGTCTCGGAGAAGACGCGGCCCACCCCGGCACGCCGGCGCATTGGAGCGTTCCCGGAGCAGAGTTGAAGAACGGGTGGTGGCTTGGTGTGCGCCTCTGTCTTTCGGGTAGATGGGCCGGCCAAGGATGGGGATGACCTCATCTTGGTCATACAGGTTTATCTCCCTCTGAGGGTTGTCCGAAGCACCAGAGTGGCCGATGGAGACTGCGTGGTTGGGAGATGCGTGGCTGCGGGTCTAAGGGTTTCCCATATGGAGGCCATGAGGGACAGGATCCCGGAAGCAGGTTGGGGAAGCAGGCGAGTGTTCCAGACCGGACTTCGTGATGGGCCTGGCCCCGTGCTAGAGCGCAGGGATGGGACCCCGGCAAGTCTAGGATCCACGGGCGTTGTCCTCGCTGCATTCCATCTTGTGGAGTGCCTCTTGGCGGCGATCGGGTGCGGGCACTCTCAGTGCCCTTCAGGGCCCCGAGGTGGAGGCGGCCCAGCAGACGTGCGGCGCCCCAATGACTTCGCCGGTTTTTTTCCGGCCAATTCTCACGAGCGTTCTGCGCACCCAGGATTGGTTTGGGCAGAACGCTCGTGAGAATTCGCCGGCGTAGGACAGCCCTGCGGACCGCCGTGCTCTCCATGGCCCAGGGCCCTTTCTCGCCCAGGGCATGTTGCTGCCGCCAAGAAATGTCTCGGAAAAGACGCGGCCCACCCCGGCACGCCGGCGCATTGGAGCGTTCCCGGAGCAGAGTTGAAGAACGGGTGGTGGCCTGGTGTGCGCCTCTGTCTTTCGGGTAGATGGGCCGGCCAAGGATGGGGATGACCTCATCTTGGTCATACAGGTTTATGTCACTCTGAGGGTTGTCCGAAGCACCAGAGGGGCCGATGGAGACTGCCTGGTTGGGAGATGCGTGGCTGCGGGTCTAAGGGTTTCCCATATGGAGGCCATGAGGGACAGGACCCCGGTAGCAGGTTGGGGAAGCAGGCGTGTGTTCCAGACCGGACATCGTGATGGGCCTGGCCCCGTGGTAGAGCGCACGGATGGGACCCCGGCAAGTCGAGGATCCACGGGCGTTGTCCTCGCTGCAAACCATCTTGTGGAGTGCGTCTTGGCGGCGAACGGGTGCGGGCACTCACAGTGCTCTTCAGGGCCCCGAGGTGGGGGTGGCCCATCAGACGTGCGGCGCCCGAATGACTTCGCCGGGCTTTTTCCGGCCAATTCTCACGAGCGTTCTGCCCAAACCAATCCTGGATTGGGCAGAACGCTCGTGAGAATTGGCAGGCGTAGGACAGCTTGCGGACCTCCGTGCTCTCCATGGCCCAGGGCCCTTTCTCGCCCAGGGCATGTTGCTGCCACCAAGAAATGTCTCGGAAAAGATGCGGCCCACCCCGGCACGCCGGCGCATTGGAGCGTTCCCGGAGTAGAGTTGAAGAACGAGTGGTGGCCTGGTGTGCGCCTCTGTCTTTCGGGTAGATGGGCCGGCCAAGGATGGGGATGACCTCATCTTGGTCATACAGGTTTATGTCACTCTGAGGGTTGTCCGAAGCACCAGAGGGGCCGATGGAGACTGCGTGGTTGGGAGATGCGTGGCTGCGGGTCTAAGGGTTTCCCATATGGAGGCCATGAGGGACAGGACGCCGGAAGCAGGTTGGGGAAGCAGGCGAGTGTCCCAGACAGGACTTCGTGATGGGCCTGTCCCCATGGTAGAGCGCAGGGATGGGACCCCTGCAAGTAGAGGACCACGGGCGTTGTCCTCGCTGCATTCCGTCTTGTGGAGTGCCCCTTGGCGGCGATCGGGTGCGGGCACTCACCATGCCCTTCAAGGCCCCGAGGTGGGGGAGGCCCAGCAGACGTGCGGCGCCCGAATGACTTCGCCGGGCTTTTTCTGGCCAATTCTCACGAGAGTTCTGCCCAAACCAGGATTGGTTTGGGCAGAACGCTCGTGAGAATTGGCCGGCGTAGGACAGCCCTGCGTACCGCCGTGCTCTCCATGGCCCAGAGCCCTTTCTCTCCCAGGGCATGATGCTGCCGCCAAGAAATGTCTCGGAAAAGACGCGGCCCACCCCGGCACGACGGCGCATTGGAGCGTTCGCGGAGCAGAGTTGAAGAACGGGTGGTGGCCAGGTGTGCGCCTCTGTCTCTCGGGGAGACGGGCCGGCCAAGGATGGGGATGACCTCATCTTGGTCATACCGGTTTATCTCACTCTGAGGGTTGTCCGAAGCACCAGAGGGGCCGATGGAGGCTGCGTGGTTGGGAAATGCGTGTCTGCGGGTCTAAGTGTTTCCGATATGGAGGCCATGAGGGACAGGACCCTGGAATCAGGTTGGGGAAGCAGGCGAGTGTCCCAGACCGGACTTCGTGATGGGCCTGGCCCCATGGTAGAGCGCAGGGATGGGACCCCTGCAAGTCGAGGATCCACGGGCGTTGTCCTCGCTGCATTCCGTCTTGTGGAGTGCCCCTTGGCGGCGATCGGGTGCGGGCATTCACCATGCCCTTCACGGCCCCGAGGTGGGGGCGGCCCAGCAGACGTGCGGCGCCCGAATGACTTCGCCGGGCTTTTTCCGGCCAATTCTCACGAGCGTTCTGCCCAAACCAGGATTGGTTTGGGCAGAACGCTCGTGAGAATTGGCCGGCGTAGGACAGCCCTGCGGACCGCCGTGCTCTCCATGGCCCAGGGCCCTTTCTCGCCCAGGGCATGATGCTGCCGCCAAGAAATGGCTCGGAAAAGACGCGGCCAACCCCGGCACGACGGCGCATTGGAGCGTTCCCGGAGCAGAGTTGAAGAACGGGTGGTGGCCTGGTGTGCGCCTCTGTCTCTCGGGGAGACGGGCCGGCCAAGGATGAGGATGACCTCATCTTGGTCATACCGGTTTATCTCACTCTGAGGGTTGTCCGAAGCACCAGAGGGGCCGATGGAGACTGCGTGGTTGGGAGATGCGTGGCTGCGGGTCTAAGGGTTTCCGATATGGAGGCCATGAGGGACAGGACCCCGGAAGCAGGTTGGGGAAGCAGGCGAGTGTCCCAGACCGGACTACGTGATTGGCCTGGACCCATGGTAGAGCGCAGGGATGGGACCCCTGCATGTCGAGGATCCACGGGCGTTGTCCTCGCTGCATTCCGTCTTGTGGAGTGCCCCTTGGCGGCGATCGGGTGCGGGCACTCACCATGCCCTTCAAGGCCCCGAGGTGGGGGCGGCCCAGCAGACGTGCGGCGCCCGATTGACTTCGCCGTGCCTTTTCCGGCCAATTCTCATGAGCGTCTGCCCAAACGAGGATTGGTTTGGGCAGAACGCTCGTGACAATTGGCCGGCGTAGGACAGCCCTGCGGACCGCCGTGCTCTCCATCGCCCAGGGCCCTTTCTCGCCCAGGGCATGTTGCTGCCGCCAAGAAATGGCTCGGAAAAGACGCGGCCAACCCCGGCATGACGGCGCATTGGAGCGTTCCCGGAGCAGAGTTGAAGAACGGGTGGTGGCCTGGTGTGCGCCTCTGTCTCTCGGGGAGACGGGCCGGCCAAGGATGAGGATGACCTCATCTTGGTCATACCGGTTTATCTCACTCTGAGGGTTGTCCGAAGCACCAGAGGGGCCGATGGAGACTGCGTGGTTGGGAGATGCGTGGCTGCGGGTCTAAGGGTTTCCGATATGGAGGCCATGAGGGACAGGACCCCGGAAGCAGGTTGGGGAAGCAGGCGAGTGTCCCAGACCGGACTACGTGATTGGCCTGGACCCATGGTAGAGCGCAGGGATGGGACCCCTGCATGTCGAGGATCCACGGGCGTTGTCCTCGCTGCATTCCGTCTTGTGGAGTGCCCCTTGGCGGCGATCGGGTGCGGGCACTCACCATGCCCTTCAAGGCCCCGAGGTGGGGGCGGCCCAGCAGACGTGCGGCGCCCGATTGACTTCGCCGTGCCTTTTCCGGCCAATTCTCATGAGCGTCTGCCCAAACGAGGATTGGTTTGGGCAGAACGCTCGTGACAATTGGCCGGCGTAGGACAGCCCTGCGGACCGCCGTGCTCTCCATGGCCCAGGGCCCTTTCTCGCCCAGGGCATGTTGCTGCCGCCAAGAAATGTCTCGGAAAAGACGCGGCCCACCCCGCACGCCGGCGCATTGGAGCGTTCCCGGAGCAGAGTTGAAGAACGGGTGGTGGCCTGGTGTGCGCCTCTGTCTTTCGGGTAGATGTGCCGGCCAAGGATGGGGATGACCTCATCTTGGTCATACAGGTTTATGTCACTCTGAGGGTTGTCCGAAGCACCAGAGGGGCCGATGGAGACTGCCTGGTTGGGAGATGCGTGGCTGCGGGTCTAAGGGTTTCCCATATGGAGGCCATGAGGGACAGGACCCCGGAAGCAGGTTGGGGAAGCAGGCGAGTGTTCCAGACCGGACTTCGTGATGGGCCTGGCCCCGTGGTAGAGCGCACGGATGGGACCCCGGCAAGTCGAGGATCCACGGGCGTTGTCCTCGCTGCATTCCATCTTGTGAAGTGCCTCTTGGCGGCGATCGGGTGCGGGCACTCACAGTGCTCTTCAGGGCCCCGAGGTGGGGGTGGCCCAGCAGACGTGCGGCGACCGAATGACTTCGCCGGGCTTTTTCCGGCCAATTCTCACGAGCGTTCTGCCCAAACCAGGATTGGTTTGGGCAGATCGCTCGTGAGAATTGGCCGGCGTAGGACAGCCTGCGGACCTCCGTGCTCTCCATGGCCCAGGGCCCTTTCTCGCCCAGGGCATGTTGCTGCCACCAAGAAATGTCTCGGAAAAGACGCGGCCCACCCCGGCACGCCGGCGCATTGGAGCGTTCCCGGAGCAGAGTTGAAGAACGAGTGGTGACCTGGTGTGCGCCTCTGTCTTTCGGGTAGATGGGCCGGCCAAGGATGGGGATGACCTCATCTTGGTCATACAGGTTTATGTCACTCTGAGGGTTGTCCGAAGCACCAGAGGGGCCGATGGAGACTGCGTGGTTGGGAGATGCGTGGTTGCGGGTCTAAGGGTTTCCCATATGGAGGCCATGAGGGACAGGACCCCGGAAGCAGGTTGGGGAAGCAGGCGAGTGTTCCAGACCGGACTTCGTGATGGGCCTGGCCCCGTGCTAGAGCGCAGGCATGGGACCCCGGCAAGTCTAGGATCCACGGGCGTTGTCCTCGCTGCATTCCATCTTGTGGAGTGCCTCTTGGCGGCGATCGGGTGCGGGCACTCACAGTGCCCTTCAGGGCTCCGAGGTGGGGGCGGCCCTGCAGACGTGCGGCGCCTGAATGATTTCGCCGGGCTTTTTCCGGCCAATTCTCACGAGCGTTCTGCCCAAACCAATCCTGGATTGGGCAGAACGCTCGTGAGAATTGGCCGGCGTAAGACAGCCCTGCGGACCACCGTGCTCTCCATGGCCCAGGGCCCTTTCTCGCCAGGGCATGTTGTTGCCGCCAAGAAATGTCTCGGAGAAGACGCGGCCCACCCCGGCACGCCGGCGCATTGGAGCGTTCCCGGAGCAGAGTTGAAGAACGGGTGGTGGCTTGGTGTGCGCCTCTGTCTTTCGGGTAGATGGGCCGGCCAAGGATGGGGATGACCTCATCTTGGTCATACAGGTTTATCTCCCTCTGAGGGTTGTCCGACGCACCAGAGTGGCCGATGGAGACTGCGTGGTTGGGAGATGCGTGGCTGCGGGTCTAAGGGTTTCCCTTATGGAGGCCATGAGGGACAGGATCCCGGAAGCAGGTTGGGGAAGCAGGCGAGTGTTCCAGACCGGACTTCGTGATGGGCCTGGCCCCGTGCTAGAGCGCAGGGATGGGACCCCGGCAAGTCTAGGATCCACGGGCGTTGTCCTCGCTGCATTCCATCTTGTGGAGTGCCTCTTGGCGGCGATCGGGTGCGGGCACTCTCAGTGCCCTTCAGGGCCCCGAGGTGGAGGCGGCCCAGCAGACGTGCGGCGCCCCAATGACTTCGCCGGTTTTTTTCCGGCCAATATTCACGAGCGTTCTGCGCAAACCAGGATTGGTTTGGGCAGAACGCTCGTGAGAATTCGCCGGCGTAGGACAGCCCTGCGGACCGCCGTGCTCTCCATGGCCCAGGGCCCTTTCTCGCCCAGGGCATGTTGCTGCCGCCAAGAAATGTCTCGGAAAAGACGCGGCCCACCCCGGCACGCCGGCGCATTGGAGCGTTCCCGGAGCAGAGTTGAAGAACGGGTGGTGGCCTGGTGTGCGCCTCTGTCTCTCGGGGAGACGGGCCGGCCAAGGATGAGGATGACCTCATCTTGGTCATACCGGTTTATCTCACTCTGAGGGTTGTCCGAAGCACCAGAGGGGCCGATTGAGACTGCGTGGTTGGGAGATGCGTGGCTGCGGGTCTAAGGGTTTCCGATATGGAGGCCATGAGGGACAGGACCCCGGAAGCACGTTGGGGAAGCAGGCGAGTGTCCCAGACCGGACTTCGTGATGGGCCTGGCCCCATGGTAGAGCGCAGGGATGGGACCCCTGCATGTCGAGGATCCACGGGCGTTGTCCTCGCTGCATTCCGTCTTGTGGAGTGCCCCTTGGCGGCGATCGGGTGCGGGCACTCACCATGCCCTTCAAGGCCCCGAGGTGGGGGCGGCCCAGCAGACGTGCGGCGCCCGAATGACTTCGCCGTGCTTTTTCCGGCCAATTCTCACGAGCGTTCTCCCCAAACCAGGATTGGTTTGGGCAGAACGCTCGTGAGAATTGGCCGGCGTAGGACAGCCCTGCGGACCGCCGTGCTCTCCATGGCCCAGGGCCCTTTCTCGCCCAGGGCATGATGCTGCCGCCAAGAAATGTCTCGGAAAAGACGCGGCCCACCCCGGCACGACGGCGCATTGGAGCGTTCCCGGAGCAGAGTTGAAGAACGGGTGGTGGCCAGGTGTGCGCCTCTGTCTCTCGGGGAGACGGGCCGGCCAAGGATGGGGATGACCTCATCTTGGTCATACCGGTTTATCTCACTCTGAGGGTTGTCCGAAGCACCAGAGGGGCTGATGGAGACTGCGTGGTTGGGAGATGAGTGGCTGCGGGTCTAAGTGTTTCCGATATGGAGGCCATGAGGGACAGGACCCCGGAAGCAGGTTGGGGAAGCAGGCGAGTGTCCCAGACAGGACTTCGTGATGGGCCTTGCCCCATGGTAGAGCGCAGGGATGGGACCCCTGCAAGTCGAGGATCCACGGGCGTTGTCCTCGCTGCATTCTGTCTTGTGGAGTGCCCCTTGGCGGCGATCGGGTGCGGGCACTCACCATGCCCTTCAAGGCCCCGAGGTGGGGGCGGCCCAGCAGACGTGCGGCGCCCTAATGACTTCGCCGGGCTTTTTCCGGCCAATTCTCACGAGCGTTCTGCCCAAACCAGGATTGGTTTGGGCAGAACGCTCGTGAGAATTGGCCGGCGTAGGACAGCGCTGCGGACCGCCATGCTCTCCATGGCCCAGGGCCCTTTCTCGCCCAGGGCATGTTGCTGCCGCCAAGGAATGGCTCGGAAAAGACGCGGCCAACCCCGGCACGACGGCGCATTGGAGCGTTCCCGGAGCAGAGTTGAAGAACGCGTGGTGGCCTGGTGTGCGCCTCTGTTTCTCGGGGAGACGGGCCGGCCAAGGATGAGGATGACCTCATCTTGGTCATACCAGTTTATCTCACTCTGAGGGTTGTCCGAAGCACCAGAGGGGCCGATGGAGACTGCGTGGTTGGGAGATGCGTGGCTGCGGGTCTATGGGTTTACGATATGGAGGCCATGAGGGACAGGACCCCGGAAGCAGGTTGGGGAAGCAGGCGAGTGTCCCAGACCGGACTTCGTGATGGGCCTGGCCCCATGGTAGAGCGCAGGGATGGGACCCCTGCATGTCGAGGATCCACGGGCGTTGTCCTCGCTGCATTCCGTCTTGTGGAGTGCCCCTTGGCGGCGATCGGGTGCGGGCACTCACCATGCCCTTCAAGGCCCCGAGGTGGGGGCGGCCCAGCAGATGTGCGGCGCCCGAATGACTTCGCCGGGCTTTTTCCGGCCAATTCTCACGTGCGTTCTGCCCAAACCAGGATTGGTTTGGGCAGAACGCTCGTGAGAATTGGCCGGCGTAGGACAGCCCTGCGCATCGCCGTGCTCTCCATGGCCCAGGGCCCTTTCTCGCCCAAGGCATGTTGCTGCCTCCAAGAAATGGCTCGGAAAAGTTGCGGCCAACCCGGCACGACGGCGCATTGGAGCGTTCCCGGAGCAGAGTTGAAGAACGGGTGGTGGCCTGGTGTGCGCCTCTGTCTCTCGGGTAGACGGGCCGGCCAAGGATGGGGAGGACCTCAGCTTGGTCATACCGATTTATCTCACTCTGAGGATTGTCCGAAGCACCAGAGGGGCCGATGGAGACTGCGTGGTTGGGAGATGCGTGGCTGCGGGTCTAAGGGTTTCCGATATGGAGGCCATGAGGGACAGGACCCCGGAAGCAGGTTGGTGAAGCAGGCGAGTGTCCCAGACCGGACTTCGTGATGGGCCTGGCCCCATGGTAGAGCGCAGGGATGGGACCCCTGCAAGTCGAGGACCACGGGCGTAGTCCTCGCTGCATTACGTCTTGTGGAGTGCCCCTTGGCGGCGATCGGGTGCGGGAACTCACCATGCCCTTCAAGGCCCGGAGGTGGGGGCGGCCCAGCAGACGTGCGGCGCCCGAATGACTTCGCCGGGTTTTTTCCGGCCAATTCTCACGAGCGTTCTGCCCAAACCAGGATTGGTTTGGGCAGAACGCTCGTGAGAATTGGCCGGCGTAGGACAGCCCTGCGGACCGCCGTGCTCTCCATGGCCCACGGCCCTTTCTCGCCCAGGGCATTTTGCTGCCGCCAAGAAATGGCTCGGAAGAGACGCAGCCAACCCCGGCACGACGGCGCATTGGAGCGTTTCAGGAGCAGAGTTGAAGAACGGGTGGTGGCCTGGTGTGCGCCTCTGTCTCTCGGGTAGACGGGCCGGCCAAGGATGGGGATGACCTCATCTTGGTCATACCGGTTTCTCTCACTCTGAGGGTTGTCCGAAGCACCAGAGGGGCCGATGGAGACTGCGTGGTTGGGAGATGCGTGGCTGCGGGTCTAAGGGTTTCCGATATGGAGGCCATGAGGGACAGGACACCGGAAGCAGGTTGGGGAAGCAGGCGAGTGTCCCAGACCGGACTTCGTGATGGGCCTGGCCCCATGGAAGAGCGCAGGGATGGGACCCCTGCAAGTCGAGGATCCACGGGTGTTGTCCTCGCTGCATTCCGTCTTGTGGAGTGCCCCTTGGAGGCGATCGAGTGCGGGCACTCACCATGCCCTTCAGGGCCCCGAGGTGGGGGCGGCCCAGCAGACGTGCGGCGCCCGAATGACTTCGCCGGGCTTTTTCCGGCCAATTCTCACGAGCGTTCTGCCCAAACCAGGATTGGTTTGGGCAGAACGCTCGTGAGAATTGGCCGGCGTAGGACAGCGCTGCGGACCGCCATGCTCTCCATGGCCCAGGGCCCTTTCTCGCCCAGGGCATGTTGCTGCCGCCAAGGAATGGCTCGGAAAAGACGCGGCCAACCCCGGCACGACGGCGCATTGGAGCGTTCCCGGAGCAGAGTTGAAGAACGGGTGGTGGCCTGGTGTGCGCCTCTGTCTCTCGGGTAACGGGCCGGCCAAGGATGGGGATGACCTCATCTTGGTCATACCGGTTTATCTCACTCTGAGGGTTGTCCGAAGCACCAGAGGGGCCGATGGAGACTGCGTGGTTGGGAGAAGCGTGGCTGCGGGTCTAAGGGTTTCTGATATGGAGGCCATGAGGGACAGGACGCCGGAAGCAGGTTGGGGAAGCAGGCGAGTGTCCCAGACAGGACTTCGTGATGGGCCTGGCCCCATGGTAGAGCGCAGGGATGGGACCCCTGCAAGTCGATGATCCACGAGCGTTGTCCTAGCTGCATTCCTTCTTGTGGAGTGCCCCTTGGCGGTGATCGGGTATGGGCACTCACCATGCCCTTCAAGGCCCCGAGGTGGGGGCGGCCCAGCAGACGTGCGGCGCCCGAATGACTTCGCTGGGCTTTTTCCGGCCAATTCTCACGAGCGTTCTGCCCAAACCAGGATTGGTTTGGGCAGAACGCTCGTGAGAATTGGCCGGCGTAGGACAGCCCTGCGGACCGCCGTGCTCTCCATGTCCCAGATCCCTTTCTCTCCCAGGGCATGATGCTGCCGCCAAGAAATGGCTCGGAAAAGACGCGGCCCACCCCGGCACGACGGCGCATTGGAGCGTTCCCGGAGCAGAGTTGAAGAACGGGTGGTGGCCAGGTGTGCGCCTCTGTCTCTCGGGGAGACGGGCCGGCCAAGGATGGGGATGACCTCATCTTGGTCATACCGGTTTATCTCACTCTGAGGGTTGTCCGAAGCACCAGAGGGGCCGATGGAGGCTGCTTGGTTGGGAAATGCGTGGCTGCGGGTCTAAGTGTTTCCGATATGGAGGCCATGAGGGACAGGACCCCGGAAGCAGGTTGGGGAAGCAGGCGAGTGTCCCAGACCGGACTTCGTGATGGGCCTGGCCCCATGGTAGAGCGCAGGGATGGGACCCCTGCAAGTCGAGGATCCACGGGCGTTGTCCTCGCTGCATTCCGTCTTGTGGAGTGCCCCTTGGCGGCGATCGGGTGCGGGCACTCACCATGCCCTTCAAGGCCCCGAGGTGGGGGCGGCCCAGCAGACGTGCGGCGCCCGAATGACTTCGCCGGGCTTTTTCCGGCCAATTCTCACGTGCGTTCGGCCCAAACCAGGATTGGTTTCGGCAGAACGCTCGTGAGAATTGGCCGGCGTAGGACAGCCCTGCGCACCGCCGTGCTCTCCATGGCCCAGGGCCCTTTCTCGCCCAGGGCATTTTGCTGCCGCCAAGAAATGGCTCGGAAAAGTTGCGGCCAACCCGGCACGACGGCGCATTGGAACGTTCCCGGAGCAGAGTTGAAGAACGGGTCGTGGCCTGGTGTGCGCCTCTGTCTCTCGGGTAGACGGGCCGGCCAAGGATCGGATGACCTCATCTTGGTCATACCGGTTTATCTCACTCTGAGGGTTGTCCGAAGCACCAGAGGGGCCGATGGAGACTGCGTGGTTGGGAGATGCGTGGCTGCGGGTCTAAGGGTTTCCGATATGGAGGCCATGAGGGACAGGACCCCGGAAGCAGGTTGGGGAAGCAGGCGAGTGTCCCAGACCGGACTTCGTGATGGGCCTGGTCCCATGGTAGAGCGCAGGGATGGGACCCCTGCAAGTAGAGGACCACGGGCGTTGTCCTCGCTGCATTCCGTCTTGTGGAGTGCCCCTTGGCGGTGATCGGGTGCGGGCACTCACCATGCCCTTCAAGGCCCCGAGGTGGGGGCGGCCCAGCAGACGTGCGGCGCCCGAATGACTTAGCCGGGCTTTTTCTGGCCAATTCTCACGAGAGTTCTGCCCAAACCAGGATTGGTTTGGGCAGAACGCTCGTGAGAATTGGCCGGCGTAGGACAGCCTGCGGACCTCCGTGCTCTCCATGGCCCAGGGCCCTTTCTCGCCCAGGGCATGTTGCTGCCACCAAGAAATGTCTCGGAAAAGACGCGGCCCACCCCGGCACGCCGGCGCATTGGAGCGTTCCCGGATCAGAGTTGAAGAACGAGTGGTGGCCTGGTGTGCGCCTCTGTCTTTCGGGTAGATGGGCCGGCCAAGGATGGGGATGACCTCATCTTGGTCATACAGGTTTATGTCACTCTGAGGGTTGTCCGAAGCACCAGAGGGGCCGATGGAGACTGCGTGGTTGGGAGATGCGTGGCTGCGGGTCTAAGGGTTTCCCATATGGAGGCCATGAGGGACAGGACCCCGGAAGCAGGTTGGGGAAGCAGGCGAGTGTTCCAGACCGGACTTCGTGATGGGCCTGGCCCCGTGCTAGAGCGAAGGCATGGGACCCCGGCAAGTCTAGGATCCACGGGCGTTGTCCTCGCTGCATTCCATCTTGTGGAGTGCCTCTTGGCGGCGATCGGGTGCGGGCACTCACAGTGCCCTTCAGGGCTCCGAGGTGGGGGCGGCCCTGCAGACGTGCGGCGCCTGAATGACTTCGCCGGGCTTTTTCCGGCCAATTCTCACGAGCGTTCTGCCCAAACCAATCCTGGATTGGGCAGAACGCTCGTGAGAATTGGCCGGCGTAAGACAGCCCTGCGGACCGCCGTGCTCTCCATGGCCTAGGGCCCTTTCTCACCCAGGGCATGTTGTTGCCGCCAAGAAATGTCTCGGAGAAGACGCGGCCCACCCGGGCACGCCGGCGCATTGGAGCGTTCCCGGAGCAGAGTTGAAGAACGGGTGGTGGCTTGGTGTGCGCCTCTGTCTTTCGGGTAGATGGGCCGGCCAAGAATGGGGATGACCTCATCTTGGTCATACAGGTTTATCTCCCTCTGAGGGTTGTCCGAAGCACCAGAGTGGCCGATGGAGACTGCGTGGTTGGGAGATGCGTGGCTGCGGGTCTAAGGGTTTCCCATATGGAGGCCATGAGGGACAGGATCCCGGAAGCAGGTTGGGGAAGCAGGCGAGTGTTCCAGACCGGACTTCGTGATGGGCCTGGCCCCGTGCTAGAGCGCAGGGATGGGACCCCGGCAAGTCTAGGATCCACGGGCGTTGTCCTCGCTGCATTCCATCTTGTGGAGTGCCTCTTGGCGGCGATCGGGTGCGGGCACTCTCAGTGCCCTTCAGGGCCCCGAGGTGGAGGCGGCCCAGCAGACGTGCGGCGCCCCAATGACTTCGCCGGTTTTTTTCCGGCCAATTCTCACGAGCGTTCTGCGCAAACCAGGGTTGGTTTGGGTAGAACGCTCGTGAGAATTCGCCGGCGTAGTACAGCCCTGCGGACCGCCGTGCTCTCCATGGCCCAGGGCCCTTTCTCGCCCAGGGCATGTTGCTGCCGCCAAGAAATGTCTCGGAAAAGACGCGGCCCACCCCGGCACGCCGGCGCATTGGAGCGTTCCCGGAGCAGAGTTGAAGAACGGGTGGTGGCCTGGTGTGCGCCTCTGTCTTTCGGGTAGATGGGCCGGCCAAGGATGGGGATGACCTCATCTTGGTCATACAGGTTTATGTCACTCTGAGGGTTGTCCGAAGCACCAGACGGGCCGATGGAGACTGCCTGGTTGGGAGATGCGTGGCTGCGGGTCTAAGGGTTTCCCATATGGAGGCCATGAGGGACAGGACCCCGGTAGCAGGTTGGGGAAGCAGGCGTGTGTTCCAGACCGGACATCGTGATGGGCCTGGCCCCGTGGTAGAGCGCACGGATGGGACCCCGGCAAGTCGAGGATCCACGGGCGTTGTCCTCGCTGCATTCCATCTTGTGGAGTGCCTCTTGGCGGCGAACGGGTGCGGGCACTCACAGTGCTCTTCAGGGCCCCGAGGTGGGGGTGGCCCATCAGACGTGCGGCGCCCGAATGACTTCGCCGGGATTTTTCCGGCCAATTCTCACGAGCGTTCTGCCCAAACCAATCCTGGATTGGGCAGAACGCTCGTGAGAATTGGCCGGCGTAGGACAGCTTGCGGACCTCCGTGCTCTCCATGGCCCAGGGCCCTTTCTCGCCCAGGGCATGTTGCTGCCACCAAGAAATGTCTCGGAAAAGACGCGGCCCACCCCGGCACGCCGGCGCATTGGAGCGTTCCCGGAGCAGAGTTGAAGAACGAGTGGTGGCCTGGTGTGCGCCTCTGTCTTTCGGGTAGATGGGCCGGCCAAGGATGGGGATGACCTCATCTTGGTCATACAGGTTTATGTCACTCTGAGGGTTGTCCGAAGCACCAGAGGGGCCGATGGAGACTGCGTGGTTTGGAGATGCGTGGCTGCGGGTCTAAGGGTTTCCCATATGGAGGCCATGAGGGACAGGACCCCGGAAGCAGGTTGGGGAAGCAGGCGAGTGTTCCAGACCGGACTTCCTGATGGGCCTGGCCCCGTGCTAGAGCGCAGGGATGGGACCCCGGCAAGTCTAGGATCCACGGGCGTTGTCCTCGCTGCATTCCATCTTGTGGAGTGCCTCTTGGCGGCGATCGGGTGCGGCACTCACAGTGCCCTTCAGGGCCCCGAGGTGGGGGCGGCCCTGCAGACGTGCAGCGCCTGAATGACTTCGCCGGGCTTTTTCCGGCCAATTCTCACGAGCGTTCTGCCCAAACCAGGATTGGTTTGGGCAGAACGCTCGTGAGAATTGGCCGGCGTAGGACAGCCCTGCGGACCGCCGTGCTCTCCATGGCCCACGGCCCTTTCTCGCCCAGGGCATTTTGCTGCCGCCAAGAAATGGCTCGGAAGAGACGCGGCCAACCCCGGCACGACGGCGCATTGGAGCGTTCCAGGAGCAGAGTTGAAGAACGGGTGGTGGCCTGGTGTGCGCCTCTGTCTCTTGGGTAGACGGGCCGGCCAAGGATGGGGATGACCTCATCTTGGTCATACCGGTTTATCTCACTCTGAGGGTTGTCCGAAGCACCAGAGGGGCCGATGGAGACTGCGTGGTTGGGAGATGCGTGGCTGCGGGTCTAAGGGTTTCCGATATGGAGGCCATGAGGGACAGGACCCCGGAAGCAGGTTGGGGAAGCAGGCGAGTGTCCCAGACCGGACTTCGTGATGGGCCTGGCCCCATGGAAGAGCGCAGGGATGGGACCCCTGCAAGTCGAGGATCCACGGGTGTTGTCCTCGCTGCATTCCGTCTTGTGGAGTGCCCCTTGGAGGCGATCGGGTGCGGGCACTCACCATGCCCTTCAGGGCCCCGAGGTGGGGGCGGCCCAGCAGACGTGCGGCGCCCGAATGACTTCGCCGGGCTTTTTCCGGCCAATTCTCACGAGCGTTCTGCCCAAACCAGGATTGGTTTGGGCAGAACGCTCGTGAGAATTGGCCGGCGTAGGACAGCCCTGCGGATCGCCGTGCTCTCCATGGCCCAGGGCCCTTTCTCGCCCAGGGCATGTTGCTGCCGCCAAGAAATGGCTCGGAAAAGACGCGGCCAACACCGGCACGACGGCGCATTGGAGCGTTCCCGGAGCAGAGTTGAAGAACGGGTGGTGGCCTGGTGTGCGCCTCTGTGTCTCGGGTAACGGGCCGGCCAAGGATGGGGATGACCTCATCTTGGTCATACCGGTTTATCTCACTCTGAAGGTTGTCCGAAGCACCAGAGGGGCCGATGGAGACTGCGTGGTTGGGAGATGCGTGGCTGCGGGTCTAAGGGTTTCCGATATGGAGGCCATGAGGGACAGGACCCTGGAAGCAGGTTGGGGAAGCAGGCGAGTGTCCCAGACCGGACTTCATGATGGGCCTGGCCCCATGGTAGAGCGCAGGGATGGGACCCCTGCAAGTCGAGGATCCACGGGCGTTGTCCTCGCTGCATTCCGTCTTGTGGAGTGCCCCTTGGCGGCGATCGGGTGCGGGCACTCACCATGCCCTTCAAGGCCCCGAGGTGGGGGCGGCCCAGCAGACGTGCGGCGCCCGAATGACTTCGCCGGGCTTTTTCCGGCCAATTCTCACGTGCGTTCTGCCCAAACCAGGATTGGTTTGGGCAGAACGCTCGTGAGAATTGGCCGGCGTAGGACAGCCCTGCGCACCGCCGTGCTCTCCATGGCCCAGGGCCCTTTCTCGCCCAAGGCATGTTGCTGCCTCCAAGAAATGGCTCGGAAAAGTTGCGGCCAACCCGGCACGACGGCGCATTGGAACGTTCCCGGAGCAGAGTTGAAGAACGGGTGGTGGCCTGGTGTGCGCCTCTGTCTCTCGGGTAGACGGGCCGGCCAAGGATCGGATGACCTCATCTTGGTCATACCGGTTTATCTCACTCTGAGGGTTGTCCGAAGCACCAGAGGGGCCGATGGAGACTGCGTGGTTGGGAGATGCGTGGCTGCGGGTCTAAGGGTTTCCGATATGGAGGCCATGAGGGACAGGACCCCGGAAGCAGGTTGGGGAAGCAGGCGAGTGTCCCAGACCGGACTTCGTGATGGGCCTGGCCCCATGGTAGAGCGCAGGGATGGGACCCCTGCAAGTCGAGGACCACGGGCGTTGTCCTCGCTGCATTCCGTCTTGTGGAGTGCCCCTTGGCGGCGATCGGGTGCGGGCACTCAACATGCCCTTCAAGGCCCCGAGGTGGGGGCGGCCCAGCAGACGTGCGGCGCCCGAATGACTTCGCCGGGCTTTTTCCGGCCAATTCTCACGAGCGTTCTGCCCAAACCAGGATTGGTTTGGGCAGAACGCTCGTGAGAATTGGCCGGCGTAGGACAGCGCTGCGGACCGCCATGCTCTCCATGGCCCAGGGCCCTTTCTCGCCCAGGGCATGTTGCTGCCGCCAAGGAATGGCTCGGAAAAGACGCGGCCAACCCCGGCACGACGGCGCATTGGAGCGTTCCCGGAGCAGAGTTGAAGAACGGGTGGTGGCCTGGTGTGCGCCTCTGTCTCTCGGGTAACGGGCCGGCCAAGGATGGGGATGACCTCATCTTGGTCATTCCGGTTTATCTCACTCTGAGGGTTGTCCGAAGCACCAGAGGGGCCGATGGAGACTGCGTGGTTGGGAGAAGCGTGGCTGCGGGTCTAAGGGTTTCTGATATGGAGGCCATGAGGGACAGGACGCCGGAAGCAGGTTGGGGAAGCAGGCGAGTGTCCCAGACAGGACTTCGTGATGGGCCTGGCCCCATGGTAGAGCGCAGGGATGGGACCCCTGCAAGTCGAGGATCCACGGGCGTTGTCCTAGCTGCATTCCTTCTTGTGGAGTGCCCCTTGGCGGCGATCGGGTATGGGCACTCACCATGCCCTTCAAGGCACCGAGGTGGGGGCGGCCCAGCAGACGTGCGGCGCCCGAATGACTTCGCTGGGCTTTTTCCGGCCAATTCTCACGAGCGTTCTGCCCAAACCAGGATTGGTTTGGGCAGAACGCTCGTGAGAATTGGCCGGCGTAGGACAGCCCTGCGGACCGCCGTGCTCTCCATGGCCCAGAGCCCTTTCTCTCCCAGGGCATGATGCTGCCGCCAAGAAATGTCTCGGAAAAGACGCGGCCCACCCCGGCACGACGGCGCATTGGAGCGTTCGCGGAGCAGAGTTGAAGAACGGGTGGTGGCCAGGTGTGCGCCTCTGTCTCTCGGGGAGACGGGCCGGCCAAGGATGGGGATGACCTCATCTTGGTCATACCGGTTTATCTCACTCTGAGGGTTGTCCGAAGCACCAGAGGGGCCGATGGAGGCTGCGTGGTTGGGAAATGCGTGTCTGCGGGTCTAAGTGTTTCCGATATGGAGGCCATGAGGGACAGGACCCTGGAATCAAGTTGGGGAAGCAGGCGAGTGTCCCAGACCGGACTTCGTGATGGGCCTGGCCCCATGGTAGAGCGCAGGGATGGGACCCCTGCAAGTCGAGGATCCACGGGCGTTGTCCTCGCTGCATTCCGTCTTGTGGAGTGCCCCTTGGCGGCGATCGGGAGCGGGCACTCACCATGCCCTTCAAGGCCCCGAGGTGGGGGCGGCCCAGCAGACGTGCGGCGCCCGAATGACTTCGCCGGGCTTTTTCCGGCCAATTCTCACGAGCGTTCTGCCCAAACCAGGATTGGTTTGGGCAGAACGCTCGTGAGAATTGGCCGGCGTAGGACAGCCCTGCGGACCGCCGTGCTCTCCATGGCCCAGGGCCCTTTCTCGCCCAGGGCATGATGCTGCCGCCAAGAAATGGCTCGGAAAAGACGCGGCCAACCCCGGCACGACGGCGCATTGGAGCGTTCCCGGAGCAGAGTTGAAGAACGGGTGGTGGCCTGGTGTGCGCCTCTGTCTTTCGGGTAGATGGGCCGGCCAAGGATGGGGATGACCTCATCTTGGTCATACAGGTTTATGTCACTCTGAGGGTTGTCCGAAGCACCAGACGGGCCGATGGAGACTGCCTGGTTGGGAGATGCGTGGCTGCGGGTCTAAGGGTTTCCCATATGGAGGCCATGAGGGACAGGACCCCGGTAGCAGGTTGGGGAAGCAGGCGTGTGTTCCGACCGGACATCGTGATGGGCCTGGCCCCGTGGTAGAGCGCACGGATGGGACCCCGGCAAGTCGAGGATCCACGGGCGTTGTCCTCGCTGCATTCCATCTTGTGGAGTGCCTCTTGGCGGCGAACGGGTGCGGGCACTCACAGTGCTCTTCAGGGCCCCGAGGTGGGGGTGGCCCATCAGACGTGCGGCGCCCGAATGACTTCGCCGGGCTTTTTCCGGCCAATTCTCACGAGCGTTCTGCCCAAACCAATCCTGGATTGGGCAGAACGCTCGTGAGAATTGGCCGGCGTAGGACAGCTTGCGGACCTCCGTGCTCTCCATGGCCCAGGGCCCTTTCTCTCCCAGGGCATGTTGCTGCCACCAAGAAATGTCTCGGAAAAGACGCGGTCCACCCCGGCACGCCGGCGCATTGGAGCGTTCCCGGAGCAGAGTTGAAGAACGAGTGGTGGCCTGGTGTGCGCCTCTGTCTTTCGGGTAGATGGGCCGGCCAAGGATGGGGATGACCTCATCTTGGTCATACAGGTTTATGTCACTCTGAGTTTTGTCCGAAGCACCAGAGGGGCCGATGGAGACTGCGTGGTTGGGAGATGCGTGGCTGCGGGTCTAAGGGTTTCCCATATGGAGGCCATGAGGGACAGGACCCCGGAAGCAGGTTGGGGAAGCAGGCGAGTGTTCCAGACCGGACTTCCTGATGGGCCTGGCCCCGTGCTAGAGCGCAGGGATGGGACCCCGGCAAGTCTAGGATCCACGGGCGTTGTCCTCGCTGCATTCCATCTTGTGGAGTGCCTCTTGGCGGCGATCGGGTGCGGCACTCACAGTGCCCTTCAGGGCCCCGAGGTGGGGGCGGCCCTGCAGACGTGCAGCGCCTGAATGACTTCGCCGGGCTTTTTCCGGCCAATTCTCACGAGCGTTCTGCCCAAACCAGGATTGGTTTGGGCAGAACGCTCGTGAGAATTGGCCGGCGTAGGACAGCCCTGCGGACCGCCGTGCTCTCCATGGCCCACGGCCCTTTCTCGCCCAGGGCATTTTGCTGCCGCCAAGAAATGGCTCGGAAGAGACGCGGCCAACCCCGGCACGACGGCGCATTGGAGCGTTCCCGGAGCAGAGTTGAAGAACGGGTGGTGGCCTGGTGTGCGCCTCTGTCTCTCGGGTAGACGGGCCGGCCAAGGATCGGATGACCTCATCTTGGTCATACCGGTTTATCTCACTCTGAGGGTTGTCCGAAGCACCAGAGGGGCCGATGGAGACTGCGTGGTTGGGAGATGCGTGGCTGCGGGTCTAAGGGTTTCCGATATGGAGGCCATGAGGGACAGGACCCCGGAAGCAGGTTGGGGAAGCAGGCGAGTGTCCCAGACCGGACTTCGTGATGGGCCTGGCCCCATGGTAGAGCGCAGGGATGGGACCCCTGCAAGTCGAGGACCACGGGCGTTGTCCTCGCTGCATTCCGTCTTGTGGAGTGCCCCTTGGCGGCGATCGGGTGCGGGCACTCAACATGCCCTTCAAGGCCCTGAGGTGGGGGCGGCCCAGCAGACGTGCGGCGCCCGAATGAATTCGCCGGGCTTTTTCCGGCCAATTCTCACGAGCGTTCTGCCCAAACCAGGATTGGTTTGGGCAGAACGCTCGTGAGAATTGGCCGGCGTAGGACAGCGCTGCGGACCGCCATGCTCTCCATGGCCCAGGGCCCTTTCTCGCCCAGGGCATGTTGCTGCCGCCAAGGAATGGCTCGGAAAAGACGCGGCCAAGCCCGGCACGACGGCGCATTGGAGCGTTCCCGGAGCAGAGTTGAAGAACGGGTGGTGGCCTGGTGTGCGCCTCTGTCTCTCGGGTAACGGGCCGGCCAAGGATGGGGATGACCTCATCTTGGTCATACCGGTTTATCTCACTCTGAGGGTTGTCCGAAGCACCAGAGGGGCCGATGGAGACTGCGTGGTTGGGAGAAGCGTGGCTGCGGGTCTAAGGGTTTCTGATATGGAGGCCATGAGGGACAGGACGCCCGAAGCAGGTTGGGGAAGCAGGCGAGTGTCCCAGACAGGACTTCGTGATGGGCCTGGCCCCATGGTAGAGCGCAGGGTTGGGACCCCTGCAAGTCGAGGATCCACGGGCGTTGTCCTAGCTGCATTCCTTCTTGTGGAGTGCCCCTTGGTGGCGATCGGGTATGGGCACTCACCATGCCCTTCAAGGCACCGAGGTGGGGGCGGCCCAGCAGACGTGCGGCGCCCGAATGACTTCGCTGGGCTTTTTCCGGCCAATTCTCACGAGCGTTCTGCCCAAACCAGGATTGGTTTGGGCAGAACGCTCGTGAGAATTGGCCGGCGTAGGACAGCCCTGCGGACCGCCGTGCTCTCCATGGCCCAGAGCCTTTCTCTCCCAGGGCATGTTGCTGCCGCCAAGAAATGTCTCGGAAAAGACGCGGCCCACCCCGGCACGACGGCGCATTGGAGCGTTCGCGGAGCAGAGTTGAAGAACGGGTGGTGGCCAGGTGTGCGCCTCTGTCTCTCGGGGAGACGGGCCGGCCAAGGATGGGGATGACCTCATCTTGGTCATACCGGTTTATCTCACTCTGAGGGTTGTCCGAAGCACCAGAGGGGCCGATGGAGGCTGCGTGGTTGGGAAATGCGTGGCTGCGGGTCTAAGTGTTTCCGATATGGAGGCCATGAGGGACAGGACCCTGGAAGCAGGTTGGGGAAGCAGGCGAGTGTCCCAGACCGGACTTCGTGATGGGCCTGGCCCCATGGTAGAGCGCAGGGATGGGACCCCTGCAAGTCGAGGATCCACGGGCGTTGTCCTCGCTGCATTCCGTCTTGTGGAGTGCCCCTTGGCGGCGATCGGGTGCGGGCACTCACCATGCCCTTCAAGGCCCCGAGGTGGGGGCGGCCCAGCATACGTGCGGCGCCCGAATGACTTCGCCGGGCTTTTTCCGGCCAATTCTCACGAGCGTTCTGCCCAAACCAGGATTGGTTTGGGCAGAACGCTCGTGAGAATTGGCCGGCGTAGGACAGCCCTGCGGACCGCCGTGCTCTCCATGGCCCAGGGCCCTTTCTCGCCCAGGGCATGATGCTGCCGCCAAGAAATGGCTCGGAAAAGACGCGGCCAACCCCGGCACGACGGCGCATTGGAGCGTTCCCGGAGCAGAGTTGAAGAACGGGTGGTGGCCTGGTGTGCGCCTCTGTCTCTCGGGGAGACGGGCCGGCCAAGGATGAGGATGACTTCATCTTGGTCATACCGGTTTATCTCACTCTGAGGGTTGTCCGAAGCTCCAGAGGGGCCGATGGAGACTGCGTGGTTGGGAGATGCGTGGCTGCGGGTCTAAGGGTTTCCGATATGGAGGCCATGAGGGACAGGACCCCGGAAGCAGGTTGGGGAAGCAGGCGAGTGTCCCAGACCGGACTACGTGATTGGCCTGGCCCCATGGTAGAGCGCAGGGATGGGACCCCTGCATGTCGAGGATCCACGGGCGTTGTCCTCGCTGCATTACGTCTTGTGGAGTGCCCCTTGGCGGCGATCGGGTGCGGGCACTCACCATGCCCTTCAAGGCCCCGAGGTGGGGGCGGCCCAGCAGACATGCGGCGCCCGATTGACTTCGCCGTGCTTTTTCCGGCCAATTCTCACGAGCGTCTGCCCAAACGAGGATTGGTTTGGGCAGAACGCTCGTGAGAATTGGCCGGCGTAGGACAGCCCTGCGGACCGCCGTGCTCTCCATGGCCCAGGGCCCTTTCTCGCCCAGGGCATGTTGCTGCCGCCAAGAAATGGCTCGGAAAAGACGCGGCCAACCCCGGCACGACGGCGCATTGGAGCGTTCCCGGAGCAGAGTTGAAGAACGGGTGGTGGCCTGGTGTGCGCCTCTGTCTCTCGGGGAGACGGGCCGGCCAAGGATGAGGATGACCTCATCTTGGTCATACCGGTTTATCTCACTCTGAGGGTTGTCCGAAGCACCAGAGGGGCCGATGGAGACTGCGTGGTGGGGAGATGCGTGGCTGCGGGTCTAAGGGTTTCTGATATGGAGGCCATGAGGGACAGGACGCCGGAAGCAGGTTGGGGAAGCAGGCGAGTGTCCCAGACAGGACTTCGTGATGGGCCTGGCCCCATGGTAGAGCGCAGGGATGGGACCCCTGCATGTCGAGGATCCACGGGCGTTGTCCTCGCTGCATTCCGTCTTGTGGAGTGCCCCTTGGCGACGATCGGGTGCGGGCACTCACCATGCCCTTCAAGGCCCCGAGGTGGGGGCGGCCCAGCAGACGTGCGGCGCCCGAATGACTTCGCCGGGCTTTTTCTGGCCAATTCTCACGAGCGTTCTGCCCAAACAAGGATTGGTTTGGGCAGAATTTTCGTGAGAATTGGCCGGCGTAGGACAGCCCTGCGGACCGCCGTGCTCTCCATGGCCCAGGGCCCTTTCTCGCCCAGGGCATTTTGCTGCCGCCAAGAAATGGCTCGGAAAAGTTGCGGCCAACCCGGCACGACGGCGCATTGGAACGTTCCCGGAGCAGAGTTGAAGAACGGGTAGTGGCCTGGTGTGCGCCTCTGTCTCTCGGGTAGACGGGCCGGCCAAGGATCGGATGACCTCATCTTGCTCATACCGGTTTATCTCACTCTGAGGGTTGTCCGAAGCACCAGAGGGGCCGATGGAGACTGCGTGGTTGGGAGATGCGTGGCTGCGGGTCTAAGGGTTTCCGATATGGAGGCCATGAGGGACAGGACCCCGGAAGCAGGTTGGGGAAGCAGGCGAGTGTCCCAGACCGGACTTCGTGATGGGCCTGGCCCCATGGTAGAGCGCAGGGATGGGACCCCTGCAAGTCGAGGATCCACGGGCGTTGTCCTCGCTGCATTCCGTCTTGTGGAGTGCCCCTTGGCGGCGATCGGGTGCGGGCACTCATCATGCCCTTCAAGGCCCCGAGGTGGGGGCGGCCCAGCAGACGTGCGGCGCCTGAATGAATTCGCCGGGCTTTTTCCGGCCAATTCTCACGAGCGTTCTGCCCAAACCAATCCTGGATTGGGCAGAACGCTCGTGAGAATTGGCCGGCGTAGGACAGCCCTGCGGACCGCCGTGCTCTCCATGGCCCAGGGCCCTTGCTCGCCCAGGGCATGTTGCTGCCGCCAAGAAATGGCTCGGAAAAGACGCGGCCCACCCCGCACGACGGCGCATTGCAGCGTTCCCGGAGCAGAGTTGAAGAACGGGTGGTGGCCTGGTGTGCGCCTCTGTCTCTCGGGTAGATGGGCCGGCCAAGGATGGGGATGACCTCATCTTGGTCATACAGGTTTATGTCACTCTGAGGGCTGTCCGAAGCACCAGAGGGGCCGATGGAGACTGCCTGGTTGGGAGATGCGTGGCTGCGGGTCTAAGGGTTTCCCATATGGAGGCCCTGAGGGACAGGACCCCCGAAGCAGGTTGGGGAAGCAGGCGAGTATTCCAGACCGGACTTCGTGATGGGCCTGGCCCCGTGGTAGAGCGCACGGATGGGACCCCGGCAAGTCGAGGATCCACGGGCGTTGTCCTCGCTGCATTCCATCTTGTGGAGTGCCTCTTGGCGGCGATCGGGTGCGGGCACTCACAGTGCCCTTCAGGGCCCCGAGGTGGTGGCGGCCCTGCAGACGTGCGGCGCCTGAATGACTTCGCCGGGGTTTTTCCGGCCAATTCTCACGAGCGTTCTGCCCAAACCAATCTTGGATTGGGCAGAACGCTCGTGAGAATTGGCCGGCGTAGGACAGCCCTGCGGACCGCCGTGCTCTCCATGGCCCAGGGCCCTTTCTCGCCCAGGGCATGTTGCTGCCGCCAAGATATGGCTCAGAAAAGACGCGGCCCACCCCGGCAAGCCGGCGCATTGGAGCGTTCCCGGAGCAGAGTTGAAGAACGGGTGGTGGCCTGGTGTGCGCCTCTGTCTTTCGGGTAGATGGGCCCGCCTAGGATGGGGATGACCTCATCTTGGTCATACAGGTTTATGTCACTCTGAGGGTTGTCCGAAGCACCAGAGGGGCCGATGGAGACTGCCTGGTTGGGAGATGCGTGGCTGCAGGTCTAAGGGTTTCCCATATGGAAGCCATGAAGGACAAGATCCCGGAAGCAGGATGGAGAAGCAGGCGAGTGTTCCAGACCGGACTTCGAGATGGGCCTGGCCACGTGGTAGAGCGCAGGGATGGGACCCCAGCAAGTCGAGGATCCACGGGCGTTGTCCTCGCTGCATTCCATCTTGTGGAGTGCCTCTTGGCGGCGATCGGGTGCGGGCACTCACAGTGCCCTTCAGGGCCCCGAGGTGGGGGCGGCTCAGCAGACGTGCGGCGCCCCAATGACTTCGCCGGTCTTTTTCCGGCCAATTCTCACGAGCGTTCTGCGCAAACCAGGATTGGTTTGGGCAGAACGCTCGTGAGAATTGGCCGGCGTAGGACAGCCCTGCTGACCGCAGTGTTTTCCATGGCCCAGGGCCCTTTCTCGCCCAGGGCATGTTGCTGCCGCCAAGAAATGTCTCGGAAAAGACGCGGCCCACCCCGGCACGCCGGCGCATTGGAGCGTTCCCGGAGCAGAGTTGAAGAACGGGTGGTGGCCTGGTGTGCGCCTCTGTCTTTCGGGTAGATGGGCCGGCCAATGATGGGGATGACCACATCTTGGTCATACAGGTTTATGTCACTCTGAGGGTTGTCCGAAGCACCAGAGGGGCCGATCGAGACTGCGTGGTTGAGAGTTGCGTGGCTGCGGGTCTAAGGGTTTCCCATATGGAGGCTATGAGGGACAGGACCCCGGAAGCAGGTTGGGGAAGAAGGCGAGTGTTCCAGACCAGACTTCGTGATGGGCCTGGCCCCGTGGTAGAGCGCACGGATGGGACCCCGGCAAGTCGAGGATCCACGGGCGTTGTCCTCGCTGCATTCCATCTTGTGGAGTGCCTCTTGGCGGCAATCGGGTGCGGGCACTCACAGTGCTCTTCAAAGCCCCGAGGTGGGGGCGGCCCAGCAGACGTGCGGCGCCCGAATGTCTTCGCCGGGCTTTTTCCGGCCAATTCTCACGAGCGTTCTGCCCAAACCAGGATTGGTTTGGGCAGAACGCTCGTGAGAATTGGCCGGCGTAGGACAGCCTTAGGACCGCCTTGCTCTCCATGGCCCAGGGCCCTTTCTCGCCCAGGGCATGTTGCTGCCGCCAAGAAATGGCTCGGAAAAGACGCGGCCCACCCCGCACGACGGCGCATTGGAGCGTTCCCGGAGCAGAGTTGAAGAACGGGTGGTGGTCTGGTGTGCGCCTCTGTCTCTCGGGTGGACGGGCCGGCCAAGGATGGGGATGACCTCATCTTGGTCATACAGATTTATGTCACTCTGAGGGTTGTCCGAAGCACCAGAGGGGCCGATGGAGACTGCGTGGTTGGGAGATGCGTGGCTGCGGTCTAAGGGTTGCGCATATGGAGGCCATGAGGGACAGGACCCCGGAAGCAGGTTGGGGAAGCAGGCGAGTGTTCCAGACCGGACTTCGAGATGGGCCTGGCCCCGTGGTAGAGCGCAGGGATGGGACCCCGGCAAGTCGAGGATCCACGGGCGTTGTCCTCGCTGCATTCCATCTTGTGGAGTGCCTCTGGCGGCGATCGGGTGCGGGTACTCACAGTGCTCTTCAGGGCCCCGAGGTTGGGGCGGCCCAGCAGACGTGCGGCGCCCGAATGACTTCGCCGGGCTTTTTCCGGCCAATTCTCACGTGCGTTCTGCCCAAACCAGGATTGGTTTGGGCAGAACGCTCGTGAGAATTGGCCGGCGTAGGACAGCCCTGCGCACCGCCGTGCTCTCCATGGCCCAGGGCCCTTTCTCGCCCAAGGCATGTTGCTGCCTCCAAGAAATGGCTCGGAAAAGTTGCAGCCAACCCGGCACGACGGCGCATTGGAACGTTCCCGGAGCAGAGTTGAAGAACGGGTGGTGGCCTGGTGTGCGCCTCTGTCTCTCGGGTAGACGGGCCGGCCAAGGATCGGATGACCTCATCTTGGTCATACCGGTTTATCTCACTCTGAGGGTTGTCCGAAGCACCAGAGGGGCCGATGGAGACTGCGTGGTTGGGAGATGCGTGGCTGCGGGTCTAAGGGTTTCCGATATGGAGGCCATGAGGGACAGGACCCCGGAAGCAGGTTGGGGAAGCAGGCGAGTGTCCCAGACCGGACTTCGTGATGGGCCTGGCCCCATGGTAGAGCGCAGGGATGGGACCCCTGCAAGTCGAGGACCACGGGCGTTGTCCTCGCTGCATTCCGTCTTGTGGAGTGCCCCTTGGCGGCGATCGGGTGCGGGCACTCAACATGCCCTTCAAGGCCCCGATGTGGGGGCGGCCCAGGAGACGTGCGGCGCCCGAATGACTTCGCCGGGGTTTTTACGGCCAATTCTCACGAGCGTTCTGCCCAAACCAGGATTGGTTTGGGCAGAACGCTCGTGAGAATTGGCCGGCGTAGGACAGCCCTGCGGACCGCCGTGCTCTCCATGGCCCACGGCCCTTTCTCGCACAGGGCATTTTGCTGCCGCCAAGAAATGGCTCGGAAAAGACGCGGCCCACCCCGGCACGACGGCGCATTGGAACGTTCACGGAGCAGAGTTGAAGAACGGGTGGTGGCCAGGTGTGCGCCTCTGTCTCTCGGGGAGACGGGCCGGCCAAGGATGGGGATGACCTCATCTTTGTCATACCGGTTTATCTCACTCTGAGGGTTGTCCGAAGCACCAGAGGGGCCGATGGAGGCTGCGTGGTTGGGAAATGCGTGGCTGCGGGTCTAAGTGTTTCCGATATGGAGGCCATGAGGGACAGGACCCTGGAAGCAGGTTGGGGAAGCAGGCGAGTGTCCCAGACCGGACTTCGTGATGGGCCTGGCCCCATGGTAGAGCGCAGGGATGGGACCCCTGCAAGTCGAGGATCCACGGGCGTTGTCCTCGCTGCATTTTGTCTTGTGGTGTGCCCCTTGGCGGCGATCGGGTGCGGGCACTCACCATGCCCTTCAAGGCCCCGAGGTGGGGGCGGCCCAGCAGACGTGCGGCGCCCGAATGACTTCGCCGGGCTTTTTCCGGCCAATTCTCACGAGCGTTCTGCCCAAACCAGGATTGGTTTGGGCAGAACGCTCGTGAGAATTGGCCGGCGTAGGACAGCCCTGCGGACCGCCGTGCTCTCCATGGCCCAGGGCCCTTTCTCACCCAGGGCATGATGCTGCCGCCAAGAAATGGCTCGGAAAAGACGCGGCCAACCCCGGCACGACGGCGCATTGGAGCGTTCCCGGAGCAGAGTTGAAGAACGGGTGGTGGCCTGGTGTGCGCCTCTGTCTCTCGGGGAGACGGGCCGGCCAAGGATGAGGATGACCTCATCTTGGTCATACCGGTTTATCTCACTCTGAGGGTTGTCCGAAGCACCAGAGGGGCCGATGGAGACTGCGTGGTTGGGAGATGCGTGGCTGCGGGTCTAAGGGTTTCCGATATGGAGGCCATGAGGGACAGGACCCCGGAAGCAGGTTGGGGAAGCAGGCGAGTGTCCCAGACCGGACTTCGTGATGGGCCTGGCCCCATGGTAGAGCGCAGGGATGGGACCCCTGCATGTCGAGGATCCACGGGCGTTGTCCTCGCTGCATTCCGTCTTGTGGAGTGCCCCTTGGCGGCGATCGGGTGCGGGCACTCACCATGCCCTTCAAGGCCCCAAGGTGGGGGCGGCCCAGCAGACGTGCGGCGCCCAATGACTTCGCCGTGCTTTTTCCGGCCAATTCTCACGAGCGTTCTCCCCAAACCAGGATTGGTTTGGGCAGAACGCTCGTGAGAATTGGCCGGCGTAGGACAGCCCTGCGGACCGCCGTGCTCTCCATGGCCCAGGGCCCTTTCTCGCCCAGGGCATGATGCTGCCGCCAAGAAATGGCTCGGAAAAGACGCGGCCCACCCCGGCACGACGGCGCATTGGAGCGTTCCCGGAGCAGAGTTGAAGAACGGGTGGTGGCCTGGTGTGCGCCTCTGTCTCTCGGGGAGACGGGCCGGCCAAGGATGGGGATGACCTCATCTTGGTCATACCGGTTTATCTCACTCTGAGGGTTGTCCGAAGCACCAGAGGGGCCCATGGAGACTGCGTGGTTGGGAGATGCGTGGCTGCGGGTCTAAGGGTTTCCGATATGGAGGCCATGAGGGACAGGACCCCGGAAGCAGGTTGGGGAAGCAGGCGAGTGTCCCAACCGGACTTCGTGATGGGCCTGGCCCCATGGAAGAGCGCAGGGATGGGACCCCTGCAAGTCGAGGATCCACGGGTGTTGTCCTCGCTGCATTCCGTCTTGTGGAGTGCCCCTTGGAGGCGATCGGGTGCGGGCACTCACCATGCCCTTCAGGGCCCCGAGGTGGGGGCGGCCCAGCAGACGTGCGGCGCCCGAATGACTTCGCCGGGGTTTTTCCGGCCAATTCTCACGAGCGTTCTGCCCAAACCAGGATTGGTTTGGGCAGAACGCTCGTGAGAATTGGCCGGCGTAGGACAGCCCTGCGGACCGCCGTGCTCTCCATGGCCCAGGGTCCTTTCTCGCCCAGGGCATGTTGCTGCCGCCAAGAAATGGCTCGGAACAGACGCGGCCAACCCCGGCACGACGGCGCATTGGAGCGTTCCCGGAGCAGAGTTGAAGAACGGGTGGTGGCCTGGTGTGCGCTTCTGTCTCTCGGGGAGACGGGCCGGCCAAGGATGGGGATGACCTCATCTTGGTCATACCGGTTTATCTCACTCTGAGGGTTGCCCGAAGCACCAGAGGGGCCGATGGAGACTGCGTGGTTGGGAGATGCGTGGCTGCGGGTCTATGGGTTTCCGATATGGAGGCCATGAGGGACAGGACCCCGGAAGCAGGTTGGGGAAGCAGGCGAGTGTCCCAGACCGGACTTCGTGATGGGCCTGGCCCCATGGTAGAGCGCAGGGATGGGACCCCTGTATGTCGAGGATCCACGGGCGTTGTCCTCGCTGCATTCCGTCTTGTGGAGTGCCCCTTGGCGGGGATCGGGTGCGGGCACTCACCATGCCCTTCAAGGCCCCGAGGTGGGGGCGGCCCAGCAGACGTGCGGCGCCCGAATGACTTCGCCGGGCTTTTTCCAGCCAATTCTCACGTGCGTTCGGCCCAAACCAGGATTGGTTTGGGCAGAACGCTCGTGAGAATTGGCCGGCGTAGGACAGCCCTGCGCACCGCCGTGCTCTCCATGGCCCAGGGCCCTTTCTCGCACAAGGCATGTTGCTGCCTCCAAGAAATAGCTCGGAAAAGATGCGGCCAACCCGGCACGACGGCGCATTGGAGCGTTCCCAGAGCAGAGTTGAAGAACTGGTGGTGGCCAGGTGTGCGCCTCTGTCTCTCGGGGAGACGGGCCGGCCAAGGATGGGGATGACCTCATCTTGGTCATACCGGTTTATCTCACTCTGAGGGTTGTCCGAAGCACCAGAGGGGCCGATGGAGACTGCGTGGTTGGGAGATGCGTGGCTGCGGGTCTAAGGGTTTCCGATATGGAGGCCATGAGGGACAGGACCCCGGAAGCAGTTTGGGGAAGCAGGCGAGTGTCCCAGACCGGACTTCGTGATGGGCCTGGCCCCATGGTAGAGCGCAGGGATGGGACCCCTGCAAGTCGAGGATCCACGGGCGTTGTCCTCGCTGCATTCCGTCTTGTGGAGTGCCCCTTGGCGGCGATCGTGTGCGGGCACTCATCATGCCCTTCAAGGCCCCGAGGTGGGGGGGGCCCAGCAGACGTGCGGCGCCCGAATGACTTCGCCGGGCTTTTTCCGGCCAATTCTCACGTGCGTTCTGCCCAAACCAGGATTGGTTTGGGCAGAACGCTCGTGAGAATTGGCCGGCGTAGGACAGCCCTGCGCACCGCCGTGCTCTCCATGGCCCAGGGCCCTTTCTCGCCCAAGGCATGTTGCTGCCTCCAAGAAATGGCTCGGAAAAGTTGCGGCCAACCCGGCACGACGGCGCATTGGAACGTTCCCGGAGCAGAGTTGAAGAACGGGTGGTGGCCTGGTGTGCGCCTCTGTCTCTCGGGTAGACGGGCCGGCCAAGGATCGGATGACCTCATCTTGGTCATACCGGTTTATCTCACTCTGAGGGTTGTCCGAAGCACCAGAGGGGCCGATGGAGACTGCGTGGTTGGGAGATGCGTGGCTGCGGGTCTAAGGGTTTCCGATATGGAGGCCATGAGGGACAGGACCCCGGAAGCAGGTTGGGGAAGCAGGCGAGTGTCCCAGACCGGACTTCGTGATGGGCCTGGCCCCATGGTAGAGCGCAGGGATGGGACCCCTGCAAGTCGAGGACCACGGGCGTTGTCCTCGCTGCATTCCGTCTTGTGGAGTGCCCCTTGGCGGCGATCGGGTGCGGGCACTCAACATGCCCTTCAAGGCCCCGATGTGGGGGCGGCCCAGGAGACGTGCGGCGCCCGAATGACTTCGCCGGGGTTTTTACGGCCAATTCTCACGAGCGTTCTGCCCAAACCAGGATTGGTTTGGGCAGAACGCTCGTGAGAATTGGCCGGCGTAGGACAGCCCTGCGGACCGCCGTGCTCTCCATGGCCCACGGCCCTTTCTCGCACAGGGCATTTTGCTGCCGCCAAGAAATGGCTCGGAAAAGACGCGGCCCACCCCGGCACGACGGCGCATTGGAACGTTCACGGAGCAGAGTTGAAGAACGGGTGGTGGCCAGGTGTGCGCCTCTGTCTCTCGGGGAGACGGGCCGGCCAAGGATGGGGATGACCTCATCTTTGTCATACCGGTTTATCTCACTCTGAGGGTTGTCCGAAGCACCAGAGGGGCCGATGGAGGCTGCGTGGTTGGGAAATGCGTGGCTGCGGGTCTAAGTGTTTCCGATATGGAGGCCATGAGGGACAGGACCCTGGAAGCAGGTTGGGGAAGCAGGCGAGTGTCCCAGACCGGACTTCGTGATGGGCCTGGCCCCATGGTAGAGCGCAGGGATGGGACCCCTGCAAGTCGAGGATCCACGGGCGTTGTCCTCGCTGCATTTTGTCTTGTGGTGTGCCCCTTGGCGGCGATCGGGTGCGGGCACTCACCATGCCCTTCAAGGCCCCGAGGTGGGGGCGGCCCAGCAGACGTGCGGCGCCCGAATGACTTCGCCGGGCTTTTTCCGGCCAATTCTCACGAGCGTTCTGCCCAAACCAGGATTGGTTTGGGCAGAACGCTCGTGAGAATTGGCCGGCGTAGGACAGCCCTGCGGACCGCCGTGCTCTCCATGGCCCAGGGCCCTTTCTCACCCAGGGCATGATGCTGCCGCCAAGGAATGGCTCGGAAAAGACGCGGCCAACCCCGGCACGACGGCGCATTGGAGCGTTCCCGGAGCAGAGTTGAAGAACGGGTGGTGGCCTGGTGTGCGCCTCTGTCTCTCGGGGAGACGGGCCGGCCAAGGATGAGGATGACCTCATCTTGGTCATACCGGTTTATCTCACTCTGAGGGTTGTCCGAAGCACCAGAGGGGCCGATGGAGACTGCGTGGTTGGGAGATGCGTGGCTGCGGGTCTAAGGGTTTCCGATATGGAGGCCATGAGGGACAGGACCCCGGAAGCAGGTTGGGGAAGCAGGCGAGTGTCCCAGACCGGACTTCGTGATGGGCCTGGCCCCATGGTAGAGCGCAGGGATGGGACCCCTGCATGTCGAGGATCCACGGGCGTTGTCCTCGCTGCATTCCGTCTTGTGGAGTGCCCCTTGGCGGCGATCGGGTGCGGGCACTCACCATGCCCTTCAAGGCCCCAAGGTGGGGGCGGCCCAGCAGACGTGCGGCGCCCAATGACTTCGCCGTGCTTTTTCCGGCCAATTCTCACGAGCGTTCTCCCCAAACCAGGATTGGTTTGGGCAGAACGCTCGTGAGAATTGGCCGGCGTAGGACAGCCCTGCGGACCGCCGTGCTCTCCATGGCCCAGGGCCCTTTCTCGCCCAGGGCATGATGCTGCCGCCAAGAAATGGCTCGGAAAAGACGCGGCCCACCCCGGCACGACGGCGCATTGGAGCGTTCCCGGAGCAGAGTTGAAGAACGGGTGGTGGCCTGGTGTGCGCCTCTGTCTCTCGGGGAGACGGGCCGGCCAAGGATGGGGATGACCTCATCTTGGTCATACCGGTTTATCTCACTCTGAGGGTTGTCCGAAGCACCAGAGGGGCCGATGGAGACTGCGTGGTTGGGAGATGCGTGGCTGCGGGTCTAAGGGTTTCCGATATGGAGGCCATGAGGGACAGGACCCCGGAAGCAGGTTGGGGAAGCAGGCGAGTGTCCCAGACCGGACTTCGTGATGGGCCTGGTCCCATGGTAGAGCGCAGGGATGGGACCCCTGCAAGTAGAGGACCACGGGCGTTGTCCTCGCTGCATTCCGTCTTGTGGAATGCCCCTTGGCGGCGATCGGGTGCGGGCACTCACCATGCCCTTCAAGGCCCCGAGGTGGGGGCGGCCCAGCAGACGTGCGGCGCCCGAATGACTTCGCCGGGCTTTTTCTGGCCAATTCTCACAAGAGTTCTGCCCAAACCAGGATTGGTTTGGGCAGAACGCTCGTGAGAATTGGCCGACGTAGGACAGCCCTGCGGACCGCCGTGCTCTCCATGGCCCAGGGCCCTTTCTCGCCCAGGGCATGATGCTGCCGCCAAGAAATGTCTCGGAAAAGACGCGGCCCAACCCGGCACGACGGCGCATTGGAGCGTTCCCGGAGCAGAGTTGAAGAACGGGTGGTGGCCAGGTGTGCGCCTCTGTCTCTCGGGGAGACGGGCCGGCCAAGGATGGGGATGACCTCATCTTGGTCATACCGGTTTATCTCACTCTGAGGGTTGTCCGAAGCACCAGAGGGGCCGATGGAGACTGCGTGGTCGGGAGATGCGTGGCTGCGGGTCTAAGTGTTTCCGATATGGAGGCCATGAGGGACAGGACCCCGGAAGCAGGTTGGGGAAGCAGGCAAGTGTCCCAGACCGGACTTCGTGATGGGCCTGGCCCCATGGTAGAGCGCAGGGATGGGACCCCTGCAAATCGAGGATCCACGGGCGTTGTCCTCGCTGCAATCCGTCTTGTGGAGTGCCCCTTGGCGGCGATCGGGTGCGGGCACTCACCATGCCCTTCAAGGCCCCGAGGTGGGGGCGGCCCAGCAGACGTGCGGCGCCCCAATGACTTCGCCGGGCTTTACCGGCCAATTCTCACGAGCGTTCTGCCCAAACCAGGATTGGTTTGGGCAGAACGCTCGTGAGAATTGGCCGGCGTAGGACAGCGCTGCGGACCGCCGTGGTCTCCATGGCCCAGGGCCCTTTCTCGCCCAGGGCATGTTGCTGCCGCCAAGAAATGGCTCGGAAAAGACGCGGCCAACCCCGGCACGACGGCGCATTGGAGCATTCCCGGAGCAGAGTTGAAGAACGGGTGGTGGCCTGGTGTGCGCCTCTGTCTCTCGGGTAGACGGGCCGGCCAATGATGGGGATGACCTCATCTTGGTCATACAGGTTTATCTCACTCTGAGGGTTGTCCGAAGCACCAGAGGGGCCGATGGAGACTGCGTGGTTGGGAGATGCGTGGCTGCGGGTCTAAGGGTTTCCGATATGGAGGCCATGAGGGACAGGACCCCGGAAGCAGGTTGGGGAAGCAGGCGAGTGTCCCAACCGGACTTCGTGATGGGCCTGGCCCCATGGAAGAGCGCAGGGATGGGACCCCTGCAAGTCGAGGATCCACGGGTGTTGTCCTCGCTGCATTCCGTCTTGTGGATTGCCCCTTGGAGGCGATCGGGTGCGGGCACTCACCATGCCCTTCAGGGCCCCGAGGTGGGGGCGGCCCAGCAGACGTGCGGCGCCCGAATGATTTCGCCGGGCTTTTTCCGGCCAATTCTCACGAGCGTTCTGCCCAAACCAGGATTGGTTTGGGCAGAACGCTCGTGAGAATTGGCCGGCGTAGGACAGCCCTGCGGACCGCCGTGCTCTCCATGGCCCAGGGCCCTTTCTCGCCCAGGGCATGATGCTGCCGCCAAGAAATGGCTCGGAAAAGACGCGGCCAACCCCGGCACGACGGCGCATTGGAGCGTTCCCGGAGCAGAGTTGAAGAACGGGTGGTGGCCTGGTGTGCGCCTCTGTCTCTCGGGGAGACGGGCCGGCCAAGGATGGGGATGACCTCATCTTGGTCATACCGGTTTATCTCACTCTGCGGCTTGCCCGAAGCACCAGAGGGGCCGATGGAGACTGCGTGGTTGGGAGATGCGTGGCTGCGGGTCTATGGGTTTCCGATATGGAGGCCATGAGGGACAGGACCCCGGAAGCAGTTTGGGGAAGCAGGCGAGTGTCCCAGACCGGACTTCGTGATGGGCCTGGCCCCATGGTAGAGCGCAGGGATGGGACCCCTGCATGTCGAGGATCCACGGGCGTTGTCCTCGCTGCATTCCGTCTTGTGGAGTGCCCCTTGGCGGCGATCGGGTGCGGGCACTCAACATGCCCTTCAAGGCCCCGAGGTGGGGGCGGCCCAGCAGACGTGCGGCGCCCGAATGACTTCGCCGGGCTTTTTACGGCCAATTCTCACGAGCGTTCTGCCCAAACCAGGATTGGTTTGGGAAGAACGCTCGTGAGAATTGGCCGGCGTAGGACAGCCCTGCGGACCGCCGTGCTCTCCATGGCCCAGGGCCCTTTCTCGCCCAAGGCATGTTGCTGCCTCCAAGAAATGGCTCGGAAAAGTTGCGGCCAACCCGGCACTGCGGCGCATTGGAACGTTCCCGGAGCAGAGTTGAAGAACGGGTGGTGGCCTGGTGTGCGCCTCTGTCTCTCGGGTAGACGGGCCGGCCAAAAATCGGATGACCTCATCTTGGTCATACCGGTTTATCTCACTCTGAGGGTTGTCCGAAGCACCAGAGGGGCCGATGGAGACTGCGTGGTTGGGAGATGCGTGGCTGCGGGTCTAAGGGTTTCCGATATGGAGGACATGAGGGACAGGACCCCGGAAGCAGGTTGGGGAAGCAGGCGAGTGTCCCAGACCGGACTTCGTGATGGGCCTGGCCCCATGGTAGAGCGCAGGGATGGGACCCCTGCAAGTCGAGGACCACGGGCGTTGTCCTCGCTGCATTCCGTCTTGTGGAGTGCCCCTTGGCGGCGATCGGGTGCGGGCACTCCACATGCCCTTCAAGGCCCCGAGGTGGGGGCGGCCCAGCAGACGTGCGGCGCCCGAATGACTTCGCCGGGCTTTTTACGGCCAATTCTCACGAGCGTTCTGCCCAAACCAGGATTGGTTTGGGCAGAACGCTCGTGAGAATTGGCCGGCGTAGGACAGCCCTGCAGACCGCCGTGCTCTCCATGGCCCACGGCCCTTTCTCGCCCAGGGCATTTTGCTGCCGCCAAGAAATGGCTCGGAAGAGACGCGGCCAACCCCGGCACGACGGCGCATTGGAGCGTTCCAGGAGCAGAGTTGAAGAACGGGTGGTGGCCTGGTGTGCGCCTCTGTCTCTCGGGGAGACGGGCCGGCCAAGGATGAGGATGACCTCATCTTGGTCATACCGGTTTATCTCACTCTGAGGGTTGTCCGAAGCACCAGAGGGGCCGATGGAGACTGCGTGGTTGGGAGATGCGTGGCTGCGGGTCTAAGGGTTTCCGATATGGAGGCCATGAGGGAAAGGACCCCGGAAGCAGGTTGGGGAAGCAGGCGAGTGTCCCAGACCGGACTTCGTGATGGGCCTGGCCCCATGGTAGAGCGCAGGGATGGGACCCCTGCATGTCGAGGATCCACGGGCGTTGTCCTCGCTGCATTCCGTCTTGTGGAGTGCCCCTTGGCGGCGATCGGGTGCGGGCACTCACCATGCCCTTCAAGGCCCCGAGGTGGGGGCGGCCCAGCAGACGTGCGGCGCCCGAATGACTTCGCCGTGCTTTTTCCGGCCAATTCTCACGAGCGTTCTCCCCAAACCAGGATTGGTTTGGGCAGAACGCTCGTGAGAATTGGCCGGCGTAGGACAGCCCTGCGGACCGCCGTGCTCTCCATGGCCCAGGGCCCTTTCTCGCCCAGGGCATGATGCTGCCGCCAAGAAATGGCTCGGAAAAGACGCGGCCCACCCCGGCACGACGGGGCATTGGAGCGTTCCCGGAGCAGAGTTGAAGAACGGGTGGTGGCCTGGTGTGCGCCTCTGTCTCTCGGGGAGACGGGCCGGCCAAGGATGAGGATGACCTCATCTTGGTCATACCGGTTTATCTCACTCTGAGGGTTGTCCGAAGCACCAGAGGGGCCGATGGAGACTGCGTGGTTGGGAGATGCGTGGCTGCGGGTCTAAGGGTTTCCGATATGGAGGCCATGAGGGACAGGACCCCGGAAGCAGGTTGGGGAAGCAGGCGAGTGTCCCAGACCGGACTTCGTGATGGGCCTGGTCCCATGGTAGAGCGCAGGGATGGGACCCCTGCAAGTAGAGGACCACGGGCGTTGTCCTCGCTGCATTCCGTCTTGTGGAGTGCCCCTTGGCGGCGATCGGGTGCGGGCACTCACCATGCCCTTCAAGGCCCCGAGGTGGGGGCGGCCCAGTAGACGTGCGGCGCCCGAATGACTTCGCCGGGCTTTTTCTGGCCAATTCTCACGAGAGTTCTGCCCAAACCAGGATTGGTTTGGGCAGAACGCTCGTGAGAATTGGCCGGCGTAGGACAGCCCTGTGGACCGCCGTGCTCTCCATGGCCCAGGGCCCTTTCTCGCCCAGGGCATGATGCTGCCGCCAAGAAATGTCTCGGAAAAGACGCGGCCCACCCCGGCACGACGGCGCAATGGAGCGTTCCCGGAGCAGAGTTGAAGAACGGGTGGTGGCCAGGTGTGCGCCTCTGTCTCTCGGGGAGACGGGCCGGCCAAGTATGGGGATGACCTCATCTTGGTCATACCGGTTTATCTCACTCTGAGGGTTGTCCGAAGCACCAGAGGGTCCGATGGAGACTGCGTGGTTGGGAGATGCGTGGCTGCGGGTCTAAGTGTTTCCGATATGGAGGCCATGAGGGACAGGCCCCGGAAGCAGGTTGGGGAAGCAGGCGAGTGTCCCAGACCGGACTTCGTGATGGGCCTGGCCCCATGGTAGAGCGCAGGGATGGGACCCCTGCATTTCGAGGATCCACGGGCGTTGTCCTCGGTGCATTCCGTCTTGTGGAGTGCCCCTTGGCGGCGATCGGGTGCGGGCACTCACCATGCCCTTCAAGGCCCCGAGGTGGGGGCGGCCCAGCAGACGTGCGGCGCCCGAATGACTTCGCCGGGCTTTTTCTGGCCAATTCTCACGAGCGTTCTGCCCAAACAAGGATTGGTTTGGGCAGGACGCTCGTGAGAATTAGCCGGCGTAGGAAAGCCCTGCGGACCGCCGTGCTCTCCATGGCCCAGGGCCCTTTCTCGCCCAGGGCATGATGCTGCCGCCAAGAAATGTCTCGGAAAAGACGCGGCCCACCCCGGCACGACGGCGCATTGGAGCGTTCCCGGAGCAGAGTTGAAGAACGGGTGGTGGCCAGGTGTGCGCCTCTGTCTCTCGGGGAGACGGGCCGGCCAAGGATGGGGATGACCTCATCTTTGTCATACCGGTTTATCTCACTCTGAGGGTTGTCCGAAGCACCAGAGGGGCCGATGGAGACCGCGTGGTTGGGAGATGCGTGGCTGCGGGTCTAAGGGTTTCCGATATGGAGGCCATGAGGGACAGGACCCCGGAAGCAGGTTGGGGAAGCAGGCGAGTGTCCCAGACCGGACTTCGTGATGGGCCTGGCCCCATGGTAGAGCGCAGGGATGGGACCCCTGCAAATCGAGGATCCACGGGCGTTGTCCTCGCTGCAATCCGTCTTGTGGAGTGCCCCTTGGCGTCGATCGGGTGCGGGCACTCACCATGCCCTTCAAGGCCCCGAGGTCTGGGCGGCCCAGCAGACGTGCGGCGCCCGAATGACTTCGCCGGGCTTTTTCCGGCCAATTCTCACGAGCGTTCTGCCCAAACCAGGATTGGTTTGGGCAGAACGCTCGTGAGAATTGGCCGGCGTAGGACAGCGCTGTGGACCGCCGTGGTCTCCATGGCCCAGGGCCCTTTCTCGCCCAGGGCATGTTGCTGCCGCCAAGAAATGGCTCGGAAAAGACGCGGCCAACCCCGGCACGACGGCGCATTGGAGCTTTCCCGGAGCAGAGTTGAAGAACGGGTGGTGGCCTGGTGTGCGCCTCTGTCTCTTGGGGAGACGGGCCGGCCAAGGATGGGGATGACCTCATCTTGGTCATACCGGTTTATCTCACTCTGAGGGTTGTCCGAAGCACCAGAGGGGCCGATGGAGACTGCGTGGTTGGGAGATGCGTGGCTGCGGGTCTATGGGTTTCCGATATGGAGGCCATGAGGGACAGGACCCCGGAAGCAGGTTGGGGAAGCAGGCGAGTGTCCCAGACCGGACTTCGTGATGGGCCTGGCCCCATGGTAGAGCGCAGGGATGGGACCCCTGCAAGTCGAGGATCCACGGGCGTTGTCCTCGCTGCATTCCGTCTTGTGGAGTGCCCCTTGGCGGCGATCGGGTGCGGGCACTCACCATGCCCTTCAAGGCCCCGAGGTGGGGGCGGCCCAGCAGACGTGCGGCGCCCGAATGACTTCGCCGGGCTTTTTCCGGCCAATTCTCACGAGCGTTCTGCCCAAACCAGGATTGGTTTGGGCAGAACGCTCGTGAGAATTGGCCGGCGTAGGACAGCCCTGCGCACCGCCGTGCTCTCCATGGCCCAGGGCCCTTTCTCGCCCAGGGCATGTTGCTGCCTCCAAGAAATGGCTCGGAAAAGTTGCGGCCAATCCGGCACGACGGCGCATTGGAACGTTCCCGGAGCAGAGTTGAAGAATGGGTGGTGGCCTGGTGTGCGCCTCTGTCTCTCGGGTAGACGGGCCGGCCAAGGATCGGATGACCTCATCTTGGTCATACCGGTTTATCTCACTCTGAGGGTTGTCCGAAGCACCAGAGGGGCCGATGGAGACTGCGTGGTTGGGAGATGCGTGGCTGCGGGTCTAAGGGTTTCCGATATGGAGGCCATGAGGGACAGGACCCCGGAAGCAGGTTGGGGAAGAAGGCGAGTGTCCCAGACCGGACTTCGTGATGGGCCTGGCCCCATGGTAGAGCGCAGGGATGGGACCCCTGCAAGTCGAGGACCACGGGCGTTGTCCTCGCTGCATTCCGTCTTGTGGAGTGCCCCTTGGCGGCGATCGGGTGCGGGCACTCAACATGCCCTTCAAGGCCCCGAGGTGGGGGCGGCCCAGCAGACGTGCGGCGCCCGAATGACTTCGCCGGGCTTTTTACGGCCAATTCTCACGAGCGTTCTGCCCAAACCAGGATTGGTTTGGGCAGAACGCTCGTGAGAATTGGCCGGCGTAGGACAGCCCTGCGGACCGCCGTGCTCTCCATGGCCCACGGCCCTTTCTCGCCCAGGGCATTTTGCTGCCGCCAAGAAATGGCTCGGAAGAGACGCGGCCAACCCGGCACGACGGCGCATTGGAGCGTTCCAGGAGCAGAGTTGAAGAACCGGTGGTGGCCTGGTGTGCGCCTCTGTCTCTCGGGTAGACGGGCCGGCCAAGGATGGGGATGACCTCATCTTGGTCACACCGGTTTATCTCACTCTGAGGGTTGTCCGAAGCACCAGAGGGGCCGATGGAGACTGCGTGGTTGGGAGATGCGTGGCTGCGGGTCTAAGGGATTCCGATATGGAGGCCATGAGGGACAGGACCCCGGAAGCAGGTTGGGGAAGCAGTCGAGTGTCCCAGACCGGAATTCGTGATGGGCCTGGCCCCATGGAAGAGCGCAGGGATGGGACCCCTGCAAGTCGAGGATCCACGGGTGTTGTCCTCGCTGCATTCCGTCTTGTGGAGTGCCCCTTGGAGGCGATCGGGTGCGGGCACTCACCATGCCCTTCAGGGCCCCGAGGTGGGGGCGGCCCAGCAGACGTGCGGCGCCCGAATGACTTCGCCGGGCTTTTTCCGGCCAATTCTCACGAGCGTTCTGCCCAAACTAGGATTGGTTTGGGCAGAACGCTCGTGAGAATTGGCCGGCGTAGGACAGCCCTGCGGACCGCCGTGCTCTCCATGGCCCAGGGCCCTTTCTCGCCCAGGGCATGATGCTGCCGCCAAGAAATGTCTCGGAAAAGACGCGGCCCACCCCGGCACGACGGCGCATTGGAACGTTCCCGGAGCAGAGTTGAAGAACGGGTGGTGGCCAGGTGTGCGCCTCTGTCTCTCGGGGAGACGGGCCGGCCAAGGATGGGGATGACCTCATCTTGGTCATACCGGTTTATCTCACTCTGAGGGTTGTCCGAAGCACCAGAGGGGCTGATGGAGACTGCGTGGTTGGGAGATGCGTGGCTGCGGGTCTAAGTGTTTCCGATATGGTGGCCATGAGGGACAGGACCCCGGAAGCAGGTTGGGGAAGCAGGCGAGTGTCCCAGACGGGACTTCGTGATGGGCCTGGCACCATGGTAGAGCGCAGGGATGGGACCCCTGCAAGTCGAGGATCCACGGGCGTTGTCCTCGCTGCATTCCGTCCTGTGGAGTGCCCCCTGGTGGCGATCGGGTGCGGGCACTCACCATGCCCTTCAAGGCCCCGAGGTGGGGGCGGCCCAGCAGACGTGCGGCGCCCGAATGACTTCGCCGGGCTTTTTCCGGCCAATTCTCACGAGCGTTCTGCCAAAACCAGGATTGGTTTGGGCAGAACGCTCGTGAGAATTGGCCGGCGTAGGACAGCGCTGCGGACCGCCATGCTCTCCATGGCCCAGGGCCCTTTCTCGCCCAGGGCATGTTGCTGCCGCCAAGGAATGGCTCGGAAAAGACGCGGCCAACCCCGGCACGACGGCGCATTGGAGCGTTCCCGGAGCAGAGTTGAAGAACGGGTGGTGGCCTGGTGTGCGCCTCTGTCTCTCGGGGAGACGGGCCGGCCAAGGATGAGGATGACCTCATCTTGGTCATACCGGTTTATCTCACTCTGAGGGTTGTCCGAAGCACCAGAGGGGCCGATGGAGACTGCGTGGTTGGGAGATGCGTGGCTGCGGGTCTATGGGTTTCCGATATGGAGGCCATGAGGGACAGGACCCCGGAAGCAGGTTGGGGAAGCAGGCGAGTGTCCCAGACTGGACTTCGTGATGGGCCTGGCCCCATGGTAGATCGCAGGGATGGGACCCCTGCATGTCGAGGATCCACGGGCTTTTTCCTCGCTGCATTCCGTCTTGTGGAGTGCCCCTTGGCGGCGATCGGGTGCGGGCACTCACCATGCCCTTCAAGGCCCCGAGGTGGGGGCGGCCCAGCAGACGTGCGGCGCCCGAATGACTTCGCCGGGCTTTTTCTGGCCAATTCTCACGAGCGTTCTGCCCAAACAAGGATTGGTTTGGGCAGAATTCTCGTGAGAATTGGCCGGCGTAGGACAGCCCTGCGGACCGCCGTGCTCTCCATGGCCCAGGGCCCTTTCTCGCCCAGGGCATTTTGCTGCCGCCAAGAAATGGCTCGGAAAAGTTGCGGCCAACCCGGCACGACGGCGCATTGGAACGTTCCCGGAGCAGAGTTGAAGAACGGGTCGTGGCCTGGTGTGCGCCTCTGTCTCTCGGGTAGACGGGCCGGCCAAGGATCGGATGACCTCATCTTGGTCATACCGGTTTATCTCACTCTGAGGGTTGTCCGAAGCACCAGAGGGGCCGATGGAGACTGCGTGGTTGGGAGATGCGTGGCTGCGGGTCTAAGGGTTTCCGATATGGAGGCCATGAGGGACAGGACCCCGGAAGCAGGTTGGGGAAGCAGGCGAGTGTCCCAGACCGGACTTCGTGATGGGCCTGGCCCCATGGTAGAGCGCAGGGATGGGACCCCTGCAAGTCGAGGATCCACGGGCGTTGTCCTCGCTGCATTCCGTCTTGTGGAGTGCCCCTTGGCGGCGATCGGGTGCGGGCACTCATCAGGCCCTTCAAGGCCCCGAGGTGGGGGCGGCCCAGCAGACGTGCGGCGCCTGAATGAATTCGCCGGGCTTTTTCCGGCCAATTCTCACGAGCGTTCTGCCCAAACCAATCCTGGATTGGGCAGAACGCTCGTGAGAATTGGCCGGCGTAGGACAGCCCTGCGGACCGCCGTGCTCTCCATGGCCCAGGGCCCTTGCTCGCCCAGGGCATGTTGCTGCCGCCAAGAAATGGCTCGGAAAAGACGCGGCCCACCCCGCACGACGGCGCATTGCAGCGTTCCCGGAGCAGAGTTGAAGAACGGGTGGTGGCCTGGTGTGCGCCTCTGTCTCTCGGGTAGATGGGCCGGCCAAGGATGGGGATGACCTCATCTTGGTCATACAGGTTTATGTCACTCTGAGGGCTGTCCGAAGCACCAGAGGGGCCGATGGAGACTGCCTGGTTGGGAGATGCGTGGCTGCGGGTCTAAGGGTTTCCCATATGGAGGCCCTGAGGGACAGGACCCCCGAAGCAGGTTGGGGAAGCAGGCGAGTGTTCCAGACCGGACTTCGTGATGGGCCTGGCCCCGTGGTAGAGCGCACGGATGGGACCCCGGCAAGTCGAGGATCCACGGGCGTTGTCCTCGCTGCATTCCATCTTGTGGAGTGCCTCTTGGCGGCGATCGGGTGCGGGCACTCACAGTGCCTTTCAGGGCCCCGAGGTGGTGGCGGCCCTGCAGACGTGCGGCGCCTGAATGACTTCGCCGGGGTTTTTCCGGCCAATTCTCACGAGCGTTCTGCCCAAACCAATCTTGGATTGGGCAGAACGCTCGTGAGAATTGGCCGGCGTAGGACAGCCCTGCGGACCGCCGTTCTCTCCATGGCCCAGGGCCCTTTCTCGCCCAGGGCATGTTGCTGCCGCCAAGAAATGGCTCAGAAAAGACGCGGCCCACCCCGGCAAGCCGGCGCATTGGAGCGTTCCCGGAGCAGAGTTGAAGAACGGGTGGTGGCCTGGTGTGCGCCTCTGTCTTTCGGGTAGATGGGCCCGCCTAGGATGGGGATGACCTCATCTTGGTCATACAGGTTTATGTCACTCTGAGGGTTGTCCGAAGCACCAGAGGGGCCGATGGAGACTGCCTGGTTGGGAGATGCGTGGCTGCAGGTCTAAGGGTTTCCCATATGGAAGCCATGAAGGACAAGATCCCGGAAGCAGGATGGAGAAGCAGGCGAGTGTTCCAGACCGAACTTCGAGATGGGCCTGGCCACGTGGTAGAGCGCAGGGATGGGACCCCAGCATGTCGAGGATCCACGGGCGTTGTCCTCGCTGCATTCCATCTTGTGGAGTGCCTCTTGGCGGCGATCGGGTGCGGGCACTCACAGTGCCCTTCAGGGCCCCGAGGTGGGGGCGGCTCAGCAGACGTGCGGCGCCCCAATGACTTCGCCGGTCTTTTTCCGGCCAATTCTCACGAGCGTTCTGCGCAAACCAGGATTGGTTTGGGCAGAACGCTCGTGAGAATTGGCCGGCGTAGGACAGCCCTGCTGACCGCAGTGCTCTCTATGGCCCAGGGCCCTTTCTCGCCCAGGGCATGTTGCTGCCGCCAAGAAATGTCTCGGAAAAGACGCGGCCCACCCCGGCACGCCGGCGCATTGGAGCGTTCCCGGAGCAGAGTTGAAGAACGGGTGGTGGCCTGGTGTGCGCCTCTGTCTTTCGGGTAGATGGGCCGGCCAATGATGGGGATGACCACATCTTGGTCATACAGGTTTATGTCACTCTGAGGGTTGTCCGAAGCACCAGAGGGGCCGATCGAGACTGCGTGGTTGAGAGTTGCGTGGCTGCGGGTCTAAGGGTTTCCCATATGGAGGCCATGAGGGACAGGACCCCGGAAGCAGGTTGGGGAAGAAGGCGAGTGTTCCAGACCAGACTTCGTGATGGGCCTGGCCCCGTGGTAGAGCGCACGGATGGGACCCCGGCAAGTCGAGGATCCACGGGCGTTGTCCTCGCTGCATTCCATCTTGTGGAGTGCCTCTTGGCGGCAATCGGGTGCGGGCACTCACAGTGCTCTTCAAAGCCCCGAGGTGGGGGCGGCCCAGCAGACGTGCGGCGCCCGAATGTCTTCGCCGGGCTTTTTCCGGCCAATTCTCACGAGCGTTCTGCCCAAACCAGGATTGGTTTGGGCAGAACGCTCGTGAGAATTGGCCGGCGTAGGACAGCCTTAGGACCGCCTTGCTCTCCATGGCCCAGGGCCCTTTCTCGCCCAGGGCATGTTGCTGCCGCCAAGAAATGGCTCGGAAAAGACGCGGCCCACCCCGCACGACGGCGCATTGGAGCGTTCCCGGAGCAGAGTTGAAGAACGGGTGGTGGTCTGGTGTGCGCCTCTGTCTCTCGGGTGGACGGGCCGGCCAAGGATGGGGATGACCTCATCTTGGTCATACAGATTTATGTCACTCTGAGGGTTGTCCGAAGCACCAGAGGGGCCGATGGAGACTGCGTGGTTGGGAGATGCGTGGCTGCGGTCTAAGGGTTGCGCATATGGAGGCCATGAGGGACAGGACCCCGGAAGCAGGTTGGGGAAGCAGGCGAGTGTTCCAGACCGGACTTCGAGATGGGCCTGGCCCCGTGGTAGAGCGCAGGGATGGGACCCCGGCAAGTCGAGGATCCACGGGCGTTGTCCTCGCTGCATTCCATCTTGTGGAGTGCCTCTGGCGGCGATCGGGTGCGGGTACTCACAGTGCTCTTCAGGGCCCCGAGGTTGGGGCGGCCCAGCAGACGTGCGGCGCCCGAATGACTTCGCCGGGCTTTTTCCGGCCAATTCTCACGTGCGTTCTGCCCAAACCAGGATTGGTTTGGGCAGAACGCTCGTGAGAATTGGCCGGCGTAGGACAGCCCTGCGCACCGCCGTGCTCTCCATGGCCCAGGGCCCTTTCTCGCCCAAGGCATGTTGCTGCCTCCAAGAAATGGCTCGGAAAAGTTGCAGCCAACCCGGCACGACGGCGCATTGGAACGTTCCCGGAGCAGAGTTGAAGAACGGGTGGTGGCCTGGTGTGCGCCTCTGTCTCTCGGGTAGACGGGCCGGCCAAGGATCGGATGACCTCATCTTGGTCATACCGGTTTATCTCACTCTGAGGGTTGTCCGAAGCACCAGAGGGGCCGATGGAGACTGCGTGGTTGGGAGATGCGTGGCTGCGGGTCTAAGGGTTTCCGATATGGAGGCCATGAGGGACAGGACCCCGGAAGCAGTTTGGGGAAGCAGGCGAGTGTCCCAGACCGGACTTCGTGATGGGCCTGGCCCCATGGTAGAGCGCAGGGATGGGACCCCTGCAAGTCGAGGACCACGGGCGTTGTCCTCGCTGCATTCCGTCTTGTGGAGTCCCCCTTGGCGGCGATCGGGTGCGGGCACTCAACATGCCCTTCAAGGCCCCGATGTGGGGGCGGCCCAGGAGACGTGCGGCGCCCGAATGACTTCGCCGGGGTTTTTACGGCCAATTCTCACGAGCGTTCTGCCCAAACCAGGATTGGTTTGGGCAGAACGCTCGTGAGAATTGGCCGGCGTAGGACAGCCCTGCGGACCGCCGTGCTCTCCATGGCCCACGGCCCTTTCTCGCACAGGGCATTTTGCTGCCGCCAAGAAATGGCTCGGAAAAGACGCGGCCCACCCCGGCACGACGGCGCATTGGAACGTTCACGGAGCAGAGTTGAAGAACGGGTGGTGGCCAGGTGTGCGCCTCTGTCTCTCGGGGAGACGGGCCGGCCAAGGATGGGGATGACCTCATCTTTGTCATACCGGTTTATCTCACTCTGAGGGTTGTCCGAAGCACCAGAGGGGCCGATGGAGGCTGCGTGGTTGGGAAATGCGTGGCTGCGGGTCTAAGTGTTTCCGATATGGAGGCCATGAGGGACAGGACCCTGGAAGCAGGTTGGGGAAGCAGGCGAGTGTCCCAGACCGGACTTCGTGATGGGCCTGGCCCCATGGTAGAGCGCAGGGATGGGACCCCTGCAAGTCGAGGATCCACGGGCGTTGTCCTCGCTGCATTTTGTCTTGTGGTGTGCCCCTTGGCGGCGATCGGGTGCGGGCACTCACCATGCCCTTCAAGGCCCCGAGGTGGGGGCGGCCCAGCAGACGTGCGGCGCCCGAATGACTTCGCCGGGCTTTTTCCGGCCAATTCTCACGAGCGTTCTGCCCAAACCAGGATTGGTTTGGGCAGAACGCTCGTGAGAATTGGCCGGCGTAGGACAGCCCTGCGGACCGCCGTGCTCTCCATGGCCCAGGGCCCTTTCTCACCCAGGGCATGATGCTGCCGCCAAGAAATGGCTCGGAAAAGACGCGGCCAACCCCGGCACGACGGCGCATTGGAGCGTTCCCGGAGCAGAGTTGAAGAACGGGTGGTGGCCTGGTGTGCGCCTCTGTCTCTCGGGGAGACGGGCCGGCCAAGGATGAGGATGACCTCATCTTGGTCATACCGGTTTATCTCACTCTGAGGGTTGTCCGAAGCACCAGAGGGGCCGATGGAGACTGCGTGGTTGGGAGATGCGTGGCTGCGGGTCTAAGGGTTTCCGATATGGAGGCCATGAGGGACAGGACCCCGGAAGCAGGTTGGGGAAGCAGGCGAGTGTCCCAGACCGGACTTCGTGATGGGCCTGGCCCCATGGTAGAGCGCAGGGATGGGACCCCTGCATGTCGAGGATCCACGGGCGTTGTCCTCGCTGCATTCCGTCTTGTGGAGTGCCCCTTGGCGGCGATCGGGTGCGGGCACTCACCATGCCCTTCAAGGCCCCAAGGTGGGGGCGGCCCAGCAGACGTGCGGCGCCCAATGACTTCGCCGTGCTTTTTCCGGCCAATTCTCACGAGCGTTCTCCCCAAACCAGGATTGGTTTGGGCAGAACGCTCGTGAGAATTGGCCGGCGTAGGACAGCCCTGCGGACCGCCGTGCTCTCCATGGCCCAGGGCCCTTTCTCGCCCAGGGCATGATGCTGCCGCCAAGAAATGGCTCGGAAAAGACGCGGCCCACCCCGGCACGACGGCGCATTGGAGCGTTCCCGGAGCAGAGTTGAAGAACGGGTGGTGGCCTGGTGTGCGCCTCTGTCTCTCGGGGAGACGGGCCGGCCAAGGATGGGGATGACCTCATCTTGGTCATACCGGTTTATCTCACTCTGAGGGTTGTCCGAAGCACCAGAGGGGCCCATGGAGACTGCGTGGTTGGGAGATGCGTGGCTGCGGGTCTAAGGGTTTCCGATATGGAGGCCATGAGGGACAGGACCCCGGAAGCAGGTTGGGGAAGCAGGCGAGTGTCCCAGACCGGACTTCGTGATGGGCCTGGTCCCATGGTAGAGCGCAGGGATGGGACCCCTGCAAGTAGAGGACCACGGGCGTTGTCCTCGCTGCATTCCGTCTTGTGGAATGCCCCTTGGCGGCGATCGGGTGCGGGCACTCACCATGCCCTTCAAGGCCCCGAGGTGGGGGCGGCCCAGCAGACGTGCGGCGCCCGAATGACTTCGCCGGGCTTTTTCTGGCCAATTCTCACAAGAGTTCTGCCCAAACCAGGATTGGTTTGGGCAGAACGCTCGTGAGAATTGGCCGACGTAGGACAGCCCTGCGGACCGCCGTGCTCTCCATGGCCCAGGGCCCTTTCTCGCCCAGGGCATGATGCTGCCGCCAAGAAATGTCTCGGAAAAGACGCGGCCCAACCCGGCACGACGGCGCATTGGAGCGTTCCCGGAGCAGAGTTGAAGAACGGGTGGTGGCCAGGTGTGCGCCTCTGTCTCTCGGGGAGACGGGCCGGCCAAGGATGGGGATGACCTCATCTTGGTCATACCGGTTTATCTCACTCTGAGGGTTGTCCGAAGCACCAGAGGGGCCGATGGAGACTGCGTGGTTGGGAGATGCGTGGCTGCGGGTCTAAGTGTTTCCGATATGGAGGCCATGAGGGACAGGACCCCGGAAGCAGGTTGGGGAAGCAGGCAAGTGTCCCAGACCGGACTTCGTGATGGGCCTGGCCCCATGGTAGAGCGCAGGGATGGGACCCCTGCAAATCGAGGATCCACGGGCGTTGTCCTCGCTGCAATCCGTCTTGTGGAGTGCCCCTTGGCGGCGATCGGGTGCGGGCACTCACCATGCCCTTCAAGGCCCCGAGGTGGGGGCGGCCCAGCAGACGTGCGGCGCCCCAATGACTTCGCCGGGCTTTACCGGCCAATTCTCACGAGCGTTCTGCCCAAACCAGGATTGGTTTGGGCAGAACGCTCGTGAGAATTGGCCGGCGTAGGACAGCGCTGCGGACCGCCGTGGTCTCCATGGCCCAGGGCCCTTTCTCGCCCAGGGCATGTTGCTGCCGCCAAGAAATGGCTCGGAAAAGACGCGGCCAACCCCGGCACGACGGCGCATTGGAGCATTCCCGGAGCAGAGTTGAAGAACGGGTGGTGGCCTGGTGTGCGCCTCTGTCTCTTGGGGAGACGGGCCGGCCAAGGATGGGGATGACCTCATCTTGGTCATACCGGTTTATCTCACTCTGAGGGTTGTCCGAAGCACCAGAGGGTCCGATGGAGACTGCGTGGTTGGGAGATGCGTGGCTGCGGGTCTAAGGGTTTCCGATATGGAGGCCATGAGGGACAGGACCCCGGAAGCAGGTTGGGGAAGCAGGCGAGTGTCCCAGACCGGACTTCGTGATGGGCCTGGCCCCATGGTAGAGCGCAGGGATGGGACCCCTGCAAGTCGAGGACCACGGGCGTTGTCCTCGCTGCATTCCGTCTTGTGGAGTGCCCCTTGGCGGCGATCGGGTGCGGGCACTCAACATGCCCTTCAAGGCCCCGAGGTGGGGGCAGCCCAGCAGACGTGCGGCGCCCGAATGACTTCGCCGGGCTTTTTACGGCCAATTCTCACGAGCGTTCTGCCCAAACCAGGATTGGTTTGGGCAGAACGCTCGTGAGAATTGGCCGGCGTAGGACAGCCCTGCGGACCGCCGTGCTCTCCATGGCCCACGGCCCTTTCTCGCCCAGGGCATGTTGCTGCCGCCAAGAAATGGCTCGGAAAAGACGCGGCCAACACCGGCACGACGGCGCATTGGAGCGTTCCAGGAGCAGAGTTGAAGAACGGGTGGTGGCCTGGTGTGCGCCTCTGTCTCTCGGGTAGACGGGCCGGCCAATGATGGGGATGACCTCATCTTGGTCATACAGGTTTATCTCACTCTGAGGGTTGTCCGAAGCACCAGAGGGGCCGATGGAGACTGCGTGGTTGGGAGATGCGTGGCTGCGGGTCTAAGGGTTTCCGATATGGAGGCCATGAGGGACAGGACCCCGGAAGCAGGTTGGGGAAGCAGGCGAGTGTCCCAACCGGACTTCGTGATGGGCCTGGCCCCATGGAAGAGCGCAGGGATGGGACCCCTGCAAGTCGAGGATCCACGGGTGTTGTCCTCGCTGCATTCCGTCTTGTGGATTGCCCCTTGGAGGCGATCGGGTGCGGGCACTCACCATGCCCTTCAGGGCCCCGAGGTGGGGGCGGCCCAGCAGACGTGCGGCGCCCGAATGATTTCGCCGGGCTTTTTCCGGCCAATTCTCACGAGCGTTCTGCCCAAACCAGGATTGGTTTGGGCAGAACGCTCGTGAGAATTGGCCGGCGTAGGACAGCCCTGCGGACCGCCGTGCTCTCCATGGCCCAGGGCCCTTTCTCGCCCAGGGCATGATGCTGCCGCCAAGAAATGGCTCGGAAAAGACGCGGCCAACCCCGGCACGACGGCGCATTGGAGCGTTCCCGGAGCAGAGTTGAAGAACGGGTGGTGGCCTGGTGTGCGCCTCTGTCTCTCGGGGAGACGGGCCGGCCAAGGATGGGGATGACCTCATCTTGGTCATACCGGTTTATCTCACTCTGAGGGTTGCCCGAAGCACCAGAGGGGCCGATGGAGACTGCGTGGTTGGGAGATGCGTGGCTGCGGGTCTATGGGTTTCCGATATGGAGGCCATGAGGGACAGGACCCCGGAAGCAGGTTGGGGAAGCAGGCGAGTGTCCCAGACCGGACTTCGTGATGGGCCTGGCCCCATGGTAGAGCGCAGGGATGGGACCCCTGCATGTCGAGGATCCACGGGCGTTGTCCTCGCTGCATTCCGTCTTGTGGAGTGCCCCTTGGCGGCGATCGGGTGCGGGCACTCAACATGCCCTTCAAGGCCCCGAGGTGGGGGCGGCCCAGCAGACGTGCGGCGCCCGAATGACTTCGCCGGGCTTTTTACGGCCAATTCTCACGAGCGTTCTGCCCAAACCAGGATTGGTTTGGGAAGAACGCTCGTGAGAATTGGCCGGCGTAGGACAGCCCTGCGGACCGCCGTGCTCTCCATGGCCCAGGGCCCTTTCTCGCCCAAGGCATGTTGCTGCCTCCAAGAAATGGCTCGGAAAAGTTGCGGCCAACCCGGCACGGCGGCGCATTGGAACGTTCCCGGAGCAGAGTTGAAGAACGGGTGGTGGCCTGGTGTGCGCCTCTGTCTCTCGGGTAGACGGGCCGGCCAAAAATCGGATGACCTCATCTTGGTCATACCGGTTTATCTCACTCTGAGGGTTGTCCGAAGCACCAGAGGGGCCGATGGAGACTGCGTGGTTGGGAGATGCGTGGCTGCGGGTCTAAGGGTTTCCGATATGGAGGACATGAGGGACAGGACCCCGGAAGCAGGTTGGGGAAGCAGGCGAGTGTCCCAGACCGGACTTCGTGATGGGCCTGGCCCCATGGTAGAGCGCAGGGATGGGACCCCTGCAAGTCGAGGACCACGGGCGTTGTCCTCGCTGCATTCCGTCTTGTGGAGTGCCCCTTGGCGGCGATCGGGTGCGGGCACTCCACATGCCCTTCAAGGCCCCGAGGTGGGGGCGGCCCAGCAGACGTGCGGCGCCCGAATGACTTCGCCGGGCTTTTTACGGCCAATTCTCACGAGCGTTCTGCCCAAACCAGGATTGGTTTGGGCAGAACGCTCGTGAGAATTGGCCGGCGTAGGACAGCCCTGCAGACCGCCGTGCTCTCCATGGCCCACGGCCCTTTCTCGCCCAGGGCATTTTGCTGCCGCCAAGAAATGGCTCGGAAGAGACGCGGCCAACCCCGGCACGACGGCGCATTGGAGCGTTCCAGGAGCAGAGTTGAAGAACGGGTGGTGGCCTGGTGTGCGCCTCTGTCTCTCGGGGAGACGGGCCGGCCAAGGATGAGGATGACCTCATCTTGGTCATACCGGTTTATCTCACTCTGAGGGTTGTCCGAAGCACCAGAGGGGCCGATGGAGACTGCGTGGTTGGGAGATGCGTGGCTGCGGGTCTAAGGGTTTCCGATATGGAGGCCATGAGGGAAAGGACCCCGGAAGCAGGTTGGGGAAGCAGGCGAGTGTCCCAGACCGGACTTCGTGATGGGCCTGGCCCCATGGTAGAGCGCAGGGATGGGACCCCTGCATGTCGAGGATCCACGGGCGTTGTCCTCGCTGCATTCCGTCTTGTGGAGTGCCCCTTGGCGGCGATCGGGTGCGGGCACTCACCATGCCCTTCAAGGCCCCGAGGTGGGGGCGGCCCAGCAGACGTGCGGCGCCCGAATGACTTCGCCGTGCTTTTTCCGGCCAATTCTCACGAGCGTTCTCCCCAAACCAGGATTGGTTTGGGCAGAACGCTCGTGAGAATTGGCCGGCGTAGGACAGCCCTGCGGACCGCCGTGCTCTCCATGGCCCAGGGCCCTTTCTCGCCCAGGGCATGATGCTGCCGCCAAGAAATGGCTCGGAAAAGACACGGCCCACCCCGGCACGACGGGGCATTGGAGCGTTCCCGGAGCAGAGTTGAAGAACGGGTGGTGGCCTGGTGTGCGCCTCTGTCTCTCGGGGAGACGGGCCGGCCAAGGATGAGGATGACCTCATCTTGGTCATACCGGTTTATCTCACTCTGAGGGTTGTCCGAAGCACCAGAGGGGCCGATGGAGACTGCGTGGTTGGGAGATGCGTGGCTGCGGGTCTAAGGGTTTCCGATATGGAGGCCATGAGGGACAGGACCCCGGAAGCAGGTTGGGGAAGCAGGCGAGTGTCCCAGACCGGACTTCGTGATGGGCCTGGTCCCATGGTAGAGCGCAGGGATGGGACCCCTGCAAGTAGAGGACCACGGGCGTTGTCCTCGCTGCATTCCGTCTTGTGGAGTGCCCCTTGGCGGCGATCGGGTGCGGGCACTCACCATGCCCTTCAAGGCCCCGAGGTGGGGGCGGCCCAGCAGACGTGCGGCGCCCGAATGACTTCGCCGGGCTTTTTCTGGCCAATTCTCACGAGAGTTCTGCCCAAACCAGGATTGGTTTGGGCAGAACGCTCGTGAGAATTGGCCGGCGTAGGACAGCCCTGTGGACCGCCGTGCTCTCCATGGCCCAGGGCCCTTTCTCGCCCAGGGCATGATGCTGCCGCCAAGAAATGTCTCGGAAAAGACGCGGCCCACCCCGGCACGACGGCGCAATGGAGCGTTCCCGGAGCAGAGTTGAAGAACGGGTGGTGGCCAGGTGTGCGCCTCTGTCTCTCGGGGAGACGGGCCGGCCAAGTATGGGGATGACCTCATCTTGGTCATACAGGTTTATGTCACTCTGAGGGTTGTCCGAAGCACCAGAGGGGCCGATCGAGACTGCGTGGTTGAGAGTTGCGTGGCTGCGGGTCTAAGGGTTTCCCATATGGAGGCCATGAGGGACAGGACCCCGGAAGCAGGTTGGGGAAGAAGGCGAGTGTTCCAGACCAGACTTCTTGATGGGCCTGGCCCCGTGGTAGAGCGCACGGATGGGACCCCGGCAAGTCGAGGATCCACGGGCGTTGTCCTCGCTGCATTCCATCTTGTGGAGTGCCTCTTGGCGGCAATCGGGTGCGGGCACTCACAGTGCTCTTCAAAGCCCCGAGGTGGGGGCGGCCCAGCAGACGTGCGGCGCCCGAATGTCTTCGCCGGGCTTTTTCCGGCCAATTCTCACGAGCGTTCTGCCCAAACCAGGATTGGTTTGGGCAGAACGCTCGTGAGAATTGGCCGGCGTAGGACAGCCTTAGGACCGCCTTGCTCTCCATGGCCCAGGGCCCTTTCTCGCCCAGGGCATGTTGCTGCCGCCAAGAAATGGCTCGGAAAAGACGCGGCCCACCCCGCACGACGGCGCATTGGAGCGTTCCCGGAGCAGAGTTGAAGAACGGGTGGTGGTCTGGTGTGCGCCTCTGTCTCTCGGGTGGACGGGCCGGCCAAGGATGGGGATGACCTCATCTTGGTCATACAGATTGATGTCACTCTGAGGGTTGTCCGAAGCACCAGAGGGGCCGATGGAGACTGCGTGGTTGGGAGATGCGTGGCTGCGGTCTAAGGGTTGCGCATATGGAGGCCATGAGGGACAGGACCCCGGAAGCAGGTTGGGGAAGCAGGCGAGTGTTCCAGACCGGACTTCGAGATGGGCCTGGCCCCGTGGTAGAGCGCAGGGATGGGACCCCGGCAAGTCGAGGATCCACGGGCGTTGTCCTCGCTGCATTCCATCTTGTGGAGTGCCTCTTGGCGGCGATCGGGTGCGGGTACTCACAGTGCTCTTCAGGGCCCCGAGGTTGGGGCGGCCCAGCAGACGTGCGGCGCCCGAATGACTTCGCCAGGCTTTTTCCGGCCAATTCTCACGAGCGTTCTGCGCAAACCAGGATTGGTTTGGGCAGAACGCTCGTGAGAATTGGCCGGCGTACGACAGCCCTGCGGACCGCCGTGCTCTCCATGGCCCAGGGCCCTTTCTCGCCCAGGGCATGTTGCTGCCGCCAAGAAATGGCTCGGAAAAGACGCGGCCCACCCCGGCACGCCGGCGCATTGGAGCGTTCCCGGAGCAGAGTTGAAGAACGGGTGGTGGCCTGTTGTGCGCCTCTGTCTCTCGGGGAGACGGGCCGGCCAAGGATGAGGATGACCTCATCTTGGTCATACCGGTTTATCTCACTCTGAGGGTTGTCCGAAGCACCAGAGGGGCCGATGGAGACTGCGTGGTTGGGAGATGCGTGGCTGCGGGTCTATGGGTTTCCGATATGGAGGCCATGAGGGACAGGACTCCGGAAGCAGGTTGGGGAAGCAGGCGAGTGTCCCAGACCGGACTTCGTGATGGGCCTGGCCCCATGGTAGAGCGCAGGGATGGGACCCCTGCATGTCGAGGATCCACGGGCGTTGTCCTCGCTGCATTCCGTCTTGTGGAGTGCCCCTTGGCGGCGATCGGGTGCGGGCACTCACCATGCCCTTCAAGGCCCCGAGGTGGGGGCGGCCCAGCAGATGTGCGGCGCCCGAATGACTTCGCCGGGCTTTTTCCGGCCAATTCTCACGTGCGTTCTGCCCAAACCAGGATTGGTTTGGGCAGAACGCTCGTGAGAATTGGCCGGCGTAGGACAGCCCTGCGGACCGCCGTGCTCTCCATGGCCCAGGGCCCTTTCTCGCCGAGGGCATTTTGCTGCCGCCAAGAAATGGCTCGGAAAAGTTGCGGCCAACCCGGCACGACGGCGCATTGGAACGTTCCCGGAGCAGAGTTGAAGAACGGGTCGTGGCCTGGTGTGCGCCTCTGTCTCTCGGGTAGACGGGCCGGCCAAGGATCGGATGACCTCATCTTGGTCATACCGGTTTATCTCACTCTGAGGGTTGTCCGAAGCACCAGAGGGGCCGATGGAGACTGCGTGGTTGGGAGATGCGTGGCTGCGGGTCTAAGGGTTTCCGATATGGAGGACATGAGGGACAGGACCCCGGAAGCAGGTTGGGGAAGCAGGCGAGTGTCCCAGACCGGACTTCGTGATGGGCCTGGCCCCATGGTAGAGCGCAGGGATGGGACCCCTGCAAGTAGAGGACCACGGGCGTTGTCCTCGATGCATTCCGTCTTGTGGAGTGCCCCTTGGCGGCGATCGGGTGCGGGCACTCAACATGCCCTTCAAGGCCCCGAGGTGGGGGCGGCCCAGCAGACGTGCGGCGCCCGAATGACTTCGCCGGGCTTTTTACGGCCAATTCTCACGAGCGTTCTGCCCAAACCAGGTTTGGTTTGGGCAGAACGCTCGTGAGAATTGGCCGGCGTAGGACAGCCCTGCGGACCGCCATGCTCTCCATGGCCCACGGCCCTTTCTCGCCCAGGGCATTTTGCTGCCGCCAAGAAATGGCTCGGAAGAGACGCGGCCAACCCCGGCACGACGGCGCATTGGAGCGTTCCAGGAGCAGAGTTGAAGAACGGGTGGTGGCCTGGTGTGCGCCTCTGTCTCTTGGGGAGACGGGCCGGCCAAGGATGGGGATGACCTCATCTTGGTCATACCGGTTTATCTCACTCTGAGGGTTGTCCGAAGCACCAGAGGGTCCGATGGAGACTGCGTGGTTGGGAGATGCGTGGCTGCGGGTCTAAGGGTTTCCGATATGGAGGCCATGAGGGACAGGACCCCGGAAGCAGGTTGGGGAAGCAGGCGAGTGTCCCAGACCGGACTTCGTGATGGGCCTGGCCCCATGGTAGAGCGCAGGGATGGGACCCCTGCAAGTCGAGGACCACGGGCGTTGTCCTCGCTGCATTCCGTCTTGTGGAGTGCCCCTTGGCGGCGATCGGGTGCGGGCACTCAACATGCCCTTCAAGGCCCCGAGGTGGGGGCAGCCCAGCAGACGTGCGGCGCCCGAATGACTTCGCCGGGCTTTTTACGGCCAATTCTCACGAGCGTTCTGCCCAAACCAGGATTGGTTTGGGCAGAACGCTCGTGAGAATTGGCCGGCGTAGGACAGCCCTGCGGACCGCCGTGCTCTCCATGGCCCACGGCCCTTTCTCGCCCAGGGCATGTTGCTGCCGCCAAGAAATGGCTCGGAAAAGACGCGGCCAACACCGGCACGACGGCGCATTGGAGCGTTCCAGGAGCAGAGTTGAAGAACGGGTGGTGGCCTGGTGTGCGCCTCTGTCTCTCGGGTAGACGGGCCGGCCAATGATGGGGATGACCTCATCTTGGTCATACAGGTTTATCTCACTCTGAGGGTTGTCCGAAGCACCAGAGGGGCCGATGGAGACTGCGTGGTTGGGAGATGCGTGGCTGCGGGTCTAAGGGTTTCCGATATGGAGGCCATGAGGGACAGGACCCCGGAAGCAGGTTGGGGAAGCAGGCGAGTGTCCCAACCGGACTTCGTGATGGGCCTGGCCCCATGGAAGAGCGCAGGGATGGGACCCCTGCAAGTCGAGGATCCACGGGTGTTGTCCTCGCTGCATTCCGTCTTGTGGATTGCCCCTTGGAGGCGATCGGGTGCGGGCACTCACCATGCCCTTCAGGGCCCCGAGGTGGGGGCGGCCCAGCAGACGTGCGGCGCCCGAATGATTTCGCCGGGCTTTTTCCGGCCAATTCTCACGAGCGTTCTGCCCAAACCAGGATTGGTTTGGGCAGAACGCTCGTGAGAATTGGCCGGCGTAGGACAGCCCTGCGGACCGCCGTGCTCTCCATGGCCCAGGGCCCTTTCTCGCCCAGGGCATGATGCTGCCGCCAAGAAATGGCTCGGAAAAGACGCGGCCAACCCCGGCACGACGGCGCATTGGAGCGTTCCCGGAGCAGAGTTGAAGAACGGGTGGTGGCCTGGTGTGCGCCTCTGTCTCTCGGGGAGACGGGCCGGCCAAGGATGGGGATGACCTCATCTTGGTCATACCGGTTTATCTCACTCTGAGGGTTGCCCGAAGCACCAGAGGGGCCGATGGAGACTGCGTGGTTGGGAGATGCGTGGCTGCGGGTCTATGGGTTTCCGATATGGAGGCCATGAGGGACAGGACCCCGGAAGCAGGTTGGGGAAGCAGGCGAGTGTCCCAGACCGGACTTCGTGATGGGCCTGGCCCCATGGTAGAGCGCAGGGATGGGACCCCTGCATGTCGAGGATCCACGGGCGTTGTCCTCGCTGCATTCCGTCTTGTGGAGTGCCCCTTGGCGGCGATCGGGTGCGGGCACTCAACATGCCCTTCAAGGCCCCGAGGTGGGGGCGGCCCAGCAGACGTGCGGCGCCCGAATGACTTCGCCGGGCTTTTTACGGCCAATTCTCACGAGCGTTCTGCCCAAACCAGGATTGGTTTGGGAAGAACGCTCGTGAGAATTGGCCGGCGTAGGACAGCCCTGCGGACCGCCGTGCTCTCCATGGCCCAGGGCCCTTTCTCGCCCAAGGCATGTTGCTGCCTCCAAGAAATGGCTCGGAAAAGTTGCGGCCAACCCGGCACGGCGGCGCATTGGAACGTTCCCGGAGCAGAGTTGAAGAACGGGTGGTGGCCTGGTGTGCGCCTCTGTCTCTCGGGTAGACGGGCCGGCCAAAAATCGGATGACCTCATCTTGGTCATACCGGTTTATCTCACTCTGAGGGTTGTCCGAAGCACCAGAGGGGCCGATGGAGACTGCGTGGTTGGGAGATGCGTGGCTGCGGGTCTAAGGGTTTCCGATATGGAGGACATGAGGGACAGGACCCCGGAAGCAGGTTGGGGAAGCAGGCGAGTGTCCCAGACCGGACTTCGTGATGGGCCTGGCCCCATGGTAGAGCGCAGGGATGGGACCCCTGCAAGTCGAGGACCACGGGCGTTGTCCTCGCTGCATTCCGTCTTGTGGAGTGCCCCTTGGCGGCGATCGGGTGCGGGCACTCCACATGCCCTTCAAGGCCCCGAGGTGGGGGCGGCCCAGCAGACGTGCGGCGCCCGAATGACTTCGCCGGGCTTTTTACGGCCAATTCTCACGAGCGTTCTGCCCAAACCAGGATTGGTTTGGGCAGAACGCTCGTGAGAATTGGCCGGCGTAGGACAGCCCTGCAGACCGCCGTGCTCTCCATGGCCCACGGCCCTTTCTCGCCCAGGGCATTTTGCTGCCGCCAAGAAATGGCTCGGAAGAGACGCGGCCAACCCCGGCACGACGGCGCATTGGAGCGTTCCAGGAGCAGAGTTGAAGAACGGGTGGTGGCCTGGTGTGCGCCTCTGTCTCTCGGGGAGACGGGCCGGCCAAGGATGAGGATGACCTCATCTTGGTCATACCGGTTTATCTCACTCTGAGGGTTGTCCGAAGCACCAGAGGGGCCGATGGAGACTGCGTGGTTGGGAGATGCGTGGCTGCGGGTCTAAGGGTTTCCGATATGGAGGCCATGAGGGAAAGGACCCCGGAAGCAGGTTGGGGAAGCAGGCGAGTGTCCCAGACCGGACTTCGTGATGGGCCTGGCCCCATGGTAGAGCGCAGGGATGGGACCCCTGCATGTCGAGGATCCACGGGCGTTGTCCTCGCTGCATTCCGTCTTGTGGAGTGCCCCTTGGCGGCGATCGGGTGCGGGCACTCACCATGCCCTTCAAGGCCCCGAGGTGGGGGCGGCCCAGCAGACGTGCGGCGCCCGAATGACTTCGCCGTGCTTTTTCCGGCCAATTCTCACGAGCGTTCTCCCCAAACCAGGATTGGTTTGGGCAGAACGCTCGTGAGAATTGGCCGGCGTAGGACAGCCCTGCGGACCGCCGTGCTCTCCATGGCCCAGGGCCCTTTCTCGCCCAGGGCATGATGCTGCCGCCAAGAAATGGCTCGGAAAAGACACGGCCCACCCCGGCACGACGGGGCATTGGAGCGTTCCCGGAGCAGAGTTGAAGAACGGGTGGTGGCCTGGTGTGCGCCTCTGTCTCTCGGGGAGACGGGCCGGCCAAGGATGAGGATGACCTCATCTTGGTCATACCGGTTTATCTCACTCTGAGGGTTGTCCGAAGCACCAGAGGGGCCGATGGAGACTGCGTGGTTGGGAGATGCGTGGCTGCGGGTCTAAGGGTTTCCGATATGGAGGCCATGAGGGACAGGACCCCGGAAGCAGGTTGGGGAAGCAGGCGAGTGTCCCAGACCGGACTTCGTGATGGGCCTGGTCCCATGGTAGAGCGCAGGGATGGGACCCCTGCAAGTAGAGGACCACGGGCGTTGTCCTCGCTGCATTCCGTCTTGTGGAGTGCCCCTTGGCGGCGATCGGGTGCGGGCACTCACCATGCCCTTCAAGGCCCCGAGGTGGGGGCGGCCCAGCAGACGTGCGGCGCCCGAATGACTTCGCCGGGCTTTTTCTGGCCAATTCTCACGAGAGTTCTGCCCAAACCAGGATTGGTTTGGGCAGAACGCTCGTGAGAATTGGCCGGCGTAGGACAGCCCTGTGGACCGCCGTGCTCTCCATGGCCCAGGGCCCTTTCTCGCCCAGGGCATGATGCTGCCGCCAAGAAATGTCTCGGAAAAGACGCGGCCCACCCCGGCACGACGGCGCAATGGAGCGTTCCCGGAGCAGAGTTGAAGAACGGGTGGTGGCCAGGTGTGCGCCTCTGTCTCTCGGGGAGACGGGCCGGCCAAGTATGGGGATGACCTCATCTTGGTCATACAGGTTTATGTCACTCTGAGGGTTGTCCGAAGCACCAGAGGGGCCGATCGAGACTGCGTGGTTGAGAGTTGCGTGGCTGCGGGTCTAAGGGTTTCCCATATGGAGGCCATGAGGGACAGGACCCCGGAAGCAGGTTGGGGAAGAAGGCGAGTGTTCCAGACCAGACTTCTTGATGGGCCTGGCCCCGTGGTAGAGCGCACGGATGGGACCCCGGCAAGTCGAGGATCCACGGGCGTTGTCCTCGCTGCATTCCATCTTGTGGAGTGCCTCTTGGCGGCAATCGGGTGCGGGCACTCACAGTGCTCTTCAAAGCCCCGAGGTGGGGGCGGCCCAGCAGACGTGCGGCGCCCGAATGTCTTCGCCGGGCTTTTTCCGGCCAATTCTCACGAGCGTTCTGCCCAAACCAGGATTGGTTTGGGCAGAACGCTCGTGAGAATTGGCCGGCGTAGGACAGCCTTAGGACCGCCTTGCTCTCCATGGCCCAGGGCCCTTTCTCGCCCAGGGCATGTTGCTGCCGCCAAGAAATGGCTCGGAAAAGACGCGGCCCACCCCGCACGACGGCGCATTGGAGCGTTCCCGGAGCAGAGTTGAAGAACGGGTGGTGGTCTGGTGTGCGCCTCTGTCTCTCGGGTGGACGGGCCGGCCAAGGATGGGGATGACCTCATCTTGGTCATACAGATTGATGTCACTCTGAGGGTTGTCCGAAGCACCAGAGGGGCCGATGGAGACTGCGTGGTTGGGAGATGCGTGGCTGCGGTCTAAGGGTTGCGCATATGGAGGCCATGAGGGACAGGACCCCGGAAGCAGGTTGGGGAAGCAGGCGAGTGTTCCAGACCGGACTTCGAGATGGGCCTGGCCCCGTGGTAGAGCGCAGGGATGGGACCCCGGCAAGTCGAGGATCCACGGGCGTTGTCCTCGCTGCATTCCATCTTGTGGAGTGCCTCTTGGCGGCGATCGGGTGCGGGTACTCACAGTGCTCTTCAGGGCCCCGAGGTTGGGGCGGCCCAGCAGACGTGCGGCGCCCGAATGACTTCGCCAGGCTTTTTCCGGCCAATTCTCACGAGCGTTCTGCGCAAACCAGGATTGGTTTGGGCAGAACGCTCGTGAGAATTGGCCGGCGTACGACAGCCCTGCGGACCGCCGTGCTCTCCATGGCCCAGGGCCCTTTCTCGCCCAGGGCATGTTGCTGCCGCCAAGAAATGGCTCGGAAAAGACGCGGCCCACCCCGGCACGCCGGCGCATTGGAGCGTTCCCGGAGCAGAGTTGAAGAACGGGTGGTGGCCTGTTGTGCGCCTCTGTCTCTCGGGGAGACGGGCCGGCCAAGGATGAGGATGACCTCATCTTGGTCATACCGGTTTATCTCACTCTGAGGGTTGTCCGAAGCACCAGAGGGGCCGATGGAGACTGCGTGGTTGGGAGATGCGTGGCTGCGGGTCTATGGGTTTCCGATATGGAGGCCATGAGGGACAGGACTCCGGAAGCAGGTTGGGGAAGCAGGCGAGTGTCCCAGACCGGACTTCGTGATGGGCCTGGCCCCATGGTAGAGCGCAGGGATGGGACCCCTGCATGTCGAGGATCCACGGGCGTTGTCCTCGCTGCATTCCGTCTTGTGGAGTGCCCCTTGGCGGCGATCGGGTGCGGGCACTCACCATGCCCTTCAAGGCCCCGAGGTGGGGGCGGCCCAGCAGATGTGCGGCGCCCGAATGACTTCGCCGGGCTTTTTCCGGCCAATTCTCACGTGCGTTCTGCCCAAACCAGGATTGGTTTGGGCAGAACGCTCGTGAGAATTGGCCGGCGTAGGACAGCCCTGCGGACCGCCGTGCTCTCCATGGCCCAGGGCCCTTTCTCGCCGAGGGCATTTTGCTGCCGCCAAGAAATGGCTCGGAAAAGTTGCGGCCAACCCGGCACGACGGCGCATTGGAACGTTCCCGGAGCAGAGTTGAAGAACGGGTCGTGGCCTGGTGTGCGCCTCTGTCTCTCGGGTAGACGGGCCGGCCAAGGATCGGATGACCTCATCTTGGTCATACCGGTTTATCTCACTCTGAGGGTTGTCCGAAGCACCAGAGGGGCCGATGGAGACTGCGTGGTTGGGAGATGCGTGGCTGCGGGTCTAAGGGTTTCCGATATGGAGGACATGAGGGACAGGACCCCGGAAGCAGGTTGGGGAAGCAGGCGAGTGTCCCAGACCGGACTTCGTGATGGGCCTGGCCCCATGGTAGAGCGCAGGGATGGGACCCCTGCAAGTAGAGGACCACGGGCGTTGTCCTCGATGCATTCCGTCTTGTGGAGTGCCCCTTGGCGGCGATCGGGTGCGGGCACTCAACATGCCCTTCAAGGCCCCGAGGTGGGGGCGGCCCAGCAGACGTGCGGCGCCCGAATGACTTCGCCGGGCTTTTTACGGCCAATTCTCACGAGCGTTCTGCCCAAACCAGGTTTGGTTTGGGCAGAACGCTCGTGAGAATTGGCCGGCGTAGGACAGCCCTGCGGACCGCCATGCTCTCCATGGCCCACGGCCCTTTCTCGCCCAGGGCATTTTGCTGCCGCCAAGAAATGGCTCGGAAGAGACGCGGCCAACCCCGGCACGACGGCGCATTGGAGCGTTCCAGGAGCAGAGTTGAAGAACGGGTGGTGGCCTGGTGTGCGCCTCTGTCTCTCGGGTAGACGGGCCGGCCAAGGATGGGGATGACCTCATCTTGGTCATACCGGTTTATCTCACTCTGAGGGTTGTCCGAAGCACCAGAGGGGCCAATGGAGACTGCGTGGTTGGGAGATGCGTGGCTGCGGGTCTATGGGTTTCCGATATGGAGGCCATGAGGGACAGGACCCCGGAAGCAGGTTGGGGAAGCAGGCGAGTGTCCCAGACCGGACTTCGTGATGGGCCTGGCCCCATGGTAGAGCGCAGGGATGGGACCCCTGCAAGTCGAGGATCCACGGGCGTTGTCCTCGCTGCATTTTGTCTTGTGGTGTGCCCCTTGGCGGCGATCGGGTGCGGGCACTCACCATGCCCTTCAAGGCCCCGAGGTGGGGGCGGCCCAGCAGACGTGCGGCGCCCGAATGAATTAGCCGGGCTTTTTCTGGCCAATTCTCACGAGCGTTCTGCCCAAACCAGGATTGGTTTGGGCAGAACGCTCGTGAGAATTGGCCGGCGTAGGACAGCCCTGCGGACCGCCGTGCTCTCCATGGCCCAGGGCCCTTTCTCGCCCAGGGCATGTTGCTGCTGCCAAGAAATATCTCGGAGAAGACGCGGCCAACCCCGGCACGCCGGCGCATTGGAACGTTCCAGGAGCAGAGTTGAAGAACGGGTGGTGGCCTGGTGTGCGCCTCAGTCTTTCGGGTAGATGGGCCGGCCAAGGATGGGGATGACCTCATCTTGGTCATACAGGTTTATCTCCTTCTGAGGGTTGTCCGAAGCACCAGAGTGGCCGATGGAGACTGCGTGGTTGGGAGATGCGTGGCTGCGGGTCTAAAGGTTTACCATATGGAGGCCATGAGGGACAGGACCCCGGAAGCAGGTTGGGGAAGCAGGCGAGTGTTCCAGACCGGACTTCGTGATGCGCCTGGCCCCGTGGTAGAGCGCACGAATGGGACCCCTGCAAGTCGAGGATCCACGGGCGTTGTCCTCGCTGCATTCCATCTTGTGGAGTGCCTCTTGGCGGCGATCGGGTGCGGGCACTCACAGTGCCCTTCAGGGCCCCGAGGTTGGGGCGGCCCAGCAGACGTGCGGCGCCCGAATGATTTCGCCGGGCTTTTTCCGGCCAATTCTCACGAGCGTTCTGCCCAAACCAGGATGGGTTTGGGCAGAACGCTCGTGAGAATTGGCCGGCGTAGGACAGCCCTTAGGACCGCCGTGCTATCCATGGCCCAGGGCCCTTTCTCGCCCAGGGCATGTTGCTGCCGCCAAGAAATGGCTCGGAGAAGACGCGGCCCACCCCGGCACGCCGACGCATTGGAGCGTTCCCGGAGCAGAGTTGAAGAACTGGTGGTGGCCTGTTGTGCGCCTCTGTATCTCGGGTGGACGGGCCGGCCATGATGGGGATGAACTCATCTTGGTCATACAGGTTTATCTCCCTCTGAGGGTTGTCCGAAGCACCAGAGGGGCCGATGGAGACTGCGTGGTTGGGAGATGCGTGGCTGCGGGTCTAAGGGTTTCCCATATGGAGGCCATGAGGGACAGGACCCCGGAAGCAGGTTGGGGAAGCAGGCGAGTGTTCCAGACCGGACTTCGTGATGGGCCTGGCCCCGTGGTAGAGCGCACGGATGGAACCCCGGCAAGTCGAGGATCCACGGGCGTTGTCCTCGCTGCATTCCATCTTGTGGAGTGCCTCTTGGCGGCGATCGGGGGCGGGCAGTCACAGTGCCCTTCAGGGCCCCGAGGTGGGGGCGGCCCAGCAGACGTGCGGCGCCTGAATGAATTCGCCGGGCATTTTCCGGCCAATTCTCACGAGCGTTCTGCCCAAACCAATCCTGGATTGGGCAGAACGCTCGTGAGAATTGGCCGGCGTAGGACAGCCCTGCGGACCGCCGTGCTCTCCATGGCCCAGTGCCCTTGCTCGCCCAGGGCATGTTGCTGCCGCCAAGAAATGGCTCGGAAAAGACGCGGCCCACCCCGCACGACGGCGCATTGGAGCGTTCCCGGAGCAGAGTTGAAGAACGGGTGGTGGCCTGGTGTGCGCCTCTGTCTCTCGGGTAGATGGGCCGGCCAAGGATGGGGATGACCTCATCTTGGTCATACAGGTTTATGTCACTCTGAGGGCTGTCCGAAGCACCAGAGGGGCCGATGGAGACTGCGTGGTTGGGAGATGCGTGGCTGCGGGTCTAAGTGTTTCCGATATGGAGGCCCTGAGGGACAGGACCCCGGAAGCAGGTTGGGGAAGCAGGCGAGTGTTCCAGACCGGACTTCGTGATGGGCCTGGCCCCGTGGTAGAGCGCACGGATGGGACCCCGGCAAGTCGAGGATCCACGGGCGTTGTCCTCGCTGCATTCCATCTTGTGGAGTGCCTCTTGGCGGCGATCTGGTGCGGGCACTCACAGTGCCCTTCAGGGCCCCGAGGTGGGGGCGGCCCTGCAGACGTGCGGCGCCTGAATGACTTCGCCGGGGTTTTTCCGGCCAATTCTCACGAGCGTTCTGCCCAAACCAATCTTGGATTGGGCAGAACGCTCGTGAGAATTGGCCGGCGTAGGACAGCCCTGCGGACCGCCGTGCTCTCCATGGCCCAGGGCCCTTTCTCGCCCAGGGCATGTTGCTGCCGCCAAGAAATGGCTCAGAAAAGACGCGGCCCACCCCGGCAAGCCGGCGCATTGGAGCGTTCCCGGAGCAGAGTTGAAGAACGGGTGGTGGCCTGGTGTGCGCCTCTGTCTTTCGGGTAGATGGGCCCGCCTAGGATGGGGATGACCTCATCTTGGTCATACAGGTTTATGTCACTCTGAGGGTTGTCCGAAGCACCAGAGGGGCCGATGGAGACTGCCTGGTTGGGAGATGCGTGGCTGCAGGTCTAAGGGTTTCCCATATGGAAGCCATTTAGGACAAGATCCCGGAAGCAGGATGGAGAAGCAGGCGAGTGTTCCAGACCGGACTTCGAGATGGGCCTGGCCACGTGGTAGAGCGCAGGGATGGGACCCCAGCAAGTCGAGGATCCACGGGCGTTGTCCTCGCTGCATTCCATCTTGTGGAGTGCCTCTTGGCGGCGATCGGGTGCGGGCACTCACAGTGCCCTTCAGGGCCCCGAGGTGGGGGCGGCTCAGCAGACGTGCGGCGCCCCAATGACTTCGCCGGTCTTTTTCCGGCCAATTCTCACGAGCGTTCTGCGCAAACCAGGATTGGTTTGGGCAGAACGCTCGTGAGAATTGGCCGGCGTAGGACAGCCCTGCTGACCGCAGTGCTCTCCATGGCCCAGGGCCCTTTCTCGCCCAGGGCATGTTGCTGCCGCCAAGAAATGTCTCGGAAAAGACGCGGCCCACCCCGGCACGCCGGCGCATTGGAGCGTTCCCGGAGCAGAGTTGAAGAACGGGTGGTGGCCTGGTGTGCGCCTCTGTCTTTCGGGTAGATGGGCCGGCCAAGGATGGGGATGACCTTATCTTGGTCATACAGGTTTATGTCACTCTGAGGGTTGTCCGAAGCACCAGAGGGGCCGATCGAGATTGCGTGGTTGAGAGTTGCGTGGCTGCGGGTCTAAGGGTTTCCCATATGGAGGCCATGAGGGACAGGACCCCGGAAGCAGGTTGGGGAAGAAGGCGAGTGTTCCAGACCAGACTTCGTGATGGGCCTGGCCCCGTGGTAGAGCGCACGGATGGGACCCCGGCAAGTCGAGGATCCACGGGCGTTGTCCTCGCTGCATTCCATCTTGTGGAGTGCCTCTTGGCGGCAATCGGGTGCGGGCACTCACAGTGCTCTTCAAAGCCCCGAGGTGGGGGCGGCCCAGCAGACGTGCGGCGCCCGAATGTCTTCGCCGGGCTTTCTCCGGCCAATTCTCACGAGCGTTCTGCCCAAACCAGGATTGGTTTGGGCAGAACGCTCGTGAGAATTGGCCGGCGTAGGACAGCCTTAGGACCGCCTTGCTCTCCATGGCCCAGGGCCCTTTCTCGCCCAGGGCATGTTGCTGCCGCCAAGAAATGGCTCGGAAATGACGCGGCCCACCCCGCACGACGGCGCATTGGAGCGTTCCCGGAGCAGAGTTGAAGAACGGGTGGTGGTCTGGTGTGCGCCTCTGTCTCTCGGGTGGACGGGCCGGCCAAGGATGTGGATGACCTCATCTTGGTCATACAGATTTATGTCACTCTGAGGGTTGTCCGAAGCACCAGAGGGGCCGATGGAGACTGCGTGGTTGGGAGATGCGTGGCTGCGGTCTAAGGGTTGCGCATATGGAGGCCATGAGGGACAGGACCCCGGAAGCAGGTTGGGGAAGCAGGCGAGTGTTCCAGACCGGACTTCGAGATGGGCCTGGCCCCGTGGTAGAGCGCAGGGATGGGACCCCGGCAAGTCGAGGATCCACGGGCGTTGTCCTCGCTGCATTCCATCTTGTGGAGTGCCTCTTGGCGGCGATCGGGTGCGGGTACTCACAGTGCTCTTCAGGGCCCCGAGGTTGGGGCGGCCCAGCAGACGTGCGGCGCCCGAATGACTTCGCCAGGCTTTTTCCGGCCAATTCTCACGAGCGTTCTGCGCAAACCAGGATTGGTTTGGGCAGAACGCTCGTGAGAATTGGCCGGCGTACGACAGCCCTGCGGACCGCCGTGCTCTCCATGGCCCAGGGCCCTTTCTCGCCCAGGGCATGTTGCTGCCGCCAAGAAATGGCTCGGAAAAGACGCGGCCCACCCCGGCACGCCGGCGCATTGGAGCGTTCCCGGAGCAGAGTTGAAGAACGGGTGGTGGCCTGTTGTGCGCCTCTGTCTCTCGGGGAGACGGGCCGGCCAAGGATGAGGATGACCTCATCTTGGTCATACCGGTTTATCTCACTCTGAGGGTTGTCCGAAGCACCAGAGGGGCCGATGGAGACTGCGTGGTTGGGAGATGCGTGGCTGCGGGTCTATGGGTTTCCGATATGGAGGCCATGAGGGACAGGACTCCGGAAGCAGGTTGGGGAAGCAGGCGAGTGTCCCAGACCGGACTTCGTGATGGGCCTGGCCCCATGGTAGAGCGCAGGGATGGGACCCCTGCATGTCGAGGATCCACGGGCGTTGTCCTCGCTGCATTCCGTCTTGTGGAGTGCCCCTTGGCGGCGATCGGGTGCGGGCACTCACCATGCCCTTCAAGGCCCCGAGGTGGGGGCGGCCCAGCAGATGTGCGGCGCCCGAATGACTTCGCCGGGCTTTTTCCGGCCAATTCTCACGTGCGTTCTGCCCAAACCAGGATTGGTTTGGGCAGAACGCTCGTGAGAATTGGCCGGCGTAGGACAGCCCTGCGGACCGCCGTGCTCTCCATGGCCCAGGGCCCTTTCTCGCCGAGGGCATTTTGCTGCCGCCAAGAAATGGCTCGGAAAAGTTGCGGCCAACCCGGCACGACGGCGCATTGGAACGTTCCCGGAGCAGAGTTGAAGAACGGGTCGTGGCCTGGTGTGCGCCTCTGTCTCTCGGGTAGACGGGCCGGCCAAGGATCGGATGACCTCATCTTGGTCATACCGGTTTATCTCACTCTGAGGGTTGTCCGAAGCACCAGAGGGGCCGATGGAGACTGCGTGGTTGGGAGATGCGTGGCTGCGGGTCTAAGGGTTTCCGATATGGAGGACATGAGGGACAGGACCCCGGAAGCAGGTTGGGGAAGCAGGCGAGTGTCCCAGACCGGACTTCGTGATGGGCCTGGCCCCATGGTAGAGCGCAGGGATGGGACCCCTGCAAGTAGAGGACCACGGGCGTTGTCCTCGCTGCATTCCGTCTTGTGGAGTGCCCCTTGGCGGCGATCGGGTGCGGGCACTCAACATGCCCTTCAAGGCCCCGAGGTGGGGGCGGCCCAGCAGACGTGCGGCGCCCGAATGACTTCGCCGGGCTTTTTACGGCCAATTCTCACGAGCGTTCTGCCCAAACCAGGTTTGGTTTGGGCAGAACGCTCTTGAGAATTGGCCGGCGTAGGACAGCCCTGCGGACCGCCGTGCTCTCCATGGCCCACGGCCCTTTCTCGCCCAGGGCATTTTGCTGCCGCCAAGAAATGGCTCGGAAGAGACGCGGCCAACCCCGGCACGACGGCGCATTGGAGCGTTCCAGGAGCAGAGTTGAAGAACGGGTGGTGGCCTGGTGTGCGCCTCTCTCTCTCGGGTAGACGGGCCGGCCAAGGATGGGGATGACCTCATCTTGGTCATACCGGTTTATCTCACTCTGAGGGTTGTCCGAAGCACCAGAGGGGCCAATGGAGACTGCGTGGTTGGGAGATGCGTGGCTGCGGGTCTAAGGGTTTCCGATATGGAGGCCATGAGGGACAGGACCCCGGAAGCAGGTTGAGGAAGCAGGCGAGTGTCCCAGACCGGACTTCGTGATGGGCCTGGTCCCATGGTAGAGCGCAGGGATGGGACCCCTGCAAGTAGAGGACCACGGGCGTTGTCCTCGCTGCATTCCGTCTTGTGGAGTGCCCCTTGGCGGTGATCGGGTGCGGGCACTCACCATGCCCTTCAAGGCCCCGAGGTGGGGGCGGCCCAGCAGACGTGCGGCGCCCGAATGACTTCGCCGGGCTTTTTCTGGCCAATTCTCACGAGAGTTCTGCCCAAACCAGGATTGGTTTGGGCAGAACGCTCGTGAGAATTGGCCGGCGTAGGACAGCCCTGCGGACCGCCGTGCTCTCCATGGCCCAGGGCCCTTTCTCGCCCAGGGCATGATGCTGCCGCCAAGAAATGTCTCCGAAAAGACGCGGCCCACCCCGGCACGACGGCGCATTGGAGCGTTCCCGGAGCAGAGTTGAAGAACGGGTGGTGGCCAGGTGTGCGCCTCTGTCTCTCGGGGAAACGGGCCGGCCAAGGATGGGGATGACCTCATCCTGGTCATACCGGTTTATCTCACTCTGAGGGTTGTCCGAAGCACCAGAGGGGCTGATGGAGAATGCGTGGTTGGGAGATGCGTGGCTGCGGGTCTAAGTGTTTCCGATATGGAGGCCATGAGGGACAGGACCCCGGAAGCAGGTTGGGGAAGCAGGCGAGTGTCCCAGACCGGACTTCGTGATGGGCCTGGCCCCATGGTAGAGCGCAGGGATGGGACCCCTGCAAGTCGAGGATCCACGGGCGTTGTCCTCGCTGCATTCCGTCTTGTGGAGTGCCCCTTGGCGGCGATCGGGTGCGGGCACTCACCATGCCCTTCAAGGCCCCGAGGTGGGGGCGGCCCAGCAGACGTGCGGCGCCCGAATGACTTCGCCGGGCTTTTTCCGGCCAATTCTCACGAGCGTTCTGCCCAAACCAGGATTGGTTTGGGCAGAACGCTCGTGAGAATTGGGCGGCGTAGGACAGCGCTGCGGACCGCCATGCTCTCCATGGCCCAGGGCCCTTTCTCGCCCAGGGCATGTTGCTGCCGCCAAGGAAAGGCTCGGAAAAGACGCGGCCAACCCCGGCACGACGGCGCATTGGAGCGTTCCCGGAGCAGAGTTGAAGAACGGGTGGTGGCCTGGTGTGCGCCTCTGTCTCTCGGGTAACGGGCCGGCCAAGGATGGGGATGACCTCATCTTGGTCATACCGGTTTATCTCACTCTGAGGGTTGTCCGAAGCACCAGAGGGGCCGATGGAGACTGCGTGGTTGGGAGATGCGTGGCTGCGGGTCTAAGGGTTTCTGATATGGAGGCCATGAGGGACAGGACGCCGGAAGCAGGTTGGGGAAGCAGGCGAGTGTCCCAGACAGGACTTCGTGATGGGCCTGGCCCCATGTTAGAGCGCAGGGATGGGACCCCTGCAAGTCGAGGATCCACGGGAGTTGTCCTAGCTGCATTCCTTCTTGTGGAGTGCCCCTTGGCGGCGATCTGGTATGGGCACTCACCATGCCCTTCAAGGCCCCGAGGTGGGGGCGGCCCAGCAGACGTGCGGCGCCCGAATGACTTCGCTGAGCTTTTTCCGGCCAATTCTCACGAGCGTTCTGCCCAAACCAGGATTGGTTTGGGCAGATGCTCGTGAGAATTGGCCGGCGTAGGACAGCCCTGCGGACCGCCGTGCTCTCCATGGCCCAGATCCCTTTCTCGCCCAGGGCATGATGCTGCTGCCAAGAAATGGCTCGGAAAAGACGCGGCCCACCCCGGCACGACGGCGCATTGGAGCGTTCCCGGAGCAGAGTTGAAGAACGGGTGGTGGCCAGGTGTGCGCCTCTGTCTCTCGGGGAGACGGGCCGGCCAAGGATGGGGATGACCTCACCTTGGTCATACCGGTTTATCTCACTCTGAGGGTTGTCCGAAGCACCAGAGGGGCCGATGGAGACTGCGTGGTTGGGAGATGCGTGGTTGCGGGTCTAAGGGTTTCCGATATGGAGGCCATGAGGGACAGGACCCCGGAAGCAGGTTGGGGAAGCAGGCGAGTGTCCCAGACCGGACTTCGTGATGGGCCTGGCCCCATGGTAGAGCGCAGGGATGGGACCCCTGCATGTCGAGGATCCACGGGCGTTGTCCTCGCTGCATTCCGTCTTGTGGAGTGCCCCTTGGCGGCGATCGGGTGCGGGCACTCACCATGCCCTTCAAGGCCCCGAGGTGGGGGCGGCCCAGCAGACGTGCGGCGCCCGAATGACTTCGCCGTGCTTTTTCCGGCCAATTCTCACGAGCGTTCTCCCCAAACCAGGATTGGTTTGGGCAGAACGCTCGTGAGAATTGGCCGGCGTAGGACAGCCCTGCGGACCGCCGTGCTCTCCATGGCCCACGGCCCTTTCTCGCCCAGGGCATGATGCTGCCACCAAGAAATGGCTCGGAAAAGACGCGGCCCACCCCGGCACGACGCCGCATTGGAGCGTTCCCGGAGCAGAGTTGAAGAACGGGTGGTGGCCTGGTGTGCGCCTCTGTCTCTCGGGGAGACGGGCCGGCCAAGGATGGGGATGACCTCATCTTGGTCATACCGGTTTATCTCACTCTGAGGGTTGTCCGAAGCACCAGAGGGGCCGATGGTGACTGCGTGGTTGGGAGATGCGTGGCTGCGGGTCTAAGGGTTTCCGATATGGAGGCCATGAGGACAGGACCCCGGAAGCAGGTTGGGGAAGCAGGCGAGTGTCCCAGACCGGACTTCGTGATGGGCCTGGCCCCATGGTAGAGCGCAGGGATGGGACCCCTGCAAATCGAGGATCCACGGGCGTTGTCCTCGCTGCAATCCGTCTTGTGGAGTGCCCCTTGGCGGCGATCGGGTGCGGGCACTCACCATGCCCTTCAAGGCCCCGAGGTGGGGGCGGCCCAGCAGACGTGCGGCGCCCGAATGACTTCGCCGGGCTTTTTCCGGCCAATTCTCACGAGCGTTCTGCCCAAACCAGGATTGGTTTGGGCAGAACGCTCGTGAGAATTGGCCGGCGTAGGACAGCGCTGCGGACCGCCGTGGTCTCCATGGCCCAGGGCCCTTTCTCGCCCAGGGCATGTTGCTGCCGCCAAGAAATGGCTCGGAAAAGACGCGGCCAACCCCGGCACGACGGCGCATTGGAGCTTTCCCGGAGCAGAGTTGAAGAACGGGTGGTGGCCTGGTGTGCGCCTCTGTCTCTTGGGGAGACGGGCCGGCCAAGGATGGGGATGACCTCATCTTGGTCATACCGGTTTATCTCACTCTGAGGGTTGTCCGAAGCACCAGAGGGGCCGATGGAGACTGCGTGGTTGGGAGATGCGTGGCTGCGGGTCTAAGGGTTTCCGATATGGAGGCCATGAGGGACAGGACCCCGGAAGCAGGTTGGGGAAGCAGGCGAGTGTCCCAGACCGGACTTCGTGATGGGCCTGGCCCCATGGTAGAGCGCAGGGATGGGACCCCTGCAAGTCGAGGACCACGGGCGTTGTCCTCGCTGCATTCCGTCTTGTGGAGTGCCCCTTGGCGGCGATCGGGTGCGGGCACTCACCATGCCCTTCAAGGCCCCGAGGTGGGGGCGGCCCAGCAGACGTGCGGCGCCCGAATGACTTCGCCGGGCTTTTTACGGCCAATTCTCACGAGCGTTCTGCCCAAACCAGGATTGGTTTGGGCAGAACGCTCGTGAGAATTGGCCGGCGTAGGACAGCCCTGCGGACCGCCGTGCTCTCCATGGCCCACGGCCCTTTCTCGCCCAGGGCATGTTGCTGCCGCCAAGAAATGGCTCGGAAAAGACGCGGCCAACCCCGGCACGACGGCGCATTGGAGCGTTCCAGGAGCAGAGTTGAAGACCGGGTGGTGGCCTGGTGTGCGCCTCTGTCTCTCGGGTAGACGGGCCGGCCAATGATGGGGATGACCTCATCTTGGTCATACAGGTTTATCTCACTCTGAGGGTTGTCCGAAGCACCAGAGGGGCCGATGGAGACTGCGTGGTTGGGAGATGCGTGGCTGCGGGTCTAAGGGTTTCCGATATGGAGGCCATGAGGGACAGGACCCCGGAAGCAGGTTGGGGAAGCAGGCGAGTGTCCCAACCGGACTTCGTGATGGGCCTGGCCCCATGGAAGAGCGCAGGGATGGGACCCCTGCAAGTCGAGGATCCACGGGTGTTGTCCTCGCTGCATTCCGTCTTGTGGAGTGCCCCTTGGAGGCGATCGGGTGCGGGCACTCACCATGCCCTTCAGGGCCCCGAGGTGGGGGCGGCCCAGCAGACGTGCGGCGCCCGAATGACTTCGCCGGGGTTTTTCCGGCCAATTCTCACGAGCGTTCTGCCCAAACCAGGATTTGTTTGGGCAGAACGCTCATGAGAATTGGCCGGCGTAGGACAGCCCTGCGGACCGCCGTGCTCTCCATGGCCCAGGGCCCTTTCTCGCCCAGGGCATGTTGCTGCCGCCAAGAAATGGCTCGGAAAAGACGCGGCCAACCCCGGCACGACGGCGCATTGGAGCGTTCCCGGAGCAGAGTTGAAGAACGGGTGGTGGCCTGGTGTGCGCCTCTGTCTCTCGGAGAGACGGGCCGGCCAAGGATGGGGATGACCTCATCTTGGTCATACCGGTTTATCTCACTCTGAGGGTTGCCCGAAGCACCAGAGGGGCCGATGGAGACTGCGTGGTTGGGAGATGCGTGGCTGCGGGTCTATGGGTTTCCGATATGGAGGCCATGAGGGACAGGACCCCGGAAGCAGGTTGGGGAAGCAGGCGAGTGTCCCAGACCGGACTTCGTGATGGGCCTGGCTCCATGGTAGAGCGCAGGGATGGGACCCCTGCATGTCGAGGATCCACGGGCGTTGTCCTCGCTGCATTCCGTCTTGTGGAGTGCCCCTTGGCGGCGATCGGGTGCGGGCACTCACCATGCCCTTCAAGGCCCAGAGGTGGGGGCGGCCCAGCAGACGTGCGGCGCCCGAATGACTTCGCCGGGCTTTTTCCGGCCAATTCTCACGTGCGTTCGGCCCAAACCAGGATTGGTTTGGGCAGAACGCTCGTGAGAATTGGCCGGCGTAGGACAGCCCTGCGCACCCACGTGCTCTCCATGGCCCAGGGCCCTTTCTCGCCCAAGGCATGTTGCTGCCTCCAAGAAATGGCTCGGAAAAGATGCGGCCCACCCGGCACGACGGCGCATTGGAGCGTTCCCAGAGCAGAGTTGAAGAACTGGTGGTGGCCAGGTGTGCGCCTCTGTCTCTCGGGGAGACGGGCCGGCCAAGGATGGGGATGACCTCATCTTGGTCATACCGGTTTATCTCACTCTGAGGGTTGTCCGAAGCACCAGAGGGGCCGATGGAGACTGCGTGGTTGGGAGATGCGTGGCTGCGGGTCTAAGGGTTTCCGATATGGAGGCCATGAGGGACAGGACCCCGGAAGCAGGTTGGGGAAGCAGGCGAGTGTCCCAGACCGGACTTCGTGATGGGCCTGGCCCCATGGTAGAGCGCAGGGATGGGACCCCTGCAAGTCGTGGATCCACGGGCGTTGTCCTCGCTGCATTCCGTCTTGTGGAGTGCCCCTTGGCGGCGATCGGGTGCGGGCACTCATCATGCCCTTCAAGGCCCCGAGGTGGGGGCGGCCCAGCAGACGTGCGGCGCCCGAATGACTTCGCCGGGCTTTTTCCGGCCAATTCTCACGTGCGTTCTGCCCAAACCAGGATTGGTTTGGGCAGAACGTTCGTGAGAATTGGCCGGCGTAGGACAGCCCTGCGCACCGCCGTGCTCTCCATGGCCCAGGGCCCTTTCTCGCCCAAGGCATGTTGCTGCCTCCAAGAAATGGCTCGGAAAAGTTGCGGGCAACCCGGCACGACGGCGCATTGGAACGTTCCCGGAGCAGAGTTGAAGAACCGGTGGTGGCCTGGTGTGCGCCTCTGTCTCTCGGGTAGACGGGCCGGCCAAGGATCGGATGACCTCATCTTGGTCATACCGGTTTATCTCACTCTGAGGGTTGTCCGAAGCACCAGAGGGGCCGATGGAGACTGCGTGGTTGGGAGATGCGTGGCTGCGGGTCTAAGGGTTTCCGATATGGAGGCCATGAGGGACAGGACCCCGGAAGCAGGTTGGGGAAGCAGGCGAGTGTCCCAGACCGGACTTCGTGATGGGCCTGCCCCCATGGTAGAGCGCAGGGATGGGACCCCTGCAAGTCGAGGACCACGGGCGTTGTCCTCGCTGCATTCCGTCTTGTGGAGTGCCCCTTGGCGGCGATCGGGTGCGGGCACTCAACATGCCCTTCAAGGCCCCGATGTGGGGGCGGCCCAGCAGACGTGCGGCGCCCGAATGACTTCGCCGGGGTTTTTACGGCCAATTCTCACGAGCGTTCTGCCCAAACCAGGATTGGTTTGGGCAGAACGCTCGTGAGAATTGGCCGGCGTAGGACAGCGCTGCGGACCGCCGTGGTCTCCATGGCCCAGGGCCCTTTCTCGCCCAGGGCATGTTGCTGCCGCCAAGAAATGGCTCGGAAAAGACGCGGCCAACCCCGGCACGACGGCGCATTGGAGCATTCCCGGAGCAGAGTTGAAGAACGGGTGGTGGCCTGGTGTGCGCCTCTGTCTCTTGGGGAGACGGGCCGGCCAAGGATGGGGATGACCTCATCTTGGTCATACCGGTTTATCTCACTCTGAGGGTTGTCCGAAGCACCAGAGGGGCCGATGGAGACTGCGTGGTTGGGAGATGCGTGGCTGCGGGTCTAAGGGTTTCCGATATGGAGGCCATGAGGGACAGGACCCCGGAAGCAGGTTGGGGAAGCAGGCGAGTGTCCCAGACCGGACTTCGTGATGGGCCTGGCCCCATGGTAGAGCGCAGGGATGGGACCCCTGCAATTAGAAGACCACGGGCGTTGTCCTCGCTGCATTCCGTCTTGTGGAGTGCCCCTTGGCGGCGATCGGGTGCGGGCACTCACCATGCCCTTCAAGGCCCCGAGGTGGGGGCGGCCCAGCAGACGTGCGGCGCCCGAATGAATTAGCCGGGCTTTTTCTGGCCAATTCTCACGAGAGTTCTGCCCAAACCAGGATTGGTTTGGGCAGAACGCTCGTGAGAATTGGCCGGCGTAGGACAGCCCTGCGGACCGCCGTGCTCTCCATGGCCCAGGGCCCTTTCTCGCCCAGGGCATGTTGCTGCTGCCAAGAAATATCTCGGAGAAGACGCGGCCAACCCCGGCACGCCGGCGCATTGGAACGTTCCAGGAGCAGAGTTGAAGAACGGGTGGTGGCCTGGTGTGCGCCTCAGTCTTTCGGGTAGATGGGCCGGCCAAGGATGGGGATGACCTCATCTTGGTCATACAGGTTTATCTCCTTCTGAGGGTTGTCCGAAGCACCAGAGTGGCCGATGGAGACTGCGTGGTTGGGAGATGCGTGGCTGCGGGTCTAAAGGTTTACCATATGGAGGCCATGAGGGACAGGACCCCGGAAGCAGGTTGGGGAAGCAGGCGAGTGTTCCAGACCGGACTTCGTGATGCGCCTGGCCCCGTGGTAGAGCGCACGAATGGGACCCCTGCAAGTCGAGGATCCACGGGCGTTGTCCTCGCTGCATTCCATCTTGTGGAGTGCCTCTTGGCGGCGATCGGGTGCGGGCACTCACAGTGCCCTTCAGGGCCCCGAGGTGGGGGCGGCCCAGCAGACGTGCGGCGCCCGAATGATTTCGCCGGGCTTTTTCCGGCCAATTCTCACGAGCGTTCTGCCCAAACCAGGATGGGTTTGGGCAGAACGCTCGTGAGAATTGGCCGGCGTAGGACAGCCCTTAGGACCGCCGTGCTATCCATGGCCCAGGGCCCTTTCTCGCCCAGGGCATGTTGCTGCCGCCAAGAAATGGCTCGGAGAAGACGCGGCCCACCCCGGCACGCCGACGCATTGGAGCGTTCCCGGAGCAGAGTTGAAGAACTGGTGGTGGCCTGTTGTGCGCCTCTGTATCTCGGGTGGACGGGCCGGCCATGATGGGGATGAACTCATCTTGGTCATACAGGTTTATCTCCCTCTGAGGGTTGTCCGAAGCACCAGAGGGGCCGATGGAGACTGCGTGGTTGGGAGATGCGTGGCTGCGGGTCTAAGGGTTTCCCATATGGAGGCCATGAGGGACAGGACCCCGGAAGCAGGTTGGGGAAGCAGGCGAGTGTTCCAGACCGGACTTCGTGATGGGCCTGGCCCCGTGGTAGAGCGCACGGATGGAACCCCGGCAAGTCGAGGATCCACGGGCGTTGTCCTCGCTGCATTCCATCTTGTGGAGTGCCTCTTGGCGGCGATCGGGGGCGGGCAGTCACAGTGCCCTTCAGGGCCCCGAGGTGGGGGCGGCCCAGCAGACGTGCGGCGCCTGAATGAATTCGCCGGGCATTTTCCGGCCAATTCTCACGAGCGTTCTGCCCAAACCAATCCTGGATTGGGCAGAACGCTCGTGAGAATTGGCCGGCGTAGGACAGCCCTGCGGACCGCCGTGCTCTCCATGGCCCAGTGCCCTTGCTCGCCCAGGGCATGTTGCTGCCGCCAAGAAATGGCTCGGAAAAGACGCGGCCCACCCCGCACGACGGCGCATTGGAGCGTTCCCGGAGCAGAGTTGAAGAACGGGTGGTGGCCTGGTGTGCGCCTCTGTCTCTCGGGTAGATGGGCCGGCCAAGGATGGGGATGACCTCATCTTGGTCATACAGGTTTATGTCACTCTGAGGGCTGTCCGAAGTACCAGAGGGGCCGATGGAGACTGCGTGGTTGGGAGATGCGTGGCTGCGGGTCTAAGTGTTTCCGATATGGAGGCCCTGAGGGACAGGACCCCGGAAGCAGGTTGGGGAAGCAGGCGAGTGTTCCAGACCGGACTTCGTGATGGGCCTGGCCCCGTGGTAGAGCGCACGGATGGGACCCCGGCAAGTCGAGGATCCACGGGCGTTGTCCTCGCTGCATTCCATCTTGTGGAGTGCCTCTTGGCGGCGATCGGGTGCGGGCACTCACAGTGCCCTTCAGGGCCCCGAGGTGGGGGCGGCCCTGCAGACGTGCGGCGCCTGAATGACTTCGCCGGGGTTTTTCCGGCCAATTCTCACGAGCGTTCTGCCCAAACCAATCTTGGATTGGGCAGAACGCTCGTGAGAATTGGCCGGCGTAGGACAGCCCTGCGGACCGCCGTGCTCTCCATGGCCCAGGGCCCTTTCTCGCCCAGGGCATGTTGCTGCCGCCAAGAAATGGCTCAGAAAAGACGCGGCCCACCCCGGCAAGCCGGCGCATTGGAGCGTTCCCGGAGCAGAGTTGAAGAACGGGTGGTGGCCTGGTGTGCGCCTCTGTCTTTCGGGTAGATGGGCCCGCCTAGGATGGGGATGACCTCATCTTGGTCATACAGGTTTATGTCACTCTGAGGGTTGTCCGAAGCACCAGAGGGGCCGATGGAGACTGCCTGGTTGGGAGATGCGTGGCTGCAGGTCTAAGGGTTTCCCATATGGAAGCCATTTAGGACAAGATCCCGGAAGCAGGATGGAGAAGCAGGCGAGTGTTCCAGACCGGACTTCGAGATGGGCCTGGCCACGTGGTAGAGCGCAGGGATGGGACCCCAGCAAGTCGAGGATCCACGGGCGTTGTCCTCGCTGCATTCCATCTTGTGGAGTGCCTCTTGGCGGCGATCGGGTGCGGGCACTCACAGTGCCCTTCAGGGCCCCGAGGTGGGGGCGGCTCAGCAGACGTGCGGCGCCCCAATGACTTCGCCGGTCTTTTTCCGGCCAATTCTCACGAGCGTTCTGCGCAAACCAGGATTGGTTTGGGCAGAACGCTCGTGAGAATTGGCCGGCGTAGGACAGCCCTGCTGACCGCAGTGCGCTCCATGGCCCAGGGCCCTTTCTCGCCCAGGGCATGTTGCTGCCGCCAAGAAATGTCTCGGAAAAGACGCGGCCCACCCCGGCACGCCGGCGCATTGGAGCGTTCCCGGAGCAGAGTTGAAGAACGGGTGGTGGCCTGGTGTGCGCCTCTGTCTTTCGGGTAGATGGGCCGGCCAAGGATGGGGATGACCTTATCTTGGTCATACAGGTTTATGTCACTCTGAGGGTTGTCCGAAGCACCAGAGGGGCCGATCGAGATTGCGTGGTTGAGAGTTGCGTGGCTGCGGGTCTAAGGGTTTCCCATATGGAGGCCATGAGGGACAGGACCCCGGAAGCAGGTTGGGGAAGAAGGCGAGTGTTCCAGACCAGACTTCGTGATGGGCCTGGCCCCGTGGTAGAGCGCACGGATGGGACCCCGGCAAGTCGATGATCCACGGGCGTTGTCCTAGCTGCATCCTTCTTGTGGAGTGCCCCTTGGCGGCGATCGGGTATGGGCACTCACCATGCCCTTCAAGGCCCCGAGGTGGGGGCGGCCCAGCAGACGTGCGGCGCCCGAATGACTTCGCTGGGCTTTTTCCGGCCAATAATCAGGAGCGTTCTGCCCAAACCAGGATTGGTTTGGGCAGAACGCTCGTGAGAATTGGCCGGCGTAGGACAGCCCTGCGGACCGCCGTGCTCTCCATGTCCCAGAGCCCTTTCTCTCCCAGGGCATGATGCTGCCGCCAAGAAATGGCTCGGGAAAAGACGCGGCCAACCCCGGCACGACGGCGCATTGGAGCGTTCCCGGAGCAGAGTTGAAGAACGGGTGGTGGCCTGGTGTGCGCCTCTGTCTATCGGGGAGACGGGCCGGCCAAGGATGAGGATGACCTCATCTTGGTCATACCGGTTTATCTCACTCTGAGGGTTGTCCGAAGCAACAGAGGGGCCGATGGAGACTGCATGGTTGGGAGATGCGTGGCTGCGGGTCTATGGGTTTCCGATATGGAGGCCATGAGGGACAGGACCCCGGAAGCAGGTTGGGGAAGCAGGCGAGTGTCCCAGACCGGACTTCGTGATGGGCCTGGCCCCATGGTAGAGCGCAGGGATGGGACCCCTGCATGTCGAGGATCCACGGGCGTTGTCCTCGCTGCATTCCGTCTTGTGGAGTGCCCCTTGGCGGCGATCGGGTGCGGGCACTCACCATGCCCTTCAAGGCCCCGAGGTGGGGGCGGCCCAGCAGACGTGCGGCGCCCGAATGACTTCGCCGGGCTTTTTCTGGCCAATTCTCACGAGAGTTCTGCCCAAACCAGGATTGGTTTGGGCAGAACGCTCGTGAGAATTGGCCGGCGTAGGACAGCCCTGCGGACCGCCGTGCTCTCCATGGCCCAGGGCCCTTTCTCGCCCAGGGCATGATGCTGCCGCCAAGAAATGTCTCGGAAAAGACGCGGCCCACCCCGGCACGACGGCGCATTGGAGCGTTCCCAGAGCAGAGTTGAAGAACGGGTGGTGGCCAGGTGTGCGCCTCTGTCTCTCGGGGAGACGGGCCGGCCAAGGATGGGGATGACCTCATCTTGGTCATACCGGTTTATCTCACTCTGAGGGTTGTCCGAAGCACCAGAGGGGCCGATGGAGACTGCGTGGTTGGGAGATGCGTGGCTGCGGGTCTAAGTGTTTCCGACATGGAGGCCATGAGGGACAGGACCCCGGAAGCAGGTTGGGGAAGTAGGCGAGTGTCCCAGACCGGACTTCGTGATGGGCCTGGCCCCATGGTTGAGCGCAGGGATGGGACCACTGCAAGTCGAGGATCCGCGGGCGTTGTCCTCGCTGCATTCCGTCTTGTGGAGTGCCCCTTGGCGGCGATCGGGTGCGGGCACTCACCATGCCCTTCAAGGCCCCGAGGTGGGGGCGGCCCAGCAGACGTGCGGTGCCCGAATGACTTCGCCGGGCTTTTTCCGGCCAATTCTCACGAGCGTTCTGCCCAAACCAGGATTGGTTTGGGCAGAACGCTCGTGAGAATTGGCCGGCGTAGGACAGCCCTGCGGACCACCGTGCTCTCCATGGCCCAGGGCCCTTTCTCGCCCAGGGCATGATGCTGCCGCCAAGAAATGGCTCGGAAAAGACGCGGCCCACCCCGGCTCGACGGCGCATTGAAGCGTTCCCGGAGCAGAGTTGAAGAACGGGTGGTGGCCAGGTGTGCGCCTCTGTCTCTCGGGGAGACGGGCCCGCCAAGGATGGGGATGACCTCATCTTGGTCATACCGGTTTATTTCACTCTGAGGGTTGTCCGAAGCACCAGAGTGGCCGATGGAGACTGCGTGGTTGGGAGATGCGTGGCTGCGGGTCTAAGGGTTTCCGATATGGAGGCCATGAGGGACAGGACCCCGGAAGCAGGTTGGGGAAGCAGGCGAGTGTCCCAGACCGGACTTCGTGATGGGCCTGGCCCCATGGAAGAGCGCAGGGATGGGACCCCTGCAAGTCGAGGATCCACGGGCGTTGTCCTCGCTGCATTCCGTCTTGTGGAGTGCCTCTTGGCGGCGATCGGGTGCGGGCACTCACCATGCCCTTCAAGTTCTCGAGGTGGGGGCGGCCCAGCAGACGTGCGGCGCCCGAATGACTTCGCCGGGATTTTTCCGGCCAATTCTCACGAGCGTTCAGCCCAAACCAGGATTGGTTTGGGCTGAACGCTCGTGAGAATTGGCCGGCGTAGGACAGCCCTGCGGACCGCCGTGCTCTCCATGGCCCAGGGCCCTTTCTCGCCCAGGGCATGATGCTGCCGCCAAGAAATAGCTCGGAAAAGACGCGGCCCACCCAGGCACGACGGCGCATTGAAGCGTTCCCGGAGCAGAGTTGAAGAACGGGTGGTGGCCTGGTGTGCGCCTCTGTCTCTCGGGGAGACGGGCCGGCCAAGGATGAGGATGACCTCATCTTGGTCATACCGGTTTATCTCACTCTGAGGGTTGTCCGAAGCACCAGAGGGGCCGATGGAGACTGCGTGGTTGGGAGATGCGTGGCTGCGGGTCTAAGGGTTTCCGATATGGAGGCCATGAGGGACAGGACCCCGGAAGCAGGTTGGGGAAGCAGGCGAGTGTCCCAGACCGGAATTCGTGATGGGCCTGGCCCCATGGTAGAGCGCAGGGATGGGACCCCTGCATGTCGAGGATCCACGAGCGTTGTCCTCGCTGCATTCCGTCTTGTGGAGTGCCCCTTGGCGGCGATCGGGTGCGGGCACTCACCATGCCCTTCAAGGCCTCGAGGTGGGGGCGGCCCAGCAGACGTGCGGCGCCCGAATGACTTCGCCGGGCTTTTTCCGGCCAATTCTCACGAGCGTTCTGCCCAAACCAGGATTGGTTTGGGCAGAACGCTCGTGAAATTGGCCGGCGTAGGACAGCCCTGCGGACCGCCGTGCTCTCCATGGCCCAGGGCCCTTTCTCGCCCAGGGCATGATGCTGCCGCCAAGAAATAGCTCGGAAAAGACGCGGCCAACCCCGGCACGACGGCGCATTGGAGCGTTCCCGGACCAGAGTTGAAGAACGGGTGGTGGCCTGGTGTGCGCCTCTGTCTCTCGGGGAGACGGGCCGGCCAAGGATGAGGATGACCTCATCTTGGTCATACCGGTTTATCTCACTCTGAGGGTTGTCCGAAGCACCAGAGGGGCCGATGGAGACTGCGTGGTTGGGAGATGCGTGGCTGCGGGTCTATGGGTTTCCGATATGGAGGCCATGAGGGACAGGACCCCGGAAGCAGGTTGGGGAAGCAGGCGAGTGTCCCAGACCGGACTTCGTGATGGGCCTGGCCCCATGGTAGAGCGCAGGGATGGGACCCCTGCATGTCGAGGATCCACGGGCGTTGTCCTCGCTGCATTCCGTCTTGTGGAGTGCCCCTTGGCGGCGATCGGGTGCGGGCACTCACCATGCCCTTCAAGGCCCCGAGGTGGGGGCGGCCCAGCAGACGTGCGGCGCCCGAATGACTTCGCCGGGCTTTTTCTGGCCAATTCTCACGAGAGTTCTGCCCAAACCAGGATTGGTTTGGGCAGAACGCTCGTGAGAATTGGCCGGCGTAGGACAGCCCTGCGGACCGCCGTGCTCTCCATGGCCCAGGGCCCTTTCTCGCCCAGGGCATGATGCTGCCGCCAAGAAATGTCTCGGAAAAGACGCGGCCCACCCCGGCACGACGGCGCATTGGAGCGTTCCCAGAGCAGAGTTGAAGAACGGGTGGTGGCCAGGTGTGCGCCTCTGTCTCTCGCGGAGACGGGCCGGCCATGGATGGGGATGACCTCATCTTGGTCATACCGGTTTATCTCACTCTGAGGGTTGTCCGAAGCACCAGAGGGGCCGATGGAGACTGCGTGGTTGGGAGATGCGTGGCTGCGGGTCTAAGTGTTTCCGATATGGAGGCCATGAGGGACAGGACCCCGGAAGCAGGTTGGGGAAGTAGGCGAGTGTCCCAGACCGGAGTTCGTGATGGGCCTGGCCCCATGGTAGAGCGCAGGGATGGGACCCCTGCAAGTCGAGGATCCACGGGCGTTGTCCTCGCTGCATTCCGTCTTGTGGAGTGCCCCTTGGCGGCGATCGGGTGCGGGCACTCACCATGCCCTTCAAGGCCCCGAGGTGGGGGCGGCCCAGCAGACGTGCGGCGCCCCAATGACTTCGCCGGGCTTTTTCCGGCCAATTCTCACGAGCGTTCTGCCCAAACCAGGATTGGTTTGGGCAGAACGCTCGTGAGAATTGGCCGGCGTAGGACAGCGCTGCGGACCGCCGTGCTCTCCATGGCCCAGGGCCCTTTCTCGCCCAGGGCATGTTGCTGCCGCCAAGAAATGGCTCGGAAAAGACGCGGCCAACCCCGGCACGATGGCGCATTGGAGCGTTCCCGGAGCAGAGTTGAAGAACGGGTGGTGGCCTGGTGTGCGCCTCTGTCTCTCGGGGAGACGGGCCGGCCAAGGATGAGGATGACCTCATCTTGGTCATACCGGTTTATCTCACTCTGAGGGTTGTCCGAAGCACCAGAGAGGCCGATGGAGACTGCGCGGTTGGGAGATGCGTGGCTGCGGGTCTATGGGTTTCCGATATGGAGGCCATGAGGGACAGGACCCCGGAAGCAGGTTGGGGAAGCAGGCGAGTGTCCCAGACCGGACTTCGTGATGGGCCTGGCCCCATGGTAGAGCGCAGGGATGGGACCCCTGCATGTCGAGGATCCACGGGCGTTGTCCTCGCTGCATTCCGTCTTGTGGAGTGCCCCTTGGCGGCGATCGGGTGCGGGCACTCACCATGCCCTTCAGGGCCCCGAGGTGGGGGCTGCCCAGCAGATGTGCGGCGCCCGAATGACTTCGCCGGGCTTTTTCCGGCCAATTCTCACGTGCGTTCGGCCCAAACCAGGATTGGTTTGGGCAGAACGCTCGTGAGAATTGGCCGGCGTAAGACAACCCTGCGCACCGCCGTGCTCTCCATGGCCCAGGGCCCTTTCTCGCCCAAGGCATGTTGCTGCCTCCAAGAAATGGCTCGGAAAAGACGCGGCCCACCCCGGCTCGACGGCGCATTGAAGCGTTCCCGGAGCAGAGTTGAAGAACGGGTGGTGGCCAGGTGTGCGCCTCTGTCTCTCGGGGAGACGGGCCAGCCAAGGATGGGGATGACCTCATCTTGGTCATACCGGTTTATCTCACTCTGAGGGTTGTCCGAAGCACCAGAGGGGCCGATGGAGACTGCGTGGTTGGGAGATGCGTGGCTGCGGGTCTAAGTGTTTCCGATATGGAGGCCATGAGGGACAGGACCCCGGAAGCAGGTTGGGGAATCAGGCGAGTGTCCCAGACCGGACTTCGTGATGGGCCTGTCCCCATGGAAGAGCGCAGGGATGGGACCCCTGCAAGTCGAGGATCCACGGGCGTTGTCCTCGCTGCATTCCGTCTTGTGGAGTGCCCCTTGGCGGCGATCGGGTGCGGGCACTCACCATGCCCTTCAAGTTCTCGAGGTGGGGGCGGCCCAGCAGACGTGCGGCGCCCGAATGACTTCGCCGGGCTTTTTCCGGCCAATTCTCCCGAGCGTTCTGCCCAAACCAGGATTGGTTTGGGCTGAACGCTCGTGAGAATTGGCCGGCGTAGGACAGCCGTGCGGACCGCCGTGCTCTCCATGGCCCAGGGCCCTTTCTCGCCCAGGGCATGATGCTGCCGCCAAGAAATGGCTCGGAAAAGACGCGGCCCACCCCGGCACGACGGCGCATTGAAGCGTTCCCGGAGCAGAGTTGAAGAACGGGTGGTGGCCTGGTGTGCGCCTCTGTCTCTCGGGGAGACGGGCCGGCCAAGGATGGGGATGACCTCATCTTGGTCATACCGGTTTATCTCACTCTGAGGGTTGTCCGAAGCACCAGAGGGGCCGATGGAGACTGCGTGGTTGGGAGATGCGTGGCTGCGGGTCTAAGTGTTTCCGATATGGAGGCCATGAGGGACAGGACCCCGGAAGCAGGTTCGGGTAGCAGGCGAGTGTCCCAGACCGGACTTCGTGATGGGCCTGGCCCCATGGTAGAGCGCAGGGATGGGACCCCTGCAAGTAGAGGACGACGGGCGTTGTCCTCGCTGCATTCCGTCTTGTGGAGTGCCCCTTGGCGGCGATCGGGTGCGGGCACTCACCATGCCCTTCAAGGCCCCGAGGTGGGGGCGGCCCAGCAGACGTGCGGCGCCCGAATGACTTCGCCGGGCTTTTTCCGGCCAATTCTCACGAGCGTTCTGCCCAAACCAGGATTGGTTTGGGCAGAACGCTCGTGAGAATTGGCCGGCTTAGGACAGCGCTGCGGACCGCCATGCTCTCCATGGCCCAGGGCCCTTTCTCGCCCAGGGCATGATGCTGCCGACAAGAAATGGCTCGGAAAAGACGCGGCCAACCCCGGCACGACGGCGCATTGGAGCGTTCCCGGAGCAGAGTTGAAGAACGGGTGGTGGCCTGGTGTGCGCCTCTGTCTCTCGGGGAGACGGGCCGGCCAAGGATGAGGATGACCTCATCTTGGTCATACCGGTTTATCTCACTCTGAGGGTTGTCCGAAGCACCAGAGGGGCCGATGGAGACTGCGTGGTTGGGAGATGCGTGGCTGCGGGTCTATGGGTTTCCGATATGGAGACCATGAGGGACAGGACCCCGGAAGCAGGTTGGGGAAGCAGGCGAGTGTCCCAGACCCGACTTCGTGATGGGCCTGGCCCCATGGTAGAGCGCAGGGATGGGACCCCTGCATGTCGAGGATCCACGGGCGTTGTCCTCGCTGCATTCCGTCTTGTGGAGTGCCCCTTGGCGGCGATCGGGTGCGGGCACTCACCATGCCCTTCAAGGCCCCGAGGTGGGGGCGGCCCAGCAGATGTGCGGCGCCCGAATGACTTCGCCGGGCTTTTTCCGGCCAATTCTCACGTGCGTTCGGCCCAAACCAGGATTGGTTTGGGCAGAACGCTCGTGAGAATTGGCCGGCGTAGGACAACCCTGAGCACCGCCGTGCTCTCCATGGCCCAGGGCCCTTTCTCGCCCAAGGCATGTTGCTGCCTCCAAGAAATGGCTCGGAAAAGATGCGGCCAACCCGGCACGACGGCGCATTGGAGCGTTCCCAGAGCAGAGTTGAATAACGGGTGGTGGCCAGGTGTGCGCCTCTGTCTCTCGGGGAGACGGGCCGGCCAAGGATGGGGATGACCTCATCTTGGTCATACCGGTTTATCTCACTCTGAGGGTTGTCCGAAGCACCAGAGGGGCCGATGGAGACTGCGTGGTTGGGAGATGCGTGGCTGCGGGTCTAAGGGTTTCCGATATGGAGGCCATGAGGGACAGGACCCCGGAAGCAGGTTGGGGAAGCAGGCGAGTGTCCCAGACCGGACTTCGTGATGGGCCTGGCTCCATGGTAGAGCGCAGGGATGGGACCCCTGCAAGTCGAGGATCCACGGGCGTTGTCCTCGCTGCATTCCGTCTTGTGGAGTGCCCCTTGGCGGCGATCGGGTGCGGGCACTCACCATGCCCTTCAAGGCCCCGAGGTGTGGGCGGCCCAGCAGACGTGCGGCGCCCGAATGACTTCGCCGGGCTTTTTCCGGCCAATTCTCACGAGCGTTCTGCCCAAACCAGGATTGGTTTGGGCAGAACGCTCGTGAGAATTGGCCGGCTTAGGACAGCGCTGCGGACCGCCGTGCTCTCCATGGCCCAGGGCCCTTTCTCGCCCAGGGCATGTTGCTGCCGCCAAGAAATGGCTCGGAAAAGACGCGGCCAACCCCGGCACGACGGCGCATTGGAGGGTTCCCGGAGCAGAGTTGAAGAACGGGTGGTGGCCTGGTGTGCGCCTCTGTCTCTCGGGGAGACGGGCCGGCCAAGGATGAGGATGACCTCATCTTGGTCATACCGGTTTATCTCACTCTGAGGGTTGTCCGAAGCACCAGAGGGGCCGATGGAGACTGCGTGGTTGGGAGATGCGTGGCTGCGGGTCTATGGGTTTCCGATATGGAGGCCATGAGGGACAGGATCCCGGAAGCAGGTTGGGGAAGCAGGCGAGTGTCCCAGACCGGACTTCGTGATGGGCCAGGCCCCATGGTAGAGCGCAGGGATGGGACCCCTGCATGTCGAGGATCCACGGGCGTTGTCCTCGCTGCATTCCGTCTTGTGGAGTGCCCCTTGGCGGCGATCGGGTGCGGGCACTCAACATGCCCTTCAAGGCCCCAAGGTGGGGGCGGCCCAGCAGACGTGCGGCGCCCGAATGACTTCGCCGGGCTTTTTCCGGCCAATTCTCACGAGCGTTCTGCCCAAACCAGGATTGGTTTGGGCAGAACGCTCGTGAGAATTAGCCGGCGTAGGACAGCCCTGCGGACCGCCGTGCTCTCCATGGCCCATGGCCCTTTCTCGCGCAGGGCATGATGCTGCCGCCAAGAAATGGCTCGGAAAAGACGCGGCCCACCCCGGCACGACGGCGCATTGGAGCGTTCCCGGAGCAGAGTTGAAGAACGGGTGGTGGCCAGGTGTGCGCCTCTGTCTCTCGGGGAGACGGGCCGGCCAAGGATGGGGATGACCTCATCTTGGTCATACCGGTTTATCTCACTCTGAGGGTTGTCCGAAGCACCAGAGGGGCCGATGGAGACTGCGTGGTTGGGAGATGCGTGGCTGCGGGTCTATGGGTTTCCGATATGGAGGCCATGAGGGACAGGACCCCGGAAGCAGGTTGGGGAAGCAGGCGAGTGTCCCAGTACGGACTTCGTGATGGGCCTGGCCCCATGGTAGAGCGCAGGGATAGGACCCCTGCATGTCGAGGATCCACGGGCGTTGTCCTCGCTGCATTCCGTCTTGTGGAGTGCCCCTTGGTGGCGATCGGGTGCGGGCACTCACCATGCCCTTCAAGGCCCCGAGGTGGGGGCGGCCCAGCAGATGTGTGGCGCCCGAATGACTTCGCCGGGCTTTTTCCGGCCAATTCTCACGTGCGTTCTGCCCAAACCAGGATTGGTTTTGGCAGAACTCTCGTGAGAATTGGACGGCGTAGGACAGCCCTGCGGACCGCCGTGCTCTCCATGGCCCAGGGCCCTTTCTCGCCCAAGGCATGTTGCTGCCTCCAAGAAATGGCTCGGAAAAGATGCGGCCAACCCGGCACGACGGCGCATTGGAGCGTTCCCGGAGCAGAGTTGAAGAACGGGTGGTGGCCTGGTGTGCGCCTCTGTCTCTCGGGTAGACGGGCCGGCCAAGGATGGGGAGGACCTCATCTTGGTCATACCGGTTTATCTCACTCTGAGGGTTGTCCGAAGCACCAGAGGGGCCGATGGAGACTGCGTGGTTGGGAGATGCGTGGCTGCGGGTCTAAGTGTTTCCGATATGGAGGCCATGAGGGACAGGACCCCGGAAGCAGGTTGGGGAAGCAGGCGAGTGTCCCAGACCGGACTTCGTGATGGGCCTGGACCCATGGTTGAGCGCAGGGATGGGACCTCTGCAAGTCGAGGATCCGCGGGCGTTGTCCTCGCTGCATTCCGTCTTGTGGAGTGCCCCTTGGCGGCGATCGGGTGCGGGCACTCACCATGCCCTTCAAGGCCCCGAGGTGGGGGCGGCCCAGCAGACGTGCGGCGCCCGAATGACTTCGCCGGGCTTTTTCCGGCCAATTCTCACGAGCGTTCTGCCCAAACCAGGATTGGTTTGGGCAGAACGCTCGTGAGAATTGGCCGGCTTAGGACAGCGCTGCGGACCGCCGTGCTCTCCATGGCCCAGGGCCCTTTCTCGCCCAGGGCATGATGCTGCCGCCAAGAAATGGCTCGGAAAAGACGCGGCCAACCCCGGCACGACGGCGCATTGGAGCGTTCCCGGAGCAGAGTTGAAGAACGGGTGGTGGCCTGGTGTGCGCCTCTGTCTCTCGGGGAGACGGGCCGGCCAAGGATGAGGATGACCTCATCTTGGTCATACCGGTTTATCTCACTCTGAGGGTTGTCCGAAGCACCAGAGGGGCCGATGGAGACTGCGTGGTTGGGAGATGCGTGGCTGCGGGTCTATGGGTTTCCGATATGGAGGCCATGAGGGACAGGACCCCGGAAGCAGGTTGGGGAAGCAGGCGAGTGTCCCAGACCGGACTTCGTGATGGGCCTGGCCCCATGGTAGAGCGCAGGGATGGGACCCCTGCATGTCGAGGATCCACGGGCGTTGTCCTCGCTGCATTCCGTCTTGTGGAGTGCCCCTTGGCGGCGATCGGGTGCGGGCACTCACCATGCCCTTCAAGGCCCCGAGGTGGGGGCGGCCCAGCAGAAGTGCGGCGCCCGAATGACTTCGCCGGGCTTTTTCTGGCCAATTCTCACGAGAGTTCTGCCCAAACCAGGATTGGTTTGGGCAGAACGCTCGTGAGAATTGGCCGGCGTAGGACAGCCCTGCGGACCGCCGTGCTCTCCATGGCCCAGGGCCCTTTCTCGCCCAGGGCATGATGCTGCCGCCAAGAAATGTCTCGGAAAAGACGCGGCCCACCCCGGCACGACGGCGCATTGGAGCGTTCCCAGAGCAGAGTTGAAGAACGGGTGGTGGCCAGGTGTGCGCCTCTGTCTCTCGCGGAGACGGGCCGGCCATGGATGGGGATGACCTCATCTTGGTCATACCGGTTTATCTCACTCTGAGGGTTGTCCGAAGCACCAGAGGGGCCGATGGAGACTGCGTGGTTGGGAGATGCGTGGCTGCGGGTCTAAGTGTTTCCGATATGGAGGCCATGAGGGACAGGACCCCGGGAGCAGGTTGGGGAAGTAGGCGAGTGTCCCAGACCGGAGTTCGTGATGGGCCTGGCCCCATGGTAGAGCGCAGGGATGGGACCCCTGCAAGTCGAGGATCCACGGGCGTTGTCCTCGCTGCATTCCGTCTTGTGGAGTGCCCCTTGGCGGCGATCGGGTGCGGGCACTCACCATGCCCTTCAAGGCCCCGAGGTGGGGGCGGCCCAGCAGACGTGCGGCGCCCGAATGACTTCGCCGGGCTTTTTCCGGCCAATTCTCACGAGCGTTCTGCCCAAACCAGGATTGGTTTGGGCAGAACGCTCGTGAGAATTGGCCGGCTTAGGACAGCGCTGCGGACCGCCGTGCTCTCCATGGCCCAGGGCCCTTTCTCGCCCAGGGCATGTTGCTGCCGCCAAGAAATGGCTCGGAAAAGAAGCGGCCAACCCCGGCACGACGGCGCATTGGAGCGTTCCCGGAGCAGAGTTGAGGAACGGGTGGTGGCCTGGTGTGCGCCTCTGTCTCTCGGGGAGACGGGCCGGCCAAGGATGAGGATGACCTCATCTTGGTCATACCGGTTTATCTCACTCTGAGGGTTGTCCGAAGCACCAGAGAGGCCGATGGAGACTGCGCGGTTGGGAGATGCGTGGCTGCGGGTCTATGGGTTTCCGATATGGAGGCCATGAGGGACAGGACCCCGGAAGCAGGTTGGGGAAGCAGGCGAGTGTCCCAGACCGGACTTCGTGATGGGCCTGGCCCCATGGTAGAGCGCAGGGATGGGACCCCTGCATGTCGAGGATCCACGGGCGTTGTCCTCGCTGCATTCCGTCTTGTGGAGTGCCCCTTGGCGGCGATCGGGTGCGGGCACTCACCATGCCCTTCAAGGCCCCGAGGTGGGGGCGGCCCAGCAGACGTGCGGCGCCCGAATGACTTCGCCGGGCTTTTTCCGGCCAATTCTCACGTGCGTTCGGCCCAAACCAGGATTGGTTTGGGCAGAACGCTCGTGAGAATTGGCCGGCGTAAGACAACCCTGCGCACCGCCGTGCTCTCCATGGCCCAGGGCCCTTTCTCGCCCAAGGCATGTTGCTGCCTCCAAGAAATGGCTCGGAAAAGACGCGGCCCACCCCGGCTCGACGGCGCATTGTAGCGTTCCCGGAGCAGAGTTGAAGAACGGGTGGTGGCCAGGTGTGCGCCTCTGTCTCTCGGGGAGACGGGCCGGCCAAGGATGGGGATGACCTCATCTTGGTCATACCGGTTTATCTCACTCTGAGGGTTGTCCGAAGCACCAGAGGGGCCGATGGAGACTGAGTGGTTGGGAGATGCGTGGCTGCGGGTCTAAGTGTTTCCGATATGGAGGCCATGAGGGACAGGACCCCGGAAGCAGGTTCGGGTAGCAGGCGAGTGTCCCAGACCGGACTTCGTGATGGGCCTGGCCCCATGGTAGAGCGCAGGGATGGGACCCCTGCAAGTAGAGGACGACGGGCGTTGTCCTCGCTGCATTCCGTCTTGTGGAGTGCCCCTTGGCGGCGATCGGGTGCGGGCACTCACCATGCCCTTCAAGGCCCCGAGGTGGGGGCGGCCCAGCAGACGTGCGGCGCCCGAATGACTTCGCCGGGCTTTTTCCGGCCAATTCTCACGAGCGTTCTGCCCAAACCAGGATTGGTTTGGGCAGAACGCTCGTGAGAATTGGCCGGCTTAGGACAGCGCTGCGGACCGCCGTGCTCTCCATGGCCCAGGGCCCTTTCTCGCCCAGGGCATGATGCTGCCGACAAGAAATGGCTCGGAAAAGACGCGGCCAACCCCGGCACGACGGCGCATTGGAGCGTTCCCGGAGCAGAGTTGAAGAACGGGTGGTGGCCTGGTGTGCGCCTCTGTCTCTCGGGGAGACGGGCCGGCCAAGGATGGGGATGACCTCATCTTGGTCATACCGGTTTATCTCACTCTGAGGGTTGTCCGAAGCACCAGAGGGGCCGATGGAGACTGCGTGGTTGGGAGATGTGTGGCTGCGGGTCTAAGGGTTTCTGATATGGAGGCCATGAGGGACAGGACGTGGGAAGCAGGTTGGGGAAGCAGGCGAGTGTCCCAGACAGGACTTCGTGATGGGCCTGGCCCCATGGTAGAGCGCAGGGATGGGACCCCTGCAAGTCGAGGATCCACGGGCGTTGTCCTAGCTGCATTCCTTCTTGTGGAGTGCCCCTTGGGGGCGATCGGGTACGGGCACTCACCATGCCCTTCAAGGCCCCGAGGTGGGGGCGGCCCAGCAGACGTGCGGCGCCCGAATGATTTCGCTGGGCTTTTTCCGGCCAATTCTCACGAGCGTTCTGCCCAAACCAGGATTGGTTTGGGCAGAACGCTCGTGAGAATTGGCCGGCGTAGGACAGCCCTGCGGACCGCCGTGCTCTCCATGGCCCAGAGCACTTTCTCGCCCAGGGCATGATGCTGCCGCCAAGAAATGGCTCGGAAAAGACGCGGCCCACCCCGGCACGACGGCGCATTGGAGCGTTCCCGGAGCAGAGTTGAGGAACGGGTGGTGGCCAGGTGAGCGCCTCTGTCTCTCGGGGAGACGGGCCGGCCAAGGATGGGGATGACCTCATCTTGGTCATACCGGTTTATCTCACTCTGAGGGTTGTCCGAAGCACCAGAGGGGCCGATGGAGGCTGCGTGGTTGGGAAATGCGTGGCTGCGGGTCTAAGTGTTTCCGATATGGAGGCCATGAGGGACAGGACCCTGGAAGCAGGTTGGGGAAGCAGGCGAGTGTCCCAGACCGGACTTCGTGATGGGCCTGGCCCCATGGTAGAGTGCAGGGATGGGACCCCTGCAAGTCGATGATCCACGGGCGTTGTCCTAGCTGCATTCCTTCTTGTGGAGTGCCCCTTGGCGGCGATCGGGTATGGGCACTCACCATGCCCTTCAAGGCCCCGAGGTGGGGGCGGCCCAGCAGACGTGCGGCGCCCGAATGACTTCGCTGGGCTTTTTCCGGCCAATAATCAGGAGCGTTCTGCCCAAACCAGGATTGGTTTGGGCAGAACGCTCGTGAGAATTGGCCGGCGTAGGACAGCCCTGCGGACCGCCGTGCTCTCCATGTCCCAGAGCCCTTTCTCTCCCAGGGCATGATGCTGCCGCCAAGAAATGGCTCGGGAAAAGACGCGGCCAACCCCGGCACGACGGCGCATTGGAGCGTTCCCGGAGCAGAGTTGAAGAACGGGTGGTGGCCTGGTGTGCGCCTCTGTCTCTCGGGGAGACGGGCCGGCCAAGGATGAGGATGACCTCATCTTGGTCATACCGGTTTATCTCACTCTGAGGGTTGTCCGAAGCAACAGAGGGGCCGATGGAGACTGCATGGTTGGGAGATGCGTGGCTGCGGGTCTATGGGTTTCCGATATGGAGGCCATGAGGGACAGGACCCCGGAAGCAGGTTGGGGAAGCAGGCGAGTGTCCCAGACCGGACTTCGTGATGGGCCTGGCCCCATGGTAGAGCGCAGGGATGGGACCCCTGCATGTCGAGGATCCACGGGCGTTGTCCTCGCTGCATTCCGTCTTGTGGAGTGCCCCTTGGCGGCGATCGGGTGCGGGCACTCACCATGCCCTTCAAGGCCCCGAGGTGGGGGCGGCCCAGCAGACGTGCGGCGCCCGAATGACTTCGCCGGGCTTTTTCTGGCCAATTCTCACGAGAGTTCTGCCCAAACCAGGATTGGTTTGGGCAGAACGCTCGTGAGAATTGGCCGGCGTAGGACAGCCCTGCGGACCGCCGTGCTCTCCATGGCCCAGGGCCCTTTCTCGCCCAGGGCATGATGCTGCCGCCAAGAAATGTCTCGGAAAAGACGCGGCCCACCCCGGCACGACGGCGCATTGGAGCGTTCCCAGAGCAGAGTTGAAGAACGGGTGGTGGCCAGGTGTGCGCCTCTGTCTCTCGGGGAGACGGGCCGGCCAAGGATGCGGATGACCTCATCTTGGTCATACCGGTTTATCTCACTCTGAGGGTTGTCCGAAGCACCAGAGGGGCCGATGGAGACTGCGTGGTTGGGAGATGCGTGGCTGCGGGTCTAAGTGTTTCCGACATGGAGGCCATGAGGGACAGGACCCCGGAAGCAGGTTGGGGAAGTAGGCGAGTGTCCCAGACCGGACTTCGTGATGGGCCTGGCCCCATGGTTGAGCGCAGGGATGGGACCACTGCAAGTCGAGGATCCGCGGGCGTTGTCCTCGCTGCATTCCGTCTTGTGGAGTGCCCCTTGGCGGCGATCGGGTGCGGGCACTCACCATGCCCTTCAAGGCCCCGAGGTGGGGGCGGCCCAGCAGACGTGCGGTGCCCGAATGACTTCGCCGGGCTTTTTCCGGCCAATTCTCACGAGCGTTCTGCCCAAACCAGGATTGGTTTGGGCAGAACGCTCGTGAGAATTGGCCGGCGTAGGACAGCCCTGCGGACCACCGTGCTCTCCATGGCCCAGGGCCCTTTCTCGCCCAGGGCATGATGCTGCCGCCAAGAAATGGCTCGGAAAAGACGCGGCCCACCCCGGCTCGACGGCGCATTGAAGCGTTCCCGGAGCAGAGTTGAAGAACGGGTGGTGGCCAGGTGTGCGCCTCTGTCTCTCGGGGAGACGGGCCCGCCAAGGATGGGGATGACCTCATCTTGGTCATACCGGTTTATCTCACTCTGAGGGTGGTCCGAAGCACCAGAGGGGCCGATGGAGACTGCGTGGTTGGGAGATGCGTGGCTGCGGGTCTAAGGGTTTCCGATATGGAGGCCATGAGGGACAGGACCCCGGAAGCAGGTTGGGGAAGCAGGCGAGTGTCCCAGACCGGACTTCGTGATGGGCCTGGCCCCATGGAAGAGCGCAGGGATGGGACCCCTGCAAGTCGAGGATCCACGGGCGTTGTCCTCGCTGCATTCCGTCTTGTGGAGTGCCTCTTGGCGGCGATCGGGTGCGGGCACTCACCATGCCCTTCAAGTTCTCGAGGTGGGGGCGGCCCAGCAGACGTGCGGCGCCCGAATGACTTCGCCGGGATTTTTCCGGCCAATTCTCACGAGCGTTCAGCCCAAACCAGGATTGGTTTGGGCTGAACGCTCGTGAGAATTGGCCGGCTTAGGACAGCGCTGAAGACCGCCGTGCTATCCATGGCCCAGGGCCCTTTCTCGCCCAGGGCATGATGCTGCCGCCAAGAAATGGCTCGGAAAAGACGCGGCCAACCCCGGCACGACGGCGCATTGGAGCGTTCCCGGAGCAGAGTTGAAGAACGGGTGGTGGCCTGGTGTGCGCCTCTGTCTCTCGGGGAGACGGGCCGGCCAAGGATGAGGATGACCTCATCTTGGTCATACCGGTTTATCTCACTCTGAGGGTTGTCCGAAGCACCAGAGGGGCCGATGGAGACTGCGTGGTTGGGAGATGCGTGGCTGCGGGTCTATGGGTTTCCGATATGGAGGCCATGAGGGACAGGACCCCGGAAGCAGGTTGGGGAAGCAGGCGAGTGTCCCAGACCGGACTTCGTGATGGGCCTGGCCCCATGGTAGAGCGCAGGGATGGGACCCCTGCATGTCGAGGATCCACGGGCGTTGTCCTCGCTGCATTCCGTCTTGTGGAGTGCCCCTTGGCGGCGATCGGGTGCGGGCACTCACCATGCCCTTCAAGGCCCCGAGGTGGGGGCGGCCCAGCAGACGTGCGGCGCCCGAATGACTTCGCCGGGCTTTTTCTGGCCAATTCTCACGAGCGTTCTGCCCAAACCAGGATTGGTTTGGGCAGAACGCTCGTGAGAATTGGCCGGCGTAGGACAGCCCTGCGGACCGCCGTGCTCTCCATGGCCCAGGGCCCTTTCTCGCCCAGGGCATGATGCTGCCGCCAAGAAATGTCTCGGAAAAGACGCGGCCCACCCCGGCACGACGGCGCATTGGAGCGTTCCCAGAGCAGAGTTGAAGAACGGGTGGTGGCCAGGTGTGCGCCTCTGTCTCTCGCGGAGACGGGCCGGCCATGGATGGGGATGACCTCATCTTGGTCATACCGGTTTATCTCACTCTGAGGGTTGTCCGAAGCACCAGAGGGGCCGATGGAGACTGCGTGGTTGGGAGATGCGTGGCTGCGGGTCTAAGTGTTTCCGATATGGAGGCCATGAGGGACAGGACCCCGGAAGCAGGTTGGGGAAGTAGGCGAGTGTCCCAGACCGGAGTTCGTGATGGGCCTGGCCCCATGGTAGAGCGCAGGGATGGGACCCCTGCAAGTCGAGGATCCACGGGCGTTGTCCTCGCTGCATTCCGTCTTGTGGAGTGCCCCTTGGCGGCGATCGGGTGCGGGCACTCACCATGCCCTTCAAGGCCCCGAGGTGGGGGCGGCCCAGCAGACGTGCGGCGCCCGAATGACTTCGCCGGGCTTTTTCCGGCCAATTCTCACGAGCGTTCTGCCCAAACCAGGATTGGTTTGGGCAGAACGCTCGTGAGAATTGGCCGGCGTAGGACAGCGCTGCGGACCGCCGTGCTCTCCATGGCCCAGGGCCCTTTCTCGCCCAGGGCATGTTGCTGCCGCCAAGAAATGGCTCGGAAAAGACGCGGCCAACCCCGGCACGACGGCGCATTGGAGCGTTCCCGGAGCAGAGTTGAAGAACGGGTGGTGGCCTGGTGTGCGCCTCTGTCTCTCGGGGAGACGGGCCGGCCAAGGATGAGGATGACCTCATCTTGGTCATACCGGTTTATCTCACTCTGAGGGTTGTCCGAAGCACCAGAGAGGCCGATGGAGACTGCGCGGTTGGGAGATGCGTGGCTGCGGGTCTATGGGTTTCCGATATGGAGGCCATGAGGGACAGGACCCCGGAAGCAGGTTGGGGAAGCAGGCGAGTGTCCCAGACCGGACTTCGTGATGGGCCTGGCCCCATGGTAGAGCGCAGGGATGGGACCCCTGCATGTCGAGGATCCACGGGCGTTGTCCTCGCTGCATTCCGTCTTGTGGAGTGCCCCTTGGCGGCGATCGGGTGCGGGCACTCACCATGCCCTTCAAGGCCCCGAGGTGGGGGCTGCCCAGCAGATGTGCGGCGCCCGAATGACTTCGCCGGGCTTTTTCCGGCCAATTCTCACGTGCGTTCGGCCCAAACCAGGATTGGTTTGGGCAGAACGCTCGTGAGAATTGGCCGGCGTAAGACAACCCTGCGCACCGCCGTGCTCTCCATGGCCCAGGGCCCTTTCTCGCCCAAGGCATGTTGCTGCCTCCAAGAAATGGCTCGGAAAAGACGCGGCCCACCCCGGCTCGACGGCGCATTGGAACGTTCCCGGAGCAGAGTTGAAGAACCGGTGGTGGCCTGGTGTGCGCCTCTGTCTCTCGGGTAGACGGGCCGGCCAAGGATCGGATGACCTCATCTTGGTCATACCGGTTTATCTCACTCTGAGGGTTGTCCGAAGCACCAGAGGGGCCGATGGAGACTGCGTGGTTGGGAGATGCGTGGCTGCGGGTCTAAGGGTTTCCGATATGGAGGCCATGAGGGACAGGACCCCGGAAGCAGGTTGGGGAAGCAGGCGAGTGTCCCAGACCGGACTTCGTGATGGGCCTGGCCCCATGGTAGAGCGCAGGGATGGGACCCCTGCAAGTCGAGGACCACGGGCGTTGTCCTCGCTGCATTCCGTCTTGTGGAGTGCCCCTTGGCGGCGATCGGGTGCGGGCACTCACCATGCCCTTCAAGGCCCCGAGGTGGGGGCGGCCCAGCAGACGTGCGGCGCCCGAATGACTTCGCCGGGCTTTTTCCGGCCAATTCTCACGAGCGTTCTGCCCAAACCAGGATTGGTTTGGGCAGAACGCTCGTGAGAATTGGCCGGCGTAGGACAGCGCTGCGGACCGCCGTGCTCTCCATAGCCCAGGGCCCTTTCTCGCCCAGGGCATGATGCTGCCGCCAAGAAATGGCTCGGAAAAGACGCGGCCCACCCCGGCACGACGGCGCATTGTTGCGTTCCCGGAGCAGACTTGAAGAACGGGTGGTGGCCTGGTGTGCGCCTCTGTCTCTCGGGGAGACGTGCCGGCCAAGGATGGGGATGACCTCATCTTGGTCATACCGGTTTATCTCACTCTGAGGGTTGTCCGAAGCACCAGAGGGGCCGATGGAGACTGCGTGGTTGGGAGATGCGTGGCTGCGGGTCTAAGGGTTTCCGATATGGAGGCCATGAGGGACAGGACCCCGGAAGCAGGTTGGGGAAGCAGGCGAGTGTCCCAGACCGGACTTCGTGATGGGCCTGGCCCCATGGAAGAGCGCAGGGATGGGACCCCTGCATGTCGAGGATCCACGGGTGTTGTCCTCGCTGCATTCCGTCTTGTGGAGTGCCCCTTGGAGGCGATCGGGTGCGGGCACTCACCATGCCCTTCATGGCCCCGAGGTGGGGGCGGCCCAGCAGACGTGCGGCGCCCGAATGACTTCGCCGGGCTTTTTCCGGCCAATTCTCACGAGCGTTCTGCCCAAACCAGGATTGGTTTGGGCAGAACGCTTATGAGAATTGGCCGGCGTAGGGCAGCCCTGCGGACCGCCGTGCTCTCCATGGCCCAGGGCCCTTTCTCGCCCAGGGCATGTTGCTGCCGCCAAGAAATGGCTCGGAAAAGACGCGGCCAACCCCGGCACGACGGCACATTGGAGCGTTCCCGGAGCAGAGTTGAAGAACGGGTGGTGGCCTGGTGTGCGCCTCTGTGTCTCAGGTAACGGGCCGGCCAAGGATGGGGATGACCTCATCTTGGTCATACCGGTTTATCTCACTCTGAGGGTTGTCCGAAGCACCAGAGGGGCCGATGGAGACTGCGTGGTTGGGAGATGCGTGGCTGCGGGTCTAAGGGTTTCTGATATGGAGGCCATGAGGGACAGGACGCGGGAAGCAGGTTGGGGAAGCAGGCGAGTGTCCCAGACAGGACTTCGTGATGGGCCTGGCCCCATGGTAGAGCGCAGGGATGGGACCCCTGCAAGTCGAGGATCCACGGGCGTTGTCCTAGCTGCATTCCTTCTTGTGGAGTGCCCCTTGGGGGCGATCGGGTACGGGCACTCACCATGCCCTTCAAGGCCCCGAGGTGGGGGCGGCCCAGCAGACGTGCGGCGCCCGAATGATTTCGCTGGGCTTTTTCCGGCCAATTCTCACGAGCGTTCTGCCCAAACCAGGATTGGTTTGGGCAGAACGCTCGTGAGAATTGGCCGGCGTAGGACAGCCCTGCTGACCGCCGTGCTCTCCATGGCCCAGAGCACTTTCTCGCCCAGGGCATGATGCTGCCGCCAAGAAATGGCTCGGAAAAGACGCGGCCCACCCCGGCACGACGGCGCATTGGAGCGTTCCCGGAGCAGAGTTGAGGAACGGGTGGTGGCCAGGTGAGCGCCTCTGTCTCTCGGGGAGACGGGCCGGCCAAGGATGGGGATGACCTCATCTTGGTCATACCGGTTTATCTCACTCTGAGGGTTGTCCGAAGCACCAGAGGGGCCGATGGAGGCTGCGTGGTTGGGAAATGCGTGGCTGCGGGTCTAAGTGTTTCCGATATGGAGGCCATGAGGGACAGGACCCTGGAAGCAGGTTGGGGAAGCAGGCGAGTGTCCCAGACCGGACTTCGTGATGGGCCTGGCCCCATGGTAGAGTGCAGGGATGGGACCCCTGCAAGTCGAGGATCCACGGGCGTTGTCCTCGCTGCATTCCGTCTTGTGGAGTGCCCCTTGGCGGCGATCGGGTGCGGGCACTCACCATGCCCTTCAAGGCCCCGAGGTGGGGGCGGCCCAGCAGACGTGCGGCGCCCGAATGACTTCGCCGGGCTTTTTCGGGCCAATTCTCACGAGCGTTCTGCCCAAACCAGGATTGGTTTGGGCAGAACGCTCGTGAGAATTGGCAGGCGTAGGACAGCCCTGCGGACCACCGTGCTCTCCATGGCCCAGGGCCCTTTCTCGCCCAGGGCATGATGCTGCCGCCAAGAAATAGCTCGGAAAAGACGTGGCCAACCCCGGCACGACGGCGCATTGGAGCGTTCCCGGAGCAGAGTTGAAGAACGGGTGGTGGCCTGGTGTGCGCCTCTGTCTCTCGGGGAGACGGGCCGGCCAAGGATGAGGATGACCTCATCTTGGTCATACCGGTTTATCTCACTCTGAGGGTTGTCCGAAGCACCAGAGGGGCCGATGGAGACTGCGTGGTTGGGAGATGCGTGGCTGCGGGTCTAAGGGTTTCCGATATGGAGGCCATGAGGGACAGGACCCCGGAAGCAGGTTGGGGAAGCAGGCGAGTGTCCCAGACCGGAATTCGTGATGGGCCTGGCCCCATGGTAGAGCGCAGGGATGGGACCCCTGCATGTCGAGGAGCCACGAGCGTTGTCCTCGCTGCATTCCGTCTTGTGGAGTGCCCCTTGGCGGCGATCGGGTGCGGGCACTCACCATGCCCTTCAAGGCCTCGAGGTCGGGGCGGCCCAGCAGACGTGCGGCGCCCGAATGACTTCGCCGTGCTTTTTCCGGCCAATTCTCACGAGCGTTCTGCCCAAACCAGGATTGGTTTGGGCAGAACGCTCGTGAGAATTGGCCGGCGTAGGACAGCCCTGCGGACCGCCGTGCTCTCCATGGCCCAGGGCCCTTACTCGCCCAGGGCATGTTGCTGCCGCCAAGAAATGGCTCGGAAAAGACGCGGCCAACCCCGGCACGACGGCGCATTGGAGCGTTCCCGGAGCAGAGTTGAAGAACGGGTGGTGGCCTGGTGTGCGCCTCTGTGTCTCGGGTAACGGGCCGGCCAAGGATGGGGATGACCTCATCTTGGTCATACCGGTTTATCTCACTCTGAAGGTTGTCCGAAGCACCAGAGGGGCCGATGGACACTGCGTGGTTGGGAGATGCGTGGCTGCGGGTCTAAGTGTTTCCGATATGGAGGCCATGAGGGACAGGACCCTGGAAGCAGGTTGGGGAAGCAGGGGAGTGTCCCAGACCGGACGTCATGATGGGCCTGGCCCCATGGTAGAGCGCAGGGATGGGACCCCTGCAAGTCGATGATCCACGGGCGTTGTCCTAGCTGCATTCCTTCTTGTGGAGTGCCCCTTGGCGGCGATCGGGTATGGGCACTCACCATGCCCTTCAAGGCCCCGAGGTGGGGGCGGCCCAGCAGACGTGCGGCGCCCGAATGACTTCGCTGGGCTTTTTCCAGCCAATAATCAGGAGCGTTCTGCCCAAACCAGGATTGGTTTGGGCAGAACGCTCGTGAGAATTGGCCGGCGTAGGACAGCCCTGCGGACCGCCGTGCTCTCCATGTCCCAGAGCCCTTTCTCTCCCAGGGCATGATGCTGCCGCCAAGAAATGGCTCGGGAAAAGACGCGGCCAACCCCGGCACGACGGCGCATTGGAGCGTTCCCGGAGCAGAGTTGAAGAACGGGTGGTGGCCTGGTGTGCGCCTCTGTCTCTCGGGGAGACGGGCCGGCCAAGGATGAGGATGACCTCATCTTGGTCATACCGGTTTATCTCACTCTGAGGGTTGTCCGAAGCAACAGAGGGGCCGATGGAGACTGCATGGTTGGGAGATGCGTGGCTGCGGGTCTATGGGTTTCCGATATGGAGGCCATGAGGGACAGGACCCCGGAAGCAGGTTGGGGAAGCAGGCGAGTGTCCCAGACCGGACTTCGTGATGGGCCTGGCCCCATGGTAGAGCGCAGGGATGGGACCCCTGCATGTCGAGGATCCACGGGCGTTGTCCTCGCTGCATTCCGTCTTGTGGAGTGCCCCTTGGCGGCGATCGGGTGCGGGCACTCACCATGCCCTTCAAGGCCCCGAGGTGGGGGCGGCCCAGCAGACGTGCGGCGCCCGAATGACTTCGCCGGGCTTTTTCTGGCCAATTCTCACGAGAGTTCTGCCCAAACCAGGATTGGTTAGGGCAGAACGCTCGTGAGAATTGGCCGGCGTAGGACAGCCCTGCGGACCGCCGTGCTCTCCATGGCCCAGGACCCTTTCTCGCCCAGGGCATGATGCTGCCGCCAAGAAATGTCTCGGAAAAGACGCGGCCCACCCCGGCACGACGGCGCATTGGAGCGTTCCCAGAGCAGAGTTGAAGAACGGGTGGTGGCCAGGTGTGCGCCTCTGTCTCTCGGGGAGACGGGCCGGCCAAGGATGGGGATGACCTCATCTTGGTCATACCGGTTTATCTCACTCTGAGGGTTGTCCGAAGCACCAGAGGGGCCGATGGAGACTGCGTGGTTGGGAGATGCGTGGCTGCGGGTCTAAGTGTTTCCGACATGGAGGCCATGAGGGACAGGACCCCGGAAGCAGGTTGGGGAAGTAGGCGAGTGTCCCAGACCGGACTTCGTGATGGGCCTGGCCCCATGATTGAGCGCAGGGATGGGACCACTGCAAGTCGAGGATCCGCGGGCGTTGTCCTCGCTGCATTCCGTCTTGTGGAGTGCCCCTTGGCGGCGATCGGGTGCGGGCACTCACCATGCCCTTCAAGGCCCCGAGGTGGGGGCGGCCCAGCAGACGTGCGGTGCCCGAATGACTTCGCCGGGCTTTTTCCGGCCAATTCTCACGAGCGTTCTGCCCAAACCAGGATTGGTTTGGGCAGAACGCTCGTGAGAATTGGCCGGCGTAGGACAGCCCTGCGGACCACCGTGCTCTCCATGGCCCAGGGCCCTTTCTCGCCCAGGGCATGATGCTGCCGCCAAGAAATGGCTCGGAAAAGACGCGGCCCACCCCGGCTCGACGGCGCATTGAAGCGTTCCCGGAGCAGAGTTGAAGAACGGGTGGTGGCCAGGTGTGCGCCTCTGTCTCTCGGGGAGACGGGCCCGCCAATGATGGGGATGACCTCATCTTGGTCATACCGGTTTATCTCACTCTGAGGGTTGTCCGAAGCACCAGAGGGGCCGATGGAGACTGCGTGGTTGGGAGATGCGTGGCTGCGGGTCTAAGGGTTTCCGATATGGAGGCCATGAGGGACAGGACCCCGGAAGCAGGTTGGGGAAGCAGGCGAGTGTCCCAGACCGGACTTCGTGATGGGCCTGGCCCCATGGAAGAGCGCAGGGATGGGACCCCTGCAAGTCGAGGATCCACGGGCGTTGTCCTCGCTGCATTCCGTCTTGTGGAGTGCCTCTTGGCGGCGATCGGGTGCGGGCACTCACCATGCCCTTCAAGTTCTCGAGGTGGGGGCGGCCCAGCAGACGTGCGGCGCCCGAATGACTTCGCCGGGATTTTTCCGGCCAATTCTCACGAGCGTTCAGCCCAAACCAGGATTGGTTTGGGCTGAACGCTCGTGAGAATTGGCCGGCGTAGGACAGCCCTGCGGACCGCCGTGCTCTCCATGGCCCAGGGCCCTTTCTCGCCCAGGGCATGATGCTGCCGCCAAGAAATGGCTCGGAAAAGACGCGGCCCACCCAGGCACGACGGCGCATTGAAGCGTTCCCGGAGCAGAGTTGAAGAACGGGTGGTGGCCAGGTGTGCGCCTCTGTCTCTCGGGGAGACGGGCCGGCCAAGGATGGGGATGACCTCATCTTGGTCATACCGGTTTATCTCACTCTGAGGGTTGTCCGAAGCACCAGAGGGGCCGATGGAGACTGCGTGGTTGGGAGATGCGTGGCTGCGGGTCTAAGTGTTTCCGATATGGAGGCCATGAGGGACAGGACCCCGGAAGCAGGTTGGGGAAGCAGGCGAGTGTCCCAGACCGGACTTCGTGATGGGCCTGGCCCCATGGTAGAGCGCAGGGATGGGACCCCTGCAATTCGAGGATCCACGGGCGTTGTCCTCGCTGCATTCCGTCTTGTGGAGTGCCCCTTGGCGGCGATCGGGTGCGGGCACTCACCATGCCCTTCAAGGCCCCGAGGTGGGGGCGGCCCAGCAGACGTGCGGCGCCCGAATGACTTCGCCTGGCTTTTTCTGGCCAATTCTCACGAGAGTTCTGCCCAAACCAGGATTGGTTTGGGCAGAACGCTCGTGAGAATTGGCCGGCGTAGGACAGCGCTGCGGACCGCCGTGATCTCCATGGCCCAGGGCCCTTTCTCGCCCAGGGCATGTTGCTGCCGCCAAGAAATGGCTCGGAAAAGACGCGGCCAACCCCGGCACGACGGCGCATTGGAGCGTTCCCGGAGCAGAGTTGAAGAACGGGTGGTGGCCTGGTGTGCGCCTCTGTCTCTCGGGGAGACGGGCCGGCCAAGGATGAGGATGACCTCATCTTGGTCATACCGGTTTATCTCACTCTGAGGGTTGTCCGAAGCACCAGAGAGGCCGATGGAGACTGCGTGGTTGGGAGATGCGTGGCTGCGGGTCTATGGGTTTCCGATATGGAGGCCATGAGGGACAGGACCCCGGAAGCAGGTTGGGGAAGCAGGCGAGTGTCCCAGACCGGACTTCGTGATCGGCCTGGCCCCATGGTAGAGCGCAGGGATGGGACCCCTGCATATCGAGGATCCACGGGCGTTGTCCTCGCTGCATTCCGTCTTGTGGAGTGCCCCTTGGCGGCGATCGGGTGCGGGCACTCACCATGCCCTTCAAGGCCCCGAGGTGGGGGCTGCCCAGCAGATGTGCGGCGCCCGAATGACTTCGCCGGGCTTTTTCCGGCCAATTCTCACGTGCGTTCGGCCCAAACCAGGATTGGTTTGGGCAGAATGCTCGTGAGAATTGGCCGGCGTAAGACAACCCTGCGCACCGCCGTGCTCTCCATGGCCCAGGGCCCTTTCTCGCCCAAGGCATGTTGCTGCCTCCAAGAAATGGCTCGGAAAAGACGCGGCCCACCCCGGCTCGACGGCGCATTGAAGCGTTCCCGGAGCAGAGTTGAAGAACGGGTGGTGGCCAGGTGTGCGCCTCTGTCTCTCGGGGAGACGGGCCGGCCAATGATGGGGATGACCTCATCTTGGTCATACAGGTTTATCTCACTCTGAGGGTTGTCCGAAGCACCAGAGGGGCCGATGGAGACTGCGTGGTTGGGAGATGCGTGGCTGCGGGTCTAAGTGTTTCCGATATGGAGGCCATGAGGGACAGGACCCCGGAAGCAGGTTGGGGAAGCAGGCGAGTGTCCCAGACCGGACTTCGTGATGGGCCTGTCCCCATGGAAGAGCGCAGGGATGGGACCCCTGCAAGTCGAGGATCCACGGGCGTTGTCCTCGCTGCATTCCGTCTTGTGGAGTTCCCCTTGGCGGCGATCGGGTGCGGGCACTCACCATGCCCTTCAAGTTCTCGAGGTGGGTGCGGCCCAGCAGACGTGCGGCGCCCGAATGACTTCGCCGGGCTTTTTCCGGCCAATTCTCCCGAGCGTTCTGCCCAAACCAGGATTGGTTTGGGCTGAACGCTCGTGAGAATTGGCCGGCGTAGGACAGCCGTGCGGACCGCCGTGCTCTCCATGGCCCAGGGCCCTTTCTCGCCCAGGGCATGATGCTGCCGCCAAGAAATGGCTCGGAAAAGACGCGGCCCACCCCGGCACGACGGCGCATTGAAGCGTTCCCGGAGCAGAGTTGAAGAACGGGTGGTGGCCTGGTGTGCGCCTCTGTCTCTCGGGGAGACGGGCCGGCCAAGGATGGGGATGACCTCATCTTGGTCATACCGGTTTATCTCACTCTGAGGGTTGTCCGAAGCACCAGAGGGGCCGATGGAGACTGCGTGGTTGGGAGATGCGTGGCTGCGGGTCTAAGTGTTTCCGATATGGAGGCCATGAGGGACAGGACCCCGGAAGCAGGTTCGGGTAGTAGGCGAGTGTCCCAGACCGGACTTCGTGATGGGCCTGGCCCCATGGTAGAGCGCAGGGATGGGACCCCTGCAAGTAGAGGACGACGGGCGTTGTCCTCGCTGCATTCCGTCTTGTGGAGTGCCCCTTGGCGGCGATCGGGTGCGGGCACTCACCATGCCCTTCAAGGCCCCGAGGTGGGGGCGGCCCAGCAGACGTGCGGCGCCCGAATGACTTCGCCGGGCTTTTTCCGGCCAATTCTCACGAGCGTTCTGCCCAAACCAGGATTGGTTTGGGCAGAACGCTCGTGAGAATTGGCCGGCTTAGGACAGCGCTGCGGACCGCCGTGCTCTCCATGGCCCAGGGCCCTTTCTCGCCCAGGGCATGATGCTGCCGACAAGAAATGGCTCGGAAAAGACGCGGCCCACCCCGGCACGACGGCGCATTGGAGCGTTCCCGGAGCAGAGTTGAAGAACGGGTGGTGGCCTGGTGTGCGCCTCTGTCTCTCGGGGAGACGGGCCGGCCAAGGATGAGGATGACCTCATCTTGGTCATACCGGTTTATCTCACTCTGAGGGTTGTCCGAAGCACCAGAGGGGCCGATGGAGACTGCGTGGTTGGGAGATGCGTGGCTGCGGGTCTATGGGTTTCCGATATGGAGGCCATGAGGGACAGGACCCCGGAAGCAGGTTGGGGAAGCAGGCGAGTGTCCCAGACCGGACTTCGTGATGGGCCTGGCCCCATGGTAGAGCGCAGGGATGGGACCCCTGCATGTCGAGGATCCACGGGCGTTGTCCTCGCTGCATTCCGTCTTGTGGAGTGCCCCTTGGCGGCGATCGGGTGCGGGCACTCACCATGCCCTTCAAGGCCCCGAGGTGGGGGCGGCCCAGCAGATGTGCGGCGCCCGAATGACTTCGCCGGGCTTTTTCCGGCCAATTCTCACGTGCGTTCGGCCCAAACCAGGATTGGTTTGGGCAGAACGCTCGTGAGAATTGGCCGGCGTAGGACAACCCTGCGCACCGCCGTGCTCTCCATGGCCCAGGGCCCTTTCTCGCCCAAGGCATGTTGCTGCCTCCAAGAAATGGCTCGGAAAAGATGCGGCCAACCCGGCACAGCGGCGCATTGGAGCGTTCCCAGAGCAGAGTTGAATAACGGGTGGTGGCCAGGTGTGCGCCTCTGTCTCTCGGGGAGACGGGCCGGCCAAGGATGGGGATGACCTCATCTTGGTCATACCGGTTTATCTCACTCTGAGGGTTGTCCGAAGCACCAGAGGGGCCGATGGAGACTGCGTGGTTGGGAGATGCGTGGCTGCGGGTCTAAGGGTTTCCGATATGGAGGCCATGAGGGACAGGACCCCGGAAGCAGGTTGGGGAAGCAGGCGAGTGTCCCAGACCGGACTTCGTGATGGGCCTGGCCCCATGGTAGAGCGCAGGGATGGGACCCCTGCATGTCGAGGATCCACGGGCGTTGTCCTCGCTGCATTCCGTCTTGTGGAGTGCCCCTTGGCGGCGATCGGGTGCGGGCACTCACCATGCCCTTCAAGGCCCCGAGGTGGGGGCGGCCCAGCAGACGTGCGGCGCCCGAATGACTTCGCCGTGCTTTTTCCGGCCAATTCTCACGAGCGTTCTCCCCAAACCAGGATTGGTTTGGGCAGAACGCTCGTGAGAATTGGCCGGCATAGGACAGCCCTGCGGACCGCCGTGCTCTCCATGGCCCAGGGCCCTTTCTCGCCCAGGGCATGATGCTGCCGCCAAGAAATGGCTCGGAAAAGACGCGGCCCACCCCGGCACGACGGCGCATTGGAGCGTTCCCGGAGCAGAGTTGAAGAACGGGTGGTGGCCTGGTGTGCGCCTCTGTCTCTCGGGGAGATGGGCCGGCCAAGGATGGGGATGACCTCATCTTGGTCATACCGGTTTATCTCACTCTGAGGGTTGTCCGAAGTACCAGAGGGGCCGATGGAGACTGCGTGGTTGGGAGATGCGTGGCTGCGGGTCTAAGGGTTTCCGATATGGAGGCCATGAGGGACAGGACCCCGGAAGCAGGTTGGGGAAGCAGGCGAGTGTCCCAGACCGGACTTCGTGATGGGCCTGGTCCCATGGTAGAGCGCAGGGATGGGACCCCTGCAAGTAGAGGACCACGGGCGTTGTCCTCGCTGCATTCCATCTTGTGGAGTGCCCCTTGGCGGCGATCGGGTGCGGGCACTCACCATGCCCTTCAAGGCCCCGAGGTGGGGGCGGCCCAGCAGACGTGCGGCGCCCGAAAGACTTCGCCGGGCTTTTTCTGGCCAATTCTCACAAGAGTTCTGCCCAAACCAGGATTGGTTTGGGCAGAACGCTCGTGAGAATTTGCCGGCGTAGGACAGCCCTGCGGACCGCCGTGCTCTCCATGGCCCAGGGCCCTTTCTCACCCAGGGCATGATGCTGCCGCCAAGAAATGTCTCGGAAAAGACGCGGCCCACCCCGGCACGACGGCGCATTGGAGCGTTCCCGGAGCAGAGTTGAAGAACGGGTGGTGGCCAGGTGTGCGCCTCTGTCTCTCGGGAAGACGGGCCGGCCAAGGATGGGGATGACCTCATCTTGGTCATACCGGTTTATCTCACTCTGAGGGTTGTCCGAAGCACCAGAGGGGCCGATGGAGACTGCGTGGTTGGGAGATGCGTGGCTGCGGGTCTAAGGGTTTCCGATATGGAGGCCATGAGGGACAGGACCCCGGAAGCAGGTTGGGGAAGCAGGCGAGTGTCCCAGACCGGACTTCGTGATGGGCCTGGCCCCATGGTAGAGCGCAGGGATGGGACCCCTGCAAGTCGAGGATCCACGGGCGTTGTCCTCGCTGCATTCCGTCTTGTGGAGTGCCCCTTGGCGGCGATCGGGTGCGGGCACTCACCATGCCCTTCAAGGCCCCGAGGTGGGGGCGGCCCAGCAGACGTGCGGCGCCCGAATGACTTCGCCGGGCTTTTTCCGGCCAATTCTCACGAGCGTTCTGCCCAAACCAGGATTGGTTTGGGCAGAACGCTCGTGAGAATTGGCCGGCGTAGGATAGCCCTGCGGACCGCCGTGCTCTCCATGGCCCAGGGCCCTTTCTCGCCCAGGGCATGATGCTGCCGCCAAGAAATGTCCCGGAAAAGACGCGGCCCACCCCGGCACGACGGCGCATTGGAGCGTTCCCGGAGCAGAGTTGAAGAACGGGTGGTGGCCAGGTGTGCGCCTCTGACTCTCGGGGAAACGGGCCGGCCAAGGATGGGGATGACCTCATCCTGGTCATACCGGTTTATCTCACTCTGAGGGTTGTCCGAAGCACCAGAGGGGCTGATGGAGACTGCGTGGTTGGGAGATGCGTGGCTGCGGGTCTAAGTGTTTCCGATATGGAGGCCATGAGGGACAGGACCCCGGAAGCAGGTTGGGGAAGCAGGCGAGTGTCCCAGACCGGACTTCGTGATGGGCCTGGCCCCATGGTAGAGCGCAGGGATGGGACCCCTGCAAGTCGAGGATCCACGGGCGTTGTCCTCGCTGCATTCCGTCTTGTGGAGTGCCCCATGGCGGCGATCGGGTGCGGGCACTCACCATGCCCTTCAAGGCCCCGAGGTGGGGGCGGCCCAGCAGACGTGCGGCGCCCGAATGACTTCGCCGGGCTTTTTCTGGCCAATTCTCACGAGCGTTCTGCCCAAACCAGGATTGGTTTGGGCAGAACGCTCGTGAGAATTGGCCGGCGTAGGACAGCGCTGCGGACCGCCATGCTCTCCATGGCCCAGGGCCCTTTCTCGCCCAGGGCATGTTGCTGCCGCCAAGGAATGGCTCGGAAAAGACGCGGCCAACCCCGGCACGACGGCGCATTGGAGCGTTCCCAGAGCAGAGTTGAAGAACGGGTGGTGGCCTGGTGTGCGCCTCTGTCTCTCGGGTAACGGGCCGGCAAAGGATGGGGATGACCTCATCTTGGTCATACCGGTTTATCTCACTCTGAGGGTTGTCCGAAGCACCAGAGGGGCCGATGGAGACTGCATGGTTGGGAGATGCGTGGCTGCGGGTCTAAGGGTTTCTGATATGGAGGCCATGAGGGACAGGACGCCGGAAGCAGGTTGGGGAAGCAGGCGAGTGTCCCTGACAGGACTTCGTGATGGGCCTGGCCCCATGGTAGAGCGCAGGGATGGGACCCCTGCAAGTCGAGGATCCACGGGCGTTGTCCTAGCTGCATTCCTTCTTGTGGAGTGCCCCTTGGCGGCGATCGGGTATGGGCACTCACCATGCCCTTCAAGGCCCCGAGGTGGGGGCGGCCCAGCAGACGTGCGGCGCCCGAATGACTTCGCTGGGCTTTTTCCGGCCAATTCTCACGAGCGTTCTGCCCAAACCAGGATTGGTTTGGGCAGAACGCTCGTGAGAATTGGCCGGCGTAGGACAGCCCTGCGGACCGCCGTGCTCTCCATGGCCCAGAGCCCTTTCTCGCCCAGGGCATGATGCTGCCGCCAAGAAATGGCTCGGAAAAGACGCGGCCCACCCCGGCACGACGGCGCATTGGAGCGTTCCCGGAGCAGAGTTGAAGAACGGGTGGTGGCCAGGTGTGCGCCTCTGTCTCTCGGGGAGACGGACCGGCCAAGGATGGGGATGACCTCATCTTGGTCATACCGGTTTATCTCACTCTGAGGGTTGTCCGAAGCACCAGAGGGGCCGATGGAGCCTGCGTGGTTGGGAAATGCGTGGCTGCGGGTCTAAGTGTTTCCGATATGGAGGCCATGAGGGACAGGACCCTGGAAGCAGGTTGGGGAAGCAGGCGAGTGTCCCAGACCGGACTTCGTGATGGGCCTGGCCCCATGGTAGAGTGCAGGGATGGGACCCCTGCAAGTCGAGGATCCACGGGCATTGTCCTCGCTGCATTCCGTCTTGTGGAGTGCCCCTTGGCGGCGATCGGGTGCGGGCACTCACCATGCCCTTCAAGGCCCCGAGGTGGGGGCGGCCCAGCAGACGTGCGGCGCCCGAATGACTTCGCCGTGCTTTTTCCGGCCAATTCTCACGAGCGTTCTGCCCAAACCAGGATTGGTTTGGGCAGAACGCTCGTGAGAATTGGCCGGCGTAGGACAGCCCTGCGGACCGCCGTGCTCTCCATGGCCCAGAGCACTTTCTCGCCCAGGGCATGATGCTGCCGCCAAGAAATGGCTCGGAAAAGACGCGGCCCACCCCGGCACGACGGCGCATTGGAGCGTTCCCGGAGCAGAGTTGAGGAACGGGTGGTGGCCAGGTGAGCGCCTCTGTCTCTCGGGGAGACGGGCCGGCCAAGGATGGGGATGACCTCATCTTGGTCATACCGGTTTATCTCACTCTGAGGGTTGTCCGAAGCACCAGAGGGGCCGATGGAGGCTGCGTGGTTGGGAAATGCGTGGCTGCGGGTCTAAGTGTTTCCGATATGGAGGCCATGAGGGACAGGACCCTGGAAGCAGGTTGGGGAAGCAGGCGAGTGTCCCAGACCGGACTTCGTGATGGGCCTGGCCCCATGGTAGAGTGCAGGGATGGGACCCCTGCAAGTCGAGGATCCACGGGCGTTGTCCTCGCTGCATTCCGTCTTGTGGAGTGCCCCTTGGCGGCGATCGGGTGCGGGCACTCACCATGCCCTTCAAGGCCCCGAGGTGGGGGCGGCCCAGCAGACGTGCGGCGCCCGAATGACTTCGCCGGGCTTTTTCCGGCCAATTCTCACGTGCGTTCTGCCCAAACCAGGATTGGTTTGGGCAGAACGCTCGTGAGAATTGGCCGGCGTAGGACAGCCCTGCGCACCGCCGTGCTCTCCATGGCCCAGGGCCCTTTCTCGCCCAAGGCATGTTGCTGCCTCCAAGAAATGGCTCGGAAAAGTTGCGGCCAACCCGGCACGACGGCGCATTGGAACGTTCCCGGAGCAGATTTGAAGAACCGGTGGTGGCCTGGTGTGCGCCTCTGTCTCTCGGGTAGACGGGCCGGCCAAGGATCGGATGACCTCATCTTGGTCATACCGGTTTATCTCACTCTGAGGGTTGTCCGAAGCACCAGAGGGGCCGATGGAGACTGCGTGGTTGGGAGATGCGTGGCTGCGGGTCTAAGGGTTTCCGATATGGAGGCCATGAGGGACAGGACCCCGGAAGCAGGTTGGGGAAGCAGGCGAGTGTCCCAGACCGGACTTCGTGATGGGCCTGGCCCCATGGTAGAGCGCAGGGATGGGACCCCTGCAAGTCGAGGACCACGGGCGTTGTCCTCGCTGCATTCCGTCTTGTGGAGTGCCCCTTGGCGGCGATCGGGTGCGGGCACTCAACATGCCCTTCAAGGCCCCGAGGTGGGGGCGGCCCAGCAGACGTGCGGCGCCCGAATGACTTCGCCGGGCTTTTTCCGGCCAATTCTCACGAGCGTTCTGCCCAAACCAGGATTGGTTTGGGCAGAACGCTCGTGAGAATTGGCCGGCGTAGGACAGCGCTGCGGACCGCCGTGCTCTCCATAGCCCAGGGCCCTTTCTCGCCCAGGGCATGATGCTGCCGCCAAGAAATGGCTCGGAAAAGACGCGGCCCACCCCGGCACGACGGCGTATTGTTGCGTTCCCGGAGCAGACTTGAAGAACGGGTGGTGGCCTGGTGTGCGCCTCTGTCTCTCGGGGAGACGGGCCGGCCAAGGATGGGGATGACCTCATCTTGGTCATACCGGTTTATCTCACTCTGAGGGTTGTCCGAAGCACCAGAGGGGCCGATGGAGACTGCGTGGTTGGGAGATGCGTGGCTGCGGGTCTAAGGGTTTCCGATATGGAGGCCATGAGGGACAGGACCCCGGAAGCAGGTTGGGGAAGCAGGCGAGTGTCCCAGACCGGACTTCGTGATGGGCCTGGCCCCATGGAAGAGCGCAGGGATGGGACCCCTGCATGTCGAGGATCCACGGGTGTTGTCCTCGCTGCATTCCGTCTTGTGGAGTGCCCCTTGGAGGCGATCGGGTGCGGGCACTCACCATGCCCTTCATGGCCCCGAGGTGGGGGCGGCCCAGCAGACGTGCGGCGCCCGAATGACTTCGCCGGGCTTTTTCCGGCCAATTCTCACGAGCGTTCTGCCCAAACCAGGATTGGTTTGGGCAGAACGCTTATGAGAATTGGCCGGCGTAGGACAGCCCTGCGGACCGCCGTGCTCTCCATGGCCCAGGGCCCTTTCTCGCCCAGGGCATGTTGCTGCCGCCAAGAAATGGCTCGGAAAAGACGCGGCCAACCCCGGCACGACGGCACATTGGAGCGTTCCCGGAGCAGAGTTGAAGAACGGGTGGTGGCCTGGTGTGCGCCTCTGTGTCTCGGGTAACGGGCCGGCCAAGGATGGGGATGACCTCATCTTGGTCATACCGGTTTATCTCACTCTGAGGGTTGTCCGAAGCAACAGAGGGGCCGATGGAGACTGCGTGGTTGGGAGATGCGTGGCTGCGGGTCTAAGGGTTTCTGATATGGAGGCCATGAGGGACAGGACGCGGGAAGCAGGTTGGGGAAGCAGGCGAGTGTCCCAGACAGGACTTCGTGATGGGCCTGGCCCCATGGTAGAGCGCAGGGATGGGACCCCTGCATGTCGAGGAGCCACGAGCGTTGTCCTCGCTGCATTCCGTCTTGTGGAGTGCCCCTTGGCGGCGATCGGGTGCGGGCACTCACCATGCCCTTCAAGGCCTCGAGGTCGGGGCGGCCCAGCAGACGTGCGGCGCCCGAATGACTTCGCCGTGCTTTTTCCGGCCAATTCTCACGAGCGTTCTGCCCAAACCAGGATTGGTTTGGGCAGAACGCTCGTGAGAATTGGCCGGCGTAGGACAGCCCTGCGGACCGCCGTGCTCTCCATGGCCCAGGGCCCTTACTCGCCCAGAGCATGTTGCTGCCGCCAAGAAATGGCTCGGAAAAGACGCGGCCAACCCCGGCACGACGGCGCATTGGAGCGTTCCCGGAGCAGAGTTGAAGAACGGGTGGTGGCCTGGTGTGCGCCTCTGTGTCTCGGGTAACGGGCCGGCCAAGGATGGGGATGACCTCATCTTGGTCATACCGGTTTATCTCACTCTGAAGGTTGTCCGAAGAACCAGAGGGGCCGATGGACACTGCGTGGTTGGGAGATGCGTGGCTGCGGGTCTAAGTGTTTCCGATATGGAGGCCATGAGGGACAGGACCCTGGAAGCAGGTTGGAGAAGCAGGGGAGTGTCCCAGACCGGACGTCATGATGGGCCTGGCCCCATGGTAGAGCGCAGGGATGGGACCCCTGCAAGTCGATGATCCACGGGCGTTGTCCTAGCTGCATTCCTTCTTGTGGAGTGCCCCTTGGCGGCGATCGGGTATGGGCACTCACCATGCCCTTCAAGGCCCCGAGGTGGGGGCGGCCCAGCAGACGTGCGGCGCCCGAATGACTTCGCTGGGCTTTTTCCAGCCAATAATCAGGAGCGTTCTGCCCAAACAAGGATTGGTTTGGGCAGAACGCTCGTGAGAATTGGCCGGCGTAGGACAGCCCTGCGGACCGCCGTGCTCTCCATGTCCCAGAGCCCTTTCTCTCCCAGGGCATGATGCTGCCGCCAAGAAATGGCTCGGGAAAAGACGCGGCCAACCCCGGCACGACGGCGCATTGGAGCGTTCCCGGAGCAGAGTTGAAGAACGGGTGGTGGCCTGGTGTGCGCCTCTGTCTCTCGGGGAGACGGGCCGGCCAAGGATGAGGATGACCTCATCTTGGTCATACCGGTTTATCTCACTCTGAGGGTTGTCCGAAGCAACAGAGGGGCCGATGGAGACTGCATGGTTGGGAGATGCGTGGCTGCGGGTCTATGGGTTTCCGATATGGAGGCCATGAGGGACAGGACCCCGGAAGCAGGTTGGGGAAGCAGGCGAGTGTCCCAGACCGGACTTCGTGATGGGCCTGGCCCCATGGTAGAGCGCAGGGATGGGACCCCTGCATGTCGAGGATCCACGGGCGTTGTCCTCGCTGCATTCCGTCTTGTGGAGTGCCCCTTGGCGGCGATCGGGTGCGGGCACTCACCATGCCCTTCAAGGCCCCGAGGTGGGGGCGGCCCAGCAGACGTGCGGCGCCCGAATGACTTCGCCGGGCTTTTTCTGGCCAATTCTCACGAGAGTTCTGCCCAAACCAGGATTGGTTAGGGCAGAACGCTCGTGAGAATTGGCCGGCGTAGGACAGCCCTGCGGACCGCCGTGCTCTCCATGGCCCAGGGCCCTTTCTCGCCCAGGGCATGATGCTGCCGCCAAGAAATGTCTCGGAAAAGACGCGGCCCACCCCGGCACGACGGCGCATTGGAGCGTTCCCAGAGCAGAGTTGAAGAACGGGTGGTGGCCAGGTGTGCGCCTCTGTCTCTCGGGGAGACGGGCCGGCCAAGGATGGGGATGACCTCATCTTGGTCATACCGGTTTATCTCACTCTGAGGGTTGTCCGAAGCACCAGAGGGGCCGATGGAGACTGCGTGGTTGGGAGATGCGTGGCTGCGGGTCTAAGTGTTTCCGACATGGAGGCCATGAGGGACAGGACCCCGGAAGCAGGTTGGGGAAGTAGGCGAGTGTCCCAGACCGGACTTCGTGATGGGCCTGGCCCCATGATTGAGCGCAGGGATGGGACCACTGCAAGTCGAGGATCCGCGGGCGTTGTCCTCGCTGCATTCCGTCTTGTGGAGTGCCCCTTGGCGGCGATCGGGTGCGGGCACTCACCATGCCCTTCAAGGCCCCGAGGTGGGGGCGGCCCAGCAGACGTGCGGTGCCCGAATGACTTCGCCGGGCTTTTTCCGGCCAATTCTCACGAGCGTTCTGCCCAAACCAGGATTGGTTTGGGCAGAACGCTCGTGAGAATTGGCCGGCGTAGGACAGCCCTGCGGACCACCGTGCTCTCCATGGCCCAGGGCCCTTTCTCGCCCAGGGCATGATGCTGCCGCCAAGAAATGGCTCGGAAAAGACGCGGCCCACCCCGGCTCGACGGCGCATTGAAGCGTTCCCGGAGCAGAGTTGAAGAACGGGTGGTGGCCAGGTGTGCGCCTCTGTCTCTCGGGGAGACGGGCCCGCCAATGATGGGGATGACCTCATCTTGGTCATACCGGTTTATCTCACTCTGAGGGTTGTCCGAAGCACCAGAGGGGCCGATGGAGACTGCGTGGTTGGGAGATGCGTGGCTGCGGGTCTAAGGGTTTCCGATATGGAGGCCATGAGGGACAGGACCCCGGAAGCAGGTTGGGGAAGCAGGCGAGTGTCCCAGACCGGACTTCGTGATGGGCCTGGCCCCATGGAAGAGCGCAGGGATGGGACCCCTGCAAGTCGAGGATCCACGGGCGTTGTCCTCGCTGCATTCCGTCTTGTGGAGTGCCTCTTGGCGGCGATCGGGTGCGGGCACTCACCATGCCCTTCAAGTTCTCGAGGTGGGGGCGGCCCAGCAGACGTGCGGCGCCCGAATGACTTCGCCGGGATTTTTCCGGCCAATTCTCACGAGCGTTCAGCCCAAACCAGGATTGGTTTGGGCTGAACGCTCGTGAGAATTGGCCGGCGTAGGACAGCCCTGCGGACCGCCGTGCTCTCCATGGCCCAGGGCCCTTTCTTGCCCAGGGCATGATGCTGCCGCCAAGAAATGGCTCGGAAAAGACGCGGCCCACCCAGGCACGACGGCGCATTGAAGCGTTCCCGGAGCAGAGTTGAAGAACGGGTGGTGGCCAGGTGTGCGCCTCTGTCTCTCGGGGAGACGGGCCGGCCAAGGATGGGGATGACCTCATCTTGGTCATACCGGTTTATCTCACTCTGAGGGTTGTCCGAAGCACCAGAGGGGCCGATGGAGACTGCGTGGTTGGGAGATGCGTGGCTGCGGGTCTAAGTGTTTCCGATATGGAGGCCATGAGGGACAGGACCCCGGAAGCAGGTTGGGGAAGCAGGCGAGTGTCCCAGACCGGACTTCGTGATGGGCCTGGCCCCATGGTAGAGCGCAGGGATGGGACCCCTGCAATTCGAGGATCCACGTGCGTTGTCCTCGCTGCATTCCGTCTTGTGGAGTGCCCCTTGGCGGCGATCGGGTGCGGGCACTCACCATGCCCTTCAAGGCCCCGAGGTGGGGGCGGCCCAGCAGACGTGCGGCGCCCGAATGACTTCGCCGGGCTTTTTCCGGCCAATTCTCACGAGCGTTCTGCCCAAACCAGGATTGGTTTGGGCAGAACGCTCGTGAGAATTGGCCGGCTTAGGACAGCGCTGCGGACCGCCGTGCTCTCCATGGCCCAGGGCCCTTTCTCGCCCAGGGCATGATGCTGCCGCCAAGAAATGGCTCGGAAAAGACGCGGCCAACCCCGGCACGACGGCGCATTGGAGCGTTCCCGGAGCAGAGTTGAAGAACGGGTGGTGGCCTGGTGTGCGCCTCTGTCTCTCGGGGAGACGGGCCGGCCAAGGATGAGGATGACCTCATCTTGGTCATACCGGTTTATCTCACTCTGAGGGTTGTCCGAAGCACCAGAGGGGCCGATGGAGACTGCGTGGTTGGGAGATGCGTGGCTGCGGGTCTATGGGTTTCCGATATGGAGGCCATGAGGGACAGGACCCCGGAAGCAGGTTGGGGAAGCAGGCGAGTGTCCCAGACCGGACTTCGTGATGGGCCTGGCCCCATGGTAGAGCGCAGGGATGGGACCCCTGAATGTCGAGGATCCACGGGCGTTGTCCTCGCTGCATTCCGTCTTGTGGAGTGCCCCTTGGCGGCGATCGGGTGCGGGCACTCACCATGCCCTTCAAGGCCCCGAGGTGGGGGCGGCCCAGCAGACGTGCGGCGCCCGAATGACTTCGCCGGGCTTTTTCCGGCCAATTCTCACGAGCGTTCTGCCCAAACCAGGATTGGTTTGGGCAGAACGCTCGTGAGAATTGGCCGGCTTAGGACAGCGCTGCGGACCGCCGTGCTCTCCATGGCCCAGGGCCCTTTCTCGCCCAGGGCATGATGCTGCCGACAAGAAATGGCTCGGAAAAGACGCGGCCCACCCCGGCACGACGGCGCATTGGAGCGTTCCCGGAGCAGAGTTGAAGAACGGGTGGTGGCCTGGTGTGCGCCTCTGTCTCTCGGGGAGACGGGCCGGCCAAGGATGAGGATGACCTCATCTTGGTCATACCGGTTTATCTCACTCTGAGGGTTGTCCGAAGCACCAGAGGGGCCGATGGAGACTGCGTGGTTGGGAGATGCGTGGCTGCGGGTCTATGGGTTTCCGATATGGAGGCCATGAGGGACAGGACCCCGGAAGCAGGTTGGGGAAGCAGGCGAGTGTCCCAGACCGGACTTCGTGATGGGCCTGGCCCCATGGTAGAGCTCAGGGATGGGACCCCTGCATGTCGAGGATCCACGGGCGTTGTCCTCGCTGCATTCCGTCTTGTGGAGTGCCCCTTGGCGGCGATCGGGTGCGGGCACTCACCATGCCCTTCAAGGCCCCGAGGTGGGGGCGGCCCAGCAGATGTGCGGCGCCCGAATGACTTCGCCGGGCTTTTTCCGGCCAATTCTCACGTGCGTTCGGCCCAAACCAGGATTGGTTTGGGCAGAACGCTCGTGAGAATTGGCCGGCGTAGGACAACCCTGCGCACCGCCGTGCTCTCCATGGCCCAGGGCCCTTTCTCGCCCAAGGCATGTTGCTGCCTCCAAGAAATGGCTCGGAAAAGATGCGGCCAACCCGGCACAGCGGCGCATTGGAGCGTTCCCAGAGCAGAGTTGAATAACGGGTGGTGGCCAGGTGTGCGCCTCTGTCTCTCGGGGAGACGGGCCGGCCAAGGATGGGGATGACCTCATCTTGGTCATACCGGTTTATCTCACTCTGAGGGTTGTCCGAAGCACCAGAGGGGCCGATGGAGACTGCGTGGTTGGGAGATGCGTGTCTGCGGGTCTAAGGGTTTCCGATATGGAGGCCATGAGGGACAGGACCCCGGAAGCAGGTTGGGGAAGCAGGCGAGTGTCCCAGACCGGACTTCGTGATGGGCCTGGCTCCATGGTAGAGCGCAGGGATGGGACCCCTGCAAGTCGAGGATCCACGGGCGTTGTCCTCGCTGCATTCCGTCTTGTGGAGTGCCCCTTGGCGGCGATCGGGTGCGGGCACTCACCATGCCCTTCAAGGCCCCGAGGTGGGGGCGGCCCAGCAGACGTGCGGCGCCCGAATGACTTCGCCGGGCTTTTTCCGGCCAATTCTCACGAGCGTTCTGCCCAAACCAGGATTGGTTTGGGCAGAACGCTCGTGAGAATTGGCCGGCTTAGGACAGCGCTGCGGACCGCCGTGCTCTCCATGGCCCAGGGCCCTTTCTCGCCCAGGGCATGTTGCTGCCGCCAAGAAATGGCTCGGAAAAGACGCGGCCAACCCCGGCACGACGGCGCATTGGAGGGTTCCCGCAGCAGAGTTGAAGAACGGGTGGTGGCCTGGTGTGCGCCTCTGTCTCTCGGGGAGTCGGGCCGGCCAAGGATGAGGATGACCTCATCTTGGTCATACCGGTTTATCTCACTCTGAGGGTTGTCCGAAGCACCAGAGGGGCCGATGGAGACTGCGTGGTTGGGAGATGCGTGGCTGCGGGTCTATGGGTTTCCGATATGGAGGCCATGAGGGACAGGACCCCGGAAGCAGGTTGGGGAAGCAGGCGAGTGTCCCAGACCGGACTTCGTGATGGGCCTGGCCCCATGGTTGAGCGCAGGGATGGGACCCCTGCATGTCGAGGATCCACGGGCGTTGTCCTCGCTGCATTCCGTCTTGTGGAGTGCCCCTTGGCGGCGATCGGGTGAGGGCACTCAACATGCCCTTCAAGGCCCCGAGGTGGGGGCGGCCCAGCAGACGTGCGGCGCCCGAATGACTTCGCGGGGATTTTTCTGGCCAATTCTCACGAGCGTTCTGCCCAAACCAGGATTGGTTTGGGCAGAACGCTCGTGAGAATTGGCCGGCGTAGGACAGCCCTGCGGACCGCCGTGCTCTCCATGGCCCAGGGCCCTTTCTCGCCCAGGGCATGATGCTGCCGCCAAGAAATGGCTCGGAAAAGACGCGGCCCACCCCGGCACGACGGCGCATTGGAGCGTTCCCGGAGCAGAGTTGAAGAACGGGTGGTGGCCAGGTGTGCGCCTCTGTCTCTCGGGGAGACGGGCCTGCCAAGGATGGGGATGACCTCATCTTGGTCATACCGGTTTATCTCACTCTGAGGGTTGTCCGAAGCACCAGAGGGGCTGATGGAGACTGCGTGGTTGGGAGATGCGTGGCTGCGGGTCTAAGGGTTTCCGATATGGAGGCCATGAGGGAAAGGACCCCGGAAGCAGGTTGGGGAAGCAGGCGAGTGTCCCAGACCGGACTTCGTGATGGGCCTGGCCCCATGGTAGAGCGCAGGAATGGGACCCCTGCAAGTCGAGGATCCACGGGCGTTGTCCTCGCTGCATTCCGTCTTGTGGAGTGCCCCTTGGCGGCGATCGGGTGCGGGCACTCACCATGCCCTTCAAGGCCCCAAGGTGGGGGCGGCCCAGCAGACGTGCGGCGCCCGAATGACTTCGCCGGGCTTTTTCCGGCCAATTCTCACGAGCGTTCTGCCCAAACCAGGATTGGTTTGGGCAGAACGCTCGTGAGAATTAGCCGGCGTAGGACAGCCCTGCGGACCGCCGTGCTCTCCATGGCCCAGGGCCCTTTCTCGCGCAGGGCATGATGCTGCCGCCAAGAAATGGCTCGGAAAAGACGCGGCCCACCCCGGCACGACGGCGCATTGGAGCGTTCCCGGAGCAGAGTTGAAGAACGGGTGGTGGCCAGGTGTGCGCCTCTGTCTCTCGGGGAGACGGGCCGGCCAAGGATGGGGATGACCTCATCTTGGTCATACCGGTTTATCTCACTCTGAGGGTTGTCCGAAGCACCAGAGGGGCCGATGGAGACTGCGTGGTTGGGAGATGCGTGGCTGCGGGTCTATGGGTTTCCGATATGGAGGCCATGAGGGACAGGACCCCGGAAGCAGGTTGGGGAAGCAGGCGAGTGTCCCAGACCGGACTTCGTGATGGGCCTGGCCCCATGGTAGAGCGCAGGGATAGGACCCCTGCATGTCGAGGATCCACGGGCGTTGTCCTCGCTGCATTCCGTCTTGTGGAGTGCCCCTTGGTGGCGATCGGGTGCGGGCACTCACCATGCCCTTCAAGGCCCCGAGGTGGGGGCGGCCCAGCAGATGTGTGGCGCCCGAATGACTTCGCCGGGCTTTTTCCGGCCAATTCTCACGTGCGTTCAGCCCAAACCAGGATTGGTTTTGGCAGAACTCTCGTGAGAATTGGACGGCGTAGGACAGCCCTGCGGACCGCCGTGCTCTCCATGGCCCAGGGCCCTTTCTCGCCCAAGGCATGTTGCCTCCTCCAAGAAATGGCTCGGAAAAGATGCGGCCAACCCGGCACGACGGCGCATTGGAGCGTTCCCGGAGCAGAGTTGAAGAACGGGTGGTGGCCTGGTGTGCGCCTCTGTCTCTCGGGTAGACGGGCCGGCCAAGGATGGGGAGGACCACATTTGGTCATACCGGTTTATCTCACTCTGAGGGTTGTCCGAAGCACCAGAGGGGCCGATGGAGACTGCGTGGTTGGGAGATGCGTGGCTGCGGGTCTAAGTGTTTCCGATATGGAGGCCATGAGGGACAGGACCCCGGAAGCAGGTTGGGGAAGCAGGCGAGTGTCCCAGACCGGACTTCGTGATGGGCCTGGACCCATGGTTGAGCGCAGGGGTGGGACCTCTGCAAGTCGAGGATCCGCGGGCGTTGTCCTCGCTGCATTCCGTCTTGTGGAGTGCCCCTTGGCGGCGATCGGGTGCGGGCACTCACCATGCCCTTCAAGGCCCCGAGGTGGGGGCGGCCCAGCAGACGTGCGGCGCCCGAATGACTTCGCCGGGCTTTTTCCGGCCAATTCTCACGAGCGTTCTGCCCAAACCAGGATTGGTTTGGGCAGAACGCTCGTGAGAATTGGCCGGCGTAGGACAGCCCTGCGGACCGCCGTGCTCTCCATGGCCCAGGGCCCTTTCTCGCCCAGGGCATGATGCTGCCGCCAAGAAATGGCTCGGAAAAGACGCGGCCCACCCCGGCACGAAGGCGCATTGGAGCGTTCCCAGAGCAGAGTTGAAGAACGGGTGGTGGCCAGGTGTGCGCCTCTGTCTCTCGGGGAGACGGGCCGGCCAAGGATGGGGATGACCTCATCTTGGTCATACCGGTTTATCTCACTCTGAGGGTTGTCCGAAGCACCAGAGGGGCCGATGGAGACTGCGTGGTTGGGAGATGCGTGGCTGCGGGTCTATGGGTTTCCGATATGGAGGCCATGAGGGACAGGACCCCGGAAGCAGGTTGGGGAAGCAGTCGAGTGTCCCAGACCGGACTTCGTTATGGGCCTGGCCCCATGGTAGAGCGCAGGGATGGGACCCCTGCATGTCGAGGATCCACGGGCGTTGTCCTCGCTGCATTCCGTCTTGTGGAGTGCCCCTTGGCGGCGATCGGGTGCGGGCACTCAACATGCCCTTCAAGGCCCCGAGGTGGGGGCGGCCCAGCACACGTGCGGCGCCCGAATGACTTCGCCGGGCTTTTTCCGGCCAATTCTCACGAGCGTTCTGCCCAAACCAGGATTGGTTTGGGCAGAACGCTCGTGAGAATTGGCCGGCGTAGGACAGCCCTGCGGACCGCTGTGCTCTCCATGGCCCAGGGCCATTTCTCGCCCAGGGCATGTTGCTGCCGCCAAGAAATGGCTCGGAAAAGACGCGGCCCACCCCGGCACGACGGCGTATTGGAGCGTTCCCGGAGGAGAGTTGAAACGGGTGGTGGCCAGGTGTGCGCCTCTGTCTCTCGGGGAGACGGGCCGGCCAAGGATGGGGATGACCTCATCTTGGTCATACCGGTTTATCTCACTCTGAGGGTTGTCCGAAGCACCAGAGGGGCCGATGTAGACTGCGTGGTTGGGAGATGCGTGGCTGCGGGTCTAAGTGTTTCCGATATGGAGGCCATGAGGGACAGGACCCCGGAAGCAGGTTGGGGAAGCAGGCGAGTGTCCCAGACCGGACTTCGTGATGGGCCTGGCCCCATGGTAGAGCGCAGGGATGGGACCCCTGCAAGTCGAGGATCCACGGGCGTTGTCCTCGCTGCATTCCGTCTTGTGGAGTGCCCCTTGGCGGCGATCGGGTGCGGGCACTCACCATGCCCTTCAAGGCCCCGAGGTGGGGGCGGCCCAGCAGACGTGCGGCGCCCGAATGACTTCGCCGGGCTTTTTCCGGCCAATTCTCACGAGCGTTCTTCCCAAACCAGGATTGGTTTGGGCAGAACGCTCGTGAGAATTGGCCGGCGTAGGACAGCGCTGCGGACCGCCATGCTCTCCATGGCCCAGGGCCCTTTCTCGCCCAGGGCATGTTGCTGCCGCCAAGGAATGGCTCGGAAAAGACGCGGCCAACCCCGGCACGACGGCGCATTGGAGCGTTCCCGGAGCAGAGTTGAAGAACGGGTGGTAGCCTGGTGTGCGCCTCTGTCTCTCGGGTAACGGGCCGGCCAAGGATGGGGATGACCTCATCTTGGTCATACCGGTTTATCTCACTCTGAGGGTTGTCCGAAGCACCAGAGGGGCCGATGGAGATTGCGTGGTTGGGAGATGCGTGGCTGCGGGTCTAAGGGTTTCTGATATGGAGGCCATGAGGGACAGGACGCCGGAAGCAGGTTGGGGAAGCAGGCGAGTGTCCCTGACAGGACTTCGTGATGGGCCAGGCCCCATGGTAGAGCGCAGGGATGGGACCCCTGCAAGTCGAGGATCCACGGGCGTTGTCCTAGCTGCATTCCTTCTTGTGGAGTGCCCCTTGGCGGCGATCGGGTATGGGCACTCACCATGCCTTTCAAGGCCCCGAGGTGGGGGCGGCCCAGCAGACGTGCGGCGCCCGAATGACTTCGCTGGGCTTTTTCCGGCCAATTCTCACGAGCGTTCTGCCCAAACCAGGATTGGTTTGGGCAGAACGCTCGTGAGAATTGGCCGGCGTAGGACAGCCCTGCGGACCGCCGTGCTCTCCATGGCCCAGAGCCCTTTCTCGCCCAGGGCATGATGCTGCAGCCAAGAAATGGCTCGGAAAAGACGCGGCCCACCCCGGCACGACGGCGCATTGGAGCGTTCCCGGAGCAGAGTTGAAGAACGGGTGGTGGCCAGGTGTGCGCCTCTGTCTCTCGGGGAGACGGGCCGGCCAAGGATGGGGATGACCTCATCTTGGTCATACCGGTTTATCTCACTCTGAGGGTTGTCCGAAGCACCAGAGGGGCCGATGGAGACTGCGTGGTTGGGAGATGCGTGGCTGCGGGTCTAAGGGTTTCCGATATGGAGGCCATGAGGGACAGGACCCCGGAAGCAGGTTGGGGAAGCAGGCGAGTGTCCCAGACCGGACTTCGTGATGGGCCTGGTCCCATGGTAGAGCGCAGGGATGGGACCCCTGCAAGTAGAGGACCACGGGCGTTGTCCTCGCTGCATTCCGTCTTGTGGAGTGCCCCTTGGCGGCGATCGGGTGCGGGCACTCACCATGCCCTTCAAGGCCCCGAGGTGGGGGCGGCCCAGCAGACGTGCGGCGCCCGAATGACTTCGCCGTGCTTTTTCCGGCCAATTCTCACGAGCGTTCTCCCCAAACCAGGATTGGTTTGGGCAGAACGCTCGTGAGAATTGGCCGGCGTAGGACAGCCCTGCGGACCGCCGTGCTCTCCATGGCCCAGGGCCCTTTCTCGCCCAGGGCATGATGCTGCCGCCAAGAAATGTCTCGGAAAAGACGCGGCCCACCCCGGCACGACGGCGCATTGGAGCGTTCCCGGAGCAGAGTTGAAGAACGGGTGGTGGCCAGGTTTGCGCCTCTGTCTCTCGGGGAGACGGGCCGGCCAAGGATGGGGATGACCTCATGTTGGTCATACCGGTTTATCTCACTCTGAGGGTTGTCCGAAGCACCAGAGGGGCTGATGGAGACTGCGTGGTTGGGAGATGCGTGGCTGCGGGTCTAAGTGTTTCCGATATGGAGGCCATGAGGGACAGGACCCCGGAAGCAGGTTGGGGAAGCAGGCGAGTGTCCCAGACCGGACTTCGTGATGGGCCTGGCCCCATGGTAGAGCGCAGGGATGGGACCCCTGCAAGTCGAGGATCCACGGGCGTTGTCCTCGCTGCATTCCGTCTTGTGGAGTGCCCCTTGGCGGCGATCGGGTGCGGGCACTCACCATGCCCTTCAAGGCCCCGAGGTGGGGGCGGCCCAGCAGACGTGCGGCGCCCTAATGACTTCGCCGGGCTTTTTCCGGCCAATTCTCACGAGCGTTCTGCCCAAACCAGGATTGGTTTGGGCAGAACGCTCGTGAGAATTGGCCGGCGTAGGACAGCGCTGCGGTCCGCCATGCTCTCCATGGCCCAGGGCCCTTTCTCGCCCAGGGCATGTTGCTGCCGCCAAGGAATGGCTCGGAAAAGACGCGGCCAACCCCGGCACGACGGCGCATTGGAGCGTTCCCGGAGCAGAGTTGAAGAACGCGTGGTGGCCTGGTGTGCGCCACTGTCTCTCGGGGAGACGGGCCGGCCAAGGATGAGGATGACCTCATCTTGGTCATACCAGTTTATCTCACTCTGAGGGTTGTCCGAAGCACCAGAGGGGCCGATGGAAACTGCGTGGTTGGGAGATGCGTGGCTGCGGGTTTATGGGTTTCCGATATGGAGGCCATGAGGGACAGGACCCCGGAAGCAGGTTGGGGAAGCAGGCGAGTGTCCCAGACCGGACTTCGTGATGGGCCTGGCCCCATGGTAGAGCGCAGGGATGGGACCCCTGCATGTCGAGGATCCACGGGCGTTGTCCTCGCTGCATTCCGTCTTGTGGAGTGCCCCTTGGCGGCGATCGGGTGCGGGCACTCACCATGCCCTTCAAGGCCCCGAGGTGGGGGCGGCCCAGCAGATGTGCGGCGCCCGAATGACTTCGCCGGGCTTTTTCCGGCCAATTCTCACGTGCGTTCTGCCCAAACCAGGATTGGTTTTGGCAGAACGCTCGTGAGAATTGGCCGGCGTAGGACAGCCCTGCGCACCGCCGTGCTCTCCATGGCCCAGGGCCCTTTCTCGCCCAAGGCATGTTGCTGCCTCCAAGAAATGGCTCGGAAAAGTTGCGGCCAACCCGGCACGACGGCGCATTGGAGCGTTCCCGGAGCAGAGTTGAAGAACGGGTGGTGGCCTGGTGTGCGCCTCTGTCTCTCGGGTAGACGGGCCGGCCAAGGATGGGGAGGACTTCAGCTTGGTCATACCGGTTTATCTCACTCTGAGGATTGTCCGAAGCACCAGAGGGACCGATGGAGACTGCGTGGTTGGGAGATGCGTGGCTGCGGGTCTAAGGGTTTCCGATATGGAGGCCATGAGGGACAGGACCCCGGAAGCAGGTTGGTGAAGCAGGCGAGTGTCCCAGACCGGACTTCGTGATGGGCCTGGCCCCATGGTAGAGCGCAGAGATGGGACCCCTGCAAGTCGAGGACCACGGGCGTTGTCCTCGCTGCATTCCGTCTTGTGGAGTGCCCCTTGGCGGCGATCGGGTGCGGGAACTCACCATGCCCTTCAAGGCCCCGAGGTGGGGGCGGCCCAGCAGACGTGCGGCGCCCGAATGACTTCGCCGGGCTTTTTCCGGCCAATTCTCACGAGCGTTCTGCCCAAACCAGGATTGGTTTGGGCAAAACGCTCGTGAGAATTGGCCGGCGTAGGACAGCCCTGCGGACCGCCGTGCTCTCCATGGCCCACGGCCCTTTCTCGCCCAGGGCATTTTGCTGCCGCCAAGAAATGGCTCCGAAGAGACGCGGCCAACCCCGGCACGATGGCGCATTGGAGGGTTCCAGGAGCAGAGTTGAAGAACGGGTGGTGGCCTGGTGTGCGCCTCTGTCTCTCGGGTAGACGGGCCGGCCAAGGATGGGGATGACCTCATCTTGGTCATAGCGGTTTATCTCACTCTGAGGGTTGTCCGAAGCACCAGAGGGGCCGATGGAGACTGCGTGGTTGGGAGATGCGTGGCTGCGGGTCTAAGGGTTTCCGATATGGAGGCCATGAGGGACAGGACCCTGGAAGCAGGTTGGGGAAGCAGGCGAGTGTCCCAGACCGGACTTCGTGATGGGCCTGGCCCCATGGAAGAGCGCAGGGATGGGACCCCTGCAAGTCGAGGATCCACGGGTGTTGTCCTCGCTGCATTCCGTCTTGTGGAGTGCCCCTTGGAGGCGATCGGGTGCGGCCACTCACCATGCCCTTCAGGGCCCCGAGGTGGGGGCGGCCCAGCAGACGTGCGGCGCCCGAATGACTTCGCCGCGCTTTTTCCGGCCAATTCTCACGAGCGTTCTGCCCAAACCAGGATTGGTTTGGGCAGAACGCTCGTGAGAATTGGCCGGCGTAGGACAGCCCTGCGGACCGCCGTGCTCTCCATGGCCCAGGGCCCTTTCTCGCCCAGGGCATGTTGCTGCCGCCAAGAAATGGCTCGGAAAAGACGCGGCCAACCCCGGCACGACGGCGCATTGGAGCGTTCCCGGAGCAGAGTTGAAGAACGGGTGGTGGCCTGGTGTGCGCCTCTGTGTCTCGGGTAACGGGCCGGCCAAGGATGGGGATGACCTCATCTTGGTCATACCGGTTTATCTCACACTGAAGGTTGTCCGAAGCACCAGAGGGGCCGATGGAGACTGCGTGGTTGGGAGATGCGTGGCTGCGGGTCTAAGTGTTTCCGATATGGAGGCCATGAGGGACAGGACCCTGGAAGCAGGTTGGGGAAGCAGGCGAGTGTCCCAGACCGGACTTCATGATGGGCCTGGCCCCATGGTAGAGCGCAGGGATGGGACCCCTGCAAGTCGAGGATCCACGGGCGTTGTCCTCGCTGCATTCCGTCTTGTGGAGTGCCCCTTGGCGGCGATCGGGTGCGGGCACTCACCATGCCCTTCAAGGCCCCGAGGTGGGGGCGGCCCAGCAGACGTGCGGCGCCCGAATGACTTCGCCGGTCTTTTTCCGGCCAATTCTCACGTGCGTTCTGCCCAAACCAGGATTGGTTTGGGCAGAACGCTCGTGAGAATTGGCCGGCGTAGGACAGCCCTGCGCACCGCCGTGCTCTCCATGGCCCAGGGCCCTTTCTCGCCCAAGGCATGTTGCTGCCTCCAAGAAATGGCTCGGAAAAGTTGCGGCCAACCCGGCACGACGGCGCATTGGAACGTTCCCGGAGCAGAGTTGAAGAACGGGTGGTGGCCTGGTGTGCGCCTCTGTCTCTCAGGTAGACGGGCCGGCCAAGGATCGGATGACCTCATCTTGGTCATACCGGTTTATCTCACTCTGAGGGTTGTCCGAAGCACCAGAGGGGCCGATGGAGGCTGCGTGGTTGGGAAATGCGTGGCTGCGGGTCTAAGTGTTTCCGATATGGAGGCCATGAGGGACAGGACCCTGGAAGCAGGTTGGGGAAGCAGGCGAGTGTCCCAGACCGGACTTCGTGATGGGCCTGGCCCCATGGTAGAGCGCAGGGATGGGACCCCTGCAAGTCGAGGATCCACGGGCGTTGTCCTCGCTGCATTCCGTCTTGTGGAGTGCCCCTTGGCGGCGATCAGGTGCGGGCACTCACCATGCCCTTCAAGGCCCCGAGGTGGGGGCGGCCCAGCAGACGTGCGGCGCCCGAATGACTTCGCCGGGCTTTTTCCGGCCAATTCTCACGAGCGATCTGCCCAAACCAGGATTGGTTTGGGCAGAACGCTCGTGAGAATTGGCCGGCGTAGGACAGCCCTGCGGACCGCCATGCTCTCCATGGCCCAGGGCCCTTTCTCACCCAGGGCATGATGCTGCCGCCAAGAAATGGCTCGGAAAAGACGCGGCCAACCCCGGCACGACGGCGCATTGGAGCGTTCCCGGAGCAGAGTTGAAGAACGGGTGGTGGCCTGGTGTGCGCCTCTGTCTCTCGGGGAGACGGGCCGGCCAAGGATGAGGATGACCTCATCTTAGTCATACCGGTTTATCTCACTCTGAGGGTTGTCCGAAGCACCAGAGGGGCCGATGGAGACTTCGTGGTTGGGAGATGCGTGGCTGCGGGTCTAAGGGTTTCCGATATGGAGGCCATGAGGGACAGGACCCCGGAAGCAGGTTGGGGAAGCAGGCGAGTGTCCCAGACCGGACTTCGTGATGGGCCTGGCCCCATGGTAGAGCGCAGGGATGGGACCCCTGCAAGTCGAGGATCCACGGGCGTTGTCCTCGCTGCATTCCGTCTTGTGGAGTGCCCCTTGGCGGCGATCGGGTGCGGGCACTCACCATGCCCTTCAAGGCCCCGAGGTGGGGGCGGCCCAGCAGACGTGCGGCGCCCGAATGACTTCGCTGTGCTTTTTCCGGCCAATTCTCACGAGCGTTCTCCCCAAACCAGGATTGGTTTGGGCAGAACGCTCGTGAGAATTGGCCGGCGTAGGACAGCCCTGCGGACCGCCGTGCTCTCCATGGCCCAGGGCCCTTTCTCGCCCAGGGCATGATGCTGCCGCCAAGAAATGTCTCGGAAAAGACGCGGCCCACCCCGGCACGACGGCGCATTGGAGCGTTCCCGGAGCAGAGTTGAAGAACGGGTGGTGGCCAGGTTTGCGCCTCTGTCTCTCGGGGAGACGGGCCGGCCAAGGATGGGGATGACCTCATGTTGGTCATACCGGTTTATCTCACTCTGAGGGTTGTCCGAAGCACCAGAGGGGCTGATGGAGACTGCGTGGTTGGGAGATGCGTGGCTGCGGGTCTAAGTGTTTCCGATATGGAGGCCATGAGGGACAGGACCCCGGAAGCAGGTTGGGGAAGCAGGCGAGTGTCCCAGACCGGACTTCGTGATGGGCCTGGCCCCATGGTAGAGCGCAGGGATGGGACCCCTGCAAGTCGAGGATCCACGGGCGTTGTCCTCGCTGCATTCCGTCTTGTGGAGTCCCCCTTGGCGGCGATCGGGTGCGGGCACTCACCATGCCCTTCAAGGCCCCGAGGTGGGGGCAGCCCAGCAGACGTGCGGCGCCCTAATGACTTCGCCGGGCTTTTTCCGGCCAATTCTCAACGAGCGTTCTGCACAAACCAGGATTGGTTTGGGCAGAACGCTCGTGAGAATTGGCCGGCGTAGGACAGCGCTGCGGTCCGCCATGCTCTCCATGGCCCAGGGCCCTTTCTCGCCCAGGGCATGTTGCTGCCGCCAAGGAATGGCTCGGAAAAGACGCGGCCAACCCCGGCACGACGGCGCATTGGAGCGTTCCCGGAGCAGAGTTGAAGAACGCGTGGTGGCCTGGTGTGCGCCTCTGTCTCTCGGGGAGACGGGCCGGCCAAGGATGAGGATGACCTCATCTTGGTCATACCAGTTTATCTCACTCTGAGGGTTGTCCGAAGCACCAGAGGGGCCGATGGAGACTGCGTGGTTGGGAGATGCGTGGCTGCGGGTCTATGGCTTTCCGATATGGAGGCCATGAGGGACAGGACCCCGGAAGCAGGTTGGGGAAGCAGGCGAGTGTCCCAGACCGGACTTCGTGATGGGCCTGGTCCTATGGTAGAGCGCAGGGATGGGACCCCTGCATGTCGAGGATCCACGGGCGTTGTCCTCGCTGCATTCCGTCTTGTGGAGTGCCCCTTGGCGGCGATCGGGTGCGGGCACTCACCATGCCCTTCAAGGCCCCGAGGTGGGGGCGGCCCAGCAGATGTGCGGCGCCCGAATGACTTCGCCGGGCTTTTTCCGGCCAATTCTCACGTGCGTTCTGCCCAAACCAGGATTGGTTTTGGCAGAACGCTCGTGAGAATTGGCCGGCGTATGACAGCCCTGCGCACCGCCGTGCTCTCCATGGCCCAGGGCCCTTTCTCGCCCAAGGCATGTTGCTGCCTCCAAGAAATGGCTCGGAAAAGTTGCGGCCAACCCGGCACGACGGCGCATTGGAGCGTTCGCGGAGCAGAGTTGAAGAACGGGTGGTGGCCAGGTGTGCGCCTCTGTCTCTCGGGGAGACGGGCCGGCCAAGGCTGGGGATGACCTCATCTTGGTCATACCGGTTTATCTCACTCTGAGGGTTGTCCGAAGCACCAGAGGGGCCGATGGAGGCTGCGTGGTTGGGATATGCGTGGCTGCGGGTCTAAGTGTTTCCGATATGGAGTCCATGAGGGACAGGACCCTGGAAGCAGGTTGGGGAAGCAGGCGAGTGTCCCAGACCGGACTTCGTGATGGGCCTGGCCCCATGGTAGAGCGCAGGGATGGGACCCCTGCAAGTCGAGGATCCACGGGAGTTGTCCTCGATGCATTCCGTCTTGTGGAGTGCCCCTTGGCAGCGATCGGGTGCGGGCACTCACCATGTCCTTCAAGGCCCCGAGGTGGGGGCGGCCCAGCAGACGTGCGGCGCCCGAATGACTTCGCCGGGCTTTTTCCGGCCAATTCTCACGAGCGTTCTGCCCAAACCAGGATTGGTTTGGGCAGAACGCTCGTGAGAATTGGCCGGCGTAGGACAGCCCTGCGGACCGCCGTGCTCTCCATGGCCCAGGGCCCTTTCTCGCCCAGGGCATGATGCTGCCGCCAAGAAATGGCTCGGAAAAGACGCGGCCAACCCCGGCACGACGGCGCATTGGAGCGTTCCCGGAGCAGAGTTGAAGAACGGGTGGTGGCCTGGTGTGCGCCTCTGTCTCTCGGGGAGACGGGCCGGCCAAGGATGAGGATGACCTCATCTTGGTCATACCGGTTTATCTCACTCTGAGGGTTGTCCGAAGCACCAGAGGGGCCGATGGAGACTGCGTGGTTGGGAGATGCGTGGCTGCGGGTCTAAGGGTTTCCGATATGGAGGCCATGAGGGACAGGACCCCGGAAGCAGGTTGGGGAAGCAGGCGAGTGTCCCAGACCGGACAACGTGATTGGCCTGGCCCCATGGTAGAGCGCAGGGATGGGACCCCTGCATGTCGAGGATCCACGGGCGTTGTCCTCGCTGCATTCCGTCTTGTGGAGTGCCCCTTGGCGGCGATCGGGTGCGGGCACTCACCATGCCCTTCAAGGCCCCGAGGTGGGGGCGGCCCAGCAGACGTGCGGCGCCCGAATGACTTCGCCGTGCTTTTTCCGGCCAATTCTCACGTGCGTTCGGCCCAAACCAGGATTGGTTTGGGCAGAACGCTCGTGAGAATTGGCCGGCGTAGGACAGCCCTGCGCACCGCCGTGCTCTCCATGGCCCAGGGCCCTTTCTCGCCCAGGGCATTTTGCTGCCGCCAAGAAATGGCTCAGAAAAGTTGCGGCCAACCCGGCACGACGGCGCATTGGAGCGTTCCCGGAGCAGAGTTGAAGAACGGGTGGTGGCCTGGTGTGCGCCTCTGTCTCTCGGGTAGACGGGCCGGCCAAGGATGGGGAGGACTTCAGCTTGGTCATACCGGTTTATCTCACTCTGAGGATTGTCCGAAGCACCAGAGGGACCGATGGAGACTGCGTGGTTGGGAGATGCGTGGCTGCGGGTCTAAGGGTTTCCGATATGGAGGCCATGAGGGACAGGACCCCGGAAGCAGGTTGGTGAAGCAGGCGAGTGTCCCAGACCGGACTTCGTGATGGGCCTGGCCCCATGGTAGAGCACAGAGATGGGACCCCTGCAAGTCGAGGACCACGGGCGTTGTCCTCGCTGCATTCCGTCTTGTGGAGTGCCCCTTGGCGGCGATCGGGTGCGGGAACTCACCATGCCCTTCAAGGCCCCGAGGTGGGGGCGGCCCAGCAGACGTGCGGCGCCCGAATGACTTCGCCGGGCTTTTTCCGGCCAATTCTCACGAGCGTTCTGCCCAAACCAGGATTGGTTTGGGCAAAACGCTCGTGAGAATTGGCCGGCGTAGGACAGCCCTGCGGACCGCCGTGCTCTCCATGGCCCACGGCCCTTTCTCGCCCAGGGCATTTTGCTGCCGCCAAGAAATGGCTCCGAAGAGACGCGGCCAACCCCGGCACGATGGCGCATTGGAGGGTTCCAGGAGCAGAGTTGAAGAACGGGTGGTGGCCTGGTGTGCGCCTCTGTCTCTCGGGTAGACGGGCCGGCCAAGGATGGGGATGACCTCATCTTGGTCATAGCGGTTTATCTCACTCTGAGGGTTGTCCGAAGCACCAGAGGGGCCGATGGAGACTGCGTGGTTGGGAGATGCGTGGCTGCGGGTCTAAGGGTTTCCGATATGGAGGCCATGAGGGACAGGACCCTGGAAGCAGGTTGGGGAAGCAGGCGAGTGTCCCAGACCGGACTTCGTGATGGGCCTGGCCCCATGGAAGAGCGCAGGGATGGGACCCCTGCAAGTCGAGGATCCACGGGTGTTGTCCTCGCTGCATTCCGTCTTGTGGAGTGCCCCTTGGAGGCGATCGGGTGCGGCCACTCACCATGCCCTTCAGGGCCCCGAGGTGGGGGCGGCCCAGCAGACGTGCGGCGCCCGAATGACTTCGCCGCGCTTTTTCCGGCCAATTCTCACGAGCGTTCTGCCCAAACCAGGATTGGTTTGGGCAGAACGCTCGTGAGAATTGGCCGGCGTAGGACAGCCCTGCGGACCGCCGTGCTCTCCATGGCCCAGGGCCCTTTCTCGCCCAGGGCATGTTGCTGCCGCCAAGAAATGGCTCGGAAAAGACGCGGCCAACCCCGGCACGACGGCGCATTGGAGCGTTCCCGGAGCAGAGTTGAAGAACGGGTGGTGGCCTGGTGTGCGCCTCTGTGTCTCGGGTAACGGGCCGGCCAAGGATGGGGATGACCTCATCTTGGTCATACCGGTTTATCTCACACTGAAGGTTGTCCGAAGCACCAGAGGGGCCGATGGAGACTGCGTGGTTGGGAGATGCGTGGCTGCGGGTCTAAGTGTTTCCGATATGGAGGCCATGAGGGACAGGACCCTGGAAGCAGGTTGGGGAAGCAGGCGAGTGTCCCAGACCGGACTTCATGATGGGCCTGGCCCCATGGTAGAGCGCAGGGATGGGACCCCTGCAAGTCGAGGATCCACGGGCGTTGTCCTCGCTGCATTCCGTCTTGTGGAGTGCCCCTTGGCGGCGATCGGGTGCGGGCACTCACCATGCCCTTCAAGGCCCCGAGGTGGGGGCGGCCCAGCAGACGTGCGGCGCCCGAATGACTTCGCCGGTCTTTTTCCGGCCAATTCTCACGTGCGTTCTGCCCAAACCAGGATTGGTTTGGGCAGAACGCTCGTGAGAATTGGCCGGCGTAGGACAGCCCTGCGCACCGCCGTGCTCTCCATGGCCCAGGGCCCTTTCTCGCCCAAGGCATGTTGCTGCCTCCAAGAAATGGCTCGGAAAAGTTGCGGCCAACCCGGCACGACGGCGCATTGGAACGTTCCCGGAGCAGAGTTGAAGAACGGGTGGTGGCCTGGTGTGCGCCTCTGTCTCTCAGGTAGACGGGCCGGCCAAGGATCGGATGACCTCATCTTGGTCATACCGGTTTATCTCACTCTGAGGGTTGTCCGAAGCACCAGAGGGGCCGATGGAGGCTGCGTGGTTGGGAAATGCGTGGCTGCGGGTCTAAGTGTTTCCGATATGGAGGCCATGAGGGACAGGACCCTGGAAGCAGGTTGGGGAAGCAGGCGAGTGTCCCAGACCGGACTTCGTGATGGGCCTGGCCCCATGGTAGAGCGCAGGGATGGGACCCCTGCAAGTCGAGGATCCACGGGCGTTGTCCTCGCTGCATTCCGTCTTGTGGAGTGCCCCTTGGCGGCGATCGGGTGCGGGCACTCACCATGCCCTTCAAGGCCCCGAGGTGGGGGCGGCCCAGCAGACGTGCGGCGCCCGAATGACTTCGCCGGGCTTTTTCCGGCCAATTCTCACGAGCGATCTGCCCAAACCAGGATTGGTTTGGGCAGAACGCTCGTGAGAATTGGCCGGCGTAGGACAGCCCTGCGGACCGCCATGCTCTCCATGGCCCAGGGCCCTTTCTCACCCAGGGCATGATGCTGCCGCCAAGAAATGGCTCGGAAAAGACGCGGCCAACCCCGGCACGACGGCGCATTGGAGCGTTCCCGGAGCAGAGTTGAAGAACGGGTGGTGGCCTGGTGTGCGCCTCTGTCTCTCGGGGAGACGGGCCGGCCAAGGATGAGGATGACCTCATCTTAGTCATACCGGTTTATCTCACTCTGAGGGTTGTCCGAAGCACCAGAGGGGCCGATGGAGACTTCGTGGTTGGGAGATGCGTGGCTGCGGGTCTAAGGGTTTCCGATATGGAGGCCATGAGGGACAGGACCCCGGAAGCAGGTTGGGGAAGCAGGCGAGTGTCCCAGACCGGACTTCGTGATGGGCCTGGCCCCATGGTAGAGCGCAGGGATGGGACCCCTGCAAGTCGAGGATCCACGGGCGTTGTCCTCGCTGCATTCCGTCTTGTGGAGTGCCCCTTGGCGGCGATCGGGTGCGGGCACTCACCATGCCCTTCAAGGCCCCGAGGTGGGGGCGGCCCAGCAGACGTGCGGCGCCCGAATGACTTCGCTGTGCTTTTTCCGGCCAATTCTCACGAGCGTTCTCCCCAAACCAGGATTGGTTTGGGCAGAACGCTCGTGAGAATTGGCCGGCGTAGGACAGCCCTGCGGACCGCCGTGCTCTCCATGGCCCAGGGCCCTTTCTCGCCCAGGGCATGATGCTGCCGCCAAGAAGTGGCTCGGAAAAGACGCGGCCCACCCCAGCACGACGGCGCATTGGAGCGTTCCCGGAGCAGAGTTGAAGAACGGGTGGTGGCCTGGTGTGCGCCTCTGTCTCTCGGGGAGACGGGCCGGCCAAGGATGGGGATGACCTCATCTTGGTCATACCGGTTTATCTCACTCTGAGGGTTGTCCGAAGCACCAGAGGGGCCGATGGAGACTGCGTGGTTGGGAGATGCGTGGCTGCGGGTCTAAGGGTTTCCGATATGGAGGCCATGAGGGACAGGACCCCGGAAGCAGGTTGGGGAAGCAGGCGAGTGTCCCAGACCGGACTTCGTGATGGGCCTGGTCCTATGGTAGAGCGCAGGGATGGGACCCCTGCAAGTAGAGGACCACGGGCGTTGTCCTCGCTGCATTCCGTCTTGTGGAGTGCCCCTTGGCGGCGATCGGGTGCGGGCACTCACCATGCCCTTCAAGGCCCCGAGGTGGGGGCGGCCCAGCAGACGTGCGGCGCCCGAATGACTTCGCCGTGCTTTTTCCGGCCAATTCTCACGAGCGTTCTCCCCAAACCAGGATTGGTTTGGGCAGAACGCTCGTGAGAATTGGCCGGCGTAGGACAGCCCTGCGGACCGCCGTGCTCTCCATGGCCCAGGGCCCTTTCTCGCCCAGGGCATGATGCTGCCGCCAAGAAATGTCTCGGAAAAGACGCGGCCCACCCCGGCACGACGGCGCATTGGAGCGTTCCCGGAGCAGAGTTGAAGAACGGGTGGTGGCCAGGTTTGCGCCTCTGTCTCTCGGGGAGACGGGCCGGCCAAGGATGGGGATGACCTCATGTTGGTCATACCGGTTTATCTCACTCTGAGGGTTGTCCGAAGCACCAGAGGGGCTGATGGAGACTGCGTGGTTGGGAGATGCGTGGCTGCGGGTCTAAGTGTTTCCGATATGGAGGCCATGAGGGACAGGACCCCGGAAGCAGGTTGGGGAAGCAGGCGAGTGTCCCAGACCGGACTTCGTGATGGGCCTGGCCCCATGGTAGAGCGCAGGGATGGGACCCCTGCAAGTCGAGGATCCACGGGCGTTGTCCTCGCTGCATTCCGTCTTGTGGAGTCCCCCTTGGCGGCGATCGGGTGCGGGCACTCACCATGCCCTTCAAGGCCCCGAGGTGGGGGCAGCCCAGCAGACGTGCGGCGCCCTAATGACTTCGCCGGGCTTTTTCCGGCCAATTCTCAACGAGCGTTCTGCACAAACCAGGATTGGTTTGGGCAGAACGCTCGTGAGAATTGGCCGGCGTAGGACAGCGCTGCGGTCCGCCATGCTCTCCATGGCCCAGGGCCCTTTCTCGCCCAGGGCATGTTGCTGCCGCCAAGGAATGGCTCGGAAAAGACGCGGCCAACCCCGGCACGACGGCGCATTGGAGCGTTCCCGGAGCAGAGTTGAAGAACGCGTGGTGGCCTGGTGTGCGCCTCTGTCTCTCGGGGAGACGGGCCGGCCAAGGATGAGGATGACCTCATCTTGGTCATACCAGTTTATCTCACTCTGAGGGTTGTCCGAAGCACCAGAGGGGCCGATGGAGACTGCGTGGTTGGGAGATGCGTGGCTGCGGGTCTATGGCTTTCCGATATGGAGGCCATGAGGGACAGGACCCCGGAAGCAGGTTGGGGAAGCAGGCGAGTGTCCCAGACCGGACTTCGTGATGGGCCTGGTCCTATGGTAGAGCGCAGGGATGGGACCCCTGCATGTCGAGGATCCACGGGCGTTGTCCTCGCTGCATTCCGTCTTGTGGAGTGCCCCTTGGCGGCGATCGGGTGCGGGCACTCACCATGCCCTTCAAGGCCCCGAGGTGGGGGCGGCCCAGCAGATGTGCGGCGCCCGAATGACTTCGCCGGGCTTTTTCCGGCCAATTCTCACGTGCGTTCTGCCCAAACCAGGATTGGTTTTGGCAGAACGCTCGTGAGAATTGGCCGGCGTATGACAGCCCTGCGCACCGCCGTGCTCTCCATGGCCCAGGGCCCTTTCTCGCCCAAGGCATGTTGCTGCCTCCAAGAAATGGCTCGGAAAAGTTGCGGCCAACCCGGCACGACGGCGCATTGGAGCGTTCGCGGAGCAGAGTTGAAGAACGGGTGGTGGCCAGGTGTGCGCCTCTGTCTCTCGGGGAGACGGGCCGGCCAAGGCTGGGGATGACCTCATCTTGGTCATACCGGTTTATCTCACTCTGAGGGTTGTCCGAAGCACCAGAGGGGCCGATGGAGGCTGCGTGGTTGGGATATGCGTGGCTGCGGGTCTAAGTGTTTCCGATATGGAGTCCATGAGGGACAGGACCCTGGAAGCAGGTTGGGGAAGCAGGCGAGTGTCCCAGACCGGACTTCGTGATGGGCCTGGCCCCATGGTAGAGCGCAGGGATGGGACCCCTGCAAGTCGAGGATCCACGGGCGTTGTCCTCGATGCATTCCGTCTTGTGGAGTGCCCCTTGGCAGCGATCGGGTGCGGGCACTCACCATGTCCTTCAAGGCCCCGAGGTGGGGGCGGCCCAGCAGACGTGCGGCGCCCGAATGACTTCGCCGGGCTTTTTCCGGCCAATTCTCACGAGCGTTCTGCCCAAACCAGGATTGGTTTGGGCAGAACGCTCGTGAGAATTGGCCGGCGTAGGACAGCCCTGCGGACCGCCGTGCTCTCCATGGCCCAGGGCCCTTTCTCGCCCAGGGCATGATGCTGCCGCCAAGAAATGGCTCGGAAAAGACGCGGCCAACCCCGGCACGACGGCGCATTGGAGCGTTCCCGGAGCAGAGTTGAAGAACGGGTGGTGGCCTGGTGTGCGCCTCTGTCTCTCGGGGAGACGGGCCGGCCAAGGATGAGGATGACCTCATCTTGGTCATACCGGTTTATCTCACTCTGAGGGTTGTCCGAAGCACCAGAGGGGCCGATGGAGACTGCGTGGTTGGGAGATGCGTGGCTGCGGGTCTAAGGGTTTCCGATATGGAGGCCATGAGGGACAGGACCCCGGAAGCAGGTTGGGGAAGCAGGCGAGTGTCCCAGACCGGACAACGTGATTGGCCTGGCCCCATGGTAGAGCGCAGGGATGGGACCCCTGCATGTCGAGGATCCACGGGCGTTGTCCTCGCTGCATTCCGTCTTGTGGAGTGCCCCTTGGCGGCGATCGGGTGCGGGCACTCACCATGCCCTTCAAGGCCCCGAGGTGGGGGCGGCCCAGCAGACGTGCGGCGCCCGAATGACTTCGCCGTGCTTTTTCCGGCCAATTCTCACGTGCGTTCGGCCCAAACCAGGATTGGTTTGGGCAGAACGCTCGTGAGAATTGGCCGGCGTAGGACAGCCCTGCGCACCGCCGTGCTCTCCATGGCCCAGGGCCCTTTCTCGCCCAGGGCATTTTGCTGCCGCCAAGAAATGGCTCAGAAAAGTTGCGGCCAACCCGGCACGACGGCGCATTGGAACGTTCCCGGAGCAGAGTTGAAGAACGGGTCGTGGCCTGGTGTGCGCCTCTGTCTCTCGGGTAGACGGGCCGGCCAAGGATCAGATGACCTCATCTTGGTCATACCGGTTTATCTCTCTGAGGGTTGTCCGAAGCACCAGAGGGGCCGATGGAGACTGCGTGGTTGGGAGATGCGTGGCTGCGGGTCTAAGGGTTTCCGATATGGAGGCCATGAGGGACAGGACCCCGGAAGCAGGTTGGGGAAGCAGGCGAGTGTCCCAGACCGGACTTCGTGATGGGCCTGGTCCCATGGTAGAGCGCAGGGATGGGACCCCTGCAAGTAGAGGACCACGGGCGTTGTCCTCGCTGCATTCCGTCTTGTGGAGTGCCCCTTGGCGGCGATCGGGTGCGGGCACTCACCATGCCCTTCAAGGCCCCGAGGTGGGGGCGGCCCAGCAGACGTGCGGCGCCCGAATGACTTCGCCGGGCTTTTTCTGGACAATTCTCACAAGAGTTCTGCCCAAACCAGGATTGGTTTGGGCAGAACGCTCGTGAGAATTGGCCGGCGTAGGACAGCGCTGCGGACCGCCATGCTCTCCATGGCCCAGGGCCCTTTCTCGCCCAGGGCATGATGCTGCCGCCAAGGAATGGCTCGGAAAAGACGCGGCCAACCCCGGCACGACGGCGCATTGGAGCGTTCCCGGAGCAGAGTTGAAGAACGGGTGGTGGCCTGGTGTGCGCCTCTGTCTCTCGGGGAGACGAGCCGGCCAGGATGGGGATGACCTCATCTTGGTCATACCGGTTTATCTCACTCTGAGGTTTGTCCGAAGCACCAGAGGGGCCGATGGAGACTGCGTGGTTGGGAGATGCGTGGCTGCGGGTCTAAGGGTTTCCGATATGGAGGCCATGAGGGACAGGACCCCGGAAGCAGGTTGGGGAAGCAGGCGAGTGTCCCAGACCGGACATCGTGATGGGCCTGGTCCCATGGTAGAGCGCAGGGATGGGACCCCTGCAAGTAGAGGACCACGGGCGTTGTCCTCGCTGCATTCCGTCTTGTGGAGTGCCCCTTGGCGGCGATCGGGTGCGGGCACTCACCATGCCCTTCAAGGCCCCGAGGTGGGGGCGGCCCAGCAGACGTGCGGCGCCCGAATGACTTCGCCGGGCTTTTTCCGGCCAATTCTCACGAGCGTTCTGCCCAAACCAGGATTGGTTTGGGCAGAACGCTCGTGAGAATTGGCCGGCGTAGGACAGCGCTGCGGACCGCCATGCTCTCCATGGCCCAGGGCCCTTTCTCGCCCAGGGCATGTTGCTGCCGCCAAGGAATGGCTCGGAAAAGACGCGGCCAACCCCGGCACGACCGCGCATTGGAGCGTTCCCGGAGCAGAGTTGAAGAACGGGTGGTGGCCTGGTGTGCGCCTCTGTCTCTCGGGTAACGGGCCGGCCAAGGATGGGGATGACCTCATCTTGGTCATACCGGTTTATCTCACTCTGAGGGTTGTCCGAAGCACCAGAGGGGCCGATGGAGACTGCGTGGTTGGGAAATGCGTGGCTGCGGGTCTAAGTGTTTCCGATATGGAGGCCATGAGGGACAGGACCCTCGAAGCAGGTTGGGGAAGCAGGCGAGTGTCCCAGACCGGACTTCGTGATGGGCCTGGCCCCATGGTAGAGCGCAGGGATGGGACCCCTGCAAGTCGAGGATCCACGGGCGTTGTCCTCGCTGCATTCCGTCTTGTGGAGTGCCCCTTGGCGGCGATCGGGTGCGGGCACTCACCATGCCCTTCAAGGCCCCGAGGTGGGGGCGGCCCAGCAGACGTGCGGCGCCCGAATGACTTCGCCGGGCTTTTTCCGGCCAATTCTCACGAGCGTTCTGCCCAAACCAGGATTGGTTTGGGCAGAACGCTCGTGAGAATTGGCCGGCGTAGGACAGCCCTGCGGACCGCCGTGCTCTCCATGGCCCAGGGCCCTTTCTCACCCAGGGCATGATGCTGCCGCCAAGAAATGGCTCGGAAAAGACGCGGCCAACCCCGGCACGACGGCGCATTGGAGCGTTCCCGGAGCGGAGTTGAAGAACGGGTGGTGGCCTGGTGTGCGCCTCTGTCTCTCGGGGAGACGGGCCGGCCAAGGATGAGGATGACCTCATCTTGGTCATACCGGTTTATCTCACTCTGAGGGTTGTCCGAAGCACCAGAGGGGCCGATGGAGACTGCGTGGTTGGGAGATGCGTGGCTGCGGGTCTAAGGGTTTCCGATATGGAGGCCATGAGGGACAGGACCCCGGAAGCAGGTTGGGGAAGCAGGCGAGTGTCCCAGACCGGACTTCGTGATGGGCCTGGCCCCATGGTAGAGCGCAGGGATGGGACCCCTGCATGTCGAGGATCCACGGGCGTTGTCCTCGCTGCATTCCGTCTTGTGGAGTGCCCCTTGGCGGCGATCGGGTGCGGGCACTCAGCATGCCCTTCAAGGCCCCGAGGTGGGGGCGGCCCAGCAGACGTGCGGCGCCCGAATGACTTCGCCGTGCTTTTTCCGGCCAATTCTCACGAGCGTTCTCCCCAAACCAGGATTGGTTTGGGCAGAACGCTCGTGAGAATTTGCCGGCGTAGGACAGCCCTGCGGACCGCCGTGCTCTCCATGGCCCAGGGCCCTTTCTCGCCCAGGGCATGATGCTGCCGCCAAGAAATGTCTCGGAAAAGACGAGGCCCACCCCGGCACGACGGCGCATTGGAGCGTTCCCGGAGCAGAGTTGAAGAACGGGTGGTGGCCAGGTGTGCGCCTCTGTCTCTCGGGAAGGGGCCGGCCAAGGATGGGGATGACCTCATCTTGTTCATACCGGTTTATCTCACTCTGAGGGTTGTCCGAAGCACCAGAGGGGCCGATGGAGACTGCGTGGTTGGGAGATGCGTGGCTGCGGGTCTAAGGGTTTCCGATATGGAGGCCATGAGGGACAGGACCCCGGAAGCAGGTTGGGGAAGCAGGCGAGTGTCCCAGACCGGACTTCGTGATGGGCCTGGCCCCATGGTAGAGCGCAGGGATGGGACCCCTGCAAGTCGAGGATCCACGGGCGTTGTCCTCGCTGCATTCCGTCTTGTGGAGTGCCCCTTGGCGGCGATCGGGTGCGGGCACTCACCATGCCCTTCAAGGCCCCGAGGTGGGGGCGGCCCAGCAGACCTGCGGCGCCCGAATGACTTCGCCGGGCTTTTTCCGGCCAATTCTCACGAGCGTTCTGCCCAAACCAGGATTGGTTTGGGCAGAACGCTCGTGAGAATTGGCCGGCGTAGGACAGCCCTGCGGACCGCCGTGCTCTCCATGGCCCAGGGCCCTTTCTCGCCCAGGGCATGATGCTGCCGCCAAGAAATGTCACGGAAAAGACGCGGCCCACCCCGGCACGACGGCGCATTGGAGCGTTCCCGGAGCAGAGTTGAAGAACGGGTGGTGGCCAGGTGTGCGCCTCTGACTCTCGTGGAAACGGGCCGGCCAAGGATGGGGATGACCTCATCCTGGTCATACCGGTTTATCTCACTCTGAGGGTTGTCCGAAGCACCAGAGGGGATGATGGAGACTGCGTGGTTGGGAGATGCGTGGCTGCGGGTCTAAGGGTTTCCGATATGGAGGCCATGAGGGACAGGACCCCGGAAGCAGGTTGGGGAAGCAGGCGAGTGTCCCAGACCGGACTTCGTGATGGGCCTGGCCCCATGGTAGAGCGCAGGGATGGGACCCCTGCAAGTCGAGGATCCACGGGCGTTGTCCTCGCTGCATTCCGTCTTGTGGAGTGCCCCATGGCGGCGATCGGGTGCGGGCACTCACCATGCCCTTCAAGGCCCCGAGGTGGGGGCGGCCCAGCAGACGTGCGGCGCCCGAATGACTTCGCCGGGCTTTTTCTGGCCAATTCTCACGAGCGTTCTGCCCAAACCAGGATTGGTTTGGGCAGAACGCTCGTGAGAATTGGCCGGCGTAGGACAGCGCTGCGGACCGCCATGCTCTCCATGGCCCAGGGCCCTTTCTCGCCCAGGGCATGTTGCTGCCGCCAAGGAATGGCTCGGAAAAGACGAGGCCAACCCCGGCACGACGGCGCATTGGAGCGTTCCCAGAGCAGAGTTGAAGAACGGGTGGTGGCCTGGTGTGCGCCTCTGTCTCTCGGGTAACGGGCCGGCAAAGGATGGGGATGACCTCATCTTGGTCATACCGGTTTATCTCACTCTGAGGGTTGTCCGAAGCACCAGAGGGGCCGATGGAGACTGCGTGGTTGGGAGATGCGTGGCTGCGGGTCTAAGGGTTTCTGATATGGAGGCCATGAGGGACAGGACGCCGGAAGCAGGTTGGGGAAGCAGGCGAGTGTCCCTGACAGGACTTCGTGATGGGCCTGGCCCCATGGTAGAGCGCAGGGATGGGACCCCTGCAAGTAGAGGACCACGGGCGTTGTCCTCGCTGCATTCCGTCTTGTGGAGTGCCCCTTGGCGGCGATCGGGTGCGGGCACTCACCATGCCCTTCAAGGCCCCGAGGTGGGGGCGGCCCAGCAGACGTGCGGCGCCCGAATGACTTCGCCGTGCTTTTTCCGGCCAATTCTCACGAGCGTTCTCCCCAAACCAGGATTGGTTTGGGCAGAACGCTCGTGAGAATTGGCCGGCGTAGGACAGCCCTGCTGACCGCCGTGCTCTCCATGGCCCAGGGCCCTTTCTCGCCCAGGGCATGATGCTGCCGCCAAGAAATGTCTCGGAAAAGACGCGGCCCACCCCGGCACGACGGCGCATTGGAGCGTTCCCGGAGCAGAGTTGAAGAACGGGTGGTGGCCAGGTTTGCGCCTCTGTCTCTCGGGGAGACGGGCCGGCCAAGGATGGGGATGACCTCATCTTGGTCATACCGGTTTATCTCACTCTGAGGGTTGTCCCAAGCACCAGAGGGGCTGATGGAGACTGCGTGGTTGGGAGATGCGTGGCTGCGGGTCTAAGTGTTTCCGATATGGAGGCCATGAGGGACAGGACCCCGGAAGCAGGTTGGGGAAGCAGGCGAGTGTCCCAGACCGGACTTCGTGATGGGCCTGGCCCCATGGTAGAGCGCAGGGATGGGACCCCTGCAAGTCGAGGATCCACGGGCGTTGTCCTCGCTGCATTCCGTCTTGTGGAGTGCCCCTTGGCGGCGATCGGGTGCGGGCACTCACCATGCCCTTCAAGGCCCCGAGGTGGGGGCGGCCCAGCAGACGTGCGGCGCCCTAATGACTTCGCCGGGCTTTTTCCGGCCAATTCTCACGAGCGTTCTGCCCAAACCAGGATTGGTTTGGGCAGAACGCTCGTGAGAATTGGCCGGCGTAGGACAGCCCTGCGCACCGCCGTGCTCTCCATGGCCCAGGGCCCTTTCACGCCCAAGGCATGTTGCTGCCTCCAAGAAATGGCTCGGAAAAGTTGCGGCCAACCCGGCACGACGGCGCATTGGAGCGTTCCCGGAGGAGAGTTGAAGAACGGGTGGTGGCCTGGTGTGCGCCTCTGTCTCTCGGGTAGACGGGCCGGCCAAGGATGGGGAGGACCTCAGCTTGGTCATACCGGTTTATCTCACTCTGACGATTGTCCGAAGCACCAGAGGGACCGATGGAGACTGCGTGGTTGGGAGATGCGTGGCTGCGGGTCTAAGGGTTTCCGATATGGAGGCCATGAGGGACAGGACCCCGGAAGCAGGTTGGTGAAGCAGGCGAGTGTCCCAGACCGGACTTCGTGATGGGCCTGGCCCCATGGTAGAGCGCAGGGATGGGACCCCTGCAAGTCGAGGACCACGGGCGTTGTCCTCGCTGCATTCCGTCTTGTGGAGTGCCCCTTGGCGGCGATCGGGTGCGGGAACTCACCATGCCCTTCAAGGCCCCGAGGTGGGGGCGGCCCAGCAGACGTGCGGCGCCCGAATGACTTCGCCGGGCTTTTTCCGCCCAATTCTCACGAGCGTTCTGCCCAAACCAGGATTGGTTTGGGCAGAACGCTCGTGAGAATTGGCCGGCGTAGGACAGCCCTGCGGACCGCCGTGCTCTCCATGGCCCACGGCCCTTTCTCGCCCAGGGCATTTTGCTGCCGCCAAGAAATGGCTCGGAAGAGACGCGGCCAACCCCGGCACGACGGCGCATTGGAGCGTTCCAGGAGCAGAGTTGAAGAACGGGTGGTGGCCTGGTGTGCGCCTCTGTGTCTCGGGTAACGGGCCGGCCAAGGATGGGGATGACCTCATCTTGGTCATACCGGTTTATCTCACTCTGAAGGTTGTCCGAAGCACCAGAGGGGCCGATGGAGACTGCGTGGTTGGGAGATGCGTGGCTGCGGGTCTAAGTGTTTCCGATATGGAGGCCATGAGGGACAGGACCCTGGAAGCAGGTTGGGGAAGCAGGCGAGTGTCCCAGACCGGACTTCATGATGGGCCTGGCCCCATGGTAGAGCGCAGGGATGGGACCCCTGCAAGTCGAGGATCCACGGGCGTTGTCCTCGCTGCATTCCGTCTTGTGGAGTGCCCCATGGCGGCGATCGGGTGCGGGCACTCACCATGCCCTTCAAGGCCCCGAGGTGGGGGCGGCCCAGCAGACGTGCGGCGCCCGAATGACTTCGCAGGGCTTTTTCCGGCCAATTCTCACGTGCGTTCTGCCCAAACCAGGATTGGTTTGGGCAGAACGCTCGTGAGAATTGGCCGGCGTAGGACAGCCCTGCGCACCGCCGTGCTCTCCATGGCCCAGGGCCCTTTCTCGCCCAAGGCATGTTGCTGCCTCCAAGAAATGGCTCGGAAAAGTTGCGGCCAACCCCGGCACGACGGCGCATTGGAACGTTCCCGGAGCAGAGTTGAAGAACCGGTGGTGGCCTGGTGTGCGCCTCTGTCTCTCGGGTAGACGGGCCGGCCAAGGATCGGATGACCTCATCTTGGTCATACCGGTTTATCTCACTCTGAGGGTTGTCCGAAGCACCAGAGGGGCCGATGGAGACTGCGTGGTTGGGAGATGCGTGGCTGCGGGTCTAAGGGTTTCCGATATGGAGGCCATGAGGGACAGGACCCCGGAAGCAGGTTGGGGAAGCAGGCGAGTGTCCCAGACCGGACTTCGTGATGGGCCTGGCCCCATGGTAGAGCGCAGGGATGGGACCCCTGCAAGTCGAGGACCACGGGCGTTGTCCTCGCTGCATTCCGTCTTGTGGAGTGCCCCTTGGCGGCGATCGGGTGCGGGCACTCAACATGCCCTTCAAGGCCCCGAGGTGGGGGCGGCCCAGCAGACGTGCGGCGCCCGAATGACTTCGCCGGGCTTTTTCCGGCCAATTCTCACGAGCGTTCTGCCCAAACCAGGATTGGTTTGGGCAGAACGCTCGTGAGAATTGGCCGGCGTAGGACAGCGCTGCGGACCGCCATGCTCTCCATGGCCAGGGCCCTTTCTCGCCCAGGGCATGTTGCTGCCGCCAAGGAATGGCTCGGAAAAGACGCGGCCAACCCCGGCACGACGGCGCATTGGAGCGTTCCCGGAGCAGAGTTGACGAACGGGTGGTGGCCTGGTGTGCGCCTCTGTCTCTCGGGTAACGGGCCGGCCAAGGATGGGGATGACCTCATCTTGGTCATACCGGTTTATCTCACTCTGAGGGTTGTCCGAAGCACCAGAGGGGCCGATGGAGACTGCGTGGTTGGGAGAAGCGTGGCTGCGGGTCTAAGGGTTTCTGATATGGAGGCCATGAGGGACAGGACGCCGGAAGCAGGTTGGGGAAGCAGGCGAGTGTCCCAGACAGGACTTCGTGATGGGCCTGGCCCCATGGTAGAGCGCAGGGATGGGACCCCTGCAAGTCGAGGATCCACGGGCGTTGTCCTAGCTGCATTCCTTCTTGTGGAGTGCCCCTTGGCGGCGATCGGGTATGGGCACTCACCATGCCCTTCAAGGCACCGAGGTGGGGGCGGCCCAGCAGACGTGCGGCGCCCGAATGACTTCGCTGGGCTTTTTCCGGCCAATTCTCACGAGCGTTCTGCCCAAACCAGGATTGGTTTGGGCAGAACGCTCGTGAGAATTTGCCGGCGTAGGACAGCCCTGCGGACCGCCGTGCTCTCCATGGCCCAGGGCCCTTTCTCGCCCAGGGCATGATGCTGCCGCCAAGAAATGTCTCGGAAAAGACGCGGCCCACCCCGGCACGACGGCGCATTGGAGCGTTCCCGGAGCAGAGTTGAAGAACTGGTGGTGGCCAGGTGTGCGCCTCTGTCTCTCGGGGAGACGGGCCGGCCAAGGATGGGGATGACCTCATCTTGGTCATACCGGTTTATCTCACTCTGAGGGTTGTCCGAAGCACCAGAGGGGCCGATGGAGACTGCGTGGTTGGGAGATGCGTGGCTGCGGGTCTAAGGGTTTCCGATATGGAGGCCATGAGGGACAGGACCCCGGAAGCAGGTTGGCGAAGCAGGCGAGTGTCCCAGACCGGACTTCGTGATGGGCCTGGCCCCATGGTAGAGCGCAGGGATGGGACCCCTGCAAGTCGAGGATCCACGGGCGTTGTCCTCGCTGCATTCCGTCTTGTGGAGTGCCCCTTGGCGGCGATCGGGTGCGGGCACTCACCCTGCCCTTCAAGGCCCCCAGGTGGGGGCGGCCCAGCAGACGTGCGGCGCCCGAATGACTTCGCCGGGCTTTTTCCGGCCAATTCTCACGAGCGTTCTGCCCAAACCAGGATTGGTTTGGGCAGAACGCTCGTGAGAATTGGCCGGCTTAGGACAGCGCTGCGGACCGCCGTGCTCTCCATGGCCCAGGGCCCTTTCTCGCCCAGGGCATGTTGCTGCCGCCAAGAAATGGCTCGGAAAAGACGCGGCCAACCCCGGCACGAAGGCGCATTGGAGCGTTCCCGGAGCAGAGTTGAAGAACGGGTGGTGGCCTGGTGTGCGCCTCTGTCTCTCGGGGAGACGGGCCGGCCAAGTATGAGGATGACCTCATCTTGGTCATACCGGTTTATCTCACTCTGAGGGTTGTCCGAAGCACCAGAGGGGCCGATGGAGACTGCGTGGTTGGGAGATGCGTGGCTGCGTGTCTATGGGTTTACGATATGGAGGCCATGAGGGACAGGACCCCGGAAGCAGGTTGGGGAAGCAGGCGAGTGTCCCAGACCGGACTTCGTGATGGGCCTGGCCCCATGGTAGAGCGCAGGGATGGGACCCCTGCATGTCGAGGATCCACGGGCGTTGTCCTCGCTGCATTCCGTCTTGTGGAGTGCCCCTTGGCGGCGATCGGGTGCGGGCACTCACCATGCCCTTCAAGGCCCCGAGGTGGGGGCGGCCCAGCAGATGTGCGGCGCCCGAATGACTTCGCCGGGCTTTTTCCGGCCAATTCTCACGTGCGTTCTGCCCAAACCAGGATTGGTTTGGGCAGAACGCTCGTGAGAATTGGCCGGCGTAGGACAGCCCTGCGGACCGCCGTGCTCTCCATGGCCCAGGGCCCTTTCTCGCCCAGGGCATTTTGCTGCCGCCAAGAAATGGCTCGGAAAAGTTGCGGCCAACCCGGCACGACGGCGCATTGGAACGTTCCCGGAGCAGAGTTGAAGAACGGGTCGTGGCCTGGTGTGCGCCTCTGTCTCTCGGGTAGACGGGCCGGCCAAGGATCGGATGACCTCATCTTGGTCATACCGGTTTATCTCACTCTGAGGGTTGTCCGAAGCACCAGAGGGGCCGATGGAGACTGCGTGGTTGGGAGATGCGTGGCTGCGGGTCTAAGAGTTTCCGATATGGAGGACATGAGGGACAGGACCCCGGAAGCAGGTTGGGGAAGCAGGCGAGTGTCCCAGACCGGACTTCGTGATGGGCCTGGCCCCATGGTAGAGCGCAGGGATGGGACCCCTGCAAGTCGAGGACCACGGGCGTTGTCCTCGCTGCATTCCGTCTTGTGGAGTGCCCCTTGGCGGCGATCGGGTGCGGGCACTCCACATGCCCTTCAAGGCCCCGAGGTCGGGGCGGCCCAGCAGACGTGCGGCGCCCGAATGACTTCGCCGGGCTTTTTACGGCCAATTCTCACGAGCGTTCTGCCCAAACCAGGATTGGTTTGGGCAGAACGCTCGTGAGAATTGGCCGGCGTAGGACAGCCCTGCGGACCGCCGTGCTCTCCATGGCCCACGGCCCTTTCTCGCCCAGGGCATTTTGCTGCCGCCAAGAAATGGCTCGGAAGAGACGCGGCCAACCCCGGCACGACGGCGCATTGGAGCGTTCCAGAGGCAGAGTTGAAGAACGGGTGGTTGCCTGGTGTGTGCCTCTGTCTCTCGGGGAGACGGGCCGGCCATGGATGGGGATGACCTCATCTTGGTCATACCGGTTTATCTCACTCTGAGGGTTGTCCGAAGCACCAGAGGGGCCGATGGAGACTGCGTGGTTGGGAGATGCGTGGCTGCGGGTCTAAGTGTTTCCGATATGGAGGCCATGAGGGACAGGACCCCGGAAGCAGGTTGGGGAAGCAGGCGAGTGTCCCAGACCGGACTTCGTGATGGGCCTGGCCCCATGGTAGAGCGCAGGGATGGGACCCCTGCAAGTCGAGGATCCACGGGCGTTGTCCTCGCTGCATTCCGTCTTGTGGAGTGCCCCTTGGCGTCGATCGGGTGCGGGCACTCACCATGCCCTTCAAGGCCCCGAGGTGGGGGCGGCCCAGCAGACGTGCGGCGCCCGAATGACTTCGCCGGGCTTTTTCCGGCCAATTCTCACGAGCGTTCTGCCCAAACCAGGATTGGTTTGGGCAGAACGCTCGTGAGAATTGGCCGGCGTAGGACAGCGCTGCGGACCGCCATGCTCTCCATGGCCCAGGGCCCTTTCTCGCCCAGGGCATGTTGCTGCCGCCAAGGAATGGCTCGGAAAAGACGCGGCCAACCCCGGCACGACGGCGCATTGGAGCGTTCCCGGAGCAGAGTTGAAGAACGGGTGGTGGCCTGGTGTGCGCCTCTGTCTCTCGGGTAACGGGCCGGCCAAGGATGGGGATGACCTCATCTTGGTCATACCGGTTTATCTCACTTAGAGGGTTGTCCGAAGCACCAGAGGGGCCGATGGAGACTGCGTGGTTGGGAGATGCGTGGCTGCGGGTCTAAGGGTTTCTGATATGGAGGCCATGAGGGACAGGACGCCGGAAGAAGGTTGGGGAAGCAGGCGAGTGTCCCAGACAGGACTTCGTGATGGGCCTGGCCCCATGGTAGAGCGCAGGGATGGGACCCCTGCAAGTCGAGGAACCACGGGCTTTGTCCTAGCTGCATTCCTTCTTGTGGAGTGCCCCTTGGCGGCGATCGGGTATGGGCACTCACCATGCCCTTCAAGGCCCCGAGGTGGGGGCGGCCCAGCAGACGTGCGGCGCCCGAATGACTTCGCTGGGCTTTTTCCGGCCAATTCTCACGAGCGTTCTGCCCAAACCAGGATTGGTTTGGGCAGAACGCTCGTGAGAATTGGCCGGCGTAGGACAGCCCTGCGGACCGCCGTGCTCTCCATGGCCCAGAGCCCTTTCTCGCCCAGGGCATGATGCTGCCGCCAAGAAATGGCTCGGAAAAGACGCGGCCCACCCCGGCACGACGGCGCATTGGAGCGTTCCCGGAGCAGAGTTGAAGAACGGGTGGTGGCCTGGTGTGCGCCTCTGTCTCTCGGGGAGACGGGCCGGCCAAGGATGGGGATGACTTCATCTTGGTCATACCGGTTTATCTCACTCTGAGGGTTGTCCGAAGCACCAGAGGGGCCGATGGAGACTGCGTGGTTGGGAGATGGGTGGCTGCGGGTCTAAGGGTTTCCGATATGGAGGCCATGAGGGACAGGACCCCGGAAGCATGTTGGGGAAGCAGGCGAGTTTCCCAGACCGGACTTCGTGATGGGCCTGGTCCCATGGTAGAGCGCAGGGATGGGACCCCTGCAAGTAGAGGACCACGGGCGTTGTCCTCGCTGCATTCCGTCTTGTGGAGTGCCCCTTGGCGGCGATCGGGTGCGGGCACTCACCATGCCCTTCAAGGCCCCGAGGTGGGGGTGGCCCAGCAGACGTGCGGCGCCCGAATGACTTCGCCGGGCTTTTTCCGGCCAATTCTCACAAGAGTTCTGCCCAAACCAGGATTGGTTTGGGCAGAACGCTCGTGAGAATTGGCCGGCGTAGGACAGCCCTGCGGACCGCCGTGCTCTCCATGGCCCAGGGCCCTTTCTCGCCCAGGGCATGATGCTGCCGCCAAGAAATGGCTCGGAAAAGACGCGGCCCACCCCGGCACGACGGCGCATTGGAGCGTTCCCGGAGCAGAGTTGAAGAACGGGTGGTGGCCAGGTGTGCGCCTCTGTCTCTCGGGGAAACGGGCCGGCCAAGGATGAGGATGACCTCATCTTGGTCATACCGGTTTATCTCACTCTGAGGGTTGTCCGAAGCACCAGAGCGGCCGATGGAGACTGCGTGGTTGGGAGAAGCGTGGCTGCGGGTCTAAGGGTTTCCGATATGGAGGCCATGAGGGACAGGACGCCGGAAGCAGGTTGGGGAAGCAGGCGAGTGTCCCAGACAGGACTTCGTGATGGGCCTGGCCCCATGGTAGAGCGCAGGGATGGGACCCCTGCAAGTCGAGGATCCACGGGCGTTGTCCTAGCTGCATTCCTTCTTGTGGAGTGCCCCTTGGCGGCGATCGGGTATGGGCACTCACCATGCCCTTCAAGGCACCGAGGTGGGGGCGGCCCAGCAGACGTGCGGCGCCCGAATGACTTCGCTGGGCTTTTTCCGGCCAATTCTCACGAGCATTCTGCCCAAACCAGGATTGGTTTGGGCAGAACGCTCGTGAGAATTTGCCGGCGTAGGACAGCCCTGCGGACCGCCGTGCTCTCCATGGCCCAGGGCCCTTTCTCGCCCAGGGCATGATGCTGCCGCCAAGAAATGTCTCGATAAAGACGCGGCCCACCCCGGCACGACGGCGCATTGGAGCGTTCCCGGAGCAGAGTTGAAGAACGGGTGGTGGCCAGGTGTGCGCCTCTGTCTCTCGGGGAGACGGGCCGGCCAAGGATGGGGATGACCTCATCTTGGTCATACCGGTTTATCTCACTCTGAGGGTTGTCCGAAGCACCAGAGGGGCCGATGGAGACTGCGTGGTTGGGAGATGCGTGGCTGCGGGTCTAAGGGTTTCCGATATGGAGGCCATGAGGGACAGGACCCCGGAAGCAGGTTGGGGAAGCAGGCGAGTGTCCCAGACCGGACTTCGTGATGGGCATGGCCCCATGGTAGAGCGCAGGGATGGGACCCCTGCAAGTCGAGGATCCACGGGCGTTGTCCTCGCTGCATTCCGTCTTGTGGAGTGCCCCTTGGCGGCGATCGGGTGCGGGCACTCACCATGCCCTTCAAGGCCCCCAGGTGGGGGCGGCCCAGCAGACGTGCGGCGCCCGAATGACTTCGCCGGGCTTTTTCCGGCCAATTCTCACGAGCGTTCTGCCCAAACCAGGATTGGTTTGGGCAGAACGCTCGTGAGAATTGGCCGGCTTAGGACAGCGCTGCGGACCGCCGTGCTCTCCATGGCCCAGGGCCCTTTCTCGCCCAGGGCATCTTGCTGCCGCCAAGAAATGGCTCAGAAAAGACGCGGCCAACCCCGGCACGACGGCGCATTGGAGCGTTCCCGGAGCAGAGTTGAAGAACGGGTGGTGGCCTGGTGTGCGCCTCTGTCTCTCGGGGAGACGGGCCGGCCAAGGATGAGGATGACCTCATCTTGGTCATACCGGTTTATCTCACTCTGAGGGTTGTCCGAAGCACCAGAGGGGCCGATGGAGACTGCGTGGTTGGGAGATGCGTGGCTGCGTGTCTATGGGTTTCCGATATGGAGGCCATGAGGGACAGGACCCCGGAAGCAGGTTGGGGAAGCAGGCGAGTGTCCCAGACCGGACTTCGTGATGGGCCTGGCCCCATGGTAGAGCGCAGGGATGGGACCCCTGCATGTCGAGGATCCACGGGCGTTGTCCTCGCTGCATTCCGTCTTGTAGAGTGCCCCTTGGCGGCGATCGGGTGCGGGCACTCACCATGCCCTTCAAGGCCCCGAGGTGGGGGCGGCCCAGCAGATGTGCGGCGCCCGAATGACTTCGCCGGGCTTTTTCCGGCCAATTCTCACGAGCGTTCTGCCCAAACCAATCCTGGTTTGGGCAGAACGCACGTGAGAATTGGCCGGCGTAGGACAGCCCTGCGGACCGCCGTGCTCTCCATGGCCCAGGGCCCTTTCTCGCCCAGGGCATTTTGCTGCCGCCAAGAAATGGCTCGGAAAAGTTGCGGCCAACCCGGAACGACGGCGCATTGGAACGTTCCCGGAGCAGAGTTGAAGAACGGGTCGTGGCCTGGTGTGCGCCTCTGTCTCTCGGGGAGACGGGCCGGCCAAGGATGGGGATGACCTCATCTTGGTCATACCGGTTTATCTCACTCTGAGGGTTGTCCGAAGCACCAGAGGGGCCGATGGAGACTGCGTGGTTGGGAGATGCGTGGCTGCGGGTCTAAGGGTTTCCGATATGGAGGCCATGAGGGACAGGACCCCGGAAGCAGGTTGGGGAAGCAGGCGAGTGTCCCAGACCGGACTTCGTGATGGGCCTGGTCCCATGGTAGAGCGCAGGGATGGGACCCCTGCAAGTCGAGGATCCACGGGCGTTGTCCTCGCTGCATTCCGTCTTGTGGAGTGCCCCTTGGCGGCGATCGGGTGCGGGCACTCACCATGCCCTTAAAGGCCCCGAGGTGGGGGCGGCCCAGCAGACGTGCGGCGCCCGAATGACTTCGCCGGGCTTTTTCCGGCCAATTCTCACGAGCGTTCTGCCCAAACCAGGATTGGTTTGGGCAGAACGCTCGTGAGAATTTGCCTGCGTAGGACAGCCCTGCGGACCGCCGTGCTCTCCATGGCCCAGGGCCCTTTCTCGCCCAGGGCATGATGCTGCCGCCAAGAAATGTCTCGGAAAAGACGCGGCCCACCCCGGCACGACGGCGCATTGGAGCGTTCCCGGAGCAGAGTTGAAGAACGGGTGGTGGCCAGGTGTGCGCCTCTGTCTCTCGGGGAAACGGGCCGGCCAAGGATGGGGATGACCTCATCCTGGTCATACCGGTTTATCTCACTCTGAGGGTTGTCCGAAGCACCAGAGGGGCCGATGGAGACTGCGTGGTTGGGAGATGCGTGGCTGCGGGACTAAGGGATTCCGATATGGAGGCCATGAGGGACAGGACCCTGGAAGCAGGTTGGGGAAGCAGGCGAGTGTCCCAGACCGGACTTCGTGATGGGCCTGGTCCCATGGTAGAGCGCAGGGATGGGACCCCTGCAAGTCGAGGATCCACGGGCGTTGTCCTCGCTGCATTCCGTCTTGTGGAGTGCCCATGGCGGCGATCGGGTGAGGGCACTCACCATGCCCTTCAAGGCCCCGAGGTGGGGGCGGCCCAGCAGACGTGCGGCGCCCGAATGACTTCGCCGGGCTTTTTCCGGCCAATTCTCACGTGCGTTCTGCCCAAACCAGTATTGGTTTGGGCAGAACGCTCGTGAGAATTGGCCGGCGTAGGACAGCCCTGCGCACCGCCGTGCTCTCCATGGCCCAGGGCCCTTTCTCGCCCAAGGCATATTGCTGCCTCCAAGAAATGGCTCGGAAAAGTTGCGGCCAACCCGGCACGACGGCGCATTGGAACGTTCCCGGAGCAGAGTTGAAGAACCGGTGGTGGCCTGGTGTGCGCCTCTGTCTCTCGGGTAGACGGGCCGGCCAAGGATCGGATGACCTCATCTTGGTCATACCGGTTTATCTCACTCTGAGGGTTGTCCGAAGCACCAGAGGGGCCGATGGAGACTGCGTGGTTGGGAGATGCGTGGCTGCGGGTCTAAGGGTTTCCGATATGGAGGCCATGAGGGACAGGACCCCGGAAGCAGGTTGGGGAAGCAGGCGAGTGTCCCAGACCGGACTTCGTGATGGGCCTGGCCCCACGGTAGAGCGCAGGGATGGGACCCCTGCAAGTCGAGGATCCACGGGCGTTGTCCTCGCTGCATTCCGTCTTGTGGAGTGCCCCTTGGCGGCGATCGGGTGCGGGCACTCACCATGCCCTTCAAGGCCCCGAGGTGGGGGCGGCCCAGCAGACGTGCGGCGCCCTAATGACTTCGCCGGGCTTTTTCCGGCCAATTCTCACGAGCGTTCTGCCCAAACCAGGATTGGTTTGGGCAGAACGCTCGTGAGAATTGGCCGGCGTAGGACAGCCCTGCGCACCGCCGTGCTCTCCATGGCCCAGGGCCCTTTCTCGCCCAAGGCATGTTGCTGCCTCCAAGAAATGGCTCGGAAAAGTTGCGGCCAACCCGGCACGACGGCGCATTGGAGCGTTCCCGGAGCAGAGTTGAAGAACGGGTGGTGGCCTGGTGTGCGCCTCTGTCTCTCGGGTAGACGGGCCGGCCAAGGATGGGGAGGACCTCAGCTTGGTCATACCGGTTTATCTCACTCTGTGGATTGTCCGAAGCACCAGAGGGACCGATGGAGACTGCGTGGTTGGGAGATGCGTGGCTGCGGGTCTAAGGGTTTCCGATATGGAGGCCATGAGGGACAGGACCCCGGAAGCAGGTTGGTGAAGCAGGCGAGTGTCCCAGACCGGACTTCGTGATGGGCCTGGCCCCATGGTAGAGCGCAGGGATGGGACCCCTGCAAGTCGAGGACCACGGGCGTTGTCCTCGCTGCATTCCGTCTTGTGTAGTGCCCCTTGGCGGCGATCGGGTGCGGGAACTCACCATGCCCTTCAAGGCCCCGAGGTGGGGGCGGCCCAGCAGACGTGCGGCGCCCGAATGACTTCGCCGGGCTTTTTCCGGCCAATTCTCACGAGCGTTCTGCCCAAACCAGGATTGGTTTGGGCAGAACGCTCGTGAGAATTGGCCGGAGTAGGACAGCCCTGCGGACCGCCGTGCTCTCCATGGCCCTCGGCCCTTTCTCGCCCAGGGCATTTTGCTGCCGCCAAGAAATGGCTCGGAAGAGACGCGGCCAACCCCGGCACGACGGCGCATTGGAGCGTTCCAGGAGCAGAGTTGAAGAACGGGTGGTGGCCTGGTGTGGGCCTCTGTCTCTCGGGTAGACGGGCCGGCCAAGGATGGGGATGACCTCATCTTGGTCATACCGGTTTATCTCACTCTGAGGGTTGTCCGAAGCACCAGAGGGGCCGATGGAGACTGCGTGGTTGGGAGATGCGTGGCTGCGGGTCTAAGGGTTTCCGATATGGAGGCCATGAGGGACAGGACCCCGGAAGCAGGTTGGGGAAGCAGGCGAGTGTCCCAGACCGGACTTCGTGATGGGCCTGGCCCCATGGTAGAGCGCAGGGATGGGACCCCTGCAAGTCGAGGATCCACGGGCGTTGTCCTCGCTGCATTCCGTCTTGTGGAGTGCCCCTTGGCGGCGATCGGGTGCGGGCACACACCATGCCCTTCAAGGCCCCGAGGTGGGGGCGGCCCAGCAGACGTGCGGCGCCCGAATGACTTCGCCGGGCTTTTTCCGGCCAATTTTCACGAGCGTTCTGCCCAAACCAGGATTGGTTTGGGCAGAACGCTCGTGAGAATTGGCCGGCGTAGGACAGCGCTGCGGAACGCCATGCTCTCCATGGCCCAGGGCCCTTTCTCGCCCAGGGCATGTTGCTGCCGCCAAGGAATGGCTCGGAAAAGACGCGGCCAACCCCGGCACGACGGCGCATTGGAGCGTTCCCGGAGCAGAGTTGAAGAACGGGTGGTGGCCTGGTGTGCGCCTCTGTCTCTCGGGTAACGGGCCGGCCAAGGATGGGGATGACCTCATCTTGGTCATACCGGTTTATCTCACTCTGAGGGTTGTCCGAAGCACCAGAGGGGCCGATGGAGACTGCGTGGTTGGGAGATGCGTGGCTGCGGGTCTAAGGGTTTCCGATATGGAGGCCATGAGGGACAGGACCCCGGAAGCAGGTTGGTGAAGCAGGCGAGTGTCCCAGACCGGACTTCGTGATGGGCCTGGCCCCATGGTAGAGCGCAGGGATGGGACCCCTGCAAGTCGAGGACCACGGGCGTTGTCCTCGCTGCATTCCGTCTTGTGTAGTGCCCCTTGGCGGCGATCGGGTGCGGGAACTCACCATGCCCTTCAAGGCCCCGAGGTGGGGGCGGCCCAGCAGACGTGCGGCGCCCGAATGACTTCGCCGGGCTTTTTCCGGCCAATTCTCACGAGCGTTCTGCCCAAACCAGGATTGGTTTGGGCAGAACGCTCGTGAGAATTGGCCGGAGTAGGACAGCCCTGCGGACCGCCGTGCTCTCCATGGCCCACGGCCCTTTCTCGCCCAGGGCATTTTGCTGCCGCCAAGAAATGGCTCGGAAGAGACTCGGCCAACCCCGGCACGACGGCGCATTGGAGCGTTCCAGGAGCAGAGTTGAAGAACGGGTGGTGGCCTGGTGTGCGCCTCTGTCTCTCGGGTAGACGGGCCGGCCAAGGATGGGGATGACCTCATCTTGGTCATACCGGTTTATCTCACTCTGAGGGTTGTCCGAAGCACCAGAGGGGCCGATGGAGACTGCGTGGTTGGGAGATGCGTGGCTGCGGGTCTAAGGGTTTCCGATATGGAGGCCATGAGGGACAGGACCCCGGAAGCAGGTTGGGGAAGCAGGCGAGTGTCCCAGACCGGACTTCGTGATGGGCCTGGCCCCATGGTAGAGCGCAGGGATGGGACCCCTGCAAGTCGAGGATCCACGGGCGTTGTCCTCGCTGCATTCCGTCTTGTGGAGTGCCCCTTGGCGGCGATCGGGTGCGGGCACACACCATGCCCTTCAAGGCCCCGAGGTGGGGGCGGCCCAGCAGACGTGCGGCGCCCGAATGACTTCGCCGGGCTTTTTCCGGCCAATTTTCACGAGCGTTCTGCCCAAACCAGGATTGGTTTGGGCAGAACGCTCGTGAGAATTGGCCGGCGTAGGACAGCGCTGCGGAACGCCATGCTCTCCATGGCCCAGGGCCCTTTCTCGCCCAGGGCATGTTGCTGCCGCCAAGGAATGGCTCGGAAAAGACGCGGCCAACCCCGGCACGACGGCGCATTGGAGCGTTCCCGGAGCAGAGTTGAAGAACGGGTGGTGGCCTGGTGTGCGCCTCTGTCTCTCGGGTAACGGGCCGGCCAAGGATGGGGATGACCTCATCTTGGTCATACCGGTTTATCTCACTCTGAGGGTTGTCCGAAGCACCAGAGGGGCCGATGGAGACTGCGTGGTTGGGAGATGCGTGGCTGCGGGTCTAAGGGTTTCCGATATGGAGGCCATGAGGGACAGGACCCCGGAAGCAGGTTGGTGAAGCAGGCGAGTGTCCCAGACCGGACTTCGTGATGGGCCTGGCCCCATGGTAGAGCGCAGGGATGGGACCCCTGCAAGTCGAGGACCACGGGCGTTGTCCTCGCTGCATTCCGTCTTGTGGAGTGCCCCTTGGCGGCGATCGGGTGCGGGAACTCACCATGCCCTTCAAGGCCCCGAGGTGGGGGCGGCCCAGCAGACGTGCGGCGCCCGAATGACTTCGCCGGGCTTTTTCCGGCCAATTCTCACGAGCGTTCTGCCCAAACCAGGATTGGTTTGGGCAGAACGCTCGTGAGAATTGGCCGGAGTAGGACAGCCCTGCGGACCGCCGTGCTCTCCATGGCCCACGGCCCTTTCTCGCCCAGGGCATTTTGCTGCCGCCAAGAAATGGCTCGGAAGAGACGCGGCCAACCCCGGCACGACGGCGCATTGGAGCGTTCCAGGAGCAGAGTTGAAGAACGGGTGGTGGCCTGGTGTGCGCCTCTGTCTCTCGGGTAGACGGGCCGGCCAAGGATGGGGATGACCTCATCTTGGTCATACCGGTTTATCTCACTCTGAGGGTTGTCCGAAGCACCAGAGGGGCCGATGGAGACTGCGTGGTTGGGAGATGCGTGGCTGCGGGTCTAAGGGTTTCCGATATGGAGGCCATGAGGGACAGGACCCCGGAAGCAGGTTGGGGAAGCAGGCGAGTGTCCCAGACCGGACTTCGTGATGGGCCTGGCCCCATGGAAGAGCGCAGGGATGGGACCCCTGCAAGTCGAGGATCCACGGGTGTTGTCCTCGCTGCATTCCGTCTTGTGGAGTGCCCCTTGGAGGCGATCGGGTGCGGGCACTCACCATGCCCTTCAAGGCCCCGAAGTGGGGGCGGCCCAGCATACGTGCGGCGCCCGAATGACTTCGCCGGGCTTTTTCCGGCCAATTCTCACGAGCGTTCTGCCCAAACCAGGATTGGTTTGGGCAGAACGCTCGTGAGAATTGGCCGGCGTAGGACAGCCCTGCGCACCGCCGTGCTCTCCATGGCCCAGGGCCCTTTCTCGCCCAAGGCATGTTGCTGCCTCCAAGAAATGGCTCGGAAAAGTTGCGGCCAAACGGCACGACGGCGCATTGGAACGTTCCCGGAGCAGAGTTGAAGAACCGGTGGTGGCCTGGTGTGCGCCACTGTCTCTCGGGTAGACGGGCCGGCCAAGGATCGGATGACCTCATCTTGGTCATACCGGTTTATCTCACTCTGAGGGTTGTCCGAAGCACCAGAGGGGCCGATGGAGACTGCGTGGTTGGGAGATGCGTGGCTGCGGGTCTAAGGGTTTCCGATATGGAGGCCATGAGGGACAGGACCCCGGAAGCAGGTTGGGGAAGCAGGCGAGTGTCCCAGACCGGACTTCGTGATGGGCCTGGCCCCATGGTAGAGCGCAGGGATGGGACCCCTGCAAGTCGAGGACCACGGGCGTTGTCCTCGCTGCATTCCGTCTTGTGGAGTGCCCCTTGGCGGCGATCGGGTGCGGGCACTCAACATGCCCTTCAAGGCCCCGAGGTGGGGGCGGCCCAGCAGACGTGCGGCGCCCGAATGACTTCGCCGGGCTTTTTCCGGCCAATTCTCACGAGCGTTCTGCCCAAACCAGGTTTGGTTTGGGCAGAACGCTCGTGAGAATTGGCCGGCGTAGGACAGCGCTGCGGACCGCCATGCTCTCCATGGCCAGGGCCCTTTCTCGCCCAGGGCATGTTGCTGCCGCCAAGGAATGGCTCGGAAAAGACGCGGCCAACCCCGGCACGACGGCGCATTGGAGCGTTCCCGGAGCAGAGTTGACGAACGGGTGGTGGCCTGGGGTGCGCCTCTGTCTCTCGGGTAACGGGCCGGCCAAGAATGGGGATGACCTCATCTTGGTCATACCGGTTTATCTCACTCTGAGGGTTGTCCGAAGCACCAGAGGGGCCGATGGAGACTGCGTGGTTGGGAGAAGCGTGGCTGCGGGTCTAAGGGTTTCTGATATGGAGGCCATGAGGTACAGGACGCCGGAAGAAGGTTGGGGAAGCAGGCGAGTGTCCCAGACAGGACTTCGTGATGGGCCTGGCCCCATGGTAGAGCGCAGGGATGGGACCCCTGCAAGTCGAGGATCCACGGGCGTTGTCCTAGCTGCATTCCTTCTTGTGGTGTGCCCCTTGGCGGCGATCGGGTATGGGCACTCACCATGCCCTTCAAGGCACCGAGGTGGGGGCGGCCCAGCAGACGTGCGGCGCCCGAATGACTTCGCCGGGCTTTTTCCGGCCAATTCTCACGAGCGTTCTGCCCAAACCAGGATTGGTTTGGGCAGAACGCTCGTGAGAATTGGCCGGCTTAGGACAGCGCTGCGGACCGCCGTGCTCTCCATGGCCCAGGGCCCTTTCTCGCCCAGGGCATGTTGCTGCCGCCAAGAAATGGCTCGGAAAAGACGCGGCCAACCCCGGCACGACGGCGCATTGGAGCGTTCCCGGAGCAGAGTTGAAGAACGGGTGGTGGCCTGGTGTGCGCCTCTGTCTCTCGGGGAGACGGGCCGGCCAAGGATGAGGATGACCTCATCTTGGTCATACCGGTTTATCTCACTCTGAGGGTTGTCCGAAGCACCAGAGGGGCCGATGGAGACTGCGTGGTTGGGAGATGCGTGGCTGCGTGTCTATGGGTTTCCGATATGGAGGCCATGAGGGACAGGACCCCGGAAGCAGGTTGGGGAAGCAGGCGAGTGTCCCAGACCGGACTTCGTGATGGGCCTGGCCCCATGGTAGAGCGCAGGGATGGGACCCCTGCATGTCGAGGATCCACGGGCGTTGTCCTCGCTGCATTCCGTCTTGTGGAGTGCCCCTTGGCGGTGATCGGGTGCGGGCACTCACCATGCCCTTCAAGGCCCCGAGGTGGGGGCGGCCCAGCAGATGTGCGGCGCCCGAATGACTTCGCCGGGCTTTTTCCGGCCAATTCTCACGTGCGTTCTGCCCAAACCAGGATTGGTTTGGGCAGAACGCTCGTGAGAATTGGCCGGCGTAGGACAGCCCTGCGGACCGCCGTGCTCTCCATGGCCCAGGGCCCTTTCTCGCCCAGGGCATTTTGCTGCCGCCAAGAAATGGCTCGGAAAAGTTGCGGCCAACCCGGCACGACGGCGCATTGGAACGTTCCCGGAGCATAGTTGAAGAACGGGTCGTGGCCTGGTGTGCGCCTCTGTCTCTCGGGTAGACGGGCCGGCCAAGGATCGGATGACCTCATCTTGGTCATACCGGTTTATCTCACTCTGAGGGTTGTCCGAAGCACCAGAGGGGCCGATGGAGACTGCGTGGTTGGGAGATGCGTGGCTGCGGGTCTAAGGGTTTCCGATATGGAGGACATGAGGGACAGGACTCCGGAAGCAGGTTGGGGAAGCAGGCGAGTGTCCCAGACCGGACTTCGTGATGGGCCTGGCCCCATGGTAGAGCGCAGGGATGGGACCCCTGCAAGTCGAGGACCACGGGCGTTGTCCTCGCTGCATTCCGTCTTGTGGAGTGCCCCTTGGCGGCGATCGTGTGCGGGCACTCACCATGCCCTTCAAGGCCCCGAGGTGGGGGCGGCCCAGCAGACGTGCGGCGCCCGAATGACTTCGCCGGGCTTTTTACGGCCAATTCTCACGAGCGTTCTGCCCAAACCAGGATTGGTTTGGGCAGAACGCTCGTGAGAATTGGCCGGCGTAGGACAGCCCTGCGGACCGCCGTGCTCTCCATGGCCCACGGCCCTTTCTCGCCCAGGGCATTTTGCTGCCGCCAAGAAATGGCTCGGAAGAGACGCGGCCAACCCCGGCACGACGGCGCATTGGAGCGTTCCAGAGGCAGAGTTGAAGAACGGGTGGTGGCCTGGTGTGCGCCTCTGTCTCTTGGGTAGACTGGCCGGCCATGGATGGGGATGACCTCATCTTGGTCATACCGGTTTATCTCACTCTGAGGGTTGTCCGAAGCACCAGAGGGGCCGATGGAGACTGCGTGGTTGGGAGATGCGTGGCTGCGGGTCTAAGGGTTTCCGATATGGAGGCCATGAGGGACAGGACCCCGGAAGCAGGTTGGGGAAGCAGGCGAGTGTCCCAGACCGGACTTCGTGATGGGCCTGGTCCCATGGTAGAGCGCAGGGATGGGACCCCTGCAAGTAGAGGACCACGGGCGTTGTCCTCGCTGCATTCCGTCTTGTGGAGTGCCCCTTGGCGGTGATCGGGTGCGGGCACTCACCATGCCCTTCAAGGCCCCGAGGTGGGGGCGGCCCAGCAGACGTGCGGCGCCCGAATGACTTCGCCGGGCTTTTTCTGGCCAATTCTCACAAGAGTTCTGCCCAAACCAGGATTGGTTTGGGCAGAACGCTCGTGAGAATTGGCCGGCGTAGGACAGCCCTGCGGACCGCCGTGCTCTCCATGGCCCAGGGCCCTTTCTCGCCCAGGGCATGATGCTGCCGCCAAGAAATGTCTCGGAAAAGACGCGGCCCACCCCGGCACGACGGCGCATTGGAGCGTTCCCGGAGCAGAGTTGAAGAACGGATGGTGGCCAGGTGTGCGCCTCTGTCTCTCGGGGAAACGGGCCGGCCAAGGATGGGGATGACCTCATCCTGGTCATACCGGTTTATCTCACTCTGAGGGTTGTCCGAAGCACCAGAGGGGCTGATGGAGACTGCGTGGTTGGGAGATGCGTGGCTGCGGGTCTAAGTGTTTCCGATATGGAGGCCATGAGGGACAGGACCCCGGAAGCAGGTTGGGGAAGCAGGCGAGTGTCCCAGACCGGACTTCGTGATGGGCCTGGCCCCATGGTAGAGCGCAGGGATGGGACCCCTGCAAGTCGAGGATCCACGGGCGTTGTCCTCGCTGCATTCCGTCTTGTGGAGTGCCCCTTGGCGGCGATCGGGTGCGGGCACACACCATGCCCTTCAAGGCCCCGAGGTGGGGGCGGCCCAGCAGACGTGCGGCGCCCGAATGACTTCGCCGGGCTTTTTCCGGCCAATTTTCACGAGCGTTCTGCCCAAACCAGGATTGGTTTGGGCAGAACGCTCGTGAGAATTGGCCGGCGTAGGACAGCGCTGCGGAACGCCATGCTCTCCATGGCCCAGGGCCCTTTCTCGCCCAGGGCATGTTGCTGCCGCCAAGGAATGGCTCGGAAAAGACGCGGCCAACCCCGGCACGACGGCGCATTGGAGCGTTCCCGGAGCAGAGTTGAAGAACGGGTGGTGGCCTGGTGTGCGCCTCTGTCTCTCGGGTAACGGGCCGGCCAAGGATGGGGATGACCTCATCTTGGTCATACCGGTTTATCTCACTCTGAGGGTTGTCCGAAGCACCAGAGGGGCCGATGGAGACTGCGTGGTTGGGAGATGCGTGGCTGCGGGTCTAAGGGTTTCTGATATGGAGGCCATGAGGGACAGGACGCCGGAAGCAGGTTGGGGAAGCAGGCGAGTGTCCCAGACAGGACTTCGTGATGGGCCTGGCCCCATGGTAGAGCGCAGGGATGGGACCCCTGCAAGTCGAGGATCCACGGGCGTTGTCCTAGCTGCATTCCTTCTTGTGGAGTGCCCCTTTGCGGCGATCGGGTATGGGTACTCACCATGCCCTTCAAGGCCCCGAGGTGGGGGCGGCCCAGCAGACGTGCGGCGCCCGAATGACTTCGCTGGGCTTTTTCCGGCCAATTCTCACGAGCGTTCTGCCCAAACCAGGATTGGTTTGGGCAGAACGCTCGTGAGAATTGGCCGGCGTAGGACAGCCCTGCGGACCGCCGTGCTCTCCATGGCCCAGAGCCCTTTCTCGCCCAGGGCATGATGCTGCCGCCAAGAAATGGCTCGGAAAAGACGCGGCCCACCCCGGCACGACGGCGCATTGGAGCGTTCCCGGAGCAGAGTTGAAGAACGGGTTGTGGCCAGGTGTGCGCCTCTGTCTCTCGGGGAGACGGGCCGGCCAAGGATGGGTATGACCTCATCTTGGTCATACCGGTTTATCTCACTCTGAGGGTTGTCCGAAGCACCAGAGGGGCCGATGGAGGCTGCGTGGTTGGGAAATGCGTGGCTGCGGGTCTAAGTGTTTCCGATATGGAGGCCATGAGGGACAGGACCCCGGAAGCAGGTTGGGGAAGCAGGCGAGTGTCCCAGACCGGACTTCGTGATGGGCCTGGCCCCATGGTAGAGCGCAGGGATGGGACCCCTGCAAGTCGAGGATCCACGGGCGTTGTCCTTGCTGCATTCCGTCTTGTGGAGTGCCCATTGGCGGCGATCAGGTGCGGGCACTCACCATGCCCTTCAAGGCCCCGAGGTGGGGGCGGCCCAGCAGACGTGCGGCGCCCGAATGTCTTCGCCGTGCTTTTTCCGGCCAATTCTCAAGATCTTTCTCCCCAAACCAGGATTGGTTTGGGCAGAACGCTCGTGAGAATTGACCGGCATAGGACAGCCCTGCGGACCGCCGTGCTCTCCATGGCCCAGGGCCCTTTCTCGCCCAGGGCATGATGCTGCCGCCAAGAAATGGCTCGGAAAAGACGCGGCCCACCCCGGCACGACGGCGCATTGGAGCGTTCCCGGAGCAGAGTTGAAGAACGGGTGGTGGCCTGGTGTGTGCCTCTGTCTCTCGGGGAGACGGGCCGGCCAAGGATGGGGATGACTTCATCTTGGTTATACCGGTTTATCTCACTCTGAGGGTTGTCCGAAGCACCAGAGGGGCCGATGGAGACTGCGTGGTTGGGAGATGCGTGGCTGCGGGTCTAAGGGTTTCCGATATGGAGGCCATGAGGGACAGGACCCCGGAAGCAGGTTGGGGAAGCAGGCGAGTGTCCCAGACCGGACTTCGTGATGGGCCTGGTCCCATGGTAGAGCGCAGGGATGGGACCCCTGCAAGTAGAGGACCACGGGCGTTGTCCTCGCTGCATTCCGTCTTGTGGAGTGCCCCTTGGCGGCGATCGGGTGCGGGCACTCACCATGCCCTTCAAGGCCCCGAGGTGGGGGCGGCCCAGCAGACGTGCGGCGCCCGAATGACTTCGCCGGGCTTTTTCCGGCCAATTTTCACGAGCGTTCTGCCCAAACCAGGATTGGTTTGGGCAGAACGCTCGTGAGAATTGGCCGGCGTAGGACAGCGCTGCGGAACGCCATGCTCTCCATGGCCCAGGGCCCTTTCTCGCCCAGGGCATGTTGCTGCCGCCAAGGAATGGCTCGGAAAAGACGCGGCCAACCCCGGCACGACGGCGCATTGGAGCGTTCCCGGAGCAGAGTTGAAGAACGGGTGGTGGCCTGGTGTGCGCCTCTGTCTCTCGGGTAACGGGCCGGCCAAGGATGGGGATGACCTCATCTTGGTCATACCGGTTTATCTCACTCTGAGGGTTGTCCGAAGCACCAGAGGGGCCGATGGAGACTGCGTGGTTGGGAGATGCGTGGCTGCGGGTCTAAGGGTTTCTGATATGGAGGCCATGAGGGACAGGACGCCGGAAGCAGGTTGGGGAAGCAGGCGAGTGTCCCAGACAGGACTTCGTGATGGGCCTGGCCCCATGGTAGAGCGCAGGGATGGGACCCCTGCAAGTCGAGGATCCACGGGCGTTGTCCTAGCTGCATTCCTTCTTGTGGAGTGCCCCTTTGCGGCGATCGGGTATGGGTACTCACCATGCCCTTCAAGGCCCCGAGGTGGGGGCGGCCCAGCAGACGTGCGGCGCCCGAATGACTTCGCTGGGCTTTTTCCGGCCAATTCTCACGAGCGTTCTGCCCAAACCAGGATTGGTTTGGGCAGAACGCTCGTGAGAATTGGCCGGCGTAGGACAGCCCTGCGGACCGCCGTGCTCTCCATGGCCCAGAGCCCTTTCTCGCCCAGGGCATGATGCTGCCGCCAAGAAATGGCTCGGAAAAGACGCGGCCCACCCCGGCACGACGGCGCATTGGAGCGTTCCCGGAGCAGAGTTGAAGAACGGGTTGTGGCCAGGTGTGCGCCTCTGTCTCTCGGGGAGACGGGCCGGCCAAGGATGGGTATGACCTCATCTTGGTCATACCGGTTTATCTCACTCTGAGGGTTGTCCGAAGCACCAGAGGGGCCGATGGAGGCTGCGTGGTTGGGAAATGCGTGGCTGCGGGTCTAAGTGTTTCCGATATGGAGGCCATGAGGGACAGGACCCCGGAAGCAGTTTGGGGAAGCAGGCGAGTGTCCCAGACCGGACTTCGTGATGGGCCTGGCCCCATGGTAGAGCGCAGGGATGGGACCCCTGCAAGTCGAGGATCCACGGGCGTTGTCCTTGCTGCATTCCGTCTTGTGGAGTGCCCATTGGCGGCGATCAGGTGCGGGCACTCACCATGCCCTTCAAGGCCCCGAGGTGGGGGCGGCCCAGCAGACGTGCGGCGCCCGAATGTCTTCGCCGTGCTTTTTCCGGCCAATTCTCAAGATCTTTCTCCCCAAACCAGGATTGGTTTGGGCAGAACGCTCGTGAGAATTGACCGGCATAGGACAGCCCTGCGGACCGCCGTGCTCTCCATGGCCCAGGGCCCTTTCTCGCCCAGGGCATGATGCTGCCGCCAAGAAATGGCTCGGAAAAGACGCGGCCCACCCCGGCACGACGGCGCATTGGAGCGTTCCCGGAGCAGAGTTGAAGAACGGGTGGTGGCCTGGTGTGTGCCTCTGTCTCTCGGGGAGACGGGCCGGCCAAGGATGGGGATGACTTCATCTTGGTTATACCGGTTTATCTCACTCTGAGGGTTGTCCGAAGCACCAGAGGGGCCGATGGAGACTGCGTGGTTGGGAGATGCGTGGCTGCGGGTCTAAGGGTTTCCGATATGGAGGCCATGAGGGACAGGACCCCGGAAGCAGGTTGGGGAAGCAGGCGAGTGTCCCAGACCGGACTTCGTGATGGGCCTGGTCCCATGGTAGAGCGCAGGGATGGGACCCCTGCAAGTAGAGGACCACGGGCGTTGTCCTCGCTGCATTCCGTCTTGTGGAGTGCCCCTTGGCGGCGATCGGGTGCGGGCACTCACCATGCCCTTCAAGGCCCCGAGGTGGGGGCGGCCCAGCAGACGTGCGGCGCCCGAATGACTTCGCCGGGCTTTTTCTGGCCAATTCTCACAAGAGTTCTGCCCAAACCAGGATTGGTTTGGGCAGAACGCTCGTGAGAATTGGCCGGCGTAGGACAGCCTTGCGGACCAACGTGCTCTCCATGGCCCAGGGCCCTTTCTCGCCCAGGGCATGATGCTGCCGCCAAGAAATGTCTCGGAAAAGACGCGGCCAACCCCGGCACGGCGGCGCATTGGAGCGTTCCCGGAGCAGAGTTGAAGAACGGGTGGTGGCCTGGTGTGCGCCTCTGTCTCTCGGGTAACGGGCCGGCCAAGGATGGGGATGACCTCATCTTGGTCATACCGGTTTATCTCACTCTGAGGGTTGTCCGAAGCACCAGAGGGGCCGATGGAGACTGCGTGGTTGGGAGAAGCGTGGCTGCGGGTCTAAGGGTTTCTGATATGGAGGCCATGAGGGACAGGACGCCGGAAGCAGGTTGGGGAAGCAGGCGAGTGTCCCAGACAGGACTTCGTGATGGGCCTGGCCCCATGTTAGAGCGCAGGGATGGGACCCCTGCAAGTCGAGGATGCACGGGCGTTGTCCTAGCTGCATTCCTTCTTGTGAAGTGCCCCTTGGCGGCGATCGGGTATGGGCACTCACCATGCCCTTCAAGGCACCGAGGTGGGGGCGGCCCAGCAGACGTGCGGCGCCCGAATGACTTCGCTGGGCTTTTTCCGGCCAATTCTCACGAGCGTTCTGCCCAAACCAGGATTGGTTTGGGCAGAACGCTCGTGAGAATTTGCCGGCGTAGGACAGCCCTGCGGACCGCCGTGCTCTCCATGGCCCAGGGCCCTTTCTCGCCCAGGGCATGATGCTGCCGCCAAGAAATGGCTCGGAAAAGACGCGCCCCACCCCGGCACGACGGCGCATTGGAGCGTTCCCGGAGCAGAGTTGAAGAACGGGTTGTGGCCAGGTGTGCGCCTCTGTCTCTCGGGGAGACGGGCCGGCCAAGGATGGGGATGACCTCATCTTGGTCATACCGGTTTATCTCACTCTGAGGGTTGTCCGAAGCACCAGAGGGGCCGATGGAAGCTGCGTGGTTGGGAAATGCGTGGCTGCGGGTCTAAGTGTTTCCGATATGGAGGCCATGAGGGACAGGACCCTGGAAGCAGGTTGGGGAAGCAGGCGAGTGTCCCAGACCGGACTTCGTGATGGGCCTGGCCCCATGGTAGAGAGCAGGGATGGGACCCCTGCAAGTCGAGGATCCACGGGCGTTGTCCTCGCTGCATTCCGTCTTGTGGAGTGCCCCTTGGCGGCGATCGGGTGCGGGCACTCACCATGCCCTTCAAGGCCCCGAGGTGGGGGCGGCCCAGCAGACGTGCGGCGCCCGAATGTCTTCGCCGTGCTTTTTCCGGCCAATTCTCACGAGCGTTCTCCCCAAACCAGGATTGGTTTGGGCAGAACGCTCGTGAGAATTGGCCGGCGTAGGACAGCCCTGCGGACCGCCGTGCTCTCCATGGCCAAGGGCCCTTTCTCGCCCAGGGCATGATGCTGCCGCCAAGAAATGGCTCGGAAAAGACGCGGCCCAACCCGGCACGACGGCGCATTGGAGCGTTCCCGGAGCAGAGTTGAAGAACGGGTGGTGGCCTGGTGTGCGCCTCTGTCTCTCGGGGAGACGGGCCGGCCAAGGATGGGGATGACTTCATCTTGGTCATACCGGTTTATCTCACTCTGAGGGTTGTCCGAAGCACCAGAGGGGCCGATGGAGACTGCGTGGTTGGGAGATGCGTGGCTGCGGGTCTAAGGGTTTCCGATATGGAGGCCATGAGGGACAGGACGCCGGAAGCAGGTTGGGGAAGCAGGCGAGTGTCCCAGACAGGACTTCGTGATGGGCCTGGCCCCATGGTAGAGCGCAGGGATGGGACCCCTGCAAGTCGAGGATCCACGGGCGTTGTCCTAGCTGCATTCCTTCTTGTGGAGTGCCCCTTGGCGGCGGTCGGGTATGGGCACTCACCATGCCCTTCAAGGCCCCGAGGTGGGGGCGGCCCAGCAGACGTGCGGCGCCCGAATGACTTCGCTGGGCTTTTTCCGGCCAATTCTCACGAGCGTTCTGCCCAAAGCAGGATTGGTTTGGGCAGAACGCTCGTGAGAATTGGCCGGCGTAGGACAGCCCTGCGGACCGCCGTGCTCTCCATGGCCCAGAGCCCTTTCTCGCCCAGGGCATGATGCTGCCGCCAAGAAATGACTCGGAAAAGACGCGGCCCACCCCGGCACGACGGCGCATTGGAGCGTTCCCGGAGCAGAGTTGAAGAACGGGTTGTGGACAGGTGTGCGCCTCTGTCTCTCGGGGAGACGGGCCGGCCAAGGATGGGTATGACCTCATCTTGGTCATACCGGTTTATCTCACTCTGAGGGTTGTCCGAAGCACCAGAGGGGCCGATGGAGGCTGCGTGGTTGGGAAATGCGTGGCTGCGGGTCTAAGTGTTTCCGATATGGAGGCCATGAGGGACAGGACCCTGGAAGCAGGTTGGGGAAGCAGGCGAGTGTCCCAGACCGGACTTCGTGATGGGCCTGGCCCCATGGTAGAGCGCAGGGATGGGACCCCTGCAAGTCGAGGATCCACGGGCGTTGTCCTTGCTGCATTCCGTCTTGTGGAGTGCCCATTGGCGGCGATCAGGTGCGGGCACTCACCATGCCCTTCAAGGCCCCGAGGTGGGGGCGGCCCAGCAGACGTGCGGCGCCCGAATGTCTTCGCCGTGCTTTTTCCGGCCAATTCTCAAGAGCGTTCTCCCCAAACCAGGATTGGTTTGGGCAGAACGCTCGTGAGAATTGACCGGCGTAGGACAGCCCTGCGGACCGCCGTGCTCTCCATGGCCCAGGGCCCTTTCTCGCCCAGGGCATGATGCTGCCGCCAAGAAATGGCTCGGAAAAGACGCGGCCCACCCCGGCACGACGGCGCATTGGAGCGTTCCCGGAGCAGAGTTGAAGAACGGGTGGTGGCCTGGTGTGTGCCTCTGTCTCTCGGGGAGACGGGCCGGCCAAGGATGGGGATGACTTCATCTTGGTTATACCGGTTTATCTCACTCTGAGGGTTGTCCGAAGCACCAGAGGGGCCGATGGAGACTGCGTGGTTGGGAGATGCGTGGCTGCGGGTCTAAGGGTTTCCGATATGGAGGCCATGAGGGACAGGACCCCGGAAGCAGGTTGGGGAAGCAGGCGAGTGTCCCAGACCGGACTTCGTGAGGGGCCTGGTCCCATGGTAGAGCGCAGGGATGGGACCCCTGCAAGTAGAGGACCACGGGCGTTGTCCTCGCTGCATTCCGTCTTGTGGAGTGCCCCTTGGCGGCGATCGGGTGCGGGCACTCACCATGCCCTTCAAGGCCCCGAGGTGGGGGCGGCCCAGCAGACGTGCGGCGCCCGAATGACTTCGCCGGGCTTTTTCTGGCCAATTCTCACAAGAGTTCTGCCCAAACCAGGATTGGTTTGGGCAGAACGCTCGTGAGAATTGGCCGGCGTAGGACAGCCCTGCGGACCGCCGTGCTCTCCATGGCCCAGGGCCCTTTCTCGCCCAGGGCATGATGCTGCCGCCAAGAAATGTCTCGGAAAAGACGCGGCCAACCCCGGCACGACGGCGCATTGGAGCGTTCCCGGAGCAGAGTTGAAGAACGGGTGGTGGCCTGGTGTGCGCCTCTGTCTCTCGGGTAACGGGCCGGCCAAGAATGGGGATGACCTCATCTTGGTCATACCGGTTTATCTCACTCTGAGGGTTGTCCGAAGCACCAGAGGGGCCGATGGAGACTGCGTGGTTGGGAGAAGCGTGGCTGGGGGTCTAAGGGTTTCTGATATGGAGGCCATGAGGGACAGGACGCCGGAAGCAGGTTGGGGAAGCAGGCGAGTGTCCCAGACAGGACTTCGTGATGGGCCTCGCCCCATGGTAGAGCGCAGGGATGGGACCCCTGCAAGTCGAGGATCCACGGGCGTTGTCCTAGCTGCATTCCTTCTTGTGGAGTGCCCCTTGGCGGCGATCGGGTATGGGCACTCACCATGCCCTTCAAGGCACCGAGGTGGGGGCGGCCCAGCAGACGTGCGGCGCCCTAATGACTTCGCTGGGCTTTTTCCGGCCAATTCTCACGAGCGTTCTGCCCAAACCAGGATTGGTTTGGGCAGAACGCTCGTGAGAATTTGCCGGCGTAGGACAGCCCTGCGGACCGCCGTGCTCTCCATGGCCCAGGGCCCTTTCTCGCCCAGGGCATGATGCTGCCGCCAAGAAATGGCTCGGAAAAGACGCGCCCCACCCCGGCACGACGGCGCATTGGAGCGTTCCCGGAGCAGAGTTGAAGAACGGGTTGTGGCCAGGTGTGCGCCTCTGTCTCTCGGGGAGACGGGCCGGCCAAGGATGGGGATGACCTCATCTTGGTCATACCGGTTTATCTCACTCTGAGGGTTGTCCGAAGCACCAGAGGGGCCGATGGAAGCTGCGTGGTTGGGAAATGCGTGGCTGCGGGTCTAAGTGTTTCCGATATGGAGGCCATGAGGGACAGGACCCTGGAAGCAGGTTGGGGAAGCAGGCGAGTGTCCCAGACCGGACTTCGTGATGGGCCTGGCCCCATGGTAGAGCGCAGGGATGGGACCCCTGCAAGTCGAGGATCCACGGGCGTTGTCCTCGCTGCATTCCGTCTTGTGGAGTGCCCCTTGGCGGCGATCGGGTGCGGGCACTCACCATGCCCTTCAAGGCCCCGAGGTGGGGGCGGCCCAGCAGACGTGCGGCGCCCGAATGTCTTCGCCGTGCTTTTTCCGGCCAATTCTCACGAGCGTTCTCCCCAAACCAGGATTGGTTTGGGCAGAACGCTCGTGAGAATTGGCCGGCGTAGGACAGCCCTGCGGACCGCCGTGCTCTCCATGGCCCAGGGCCCTTTCTCGCCCAGGGCATGATGCTGCCGCCAAGAAATGGCTCGGAAAAGACGCGGCCCACCCCGGTACGACGGCGCATTGGAGCGTTCCCGGAGCAGAGTTGAAGAACGGGTGGTGGCCTGGTGTGCGCCTCTGTCTCTCGGGGAGACGGGCCGGCCAAGGATGGGGATGACCTCATCTTGGTCATACCGGTTTATCTCACTCTGAGGGTTGTCCGAAGCACCAGAGGGGCCGATGGAGACTGCGTGGTTGGGAGATGCGTGGCTGCGGGTCTAAGGGTTTCCGATATGGAGGCCATGAGGGACAGGACCACGGAAGCAGGTTGGGGAAGCAGGCGAGTGTCCCAGACCGGACTTCGTGATGGGCCTGGCCCCATGGTAGAGCGCAGGGATGGGACCCCTGCAAGTCGAGGATCCACGGGCGTTGTCCTCGCTGCATTCCGTCTTGTGGAGTGCCCCTTGGCGGCGATCGGGTGCGGGCACTCACCATGCACTTCAAGGCCCCCAGGTGGGGGCGGCCCAGCAGACGTGCGGCACCCGAATGACTTCGCCGGGCTTTTTCCGGCCAATTCTCACGAGCGTTCTGCCCAAACCAGGATTGGTTTGGGCAGAACGCTCGTGAGAATTGGCCGGCTTAGGACAGCGCTGCGGACCGCCGTGCTCTCCATGGCCCAGGGCCCTTTCTCGCCCAGGGCATGTTGCTGCCGCCAAGAAATGTCTCGGAAAAGACGCGGCCAACCCCGGCACGACGGCGCATTGGAGCGTTCCCGGAGCAGAGTTGAAGAACGGGTGGTGGCCTGGTGTGCGACTCTGTCTCTCGGGGAGACGGGCCGGCCAAGGATGAGGATGACCTCATCTTGGTCATACCGGTTTATCTCACTCTGAGGGTTGTCCGAAGCACCAGAGGGGCCAATGGAGACTGCGTGGTTGGGAGATGCGTGGCTGCGTGTCTATGGGTTTCCGATATGGAGGCCATGAGGGACAGGACCCCGGAAGCAGGTTGGGGAAGCAGGCGAGTGTCCCAGACCGGACTTCGTGATGGGCCTGGCCCCATGGTAGAGCGCAGGGATGGGACCCCTGCAAGTCGAGGATCCACGGGCGTTGTCCTCGCTGCATTCCGTCTTGTGGAGTGCCCCTTGGCGGCGATCGGGTGCGGGCACTCACCATGCCCTTCAAAGCCCCGAGGTGGGGGCGGCCCAGCAGACGTGCGGCGCCCGAATGTCTTCGCCGTGCTTTTTCCGGCCAATTCTCACGAGCGTTCTCCCCAAACCAGGATTGGTTTGGGCAGAACGCTCGTGAGAATTGGCCGGCGTAGGACAGCCCTGCGGACCGCCGTGCTCTCCATGGCCCAGGGCCCTTTCTCGCCCAGGGCATGATGCTGCCGCCAAGAAATGGCTCGGAAAAGACTCGGCCCACCCCGGCACGACGGCGCATTGGAGCGTTCCCGGAGCAGAGTTGAAGAACGGGTGGTGGCCTGGTGTGCGCCTCTGTCTCTCGCGGAGACGGGCCGGCCAAGGATGGGGATGACTTCATCTTGGTCATACCGGTTTATCTCACTCTGAGGGTTGTCCGAAGCACCAGAGGGGCCGATGGAGACTGCGTGGTTGGGAGATGCGTGGCTGCGGGTCTAAGGGTTTCCGATATGGAGGCCATGAGGGACAGGACCCCGGAAGCAGGTTGGGGAAGCAGGCGAGTGTCCCAGACCGGACTTCGTGATGGGCCTGGTCCCATTGTAGAGCACAGGGATGGGACCCCTGCAAGTAGAGGACCACGGGCGTTGTCCTCGCTGCATTCCGTCTTGTGGAGTGCCCCTTGGCGGCGATCGGGTGCGGGCACTCACCATGCCCTTCAAGGCCCCCAGGTGGGGGCGGCCCAGCAGACGTGCGGCGCCCGAATGACTTCGCCGGGCTTTTTCCGGCCAATTCTCACGAGCGTTCTGCCCAAACCAGGATTGGTTTGGGCAGAACGCTCGTGAGAATTGGCCGGCGTAGGACAGCGCTGCGGACCGCCATGCTCTCCATGGCCCAGGGCCCTTTCTCGCCCAGGGCATGTTGCTGCCGCCAAGGAATGGCTCGGAAAAGACGCGGCCAACCCCGGCACGACGGCGCATTGGAGCGTTCCCGGAGCAGAGTTGAAGAACGGGTGGTGGCCTGGTGTGCGCCTCTGTCTCTCGCGGAGACGGGCCGGCCAACGATGGGGATGACCTCATCTTGGTCATACCGGTTTATCTCACTCTGAGGGTTGTCCGAAGCACCAGAGGGGCCGATGGAGACTGCGTGGTTGGGAGATGCGTGGCTGCGGGTCTAAGGGTTTCTGATATGGAGGCCATGAGGGACAGGACGCCGGAAGCAGGTTGGGGAAGCAGGCGAGTGTCCCAGACAGGACTTCGTGATGGGCCTGGCCCCATGGTAGAGCGCAGGGATGGGACCCCTGCAAGTCGAGGATCCACGGGCGTTGTCCTAGCTGCATTCCTTCTTGTGGAGTGCCCCTTGGCGGCGATCGGGTATGGGCACTCACCATACCCTTCAAGGCCCCGAGGTGGGGGCGGCCCAGCAGACGTGCGGCGCCCGAATGACTTCGCTGGGCTTTTTCCGGCCAATTCTCACGAGCGTTCTGCCCAAACCAGGATTGGTTTGGGCAGAACGCTCGTGAGAATTGGCCGGCGTAGGACAGCCCTGCGGACCGCCGTGCTCTCCATGGCCCAGAGCCCTTTCTCGCCCAGGGCATGATGCTGCCGCCAAGAAATGGCTCGGAAAAGACGCGCCCCACCCCGGCACGACGGCGCATTGGAGCGTTCCCGGAGCAGAGTTGAAGAACGGGTTGTGGCCAGGTGTGCGCCTCTGTCTCTCGGGGAGACGGGCCGGCCAAGGATGGGGATGACCTCATCTTGGTCATACCGGTTTATCTCACTCTGAGGGTTGTCCGAAGCACCAGAGGGGCCGATGGAAGCTGCGTGGTTGGGAAATGCGTGGCTGCGGGTCTAAGTGTTTCCGATATGGAGGCCATGAGGGACAGGACCCTGGAAGCAGGTTGGGGAAGCAGGCGAGTGTCCCAGACCGGACTTCGTGATGGGCCTGGCCCCATGGTAGAGCGCAGGGTTGGGACCCCTGCAAGTCGAGGATCCACGGGCGTTGTCCTCGCTGCATTCCGTCTTGTGGAGTGCCCCTTGGCGGCGATCGGGTGCGGGCACTCACCATGCCCTTCAAGGCCCCGAGGTGGGGGCGGCCCAGCAGACGTGCGGCGCCCGAATGTCTTCGCCGTGCTTTTTCCGGCCAATTCTCACGAGCGTTCTCCCCAAACCAGGATTGGTTTGGGCAGAACGCTCGTGAGAATTGGCCGGCGTAGGACAGCCCTGCGGACCGCCGTGCTCTCCATGGCCCAGGGCCCTTTCTCGCCCAGGGCATGATGCTGCCGCCAAGAAATGGCTCGGAAAAGACGCGGCCCACCCCGGCACGACGGCGCATTGGAGCGTTCCCGGAGCAGAGTTGAAGAACGGGTGGTGGCCTGGTGTGCGCCTCTGTCTCTCGGGGAGACGGGCCGGCCAAGGATGGGGATGACTTCATCTTGGTCATACCGGTTTATCTCACTCTGAGGGTTGTCCGAAGCACCAGAGGGGCCGATGGAGACTGCGTGGTTGGGAGATGCGTGGCTGCGGGTCTAAGGGTTTCCGATATGGAGGCCATGAGGGACAGGACCCCGGAAGCAGGTTGGGGAAGCAGGCGAGTGTCCCAGACCGGACTTCGTGATGGGCCTGGTCCCATGGTAGAGCGCAGGGATGGGACCCCTGCAAGTAAAGGACCACGGGCGTTGTCCTCGCTGCATTCCGTCTTGTGGAGTGCCCCTTGGCGGCGATCGGGTGCGGGCACTCACCATGCCCTTCAAGGCCCCGAGGTGGGGGCGGCCCAGCAGACGTGCGGCGCCCGAATGACTTCGCCGGGCTTTTTCTGGACAATTCTCACAAGAGTTCTGCCCAAACCAGGATTGGTTTGGGCAGAACGCTCGTGAGAATTGGCCGGCGTAGGACAGCCCTGCGGACCGCCGTGCTCTCCATGGCCCAGGGCCCTTTCTCGCCCAGGGCATGATGCTGCCGCCAAGAAATGGCTCGGAAAAGACGCGGCCCACCCCGGCACGACGGCGCATTGGAGCGTTCCCGGAGCAGAGTTGAAGAACGGGTGGTGGCCTGGTGTGCGCCTCTGTCTCTCGGGGAGACGGGCCGGCCAAGGATGGGGATGACCTCATCTTGGTCATACCGGTTTATCTCACTCTGAGGGTTGTCCGAAGCACCAGAGGGGCCGATGGAGACTGCGTGGTTGGGAGATGCGTGGCTGCGGGTCTAAGGGTTTCCGATATGGAGGCCATGAGGGACAGGACCCCGGAAGCAGGTTGGGGAAGCAGGCGAGTGTCCCAGACCGGACTTCGTGATGGGCCTGGTCCCATGGTAGAGCGCAGGGATGGGACCCCTGCAAGTAAAGGACCACGGGCGTTGTCCTCGCTGCATTCCGTCTTGTGGAGTGCCCCTTGGCGGCGATCGGGTGCGGGCACTCACCATGCCCTTCAAGGCCCCGAGGTGGGGGCGGCCCAGCAGACGTGCGGCGCCCGAATGACTTCGCCGGGCTTTTTCTGGCCAATTCTCACAAGAGTTCTGCCCAAACCAGGATTGGTTTGGGCAGAACGCTCGTGAGAATTGGCCGGCGTAGGACAGCCCTGCGGACCGCCGTGCTCTCCATGGCCCAGGGCCCTTTCTCGCCCAGGGCATGATGCTGCCGCCAAGAAATGTCTCGGAAAAGACGCGGCCCACCCCGGCACGACGGCGCATTGGAGCGTTCCCGGAGCAGAGTTGAAGAACGGGTGGTGGCCTGGTGTGCGCCTCTGTCTCTCGGGGAGACGGGCCGGCCAAGGATGGGGATGACCTCATCTTGGTCATACCGGTTTATCTCACTCTGAGGGTTGTCCGAAGCACCAGAGGGGCCGATGGAGACTGCGTGGTTGGGAGATGCGTGGCTGCGGGTCTAAGGGTTTCCGATATGGAGGCCATGAGGGACAGGACCCCGGAAGCAGGTTGGGGAAGCAGGCGAGTGTCCCAGACCGGACTTCGTGATGGGCCTGGTCCCATGGTAGAGCGCAGGGATGGGACCCCTGCAAGTAGAGGACCACGGGCGTTGTCCTCGCTGCATTCCGTCTTGTGGAGTGCCCCTTGGCGGCGATCGGGTGCGGGCACTCACCATGCCCTTCAAGGCCCCGAGGTGGGGGCGGCCCAGCAGACGTGCGGCGCCCGAATGACTTCGCCGGGCTTTTTCTGGCCAATTCTCACAAGAGTTCTGCCCAAACCAGGATTGGTTTGGGCAGAACGCTCGTGAGAATTGGCCGGCGTAGGACAGCCCTGCGGACCGCCGTGCTCTCCATGGCCCAGGGCCCTTTCTCGCCCAGGGCATGATGCTGCCGCCAAGAAATATCTCGGAAAAGACGCGGCCCACCCCGGCACGACGGCGCATTGGAGCGTTCCCGGAGCAGAGTTGAAGAACGGGTGGTGGCCAGGTGTGCGCCTCTGTCTCTCGGGGAGACGGGCCGGCCAAGGATGAGGATGACCTCATCTTGGTCATACCGGTTTATCTCACTCTGAGGGTTGTCCGAAGCACCAGATGGGCCGATGGAGACTGCGTGGTTGGGATATGCGTGGCTGCGGGTCTAAGGGTTTCCGATATGGAGGCCATGAGGGACAGGACCCCGGAAGCAGGTTGGGGAAGCAGGCGAGTGTCCCAGACCGGACTTCGTGATGGGCCTGGCCCCATGGTAGAGCGCAGGGATGGGACCCCTGCAAGTCGAGGATCCACGGGCGTTGTCCTCGCTGCATTCCGTCTTGTGGAGTGCCCCTTGGCGGCGATCGGGTGCGGGCACTCACCATGCCCTTCAAAGCCCCGAGGTGGGGGCGGCCCAGCAGACGTGCGGCGCCCGAATGTCTTCGCCGTGCTTTTTCCGGCCAATTCTCACGAGCGTTCTCCCCAAACCAGGATTGGTTTGGGCAGAACGCTCGTGAGAATTGGCTGGCGTAGGACAGCCCTGCGGACCGCCGTGCTCTCCATGGCCCAGGGCCCTTTCTCGCCCAGGGCATGATGCTGCCGCCAAGAAATGGCTCGGAAAAGACTCGGCCCACCCCGGCACGACGGCGCATTGGAGCGTTCCCGGAGCAGAGTTGAAGAACGGGTGGTGGCCTGGTGTGCGCCTCTGTCTCTCGCGGAGACGGGCCGGCCAAGGATGGGGATGACTTCATCTTGGTCATACCGGTTTATCTCACTCTGAGGGTTGTCCGAAGCACCAGAGGGGCCGATGGAGACTGCGTGGTTGGGAGATGAGTGGGTGCGGGTCTAAGGGTTTCCGATATGGAGGACATGAGGGACAGGACCCCGGAAGCAGGTTGGGGAAGCAGGCGAGTGTCCCAGACCGGACTTCGTGATGGGCCTGGCCCCATGGTAGAGCGCAGGGATGGGACCCCGGCAAGTCGAGGATCCACGGGCGTTGTCCTCGCTGCATTCCGTCTTGTGGAGTGCCCCTTGGCGGCGATCGGGTGCGGGCACTCCACATGCCCTTCAAGGCCCCGAGGTGGGGGCGGCCCAGCAGACGTGCGGCGCCCGAATGACTTCGCCGGGCTTTTTACGGCCAATTCTCACGAGCGTTCTGCCCAAACCAGGATTGGTTTGGGCAGAACGCTCGTGAGAATTGGCCGGCGTAGGACAGCCCTGCGGACCGCCGTGCTCTCCATGGCCCACGGCCCTTTCTCGCCCAGGGCATTTTGCTGCCGCCAAGAAATGGCTCGGAAGAGACGCGGCCAACCCCGGCACGACGGCGCATTGGAGCGTTCCAGAGGCAGAGTTGAAGAACGGGTGGTGGCCTGGTGTGCGCCTCTTTCTCTCGGGTAGACGGGCCGGCCATGGATGGGGATGACCTCATCTTGGTCATACCGGTTTATCTCACTCTGAGGGTTTTCCGAAGCACCAGAGGGGCCGATGGAGACTGCGTGGTTGGGAGATGCGTGGCTGCGGGTCTAAGGGTTTCCGATATGGAGGCCATGAGGGACAGGACCCCGGAAGCAGGTTGGGGAAGCAGGCGAGTGTCCCAGACCGGAATTCGTGATGGGCCTGGTCCCATGGTAGAGCGCAGGGATGGGACCCCTGCAAGTAGAGGACCACGGGCGTTGTCCTCGCTGCATTCCGTCTTGTGGAGTGCCCCTTGGCGGTGATCGGGTGCGGGCACTCACCATGCCCTTCAAGTCCCCGAGGTGGGGGCGGCCCAGCAGACGTGCGGCGCCCGAATGACTTCGCCGGGCTTTTTCTGGCCAATTCTCACAAGAGTTCTGCCCAAACCAGGATTGGTTTGGGCAGAACGCTCGTGAGAATTGGCCGGCGTAGGACAGCCCTGCGGACCGCCGTGCTCTCCATGGCCCAGGGCACTTTCTCGCCCAGGGCATGATTCTGCCGCCAAGAAATGTCTCGGAAAAGACGCGGCCCACCCCGGCACGACGGCGCATTGGAGCGTTCCCAGAGCAGAGTTGAAGAACGGATGGTGGCCAGGTGAGCGCCTCTGTCTCTCGGGGAAACGGGCCGGCCAAGGATGGGGATGACCTCATCCTGGTCATACCGGTTTATCTCACTCTGAGGGTTGTCCGAAGCACCAGAGGGGCTGATGGAGACTGCGTGGTTGGGAGATGCGTGGCTGCGGGTCTAAGTGTTTCCGATATGGAGGCCATGAGGGACAGGACCCCGGAAGCAGGTTGGGGAAGCAGGCGAGTGTCCCAGACCGGACTTCGTGATGGGCCTGGCCCCATGGTAGAGCGCAGGGATGGGACCCCTGCAAGTCGAGGATCCACGGGCGTTGTCCTCGCTGCATTCCGTCTTGTGGAGTGCCCCTTGGCGGCGATCGGGTGCGGGCACTCACCATGCCCTTCAAGGCCCCGAGGTGGGGGCGGCCCAGCAGACGTGCGGCGCCCGAATGACTTCGCCGGGCTTTTTCCGGCCAATTCTCACGAGCGTTCTGCCCAAACCAGGATTGGTTTGGGCAGAACGCTCGTGAGAATTGGCCGGCGTAGGACAGCGCTGCGGACCGCCATGCTCTCCATGGCCCAGGGCCCTTTCTCGCCCAGGGCATGATGCTGCCGCCAAGAAATGTCTCGGAAAAGACGCGGCCCACCCCGGCACGACGGCGCATTGGAGCGTTCCCGGAGCAGAGTTGAAGAACGGGTGGTGGCCTGGTGTGCGCCTCTGTCTCTCGGGGAGACGGGCCGGCCAAGGATGGGGATGACCTCATCTTGGTCATACCCGTTTATCTCACTCTGAGGGTTGTCCGAAGCACCAGAGGGGCCGATGGAGACTGCGTGGTTGGGAGATGCGTGGCTGCGGGACTAAGGGTTTCCGATATGGAGGCCATGAGGGACAGGACCCCGGAAGCAGGTTGGGGAAGCAGGCGAGTGTCCCAGACCGGACTTCGTGATGGGCCTGGTCCCATGGTAGAGCGCAGGGATGGGACCCCTGCAAGTAGAGGACCACGGGCGTTGTCCTCGCTGCATTCCGTCTTGTGGAGTGCCCCTTGGCGGCGATCGGGTGCGGGCACTCACCATGCCCTTCAAGGCCCCGAGGTGGGGGCGGCCCAGCAGACGTGCGGCGCCCGAATGACTTCGCCGGGCTTTTTCTGGCCAATTCTCACAAGAGTTCTGCCCAAACCAGGATTGGTTTGGGCAGAACGCTCGTGAGAATTGGCCGGCGTAGGACAGCCCTGCGGACCGCCGTGCTCTCCATGGCCCCGGGCCCTTTCTCGCCCAGGGCGTGATGCTGCCGCCAAGAAATGTCTCGGAAAAGACGCGGCCCACCCCGGCACGACGGCGCATTGGAGCGTTCCCGGAGCAGAGTTGAAGAACGGGTGGGGGCCAGGTGTGCGCCTCTGTCTCTCGGGGAGACGGGCCGGCCAAGGATGGGGATGACCTCATCTTAGTCATACCGGTTTATCTCACTCTGAGGGTTGTCCGAAGCACCAGAGGGGCCGATGGAGACTGCGTGGTTGGGAGATGCGTGGCTGCGGGTCTAAGTGTTTCCGATATGGAGGCCAATAGGGACAGGACCCCGGAAGCAGGTTGGGGAAGCAGGCGAGTGTCCCAGACCGGACTTCGTGATGGGCCTGGCCCCATGGTAGAGCGCAGGGATGGGACCCCTGCATGTCGAGGATCCACGGGCGTTGTCCTCGCTGCATTCCGTCTTGTGGAGTGCCCCTTGGCGGCGATCGGGTGCGGGAACTCACCATGCCCTTCAAGGCCCCGAGGTGGGGGCGGCCCAGCAGACGTGCGGCGCCCGAATGACTTCGCCGGGCTTTTTCTGGCCAATTCTCACGAGCGTTCTGCCCAAACAAGGATTGGTTTGCGCAGAACGCTCGTGAGAATTAGCCGGCGTAGGACAGCCCTGCGGACCGCCGTGCTCTCCATGGCCCAGGGCCCTTTCTCGCCCAGGGCATGATGCTGCCGCCAAGAAATGTCTCGGAAAAGACGCGGCCCACCCCGGCACGACGGCGCATTGGAGCGTTCCCGGAGCAGAGTTGAAGAACGGGTGGTGGCCAGGTGTGCGCCTCTGTCTCTCGGGGAGACGGGCCGGCCAAGGATGGGGATGACCTCATCTTGGTCATACCGGTTTATCTCACTCTGAGGGTTGTCCGAAGCACCAGAGGGGCCGATGGAGACTGCGTGGTTGGGAGATGCGTGGCTGCGGGTCTAAGGGTTTCTGATATGGAGGCCATGAGGGACAGGACCCCGGAAGCAGGTTGGGGAAGCAGGCGAGTGTCCCAGACCGGACTTCGTGATGGGCCTGGCCCCATGGTAGAGCGCAGGGATGGGACCCCTGCAAGTCGAGGATCCACGGGCGTTGTCCTCGCTGCATTCCGTCTTGTGGAGTGCCCCTTGGCGGCGATCGGGTGCGGGCACTCACCATGCCCTTCAAGGCCCCGAGGTGGGGGCGGCCCAGCAGACGTGCGGCGCCCGAATGACTTCGCCGGGCTTTTTCCGGCCAATTCTCACGAGCGTTCTGCCCAAACCAGGATTGGTTTTGGGCAGAACGCTCGTGAGAATTGGCCGGTGTAGGACAGCCCTGCGGACCGCCGTGCTCTCCATGGCCCAGGGCCCTTTCTCGCCCAGGGCATTTTGCTGCCGCCAAGAAATGGCTCGGAAAAGTTGCGGCCAACCCGGCACGACGGCGCATTGGAACGTTCCCGGAGCAGAGTTGAAGAACGGGTCGTGGCCTGGTGTGCGCCTCTGTCTCTCGGGTAGACGGGCCGGCCAAGGATCGGATGACCTCATCTTGGTCATAGCGGTTTATCTCACTCTGAGGGTTGTCCGAAGCACCAGAGGGGCCGATGGAGACTGCGTGGTTGGGAGATGCGTGGCTGCGGGTCTAAGGGTTTCCGATATGGAGGCCATGAGGGACAGGACCCCGGAAGCAGGTTGGGGAAGCAGGCGAGTGTCCCAGACCGGACTTCGTGATGGGCCTGGCCCCATGGTAGAGCGCAGGGATGGGACCTCTGCAAGTCGAGGATCCACGGGCGTTGTCCTAGCTGCATTCCTTCTTGTGGAGTGCCCCTTGGCGGCGATCTGGTATGGGCACTCACCATGCCCTTCAAGGCCCCGAGGTGGGGGCGGCCCAGCAGACGTGCGGCGCCCGAATGACTTCGCTGGGCTTTTTCCGGCCAATTCTCACGAGCGTTCTGCCCAAACCAGGATTGGTTTGGGCTGAACGCTCGTGAGAATTGGCCGGCGTAGGACAGCCCTGCGGACCGCCGTGCTCTCCATGGCCCAGAGCCCTTTCTCGCCCAGGGCATGATGCTGCCGCCAAGAAATGGCTCGGAAAAGACGCGGCCCTCCCCGGCACGACGGCGCATTGGAGCGTTCCCGGAGCAGAGTTGAAGAACGGGTGGTGGCCTGGTGTGCGCCTCTTTCTCTCGGGGAGACGGGCCGGCCAAGGATGGGGATGACCTCATCTTGGTCATACCGGTTTATCTCACTCTGAGGGTTGTCCGAAGCACCAGAGGGGCCGATGGAGACTGCGTGGTTGGGAGATGCGTGGCTGCGGGTCTAAGGGTTTCCGATATGGAGGCCATGAGGGACAGGACCCCGGAAGCAGGTTGGGGAAGCAGGCGAGTGTCCCAGACCGGACTTCGTGATGGGCCTGGTCCCATGGTAGAGCGCAGGGATGGGACCCCTGCAAGTAGAGGACCACGGGCGTTGTCCTCGCTGCATTCCGTCTTGTGGAGTGCCCCTTGGCGGCGATCGGGTGCGGGCACTCACCATGCCCTTCAAGGCCCCGAGGTGGGGGCGGCCCAGCAGACGTGCGGCGCCCGAATGACTTCGCCGGGCTTTTTCTGGCCAATTCTCACAAGAGTTCTGCCCAAACCAGGATTGGTTTGGGCAGAACGCTCGTGAGAATTGGCCGGCGTAGGACAGCCCTGCGGACCGCCGTGCTCTCCATGGCCCAGGGCCCTTTCTCGCCCAGGGCATGATGCTGCCGTCAAGAAATGTCTCGGAAAGGACGCGGCCCACCCCGGCACGACGGCGCATTGGAGCGTTCCCGGAGCAGAGTTGAAGAACGGGTGGTGGCCAGGTGTGCGCCTCTGTCTCTCGGGGAGACGGGCCGGCCAAGGATGGGGATGACCTCATCTTGGTCATACCGGTTTATCTCACTCTGAGGGTTGTCCGAAGCACCAGAGGGGCCGATGGTGACTGCGTGGTTGGGAGATGCGTGGCTGCGGGTCTAAGGGTTTCCGATATGGAGGCCATGAGGGACAGGACCCCGGAAGCAGGTTGGGGAAGCAGGCGAGTGTCCCAGACCGGACTTCGTGATGGGCCTGGCCCCATGGTAGAGCGCAGGGATGGGACCCCTGCAAGTCGAGGATCCACGGGCGTTGTCCTCGCTGCATTCCGTCTTGTGGAGTGCCCCTTGGCGGCGATCGGGTGCAGGCACTCACCATGCCCTTCAAGGCCCCGAGGTGGGGGCGGCCCAGCAGACGTGCGGCGCCCGAATGACTTCGCCGGGCTTTTTCCGGCCAATTCTCACGAGCGTTCTGCCCAAACCAGGATTGGTTTGGGCAGAACGCTCGTGAGAATTGGCCGGCGTAGGACAGCGCTGCGGACCGCCATGCTCTCCATGGCCCAGGGCCCTTTCTCGCCCAGGGCATGTTGCTGCCGCCAAGAAATGGCTCAGAAAAGACGCGGCCCACCCCGGCAAGCCGGCGCATTGGAGCGTTCCCGGAGCAGAGTTGAAGAACGGGTGGTGGCCTGGTGTGCGCCTCTGTATTTCGGGTAGATGGGCCCGCCTAGGATGGGGATGACCTCATCTTGGTCATACAGGTTTATGTCACTCTGAGGGTTGTCCGAAGCACCAGAGGGGCCGATGGAGACTGCCTGGTTGGGAGATGCGTGGCTGCAGGTCTAAGGGTTTCCCATATGGAAGCCATGAAGGACAAGATCCCGGAAGCAGGATGGAGAAGCAGGCGAGTGTTCCAGACCGGACTTCGAGATGGGCCTGGCCACGTGGTAGAGCGCAGGGATGGGACCCCAGCAAGTCGAGGATCCACGGGCGTTGTCCTCGCTGCATTCCATCTTGTGGAGTGCCTCTTGGCGGCGATCGGGTGCGGGCACTCACAGTGCCCTTCAGGGCCCCGAGGTGGGGGCGGCTCAGCAGACGTGCGGCGCCCCAATGACTTCGCCGGTCTTTTTCCGGCCAATTCTCACGAGCGTTCTGCGCAAACCAGGATTGGTTTGGGCAGAACGCTCGTGAGAATTGGCCGGCGTAGGACAGCCCTGCTGACCGCAGTGCTCTCCATGGCCCAGGGCCCTTTCTCGCCCAGGGCATGTTGCTGCCGCCAAGAAATGTCTCGGAAAAGACGCGGCCCACCCCGGCACGCCGGCGCATTGGAGCGTTCCCGGAGCAGAGTTGAAGAACGGGTGGTGGCCTGGTGTGCGCCTCTGTCTTTCGGGTAGATGGGCCGGCCAAGGATGGGGATGACCTCATCTTGGTCATACAGGTTTATGTCACTCTGAGGGTTGTCCGAAGCACCAGAGGGGCCGATCGAGACTGCGTGGTTGAGAGTTGCGTGGCTGCGGGTCTAAGGGTTTCCCATATGGAGGCCATGAGGGACAGGACCCCGGAAGCAGGTTGGGGAAGAAGGCGAGTGTTCCAGACCAGACTTCGTGATGGGCCTGGCCCCGTGGTAGAGCGCACGGATGGGACCCCGGCAAGTCGAGGATCCACGGGCGTTGTCCTCGCTGCATTCCATCTTGTGGAGTGCCTCTTGGCGGCAATCGGGTGCGGGCACTCACAGTGCTCTTCAAAGCCCCGAGGTGGGGGCGGCCCAGCAGACGTGCGGCGCCCGAATGTCTTCGCCGGGCTTTTTCCGGCCAATTCTCACGAGCGTTCTGCCCAAACCAGGATTGGTTTGGGCAGAACGCTCGTGAGAATTGGCCGGCGTAGGACAGCCTTAGGACCGCCTTGCTCTCCATGGCCCAGGGCCCTTTCTCGCCCAGGGCATGTTGCTGCCGCCAAGAAATGGCTCGGAAAAGACGCGGCCCACCCCGGCACGACGGCGCATTGGAGCGTTCCCGGAGCAGAGTTGAAGAACGGGTGGTGGTCTGGTGTGCGCCTCTGTCTCTCGGGTGGACGGGCCGGCCAAGGATGGGGATGACCTCATCTTGGTCATACAGATTGATGTCACTCTGAGGGTTGTCCGAAGCACCAGAGGGGCCGATGGAGACTGCGTGGTTGGGAGATGCGTGGCTGCGGTCTAAGGGTTGCGCATATGGAGGCCATGAGGGACAGGACCCCGGAAGCAGGTTGGGGAAGCAGGCGAGTGTTCCAGACCGGACTTCGAGATGGGCCTGGCCCCGTGGTAGAGCGCAGGGATGGGACCCCGGCAAGTCGAGGATCCACGGGCGTTGTCCTCGCTGCATTCCATCTTGTGGAGTGCCTCTTGGCGGCGATCGGGTGCGGGTACTCACAGTGCTCTTCAGGGCCCCGAGGTTGGGGCGGCCCAGCAGACGTGCGGCGCCCGAATGACTTCGCCAGGCTTTTTCCGGCCAATTCTCACGAGCGTTCTGCGCAAACCAGGATTGGTTTGGGCAGAACGCTCGTGAGAATTGGCCGGCGTACGACAGCCCTGCGGACCGCCGTGCTCTCCATGGCCCAGGGCCCTTTCTCGCCCAGGGCATGTTGCTGCCGCCAAGAAATGGCTCGGAAAAGACGCGGCCCACCCCGGCACGCCGGCGCATTGGAGCGTTCCCGGAGCAGAGTTGAAGAACGGGTGGTGGCCTGTTGTGCGCCTCTATCTCTCGGGGAGACGGGCCGGCCAAGGATGAGGATGACCTCATCTTGGTCATACCGGTTTATCTCACTCTGAGGGTTGTCCGAAGCACCAGAGGGGCCGATGGAGACTGCGTGGTTGGGAGATGCGTGGCTGCGGGTCTATGGGTTTCCGATATGGAGGCCATGAGGGACAGGACTCCGGAAGCAGGTTGGGGAAGCAGGCGAGTGTCCCAGACCGGACTTCGTGATGGGCCTGGCCCCATGGTAGAGCGCAGGGATGGGACCCCTGCATGTCGAGGATCCACGGGCGTTGTCCTCGCTGCATTCCGTCTTGTGGAGTGCCCCTTGGCGGCGATCGGGTGCGGGCACTCACCATGCCCTTCAAGGCCCCGAGGTGGGGGCGGCCCAGCAGATGTGCGGCGCCCGAATGACTTCGCCGGGCTTTTTCCGGCCAATTCTCACGTGCGTTCTGCCCAAACCAGGATTGGTTTGGGCAGAACGCTCGTGAGAATTGGCCGGCGTAGGACAGCCCTGCGGACCGCTGTGCTCTCCATGGCCCAGGGCCCTTTCTCGCCGAGGGCATTTTGCTGCTGCCAAGAAATGGCTCGGAAAAGTTGCGGCCAACCCGGCACGACGGGGCATTGGAACGTTCCCGGAGCAGAGTTGAAGAACGGGTCGTGGCCTGGTGTGCGCCTCTGTCTCTCGGGTAGACGGGCCGGCCAAGGATCGGATGACCTCATCTTGGTCATACCGGTTTATCTCACTCTGAGGGTTGTCCGAAGCACCAGAGGGGCCGATGGAGACAGCGTGGTTGGGAGATGCGTGGCTGCGGGTCTAAGGGTTTCCGATATGGAGGACATGAGGGACAGGACCCCGGAAGCAGGTTGGGGAAGCAGGCGAGTGTCCCAGACCGGACTTCGTGATGGGCCTGGCCCCATGGTAGAGCGCAGGGATGGGACCCCTGCAAGTAGAGGACCACGGGCGTTGTCCTCGCTGCATTCCGTCTTGTGGAGTGCCCCTTGGCGGCGATCGGGTGCGGGCACTCAACATGCCCTTCAAGGCCCCGAGGTGGGGGCGGCCCAGCAGACGTGCGGCGCCCGAATGACTTCGCCGGGCTTTTTACGGCCAATTCTCACGAGCGTTCTGCCCAAACCAGGTTTGGTTTGGGCAGAACGCTCGTGAGAATTGGCCGGCGTAGGACAGCCCTGCGGACCGCCGTGCTCTCCATGGCCCACGGCCCTTTCTCGCCCAGGGCATTTTGCTGCCGCCAAGAAATGGCTCGGAAGAGACGCGGCCAACCCCGGCACGACGGCGCATTGGAGCGTTCCAGGAGCAGAGTTGAAGAACGGGTGGTGGCCTGGTGTGCGCCTCTGTCTCTCGGGTAGACGGGCCGGCCAAGGATGGGGATGACCTCATCTTGGTCTTACCGGTTTATCTCACTCTGAGGGTTGTCCGAAGCACCAGAGGGGCCAATGGAGACTGCGTGGTTGGGAGATGCGTGGCTGCGGGTCTAAGGGTTTCCGATATGGAGGCCATGAGGGACAGGACCCCGGAAGCAGGTTGAGGAAGCAGGCGAGTGTCCCAGACCGGACTTCGTGATGGGCCTGGTCCCATGGTAGAGCGCAGGGATGGGACCCCTGCAAGTAGAGGACCACGGGCGTTGTCCTCGCTGCATTCCGTCTTGTGGAGTGCCCCTTGGCGGTGATCGGGTGCGGGCACTCACCATGCCCTTCAAGGCCGCGAGGTGGGGGCGGCCCAGCAGACGTGCGGCGCCCGAATGACTTCGCCGGGCTTTTTCTGGCCAATTCTCACGAGAGTTCTGCCCAAACCAGGATTGGTTTGGGCAGAACGCTCGTGAGAATTGGCCGGCGTAGGACAGCCCTGCGGACCGCCGTGCTCTCCATGGCCCAGGGCCCTTTCTCGCCCAGGGCATGATGCTGCCGCCATGAAATGTCTCCGAAAAGACGCGGCCCACCCCGGCACGACGGCGCATTGGAGCGTTCCCGGAGCAGAGTTGAAGAACGGGTGGTGGCCAGGTGTGCGCCTCTGTCTCTCGGGGAAACGGGCCGGCCAAGGATGGGGATGACCTCATCCTGGTCATACCGATTTATCTCACTCTGAGGGTTGTCCGAAGCACCAGAGGGGCTGATGGAGAATGCGTGGTTGGGAGATGCGTGGCTGCGGGTCTAAGTGTTTCCGATATGGAGGCCATGAGGGACAGGACCCCGGAAGCAGGTTGGGGAAGCAGGCGAGTGTCCCAGACCGGACTTCGTGATGGGCCTGGCCCCATGGTAGAGCGCAGGGATGGGACCCCTGCAAGTCGAGGATCCACGGGCGTTGTCCTCGCTGCATTCCGTCTTGTGGAGTGCCCCTTGGCGGCGATCGGGTGCGGGCACTCACCATGCCCTTCAAGGCCCCGAGGTGGGGGCGGCCCAGCAGACGTGCGGCGCCCGAATGACTTCGCCGGGCTTTTTCCGGCCAATTCTCACGAGCGTTCTGCCCAAACCAGGATTGGTTTGGGCAGAACGCTCGTGAGAATTTGGCGGCGTAGGACAGCGCTGCGGACCGCCATGCTCTCCATGGCCCAGGGCCCTTTCTCGCCCAGGGCATGTTGCTGCCGCCAAGGAAAGGCTCGGAAAAGACGCGGCCAACCCCGGCACGACGGCGCATTGGAGCGTTCCCGGAGCAGAGTTGAAGAACGGGTGGTGGCCTGGTGTGCGCCTCTGTCTCTCGGGTAACGGGCCGGCCAAGGATGGGGATGACCTCATCTTGGTCATACCGGTTTATCTCACTCTGAGGGTTGTCCGAAGCACCAGAGGGGCCGATGGAGACTGCGTGGTTGGGAGATGCGTGGCTGCGGGTCTAAGGGTTTCTGATATGGAGGCCATGAGGGACAGGACGCCGGAAGCAGGTTGGGGAAGCAGGCGAGTGTCCCAGACAGGACTTCGTGATGGGCCTGGCCCCATGGTAGAGCGCAGGGATGGGACCCCTGCAAGTCGAGGATCCACGGGAGTTGTCCTAGCTGCATTCCTTCTTGTGGAGTGCCCCTTGGCGGCGATCTGGTATGGGCACTCACCATGCCCTTCAAGGCCCCGAGGTGGGGGCGGCCCAGCAGACGTGCGGCGCCCGAATGACTTCGCTGAGCTTTTTCCGGCCAATTCTCACGAGCGTTCTGCCCAAACCAGGATTGGTTTGGGCAGATGCTCGTGAGAATTGGCCGGCGTAGGACAGCCCTGCGGACCGCCGTGCTCTCCATGGCCCAGAGCCCTTTCTCGCCCAGGGCATGATGCTGCCGCCAAGAAATGGCTCGGAAAAGACGCGGCCCACCCCGGCACGACGGCGCATTGGAGCGTTCCCGGAGCAGAGTTGAAGAACGGGTGGTGGCCAGGTGTGCGCCTCTGTCTCTCGGGGAGACGGGCCGGCCAAGGATGGGGATGACCTCATCTTGGTCATACCGGTTTATCTCACTCTGAGGGTTGTCCGAAGCACCAGAGGGGCCGATGGAGACTGCGTGGTTGGGAGATGCGTGGTTGCGGGTCTAAGGGTTTCCGATATGGAGGCCATGAGGGACAGGACCCCGGAAGCAGGTTGGGGAAGCAGGCGAGTGTCCCAGACCGGACTTCGTGATGGGCCTGGCCCCATGGTAGAGCGCAGGGATGGGACCCCTGCATGTCGAGGATCCACGGGCGTTGTCCTCGCTGCATTCCGTCTTGTGGAGTGCCCCTTGGCGGCGATCGGGTGCGGGCACTCACCATGCCCTTCAAGGCCCCGAGGTGGGGGCGGCCCAGCAGACGTGCGGCGCCCGAATGACTTCGCCGTGCTTTTTCCGGCCAATTCTCACGAGCGTTCTCCCCAAACCAGGATTGGTTTGGGCAGAACGCTCGTGAGAATTGGCCGGCGTAGGACAGCCCTGCGGACCGCCGTGCTCTCCATGGCCCACGGCCCTTTCTCGCCCAGGGCATGATGCTGCCACCAAGAAATGGCTCGGAAAAGACGCGGCCCACCCCGGCACGACGCCGCATTGGAGCGTTCCCGGAGCAGAGTTGAAGAACGGGTGGTGGCCTGGTGTGCGCCTCTGTCTCTCGGGGAGACGGGCCGGCCAAGGATGGGGATGACCTCATCTTGGTCATACCGGTTTATCTCACTCTGAGGGTTGTCCGAAGCACCAGAGGGGCCGATGGTGACTGCGTGGTTGGGAGATGCGTGGCTGCGGGTCTAAGGGTTTCCGATATGGAGGCCATGAGGGACAGGACCCCGGAAGCAGGTTGGGGAAGCAGGCGAGTGTCCCAGACCGGACTTCGTGATGGGCCTGGCCCCATGGTAGAGCGCAGGGATGGGACCCCTGCAAATCGAGGATCCACGGGCGTTGTCCTCGCTGCAATCCGTCTTGTGGAGTGCCCCTTGGCGGCGATCGGGTGCGGGCACTCACCATGCCCTTCAAGGCCCCGAGGTGGGGGCGGCCCAGCAGACGTGCGGCGCCCGAATGACTTCGCCGGGCTTTTTCCGGCCAATTCTCACGAGCGTTCTGCCCAAACCAGGATTGGTTTGGGCAGAACGCTCGTGAGAATTGGCCGGCGTAGGACAGCGCTGCGGACCGCCGTGGTCTCCATGGCCCAGGGCCCTTTCTCGCCCAGGGCATGTTGCTGCCGCCAAGAAATGGCTCGGAAAAGACGCGGCCAACCCCGGCACGACGGCGCATTGGAGCGTTCCAGGAGCAGAGTTGAAGACCGGGTGGTGGCCTGGTGTGCGCCTCTGTCTCTCGGGTAGACGGGCCGGCCAATGATGGGGATGACCTCATCTTGGTCATACAGGTTTATCTCACTCTGAGGGTTGTCCGAAGCACCAGAGGGGCCGATGGAGACTGCGTGGTTGGGAGATGCGTGGCTGCGGGTCTAAGGGTTTCCGATATGGAGGCCATGAGGGACAGGACCCCGGAAGCAGGTTGGGGAAGCAGGCGAGTGTCCCAACCGGACTTCGTGATGGGCCTGGCCCCATGGAAGAGCGCAGGGATGGGACCCCTGCAAGTCGAGGATCCACGGGTGTTGTCCTCGCTGCATTCCGTCTTGTGGAGTGCCCCTTGGAGGCGATCGGGTGCGGGCACTCACCATGCCCTTCAGGGCCCCGAGGTGGGGGCGGCCCAGCAGACGTGCGGCGCCCGAATGACTTCGCCGGGGTTTTTCCGGCCAATTCTCACGAGCGTTCTGCCCAAACCAGGATTGGTTTGGGCAGAACGCTCGTGAGAATTGGCCGGCGTAGGACAGCCCTGCGGACCGCCGTGCTCTCCATGGCCCAGGGCCCTTTCTCGCCCAGGGCATGTTGCTGCCGCCAAGAAATGGCTCGGAAAAGACGCGGCCAACCCCGGCACGACGGCGCATTGGAGCGTTCCCGGAGCAGAGTTGAAGAACGGGTGGTGGCCTGGTGTGCGCCTCTGTGTCTCGGAGAGACGGGCCGGCCAAGGATGGGGATGACCTCATCTTGGTCATACCGGTTTATCTCACTCTGAGGGTTGCCCGAAGCACCAGAGGGGCCGATGGAGACTGCGTGGTTGGGAGATGCGTGGCTGCGGGTCTATGGGTTTCCGATATGGAGGCCATGAGGGACAGGACCCCGGAAGCAGGTTGGGGAAGCAGGCGAGTGTCCCAGACCGGACTTCGTGATGGGCCTGGCCCCATGGTAGAGCGCAGGGATGGGACCCCTGCATGTCGAGGATCCACGGGCGTTGTCCTCGCTGCATTCCGTCTTGTGGAGTGCCCCTTGGCGGCGATCGGGTGCGGGCACTCACCATGCCCTTCAAGGCCCAGAGGTGGGGGCGGCCCAGCAGACGTGCGGCGCCCGAATGACTTCGCCGGGCTTTTTCCGGCCAATTCTCACGTGCGTTCGGCCCAAACCAGGATTGGTTTGGGCAGAACGCTCGTGAGAATTGGCCGGCGTAGGACAGCCCTGCGCACCCACGTGCTCTCCATGGCCCAGGGCCCTTTCTCGCCCAAGGCATGTTGCTGCCTCCAAGAAATGGCTCGGAAAAGATGCGGCCAACCCGGCACGACGGCGCATTGGAGCGTTCCCAGAGCAGAGTTGAAGAACTGGTGGTGGCCAGGTGTGCGCCTCTGTCTCTCGGGGAGACGGGCCGGCCAAGGATGGGGATGACCTCATCTTGGTCATACCGGTTTATCTCACTCTGAGGGTTGTCCGAAGCACCAGAGGGGCCGATGGAGACTGCGTGGTTGGGAGATGCGTGGCTGCGGGTCTAAGGGTTTCCGATATGGAGGCCATGAGGGACAGGACCCCGGAAGCAGGTTGGGGAAGCAGGCGAGTGTCCCAGACCGGACTTCGTGATGGGCCTGGCCCCATGGTAGAGCGCAGGGATGGGACCCCTGCAAGTCGAGGATCCACGGGCGTTGTCCTCGCTGCATTCCGTCTTGTGGTGTGCCCCTTGGCGGCGATCGGGTGCGGGCACTCATCATGCCCTTCAAGGCCCCGAGGTGGGGGCGGCCCAGCAGACGTGCGGCGCCCGAATGACTTCGCCGGGCTTTTTCCGGCCAATTCTCACGTGCGTTCTGCCCAAACCAGGATTGGTTTGGGCAGAACGCTCGTGAGAATTGGCCGGCGTAGGACAGCCCTGCGCACCGCCGTGCTCTCCATGGCCCAGGGCCCTTTCTCGCCCAAGGCATGTTGCTGCCTCCAAGAAATGGCTCGGAAAAGTTGCGGCCAACCCGGCACGACGGCGCATTGGAACGTTCCCGGAGCAGAGTTGAAGAACGGGTGGTGGCCTGGTGTGCGCCTCTGTCTCTCGGGTAGACGGGCCGGCCAAGGATCGGATGACCTCATCTTGGTCATACCGGTTTATCTCACTCTGAGGGTTGTCCGAAGCACCAGAGGGGCCGATGGAGACTGCGTGGTTGGGAGATGCGTGGCTGCGGGTCTAAGGGTTTCCGATATGGAGGCCATGAGGGACAGGACCCCGGAAGCAGGTTGGGGAAGCAGGCGAGTGTCCCAGACCGGACTTCGTGATGGGCCTGCCCCCATGGTAGAGCGCAGGGATGGGACCCCTGCAAGTCGAGGACCACGGGCGTTGTCCTCGCTGCATTCCGTCTTGTGGAGTGCCCCTTGGCGGCGATCGGGTGCGGGCACTCAACATGCCCTTCAAGGCCCCGATGTGGGGGCGGCCCAGCAGACGTGCGGCGCCCGAATGACTTCGCCAGGCTTTTTCCGGCCAATTCTCACGAGCGTTCTGCCCAAAGCAGGATTGGTTTGGGCAGAACGCTCGTAAGAATTGGCCGGCGTAGGACAGCCCTTCTGACCGCCTTGCTCTCCATGGCCCAGGGCCCTTTCTCGCCCAGGGCATGTTGCTGCCGCCAAGAAATGGCTCGGAGAAGACGCGGCCCACCCCGCACGACGGCGCATTGGAGCGTTCCCGGAGCAGAGTTGAAGAACGGGTGGTGGCCTGGTGTGCGCCTCTGTCTCTCGGGTGGACGGGCCGGCCAAGGATGGGGATGACCTCATCTTGGTCATACAGGTTTATGTCACTCTGAGGGTTGTCCGAAGCACGAGAGGGGCCGATGGAGACTGCCTGGTTGGGAGATGCGTGGCTGCGGGTCTAAGGGTTTCCCATATGGAGGCCATGAGGGACAGGACCCCGGAAGCAGGTTGGGGAAGCAGGCGAGTGTTCCAGACCGGACTTCGTGATGGGCCTGGCCCCGTGGTAGAGCGCACGGATGGGACCCCGGCAAGTCGAGGATCCACGGGCGTTGTCCTCGCTGCATTCCATCTTGTGGAGTGCCTCTTGGCGGCGATCGGGTGCGGGTACTCACAGTGCTCTTCAGGGCCCCGAGGTGGGGGCGGCCCAGCAGACGGGCGGCGCCCGAATGACTTCGCCGGGCTTTTTCCGGCCAATTCTCACGAGCGTTCTGCCCAAACCAGGATTGGTTTGGGCAGAACGCTCGTGAGAATTGGCCGGCGTAGGACAGCCCTGCGGACCGCCGTGCTCTCCATGGCCCAGGGCCCTTTCTCGCCCAGGGCATGTTGTTGCCGCCAAGAAATGTCTCGGAGAAGACGCGGCCCACCCCGGCACGCCGGCGCATTGGAGCGTTCCCGGAGCAGAGTTGCATAACGGGTGGTGGCTTGGTGTGCGCCTCTGTCTTTCGGGTAGATGGGCCGGCCAAGGATGGGGATGACCTCATCTTGGTCATACAGGTTTATCTCCCTCTGATGGTTGTCCGAAGCACCAGAGTGGCCGATGGAGACTGCGTGGTTGGGATATGCGTGGCTGCGGGTCTAAGGGTTTCCCATATGGAGGCCATGAGGGACAGGATCCCGGAAGCAGGTTGGGGAAGCAGGCGAGTGTTCCAGACCGGACTTCGTGATGGGCCTGGCCCCGTGGTAGAGCGCACGGATGGGACCGCGGCAAGTCGAGGATCCACGGGCGTTGTCCTCGCTGCATTCCATCTTGTGGAGTGCCTCTTGGCGGCGATCGGGTGCGGGCACTCACAGTGCCCTTCAGGGCCCCGAGGTGGGGGCGGCCCAGCAGACGTGCGGCGCCCGAATGACTTCGCCGGGCTCTTTCTGGCCAATTCTCACGAGCGTTCTGCCCAAACCAGGATTGGTTTGGGCAGAACGCTCGTGAGAATTGGCCGGCATTGGACAGCCCTGCGGACCGCCGAGCTCTCCATGGTCCAGGGCCCTTTCTCGCCCAGGGCATGTTGCTGCCACCAAGAAATGTCTCGGAAAAGACGCGGCCCACCCCGGCACGCCGGCGCATTGGAGCGTTCCCGGAGCAGAGTTGAAGAACGGGTGGTGGCCTGGTGTGCGCCTCTGTCTTTCGGGTAGATGGCCCGGCCAAGGATGGGGATGACCTCATCTTGGTCATACAGGTTTATCTCCCTCTGAGGGTTGTCCGAAGCACCAGAGGGGCCGATAGAGACTGCCTGGTTGGGAGATGCGTGGCTGCGGGTCTAAGGGTTTCCCATATAGAGGCCATGAGGGACAGGACCCCGGAAGCAGTTTGGGGAAGCAGGCGAGTGTTCCAGACCGGACTTCGAGATGGGCCTGGCCCCGTGGTAGAGCGCACGGATGGAACCCCGGCAAGTCGAGGATCCACGGGCGTTGTCCTCGCTGCATTCCATCTTGTGGAGTGCCTCTTGGCGGCGATCGGGGGCGGGCAGTCACAGTGCCCTTCAGGGCCCCGAGGTGGGGGCGGCCCAGCAGACGTGCGGCGCCCGAATGACTTCGCCGGGCTTTTTCCGGCCAATTCTCACGAGCGTTCTGCCCAAACCAATCCTGGATTGGGCAGAACGCTCGTGAGAATTGGCCAGCGTAGGACAGCCCTGCGGACCGCCGTGCTCTCCATGGCCCAGGGCCCTTGCTCGCCCAGGGCATGTTGCTGCCGCCAAGAAATGGCTCGGAAAAGACGCGGCCCACCCCGCACGACGGCGCATTGGAGCGTTCCCGGAGCAGAGTTGAAGAACGGGTGGTGGCCTGGTGTGCGCCTCTGTCTCTCGGGTAGATGGGCCGGCCAAGGATGGGGATGACCTCATCTTGGTCATACAGGTTTATGTCACTCTGAGGGCTGTCCGAAGTACCAGAGGGGCCGATGGAGACTGCCTGGTTGGGAGATGCGTGGCTGCGGGTCTAAGGGTTTCCCATATGGAGGCCCTGAGGGACAGGACCCCGGAAGCAGGTTGGGGAAGCAGGCGAGTGTTCCAGACCGGACTTCGTAATGTGCCTGGCCCCGTGGTAGAGCGCACGGATGGGACCCCGGCAAGTCGAGGATCCACGGGCGTTGTCCTCGCTGCATTCCATCTTGTGGAGTGCCTCTTGGCGGCGATCGGGTGCGGGCACTCACAGTGCCCTTCAGGGCCCCGAGGTGGGGGCGGCCCAGCAGACGTGCGGCGCCCGAATGACTTCGCCGGGCTTTTTCCGGCCAATTCTCACGAGCGTTCTGCCCAAACCAATCTTGGATTGGGCAGAACGCTCGTGAGAATTGGCCGGCGTAGGACAGCCCTGCGGACCGCCGTGCTCTCCATGGCCCAGGGCCCTTTCTCGGCCAGGGCATGTTGCTGCCACCAAGAAATTTCTCGGAAAAGACGCGGCCCACCCCGGCACGCCGGCGCACTGGAGCGTTCCCGGAGCAGAGTTGAAGAACGAGTGGTGGCCTGGTGTGCGCCTCTGTCTTTCCGGTAGATGGGCCGGCCAAGGATGGGGATGACCTCATCTTGGTCATACAGGTTTATGTCACTCTGAGGGTTGTCCGAAGCACCAGAGGGGCCGATGGAGACTGCGTGGTTGGGAGATGCGTGGCTGCGGGTCTATGGGTTTCCGATATGGAGGCCATGAGGGACAGGACCCCGGAAGCAGGTTGGGGAAGCAGGCGAGTGTCCCAGACCGGACTTCGTGATGGGCCTGGCCCCGTGCTAGAGCGCAGGGATGGGACCCCGGCAAGTCTAGGATCCACGGGCGTTGTCCTCGCTGCATTCCATCTTGTGGAGTGCCTCTTGGCGGCGATCGGGTGCGGGCACTCACAGTGCCCTTCAGGGCCCCGAGGTGGGGGCGGCCCTGCAGACGTGCGGCGCCTGAATGACTTCGCCGGGGTTTTTCCGGCCAATTCTCACGAGCGTTCTGCCCAAACCAATCTTGGATTGGGCAGAACGCTCGTGAGAATTGGCCGGCGTAGGACAGCCCTGCGGACCGCCGTGCTCTCCATGGCCCAGGGCCCTTTCTCGCCCAGGGCATGTTGCTGCCGCCAAGAAATGGCTCAGAAAAGACGCGGCCCACTCCGGCAAGCCGGCGCATTGGAGCGTTCCCTGAGCAGAGTTGAAGAACGGGTGGTGGCCTGGTGTGCGCCTCTGTCTTTCGGGTAGATGGGCCCGCCTAGGATGGGGATGACCTCATCTTGGTCATACAGGTTTATGTCACTCTGAGGGTTGTCCGAAGCACCAGAGGGGCCGATGGAGACTGCCTGGTTGGGAGATGCGTGGCTGCGGGTCTAAGGGTTTCCCATATGGAAGCCATGAAGGACAAGATCCCGGAAGCAGGTTGGAGAAGCAGGCGAGTGTTCCAGACCGGACTTCGAGATGGGCCTGGCCACGTGGTAGAGCGCAGGGATGGGACCCCGGCAAGTCGAGGATCCACGGGCGTTGTCCTCGCTGCATTCCATCTTGTGGAGTGCCTCTTGGCGGCGATCGGGTGCGGGCACTCTCAGAGCCCTTCAGGGCCCCGAGGTGGGGGCGGCCCAGCAGACGTGCGGCGCCCCAATGACTTCGCCGTTTTTTTTCCGGCCAATTCTCACGAGCGTTCTGCGCAAACCAGGATTGTTTTGGGCAGAACGCTCGTGAGAATTGGCCGGCGTAGGACAGCCCTGCGGACCGCCGTGCTCTCCATGGCCCAGGGCCCTTTCTCGCCCAGGGCATGTTGCTGCCGCCAAGAAATGTCTCGGAAAAGACGCGGCCCACCCCGCACGCCGGCGCATTGGAGCGTTCCCGGAGCAGAGTTGAAGAACGGGTGGTGGCCTGGTGTGCGCCTCTGTCTTTCGGGTAGATGTGCCGGCCAAGAATGGGGATGACCTCATCTTGGTCATACAGGTTTATGTCACTCTGAGGGTTGTCCGAAGCACCAGAGGGGCCGATGGAGACTGCGTGGTTGGGAGATGCGTGGCTGCGGGTCTAAGGGTTTCCCATATGGAGGCCATGAGGGACAGGACCCCGGAAGCAGGTTGGGGAAGCAGGCGAGTGTTCCAGACCGGACTTCGTGATGGGCCTGGCCCCGTGCTAGAGCGCAGGCATGGGACCCCGGCAAGTCTAGGATCCACGGGCGTTGTCCTCGCTGCATTCCATCTTGTGGAGTGCCTCTTGGGGCGATCGGGTGCGGGCACTCACAGTGCCCTTCAGGGCTCCGAGGTGGGGGCGGCCCTGCAGACGTGCGGCGCCTGAATGACTTCGCCGGGCTTTTTCCGGCCAATTCTCACGAGCGTTCTGCCCAAACCAATCCTGGATTGGGCAGAACGCTCGTGAGAAATGGCCGGCGTAAGACAGCCCTGCGGACAGCCGTGCTCTCCATGGCCCAGGGCCCTTTCTCGCCAGGGCATGTTGTTGCCGCCAAGAAATGTCTCGGAGAAGACGCGGCCCACCCCGGCACGCCGGCGCATTGGAGCGTTCCCGGAGCAGAGTTGAAGAACGGGTGGTGGCTTGGTGTGCGCCTCTGTCTTTCGGGTAGATGGGCCGGCCAAGGATGGGGATGACCTCATCTTGGTCATACAGGTTTATCTCCCTCTGAGGGTTGTCCGAAGCACCAGAGTGGCCGATGGAGACTGCGTGGTTGGGAGATGCGTGGCTGCGGGTCTAAGGGTTTCCCATATGGAGGCCATGAGGGACAGGATCCCGGAAGCAGGTTGGGGAAGCAGGCGAGTGTTCCAGACCGGACTTCGTGATGGGCCTGGCCCCGTGCTAGAGCGCAGGGATGGGACCCCGGCAAGTCTAGGATCCACGGGCGTTGTCCTCGCTGCATTCCATCTTGTGGAGTGCCTCTTGGCGGCGATCGGGTGCGGGCACTCTCAGTGCCCTTCAGGGCCCCGAGGTGGAGGCGGCCCAGCAGACGTGCGGCGCCCCAATGACTTCGCCGGTTTTTTTCCGGCCAATTCTCACGAGCGTTCTGCGCAAACCAGGATTGGTTTGGGCAGAACGCTCGTGAGAATTCGCCGGCGAAGGACAGCCCTGCGGACCGCCGTGCTCTCCATGGCCCAGGGCCCTTTCTCGCCCAGGGCATGTTGCTGCCGCCAAGAAATGTCTCGGAAAAGACGCGGCCCACCCCGGCACGCCGGCGCATTGGAGCGTTCCCGGAGCAGAGTTGAAGAACGGGTGGTGGCCTGGTGTGCGCCTCTGTCTTTCGGGTAGATGGGCCGGCCAAGGATGGGGATGACCTCATCTTGGTCATACAGGTTTATGTCACTCTGAGGGTTGTCCGAAGCACCAGAGGGGCCGATGGAGACTGCCTGGTTGGGAGATGCGTGGCTGCGGGTCTAAGGGTTTCCCATATGGGGGCCATGAGGGATAGGACCCCGGTAGCAGGTTGGGGAAGCAGGCGTGTGTTCCAGACCGGACATCGTGATGGGCCTGGCCCCGTGGTAGAGCGCACGGATGGGACCCCGGCAAGTCGAGGATCCACGGGCGTTGTCCTCGCTGCATTCCATCTTGTGGAGTGCCTCTTGGCGGCGAACGGGTGCGGGCACTCACAGTGCTCTTCAGGGCCCCGAGGTGGGGGTGGCCCATCAGACGTGCGGCGCCCGAATGACTTCGCCGGGCTTTTTCCGGCCAATTCTCACGAGCGTTCTGCCCAAATCAATCCTGGATTGGGCAGAACGCTCGTGAGAATTGGCCGGCGTAGGACAGCTTGCGGACCTCCGTGCTCTCCATGGCCCAGGGCCCTTTCTCGCCCAGGGCATGTTGCTGCCGCCAAGAAATGTCTCGGAGAAGACGCCGCCAACCCCGGCACGCCGGCGCATTGGAACGTTCCCGGAGCAGAGTTGAAGAACGGGTGGTGGCCTGGTGTGCGCCTCTGTCTTTCGGGTATATGGGCCGGCCAAGATGGGGATGACTTCATCTTGGTCATTCAGGTTTATCTCCCTCTGAGGGTTGTCCGAAGCAACAGAGTGGCCGATGGAGACTGCGTGGTTGGGATATGCGTGGCTGCGGGTCTAAGGGTTTCCCATATGGAGGCCATGAGGGACAGGATCCCGGAAGCAGGTTGGGGAAGCAGGCGAGTGTTCCAGACCGGACTTCGAGATGGGCCTGGCCCCGTGGTAGAGCGCAGGAATGGGACCCCGGCAAGTCGAGGATCCACGGGCGTTGTCCTCGCTGCATTCCATCTTGTGGAGTGCCTCTTGGCGGCGATCGGGTGCGGGCACTCACAGTGCCCTTCAGGGCCCCGAGGTGGGGGCGGCCCAGCAGACGTGCGGCGCCCCAATGACTTCGCCGTTCTTTTTCCGGCCAATTCTCACGAGCGTTCTGCCCAAACCAGGATTGGTTTGGGCAGAACGCTCCTGAGAATTGGCCGGCGTAGGACAGCCTGCGGACCTCCATGCTCTCCATGGCCCAGGGCCCTTTCTCGCCCAGGGCATGTTGCTGCCACCAAGAAATGTCTCGGAAAAGACGCGGCCCACCCCGGCACGCCGGCGCATTGAGGGTTCCCGGAGCAGAGTTGAAGAACGAGTGGTGGCCTGGTGTGCGCCTCTGTCTTTCGGGTAGATGGGCCGGCCAAGGATGGGGATGACCTCATCTTGGTCATACAGGTTTATGTCACTCTGAGGGTTGTCTGAAGCACCAGAGGGGCCGATGGAGACTGCGTGGTTGGGAGATGCGTGCCTGCGGGTCTAAGGGTTGCCCATATGGAGGCCATGAGGGACAGGACCCCGGAAGCAGGTTGGGGAAGCAGGCGAGTGTTCCAGACCGGACATCGTGATGGGCCTGGCCCCGTGCTAGAGCGCAGGGATGGGACCCCGGCAAGTCTAGGATCCACGGGCGTTGTCCTCGCTGCATTCCATCTTGTGGAGTGCCTCTTGGCGGCGATCGGGTGCGGGCACTCACAGTGCCCTTCAGGGCTCCGAGGTGGGGGCGGCCCTGCAGACGTGCGGCACCTGAATGACTTCGCCGGGCTTTTTCCGGCCAATTCTCACGAGCGTTCTGCCCAAACCAATCCTGGATTGGGCAGAACGCTCGTGAGAATTGGACGGCGTAGGACAGCCCTGCGGACGGCCGTGCTCTCCATGGCCCAGGGCCCTTTCTCGCCCAGGGAATGTTGTTGCCGCCAAGAAATGTCTCGGAGAAGACGCGGCCCACCCCGGCACGCCGGCGAATTGGAGCGTTCCCGGAGCAGAGTTGAAGAACGGGTGGTGGCTTGGTGTGCGCCTCTGTCTTTCGGGTAGATGGGCCGGCCAAGGATGGGGATGACCTCATCTTGGTCATACAGGTTTATCTCCCTCTGAGGGTTGTCCGAAGCACCAGAGTGGCCGATGGAGACTGCGTGGTTGGGAGATGCGTGGCTGCGGGTCTAAGGGTTTCCCATATGGAGGCCATGAGGGACAGGATCCCGGAAGCAGGTTGGGGAAGCAGGCGAGTGTTCCAGACCGGACATCGTGATGGGCCTGGCCCCGTGCTAGAGCGCAGGGATGGGACCCCGGCAAGTCTAGGATCCACGGGCGTTGTCCTCGCTGAATTCTATCTTGGGAAGTGCCTCTTGGCGGCGATCGGGTGCGGGCACTCACAGTGCCCTTCAGGGCCCCGAGGTGGGGGCGGCCCAGCAGACGTGCGGCGCCTGAATGACTTCGCCGGGCTTTTTCCGGCCAATTCTCACGAGCATTCTGCCCAAACCAGGATTGGTTTGGGCAGAACGCTCGTGAGAATTGGCCGGCGTAGGACAGCCCTGCGGACCGCCGTGCTCTCCATGGCCCAGGGCCCTTTCTCGCCCAGGGCATGTTGCTGCCGCCAAGAAATGGCTCAGAAAAGACGCGGCCCACCCCGGCACGCCGGCGCATTGGAGCGTTCCCGGAGCAGACTTGAAGAACGGGTGGTGGCCTGGTGTGCGCCTCTGTCTTTCGGGTAGATGGGCCCGCCAAGGATGGGGATGACCTCATCTTGGTCATACAGGTTTATGTCACTCTGAGGGTTGTCCGAAGCACCAGAGGGGCCGATGGAGACTGCCTGGTTGGGAGATGCGTGGCTGCGGGTCTAAGGGTTTCCAATATGGAGGCCATGAGGGACAGGACCCCGGTAGCAGGTTGGGGAAGCAGGCGAGTGTTCCAGACCGGACATCGTGATGGGCCTGGCCCCGTGGTAGAGCGCACGGATGGGACCCCGGCATGTCGAGGATCCACGGGCGTTGTCCTCGCTGCATTCCATCTTGTGGAGTGCCTCTTGGCGGCGAACGGGTGCGGGCACTCACAGTGCTCTTCAGGGCCCCGAGGTGGGGGTGGCCCATCAGACGTGCGGCGACCGAATGACTTCGCCGGGCTTTTTCCGGCCAATTCTCACGAGCGTTCTGCCCAAACCAGGATTGGTTTGGGCAGAACGCTCGTGAGAATTGGCCGGCGTAGGACAGCCTGCGGACCTCCGTGCTCTCCATGGCCCAGGGCCCTTTCTCGCCCAGGGCATGTTGCTGCCACCAAGAAATGTCTCGGAAAAGACGCGGCCCACCCCGGCACGCCGGCCCATTGGAGCGTTCCCGGAGCAGAGTTGAAGAACGAGTGGTGGCCTGGTGTGCGCCTCTGTCTTTCGGGTAGATGGGCCGGCCAAGGATGGGGATGACCTCATCTTGGTCATACAGGTTTATGTCACTCTGAGGGTTGTCCGAAGCACCAGAGGGGCCGATGGAGACTGCGTGGTTGGGAGATGCGTGGCTGCGGGTCTAAGGGTTTCCCATATGGAGGCCATGAGGGACAGGACCCCGGAAGCAGGTTGGGGAAGCAGGCGAGTGTTCCAGACCGGACTTCCTGATGGGCCTGGCCCCGTGCTAGAGCGCAGGGATGGGACCCCGGCAAGTCTAGGATCCACGGGCGTTGTCCTCGCTGAATTCTATCTTGGGAAGTGCCTCTTGGCGGCGATCGGGTGCGGGCACTCACAGTGCCCTTCAGGGCCCCGAGGTGGGGGCGGCCCAGCAGACGTGCGGCGCCTGAATGACTTCGCCGGGCTTTTTCCGGCCAATTCTCACGAGCATTCTGCCCAAACCAGGATTGGTTTGGGCAGAACGCTCGTGAGAATTGGCCGGCGTAGGACAGCCCTGCGGACCGCCGTGCTCTCCATGGCCCAGGGTCCTTTCTCGCCCAGGGCATGTTGCTGCCGCCAAGAAATGTCTCGGAAAAGACGCCGCCAACCCCGGCACGCCGGCGCATTGGAACGTTCCCGGAGTAGAGTTGAAGAACGGGTGGTGTCCTGGTGTGCGCCTCTGTCTTTCGGGTAGATGGGCCGGCCAAGATTGGGATGACTTCATCTTGGTCATACAGGTTTATCTCCCTCTGAGGGTTGTCCGAAGCAACAGAGTGGCCGATGGAGACTGCGTGGTTGGGAGATGCGTGGCTGCGGGTCTAAGGGTTTCCCATATGGAGGCTATGAGGGACAGGATACCGGAAGCAGGTTGGGGAAGCAGGCGAGTGTTCCAGACCGGACTTCGAGATGGGCCTGGCCCCGTGGTAGAGCGCAGGAATGGGACCCCGGCAAGTCGAGGATCCACGGGCGTTGTCCTCGCTGCATTCCATCATGTGGAGTGCCTCTTGGCGGCGATCGGGTGCGGGCACTCACAGTGCCCTTCAGGGCCCCAAGGTGGGGGCGGCCCAGCAGACGTGCGGCGCCCGAATGACTTCGCCGGGTTTTTCCGGCCAATTCTCACGAGCGTTCTGCCCAAACCAGGATTGGTTTGGGCAGAACGCTCGTGAGAATTGGCCGGCGTAGAACAACCCTTAGGACCGCCGTGCTCTCCATGGCCCAGGGCCCTTTCTCGCCCAGGGCATGTTGCTGCCGCCAAGAAATGGCTCGGAGAAGACGCGGCCCACCACGGCACGCCGACGCATTGGAGCGTTCCCGGAACAGAGTTGAAGAACGGGTGGTGGCCTGGTGTGCGTCTCTGTCTCTCGGGTGGACGGGCCGGCGAAGGATGGGGATGACCTCATCTTGGTCATACAGGTTTATCTCCCTCTGAGGGTTGTCCGAAGCACCAGAGGGGCCGATGGAGACTGCGTGGTTGGGAGATGCGTTGCTGCGGGTCTAAGGGTTTCCCATATGGAGGCCATGAGGGACAGGACCCCGGAAGCAGGTTGGGGAAGCAGGCGAGTGTTCAGGACCGGACTTCGAGATGGGCTTGGCCCCGTGGTAGAGCGCAGGGATGGGATCCCGACAAGTCAAGGATCCACGAGCGTTGTCCTCTCTGCATTCCATCTTGTGGGGTGCCTCTTGGCGGCGATCGGGTGCGGGCACTCACAGTGCCCTTCAGGGCCCCGAGGTGGGGGCGGCCCAGCAGACGTGCGGCGCCCGAATGACTTCGCCGGGCTTTTTCCGGCCAATTCTCACGAGCGTACTGCCCAAACAAGGATTGGTTTGGGCAGAACGCTCGTGAGAATTGGCCGGCGTAGGACAGCCCTGCGGACCTCCGTGCTCTCCATGGCCCAGGGCCCTTTCTCGCCCAGGGCATGTTGTTGCCGCCAAGAAATGTCTCGGAGAAGACGCGGCCCACCCCGGCTCGCCGGAGCATTGGAGCTTTCCCGGAGCAGAGTTGAAGAACGGGTGGTGGCTTGGTGTGCGCCTCTGTCTTTCGGGTAGATGGGCCGGCCAAGGATGGGGATGACCTCATCTTGGTCATACAGATTTATGTCACTCTGATGGCTGTCCGAAGCACCAGAGGGGCCGATGGAGACTGCGTGGTTGGGAGATGCGTGGCTGCGGGTCTAAGGGTTTCCCATATGGAGGCCATGAAGGACAAGATCCCGGACGCAGGTTGGAGAAGCAGGCGAGTGTTCCAGACCGGACTTCGAGATGGGCCTGGCCACGTGGTAGAGCGCAGGGATGGGACCCCGGCAAGTCGAGGATCCACGGGCATTGTCCTCGCTGCATTCCATCTTGTGGAGTGCCTCTTGGCGGCGATCGGGTGCGGGCACTCACAGTGCCCTTCAGGGCCCCGAGGTGGGGGCGGCCCAGCAGACGTGCGGCGCCCCAATGACTTCGCCGGTCTTTTTCCGGCCAATTCTCACGAGCATTCTGTGCAAACCAGGATTGGTTTGGGCAGAACGCTCGTGAGAATTGGCCGGCGTAGGACAGCCCTGCGGACCGCCGTGCTCTCCATGGCCCAGGGCCCTTTCTCGCCCAGGGCAAGTGGCTGCCGCCAAGAAATGGCTCAGAAAAGACGCGGCCCACCCCGGCACACCGGCGCATTGGAGCGTTCCCAGAGCATAGTTGAAGAACGGGTTGTGGCCTGGTGTGTGCCTCTGTCTTTCGGGTAGATGGGCCGACCAAGGATGGGGATGACCTCATCTTGGTCATACAGGTTTATCTCCCTCTGAGGGTTGTCCGAAGCACCAGAGGGGCCGATGGAGACTGCGTGGTTGGGAGATGCGTGGCTGCGGGTCTAAGGGTTTCCCATATGGATGCCATGAGGGACAGGACCCCGGAAGCAGGTTGGGGAAGCAGGCGAGTGTTCCAGACCGGACTTCTTGATGGGCCTGGCCCCGTGGTAGAGCGCACGGATGGGACCCCGGGAAGTCGAGGATCCACGGGCGTTGTCCTCGCTGCATTCCATCTTGTGGAGTGCCTCTAGGCGGCGATCGGGTGCGGGCACTCACAGTGCCCTTCAGGGCCCCGAGGTGGGGGAGGCCCAGCAGACGGGCGGCGCCCGAATGACTTCGCCGGGCTTTTTCCGGCCAATTCTCACGAGCGTTCTGCCCAAACCAGGATTGGTTTGGGCAGAACGCTCGTGAGAATTGGCCGGCGTAGGACAGCCCTGCGGACCGCCGTGCTCTCCATGGCCCAGGGCCCTTTCTCGCCCAGGGCATGTTGCTGCCGCCAAGAAATGGCCGGGAAAAGACGCGGCCCACCCCGGCCCGCCGGCGCATTGGAGCGTCCCGGAGCAGAGTTGAAGAACGGGTGGTGGCCTGGTGTGCGCCTCTGTCTTTCAGGTAGATGGGCCGGCCAAGGATGGGGAGGACCTCATCTTTGTCATACAGGTTTATCTCACTCTGAGGGTTGTCCGAAGCACCAGAGGGGCCGATGGAGACTGCGTGGTTGGGAGATGCGTGGCTGCGGGTCTAAGGGTTTCCCATATGGAGGCCATGAAGGACAAGATCCCGGACGCAGGTTGGAGAAGCAGGCGAGTGTTCCAGACCGGACTTCGAGATGGGCCTGGCCACGTGGTAGAGCGCAGGGATGGGACCCCGGCAAGTCGAGGATCCACGGGCGTTGTCCTCGCTGCATTCCATCCTGTGGAGTGCCTCTTGGCGGCGATCGGGTGCGGGCACTCACAGTGCCCTTCAGGGCCCCGAGGTGGGGGCGGCCCAGCAGACGTGCGGCGCCCCAATGACTTCGCCGGTCTTTTTCCGGCCAATTCTCACGAGCATTCTGTGCAAACCAGGATTGGTTTGGGCAGAACGCTCGTGAGAATTGGCCGGCGTAGGACAGCCCTGCGGACCGCCGTGCTCTCCATGGCCCAGGGCCCTTTCTCGCCCAGGGCAAGCGGCTGCCGCCAAGAAATGGCTCATAAAAGACGCGGCCCACCCCGGCACACCGGCGCATTGGAGCGTTCCCTGAGCAGAGTTGAAGAACGGGTGGTGGCGTGGTGTGCGCCTCTGTCTTTCGGGTAGATGGGCCGACCAAGGATGGGGATGACCTCATCTTGGTCATACAGGTTTATGTCACTCTGAGGGTTGTCCGAAGCACCAGAGGGGCCGATGGAGACTGCCTCGTTGGGGATGCGTGGCTGCGGGTCTAAGGGTTTCCCATATGGAGGCCATGAGGGACAGGACACCGGAAGCAGGTTGGGGAAGCAGGCGAGTGACCCAGACCGGACTTCTTGATGGGCCTGGCCCCGTGGTAGAGCGCAAGGATGGGACCCCGGCAAGTCGAGGATCACGGGCGTTGTCCTCGCTGCATTCCATCTTGTGGAGTGCCTCTTGGCGGCGATCGGGTGCGGGCACTCACAGTGCCCTTCAGGGCCCCGAGGTGGGGGCGGCCCAGCAGACGTGCGGCGCCCGAATGACTTCGCCGGGCTTTTTCCGGCCAATTCTCACGAGCGTTCTGCCCAAATCAGGATTGGTTTGGGCATAACGCTCGTGAGAATTGGCCGGCGTAGGACAGCCCTGCGGACCGCCGTGCTCTCCATGGCCCAGGGCCCTTTCTCGCCCAGGGCATGTTGCTGCCGCCAAGAAATGGCTCGGAAAAGACGCGGCCCACCCCGGCACGCCGGCGCAATGGAGCGTTCCCGGAGCAGAGTTGAAGAACGGGTGGTGGCCTGGTGTGCGCCTCTGTCTTTCGGGTAGATGGGCCGGCCAAGGATGGGGATGACCTCATCTTGGTCATACAGGTTGATCTCACTCTGAGGGTTGTCCGAAGCACCAGAGGGCCGATCGAGACTGCCTGGTTGGGAGATGCGTGGCTGCGGGTCTAAGGGTTTCCCATATGGAGGACATGAGGGACAGGACCCCGGAAGCAGGTTGGGTAAGCAGGCGAGTGTTCCAGACCGGACTTCGAGATGGGCCTGGCCCCGTGGTAGAGCACAGGGATGGGACCCCGGCAAGTCGATGATCCACGGGCGTTGTCGTCGCTGCATTCCATCTTGTGGAGTGCCTCTTGGCGGCGATCGGGTGCGGGCACTCACAGTGCCCTTCAAGGCCCCGAGGTGGGGGCGGCCCAGCAGCCGTGCGGCGCCCGAATGACTTAGCCGGGCTTTTTCCGGCCAATTCTCACGAGCATTCTGCCCAAACCAGGATTGGTTTTGGGCAGAACGCTCGTGAGAATTGGCCGGCGTAGGACAGCCATGCGGACCGCCGTGCTCTCCATGGCCGAGGGCCCTTTCTCGCCCAGGGCATGTTGCTGCCGCCAAGAAATGGCTCGGAAAAGACGCGGCCCACCCCGGCACGCCGGCGCATTGGATCGTTCCCGGAGCAGAGTTGAAGAACGGGTGGTGGCCTGGTGTGCGCCTCTGACTTTCGGGTAGATGGGCCGGCCAAGGATGGGGATGACCTCATCTTGGTCATACAGGTTGATCTCCCTCTGAGGGTTGTCCGAAGCACCAGAGGTGCCGATGGAGACTGCGTGGTTGGGAGATGCGTGGTTGCGGGTCCAAGGGTTTCCCATATGGAGGCCATGAGGGACAGGACCCCGGAAGCAGTTTGGGGAAGCAGGCGAGTGTTCCAGACCGGATTTCGTGATGGGCCTGGCCCCGTGGTATAGCGCACGGATGGGACCCCGGCATGTCGAGGATCCACGGGCGTTGTCCTCGCTGCATTCCATCTTGTGGAGTGCCTCTTGGCGGCGATCGGGTGCGGGCACTCACAGTGCCCTTCAGGGCCCCGAAGTGGGGGCGGCCCAGCAGACGTGTGGCGCCCGAATGACTTCGCCGGGCTTTTTCCGGCCAATTCTCACGTGCGTTCTGCCGAAACCAGGATTGGTTTGGGCAGAACGCTCGTGAGAATTGGCCGGCGTAGGACAGCCCTCTGGACCGCCGTGCTCTCCATGGCCCAGGGCCCTTTCTCGCCCAGGGCATGTTGCTGCCGCCAAGAAATGTCTCTTGGAAGACGCGGCCCACCCCGGCTCGCCGGCGCATTGGAGCGTTCCCGGAGCAGAGTTGAAGAACGGGTGGTGGCCTGGTGTGCGCCTCTGTCTTTCGGGTAGATGGGCCGGCCAAGGATGGGGAAGACCTCATCTTGGTCATACAGGTTTATGTCACTCTGAGGGTTGTCCGAAGCACCAGAGGGGCCGATCGAGACTGCCTGGTTGGGGATGCGTGTCTGCGGGTCTAAGGGTTTCCCATATGGAGGCCATGAGGGACAGGACCCCGGAAGCAGGTTGGGGAAGCAGGCGAGTGACCCAGACCGGACTTCTTGATGGGCCTGGCCCCGTGGTAGAGCGCACGGATGGGACCCCGGCAAGTCGAGGATCACGGGCGTTGTCCTCGCTGCATTCCATCTTGTGGAGTGCCTCTTGGCGGCGATCGGGTGCGGGCACTCACAGTGCCCTTCAGGGCCCCGAGGTGGGGGCGGCCCAGCAGACGTGCGGCGCCCGAATGACTTCGCCGGGCTTTTTCCGGCCAATTCTCACGAGCGTTCTGCCCAAATCAGGATTGGTTTGGGCAGAACGCTCATGAGAATTGGCCGGCGTAGGACAGCCCTCTGGACAGCCGTGCTCTCCATGGCCCAGGGCCCTTTCTCGCCCAGGGCATGTTGCTGTCGCCAAGAAATGGCTCGGAGAAGACGCGGCCCACCCCGGCTCGCCGGCGCATTGGAGCGTTCCCGGAGCAGAGTTGAAGAACGGGTGGTGGCCTGGTGTGCGCCTCTGTCTCTCGGGTGTACGGGCCGGCCAAGGATGGGGATGACCTCATCTTGGTCATACAGGTTTATCTCCCTCTGAGGGTTGTCCGAAGCACCAGAGTGGCCGATGGAGACTGCGTGGTTGGGAGATGCGTGGCTGCGGGTCTAAGGGTTTCCCATATGGAGGCCATGAGGGACAGGACCCCGGAAGCAGGTTGGGGAAGCAGGCGAGTGTTCAGGACCGGACTTCGAGATGGGCTTGGCCCCGTGGTAGAGCGCAGGGATGGGACCCCGGCAAGTCGTGGATCCACGGGCGTTGTCCTCGCTGCATTCCATCTTGTGGAGTGCCTCTTCGCGGCGATCGGGTGCGGGCACTCACAGTGCCCTTCAGGGCCCCGAGGTGGGGGCGGCCCAGCAGACGGGCGGCGCCCGAATGACTTCGTCGGGCTTTTTCCGGCCAATTCTCACGAGCGTTCTGCCCAAACCAGGATTGGTTTGGGCAGAACGCTCGTGAGAATTGGCCGGCGTAGGACAGCCCTGCGGACCGCCGTGCTCTCCATGGCCCAGGGCCCTTTCTCGCCCAGGGCATGTTGCTGCCGCCAAGAAATGGCTCGGAAAAGACGCGGCCCACCCCGGCCCGCCGGCGCATTGGAGCGTTCCCGGAGCAGAGTTGAAGAACGGGTGGTGGCCTGGTGTGCGCCTCTGTCTTTCGGGTAGATGGGCCGGCCAAGGATGGGGATGACCTCATCTTGGTCATACAGGTTTATCTCCCTCTGAGGGTTGTCCGAAGCACCAGAATGGCCGATGGAGACTGCGTGGTTGGGAGATGCGTGGCTGCGGGTCTAAGGGTTTCCCATATGGAGGCCATGAGGGACAGGACCCCGGAAGCAGGTTGGGGAAGCAGGCGAGTGTTCAGGACCGGACTTCGAGATGGGCTTGGCCCCGTGGTAGAGCGCAGGGATGGGACCCCGGCAAGTCGAGGATCCACGGGCGTTGTCCTCGCTGCATTCCATCTTGTGGAGTGCCTCTTGGCGGCGATCAGGTGCGGGCACTCACAGTGCCCTTCAAGGCCCCGAGGTGGGGGCGGCCCAGCAGACGTGCGGCGCCTGAATGACTTCGCCGGGCTTTTTCCGGCCAATTCTCACGAGCGTTCTGCCCAAACCAATCCTGGATTGGGCAGAACGCTCGTGAGAATTGGCCGGCGTAGGACAGCCCTGCGGACCGCCGTGCTCTCCATGGCCCAGGGCCCTTTCTCGCCCAGGGCATGTTGCTGCCGCCAAGAAATGGCTCGGAAAAGTCGCGGCCCACCCCGGCACGCCGGCGCATTGGAGCGTTCCCGGAGCAGAGTTGAAGAACGGGTGGTGGCCTGGTGTGCGCCTCTGTCTTTCGTGTAGATGGGCCGGCCAAGGATGGGGAAGACCTCATCTTGGTCATACAGGTTTATGTCATTCTGAGGGTTGTCCGAAGCACCAGAGGGGCCGGTCGAGACTGCCTGGTTGGGGATGCGTGGCTGCGGGTCTAAGGGTTTCCCATATGGAGGCCATGAGGGACAGGACCCCGGAAGCAGGTTGGGGAAGCAGGCGAGTGACCCAGACCGGACTTCTTGATGGGCCTGGCCCCGTGGTAGAGCGCACGGATGGGACCCCGGCAAGTCGAGGATCACGGGCGTTGTCCTCGCTGCATTCCATCTTGTGGAGTGCCTCTTGGCGGCGATCGGGTGCGGGCACTCACAGTGCCCTTCAGGGCCCCGAGGTGGGGGCGGCCCAGCAGACGTGCGGCGCCCGAATGACTTGCCGGGCTTTTTCCGGCCAATTCTCACGAGCGATCTGCCCAAACCAGGATTGGTTTGGGCAGAACGCTCGTGAGATTTGCCGGCGTAGTACAGCCCTGCGGACCTCCGTGCTCTCCATGGCCCAGCGCCCTTTCTCGCCCAGGGCATGTTGCTGCCACCAAGAAATATCTCGGAAAAGACACGGCCCACCCCGGCATGCCGGCGCATTGGAGCGTTCCCGGAGCAGCGTTGAAGAACGGGTGGTGGCCTGGTGTGCGCCTCTGTCTTTCGGGTAGATGGGCCGGCCAAGGATGGGGATGACCTCATCTTGGTCATACAGGTTTATGTCACTCTGAGGGTTGTCCGAAGCACCAGAGGGGCCGATGGAGACTGCCTGGTTGGGAGATGCGTGGCTGCGGGTCTAAGGGTTTCCCATATGGAGGCCATGAGGGACAGGACCCCGGAAGCAGGTTGGGGAAGCAGGCGAGTGTTCCAAACCGGACTTCGTGATGGGCCTGGCCCCGTGGTAGAGCGCACGGATGGGACCCCGGCAAGTCGAGGATCCACGGGCGTTGTCCTCGCTGCATTCCATCTTGTGGTGTGCCTCTTGGCGGCGATCGGGTGCGGGCACTCACAGTGCCCTTCAGGGCCCCGAGGTGGGCGCGGCCCAGCACGCGTGCGGCGCCCGAATGACTTCGCCGGGCTTTTTCCGGCCAATTCTCACGAGCGTTCTGCCCAAACCAGGATTGGTTTGGGCAGAACGCTCGTGAGAATTGGCCGGCGTAGGACAGCCCTGCGGACCTCCGTGCTCTCCATGGCCCAGGGCCCTTTCTCGCCCAGGGCATGTTGTTGCCGCCAAGAAATGTCTCGGAGAAGACGCGGCCCACCCCGGCACGCCGGCGCATTGGAGCTTTCCCGGAGCAGAGTTGAAGAACGGGTGGTGGCTTGGTGTGCGCCTCTGTCTTTCGGGTAGATGGGCCGGCCAAGGATGGGGATGACCTCATCTTGGTCATACAGTTTTATCTCCCTCTGAGGGTTGTCCGAAGCACCAGAGTGGCCGATGGAGACTGCGTGGTTGGGAGATGCGTGGCTGCGGGTCTAAGGGTTTCCCATATGGAGGCCATGAGGGACAGGATCCCGGAAGCAGGTTGGGGAAGCAGGCGAGTGACCCAGACCGGACTTCGTGATGGGCCTCGCTCCGTGCTAAGGCGCAGGGATGGGACACCGGCAAGTCTAGGATCCACGGGCGTTGTCCTCGCTGCTTTCCATCTTGTGGAGTGCCTCTTGGCGGCGATCGGGTGCGGGCACTCACAGTGCCCTTCAGGGCCCCGAGGTGGGGGCGGCCCAGCAGACGTGCGGCGCCTGAATGACTTCGCCCGGCTTTTTCCGGCCAATTCTCACGAGCGTTCTGCCCAAACCAATCCTGGTTTGGGCAGTACGCTCGTGAGAATTGGACGGCGTAGGAGAGCCCTGCGGACCTCCGTGCTCTCCACGGCCCAGGGCCCTTTCTCGCCCAGGGCGTGTTGTTGCCGCCAAGAAATGTCTCAGAGAAGACACGGCCCACCCCGGCACGCCGGCGCATTGGAGCGTTCCCGGAGCAGAGTTGAAGAACGGGTGGTGGCAAGGTGTGCGCCTCTGTCTTTCGGGTAGATGGGCCGGCCAAGGATGGGGATGACCTCATCTTGGTCATACAGGTTTATCTAACTCTGAGGGTTGTCCGAAGCACCAGAGGGGCCGATGGAGACTGTGTGGTTGGGAGATGCGTGGCTGCGGGTCTAAGGGTTTCCCATATGGAGGCCATGAAGGACAAGATCCCGGACGCAGGTTGGAGAAGCAGGCGAGTGTTCCAGACCGGACTTCGAGATGGGCCTGGCCACGTGGTAGAGCGCAGGGATGGGACCCCGGCAAGTCGAGGATCCACGGGCGTTGTCCTCGCTGCATTCCATCTTGTGGAGTGCCTCTTGGCGGCGATCGGGTGCGGGCACTCACAGTGCCCTTCTGGGCCCCGAGGTGGGGGCGGCCCAGCAGACGTGCGGCGCCCCAATGACTTCGCCGGTCTTTTTCCGGCCAATTCTCACGAGCATTCTGTGCAAACCAGGATTGGTTTGGGCAGAACGCTCGTGAGAATTGGCCGGCGTAGGACAGCCCTGCGGACCGCCGTGCTCTCCATGGCCCAGGGCCCTTTCTCGCCCAGGGCAAGTGGCTGCCGCCAAGAAATGGCTCAGAAAAGACGCGGCCCACCCCGGCACACCGGCGCATTGGAGCGTTCCCGGAGCAGAGTTGAAGAACGGGTGGTGGCCTGGTGTGCGCCTCTGTCTTTCGGGTAGATGGGCCGACCAAGGATGGGGATGACCTCATCTTGGTCATACAGGTTTATCTCCCTCTGAGGGTTGTCCGAAGCACCAGAGGGGCCGATGGAGACTGCGTGGTTGGGAGATGCGTGGCTGCGGGTCTAAGGGTTTCCCATATGGAGGCCATGAGGGACAGGACCCCGGAAGCAGGTTGGGGAAGCAGGCGAGTGTTCCAGACCGGACTTCTTGATGGGCCTGGCCCCGTGGTAGAGCGCAGGGATGGGACCCCGGGAAGTCGAGGATCCACGGGCGTTGTCCTCGCTGCATTCCATCTTGTGGAGTGCCTCTAGGCGGCGATCGGGTGCGGGCACTCACAGTGCCCTTCAGGGCCCCGAGGTGGGGGCGGCCCAGCAGACGGGCGGCGCCCGAATGACTTCGTCGGGCTTTTTCCGGCCAATTCTCACGAGCGTTCTGCCCAAACCAGGATTGGTTTGGGCAGAACGCTCGTGAGAATTGGCCGGCGTAGGACAGCCCTGCGGACCGCCGTGCTCTCCATGGCCCAGGGCCCTTTCTCGCCCAGGGCATGTTGCTGCCGCCAAGAAATGGCTCGGAAAAGACCCGGCCCACCCCGGCCCGCAGGCGCATTGGAGCGTTCCCGGAGCAGAGTTGAAGTACGGGTGGTGGCCTGGTGTGCGCCTCTGTCTTTCGGGTAGATGGGCCGGCCAAGGATGGGGATGACCTCATCTTTGTCATACAGGTTTATCTCACTCTGAGGGTTTTCCGAAGCACCAGAGTGGCCGATGGAGACTGCGTGGTTGGGAGATGCGTGGCTGCGGGTCTAAGGGTTTCCCATATGGAGGCCATGAGGGACAGGACACCGGAAGCAGGTTGGGGAAGCAGGCGAGTGTTCAGGACCGGACTTCGAGATGGGCTTGGCCCCGTGGTAGAGCGCAGGGATGGGACCCCGGCAAGTCGTGGATCCACGGGCGTTGTCCTCGCTGCATTCCATCTTGTGGAGTGCCTCTTGGCGGCGATCGGGTGCGGGCACTCACAGTTGCCTTCAGGGCCCCGAGGTGGGGGCGGCCCAGCAGACGTTCGGCGCCCGAATGACTTCGCCGGGTTTTTTCCGGCCAATTCTCACGAGCGTTCTGCCCAAATCAGGATTTGTTTGGGCAGAACGTTCGTGAGAATTGGCCGGCATAGGACAGCCCTGCGGACAGCCGTGCTCTCCATGGCCCAGGGCCCTTTCTCGCCCAGGGCATGTTGCTGCCGCCAAGAAATGGCTCGGAAAAGACGCGGCCCACCCCGACACGCCGGCGCATTGGAGCGTTCCCGGAGCAGAGTTGAAAAACGGGTGATGGCCTGGTGTGGGCCTCTGTCTTTCGGGTAGATGGGCTGGCCAAGGATGGGGATGACCTCATCTTGGTCATACAGGTTTATCTCCCTCTGAGGGTTGTCCGAAGCACCAGAGGGGCCGATGGAGACTGCGTGGTTGGGAGTTGCGTGGCTGCCGGTCTAAGGGTTTCCCATATGGAGGCCATGAGGGACAGGAACCCGGAAGCAGGTTGGGGAAGCAGGCGAGTGACCCAGACCGGACTTCGTGATGGGCCTGGCCCCGTGGTAGAGCGCACGGATGGGAGCCCGGCATGTCGAGGACCACGGGCGTTGTCCTCGCTGCATTCCATCTTGTGGAGTGCCTCTTGGCGGCGATCGGGTGCGGGCACTCACAGTGCCCTTCAGGGCCCCGAGGTGGGGGCGTCCCAGCAGACGTGCGGCGCCCCAATGACTTCGCCGGTCTTTTTCCGGCCAATTCTCACGAGCGTTCTCGGCAAACCAGGATTGGTTTGGGCAGAACGCTCGTGAGAATTGTCCGGCGTAGGACAGCCCTGCGGACCGCCGTGCTCTCCATGGCCCAGGGCCCTTTCTCGCCCAGGGCATGTTGCTGCCGCCAAGAAATGGCTCGGAAAAGTCGCGGCCCACCCCGGCACGCCGGCGCATTGGAGCGTTCCCGGAGCAGAGTTGAAGAACGGGTGGTGGCCTGGTGTGCGCCTCTGTCTTTCGGGTAGATGGGCCGGCCAAGGATGGGGAAGACCTCATCTTGGTCATACAGGTTTATGTCACTCTGAGGGTTGTCTGAAGCACCAGAGGGGCCGATCGAGACTGCCTCGTTGGGGATGCGTGGCTGCGGGTCTAAGGGTTTCCCATATGGAGGCCATGAGGGACAGGACCCCGGAAGCAGGTTGGGGAAGCAGGCGAGTGACCCAGACCGGACTTCTTGATGGGCCTGGCCCCGTGGTAGAGCGCAGGGATGGGACCCCGGCAAGTCGAGGATCACGGGCGTTGTCCTCGCTGCATTCCATCTTGTGGAGTGCCTCTTGGCGGCGATCGGGTGCGGGCACTCACAGTGCCCTTCAGGGCCCCGAGGTGGGGGCGGCCCAGCAGACGTGCGGCGCCTGAATGACTTCGCCGGGCTTGTTCCGGCCAATTCTCACGAGCATTCTGCCCAAACCAATCCTGGATTGGGCAGAACGCTCGTGAGAATTGGCCGGCGTAGGACAGCCCTGCGGACCGCCGAGCTCTCCATGGCCCAGGGCCCTTTCTCGCCCAGGGCATGTTGCTGCCGCCAAGAAATGTCTCGGAAAAGACGCGGCCCACCCCGGCACGCCGGCGCATTGGAGCGTTCCCGGAGCAGAGTTGAAGAACGGGTGTTGGCCTGGTGTGCGCCTCTGTCTTTCGGGTAGATGGGCCGGCCAAGGATGGGGATGACCTCATCTTGGTCATACAGGTTGATCTCACTCTGAGGGTTGTCCGAAGCACCAGAGGGGCCGATCGAGACTGCCTGGTTGGGAGATGCGTGGCTGCGGTCTAAGGGTTTCCCATATGGAGGACATGAGGGACAGGACCCCGGAAGCAGGTTGGGTAAGCAGGCGAGTGTTCCAGACCGGACTTCGAGATGGGCCTGGCCCCGTGGTAGAGCAAAGGGATGGGACCCCGGCAAGTCGATGATCCACGGGCGTTGTCGTCGCTGCATTCCATCTTGTGGAGTGCCTCTTGGCGGCGATCGGGTGCGGGCACTCACAGTGCCCTTCAAGGCCCCGAGGTGGGGGCGGCCCAGCAGCCGTGCAGCTCCCGAATGACTTAGCCGGGCTTTTTCCAGCCAATTCTCACGAGCGTTCTGCCCAAACCAGGATTGGTTTTGGGCAGAACGCTCGTGAGAATTGGCCGGCGTAGGACAGCCATGCGGACCGCCATGCTCTCCATGGCCCAGGGCCCTTTCTCGCCCAGGGCATGTTGCTGTCGCCAAGAAATGGCTCGGAGAAGACGCGGCCCACCCCGGCTCGCCGGCGCATTGGAGCGTTCCCGGAGCAGAGTTGAAGAACGGGTGGTGGCCTGGTGTGCGCCTCTGTCTCTCGGGTGGACAGGCCGGCCAAGGATGGGGATGACCTCATCTTGGTCATACAGGTTTATCTCCCTCTGAGGGTTGTCCGAAGCACCAGAGTGGCCGATGGAGACTGCGTGGTTGGGAGATGCGTGGCTGCGGGTCTAAGGGTTTCCCATATGGAGGCCATGAGGGACAGGACCCCGGAAGCAGGTTGGGGAAGCAGGCGAGTGTTCAGGACCGGACTTCGAGATGGGCTTGGCCCCGTGGTAGAGCGCAGGGATGGGACCCCGGCAAGTCGTGGATCCACGGGCGTTGTCCTCGCTGCATTCCATCTTGTGGAGTGCCTCTTGGCGGCGATCGGGTGCGGGCACTCACAGTGCCCTTCAGGGCCCCGAGGTGGGGGCGGCCCAGCAGACGGGCGGCGCCCGAATGACTTCGTCGGGCTTTTTCCGGCCAATTCTCACGAGCGTTCTGCCCAAACCAGGATTGGTTTGGGCAGAACGCTCGTGAGAATTGGCCGGCGTAGGACAGCCCTGTGGACCGCCGTGCTCTCCATGGCCCAGGGCCCTTTCTCGCCCAGGGCATGTTGCTGCCGCCAAGAAATGGCTCGGAAAAGACGCGGCCCACCCCGGCCCGCCGGCGAATTGGAGCGTTCCCGGAGCAGAGTTGAAGAACGGGTGGTGGCCTGGTGTGCGCCTCTGTCTTTCGGGTAGATGGGCCGGCCAAGGATGGGGATGACCTCATCTTTGTCATACAGGTTTATATCACTCTGAGGGTTGTCCGAAGCACCAGAAGGGCCGATGGAGACTGCGTGGTTGGGAGATGCGTGGCTGCGGGTCTAAGGGTTTCCCATATGGAGGCCATGAGGGACAGGACACCGGAAGCAGGTTGGGGAAGCAGGCGAGTGTTCAGGACCGGACTTCGAGATGGGCTTGGCCCCGTGGTAGAGCGCAGGGATGGGACCCCGGCAAGTCGTGGATCCACGGGCGTTGTCCTCGCTGCATTCCATCTTGTGGAGTGCCTCTTGGCGGCGATCGGGTGCGGGCACTCACAGTTGCCTTCAGGGCCCCGAGGTGGGGGCGGCTCAGCAGACGTGCGGCGCCCCAATGACTTCGCCGGGCTTTTTCCGGCCAATTCTCACGAGCGTTCTGCCCAAACCAGGATTGCTTTGGGCAGAACGCTCGTGAGAATTGGCCGGCGTAGGACAGCCCTGCGGACCGCAGTGCTCTCCATGGCCCAGGGCCCTTTCTCGCCCAGGGCATGTTGCTGCCGCCAAGAAATGGCTCGGAAAAGACGCGGCCCACCCTGGCACGCCGGCGCATTGGAGCGTTCCCGGAGCAGAGTTGAAGAACGGGTGGTGGCTTGGTGTGCAGCTCTGTCTTTCGTGTAGATGGGCCGGCCAAGGATGGGGATGACCTCATCTTGGTCATACAGGTTTATCTCCCTCTGAGGGTTGTCCGAAGCACCAGAGTGGCCGATGGAGACTGCGTGGTTGGGATATGCGTGGCTGCGGGTCTAAGGGTTTCCCATATGGAGGCCATGAGGGACAGGATCCCGGAAGCAGGTTGGGGAAGCAGGCGAGTGTTCCAGACCGGACTTCGTGATGGGCCTGGCCCCATGGTAGAGCGCACGGATGGAACCCCGGCAAGTCGAGGATCCACGGGCGTTGTCCTCGCTGCATTCCATCTTGTGGAGTGCCTCTTGGCGGCGATCGGGGGCGGGCAGTCACAGTGCCCTTCAGGGCCCCGAGGTGGGGGCGGCCCAGCAGACGTGCGGCGCCTGAATGATTTCGCCGGGCTTTTTCCGGCCAATTCTCACGAGCGTTCTGCCCAAACCAGATTTGGTTTGGGCAGAACGCTCGTGAGAATTGGCCGGCGTAGGACAGCCTGCGGACCTCCGTGCTCTCCATGGCCCAGGGCCCTTTCTCGCCCAGGGCATGTTGCTGCCACCAAGAAATGTCTCGGAAAAGACGCGGCCCACCCCGGCACGCCGGCGCATTTTAGCTTTCCCGGAGCAGAGTTGAAGAACGAGTGGTGGCCTGGTGTGCGCCTCTGTCTTTCGGGTAGATGGGCCGGCCAAGGATGGGGATGACCTCATCTTGGTCATACAGGTTTATGTCACTCTGAGGGTTGTCCGAAGCACCAGAGGGGCCGATGGAGACTGCCTGGTTGGGAGATGCGTGGCTGCGGGTCTAAGGGTTTCCCATATGGAGGCCATGAGGGACAGGACCCCGGAAGCAGGTTGGGGAAGCAGGCGAGTGTTCCAGACCGGACTTCGTGATTGGCCTGGCCCCGTGCTAGAGCGCAGGGATGGGACCCCGGCAAGTCTAGGATCCTCGGGCTTTGTCCTCGCTGCATTCCATCTTGTGGAGTGCCTCTTGGCGGCGATCGAGTGCGGGCACTCACAGTGCCCTTCAGGGCCCCGAGGTGGGGGCGGCCCAGCAGACGTGCGGCGCCTGAATGACTTCGCCGGGGTTTTTCCGGCCAATTCTCACGAGCGTTCTGCCCAAACCAACCTTGGATTGGGCAGAATGCTCGTGAGAATTGGCCGGCGTAGGACAGCCCTGCGGACCGCCGTGCTCTCCATGGCCCAGGGCCCTTTCTCGCCCAGGGCATGTTGCTGCCGCCAAGAAATGGCTCAGAAAAGACGCGGCCCACCCCGGCAAGCCGGCGCATTGGAGCGTTCCCGGAGCAGAGTTGAAGAACGGGTGGTGGCCTGGTGTGCGCCTCTGTCTTTCGGGTAGATGGGCCCGCCTAGGATGGGGATGACCTCATCTTGGTCATACAGGTTTATGTCACTCTGAGGGTTGTCCGAAGCACCAGAAGGGCCGATGGAGACTGCCTGGTTGGGAGATGCGTGGCTGCGGGTCTAAGGGTTTCCCATATGGAAGCCATGAAGGACAAGATCCCGGAAGCAGGTTGGAGAAGCAGGCGAGTGTTCCAGACCGGACTTCGAGATGGGCCTGGCCACGTGGTAGAGCGCAGGGATGGGACCCCAGCAAGTCGAGGATCCACGGGCGTTGTCCTCGCTGCATTCCATCTTGTGGAGTGCCTCTTGGCGGCGATCGGGTGCGGGCATTCACAGTGCCCTTCAGGGCCCCGAGGTGGGGGCGGCTCAGCAGACGTGCGGCGCCCCAATGACTTCACCGGTCTTTTTCCGGCCAATTCTCACGAGCGTTCTGCGCAAACCAGGATTGGTTTGGGCAGAACGCTCGTGAGAATTGGCCGGCGTAGGACAGCCCTGCGGACCGCAGTGCTCTCCATGGCCCAGGGCCCTTTCTCGCCCAGGGCATGTTGCTGCCGCCAAGAAATGTCTCGGAAAAGACGCGGCCCACCCCGGCACGCCGGCGCATTGGAGCGTTCCCGGAGCAGAGTTGAAGAACGGGTGGTGGCCTGGTGTGCGCCTCTGTCTTTCGGGTAGATGGGCCGGCCAAGGATGGGGATGACCTCATCTTGGTCATACAGGTTTATGTCACTCTGAGGGTTGTCCGAAGCACCAGAGGGGCCGATCGAGACTGCGTGGTTGGGAATTGCGTGGCTGCGGGTCTAAGGGTTTCCCATATGGAGGCCATGAGGGACAGGACCCCGGAAGCAGGTTGGGGAAGCAGGCGAGTGTTCCAGACCGGACTTCGAGATGGGCCTGGCCCCGTGGTAGAGCGCAGGGATGGGACCCCGGCAAGTCGAGGATCCACGGGCGTTGTCCTCGCTGCATTCCATCTTGTGGAGTGCCTCTTGGCGGCGATCGGGTGCGGGTACTCACAGTGCTCTTCAGGGCCCCGAGGTTGGGGCGGCGCAGCAGACGTGCGGCGCCCGAATGACTTCGCCAGGCTTTTTCCGGCCAATTCTCACGAGCGTTCTGCGAAAACCAGGATTGGTTTGGGCAGAACGCTCGTGAGAATTGGCCGGCGTACGACAGCCCTGCGGACCGCCGTGCTCTCCATGGCCCAGGGCCCTTTCTCGCCCAGGGCATGTTGCTGCCGCCAAGAAATGGCTCGGAAAAGACGCGGCCCACCCCGGCACGCCGGCGCATTGGAGCGTTCCCGGAGCAGAGTTGAAGAACGGGTGGTGGCTTGGTGTGCAGCTCTGTCTTTCGGATAGATGGGCCGGCCAAGGATGGGGATGACGTCATCTTGGTCATACAGGTTTATCTCCCTCTGAGGGTTGTCCGAAGCACCAGAGTGGCCGATGGAGACTGCGTGGTTGGGATATGCGTGGCTGCGGGTCTAAGGGTTTCCCATATGGAGGCCATGAGGGACAGGATCCCGGAAGCAGGTTGGGGAAGCAGGCGAGTGTTCCAGACCGGACTTCGTGATGGGCCTGGCCCCATGGTAGAGCGCACGGATGGAACTCCGGCAAGTCGAGGATCCACGGGCGTTGTCCTCGCTGCATTCCATCTTGTGGTGTGCCTCTTGGCGGCGATCGGGTGCGGGTACTCACAGTGCTCTTCAGGGCCCCGAGGTGGGGGCGGCCCAGGAGACGTGCGGCGCCCGAATGACTTCGCCGGGCTTTTTCCGGCCAATTCTCACGAGCGTTCTGCCCAAAGCAGGATTGGTTTGGGCAGAACGCTCGTAAGAATTGGCCGGCGTAGGACAGCCCTTCTGACCGCCTTGCTCTCCATGGCCCAGGGCCCTTTCTCGCCCAGGGAATGTTGCTGCCGCCAAGAAATGGCTCGGAGAAGACGCGGCCCACCCCGCACGACGGCGCATTGGAGCGTTCCCGGAGCAGAGTTGAAGAACGGGTGGTGGCCTGGTGTGCGCCTCTGTCTCTCGGGTGGACGGGCCGGCCAAGGATGGGGATGACCTCATCTTGGTCATACAGGTTTATGTCACTCTGAGGGTTGTCCGAAGCACGAGAGGGGCCGATGGAGACTGCCTGGTTGGGAGATGCGTGGCTGCGGGTCTAAGGGTTTCCCATATGGAGGCCATGAGGGACAGGACACCGGAAGCAGGTTGGGGAAGCAGGCGAGTGTTCAGGACCGGACTTCGAGATGGGCTTGGCCCCGTGGTAGAGCGCAGGGATGGGACCCCGGCAAGTCGTGGATCCACGGGCGTTGTCCTCGCTGCATTCCATCTTGTGGAGTGCCTCTTGGCGGCGATCGGGTGCGGGCACTCACAGTTGCCTTCAGGGCCCCGAGGTGGGGGCGGCCCAGCAGACGTTCGGCGCCCGAATGACTTCGCCGGGTTTTTTCCGGCCAATTCTCACGAGCGTTCTGCCCAAATCAGGATTTGTTTGGGCAGAACGTTCGTGAGAATTGGCCGGCGTAGGACAGCCCTGCGGACAGCCGTGCTCTCCATGGCCCAGGGCCCTTTCTCGCCCAGGGCATGTTGCTGCCGCCAAGAAATGGCTCGGAAAAGACGCGGCCCACCCCGACACGCCGGCGCATTGGAGCGTTCCCGGAGCAGAGTTGAAAAACGGGTGATGGCCTGGTGTGGGCCTCTGTCTTTCGGGTAGATGGGCTGGCCAAGGATGGGGATGACCTCATCTTGGTCATACAGGTTTATCTCCCTCTGAGGGTTGTCCGAAGCACCAGAGGGGCCGATGGAGACTGCGTGGTTGGGAGATGCGTGGCTGCGGGTCTAAGGGTTTCCCATATGGAGGCCATGAAGGACAAGATCCCGGACGCAGGTTGGAGAAGCAGGCGAGTGTTCCAGACCGGACTTCGAGATGGGCCTGGCCACGTGGTAGAGCGCAGGGATGGGACCCCGGCAAGTCGAGGATCCACGGGCATTGTCCTCGCTGCATTCCATCTTGTGGAGTGCCTCTTGGCGGCGATCGGGTGCGGGCACTCACAGTGCCCTTCAGGGCCCCGAGGTGGGGGCGGCCCAGCAGACGTGCGGCGCCCCAATGACTTCGCCGGTCTTTTTCCGGCCAATTCTCACGAGCATTCTGTGCAAACCAGGATTGGTTTGGGCAGAACGCTCGTGAGAATTGGCCGGCGTAGGACAGCCCTGCGGACCGCCGTGCTCTCCATGGCCCAGGGCCCTTTCTCGCCCAGGGCAAGTGGCTGCCGCCAAGAAATGGCTCAGAAAAGACGCGGCCCACCCCGGCACACCGGCGCATTGGAGCGTTCCCGGAGCAGAGTTGAAGAACGGGTGGTGGCCTGGTGTGCGCCTCTGTCTTTCGGGTAGATGGGCCGGCCAAGGATGGGGATGACCTCATCTTGGTCATACAGGTTTATCTCCCTCTGATGGTTGTCCGAAGCACCAGAGTGGCCGATGGAGACTGCGTGGTTGGGATATGCGTGGCTGCGGGTCTAAGGGTTTCCCATATGGAGGCCATGAGGGACAGGATCCCGGAAGCAGGTTGGGGAAGCAGGCGAGTGTTCCAGACCGGACTTCGTGATGGGCCTGGCCCCGTGGTAGAGCGCACGGATGGGACCGCGGCAAGTCGAGGATTCACGGGCGTTGTCCTCGCTGCATTCCATCTTGTGGAGTGCCTCTTGGCGGCGATCGGGTGCGGGCACTCACAGTGCCCTTCAGGGCCCCGAGGTGGGGGCGGCCCAGCACACGTGCGGCGCCCGAATGACTTCGCCGGGCTCTTTCTGGCCAATTCTCACGAGCGTTCTGCCCAAACCAGGATTGGTTTGGGCAGAACGCTCGTGAGAATTGGCCGGCATTGGACAGCCCTGCGGACCGCCGAGCTCTCCATGGTCCAGGGCCCTTTCTCGCCCAGGGCATGTTGCTGCCACCAAGAAATGTCTCGGAAAAGACGCGGCCCACCCCGGCACGCCGGCGCATTGGAGCGTTCCCGGAGCAGAGTTGAAGAACGGGTGGTGGCCTGGTGTGCGCCTCTGTCTTTCGGGTAGATGGCCCGGCCAAGGATGGGGATGACCTCATCTTGGTCATACAGGTTTATCTCCCTCTGAGGGTTGTCCGAAGCACCAGAGGGGCCGATAGAGACTGCCTGGTTGGGAGATGCGTGGCTGCGGGTCTAAGGGTTTCCCATATGGAGGCCATGAGGGACAGGACCCCGGAAGCAAGTTGGGGAAGCAGGCGAGTGTTCCAGACCGGACTTCGTGATGGGCCTGGCCCCGTGGTAGAGCGCACGGATGGAACCCCGGCAAGTCGAGGATCCACGGGCGTTGTCCTCGCTGCATTCCATCTTGTGGAGTGCCTCTTCGCGGCGATCGGGGGCGGGCAGTCACAGTGCCCTTCAGGGCCCCGAGGTGGGGGCGGCCCAGCAGACGTGCGGCGCCTGAATGACTTCGCCGGGCTTTTTCCGGCCAATTCTCACGAGCGTTCTGCCCAAACCAATCCTGGATTGGGCAGAACGCTCGTGAGAATTGGCCAGCGTAGGACAGCCCTGCGGACCGCCGTGCTCTCCAAGGCCCAGGGCCCTTGCTCGCCCAGGGCATGTTGCTGCCGCCAAGAAATGGCTCGGAAAAGACGCGGCCCACCCCGCACGACGGCGCATTGGAGCGTTCCCGGAGCAGAGTTGAAGAACGGGTGGTGGCCTGGTGTGCGCCTCTGTCTCTCGGGTAGATGGGCCGGCCAAGGATGGGGATGACCTCATCTTGGTCATACAGGTTTATGTCACTCTGAGGGCTGTCCGAAGCACCAGAGGGGCCGATGGAGACTGCCTGGTTGGGAGATGCGTGGCTGCGGGTCTAAGGGTTTCCCATATGGAGGCCCTGAGGGACAGGACCCCGTAAGCAGGTTGGGGAAGCAGGCGAGTGTTCCAGACCGGACTTCGTAATGGGCCTGGCCCCGTGGTAGAGCGCACGGATGGGACCCCGGCAAGTCGAGGATCCACGGGCGTTGTCCTCGCTGCATTCCATCTTGTGGAGTGCCTCTTGGCGGCGATCGGGTGCGGGCATTCACAGTGCCCTTCAGGGCCCCGAGGTGGGGGCGGCTCAGCAGACGTGCGGCGCCCCAATGACTTCACCGGTCTTTTTCCGGCCAATTCTCACGAGCGTTCTGCGCAAACCAGGATTGGTTTGGGCAGAACGCTCGTGAGAATTGTCCGGCGTAGGACAGCCCTGCGGACCGCAGTGCTCTCCATGGCCCAGGGCCCTTTCTCGCCCAGGGCATGTTGCTGCCAACAAGAAATGTCTCGGAAAAGACGCGGCCCACCCCGGCACGCCGGCGCATTGGAGCGTTCCCGGAGCAGAGTTGAAGAACGGGTGGTGGCCTGGTGTGCGCCTCTGTCTTTCGGGTAGATGGGCCGGCCAAGGATGGGGATGACCTCATCTTGGTCATACAGGTTTATGTCACTCTGAGGGTTGTCCGAAGCACCAGAGGGGCCGATCGAGACTGCGTGGTTGGGAATTGCGTGGCTGCGGGTCTAAGGGTTTCCCATATGGAGGCCATGAGGGACAGGACCCCGGAAGCAGGTTGGGGAAGAAGGCGAGTGTTCCAGACCAGACTTCGTGATGGGCCTGGCCCCGTGGTAGAGCGCACGGATGGGACCCCGGCAAGTCGAGGATCCACGGGCGTTGTCCTCGCTGCATTCCATCTTGTGCAGTGCCTCTTGGCGGCAATCGGGTGCGGGCACTCACAGTGCTCTTCAAGGCCCCGAGGTTGGGGCGGCCCAGCAGACGTGCGGCGCCCGAATGACTTCGCCAGGCTTTTTCCGGCCAATTCTCACGAGCGTTCTGCGCAAACCAGGATTGGTTTGGGCAGAACGCTCGTGAGAATTGGCCGGCGTACGACAGCCCTGCGGACCGCCGTGCTCTCCATGGCCCAGGGCCCTTGCTCGCCCAGGGCATGTTGCTGCCGCCAAGAAATGGCTCGGAAAAGACGCGGCCCACCCCGCACGACGGCGCATTGGAGCGTTCCCGGAGCAGAGTTGAAGAACGGGTGGTGGCCTGGTGTGCGCCTCTGTCTCTCGGGTAGATGGGCCGGCCAAGGATGGGGATGACCTCATCTTGGTCATACAGGTTTATGTCACTCTGAGGGCTGTCCGAAGCACCAGAGGGGCCGATGGAGACTGCGTGGTTGGGAGATGCGTGGTTGCGGGTCTAAGGGTTTCCCATATGGAGGCCCTGAGGGACAGGACCCCGGAAGCAGGTTGGGGAAGCAGGCGAGTGTTCCAGACCGGACTTCGTAATGGGCCTGGCCCCGTGGTAGAGCGCACGGATGGGACCCCGGCAAGTCGAGGATCCACGGGCGTTGTCCTCGCTGCATTCCATCTTGTGGAGTGCCTCTTGGCGGCGATCGGGTGCGGGCACTAACAGTGCCCTTCAGGGCCCCGAGGTGGGGGCGGCCCAGAGGACGGGCGGCGCCCGAATGACTTCGCCGGGCTTTTTCCGGCCAATTCTCACGAGCGTTCTGCCCAAACCAGGATTGGTTTGGGCAGAACGCTCGTGAGAATTGGCCGGCGTAGGACAGCCCTGCGGACCTCCGTGCTCTCCATGGCCCAGGGCCCTTTCTCGCCCAGGGCATGTTGCTGCCACCAAGAAATGTCTCGGAAAAGACGCGGCCCACTCCGACACGCCGGCGCATTGGAGCGTTCCCGGAGCAGAGTTGAAGAACGGGTGGTGGCCTGGTGTGCGCCTCTGTCTTTTGGGTAGATGGGCCGGCCAAGGATGGGGATGACCTCATCTTGGTCATACAGATTTATGTCACTCTGATGGCTGTCCGAAGCACAGAGGGGCCGATGGAGACTGCCTGGTTGGGAGATGCGTGGCTGCGGTCTAAGGGTTTCGCATATGGAGGCCATGAGGGACAGGACCCCGGAAGCAGGTTGGCGAAGCAGGCGAGTGTTCCAGACCGGACAGCGTGATGGGACTCGCCCCGTGGTAGTGCGCACGGATGGGACCCCGGCAAGTCGAGGATCCACGGGCGTTGTCGTCGCTGCATTCCATCTTGTGGAGTGCCTCTTGGCGGCGATCGGGTGCGGGCACTCACAGTGCCCTTCAGGGCCCCGAGGTGGGGGCGGCCCAGAAGTCGTGCGGCGCCCGAATGACTTCGCCGGGCTTTTTCCGGCCAATTCTCACGAGCGTTCTGCCCAAACCAGGATTGGTTTGGGCAGAACGCTCGTGAGAATTGGCCGGCGTAGGACAGCCCTGCGGACCGCCGTGCTCTCCATGGCCCAGGGCCCTTTCTCGCCCAGGGCATGTTGTTGCCGCCAAGAAATGTCTCGGAGAAGACGCGGCCCACCCCGGCACGCCGGCGCATTGGAGCGTTCCCGGAGCAGAGTTGAAGAACGGGTGGTGGCTTGGTGTGCGCCTCTGTCTTTCGGGTAGATGGGCCGGCAAGGATGGGGATGACCTCATCTTGGTCATACAGATTTATCTCCATCTGAGGGTTGTCCGAAGCACCAGAGTGGCCGATGGAGACTGCGTGGTTGGGATATGCGTGGCTGCGGGTCTAAGGGTTTCCCATATGGAGGCCATGAGGGACAGGATCCCGGAAGCAGGTTGGGGAAGCAGGCGAGTGTTCCAGACCGGACTTCGTGATGGTCCTGGCTCCGTGCTAGAGCGCAGGGATGGGACCCCGGCAAGTCTAGGATCCACGGGCGTTGTCCTCGCTGCTTTCCATCTTGTGGAGTGCCTCTTGGCGGCGATCGGGTGCGGGCACTCACAGTGCCCTTCAGGGCCCCGAGGTGGGGGCGGCCCAGCAGACGTGCGGCGCCTGAATGACTTCGCCCGGCTTTTTCCGGCCAATTCTCACGAGCGTTCTGCCCAAACCAATCCTGGTTTGGGCAGTACGCTCGTGAGAATTGGACGGCGTAGGACAGCCCTGCGGACCTCCGTGCTCTCCACGGCCCAGGGCCCTTTCTCGCCCAGGGCATGTTGTTGCCTCCAAGAAATGTCTCGGAGAAGACGCGGCCCACCCCGGCACGCCGGCGCATTGGAGCGTTCCCGGAGCAGAGTTGAAGAACGGGTGGTGGCTTGGTGTGCGCCTCTGTCTTTCGGGTAGATGGGCCGGCCAAGGATGGGGATGACCTCATCTTGGTCATACAGATTTATGTCACTCTGATGGCTGTCCGAAGCACCAGAGGGGCCGATGGAGACTGCGTGGTTGGGAGATGCGTGGCTGCGGGTCTAAGGGTTTCCCATATGGAGGCCATGAAGGACAAGATCCCGGACGCAGGTTGGAGAAGCAGGCGAGTGTTCCAGACCGGACTTCGAGATGGGCCTGGCCACGTGGTAGAGCGCAGGGATGGGACCCCGGCAAGTCGAGGATCCACGGGCATTGTCCTCGCTGCATTCCATCTTGTGGAGTGCCTCTTGGCGGCGATCGGGTGCGGGCACTCACAGTGCCCTTCAGGGCCCCGAGGTGGGGGCGGCCCAGCAGACGTGCGGCGCCCCAATGACTTCGCCGGTCTTTTTCCGGCCAATTCTCACGAGCATTCTGTGCAAACCAGGATTGGTTTGGGCAGAACGCTCGTGAGAATTGGCCGGCGTAGGACAGCCCTGCGGACCGCCGTGCTCTCCATGGCCCAGGGCCCTTTCTCGCCCAGGGCAAGTGGCTGCCGCCAAGAAATGGCTCAGAAAAGACGCGACCCACCCCGGCACACCGGCGCATTGGAGCGTTCCCGGAGCAGAGTTGAAGAACGGGTGGTGGCCTGGTGTGCGCCTCTGTCTTTCGGGTAGATGGGCCGACCAAGGATGGGGATGACCTCATCTTGGTCATACAGGTTTATCTCCCTCTGAGGGTTGTCCGAAGCACCAGAGGGGCCGATGGAGACTGCGTGGTTGGGAGATGCGTGGCTGCGGGTCTAAGGGTTTCCCATATGGATGCCATGAGGGACAGGACCCCGGAAGCAGGTTGGGGAAGCAGGCGAGTGTTCCAGACCGGACTTCTTGATGGGCCTGGCCCCGTGGTAGAGCGCACGGATGGGACCCCGGGAAGTCGAGGATCCACGGGCGTTGTCCTCGCTGCATTCCATCTTGTGGAGTGCCTCTAGGCGGCGATCGGGTGCGGGCACTCACAGTGCCCTTCAGGGCCCCGAGGTGGGGGCGGCGCAGCAGACGTGTGGCGCCCGAATGACTTCGCCGGGCTTTTTCCGGCCAATTCTCACGTGCGTTCTGCCGAAACCAGGATTGGTTTGGGCAGAACGCTCGTGAGAATTGGCCGGCGTAGGACAGCCCTCTGGACCGCCGTGCTCTCCATGGCCCAGGGCCCTTTCTCGCCCAGGGCATGTTGCTGCCGCCAAGAAATGTCTCTTGGAAGACGCGGCCCACCCCGGCTCGCCGGCGCATTGGAGCGTTCCCGGAGCAGAGTTGAAGAACGGGTGGTGGCCTGGTGTGCGCCTCTGTCTTTCGGGTAGATGGGCCGGCCAAGGATGGGGAAGACCTCATCTTGGTCATACAGGTTTATGTCACTCTGTGGGTTGTCCGAAGCACCAGAGGGGCCGATCGAGACTGCCTGGTTGGGGATGCGTGTCTGCGGGTCTAAGGGTTTCCCATATGGAGGCCATGAGGGACAGGACCCCGGAAGCAGGTTGGGGAAGCAGGCGAGTGACCCAGACCGGACTTCTTGATGGGCCTGGCCCCGTGGTAGAGCGCACGGATGGGACCCCGGCAAGTCGAGGATCACGGGCGTTGTCCTCGCTGCATTCCATCTTTTGGAGTGCCTCTTGGCGGCGATCGGGTGCGGGCACTCACAGTGCCCTTCAGGGCCCCGAGGTGGGGGCGGCCCAGCAGACGTGCGGCGCCCGAATGACTTCGCCGGGCTTTTTCCGGCCAATTCTCACGAGCGTTCTGCCCAAATCAGGATTGGTTTGGGCAGAACGCTCATGAGAATTGGCCGGCGTAGGACAGCCCTCTGGACAGCCGTGCTCTCCATGGCCCAGGGCCCTTTCTCGCCCAGGGCATGTTGCTGTCGCCAAGAAATGGCTCGGAGAAGACGCGGCCCACCCCGGCTCGCCGGCGCATTGGAGCGTTCCCGGAGCAGAGTTGAAGAACGGGTGGTGGCCTGGTGTGCGCCTCTGTCTCTCGGGTGTACGGGCCGGCCAAGGATGGGGATGACCTCATCTTGGTCATACAGGTTTATCTCCCTCTGAGGGTTGTCCGAAGCACCAGAGTGGCCGATGGAGACTGCGTGGTTGGGAGATGCGTGGCTGCGGGTCTAAGGGTTTCCCATATGGAGGCCATGAGGGACAGGACCCCGGAAGCAGGTTGGGGAAGCAGGCGAGTGTTCAGGACCGGACTTCGAGATGGGCTTGGCCCCGTGGTAGAGCGCAGGGATGGGACCCCGGCAAGTCGTGGATCCACGGGCGTTGTCCTCGCTGCATTCCATCTTGTGGAGTGCCTCTTCCCGGCGATCGGGTGCGGGCACTCACAGTGCCCTTCAGGGCCCCGAGGTGGGGGCGGCCCAGCAGACGGGCGGCGCCCGAATGACTTCGTCGGGCTTTTTCCGGCCAATTCTCACGAGCGTTCTGCCCAAACCAGGATTGGTTTGGGCAGAACGCTCGTGAGAATTGGCCGGCGTAGGACAGTCCTGCGGACCGCCGTGCTCTCCATGGCCCAGGGCCCTTTCTCGCCCAGGGCATGTTGCTGCCGCCAAGAAATGGCTCGGAAAAGACGCGGCCCACCCCGGCCCGCCGGCGCATTGGAGCGTTCCCGGAGCAGAGTTGAAGAACGGGTGGTGGCCTGGTGTGCGCCTCTGTCTTTCGGGTAGATGGGCCGGCCAAGGATGGGGATGACCTCATCTTGGTCATACAGGTTTATCTCCCTCTGAGGGTTGTCCGAAGCACCAGAAGGGCCGATGGAGACTGCGTGGTTGGGAGATGCGTGGCTGCGGGTCTAAGGGTTTCCCATATGGAGGCCATGAGGGACAGGACCCCGGAAGTAGGTTGGGGAAGCAGGCGAGTGTTCAGGACCTGACTTCGAGATGGGCTTGGCCCCGTGGTAGAGCGCAGGGATGGGACCCCGGCAAGTCGAGGATCCACGGGCGTTGTCCTCGCTGCATTCCATCTTGTGGAGTGCCTCTTGGCGGCGATCAGGTGCGGGCACTCACAGTGCCCTTCAAGGCCCCGTGGTGGGGGCGGCCCAGCAGACGTGCGGCGCCTGAATGACTTCGCCGGGCTTTTTCCGGCCAATTCTCACGAGCGTTCTGCCCAAACCAATCCTGGATTGGGCAGAACGCTCGTGAGAATTGGCCGGCGTAGGACAGCCCTGCGGACCGCCGTGCTCTCCATGGCCCAGGGCCCTTTCTCTCCCAGGGCATGTTGCTGCCGCCAAGAAATGGCTCGGAAAGTCGCGGCCCACCCCGGCACGCCGGCGCATTGGAGCGTTCCCGGAGCAGAGTTGAAGAACGGGTGGTGGCCTGGTGTGCGCCTCTGTCTTTCGTGTAGATGGGCCGGCCAAGGATGGGGAAGACCTCATCTTGGTCATACAGGTTTATGTCATTCTGAGGGTTGTCCGAAGCACCAGAGGGGCCGGTCGAGACTGCCTGGTTGGGGATGCGTGGCTGCGGGTCTAAGGGTTTCCCATATGGAGGCCATGAGGGACAGGACCCCGGAAGCAGGTTGGGGAAGCAGGCGAGTGTCCCAGACCGGACTTCGTGATGGGCCTGGCCCCATGGTAGAGCGCAGGGATGGGACCCCTGCAAGTCGAGGATCCACGGGCGTTGTCCTCGCTGCATTCCGTCTTGTGGAGTGCCCCTTGGCGGCGATCGGGTGCGGGCACTCACCATGCCCTTCCACGCCCCGAGGTGGGGGCGGCCCAGCAGACGTGCGGCGCCCGAATGACTTCGACGGGCTTTTTCCGGCCAATTCTCACGAGCGTTCTGCCCAAACCAGGATTGATTTGGGCAGAACGCTCGTGAGAATTGGCCGGCGTAGGACAGCCCTGCGGACCGCCGTGCTCTCCATGGCCCAGGGCCCTTTCTCACCCAGGGCATGATGCTGCCGCCAAGAAATGGCTCGGAAAAGACGCGGCCAACCCCGGCACGACGGCGCATTGGAGCGTTCCCGGAGCAGAGTTGAAGAACGGGTGGTGGCCTGGTGTGCGCCTCTGTCTCTCGGGGAGACGGGCCGGCCAAGGATGAGGATGACCTCATCTTGGTCATACCGTTTTATCTCACTCTGAGGGTTGTCCGAAGCACCAGAGGGGCCGATGGAGACTGCGTGGTTGGGAGATGCGTGGCTGCGGGTCTAAGGGTTTCCGATATGGAGGCCATGAGGGACAGGACCCCGGAAGCAGGTTGGGGAAGCAGGCGAGTGTCCCAGACCGGACTTCGTGATGGGCCTGGCCCCATGGTAGAGCGTAGGGATGGGACCCCTGCATGTCGAGGATCCACGGGCGTTGTCCTCGCTGCATTCCGTCTTGTGGAGTGCCCCTTGGCGGCGATCGGGTGCGGGCACTCACCATGCCCTTCAAGGCCCCGAGGTGGGGGCGGCCCAGCAGACGTGCGGCGCCCGAATGACTTCGCCGTGCTTTTTCCGGCCAATTCTCACGAGCGTTCTCCCCAAACCAGGATTGGTTTGGGCAGAACGCTCGTGAGAATTGGCCGGCGTAGGACAGCCCTGCGGACCGCCGTGCTCTCCATGGCCCAGGGCCCTTTCTCGCCCAGGGCATGATGCTGCCGCCAAGAAATGCCTCGGAAAAGACGCGGCCCACCCCGGCACGACGGCGCATTGGAGCGTTCCCGGAGCAGAGTTGAAGAACTGGTGGTGGCCTGGTGTGCGCCTCTGTCTCTCGGGGAGACGGGCCGGCCAAGGATGGGGATGACCTCATCTTGGTCATACCGGTTTATCTCACTCTGAGGGTTGTCCGAAGCACCAGAGGGGCCGATGGAGACTGCGTGGTTGGGAGATGCGTGGCTGCGGGTCTAAGGGTTTCCGATATGGAGGCCATGAGGGACAGGACCCCGGAAGCAGGTTGGGGAAGCAGGCGAGTGTCCCAGACCGGACTTCGTGATGGGCCTGGCCCCATGGTAGAGCGCAGGGATGGGACCCCTGCAAGTCGAGGACCACGGGCGTTGTCCTCGCTGCATTCCGTCTTGTGGAGTGCCCCTTGGCGGCGATCGGGTGCGGGCACTCACCATGCCCTTCAAGTCCCCGAGGTGGGGGCGGCCCAGCAGACGTGCGGCGCCCAAATCACTTCGCCGGGCTTTTTACGGCCAATTCTCACGAGCGTTCTGCCCAAACCAGGATTGGTTTGGGCAGAACGTTCGTGAGAATTGGCCGGCGTAGGACAGCCCTGCGGACCGCCGTGCTCTCCATGGCCCACGGCCCTTTCTCGCCCAGGGCATTTTGTTGCCGCCACGAAATGGCTCGGAAAAGACGCGGCCAACCCCGGCACGACGGCGCATTGGAGCGTTCCAGGAGCAGAGTTGAAGAACGGGTGGTGGCCTGGTGTGCGCCTCTGTCTCTCGGGTAGACGGGCCGGCCAAGGATGGGGATGACCACATCTTGGTCATACCGGTTTATCTCACTCTGAGGGTTGTCCGAAGCACCAGAGGGGCCGATGGAGACTGCGTGGTTGGGAGATGCGTGGCTGCGGGTCTAAGGGTTTCCGATATGGAGGCCATGAGGGACAGGACCCCGGAAGCAGGTTGGGGAAGCAGGCGAGTGTCCCAGACCGGACTTCGTGATGGGCCTGGCCCCATGGAAGAGCGCAGGGATGGGACCCCTGCAAGTCGAGGATCCACGGGTGTTGTCCTCGCTGCATTCCGTCTTGTGGAGTGCCCCTTGGCGGCGATCGGGTGCGGGCACTCACCATGCCCTTCAGGGCCCCGAGGTGGGGGCGGCCAAGCAGACGTGCGGCGCCCGAATGACTTCGCCGGGCTTTTTCTGGCCAATTCTCACAAGAGTTCTGCCCAATTGGTTTGGGCAGAACGCTCGTGAGAATTGGCCGGCGTAGGACAGCCCTGCGGACCGCCGTGCTCTCCATGGCCCAGGGCCCTTTCTCGCCCAGGGCATGTTGCTGCCGCCAAGAAATGGCTCGGAAAAGACGCGGCCAACCCCGGCACGACGGCGCATTGGAGCGTTCCCGGAGCAGAGTTGAAGAACGGGTGGTGGCCTGGTGTGCGCCTCAGTCTCTCGGGGAGATGGGCCGGCCAAGGATGAGGATCACCTCATCTTGGTCATACCGGTTTATCTCACTCTGAGGGTTGTCCGAAGCACCAGAGGGGCCGATGGAGACTGCGTGGTTGGGAGATGCGTGGCTGCGGGTCTATGGGTTTCCGATATGGAGGCCATGAGGGACAGGACCCCGGAAGCAGGTTGGGGAAGCAGTCGAGTGTCCCAGACCGGACTTCGTGATGGGCCTGGCCCCATGGTAGAGCGCAGGGATGGGACCCCTGCATGTCGAGGATCCACGGGCGTTGTCCTCGCTGCATTCCGTCTTGTGGAGTGCCCCTTGGCGGCAATCGGGTGCGGGCACTCACCATGCCCTTCAAGGCCCCGAGGTGGGGGCGGCCCAGCAGACGTGCGGCGCCCGAATGACTTCGCCGGGCTTTTTCCGGCCAATTCTCACGTGCGTTCGGCCCAAACCAGGATTGGTTTGGGCAGAACGCTCGTGAGAATTGGCCGGCTTAGGACAGCGCTGCGGACCGCCGTGCTCTCCATGGCCCAGGGCCCTTTCTCGCCCAGGGCATGTTGCTGCCGCCAAGAAATGGCTCGGAAAAGACGCGGCCAACCCCGGCACGACGGCGCATTGGAGCGTTCCCGGAGCAGAGTTGAAGAACGGGTGGTGGCCTGGTGTGCGCCTCTGTCTCTCGGGTAGACGGGCCGACCAAGGATCGGATGACCTCATCTTGGTCATACCGGTTTATCTCACTCTGAGGGTTGTCCGAAGCACCAGAGGGTCCGATGGAGACTGCGTGGTTGGGAGATGCGTGGCTGCGGGTCTAAGGGTTTCCGATATGGAGGCCATGAGGGACAGGACCCCGGAAGCAGGTTGGGGAAGCAGGCGAGTGTCCCAGACCGGACTTCGTGATGGGCCTGGCCCCATGGTAGAGCGCAGGGATGGGACCCCTGCAAGTCGAGGACCACGGGCGTTGTCCTCGCTGCATTCCGTCTTGTGGAGTGCCCCTTGGCGGCGATCGGGTGCGGGCACTCACCATGCCCTTCAAGTCCCCGAGGTGGGGGCGGCCCAGCAGACGTGCTGCGCCCGAATCACTTCGCCGGGCTTTTTACGGCCAATTCTCACGAGCGTTCTGCCCAAACCAGGATTGGTTTGGGCAGAACGCTCGTGAGAATTGGCCGGCGTAGGACAGCCCTGCGGACCGCCGTGCTCTCCATGGCCCACGGCCCTTTCTCGCCCAGGGCATGATGCTGCCGCCAAGAAATGCCTCGGAAAAGACGCGGCCAACCCCGGCACAACGGCGCATTGGAGCGTTCCCGGAGCAGAGTTGAAGAACGGGTGGTGGCCTGGTGTGCGCCTCTGTCTCTCGGGGAGACGGGCCGGCCAAGGATGAGGATGACCTCATCTTGGTCATACCGGTTTATCTCACTCTGAGGGTTGTCCGAAGCACCAGAGGGGCCGATGGAGACTGCGTGGTTGGGAGATGCGTGGCTGCGGGTCTAAGGGTTTCCGATATGGAGGCCATGAGGGACAGGACCCCGGAAGCAGGTTGGGGAAGCAGGCGAGTGTCCCAGAGCGGACTTCGTGATGGGCCTGGCCCCATGGTAGAGCGCAGGGATGGGACCCCTGGATGTCGAGGATCCACGGGCGTTGTCCTCTCTGCATTCCGTCTTGTGGAGTGCCCCTTGGCGGCGATCGGTTGCGGGCACTCACCATGCCCTTCAAGGCCCCGAGGTGGGGGCGGCCCAGCAGACGTGCGGCGCCCGAAAGACTTCGCCGTGCTTTTTCCGGCCAATTCTCACGAGCGTTCTCCCCAAACCAGGATTGGTTTGGGCAGAACGCTCGTGAGAATTGGCCGGCGTAGGACAGCCCTGCGGACCGCCGTGCTCTCCATGGCCCAGGGCCCTTTCTCGCCCAGGGCATGTTGCTGCCGCCAAGAAATGGCTCGGAAAAGACGCGGCCCTCCCCGGCACGACGGCGCATTGGAGCGTTCACGGAGCAGAGTTGAAGAACGGGTGGTGGCCTGGTGTGCGCCTCTGTCTCTCGGGTAGATGGGCCGGCCAAGGATGGGGATGACCTCATCTTGGTCATACCGGTTTATCTCACTCTGAGGGTTGTCCGAAGCACCAGAGGGGCCGATGGAGACTGCGTGTTTGGGAGATGCGTGGCTGCGGGTCTAAGGGTTTCCGATATGGAGGCCATGAGGGACAGGACCCCGGAAGCAGGTTGGGGAAGCAGGCGAGTGTCCCAGACCGGACTTCGTGATGGGCCTGGCCCCATGGAAGAGCGCAGGGATAGGACCCCTGCAAGTCGAGGATCCACGGGTGTTGTCCTCGCTGCATTCCGTCTTGTGGAGTGCCCCTTGGCGGCGATCGGGTGCGGGCACTCACCATGCCCTTCAGGGCCCCGACGTGGGGGCGGCCAAGCAGACGTGCCGCGCCCGAATGACTTCACCGGGCTTTTTCCGGCCAATTCTCACGAGCGTTCTGCCCAAACCAGGATTGGTTTGGGCAGAACGCTCGTCAGAATTGGCCGGCGTAGGACAGCCCTGCGGACCGCCGTGCTCTCCATGGCCCAGGGCCCTTTCTCTCCCAGGGCATGATGCTGCCGCCAAGAAATGGCTCGGAAAAGACGCGGCCCACCCCGGCACGACGGCACATTGGAGCGTTCCCGGAGCAGAGTTGAAGAACGGGTGGTGGCCAGGTGTGCGCCTCTGTCTCTCGGGGAGACGGGCCGGCCAAGGATGGGGATGACCTCATCTTGGTCATACCGGTTTATCTCACTCTGAGGGTTGTCCGAAGCACCAGAGGGGCCGATGGAGACTGCGTGGTTGGGAGATGCGTGGCTGCGGGTCTAAGGGTTTCCGATATGGAGGCCATGAGGGACAGGACCCCGGAAGCAGGTTGGGGAAGCAGGCGAGTGTCCCAGAGCGGACTTCGTGATGGGCCTGGCCCCATGGAAGAGCGCAGGGATGGGACCCCTGCAAGTCGAGGATCCACGGGTGTTGTCCTCGCTGCATTCCGTCTTGTGGAGTGCCCCTTGGAGGCGATCGGGTGCGGGCACTCACCATGCCCTTCAGGGCCCCGAGGTGGGGGCGGCCCAGCAGAGGTGCGGCGCCCGAATGACTTCGCCGGGCTTTTTACGGCCAATTCTCACGAGCGTTCTGCCCAAACCAGGATTGCTTTGGGCAGAACGCTCGTGAGAATTGGCCGGCGTAGGACAGCGCTGCGGACCGCCGTGCTCTCCATGGCCCATGGCCCTTTCTCGCCCAGGGCATGATGCTGCCGCCAAGAAATGGCTCGGAAAAGACGCGGCCCTCCCCGGCACGACGGCGCATTGGAGCGTTCCCGGAGCAGAGTTGAAGAACGGGTGGTGGCCTGGTGTGCGCCTCTGTCTCTCGGGGAGACGGGCCGGCCAAGGATGGGGATGACCTCATCTTGGTCATACCGGTTAATCTCACTCTGAGGGTTGTCCGAAGCACCAGAGGGGCCGATGGAGACTGCGTGGTTGGGAGATGCGTGGCTGCGGGTCTAAGGGTTTCCGATATGGAGGCCATGAGGGACAGTACACCGGAAGCAGGTTGGGGAAGCAGGCGAGTGTCCCAGACCGGACTTCGTGATGGGCCTGGTCCCATGGTAGAGCGCAGGGATGGGACCCCTTCAAGTAGAGGACCACGGGCGTTGACCTCGCTGCATTCCGTCTTGTGGAGTGCCCCTTGGCGGCGATCGGGTGCGGGCACTCACCATGCCCTTCAAGGCCCCGAGGTGGGGGCGGCCCAGCAGACGTGCGGCGCCCGAATGACTTCGCCGGGTTTTTCTGGCCAATTCTCACGAGAGTTCTGCCCAAACCAGGATTGGTTTGGGCAGAACGCTCGTGAGAATTGGCCGGCGTAGGACAGCCCTGCGGACCGCCGTGCTCTCCATGGCCCAGGGCCCTTTCTCGCCCAGGGCATGATGCTGCCGCCAAGTAATGGCTCGGAAAAGACGCGGCCCACCCCGCACGACGGCGCATTGGAGCGTTCCCGGAGCAGAGTTGAAGAACGGGTGGTGGCCTGGTGTGCGCCTCTGTCTCTCGGGTAGATGGGCCGGCCAAGGATGGGGATGACCTCATCTTGGTCATACAGGTTTATGTCACTCTGAGGGCTGTCCGAAGCACCAGAGGGGCCGATGGTGACTGCCTGGTTGGGAGATGCGTGGCTGCGGGTCTAAGGGTTTCCCATATGGAGGCCCTGAGGGAAATGACCCCGGAAGCAGGTTGGGGAAGCAGGTGAGTGTTCCAGACCGGACTTCGTAATGGGCCTGGCCCCGTGGTAGAGCGCACGGATGGGACCCCGGCAAGTCGAGGATCCACGGGCGTTGTCCTCGCTGCATTCCATCTTGTGGAGTGCCTCTTGGCGGCGATCGGGTGCGGGCACTCACAGTGCCCTTCAGGGCCCCGAGGTGGGGGCGGCCCAGCAGACGTGCGGCGCCCGAATGACTTCGCCGGGCTTTTTCCGGCCAATTCTCACGAGCGTTCTGCCCAAACCAGGATTGGTTTGGGCAGAACGCTCGTGAGAATTGGCCGGCGTAGGACAGCCCTGCGGACCGCCGTGCTCTCCATGGCCCAGGGCCCTTTCTCGCCCAGGGCATGTTGCTGCCACCAAGAAATGTCTCGGAAAAGACGCGGCCCACCCCGGCACGCCGGCGCACTGGAGCGTTCCCGGAGCAGAGTTGAAGAACGAGTGGTGGCCTGGTGTGCGCCTCTGTCTTTCGGGTAGATGGGCCGGCCAAGGATGGGGATGACCTCATCTTGGTCATACAGGTTTATGTCACTCTGAGGGTTGTCCGAAGCACCAGAGGGGCCGATGGAGACTGCCTGGTTGGGAGATGCGTGGCTGCGGGTCTAAGGGTTTCCCATATGGAGGCCATGAGGGACAGGACCCCGGAAGCAGGTTGGGGAAGCAGGCGAGTGTTACAGACCGGACTTCGAGATGGGCCTAGCCCCGTGGAAGAGCCCAGGGATGGGACCCCGACAAGTCAAGGATCCACGGGCGTTGTCCTCGCTGCATTCCATCTTGTGGGGTGCCTCTTGGCGGCGATCGGGTGCGGGCACTCACAGTGCCCTTCAGGGCCCCGAGGTGGTGGAGTCACAGCAGACGTGCGGCGCCCGAATGACTTCGCCGGGCTTTTTCCGGCCAATTCTCACGAGCGTTCTGCCCAAACCAGGATTGGTTTGGGCAGAACGCTCGTGAGAATTGGCCGGCGTAGGACAGCCCTGCGGACCGCCGTGCTCTCCATGGCCCAGGGCCATTTCTCGCCCAGGGCATGTTGCTGCCGCCAAGAAATGGCTCGGAAAAGACGCGGCCATCCCCGGCACGACGGCGCATTGGAGCGTTCCCGGAGCAGAGTTGAAGAACGGGTGGTGGCCTGGTGTGCGCCTCTGTGTCTCGGTAACGGGCCGGCCAAGGATGGGGATGACCTCATCTTGGTCATACCGGTTTATCTCACTCTGAGGGTTGTCCGAAGCACCAGAGGGGCCGATGGAGACTGCGTGGTTGGGAGATGCGTGGCTGCGGGTCTTAGGGTTTCTGATATGGAGGCCATGAGGGACAGGACGCCGGAAGCAGGTTGGGGAAGCAGGCGAGTGTCCCAGACAGGACTTCGTGATGGGCCTGGCCCCATGGTAGAGCGCAGGGATGGGACCCCTGCAAGTCGAGGATCCACGGGCGTTGTCCTAGCTGCATTCCTTCTTGTGGAGTGCCCCTTGGCGGCGATCGGGTACGGGCACTCACCATGCCCTTTAAGGCCCCGAGGTGGGGGCGGCCCAGCAGACGTGCGGCGCCCGAATGACTTGGCTGGGCTTTCACCGGCCAATTCTCAAGAGCGTTCTGCCCAAACCAGGATTGGTTTGGGCAGAACGCTCGTGAGAATTGGCCGGCGTTGGACAGCCCTGCGGACCGCCGTGCTCTCCATGGCCCAGAGCCCTTTCTCGCCCAGGGCATGATGCTGCCGCCAAGAAATGGCTCGGAAAAGACGCGGCCTACCCCGGCACGACGGCGCATTGTAGCGTTCCCGGAGCAGAGTTGAAGAACGGGTGGTGGCCTGGTGTGCGCCTCTGTCTCTCGGGGAGACTGGCCGGCCAAGGATGAGGATGACCTCATCTTGGTCATACCGGTTTATCTCACTCTGAGGGTTGTCCGAAGCACCAGAGGGGCCGATGGAGACTGCGTGGTTGGGAGATGCGTGGCTGCGGGTCTATGGGTTTCCGATATGGAGGCCATGAGGGACAGGACCCCGGAAGCAGGTTGGGGAAGCAGGCGAGTGTCCCAGACCGGACTTCGTGATGGGCCTGGCCCCATGGTAGAGCGCAGGGATGGGACCCCTGCATGTCGAGGATCCACGGGCGTTGTCCTCGCTGCATTCCGTCTTGTGGAGTGCCCCTTGGCGGCGATCGGGTGCGGGCACTCACCATGCCCTTCAAGGCCCCGAGGTGGGGGCGGCCCAGCAGACGTGCGGCGCCCGAATGACTTCGCCGGGCTTTTTCCGGCCAATTCTCACGAGCGTTCTGCCCAAACCAGGATTGGTTTGGGCAGAACGCTCGTGAGAATTGGCCGGCGTAGGACAGCCCTGCGGACCGCCGTGCTCTCCATGGCCCAAGGCCCTTTCTCGCCCAGGGCATGATGCTGCCGCCAAGAAATGGCTCGGAAAAGACGCGGCCCACCCCGGCACGACGGCGCATTGGAGCGTTCCCGGAGCAGAGTTGAAGAACGGGTGGTGGCCAGGTGTGCGCCTCTGTCTCTCGGGTAACGGGCCGGCCAAGGATGGGGATGACCTCATCTTGGTCATACCGGTTTATCTCACTCTGAGGGTTGTCCGAAGCACCAGAGGGGCCGATGGAGACAGCGTGGTTGGGAGATGCGTGGCTGCGGGTCTAAGTGTTTCCGATATGGAGGCCATGAGGGACAGGACCCCTGGAAGCAGGTTGGGGAAGCAGGCGAGTGTCCCAGACCGGACTTCGTGATGGGCCTGGCCCCATGGTAGAGCGCAGGGATGGGACCCCTGCAAGTCGAGGATCCACGGGCGTTGTCCTCGCTGCATTCCGTCTTGTGGAGTGCCCCTTGGCGGCGATCGGGTGCGGGCACTCACCATGCCCTTCCACGCCCCGAGGTGGGGGCGGCCCAGCAGACGTGCGGCGCCCGAATGACTTCGACGGGCTTTTTCCGGCCAATTCTCACGAGCGTTCTGCCCAAACCAGGATTGATTTGGGCAGAACGCTCGTGAGAATTGGCCGGCGTAGGACAGCCCTGCGGACCGCCGTGCTCTCCATGGCCCAGGGCCCTTTCTCACCCAGGGCATGATGCTGCCGCCAAGAAATGGCTCGGAAAAGACGCGGCCAACCCCGGCACGACGGCGCATTGGAGCGTTCCCGGAGCAGAGTTGAAGAACGGGTGGTGGCCTGGTGTGCGCCTCTGTCTCTCGGGGAGACGGGCCGGCCAAGGATGAGGATGACCTCATCTTGGTCATACCGTTTTATCTCACTCTGAGGGTTGTCCGAAGCACCAGAGGGGCCGATGGAGACTGCGTGGTTGGGAGATGCGTGGCTGCGGGTCTAAGGGTTTCCGATATGGAGGCCATGAGGGACAGGACCCCGGAAGCAGGTTGGGGAAGCAGGCGAGTGTCCCAGACCGGACTTCGTGATGGGCCTGGCCCCATGGTAGAGCGTAGGGATGGGACCCCTGCATGTCGAGGATCCACGGGCGTTGTCCTCGCTGCATTCCGTCTTGTGGAGTGCCCCTTGGCGGCGATCGGGTGCGGGCACTCACCATGCCCTTCAAGGCCCCGAGGTGGGGGCGGCCCAGCAGACGTGCGGCGCCCGAATGACTTCGCCGTGCTTTTTCCGGCCAATTCTCACGAGCGTTCTCCCCAAACCAGGATTGGTTTGGGCAGAACGCTCGTGAGAATTGGCCGGCGTAGGACAGCCCTGCGGACCGCCGTGCTCTCCATGGCCCAGGGCCCTTTCTCGCCCAGGGCATGATGCTGCCGCCAAGAAATGGCTCGGAAAAGACGCGGCCCACCCCGGCACGACGGCGCATTGGAGCGTTCCCGGAGCAGAGTTGAAGAACTGGTGGTGGCCTGGTGTGCGCCTCTGTCTCTCGGGGAGACGGGCCGGCCAAGGATGGGGATGACCTCATCTTGGTCATACCGGTTTATCTCACTCTGAGGGTTGTCCGAAGCACCAGAGGGGCCGATGGAGACTGCGTGGTTGGGAGATGCGTGGCTGCGGGTCTAAGGGTTTCCGATATGGAGGCCATGAGGGACAGGACCCCGGAAGCAGGTTGGGGAAGCAGGCGAGTGTCCCAGACCGGACTTCGTGATGGGCCTGGCCCCATGGTAGAGCGCAGGGATGGGACCCCTGCAAGTCGAGGACCACGGGCGTTGTCCTCGCTGCATTCCGTCTTGTGGAGTGCCCCTTGGCGGCGATCGGGTGCGGGCACTCACCATGCCCTTCAAGTCCCCGAGGTGGGGGCGGCCCAGCAGACGTGCGGCGCCCAAATCACTTCGCCGGGCTTTTTACGGCCAATTCTCACGAGCGTTCTGCCCAAACCAGGATTGGTTTGGGCAGAACGTTCGTGAGAATTGGCCGGCGTAGGACAGCCCTGCGGACCGCCGTGATCTCCATGGCCCACGGCCCTTTCTCGCCCAGGGCATTTTGTTGCCGCCACGAAATGGCTCGGAAAAGACGCGGCCAACCCCGGCACGACGGCGCATTGGAGCGTTCCCGGAGCAGAGTTGAAGAACGGGTGGTGGCCTGGTGTGCGCCTCTGTCTCTCGGGTAGACGGGCCGGCCAAGGATGGGGATGACCACATCTTGGTCATACCGGTTTATCTCACTCTGAGGGTTGTCCGAAGCACCAGAGGGGCCGATGGAGACTGCGTGGTTGGGAGATGCGTGGCTGCGGGTCTAAGGGTTTCCGATATGGAGGCCATGAGGGACAGGACCACGGAAGCAGGTTGGGGAAGCAGGCGAGTGTCCCAGACCGGACTTCGTGATGGGCCTGGCCCCATGGAAGAGCGCAGGGATGGGACCCCTGCAAGTCGAGGATCCACGGGTGTTGTCCTCGCTGCATTCCGTCTTGTGGATTGCCCCTTGGCGGCGATCGGGTGCGGGCACTCACCATGCCCTTCAGGGCCCCGAGGTGGGGGCGGCCAAGCAGACGTGCCGCGCCCGAATGACTTCACCGGGCTTTTTCCGGCCAATTCTCACGAGCGTTCTGCCCAAACCAGGATTGGTTTGGGCAGAACGCTCGTCAGAATTGGCCAGCGTAGGACAGCCCTGCGGACCGCCGTGCTCTCCATGGCCCAGGGCCCTTTCTCGCCCAGGGCTTGATGCTGCCGCCAAGAAATGGCTCGGAAAAGACGCGGCCCACCCCGGCACGACGGCGCATTGGAGCGTTCCCGGAGCAGAGTTGAAGAACGGGTGGTGGCCAGGTGTGCGCCTCTGTCTCTCGGGGAGACGGGCCGGCCAAGGATGGGGATGACCTCATCTTGGTCATACCGGTTTATCTCACTCTGAGGGTTGTCCGAAGCACCAGAGGGGCCAATGGAGACTGCGTGGTTGGGAGATGCGTGGCTGCGGGTCTAAGGGTTTCCGATATGGAGGCCATGAGGGACAGGACCCCGGAAGCAGGTTGGGGAAGCAGGCGAGTGTCCCAGACCGGACTTCGTGATGGGCCTGGCCCCATGGTAGAGCGCAGGGATGGGACCCCTGCAAATCGAGGACCACGGTCGTTGTCCTCGCTGGATTCCGTCTTGTGGAGTGCCCCTTGGCGGCGATCAGGTGCGGGCACTCAACATGCCCTTCAAGGCCCCGAGGTGGGGGCGGCCCAGCAGACGGGCGGCGCCCGAATGACTTCGCCGGGCTTTTTCTGGCCAATTCTCACAAGAGTTCTGCCCAATTGGTTTGGGCAGAACGCTCGTGAGAATTGGCCGGCGTAGGACAGCCCTGCGGACCGCCGTGCTCTCCATGGCCCAGGGCCCTTTCTCGCCCAGGGTATGTTGCTGCCGCCAAGAAATGGCTCGGAAAAGACGCGGCCAACCCCGGCACGACGGCGCATTGGAGCGTTCCCGGAGCAGAGTTGAAGAACGGGTGGTGGCCTGGTGTGCGCCTCAGTCTCTCGGGGAGACGGGCCGGCCAAGGATGAGGATCACCTCATCTTGGTCATACCGGTTTATCTCACTCTGCGGGTTGTCCGAAGCACCAGAGGGGCCGATGGAGACTGCGTGGTTGGGAGATGCGTGGCTGCGGGTCTATGGGTTTCCGATATGGAGGCCATGAGGGACAGGACCCCGGAAGCAGGTTGGGGAAGCAGTCGAGTGTCCCAGACCGGACTTCGTGATGGGCCTGGCCCCATGGTAGAGCGCAGGGATGGGACCCCTGCATGTCGAGGATCCACGGGCGTTGTCCTCGCTGCATTCCGTCTTGTGGAGTGCCCCTTGGCGGCGATCGGGTGCGGGCACTCACCATGCCCTTCAAGGCCCCGAGGTGGGGGCGGCCCAGCAGACGTGCGGCGCCCGAATGACTTCGCCGGGCTTTTTCCGGCCAATTCTCACGTGCGTTCGGCCCAAACCAGGATTGGTTTGGGCAGAACGCTCGTGAGAATTGGCCGGCTTAGGACAGCGCTGCGGACCGCCGTGCTCTCCATGGCCCAGGGCCCTTTCTCGCCCAGGGCATGTTGCTGCCGCCAAGAAATGGCTCGGAAAAGACGCGGCCAACCCCGGCACGACGGCGCATTGGAGCGTTCCCGGAGCAGAGTTGAAGAACGGGTGGTGGCCTGGTGTGCGCCTCTGTCTCTCGGGTAGACGGGCCGGCCAAGGATCGGATGACCTCATCTTGGTCATACCGGTTTATCTCACTCTGAGGGTTGTCCGAAGCACCAGAGGGTCCGATGGAGACTGCGTGGTTGGGAGATGCGTGGCTGCGGGTCTAAGGGTTTCCGATATGGAGGCCATGAGGGACAGGACCCCGGAAGCAGGTTGGGGAAGCAGGCGAGTGTCCCAGACTGGACTTCGTGATGGGCCTGGCCCCATGGTAGAGCGCAGGGATGGGACCCCTGCAAGTCGAGGACCACGGGCGTTGTCCTCGCTGCATTCCGTCTTGTGGAGTGCCCCTTGGCGGCGATCGGGTGCGGGCACTCACCATGCCCTTCAAGTCCCCGAGGTGGGGGCGGCCCAGCAGACGTGCTGCGCCCGAATCACTTCGCCGGGCTTTTTACGGCCAATTCTCACGAGCGTTCTGCCCAAACCAGGATTGGTTTGGGCAGAACGCTCGTGAGAATTGGCCGGCGTAGGACAGCCCTGCGGACCGCCGTGCTCTCCATGGCCCACGGCCCTTTCTCGCCCAGGGCATTTTGTTGCCGCCACGAAATGGCTCGGAAAAGACGCGGCCAACCCCGGCACGACGGCGCATTCGAGCGTTCCAGGAGCAGAGTTGAAGAACGGGTGGTGGCCTGGTGTGCGCCTCTGTCTCTCGGGTAGACGGGCCGGCCAAGGATGGGGATGACCTCATCTTGGTCATAACGGTTTATCTCACTCTGAGGGTTGTCCGAAGCACCAGAGGGGCCGATGGAGACTGCGTGGTTGGGAGATGCGTGGCTGCGGGTCTAAGGGTTTCCGATATGGAGGCCATGAGGGACAGGACCCCGGAAGCAGGTTGGGGAAGCAGGCGAGTGTCCCAGACCGGACTTCGTGATTGGCCTGGCCCCATGGAAGAGCGCAGGGATGGGACCCCTGCAAGTCGAGGATCCACGGGTGTTGTCCTCGCTGCATTCCGTCTTGTGGAGTGCCCCTTGGCGGCGATCGGGTGCGGGCACTCACCATGCCCTTCAGGGCCCCGAGGTGGGGGCGGCCAAGCAGACGTGCCGCGCCCGAATGACTTCACCGGGCTTTTTCCGGCCAATTCTCACGAGCGTTCTGCCCAAACCAGGATTGGTTTGGGCAGAACGCTCGTCAGAATTGGCCGGCGTAGGACAGCCCTGCGGACCGCCGTGCTCTCCATGGCCCAGGGCCCTTTCTCGCCCAGGGCATGATGCTGCCGCCAAGAAATGCCTCGGAAAAGACGCGGCCAACCCCGGCACAACGGCGCATTGGAGCGTTCCCGGAGCAGAGTTGAAGAACGGGTGGTGGCCTGGTGTGCGCCTCTGTCTCTCGGGGAGACGGGCCGGCCAAGGATGAGGATGACCTCATCTTGGTCATACCGGTTTATCTCACTCTGAGGGTTGTCCGAAGCACCAGAGGGGCCGATGGAGACTGCGTGGTTGGGAGATGCGTGGCTGCGGGTCTAAGGGTTTCCGATATGGAGGCCATGAGGGACAGGACCCCGGAAGCAGGTTGGGGAAGCAGGCGAGTGTCCCAGAGCGGACTTCGTGATGGGCCTGGCCCCATGGTAGAGCGCAGGGATGGGACCCCTGGATGTCGAGGATCCACGGGCGTTGTCCTCTCTGCATTCCGTCTTGTGGAGTGCCCCTTGGCGGCGATCGGTTGCGGGCACTCACCATGCCCTTCAAGGCCCCGAGGTGGGGGCGGCCCAGCAGACGTGCGGCGCCCGAAAGACTTCGCCGTGCTTTTTCCGGCCAATTCTCACGAGCGTTCTCCCCAAACCAGGATTGGTTTGGGCAGAACGCTCGTGAGAATTGGCCGGCGTAGGACAGCCCTGCGGACCGCCGTGCTCTCCATGGCCCAGGGCCCTTTCTCGCCCAGGGCATGATGCTGCCGCCAAGAAATGGCTCGGAAAAGACGCGGCCCTCCCCGGCACGACGGCGCATTGGAGCGTTCACGGAGCAGAGTTGAAGAACGGGTGGTGGCCTGGTGTGCGCCTCTGTCTCTCGGGTAGATGGGCCGGCCAAGGATGGGGATGACCTCATCTTGGTCATACCGGTTTATCTCACTCTGAGGGTTGTCCGAAGCACCAGAGGGGCCGATGGAGACTGCGTGTTTGGGAGATGCGTGGCTGCGGGTCTAAGGGTTTCCGATATGGAGGCCATGAGGGACAGGACCCCGGAAGCAGGTTGGGGAAGCAGGCGAGTGTCCCAGACCGGACTTCGTGATGGGCCTGGCCCCATGGAAGAGCGCAGGGATGGGACCCCTGCAAGTCGAGGATCCACGGGTGTTGTCCTCGCTGCATTCCGTCTTGTGGAGTGCCCCTTGGCGGCGATCGGGTGCGGGCACTCACCATGCCCTTCAGGGCCCCGACGTGGGGGCGGCCAAGCAGACGTGCCGCGCCCGAATGACTTCACCGGGCTTTTTCCGGCCAATTCTCACGAGCGTTCTGCCCAAACCAGGATTGGTTTGGGCAGAACGCTCGTCAGAATTGGCCGGCGTAGGACAGCCCTGCGGACCGCCGTGCTCTCCATGGCCCAGGGCCCTTTCTCTCCCAGGGCATGATGCTGCCGCCAAGAAATGGCTCGGAAAAGACGCGGCCCACCCCGGCACGACGGCACATTGGAGCGTTCCCGGAGCAGAGTTGAAGAACGGGTGGTGGCCAGGTGTGCGCCTCTGTCTCTCGGGGAGACGGGCCGGCCAAGGATGGGGATGACCTCATCTTGGTCATACCGGTTTATCTCACTCTGAGGGTTGTCCGAAGCACCAGAGGGGCCGATGGAGACTGCGTGGTTGGGAGATGCGTGGCTGCGGGTCTAAGGGTTTCCGATATGGAGGCCATGAGGGACAGGACCCCGGAAGCAGGTTGGGGAAGCAGGCGAGTGTCCCAGACCGGACTTCGTGATGGGCCTGGCCCCATGGAAGAGCGCAGGGATGGGACCCCTGCAAGTCGAGGATCCACGGGTGTTGTCCTCGCTGCATTCCGTCTTGTGGAGTGCCCCTTGGAGGCGATCGGGTGCGGGCACTCACCATGCCCTTCAGGGCCCCGAGGTGGGGGCGGCCCAGCAGAGGTGCGGCGCCCGAATGACTTCGCCGGGCTTTTTACGGCCAATTCTCACGAGCGTTCTGCCCAAACCAGGATTGCTTTGGGCAGAACGCTCGTGAGAATTGGCCGGCGTAGGACAGCGCTGCGGACCGCCGTGCTCTCCATGGCCCAGGGCCCTTTCTCGCCCAGGGCATGATGCTGCCGCCAAGAAATGCCTCGGAAAAGACGCGGCCAACCCCGGCACAACGGCGCATTGGAGCGTTCCCGGAGCAGAGTTGAAGAACGGGTGGTGGCCTGGTGTGCGCCTCTGTCTCTCGGGGAAACGGGCCGGCCAAGGATGAGGATGACCTCATCTTGGTCATACCGGTTTATCTCACTCTGAGGGTTGTCCGAAGCACCAGAGGGGCCGATGGAGACTGCGTGGTTGGGAGATGCGTGGCTGCGGGTCTAAGGGTTTCCGATATGGAGGCCATGAGGGACAGGACCCCGGAAGCAGGTTGGGGAAGCAGGCGAGTGTCCCAGACCGGACTTCGTGATGGGCCTGGCCCCATGGTAGAGCGCAGGGATGGGACCCCTGCATGTCGAGGATCCACGGGCGTTGTCCTCTCTGCATTCCGTCTTGTGGAGTGCCCCTTGGCGGCGATCGGTTGCGGGCACTCACCATGCCCTTCTAGGCACCGAGGTGGGGACGGCCCAGCAGACGTGCGGTGCCCGAATGACTTCGCCGTGCTTTTTCCGGCCAATTCTCACGAGCGTTCTCCCCAAACCAGGATTGGTTTGGGCAGAACGCTCGTGAGAATTGGCCGGCGTAGGACAGCCCTGCGGACCACCGTGCTCTCCATGGCCCAGGGCCCTTTCTCGCCCAGGGCATGATGCTGCCGCCAAGAAATGGCTCGGAAAAGACGCGGCCCTCCCCGGCACGACGGCGCATTGGAGCGTTCCCGGAGCAGAGTTGAAGAACGGGTGGTGGCCTGGTGTGCGCCTCTGTCTCTCGGGGAGACGGGCCGGCCAAGGATGGGGATGACCTCATCTTGGTCATACCGGTTAATCTCACTCTGAGGGTTGTCCGAAGCACCAGAGGGGCCGATGGAGACTGCGTGGTTGGGAGATGCGTGGCTGCGGGTCTAAGGGTTTCCGATATGGAGGCCATGAGGGACAGTACACCGGAAGCAGGTTGGGGAAGCAGGCGAGTGTCCCAGACCGGACTTCGTGATGGGCCTGGTCCCATGGTAGAGCGCAGGGATGGGACCCCTTCAAGTAGAGGACCACGGGCGTTGACCTCGCTGCATTCCGTCTTGTGGAGTGCCCCTTGGCGGCGATCGGGTGCGGGCACTCACCATGCCCTTCAAGGCCCCGAGGTGGGGGCGGCCCAGCAGACGTGCGGCGCCCGAATGACTTCGCCGGGTTTTTCTGGCCAATTCTCACGAGAGTTCTGCCCAAACCAGGATTGTTTTGGGCAGAACGCTCGTGAGAATTGGCCGGCGTAGGACAGCCCTGCGGACCGCCGTGCTCTCCATGGCCCAGGGCCCTTTCTCGCCCAGGGCATGATGCTGCTGCCAAGAAATGGCTCGGAAAAGACGCGGCCCACCCCGCACGACGGCGCATTGGAGCGTTCCCGGAGCAGAGTTGAAGAACGGGTGGTGGCCTGGTGTGCGCCTCTGTCTCTCGGGTAGATGGGCCGGCCAAGGATGGGGATGACCTCATCTTGGTCATACAGGTTTATGTCACTCTGAGGGCTGTCCGAAGCACCAGAGGGGCCGATGGTGACTGCCTGGTTGGGAGATGCGTGGCTGCGGGTCTAAGGGTTTCCCATATGGAGGCCCTGAGGGAAATGACCCCGGAAGCAGGTTGGGGAAGCAGGTGAGTGTTCCAGACCGGACTTCGTAATGGGCCTGGCCCCGTGGTAGAGCGCACGGATGGGACCCCGGCAAGTCGAGGATCCACGGGCGTTGTCCTCGCTGCATTCCATCTTGTGGAGTGCCTCTTGGCGGCGATCGGGTGCGGGCACTCACAGTGCCCTTCAGGGCCCCGAGGTGGGGGCGGCCCAGCAGACGTGCGGCGCCCGAATGACTTCGCCGGGCTTTTTCCGGCCAATTCTCACGAGCGTTCTGCCCAAAGCAGGATTGGTTTGGGCAGAACGCTCGTAAGAATTGGCCGGCGTAGGACAGCCCTTAGGACCGCCGTGCTCTCCATGGCCCAGGGCCCTTTCTCGCCCAGGGCATGTTGCTGCCGCCAAGAAATGGCTCAGAAAAGACGCGGCCCACCCCGGCAAGCCGGCGCATTGGAGCGTTCCCGGAGCAGAGTTGAAGAACGTGTGGTGGCCTGGTGTGCGCCTCTGTCTTTCGGGTAGATGGGCCCGCCCAGGATGGGGATGACCTCATCTTGGTCATACAGGTTTATGTCACTCTGAGGGTTGTCCGAAGCACCAGAAGGGCCGATGGAGACTGCCTGGTTGGGAGATGCGTGGCTGCGGGTCTAAGGGTTTCCCATATGGAAGCCATGAAGGACAAGATCCCGGAAGCAGGTTGGAGAAGCAGGCGAGTGTTCCAGACCGGACTTCGAGATGGGCCTGGCCACGTGGTAGAGCTCAGGGATGGGACCCCAGCAAGTCGAGGATCCACGGGCGTTGTCCTCGCTGCATTCCATCTTGTGGAGTGCCTCTTGGCGGCGATCGGGTGCGGGCATTCACAGTGCCCTTCAGGGCCCCGAGGTGGGGGCGGCTCAGCAGACGTGCGGCGCCCCAATGACTTCACCGGTCTTTTTCCGGCCAATTCTCACGAGCGTTCTGCGCAAACCAGGATTGGTTTGGGCAGAACGCTCGTGAGAATTGGCCGGCGTAGGACAGCCCTGCGGACCGCAGTGCTCTCCATGGCCCAGGGCCCTTTCTCGCCCAGGGCATGTTGCTGCCGCCAAGAAATGTCTGGGAAAAGACGCGGCCCACCCCGGCACGCCGGCGCATTGGAGCGTTCCCGGAGCAGAGTTGAAGAACGGGTGGTGGCCTGGTGTGCGCCTCTGTCTTTCGGGTAGATGGGCCGGCCAAGGATGGGGATGACCTCATCTTGGTCATACAGGTTTATGTCACTCTGAGGGTTGTCCGAAGCACCAGAGGGGCCGATCGAGACTGCGTGGTTGGGAATTGCGTGGCTGCGGGTCTAAGGGTTTCCGATATGGAGGCCATGAGGGACAGGACCCCGGAAGCAGGTTGGGGAAGCAGGCGAGTGTTCCAGACCGGACTTCGAGATGGGCCTGGCCCCGTGGTAGAGCGCAGGAATGGGACCCCGGCAAGTCGAGGATCCACGGACGTTGTCCTCGCTGCATTCCATCTTGTGGAGTGCCTCTTGGCGGCGATCGGGTGCGGGTACTCACAGTGCTCTTCAGGGCCCCGAGGTTGGGGCGGCCCAGCAGACGTGCGGCGCCCGAATGACTTCGCCAGGCTTTTTCCGGCCAATTCTCACGAGCGTTCTGCGCAAACCAGGATTGGTTTGGGCAGAACGCTCGTGAGAATTGGCCGGCGTACGACAGCCCTGCGGACCGCCGTGCTCTCCATGGCCCAGGGCCCTTTCTCGCCCAGGGCATGTTGCTGCCGCCAAGAAATGGCTCGGAAAAGACGCGGCCCACCCCGGCACGCCGGCGCATTGGTGCGTTCCCGGAGCAGAGTTGAAGAACGGGTGGTGGCTTGGTGTGCAGCTCGGTCTTTCGGATAGATGGGCCGGCCAAGGATGGGGATGACGTCATCTTGGTCATACAGGTTTATCTCCCTCTGAGGGTTGTCCGAAGCACCAGAGTGGCCGATGGAGACTGCGTGGTTGGGATATGCGTGGCTGCGGGTCTAAGGGTTTCCCATATGGAGGCCATGAGGGACAGGATCCCGGAAGCAGGTTGGGGAAGCAGGCGAGTGTTCTAGACCGGACTTCGTGATGGGCCTGGCCCCATGGTAGAGCGCACGGATGGAACTCCGGCAAGTCGAGGATCCACGGGCGTTGTCCTCGCTGCATTCCATCTTGTGGTGTGCCTCTTGGCGGCGATCGGGTGCGGGCACTCACATGCTCTTCAGGGCCCCGAGGTGGGGGCGGCCCAGGAGACGTGCGGCGCCCGAATGACTTCGCCGGGCTTTTTCCGGCCAATTCTCACGAGCGTTCTGCCCAAAGCAGGATTGGTTTGGGCAGAACGCTCGTAAGAATTGGCCGGCGTAGGACAGCCCTTCTGACCGCCTTGCTCTCCATGGCCCAGGGCCCTTTCTCGCCCAGGGCATGTTGCTGCCGCCAAGAAATGGCTCGGAGAAGACGCGGCCCACCCCGCACGACGGCGCATTGGAGCGTTCCCGGAGCAGAGTTGAAGAACGGGTGGTGGCCTGGTGTGCGCCTCTGTCTCTCGGGTGGACGGGCCGGCCAAGGATGGGGATGACCTCATCTTGGTCATACAGGTTTATGTCACTCTGAGGGTTGTCCGAAGCACGAGAGGGGCCGATGGAGACTGCCTGGTTGGGAGATGCGTGGCTGCGGGTCTAAGGGTTTCCCATATGGAGGCCATGAGGGACAGGACCCCGGAAGCAGGTTGGGGAAGCAGGCGAGTGTTCCAGACCGGACTTCGTGATGGGCCTGGCCCCGTGGTAGAGCGCACGGATGGGACCCCGGCAAGTCGAGGATCCACGGGCGTTGTCCTCGCTGCATTCCATCTTGTGGAGTGCCTCTTGGCGGCGATCGGGTGCGGGTACTCACAGTGCTCTTCAGGGCCCCGAGGTGGGGGCGGCCCAGCAGACGGGCGGCGCCCGAATGACTTCGCCGGGCTTTTTCCGGCCAATTCTCACGAGCGTTCTGCCCAAACCAGGATTGGTTTGGGCAGAACGCTCGTGAGAATTGGCCGGCGTAGGACAGCCCTGCGGACCGCCGTGCTCTCCATGGCCCAGGGCCCTTTCTCGCCCAGGGCATGTTGTTGCCGCCAAGAAATGTCTCGGAGAAGACGCGGCCCACCCCGGCACGCCGGCGCATTGGAGCGTTCCCGGAGCAGAGTTGCATAACGGGTGGTGGCTTGGTGTGCGCCTCTGTCTTTCGGGTAGATGGGCCGGCCAAGGATGGGGATGACCTCATCTTGGTCATACAGGTTTATCTCCCTCTGATGGTTGTCCGAAACACCAGAGTGGCCGATGGAGACTGCGTGGTTGGGATATGCGTGGCTGCGGGTCTAAGGGTTTCCCATATGGAGGCCATGAGGGACAGGATCCCGGAAGCAGGTTGGGGAAGCAGGCGAGTGTTCCAGACCGGACTTCGTGATGGGCCTGGCCCCGTGGTAGAGCGCACGGATGGGACCGCGGCAAGTCGAGGATTCACGGGCGTTGTCCTCGCTGCATTCCATCTTGTGGAGTGCCTCTTGGCGGCGATCGGGTGCGGGCACTCACAGTGCCCTTCAGGGCCCCGAGGTGGGGGCGGCCCAGCAGACGTGCGGCGCCCGAATGACTTCGCCGGGCTCTTTCTGGCCAATTCTCACGAGCGTTCTGCCCAAACCAGGATTGGTTTGGGCAGAACGCTCGTGAGAATTGGCCGGCATTGGACAGCCCTGCGGACCGCCGAGCTCTCCATGGTCCAGGGCCCTTTCTCGCCCAGGGCATGTTGCTGCCACCAAGAAATGTCTCGGAAAAGACGCGGCCCACCCCGGCACGCCGGCGCATTGGAGCGTTCCCGGAGCAGAGTTGAAGAACGGGTGGTGGCCTGGTGTGCGCCTCTGTCTTTCGGGTAGATGGCCCGGCCAAGGATGGGGATGACCTCATCTTGGTCATACAGGTTTATCTCCCTCTGAGGGTTGTCCGAAGCACCAGAGGGGCCGATAGAGACTGCCTGGTTGGGAGATGCGTGGCTGCGGGTCTAAGGGTTTCCCATATGGAGGCCATGAGGGACAGGACCCCGGAAGCAGGTTGGGGAAGCAGGCGAGTGTTCCAGACCGGACTTCGAGATGGGCCTGGCCCCGTGGTAGAGCGCACGGATGGAACCCCGGCAAGTCGAGGATCCACGGGTGTTGTCCTCGCTGCATTCCATCTTGTGGAGTGCCTCTTGGCGGCGATCGGGGGCGGGCAGTCACAGTGCCCTTCAGGGCCCCGAGGTGGGGGCGGCCCAGCAGACGTGCGGCGCCTGAATGACTTCGCCGGGCTTTTTCCGGACAATTCTCACGAGCGTTCTGCCAAAACCAATCCTGGATTGGGCAGAACGCTCGTGAGAATTGGCCAGCGTAGGACAGCCCTGCGGACCGCCGTGCTCTCCATGGCCCAGGGCCCTTGCTCGCCCAGGGCATGTTGCTGCCGCCAAGAAATGGCTCGGAAAAGACGCGGCCCACCCCGCACGACGACGCATTGGAGCGTTCCCGGAGCAGAGTTGAAGAACGGGTGGTGGCCTGGTGTGCGCCTCTGTCTCTCGGGTAGATGGGCCGGCCAAGGATGGGGATGACCTCATCTTGGTCATACAGGTTTATGTCACTCTGAGGGCTGTCCGAAGCACCAGAGGGGCCGATGGAGACTGCCTGGTTGGGAGATGCGTGGCTGCGGGTCTAAGGGTTTCCCATATGGAGGCCCTGAGGGACAGGACCCCGGAAGCAGGTTGGGGAAGCAGGCGAGTGTTCCAGACCGGACTTCGTAATGTGCCTGGCCCCGTGGTAGAGCGCACGGATGGGACCCCGGCAAGTCGAGGATCCACGGGCGTTGTCCTCGCTGCATTCCATCTTGTGGAGTGCCTCTTGGCGGCGATCGGGTGCGGGCACTCACAGTGCCCTTCAAGGCCCCGAGGTGGGGGCGGCCCAGCAGACGTGCGGCGCCCGAATGACTTCGCCGGGCTTTTTCCGGCCAATTCTCACGAGCGTTCTGCCCAAACCAATCTTGGATTGGGCAGAACGCTCGTGAGAATTGGCCGGCGTAGGACAGCCCTGCGGACCGCCGTGCTCTCCATGGCCCAGGGCCCTTTCTCGCCCAGGGCATGTTGCTGCCACCAAGAAATGTCTCGGAAAAGACGCGGCCCACCCCGGCACGCCGGCGCACTGGAGCGTTCCCGGAGCAGAGTTGAAGAACGAGTGGTGGCCTGGTGTGCGCCTCTGTCTTTCCGGTAGATGGGCCGGCCAAGGATGGGGATGACCTCATCTTGGTCATACAGGTTTATGTCACTCTGAGGGTTGTCCGAAGCACCAGAGGGGCCGATGGAGACTGCCTGGTTGGGAGATGCGTGGCTGCGGGTCTAAGGGTTTCCCATATGGAGGCCATGAGGGACAGGACCCCGGAAGCAGGTTGGGGAAGCAAGCGAGTGTTCCAGACCGGACTTCGTGATGGGCCTGGCCCCGTGCTAGAGCGCAGGGATGGGACCCCGGCAAGTCTAGGATCCACGGGCGTTGTCCTCGCTGCATTCCATCTTGTGGAGTGCCACTTGGCGGCGATCGGGTGCGGGCACTCACAGTGCCCTTCAGGGCCCCGAGGTGGGGGCGGCCCTGCAGACGTGCGGCGCCTGAATGACTTCGCCGGGGTTTTTCCGGCCAATTCTCACGAGCGTTCTGCCCAAACCAATCTTGGATTGGGCAGAACGCTCGTGAGAATTGGCCGGCGTAGGACAGCCCTGCGGACCGCCGTGCTCTCCATGGCCCAGGGCCCTTTCTCGCCCAGGGCCTGTTGCTGCCGCCAAGAAATGGCTCAGAAAAGACGCGGCCCACTCCGGCAAGCCGGCGCATTGGAGCGTTCCCGGAGCAGAGTTGAAGAACGGGTGGTGGCCTGGTGTGCGCCTCTGTCTTTCGGGTAGATGGGCCCGCCTAGGATGGGGATGACCTCATCTTGGTCATACAGGTTTATGTCACTCTGAGGGTTGTCCGAAGCACCAGAGGGGCCGATGGAGACTGCCTGGTTGGGAGATGCGTGGCTGCGGGTCTAAGGGTTTCCCATATGGAAGCCATGAAGGACAAGATCCCGGAAGCAGGTTGGAGAAGCAGGCGAGTGTTCCAGACCGGACTTCGAGATGGGCCTGGCCACGTGGTAGAGCGCAGGGATGGGACCCCGGCAAGTCGAGGATCCACGGGCGTTGTCCTCGCTGCATTCCATCTTGTGGAGTGCCTCTTGGCGGCGATCGGGTGCGGGCACTCTCAGTGCCCTTCAGGGCCCCGAGGTGGGGGCGGCCCAGCAGACGTGCGGCGCCCCAATGACTTCGCCGTTTTTTTTCCGGCCAATTCTCACGAGCGTTCTGCGCAAACCAGGATTGTTTTGGGCAGAACGCTCGTGAGAATTGGCCGGCGTAGGACAGCCCTGCGGACCGCCGTGCTCTCCATGGCCCAGGGCCCTTTCTCGCCCAGGGCATGTTGCTGCCGCCAAGAAATGTCTCGGAAAAGACGCGGCCCACCCCGCACGCCGGCGCATTGGAGCGTTCCCGGAGCAGAGTTGAAGAACGGGTGGTGGCCTGGTGTGCGCCTCTGTCTTTCGGGTAGATGGGCCCGCCTAGGATGGGGATGACCTCATCTTGGTCATACAGGTTTATGTCACTCTGAGGGTTGTCCGAAGCACCAGAGGGGCCGATGGAGACTGCCTGGTTGGGAGATGCGTGGCTGCGGGTCTAAGGGTTTCCCATATGGAGGCCATGAGGGACAGGACCCCGGAAGCAGGTTGGGGAAGCAGGCGAGTGTTCCAGACCGGACTTCGTGATGGGCCTGGCCCCGTGGTAGAGCGCACGGATGGGACCCCGGCAAGTCGAGGATCCACGGGCGTTGTCCTCGCTGCATTCCATCTTGTGAAGTGCCTCTTGGCGGCGATCGGGTGCGGGCACTCACAGTGCTCTTCAGGGCCCCGAGGTGGGGGTGGCCCAGCAGACGTGCGGCGACCGAATGACTTCGCCGGGCTTTTTCCGGCCAATTCTCACGAGCGTTCTGCCCAAACCAGGATTGGTTTGGGCAGAACGCTCGTGAGAATTGGCCGGCGTAGGACAGCCTGCGGACCTCCGTGCTCTCCATGGCCCAGGGCCCTTTCTCGCCCAGGGCATGTTGCTGCCACCAAGAAATGTCTCGGAAAAGACGCGGCCCACCCCGGCACGCCGGCGCATTGGAGCGTTCCCGGAGCAGAGTTGAAGAACGAGTGGTGGCCTGGTGTGCGCCTCTGTCTTTCGGGTAGATGGGCCGGCCAAGGATGGGGATGACCTCATCTTGGTCATACAGGTTTATGTCACTCTGAGGGTTGTCCGAAGCACCAGAGGGGCCGATGGAGACTGCGTGGTTGGGAGATGCGTGGCTGCGGGTCTAAGGGTTTCCCATATGGAGGCCATGAGGGACAGGACCCCGGAAGCAGGTTGGGGAAGCAGGCGAGTGTTCCAGACCGGACTTCGTGATGGGCCTGGCCCCGTGCTAGAGCGCAGGCATGGGACCCCGGCAAGTCTAGGATCCACGGGCGTTGTCCTCGCTGCATTCCATCTTGTGGAGTGCCTCTTGGGGCGATCGGGTGCGGGCACTCACAGTGCCCTTCAGGGCTCCGAGGTGGGGGCGGCCCTGCAGACGTGCGGCGCCTGAATGACTTCGCCGGGCTTTTTCCGGCCAATTCTCACGAGCGTTCTGCCCAAACCAATCCTGGATTGGGCAGAACGCTCGTGAGAATTGGCCGGCGTAAGACAGCCCTGCGGACAGCCGTGCTCTCCATGGCCCAGGGCCCTTTCTCGCCAGGGCATGTTGTTGCCGCCAAGAAATGTCTCGGAGAAGACGCGGCCCACCCCGGCACGCCGGCGCATTGGAGCGTTCCCGGAGCAGAGTTGAAGAACGGGTGGTGGCTTGGTGTGCGCCTCTGTCTTTCGGGTAGATGGGCCGGCCAAGGATGGGGATGACCTCATCTTGGTCATACAGGTTTATCTCCCTCTGAGGGTTGTCCGAAGCACCAGAGTGGCCGATGGAGACTGCGTGGTTGGGAGATGCGTGGCTGCGGGTCTAAGGGTTTCCCATATGGAGGCCATGAGGGACAGGATCCCGGAAGCAGGTTGGGGAAGCAGGCGAGTGTTCCAGACCGGACTTCGTGATGGGCCTGGCCCCGTGCTAGAGCGCAGGGATGGGACTCCGGCAAGTCTAGGATCCACGGGCGTTGTCCTCGCTGCATTCCATCTTGTGGAGTGCCTCTTGGCGGCGATCGGGTGCGGGCACTCTCAGTGCCCTTCAGGGCCCCGAGGTGGAGGCGGCCCAGCAGACGTGCGGCGCCCCAATGACTTCGCCGGTTTTTTTCCGGCCAATTCTCACGAGCGTTCTGCGCAAACCAGGATTGGTTTGGGCAGAACGCTCGTGAGAATTGGCCGGCGTAGGACAGCCCTGCGGACCGCCGTGCTCTCCATGGCCCAGGGCCCTTTCTCGCCCAGGGCATGTTGCTGCCGCCAAGAAATGTCTCGGAAAAGACGCGGCCCACCCCGGCACGCCGGCGCATTGGAGCGTTCCCGGAGCAGAGTTGAAGAACGGGTGGTGGCCTGGTGTGCGCCTCTGTCTTTCGGGTAGATGGGCCGGCCAAGGATGGGGATGACCTCATCTTGGTCATACAGGTTTATGTCACTCTGAGGGTTGTCCGAAGCACCAGAGGGGCCGATGGAGACTGCCTGGTTGGGAGATGCGTGGCTGCGGGTCTAAGGGTTTCCCATATGGAGGCCATGAGGGACAGGATCCCGGAAGCAGGTTGGGGAAGCAGGCGAGTGTTCCAGACCGGACTTCGTGATGGGCCTGGCCCCGTGGTAGAGCGCAGGGATGGGACCCCGGCAAGTCGCGGATCCTCGGGCGTTGTCAACGCTGCATTCCATCTTGTGGAGTGCCTCTGGCGGCGATCGGGTGCGGGCACTCACAGTGCCCTTCAGGGCCCCGAGGTGGGGGCGGCCCAGCAGACGTGGGGCGCCCGAATGACTTCGCCGGGCTTTTTCTGGCCAATTCTCACGATTGTTCTGCCCAAACCAGGATTGGTTTGGGCAGAAGGCTCGTGAGAATTGGCCGGCGTAGGACAGCCCTGCGGACCGCCGTGATCTCCATGGCCCAGGGCCCTTGCTCGCCCAGGGCATGTTGCTGACACCAAGAAATGTCTCGGAGAAGACGCGGCCCACCCCGGCTCGCCGGCGCATTGGACCGTTCCCGGAGCAGAGTTGAAGAACGGGTGGTGGCCTGGTGTGCGCCTCTGTCTTTCGGGTAGATGGGCCGGCCAAGGATGGGGATGACCTCACCTTGTCATACAGGTTTATCTCACTATGAGGGTTGTCCGAAGCACCAGAGGGGCCGATGGAGACTGCGTGGTTGGGAGATGCGTGGCTGCGGGTCTAAGGGTTTCCCATATGGAGGCCATGAGCACAGGAACCCGGAAGCAGGTTGGGGATGCAGGCGAGTGTTCCAGCCCAGACTTCGTGATGGGCCTGGCCCCGTGGTAGAGCGCAGGGATGGGACCCCGACAAGTCAAGGATCCACGGGCGTTGTCCTCGCTGCATTCCATCTTGTGGGGTGCCTCTTGGCGGCGATCGGGTGCGGGCACTCACAGTGCCCTTCAGGGCCCCGAGGTGGGGGCGTCACAGCAGACGTGCGGCGCCCGAATGACTTCGCCGGGCTTTTTCCGGCCAATTCTCACGAGCGTTCTGCCCAAAGCAGGATTGGTTTGAGCAGAACGCTCGTAAGAATTGGCCGGCGTAGGACAGCCCTTCGGACCGCCGTGCTCTCCATGGCCCAGGGCCCTTTCTCGCCCAGGGCATGTTGCTGCCGCCAAGAAATGGCTCGGAGAAGACGCGGCCCACCCCGCACGTCAGCGCATTGGAGCGTTCCCGGAGCAGAGTTGAAGAACGGGTGGTGGCCTGGTGTGCGCCTCTGTCTCTCGGGTGGACGGGCCGGCCAAGGATGGGGATGACCTCATCTTGGTCATACAGGTTTATGTCACTCTGAGGGTTGTCCGAAGCACCAGAGGGGCCGATGGAGACTGCCTGGTTGGGAGATGCGTGGCTGAGGGTCTAAGGGTTTCCCATATGGAGGCCATGAGGGACAGGACCCCGGAAGCAGGTTGGGGAAGCAGGCGAGTGTTCCAGACCGGACTTCGTGATGGGCCTGGCCCCGTGGTAGAGCGCACGGATGGGACCCCGGCAAGTCGAGGATCCACGGGCGTTGTCCTCGCTGCATTCCATCTTGTGGAGTGCCTCTTGGCGGCGATCGGGTGCGGGTACTCACAGTGCTCTTCAGGGCCCCGAGGTGGGGGCAGCCCAGCAGACGGGCGGCGCCCGAATGACTTCGCCGGGCTTTTTCCGGCCAAATCTCACGAGCGTTCTGCCCAAACCAGGATTGGTTTGGGCAGAACGCTCGTGAGAATTGGCCGGCGTAGGACAGCCCTGCGGACCTCCGTGCTCTCCATGGCCCAGGGCCCTTTCTCGCCCAGGGCATGTTGCTGCCACCAAGAAATGTCTCGGAAAAGACGCAGCCCACCCCGGCACGCCGGCGCATTGGAGCGTTCCCGGAGCAGAGTTGCATAACGGGTGGTGGCTTGGTGTGCGCCTCTGTCTTTCGGGTAGATGGGCCGGCCAAGGATGGGGATGACCTCATCTTGGTCATACAGATTTATGTCACTCTGATGGCTGTCCGAAGCACAGAGGGGCCGATGGCGACTGCGTGGTTGGGAGATGCGTGCCTGTTGGTCTAAGGGTTTCCCATATGGAGGCCATGAGGGACAGGACCCCGGAAGCAGGTTGGGGAAGCAGGCGAGTGTTCCAGACCGGACTTCGTGATGGGCCTGGCCCCGTGGTAGAGCGCAGGGATGGGACCCCGGCAAGTCGAGGATTCACGGGCGTTGTCCTCGCTGCATTCCATCTTGTGGAGTGACTCTTGGCGGCGATCGGGTGCGGGCACTCACAGTGCCCTTCAGGGCCCCGAGGTGGGGGCGGCCCAGCAGACGTGCGGCACCTGAATGACTTCGCCGGGCTTTTTCCGGCCAATTCTCACGAGCGTTCTGCCCAAACCAGGATTGGTTTTGGCAGAACGACCGTGAGAATTGGCCGGCGTAGGACAGCCCTGCGGACCGCCGTGCTCTCCATGGCCCAGGGCCCTTTCTCGCCCAGGGCATGTTGCTGCCGCCAAGAAATGGCCGGGAAAAGACGCGGCCCACCCCGGCACGCCGGCGCATTGGAGCGTTCCCGGAGCAGAGTTGAAGAACCGGTGGTGGCCTGGTGTGCGCCTCTGTATTTCTGGTAGATGGGCCGGCCAAGGATGGGGATGACCTCATCATGGTCATACAGGTTTATGTCACTCTGAGGGTTGTCCGAAGCACCAGAGGGGCCGATGGAGACTGCGTGGTTGGGAGATGCGTGGCTGCGGGTCTAAGGGTTTCCCATATGGAGGCCATGAGGGACAGGAGCCCGGAAGCATGTTGGGGAAGCAGGCGAGTGTTCCAGACCGGACTTCGTGATGGGCCTGGCCCCGTGGTAGAGCGCACGGATGGGACCCCGGCAAGTCGAGGATCCACGGGCGTTGTCCTCGCTGCATTCCATCTTGTGGAGTGCCTCTTGGCGGCGATCGGGTGCGGGCACTCACAGTGCTCTTCAGGGCCCCGAGGTTGGGGCGGCCCAGCAGACGTGCGGCGCCCGAATGACTTCGCCGGGCTTTTTCCGGCCAATTCTCACGAGCGATCTGCCCAAACCAGGATTGGTTTGGGCAGAACGCTCGTGAGAATTGGCCGGCGTAGGACAGCCCTGCGGACCTCCGTGCTCTCCATGGCCCAGCGCCCTTTCTCGCCCAGGGCATGTTGCTGCCACCAAGAAATATCTCGGAAAAGACACGGCCCACCCCGGCATGCCGGCGCATTGGAGCGTTCCCGGAGCAGAGTTGAAGAACGGGTGGTGGCCTGGTGTGCGCCTCTGTCTTTCGGGTAGATGGGCCGGCCAAGGATGGGGATGACCTCATCTTGGTCATACAGGTTTATCTCCCTCTGAGGGTTGTCCGAAGCACCAGAGTGGCCGATGGAGACTGCGTGGTTGGGAGATGCGTGGCTGCAGGTCTAAGGGTTTCCCATATGGAGGCCATGAGGGACAGGACCCCGGAAGCAGGTTGGGGAAGCAGGCGAGTGTTCCAGACCGGACTTCGTGATGGGCCTGGCCCCGTGGTAGAGCGCACGAATGGGACCCCGGCAAGTCGAGGATCCACGGGCGTTGTCATCGCTGCATTCCATCTTGTGGAGTGCCTCTTGGCGGCGATCGGGTGCGGGCACTCACAGTGCCCTTCACGGCCCCGAGGTGGGGGCGGCCCAGCAGACGTGCGGCGCCCGAATGACTTAGCCGGCCTTTTTCCGGCCAATTCTCACGAGCATTCTGCCCAAACCAGGATTGGTTTGGGCAGAACGCTCGTGAGAATTGGCCGGCGTAGGACAGCCCTTAGGACCGCCGTGCTCTCCACGGCCCAGGGCCCTTTCTCGCCCAGGGCATGTTGCTGCCGCCAAGAAATGTCTCGGAGAAACGCGGCCCACCCCGGCACGCCGGCGCATTGGAGCGTTCCCGGAGCAGAGTTGAAGAACGGGTGGTGGCTTGGTGTGCGCCTCTGTCTTTCGGGTAGATGGGCCGGCCAAGGATGGGAATGACCTCATCTTGGTCATACAGATTTATGTCACTCTGATGGCTGTCCGAAGCACCAGAGGGGCCGATGGAGACTGCGTGGTTGGGAGATGCGTGGCTGCGGGTCTAAGGGTTTCCCATATGGAGGCCATGAAGGACAAGATCCCGGACGCAGGTTGGAGAAGCAGGCGAGTGTTCCAGACCGGACTTCGAGATGGGCCTAGCCACGTGGTAGAGCGCAGGGATGGGACCCCGGCAAGTCGAGGATCCACGGGCATTGTCCTCGCTGCATTCCATCTTGTGGAGTGCCTCTTGGCGGCGATCGGGTGCGGGCACTCACAGTGCCCTTCAGGGCCCCGAGGTGGGGGCGGCCCAGCAGACGTGCGGCGCCCCAATGACTTCGCCGGTCTTTTTCCGGCCAATTCTCACGAGCATTCTGTGCAAACCAGGATTGGTTTGGGCAGAACGCTCGTGAGAATTGGCCGGCGTAGGACAGCCCTGCGGACCGCCGTGCTCTCCATGGCCCAGGGCCCTTTCTCGCCCAGGGCAAGTGGCTGCCGCCAAGAAATGGCTCAGAAAAGACGCGGCCCACCCCGGCACACCGGCGCATTGGAGCGTTCCCGGAGCAGAGTTGAAGAACGGGTGGTGGCCTGGTGTGCGCCTCTGTCTTTCGGGTAGATGGGCCGACCAAGGATGGGGATGACCTCATCTTGGTCATACAGGTTTATCTCCCCTTGAGGGTTGTCAGAAGCACCAGAGGGGCCGATGGAGACTGCGTGGTTGGGAGATGCGTGGCTGCGGGTCTAAGGGTTTCCCATATGGATGCCATGAGGGACAGGACCCCGGAAGCAGGTTGGGGAAGCAGGCGAGTGTTCCAGACCGGACTTCTTGATGGGCCTGGCCCCGAGGTAGAGCGCACGGATGGGACCCCGGGAAGTCGAGGATCCACGGGCGTTGTCCTCGCTGCATTCCATCTTGTGGAGTGCCTCTAGGCGGCGATCGGGTGCGGGCACTCACAGTGCCCTTCAGGGCCCCGAGGTGGGGGCGGCCCAGCAGACCGTCGGCGCCCGAATGACTTCGTCGGGCTTTTTCCGGCCAATTCTCACGAGCGTTCTGCCCAAACCAGGATTGGTTTGGGCAGAACGCTCGTGAGAATTGGCCGGCGTAGGACAGCCCTGCGGACCGCCGTGCTCTCCATGGCCCAGGGCCCTTTCTCGCCCAGGGCATGTTGCTGCCGCCAAGAAATGGCCGGGAAATGACGCGGCCCACCCCGGCCCGCCGGCGCATTGGAGCGTTCCCGGAGCAGAGTTGAAGAACGGGTGGTGGCCTGGTGTGCGCCTCTGTCTTTCAGGTAGATGGGCCGGCCAAGGATGGGGAGGACCTCATCTTTGTCATACAGGTTTATCTCACTCTGAGGGTTGTCCGAAGCACCAGAGGGGCCGATGGAGACTGCGTGGTTGGGAGATGCGTGGCTGCGGGTCTAAGGGTTTCCCATATGGAGGCCATGAGGGACAGGACACCGGAAGCAGGTTGGGGAAGCAGGCGAGTGTTCAGGACCGGACTTCGAGATGGTCTTGGCCCCGTGGTAGAGCGCAGGGATGGGACCTGGCAAGTCGTGGAACCACGGGCGTTGTCCTCGCTGCATTCCATCTTGTGGAGTGCCTCTTGGCGGCGATCGGGTGCGGGCACTCACAGTTGCCTTCAGGGCCCCGAGGTGGGGGCGGCCCAGCAGACGTTCGGCGCCCGAATGACTTCGCCGGGTTTTTTCCGGCCAATTCTCACGAGCGTTCTGCCCAAATCAGGATTTGTTTGGGCAGAACGTTCGTGAGAATTGGCCGGCGTAGGACAGCCCTGCGGACAGCCGTGCTCTCCATGGCCCAGGGCCCTTTCTCGCCCAGGGCATGTTGCTGCCGCCAAGAAATGGCTCGGAAAAGACGCGGCCCACCCCGACACGCCGGGGCATTGGAGCGTTCCCGGAGCAGAGTTGAAAAACGGGTGATGGACTGGTGTGGGCCTCTGTCTTTCGGGTAGATGGGCCGGCCAAGGATGGGGATGACCTCATCTTGGTCATACAGGTTTATCTCCCTCTGAGGGTTGTCCGAAGCACCAGAGGGGCCGATGGAGACTGCGTGGTTGGGAGATGCGTGGCAGCGGGTCTAAGGGTTTCCCATATGGAGGCCATGAAGGACAAGATCCCGGACGCAGGTTGGAGAAGCAGGCGAGTGTTCCAGACCGGACTTCGAGATGGGCCTGGCCACGTGGTAGAGCGCAGGGATGGGACCCCGGCAAGTCGAGGATCCACGGGCGTTGTCCTCGCTGCATTCCATCTTGTGGAGTGCCTCTTGGCGGCGATCGGGTGCGGGCACTCAGAGTGCCCTTCAGGGCCCCGAGGTGGGGGCGGCCCAGCAGACGTGCGGCGCCCCAATGACTTCGCCGGTCTTTTTCCGGCCAATTCTCACGAGCATTCTGTGCAAACCAGGATTGGTTTGGGCAGAACGCTCGTGAGAATTGGCCGGCGTAGGACAGCCCTGCGGACCGCCGTGCTCTCCATGGCCCAGGGCCCTTTCTCGCCCAGGGCAAGCGGCTGCCGCCAAGAAATGGCTCAGAAAAGACGCGGCCCACCCCGGCACACCGGCGCATTGGAGCGTTCCCTGAGCAGAGTTGAAGAACGGGTGGTGGCGTGGTGTGCGCCTCTGTCTTTCGGGTAGATGGGCCGACCAAGGATGGGGATGACCTCATCTTGGTCATACAGGTTTATGTCACTCTGAGGGTTGTCCGAAGCACCAGAGGGGCCGATGGAGACTGCCTCGTTGGGGATGCGTGGCTGCGGGTCTAAGGGTTTCCCATATGGAGGCCATGAGGGACAGGACACCGGAAGCAGGTTGGGGAAGCAGGCGAGTGACCCAGACCGGACTTCTTGATGGGCCTGGCCCCGTGGTAGAGCGCACGGATGGGACCCCGGCAAGTCGAGGATCACGGGCGTTGTCCTCGCTGCATTCCATCTTGTGGAGTGCCTCTTGGCGGCGATCGGGTGCGGGCACTCACAGTGCCCTTCAGGGCCCCAGGTGGGGGCGGCCCAGCAGACGTGCGGCGCCCGAATGACTTCGCCGGGCTTTTTCCGGCCAATTCTCACGAGCGTTCTGCCCAAATCAGGATTGGTTTGGGCATAACACTCGTGAGAATTGGCCGGCGTAGGACAGCCCTGCGGACCGCCGTGCTCTCCATGGCCCAGGGCCCTTTCTCGCCCAGGGCATGTTGCTGCCGCCAAGAAATGGCTCGGAAAAGACGCGGCCCACCCCGGCACGCCGGCGCAATGGAGCGTTCCCGGAGCAGAGTTGAAGAACGGGTGGTGGCCTGGTGTGCGCCTCTGTCTTTCGGGTAGATGGGCCGGCCAAGGATGGGGATGACCTCATCTTGGTCATACAGGTTGATCTCACTCTGAGGGTTGTCCGAAGCACCAGAGGGCCGATCGAGACTGCCTGGTTGGGAGATGCGTGGCTGCGGTCTAAGGGTTTCCCATATGGAGGACATGAGGGACAGGACCCCGGAAGCAGGTTGGGTAAGCAGGCGAGTGTTCCAGACCGGACTTCGAGATGGGCCTGGCCCCGTGGTAGAGCACAGGGATGGGACCCCGGCATTCGATGATCCACGGGCGTTGTCGTCGCTGCATTCCATCTTGTGGAGTGCCTCTTGGCGGCGATCGGGTGCGGGCACTCACAGTGCCCTTCAAGGCCCCGAGGTGGGGGCGGCCCAGGAGCCGTGCGGCGCCCGAATGACTTAGCCGGGCTTTTTCCGGCCAATTCTCACGAGCATTCTGCCCAAACCAGGATTGGTTTTGGGCAGAACGCTCGTGAGAATTGGCCGGCGTAGGACAGCCATGCGGACCGCCGTGCTCTCCATGGCCGAGGGCCCTTTCTCGCCCAGGGCATGTTGCTGCCGCCAAGAAATGGCTCGGAAAAGACGCGGCCCACCCCGGCACGCCGGCGCATTGGATCGTTCCCGGAGCAGAGTTGAAGAACGGGTGGTGGCCTGGTGTGCGCCTCTGACTTTCGGGTAGATGGGCCGGCCAAGGATGGGGATGACCTCATCTTGGTCATACAGGTTGATCTCCCTCTGAGGGTTGTCCGAAGCACCAGAGGTGCCGATGGAGACTGCGTGGTTGGGAGATGCGTGGTTGCGGGTCCAAGGGTTTCCCATATGGAGGCCATGAGGGACAGGACCCCGGAAGCAGTTTGGGGAAGCAGGCGAGTGTTCCAGACCGGATTTCGTGATGGGCCTGGCCCCGTGGTATAGCGCACGGATGGGACCCCGGCATGTCGAGGATCCACGGGCGTTGTCCTCGCTGCATTCCATCTTGTGGAGTGCCTCTTGGCAGCGATCGGGTGCGGGCACTCACAGTGCCCTTCAGTTCCCCGAAGTGGGGGCGGCCCAGCAGACGTGTGGCGCCCGAATGACTTCGCCGGGCTTTTTCCGGCCAATTCTCACGTGCGTTCTGCCGAAACCAGGATTGGTTTGGGCAGAACGCTCGTGAGAATTGGCCGGCGTAGGACAGCCCTCTGGACCGCCGTGCTCTCCATGGCCCAGGGCCCTTTCTCGCCCAGGGCATGTTGCTGCCGCCAAGAAATGTCTCTTGGAAGACGCGGCCCACCCCGGCTCGCCAGCGCATTGGAGCGTTCCCGGAGCAGAGTTGAAGAACGGGTGGTGGCCTGGTGTCCGCCTCTGTCTTTCGGGTAGATGGGCCGGCCAAGGATGGGGAAGACCTCATCTTGGTCATACAGGTTTATCTAACTCTGAGGGTTGTCCGAAGCACCAGAGGGGCCGATGGAGACTGCGTGGTTGGGAGATGCGTGGCTGCGGGTCTAAGGGTTTCCCATATGGAGGCCATGAAGGACAAGATCCCGGACGCAGGTTGGAGAAGCAGGCGAGTGTTCCAGACCGGACTTCGAGATGGGCCTGGCCACGTGGTAGAGCGCAGGGATGGGACCCCGGCAAGTCGAGGATACACGGGCGTTGTCCTCGCTGCATTCCATCTTGTGGAGTGCCTCTTGGCGGCGATCGGGTGCGGGCACTCACAGTGCCCTTCTGGGCCCCGAGGTGGGGGCGGCCCAGCAGACGTGCGGCGCCCCAATGACTTCGCCGGTCTTTTTCCGGCCAATTCTCACGAGCATTCTGTGCAAACCAGGATTGGTTTGGGCAGAACGCTCGTGAGAATTGGCCGGCGTAGGACAGCCCTGCGGACCGCCGTGCTCTCCATGGCCCAGGGCCCTTTCTCGCCCAGGGCAAGTGGTTGCCGCCAAGAAATGGCTCAGAAAAGACGCGGCCCACCCCGGCACACCGGCGCATTGGAGCGTTCCCGGAGCAGAGTTGAAGAACGGGTGGTGGCCTGGTGTGCGCCTCTGTCTTTCGGGTAGATGGGCCGACCAAGGATGGGGATGACCTCATCTTGGTCATACAGGTTTATCTCCCTCTGAGGGTTGTCCGAAGCACCAGAGGGGCCGATGGAGACTGCGTGGTTGGGAGATGCGTGGCTGCGGGTCTAAGGGTTTCCCATATGGAGGCCATGAGGGACAGGACCCCGGAAGCAGGTTGGGGAAGCAGGCGAGTGTTCCAGACCGGACTTCTTGATGGGCCTGGCCCCGTGGTAGAGCGCACGGATGGGACCCCGGGAAGTCGAGGATCCACGGGCGTTGTCCTCGCTGCATTCCATCTTGTGGAGTGACTCTAGGCGGCGATCGGGTGCGGGCACTCACAGTGCCCTTCAGGGCCCCGAGGTGGGGGCGGCCCAGCAGACGGGCGGCGCCCGAATGACTTCGTCGGGCTTTTTCCGGCCAATTCTCACGAGCGTTCTGCCCAAATCAGGATTTGTTTGGGCAGAACGTTCGTGAGAATTGGCCGGCGTAGGACAGCCCTGCGGACAGCCGTGCTCTCCATGGCCCAGGGCCCTTTCTCGCCCAGGGCATGTTGCTGCCGCCAAGAAATGGCTCGGAAAAGACGCGGCCCACCCCGACACGCCGGCGCATTGGAGCGTTCCCGGAGCAGAGTTGAAAAACGGGTGATGGCCTGGTGTGGGCCTCTGTCTTTCGGGTAGATGGGCTGGCCAAGGATGGGGATGACCTCATCTTGGTCATACAGGTTTATCTCCCTCTGAGGGTTGTCCGAAGCACCAGAGGGGCCGATGGAGACTGCGTGGTTGGGAGTTGCGTGGCTGCCGGTCTAAGGGTTTCCCATATGGAGGCCATGAGGGACAGGACCCCGGAAGCAGGTTGGGGAAGCAGGCCCGTGACCCAGACCGGACTTCGTGATGGGCCTGGCCCCGTGGTAGAGCGCACGGATGGGAGCCCGGCAAGTCGAGGACCACGGGCGTTGTCCTCGCTGCATTCCATCTTGTGGAGTGCCTCTTGGCGGCGATCGGGTGCGGGCACTCACAGTGCCCTTCAGGGCCCCGAGGTGGGGGCGTCCCAGCAGACGTGCGGCGCCCCAATGACTTCGCCGGTCTTTTTCCGGCCAATTCTCACGAGCGTTCTCGGCAAACCAGGATTGGTTTGGGCAGAACGCTCGTGAGAATTGGCCGGCGTAGGACAGCCCTGCGGACCGCCGTGCTCTCCATGGCCCAGGGCCCTTTCTCGCCCAGGGCATGTTGCTGCCGCCAAGAAATGGCTCGGAAAAGTCGCGGCCCACCCCGGCACGCCGGCGCATTGGAGCGTTCCCGGAGCAGAGTTGAAGAACGGGTGGTGGCCTGGTGTGCGCCTCTGTCTTTCGGGTAGATGGGCCGGCCAAGGATGGGGAAGACCTCATCTTGGTCATACAGGTTTATGTCACTCTGAGGGTTGTCTGAAGCACCAGAGGGGCCGATCGAGACTGCCTCGTTGGGGATGCGTGGCTGCGGGTCTAAGGTTTTCCCATATGGAGGCCATGAGGGACAGGACCCCGGAAGCAGGTTGGGGAAGCAGGCGAGTGACCCAGACCGGACTTCTTGATGGGCCTGGCCCCGTGGTAGAGCGCAGGGATGGGACCCCGGCAAGTCGAGGATCACGGGCGTTGTCCTCGCTGCATTCCATCTTGTGGAGTGCCTCTTGGCGGCGATCGGGTGCGGGCACTCACAGTGCCCTTCAGGGCCCCGAGGTGGGGGCGGCCCAGCAGACGTGCGGCGCCTGAATGACTTCGCCGGGCTTGTTCCGGCCAATTCTCACGAGCATTCTGCCCAAACCAATCCTGGATTGGGCAGAACGCTCGTGAGAATTGGCCGGCGTAGTACAGCCCTGCGGACCGCCGTGCTCTCCATGGCCCAGGGCCCTTTCTCGCCCAGGGCATGTTGCTGCCGCCAAGAAATGGCTCGGAAAAGACGCGGCCCACCCCGGCACGCCGGCGCAATGGAGCGTTCCCGGAGCAGAGTTGAAGAACGGGTGTTGGCCTGGTGTGCGCCTCTGTCTTTCGGGTAGATGGGCCGGCCAAGGATGGGGATGACCTCATCTTGGTCATACAGGTTGATCTCACTCTGAGGGTTGTCCGAAGCACCAGAGGGGCCGATCGAGACTGCCTGGTTGGGAGATGCGTGGCTGCGGTCTAAGGGTTTCCCATATGGAGGACATGAGGGACAGGACCCCGGAAGCAGGTTGGGTAAGCAGGCGAGTGTTCCAGACCGGACTTCGAGATGGGCCTGGCCCCGTGGTAGAGCAAAGGGATGGGACCCCGGCAAGTCGATGATCCACGGGCGTTGTCGTCGCTGCATTCCATCTTGTGGAGTGCCTCTTGGCGGCGATCGGGTGCGGGCACTCACAGTGCCCTTCAAGGCCCCGAGGTGGGGGCGGCCCAGCAGCCGTGCAGCGCCCGAATGACTTAGCCGGGCTTTTTCCGGCCAATTCTCACGAGCGTTCTGCCCAAACCAGGATTGGTTTTGGGCAGAACGCTCGTGAGAATTGGCCGGCGTAGGACAGCCATGCGGACCGCCATGCTCTCCATGGCCCAGGGCCCTTTCTCGCCCAGGGCATGTTGCTGTCGCCAAGAAATGGCTCGGAGAAGACGCGGCCCACCCCGGCTCGCCGGCGCATTGGAGCGTTCCCGGAGCAGAGTTGAAGAACGGGTGGTGGCCTGGTGTGCACCTCTGTCTCTCGGGTGGACAGGCCGGCCAAGGATGGGGATGACCTCATCTTGGTCATACAGGTTTATCTCCCTCTGAGGGTTGTCCGAAGCACCAGAGTGGCCGATGGAGACTGCGTGGTTGGGAGATGCGTGGCTGCGGGACTAAGGGTTTCCCATATGGAGGCCATGAGGGACAAGATCCCGGAAGCAGGTTGGAGAAGCAGGCGAGTGTTCCAGACCGGACTTCGAGATGGGCCTGGCCACGTGGTAGAGCGCAGGGATGGGACCCCAGCAAGTCGAGGATCCACGGGCGTTGTCCTCGCTGCATTCCATCTTGTGGAGTGCCTCTTGGCGGCGATCGGGTGCGGGCATTCACAGTGCCCTTCAGGGCCCCGAGGTGGGGGCGGCTCAGCAGACGTGCGGCGCCCCAATGACTTCACCGGTCTTTTTCCGGCCAATTCTCACGAGCGTTCTGCGCAAACCAGGATTGGTTTGGGCAGAACGCTCGTGAGAATTGGCCGGCGTAGGACAGCCCTGCGGACCGCAGTGCTCTCCATGGCCCAGGGCCCTTTCTCGCCCAGGGCATGTTGCTGCCGCCAAGAAATGTCTCGGAAAAGACGCGGCCCACCCCGGCACGCCGGCGCATTGGAGCGTTCCCGGAGCAGAGTTGAAGAACGGGTGGTGGCCTGGTGTGCGCCTCTGTCTTTCGGGTAGATGGGCCGGCCAAGGATGGGGATGACCTCATCTTGGTCATACAGGTTTATGTCACTCTGAGGGTTGTCCGAAGCACCAGAGGGGCCGATCGAGACTGCGTGGTTGGGAATTGCGTGGCTGCGGGTCTAAGGGTTTCCCATATGGAGGCCATGAGGGACAGGACCCCGGAAGCAGGTTGGGGAAGCAGGCGAGTGTTCCAGACCGGACTTCGAGATGGGCCTGGCCCCGTGGTAGAGCGCAGGGATGGGACCCCGGCAAGTCGAGGATCCACGGGCGTTGTCCTCGCTGCATTCCATCTTGTGGAGTGCCTCTTGGCGGCGATCGGGTGCGGGTACTCACAGTGCTCTTCAGGGCCCCGAGGTTGGGGCGGCCCAGCAGACGTGCGGCGCCCGAATGACTTCGCCAGGCTTTTTCCGGCCAATTCTCACGAGCGTTCTGCGCAAACCAGGATTGGTTTGGGCAGAACGCTCGTGAGAATTGGCCGGCGTACGACAGCCCTGCGGACCGCCGTGCTCTCCATGGCCCAGGGCCCTTTCTCGCCCAGGGCATGTTGCTGCCGCCAAGAAATGGCTCGGAAAAGACGCGGCCCACCCCGGCACGCCGGCGCATTGGAGCGTTCCCGGAGCAGAGTTGAAGAACGGGTGGTGGCTTGGTGTGCAGCTCTGTCTTTCGGATAGATGGGCCGGCCAAGGATGGGGATGACGTCATCTTGGTCATACAGGTTTATCTCCCTCTGAGGGTTGTCCGAAGCACCAGAGTGGCCGATGGAGACTGCGTGGTTGGGATATGCGTGGCTGCGGGTCTAAGGGTTTCCCATATGGAGGCCATGAGGGACAGGATCCCGGAAGCAGGTTGGGGAAGCAGGCGAGTGTTCCAGACCGGACTTCGTGATGGGCCTGGCCCCATGGTAGAGCGCACGGATGGAACTCCGGCAAGTCGAGGATCCACGGGCGTTGTCCTCGCTGCATTCCATCTTGTGGTGTGCCTCTTGGCGGCGATCGGGTGCGGGCACTCACAGTGCTCTTCAGGGCCCCGAGGTGGGGGCGGCCCAGAGAACGTGCGGCGCCCGAATGACTTCGCCGGGCTTTTTCCGGCCAATTCTCACGAGCGTTCTGCCCAAAGCAGGATTGGTTTGGGCAGAACGCTCGTAAGAATTGGCCGGCGTAGGACAGCCCTTCTGACCGCCTTGCTCTCCATGGCCCAGGGCCCTTTCTCGCCCAGGGCATGTTGCTGCCGCCAAGAAATGGCTCGGAGAAGACGCGGCCCACCCCGCACGACGGCGCATTGGAGCGTTCCCGGAGCAGAGTTGAAGAACGGGTGGTGGCCTGGTGTGCGCCTCTGTCTCTCGGGTGGACGGGCCGGCCAAGGATGGGGATGACCTCATCTTGGTCATACAGGTTTATGTCACTCTGAGGGTTGTCCGAAGCACGAGAGGGGCCGATGGAGACTGCCTGGTTGGGAGATGCGTGGCTGCGGGTCTAAGGGTTTCCCATATGGAGGCCATGAGGGACAGGACCCCGGAAGCAGGTTGGGGAAGCAGGCGAGTGTTCCAGACCGGACTTCGTGATGGGCCTGGCCCCGTGGTAGAGCGCACGGATGGGACCCCGGCAAGTCGAGGATCCACGGGCGTTGTCCTCGCTGCATTCCATCTTGTGGAGTGCCTCTTGGCGGCGATCGGGTGCGGGTACTCACAGTGCTCTTCAGGGCCCCGAGGTGGGGGCGGCCCAGCAGACGGGCGGCGCCCGAATGACTTCGCCGGGCTTTTTCCGGCCAATTCTCACGAGCGTTCTGCCCAAACCAGGATTGGTTTGGGCAGAACGCTCGTGAGAATTGGCCGGCGTAGGACAGCCCTGCGGACCGCCGTGCTCTCCATGGCCCAGGGCCCTTTCTCGCCCAGGGCATGTTGTTGCCGCCAAGAAATGTCTCGGAGAAGACGCGGCCCACCCCGGCACGCCGGCGCATTGGAGCGTTCCCGGAGCAGAGTTGCATAACGGGTGGTGGCTTGGTGTGCGCCTCTGTCTTTCGGGTAGATGGGCCGGCCAAGGATGGGGATGACCTCATCTTTGTCATACAGGTTTATCTCACTCTGAGGGTTTTCCGAAGCACCAGAGTGGCCGATGGAGACTGCGTGGTTGGGAGATGCGTGGCTGCGGGTCTAAGGGTTTCCCATATGGAGGCCATGAGGGACAGGACACCGGAAGCAGGTTGGGGAAGCAGGCGAGTGTTCAGGACCGGACTTCGAGATGGGCTTGGCCCCGTGGTAGAGCGCAGGGATGGGACCCCGGCAAGTCGTGGATCCACGGGCGTTGTCCTCGCTGCATTCCATCTTGTGGAGTGCCTCTTGGCGGGGATCGGGTGCGGGCACTCACAGTTGCCTTCAGGGCCCCGAGGTGGGGGTGGCCCAGCAGTCGTTCGGCGCCCGAATGACTTCGCCGGGTTTTTTCCGGCCAATTCTCACGAGCGTTCTGCCCAAATCAGGATTTGTTTGGGCAGAACGTTCGTGAGAATTGGCCGGCGTAGGACAGCCCTGCGGACAGCCGTGCTCTCCATGGCCCAGGGCCCTTTCTCGCCCAGGGCATGTTGCTGCCGCCAAGAAATGGCTCGGAAAAGACGCGGCCCACCCCGACACGCCGGCGCATTGGAGCGTTCCCGGAGCAGAGTTGAATAACGGGTGATGGCCTGGTGTGGGCCTCTGTCTTTCGGGTAGATGGGCTGGCCAAGGATGGGGATGACCTCATCTTGGTCATACAGGTTTATCTCCCTCTGAGGGTTGTCCGAAGCACCAGAGGGGCCGATGGAGACTGCGTGGTTGGGAGTTGCGTGGCTGCCGGTCTAAGGGTTTCCCATATGGAGGCCATGAGGGACAGGACCCCGGAAGCAGGTTGGGGAAGCAGGCGAGTGACCCAGACCGGACTTCGTGATGGGCCTGGCCCCGTGGTAGAGCGCACGGATGGGAGCCCGGCAAGTCGAGGACCACGGGCGTTGTCCTCGCTGCATTCCATCTTGTGGAGTGCCTCTTGGCGGCGATCGGGTGCGGGCACTCACAGTGCCCTTCAGGGCCCCGAGGTGGGGGCGTCCCAGCAGACGTGCGGCGCCCCAATGACTTCGCCGGTCTTTTTCCGGCCAATTCTCACGAGCGTTCTCGGCAAACCAGGATTGGTTTGGGCAGAACGCTCGTGAGAATTGGCCGGCGTAGGACAGCCCTGCGGACCGCCGTGCTCTCCATGGCCCAGGGCCCTTTCTCGCCCAGGGCATGTTGCTGCCGCCAAGAAATGGCTCGGAAAAGTCGCGGCCCACCCCGGCACGCCGGCGCATTGGAGCGTTCCCGGAGCAGAGTTGAAGAACGGGTGGTGGCCTGGTGTGCGCCTCTGTCTTTCGGGTAGATGGGCCGGCCAAGGATGGGGAAGACCTCATCTTGGTCATACAGGTTTATGTCACTCTGAGGGTTGTCTGAAGCACCAGAGGGGCCGATCGAGACTGCCTCGTTGGGGATGCGTGGCTGCGGGTCTAAGGGTTTCCCATATGGAGGCCATGAGGGACAGGACCCCGGAAGCAGGTTGGGGAAGCAGGCGAGTGACCCAGACCGGACTTCTTGATGGGCCTGGCCCCGTGGTAGAGCGCAGGGATGGGACCCCGGCAAGTCGAGGATCACGGGCGTTGTCCTCGCTGCATTCCATCTTGTGGAGTGCCTCTTGGCGGCGATCGGGTGCGGGCACTCACAGTGCCCTTCAGGGCCCCGAGGTGGGGGCGGCCCAGCAGACGTGCGGCGCCTGAATGACTTCGCCGGGCTTGTTCCGGCCAATTCTCACGAGCATTCTGCCCAAACCAATCCTGGATTGGGCAGAACGCTCGTGAGAATTGGCCGGCGTAGTACAGCCCTGCGGACCGCCGTGCTCTCCATGGCCCAGGGCCCTTTCTCGCCCAGGGCATGTTGCTGCCGCCAAGAAATGGCTCGGAAAAGACGCGGCCCACCCCGGCACGCCGGCGCAATGGAGCGTTCCCGGAGCAGAGTTGAAGAACGGGTGTTGGCCTGGTGTGCGCCTCTGTCTTTCGGGTAGATGGGCCGGCCAAGGATGGGGATGACCTCATCTTGGTCATACAGGTTGATCTCACTCTGAGGGTTGTCCGAAGCACCAGAGGGGCCGATCGAGACTGCCTGGTTGGGAGATGCGTGGCTGCGGTCTAAGGGTTTCCCATATGGAGGACATGAGGGACAGGACCCCGGAAGCAGGTTGGGTAAGCAGGCGAGTGTTCCAGACCGGACTTCGAGATGGGCCTGGCCCCGTGGTAGAGCAAAGGGATGGGACCCCGGCAAGTCGATGATCCACGGGCGTTGTCGTCGCTGCATTCCATCTTGTGGAGTGCCTCTTGGCGGCGATCGGGTGCGGGCACTCACAGTGCCCTTCAAGGCCCCGAGGTGGGGGCGGCCCAGCAGCCGTGCAGCGCCCGAATGACTTAGCCGGGCTTTTTCCGGCCAATTCTCACGAGCGTTCTGCCCAAACCAGGATTGGTTTTGGGCAGAACGCTCGTGAGAATTGGCCGGCGTAGGACAGCCATGCGGACCGCCATGCTCTCCATGGCCCAGGGCCCTTTCTCGCCCAGGGCATGTTGCTGTCGCCAAGAAATGGCTCGGAGAAGACGCGGCCCACCCCGGCTCGCCGGCGCATTGGAGCGTTCCCGGAGCAGAGTTGAAGAACGGGTGGTGGCCTGGTGTGCGCCTCTGTCTCTCGGGTGGACAGGCCGGCCAAGGATGGGGATGACCTCATCTTGGTCATACAGGTTTATCTCCCTCTGAGGGTTGTCCGAAGCACCAGAGTGGCCGATGGAGACTGCGTGGTTGGGAGATGCGTGGCTGCGGGTCTAAGGGTTTCCGATATGGAGGCCATGAGGGACAGGACCCCGGAAGCAGGTTGGGGAAGCAGGCGAGTGTCCCAGACCGGACTTCGTGATGGGCCTGGCCCCATGGAAGAGCGCAGGGATGGGACCCCTGCAAGTCGAGGATCCACGGGTGTTGTCCTCGCTGCATTCCGTCTTGTGGAGTGCCCCTTGGCGGCGATCGGGTGCGGGCACTCACCATGCCCTTCAGGGCCCCGACGTGGGGGCGGCCAAGCAGACGTGCCGCGCCCGAATGACTTCACCGGGCTTTTTCCGGCCAATTCTCACGAGCGTTCTGCCCAAACCAGGATTGGTTTGGGCAGAACGCTCGTCAGAATTGGCCGGCGTAGGACAGCCCTGCGGACCGCCGTGCTCTCCATGGCCCAGGGCCCTTTCTCTCCCAGGGCATGATGCTGCCGCCAAGAAATGGCTCGGAAAAGACGCGGCCCACCCCGGCACGACGGCACATTGGAGCGTTCCCGGAGCAGAGTTGAAGAACGGGTGGTGGCCAGGTGTGCGCCTCTGTCTCTCGGGGAGACGGGCCGGCCAAGGATGGGGATGACCTCATCTTGGTCATACCGGTTTATCTCACTCTGAGGGTTGTCCGAAGCACCAGAGGGGCCGATGGAGACTGCGTGGTTGGGAGATGCGTGGCTGCGGGTCTAAGGGTTTCCGATATGGAGGCCATGAGGGACAGGACCCCGGAAGCAGGTTGGGGAAGCAGGCGAGTGTCCCAGACCGGACTTCGTGATGGGCCTGGCCCCATGGAAGAGCGCAGGGATGGGACCCCTGCAAGTCGAGGATCCACGGGTGTTGTCCTCGCTGCATTCCGTCTTGTGAAGTGCCCCTTGGAGGCGATCGGGTGCGGGCACTCACCATGCCCTTCAGGGCCCCGAGGTGGGGGCGGCCCAGCAGAGGTGCGGCGCCCGAATGACTTCGCCGGGCTTTTTACGGCCAATTCTCACGAGCGTTCTGCCCAAACCAGGATTGCTTTGGGCAGAACGCTCGTGAGAATTGGCCGGCGTAGGACAGCGCTGCGGACCGCCGTGCTCTCCATGGCCCAGGGCCCTTTCTCGCCCAGGGCATGATGCTGCCGCCAAGAAATGCCTCGGAAAAGACGCGGCCAACCCCGGCACAACGGCGCATTGGAGCGTTCCCGGAGCAGAGTTGAAGAACGGGTGGTGGCCTGGTGTGCGCCTCTGTCTCTCGGGGAGACGGGCCGGCCAAGGATGAGGATGACCTCATCTTGGTCATACCGGTTTATCTCACTCTGAGGGTTGTCCGAAGCACCAGAGGGGCCGATGGAGACTGCGTGGTTGGGAGATGCGTGGCTGCGGGTCTAAGGGTTTCCGATATGGAGGCCATGAGGGACAGGACCCCGGAAGCAGGTTGGGGAAGCAGGCGAGTGTCCCAGACCGGACTTCGTGATGGGCCTGGCCCCATGGTAGAGCGCAGGGATGGGACCCCTGCATGTCGAGGATCCACGGGCGTTGTCCTCTCTGCATTCCGTCTTGTGGAGTGCCCCTTGGCGGCGATCGGTTGCGGGCACTCACCATGCCCTTCTAGGCACCGAGGTGGGGACGGCCCAGCAGACGTGCGGTGCCCGAATGACTTCGCCGTGCTTTTTCCGGCCAATTCTCACGAGCGTTCTCCCCAAACCAGGATTGGTTTGGGCAGAACGCTCGTGAGAATTGGCCGGCGTAGGACAGCCCTGCGGACCACCGTGCTCTCCATGGCCCAGGGCCCTTTCTCGCCCAGGGCATGATGCTGCCGCCAAGAAATGGCTCGGAAAAGACGCGGCCCTCCCCGGCACGACGGCGCATTGGAGCGTTCCCGGAGCAGAGTTGAAGAACGGGTGGTGGCCTGGTGTGCGCCTCTGTCTCTCGGGGAGACGGGCCGGCCAAGGATGGGGATGACCTCATCTTGGTCATACCGGTTAATCTCACTCTGAGGGTTGTCCGAAGCACCAGAGGGGCCGATGGAGACTGCGTGGTTGGGAGATGCGTGGCTGCGGGTCTAAGGGTTTCCGATATGGAGGCCATGAGGGACAGTACACCGGAAGCAGGTTGGGGAAGCAGGCGAGTGTCCCAGACCGGACTTCGTGATGGGCCTGGTCCCATGGTAGAGCGCAGGGATGGGACCCCTTCAAGTAGAGGACCACGGGCGTTGACCTCGCTGCATTCCGTCTTGTGGAGTGCCCCTTGGCGGCGATCGGGTGCGGGCACTCACCATGCCCTTCAAGGCCCCGAGGTGGGGGCGGCCCAGCAGACGTGCGGCGCCCGAATGACTTCGCCGGGTTTTTCTGGCCAATTCTCACGAGAGTTCTGCCCAAACCAGGATTGTTTTGGGCAGAACGCTCGTGAGAATTGGCCGGCGTAGGACAGCCCTGCGGACCGCCGTGCTCTCCATGGCCCAGGGCCCTTTCTCGCCCAGGGCATGATGCTGCTGCCAAGAAATGGCTCGGAAAAGACGCGGCCCACCCCGCACGACGGCGCATTGGAGCGTTCCCGGAGCAGAGTTGAAGAACGGGTGGTGGCCTGGTGTGCGCCTCTGTCTCTCGGGTAGATGGGCCGGCCAAGGATGGGGATGACCTCATCTTGGTCATACAGGTTTATGTCACTCTGAGGGCTGTCCGAAGCACCAGAGGGGCCGATGGTGACTGCCTGGTTGGGAGATGCGTGGCTGCGGGTCTAAGGGTTTCCCATATGGAGGCCCTGAGGGAAATGACCCCGGAAGCAGGTTGGGGAAGCAGGTGAGTGTTCCAGACCGGACTTCGTAATGGGCCTGGCCCCGTGGTAGAGCGCACGGATGGGACCCCGGCAAGTCGAGGATCCACGGGCGTTGTCCTCGCTGCATTCCATCTTGTGGAGTGCCTCTTGGCGGCGATCGGGTGCGGGCACTCACAGTGCCCTTCAGGGCCCCGAGGTGGGGGCGGCCCAGCAGACGTGCGGCGCCCGAATGACTTCGCCGGGCTTTTTCCGGCCAATTCTCACGAGCGTTCTGCCCAAACCAGGATTGGTTTGGGCAGAACGCTCGTGAGAATTGGCCGGCGTAGGACAGCCCTGCGGACCGCCGTGCTCTCCATGGCCCAGGGCCCTTTCTCGCCCAGGGCATGTTGCTGCCACCAAGAAATGTCTCGGAAAAGACGCGGCCCACCCCGGCACGCCGGCGCACTGGAGCGTTCCCGGAGCAGAGTTGAAGAACGAGTGGTGGCCTGGTGTGCGCCTCTGTCTTTCGGGTAGATGGGCCGGCCAAGGATGGGGATGACCTCATCTTGGTCATACAGGTTTATGTCACTCTGAGGGTTGTCCGAAGCACCAGAGGGGCCGATGGAGACTGCCTGGTTGGGAGATGCGTGGCTGCGGGTCTAAGGGTTTCCCATATGGAGGCCATGAGGGACAGGACCCCGGAAGCAGGTTGGGGAAGCAGGCGAGTGTTACAGACCGGACTTCGAGATGGGCCTAGCCCCGTGGTAGAGCCCAGGGATGGGACCCCGACAAGTCAAGGATCCACGGGCGTTGTCCTCGCTGCATTCCATCTTGTGGGGTGCCTCTTGGCGGCGATCGGGTGCGGGCACTCACAGTGCCCTTCAGGGCCCCGAGGTGGTGGAGTCACAGCAGACGTGCGGCGCCCGAATGACTTCGCCGGGCTTTTTCCGGCCAATTCTCACGAGCGTTCTGCCCAAAGCAGGATTGGTTTGGGCAGAACGCTCGTAAGAATTGGCCGGCGTAGGACAGCCCTTAGGACCGCCGTGCTCTCCATGGCCCAGGGCCCTTTCTCGCCCAGGGCATGTTGCTGCCGCCAAGAAATGGCTCAGAAAAGACGCGGCCCACCCCGGCAAGCCGGCGCATTGGAGCGTTCCCGGAGCAGAGTTGAAGAACGTGTGGTGGCCTGGTGTGCGCCTCTGTCTTTCGGGTAGATGGGCCCGCCCAGGATGGGGATGACCTCATCTTGGTCATACAGGTTTATGTCACTCTGAGGGTTGTCCGAAGCACCAGAAGGGCCGATGGAGACTGCCTGGTTGGGAGATGCGTGGCTGCGGGTCTAAGGGTTTCCCATATGGAAGCCATGAAGGACAAGATCCCGGAAGCAGGTTGGAGAAGCAGGCGAGTGTTCCAGACCGGACTTCGAGATGGGCCTGGCCACGTGGTAGAGCTCAGGGATGGGACCCCAGCAAGTCGAGGATCCACGGGCGTTGTCCTCGCTGCATTCCATCTTGTGGAGTGCCTCTTGGCGGCGATCGGGTGCGGGCATTCACAGTGCCCTTCAGGGCCCCGAGGTGGGGGCGGCTCAGCAGACGTGCGGCGCCCCAATGACTTCACCGGTCTTTTTCCGGCCAATTCTCACGAGCGTTCTGCGCAAACCAGGATTGGTTTGGGCAGAACGCTCGTGAGAATTGGCCGGCGTAGGACAGCCCTGCGGACCGCAGTGCTCTCCATGGCCCAGGGCCCTTTCTCGCCCAGGGCATGTTGCTGCCGCCAAGAAATGTCTGGGAAAAGACGCGGCCCACCCCGGCACGCCGGCGCATTGGAGCGTTCCCGGAGCAGAGTTGAAGAACGGGTGGTGGCCTGGTGTGCGCCTCTGTCTTTCGGGTAGATGGGCCGGCCAAGGATGGGGATGACCTCATCTTGGTCATACAGGTTTATGTCACTCTGAGGGTTGTCCGAAGCACCAGAGGGGCCGATCGAGACTGCGTGGTTGGGAATTGCGTGGCTGCGGGTCTAAGGGTTTCCGATATGGAGGCCATGAGGGACAGGACCCCGGAAGCAGGTTGGGGAAGCAGGCGAGTGTTCCAGACCGGACTTCGAGATGGGCCTGGCCCCGTGGTAGAGCGCAGGGATGGGACCCCGGCAAGTCGAGGATCCACGGGCGTTGTCCTCGCTGCATTCCATCTTGTGGAGTGCCTCTTGGCGGCGATCGGGTGCGGGTACTCACAGTGCTCTTCAGGGCCCCGAGGTTGGGGCGGCCCAGCAGACGTGCGGCGCCCGAATGACTTCGCCAGGCTTTTTCCGGCCAATTCTCACGAGCGTTCTGCGCAAACCAGGATTGGTTTGGGCAGAACGCTCGTGAGAATTGGCCGGCGTACGACAGCCCTGCGGACCGCCGTGCTCTCCATGGCCCAGGGCCCTTTCTCGCCCAGGGCATGTTGCTGCCGCCAAGAAATGGCTCGGAAAAGACGCGGCCCACCCCGGCACGCCGGCGCATTGGTGCGTTCCCGGAGCAGAGTTGAAGAACGGGTGGTGGCTTGGTGTGCAGCTCGGTCTTTCGGATAGATGGGCCGGCCAAGGATGGGGATGACGTCATCTTGGTCATACAGGTTTATCTCCCTCTGAGGGTTGTCCGAAGCACCAGAGTGGCCGATGGAGACTGCGTGGTTGGGATATGCGTGGCTGCGGGTCTAAGGGTTTCCCATATGGAGGCCATGAGGGACAGGATCCCGGAAGCAGGTTGGGGAAGCAGGCGAGTGTTCTAGACCGGACTTCGTGATGGGCCTGGCCCCATGGTAGAGCGCACGGATGGAACTCCGGCAAGTCGAGGATCCACGGGCGTTGTCCTCGCTGCATTCCATCTTGTGGTGTGCCTCTTGGCGGCGATCGGGTGCGGGCACTCACATGCTCTTCAGGGCCCCGAGGTGGGGGCGGCCCAGGAGACGTGCGGCGCCCGAATGACTTCGCCGGGCTTTTTCCGGCCAATTCTCACGAGCGTTCTGCCCAAAGCAGGATTGGTTTGGGCAGAACGCTCGTAAGAATTGGCCGGCGTAGGACAGCCCTTCTGACCGCCTTGCTCTCCATGGCCCAGGGCCCTTTCTCGCCCAGGGCATGTTGCTGCCGCCAAGAAATGGCTCGGAGAAGACGCGGCCCACCCCGCACGACGGCGCATTGGAGCGTTCCCGGAGCAGAGTTGAAGAACGGGTGGTGGCCTGGTGTGCGCCTCTGTCTCTCGGGTGGACGGGCCGGCCAAGGATGGGGATGACCTCATCTTGGTCATACAGGTTTATGTCACTCTGAGGGTTGTCCGAAGCACGAGAGGGGCCGATGGAGACTGCCTGGTTGGGAGATGCGTGGCTGCGGGTCTAAGGGTTTCCCATATGGAGGCCATGAGGGACAGGACCCCGGAAGCAGGTTGGGGAAGCAGGCGAGTGTTCCAGACCGGACTTCGTGATGGGCCTGGCCCCGTGGTAGAGCGCACGGATGGGACCCCGGCAAGTCGAGGATCCACGGGCGTTGTCCTCGCTGCATTCCATCTTGTGGAGTGCCTCTTGGCGGCGATCGGGTGCGGGTACTCACAGTGCTCTTCAGGGCCCCGAGGTGGGGGCGGCCCAGCAGACGGGCGGCGCCCGAATGACTTCGCCGGGCTTTTTCCGGCCAATTCTCACGAGCGTTCTGCCCAAACCAGGATTGGTTTGGGCAGAACGCTCGTGAGAATTGGCCGGCGTAGGACAGCCCTGCGGACCGCCGTGCTCTCCATGGCCCAGGGCCCTTTCTCGCCCAGGGCATGTTGTTGCCGCCAAGAAATGTCTCGGAGAAGACGCGGCCCACCCCGGCACGCCGGCGCATTGGAGCGTTCCCGGAGCAGAGTTGCATAACGGGTGGTGGCTTGGTGTGCGCCTCTGTCTTTCGGGTAGATGGGCCGGCCAAGGATGGGGATGACCTCATCTTGGTCATACAGGTTTATCTCCCTCTGATGGTTGTCCGAAGCACCAGAGTGGCCGATGGAGACTGCGTGGTTGGGATATGCGTGGCTGCGGGTCTAAGGGTTTCCCATATGGAGGCCATGAGGGACAGGATCCCGGAAGCAGGTTGGGGAAGCAGGCGAGTGTTCCAGACCGGACTTCGTGATGGGCCTGGCCCCGTGGTAGAGCGCACGGATGGGACCGCGGCAAGTCGAGGATTCACGGGCGTTGTCCTCGCTGCATTCCATCTTGTGGAGTGCCTCTTGGCGGCGATCGGGTGCGGGCACTCACAGTGCCCTTCAGGGCCCCGAGGTGGGGGCGGCCCAGCAGACGTGCGGCGCCCGAATGACTTCGCCGGGCTCTTTCTGGCCAATTCTCACGAGCGTTCTGCCCAAACCAGGATTGGTTTGGGCAGAACGCTCGTGAGAATTGGCCGGCATTGGACAGCCCTGCGGACCGCCGAGCTCTCCATGGTCCAGGGCCCTTTCTCGCCCAGGGCATGTTGCTGCCACCAAGAAATGTCTCGGAAAAGACGCGGCCCACCCCGGCACGCCGGCGCATTGGAGCGTTCCCGGAGCAGAGTTGAAGAACGGGTGGTGGCCTGGTGTGCGCCTCTGTCTTTCGGGTAGATGGCCCGGCCAAGGATGGGGATGACCTCATCTTGGTCATACAGGTTTATCTCCCTCTGAGGGTTGTCCGAAGCACCAGAGGGGCCGATAGAGACTGCCTGGTTGGGAGATGCGTGGCTGCGGGTCTAAGGGTTTCCCATATGGAGGCCATGAGGGACAGGACCCCGGAAGCAGGTTGGGGAAGCAGGCGAGTGTTCCAGACCGGACTTCGAGATGGGCCTGGCCCCGTGGTAGAGCGCACGGATGGAACCCCGGCAAGTCGAGGATCCACGGGTGTTGTCCTCGCTGCATTCCATCTTGTGGAGTGCCTCTTGGCGGCGATCGGGGGCGGGCAGTCACAGTGCCCTTCAGGGCCCCGAGGTGGGGGCGGCCCAGCAGACGTGCGGCGCCTGAATGACTTCGCCGGGCTTTTTCCGGACAATTCTCACGAGCGTTCTGCCAAAACCAATCCTGGATTGGGCAGAACGCTCGTGAGAATTGGCCAGCGTAGGACAGCCCTGCGGACCGCCGTGCTCTCCATGGCCCAGGGCCCTTGCTCGCCCAGGGCATGTTGCTGCCGCCAAGAAATGGCTCGGAAAAGACGCGGCCCACCCCGCACGACGACGCATTGGAGCGTTCCCGGAGCAGAGTTGAAGAACGGGTGGTGGCCTGGTGTGCGCCTCTGTCTCTCGGGTAGATGGGCCGGCCAAGGATGGGGATGACCTCATCTTGGTCATACAGGTTTATGTCACTCTGAGGGCTGTCCGAAGCACCAGAGGGGCCGATGGAGACTGCCTGGTTGGGAGATGCGTGGCTGCGGGTCTAAGGGTTTCCCATATGGAGGCCCTGAGGGACAGGACCCCGGAAGCAGGTTGGGGAAGCAGGCGAGTGTTCCAGACCGGACTTCGTAATGTGCCTGGCCCCGTGGTAGAGCGCACGGAAGGGACCCCGGCAAGTCGAGGATCCACGGGCGTTGTCCTCGCTGCATTCCATCTTGTGGAGTGCCTCTTGGCGGCGATCGGGTGCGGGCACTCACAGTGCCCTTCAAGGCCCCGAGGTGGGGGCGGCCCAGCAGACGTGCGGCGCCCGAATGACTTCGCCGGGCTTTTTCCGGCCAATTCTCACGAGCGTTCTGCCCAAACCAATCTTGGATTGGGCAGAACGCTCGTGAGAATTGGCCGGCGTAGGACAGCCCTGCGGACCGCCGTGCTCTCCATGGCCCAGGGCCCTTTCTCGCCCAGGGCATGTTGCTGCCACCAAGAAATGTCTCGGAAAAGACGCGGCCCACCCCGGCACGCCGGCGCACTGGAGCGTTCCCGGAGCAGAGTTGAAGAACGAGTGGTGGCCTGGTGTGCGCCTCTGTCTTTCCGGTAGATGGGCCGGCCAAGGATGGGGATGACCTCATCTTGGTCATACAGGTTTATGTCACTCTGAGGGTTGTCCGAAGCACCAGAGGGGCCGATGGAGACTGCCTGGTTGGGAGATGCGTGGCTGCGGGTCTAAGGGTTTCCCATATGGAGGCCATGAGGGACAGGACCCCGGAAGCAGGTTGGGGAAGCAAGCGAGTGTTCCAGACCGGACTTCGTGATGGGCCTGGCCCCGTGCTAGAGCGCAGGGATGGGACCCCGGCAAGTCTAGGATCCACGGGCGTTGTCCTCGCTGCATTCCATCTTGTGGAGTGCCACTTGGCGGCGATCGGGTGCGGGCACTCACAGTGCCCTTCAGGGCCCCGAGGTGGGGGCGGCCCTGCAGACGTGCGGCGCCTGAATGACTTCGCCGGGGTTTTTCCGGCCAATTCTCACGAGCGTTCTGCCCAAACCAATCTTGGATTGGGCAGAACGCTCGTGAGAATTGGCCGGCGTAGGACAGCCCTGCGGACCGCCGTGCTCTCCATGGCCCAGGGCCCTTTCTCGCCCAGGGCCTGTTGCTGCCGCCAAGAAATGGCTCAGAAAAGACGCGGCCCACTCCGGCAAGCCGGCGCATTGGAGCGTTCCCGGAGCAGAGTTGAAGAACGGGTGGTGGCCTGGTGTGCGCCTCTGTCTTTCGGGTAGATGGGCCCGCCTAGGATGGGGATGACCTCATCTTGGTCATACAGGTTTATGTCACTCTGAGGGTTGTCCGAAGCACCAGAGGGGCCGATGGAGACTGCCTGGTTGGGAGATGCGTGGCTGCGGGTCTAAGGGTTTCCCATATGGAAGCCATGAAGGACAAGATCCCGGAAGCAGGTTGGAGAAGCAGGCGAGTGTTCCAGACCGGACTTCGAGATGGGCCTGGCCACGTGGTAGAGCGCAGGGATGGGACCCCGGCAAGTCGAGGATCCACGGGCGTTGTCCTCGCTGCATTCCATCTTGTGGAGTGCCTCTTGGCGGCGATCGGGTGCGGGCACTCTCAGTGCCCTTCAGGGCCCCGAGGTGGGGGCGGCCCAGCAGACGTGCGGCGCCCCAATGACTTCGCCGTTTTTTTTCCGGCCAATTCTCACGAGCGTTCTGCGCAAACCAGGATTGTTTTGGGCAGAACGCTCGTGAGAATTGGCCGGCGTAGGACAGCCCTGCGGACCGCCGTGCTCTCCATGGCCCAGGGCCCTTTCTCGCCCAGGGCATGTTGCTGCCGCCAAGAAATGTCTCGGAAAAGACGCGGCCCACCCCGCACGCCGGCGCATTGGAGCGTTCCCGGAGCAGAGTTGAAGAACGGGTGGTGGCCTGGTGTGCGCCTCTGTCTTTCGGGTAGATGTGCCGGCCAAGAATGGGGATGACCTCATCTTGGTCATACAGGTTTATGTCACTCTGAGGGTTGTCCGAAGCACCAGAGGGGCCGATGGAGACTGCCTGGTTGGGAGATGCGTGGCTGCGGGTCTAAGGGTTTCCCATATGGAGGCCATGAGGGACAGGACCCCGGAAGCAAGTTGGGGAAGCAGGCGAGTGTTCCAGACCGGACTTCGTGATGGGCCTGGCCCCGTGGTAGAGCGCACGGATGGGACCCCGGCAAGTCGAGGATCCACGGGCGTTGTCCTCGCTGCATTCCATCTTGTGAAGTGCCTCTTGGCGGCGATCGGGTGCGGGCACTCACAGTGCTCTTCAGGGCCCCGAGGTGGGGGTGGCCCAGCAGAGGTGCGGCGACCGAATGACTTCGCCGGGCTTTTTCCGGCCAATTCTCACGAGCGTTCTGCCCAAACCAGGATTGGTTTGGGCAGAACGCTCGTGAGAATTGGCCGGCGTAGGACAGCCTGCGGACCTCCGTGCTCTCCATGGCCCAGGGCCCTTTCTCGCCCAGGGCATGTTGCTGCCACCAAGAAATGTCTCGGAAAAGACGCGGCCCACCCCGGCACGCCGGCGCATTGGAGCGTTCCCGGAGCAGAGTTGAAGAACGAGTGGTGGCCTGGTGTGCGCCTCTGTCTTTCGGGTAGATGGGCCGGCCAAGGATGGGGATGACCTCATCTTGGTCATACAGGTTTATGTCACTCTGAGGGTTGTCCGAAGCACCAGAGGGGCCGATGGAGACTGCGTGGTTGGGAGATGCGTGGCTGCGGGTCTAAGGGTTTCCCATATGGAGGCCATGAGGGACAGGACCCCGGAAGCAGGTTGGGGAAGCAGGCGAGTGTTCCAGACCGGACTTCGTGATGGGCCTGGCCCCGTGCTAGAGCGCAGGCATGGGACCCCGGCAAGTCTAGGATCCACGGGCGTTGTCCTCGCTGCATTCCATCTTGTGGAGTGCCTCTTGGGGCGATCGGGTGCGGGCACTCACAGTGCCCTTCAGGGCTCCGAGGTGGGGGCGGCCCTGCAGACGTGCGGCGCCTGAATGACTTCGCCGGGCTTTTTCCGGCCAATTCTCACGAGCGTTCTGCCCAAACCAATCCTGGATTGGGCAGAACGCTCGTGAGAATTGGCCGGCGTAAGACAGCCCTGCGGACAGCCGTGCTCTCCATGGCCCAGGGCCCTTTCTCGCCAGGGCATGTTGTTGCCGCCAAGAAATGTCTCGGAGAAGACGCGGCCCACCCCGGCACGCCGGCGCATTGGAGCGTTCCCGGAGCAGAGTTGAAGAACGGGTGGTGGCTTGGTGTGCGCCTCTGTCTTTCGGGTAGATGGGCCGGCCAAGGATGGGGATGACCTCATCTTGGTCATACAGGTTTATCTCCCTCTGAGGGTTGTCCGAAGCACCAGAGTGGCCGATGGAGACTGCGTGGTTGGGAGATGCGTGGCTGCGGGTCTAAGGGTTTCCCATATGGAGGCCATGAGGGACAGGATCCAGGAAGCAGGTTGGGGAAGCAGGCGAGTGTTCCAGACCGGACTTCGTGATGGGCCTGGCCCCGTGCTAGAGCGCAGGGATGGGACTCCGGCAAGTCTAGGATCCACGGGCGTTGTCCTCGGTGCATTCCATCTTGTGGAGTGCCTCTTGGCGGCGATCGGGTGCGGGCACTCTCAGTGCCCTTCAGGGCCCCGAGGTGGAGGCGGCCCAGCAGACGTGCGGCGCCCCAATGACTTCGCCGGTTTTTTTCCGGCCAATTCTCACGAGCGTTCTGCGCAAACCAGGATTGGTTTGGGCAGAACGCTCGTGAGAATTGGCCGGCGTAGGACAGCCCTGCGGACCGCCGTGCTCTCCATGGCCCAGGGCCCTTTCTCGCCCAGGGCATGTTGCTGCCGCCAAGAAATGTCTCGGAAAAGACGCGGCCCACCCCGGCACGCCGGCGCATTGGAGCGTTCCCGGAGCAGAGTTGAAGAACGGGTGGTGGCCTGGTGTGCGCCTCTGTCTTTCGGGTAGATGGGCCGGCCAAGGATGGGGATGACCTCATCTTGGTCATACAGGTTTATGTCACTCTGAGGGTTGTCCGAAGCACCAGAGGGGCCGATGGAGACTGCCTGGTTGGGAGATGCGTGGCTGCGGGTCTAAGGGTTTCCCATATGGAGGCCATGAGGGACAGGATCCCGGAAGCAGGTTGGGGAAGCAGGCGAGTGTTCCAGACCGGACATCGTGATGGGCCTGGCCCCGTGCTAGAGCGCAGGGATGGGACCCCGGCAAGTCTAGGATCCACGGGCGTTGTCCTCGCTGAATTCTATCTTGGGAAGTGCCTCTTGGCGGCGATCGGGTGCGGGCACTCACAGTGCCCTTCAGGGCCCCGAGGTGGGGGCGGCCCAGCAGACGTGCGGCGCCTGAATGACTTCGCCGGGCTTTTTCCGGCCAATTCTCACGAGCATTCTGCCCAAACCAGGATTGGTTTGGGCAGAACGCTCGTGAGAATTGGCCGGCGTAGGACAGCCCTGCGGACCGCTGTGCTCTCCATGGCCCAGGGCCCTTTCTCGCCCAGGGCATGTTGCTGCCGCCAAGAAATGGCTCAGAAAAGACGCGGCCCACCCCGGCACGCCGGCGCATTGGAGCGTTCCCGGAGCAGACTTGAAGAACGGGTGGTGGCCTGGTGTGTGCCTCTGTCTTTCGGGTAGATGGGCCCGCCAAGGATGGGGATGACCTCATCTTGGTCATACAGGTTTATGTCACTCTGAGGGTTGTCCGAAGCACCAGAGGGGCCGATGGAGACTGCCTGGTTGGGAGATGCGTGGCTGCGGGTCTAAGGGTTTCCCATATGGAGGCCATGAGGGACAGGACCCCGGAAGCAGGTTGGGGAAGCAGGCGAGTGTTCCAGACCGGACTTCCTGATGGGCCTGGCCCCGTGCTAGAGCGCACGAATGGGACCCCGGCAAGTCGAGGATCCACGGGCGTTGTCCTCGCTGCATTCCATCTTGTGGAGTGCCTCTTGGCGGCGATCGGGTGCGGGCACTCACAGTGCCCTTCACGGCCCCGAGGTGGGGGCGGCCCAGCAGACGTGCGGCGCCCGAATGACTTCGCCGGCCTTTTTCCGGCCAATTCTCACGAGCATTCTGCCCAAACCAGGATTGGTTTGGGCAGAACGCTCGTGAGAATTGGCCGGCGTAGGACAGCCCTTAGGACCGCCGTGCTCTCCATGGCCCAGGGCCCTTTCTCGCCCAGGGCATGTTGCTGCCGCCAAGAAATGGCTCGGAGAAGACGCGGCCCACCCCGGCACGCCGACGCATTGGAGCGTTCCCGGAGCAGAGTTGAAGAACGGGTGGTGGCCTCGTGTGCGCCTCTGTCTCTCGGGTGGACGGGCCGGCCAAGGATGGGGATGACCTCATCTTGGTCATACAGGTTTATCTCCCTCTGAGGGTTGTCCGAAGCACCAGAGGGGCCGATGGAGACTGCGTGGTTGGGAGATGCGTGGCTGCGGGTCTAAGGGTTTCCCATATGGAGGCCATGAGGGACAGGACCCCGGAAGCAGGTTGGGGAAGCAGGCGAGTGTTCAGGACCGGACTTCGAGATGGGCTTGGCCCCGTGGTAGAGCGCAGGGATGGCACCCCGGCAAGTCGAGGACGCCGGGCGTTGTCCTCGCTGCATTCCATCTTGTGGAGTGCCTCTTGGCGGCGATCGGGTGCGGGCACTCACAGTGCCCTTCAGGGCCCCGAGGTGGGGGCGGCCCAGCAGACGTGCGGCGCCCGAATGACTTCGCCGGGCTTTTTCTGGCCAATTCTCACGAGCGTTCTGCCCAAACCAGGATTGGTTTGGGCAGAACGCTCGTGAGAATTGGCCGGCGTAGGACAGCCCTTAGGAACGCCGTGCTCTCCATGGCCCAGGGCCCTTTCTCGCCCAGGGCATGTTGCTGCCGCCAAGAAATGGCTCGGAGAAGACGCGGCCCACCCCGGCACGCCGACGCATTGGAGCGTTCCCGGAGCAGAGTTGAAGAACGGGTGGTGGCCTTGTGTGCGCCTCTGTCTCTCGGGTGGACGGGCCGGCCAAGGATGGGGATGACCTCATCTTGGTCATACAGGTATATCTCCCTCTGAGGGTTGTCCGAAGCACCAGAGTGGCCGATAGAGACTGCGTGGTTGGGAGATGCGTGTCTGCGGGTCTAAGGGTTTCCCATATGGAGGCCATGAGGGACAGGACCCCGGAAGCAGGTTGGGGAAGCAGGCGAGTGTTCCAGACCGGACTTCGTGATGGGCCTGGCCCCGTGGTAGAGCGCACGGATGGGACCCCGTCAAGTCGAGGATCCACGGGCGTTGTCCTCGCTGCATTCCATCTTGTGGAGTGCCTCTTGGCGGCGATCGGGTGCGGGCACTCACAGTGCCCTTCAGGGCCCAGAGGTGGGGGCGGCCCAGCACACGTGCGGCGCCCGAATGACTTCGCCGGGCTTTTTCTGGCCAGTTCTCATGAGCGTTCTGCCCAAACCAATCCTGGATTGGGCAGAACGCTCGTGAGAATTGGCCGGCGTAGGACAGCCCTGCGGACCGCCGTGCTCTCCATGGCCCAGGGCCCTTTCTCGCCCAGGGCATGTTGCTGCCGCCAAGAAATGTTTCGGAGAAGACGCGGCCCACCCCGGCCCGCCGGCGCATTGGAGCGTTCCCGGAGCAGAGTTGAAGAACGGGTGGTGGCCTGGTGTGCGCCTCTGTCTTTCGGGTAGATGGGCCGGCCAAGGATGGGGATGACCTCACCTTGTCATACAGGTTTATCTCACTATGAGGGTTGTCCGAAGCACCAGAGGGGCCGATGGAGACTGCGTGGTTGGGAGATGCGTGGCTGCGGGTCTAAGGGTTTCCCATATGGAGGCCATGAGCACAGGAACCCGGAAGCAGGTTGGGGATGCAGGCGAGTGTTCCAGCCCAGACTTCGTGATGGGCCTGGCCCCGTGGTAGAGCGCAGGGATGGGACCCCGACAAGTCAAGGATCCACGGGCGTTGTCCTCGCTGCATTCCATCTTGTGGGGTGCCTCTTGGCGGCGATCGGGTGCGGGCACTCACAGTGCCCTTCAGGGCCCCGAGGTGGGGGCGTCACAGCAGACGTGCGGCGCCCGAATGACTTCGCCGGGCTTTTTCCGGCCAATTCTCACGAGCGTTCTGCCCAAAGCAGGATTGGTTTGAGCAGAACGCTCGTAAGAATTGGCCGGCGTAGGACAGCCCTTCGGACCGCCGTGCTCTCCATGGCCCAGGGCCCTTTCTCGCCCAGGGCATGTTGCTGCCGCCAAGAAATGGCTCGGAGAAGACGCGGCCCACCCCGCACGTCGGCGCATTGGAGCGTTCCCGGAGCAGAGTTGAAGAACGGGTGGTGGCCTGGTGTGCGCCTCTGTCTCTCGGGTGGACGGGCCGGCCAAGGATGGGGATGACCTCATCTTGGTCATACAGGTTTATGTCACTCTGAGGGTTGTCCGAAGCACCAGAGGGGCCGATGGAGACTGCCTGGTTGGGAGATGCGTGGCTGAGGGTCTAAGGGTTTCCCATATGGAGGCCATGAGGGACAGGACCCCGGAAGCAGGTTGGGGAAGCAGGCGAGTGTTCCAGACCGGACTTCGTGATGGGCCTGGCCCCGTGGTAGAGCGCACGGATGGGACCCCGGCAAGTCGAGGATCCACGGGCGTTGTCCTCGCTGCATTCCATCTTGTGGAGTGCCTCTTGGCGGCGATCGGGTGCGGGTACTCACAGTGCTCTTCAGGGCCCCGAGGTGGGGGCAGCCCAGCAGACGGGCGGCGCCCGAATGAATTCGCCGGGCTTTTTCCGGCCAAATCTCACGAGCGTTCTGCCCAAACCAGGATTGGTTTGGGCAGAACGCTCGTGAGAATTGGCCGGCGTAGGACAGCCCTGCGGACCTCCGTGCTCTCCATGGCCCAGGGCCCTTTCTCGCCCAGGGCATGTTGCTGCCACCAAGAAATGTCTCGGAAAAGACGCAGCCCACCCCGGCACGCCGGCGCATTGGAGCGTTCCCGGAGCAGAGTTGCATAACGGGTGGTGGCTTGGTGTGCGCCTCTGTCTTTCGGGTAGATGGGCCGGCCAAGGATGGGGATGACCTCATCTTGGTCATACAGATTTATGTCACTCTGATGGCTGTCCGAAGCACAGAGGGGCCGATGGCGACTGCGTGGTTGGGAGATGCGTGCCTGTTGGTCTAAGGGTTTCCCATATGGAGGCCATGAGGGACAGGACCCCGGAAGCAGGTTGGGGAAGCAGGCGAGTGTTCCAGACCGGACTTCGTGATGGGCCTGGCCCCGTGGTAGAGCGCAGGGATGGGACCCCGGCAAGTCGAGGATTCACGGGCGTTGTCCTCGCTGCATTCCATCTTGTGGAGTGCCTCTTGGCGGCGATCGGGTGCGGGCACTCACAGTGCCCTTCAGGGCCCCGAGGTGGGGGCGGCCCAGCAGACGTGCGGCACCTGAATGACTTCGCCGGGCTTTTTCCGGCCAATTCTCACGAGCGTTCTGCCCAAACCAGGATTGGTTTTGGCAGAACGACCGTGAGAATTGGCCGGCGTAGGACAGCCCTGCGGACCGCCGTGCTCTCCATGGCCCAGGGCCCTTTCTCGCCCAGGGCATGTTGCTGCCGCCAAGAAATGGCCGGGAAAAGACGCGGCCCACCCCGGCACGCCGGCGCATTGGAGCGTTCCCGGAGCAGAGTTGAAGAACCGGTGGTGGCCTGGTGTGCGCCTCTGTATTTCTGGTAGATGGGCCGGCCAAGGATGGGGATGACCTCATCATGGTCATACAGGTTTATGTCACTCTGAGGGTTGTCCGAAGCACCAGAGGGGCCGATGGAGACTGCGTGGTTGGGAGATGCGTGGCTGCGGGTCTAAGGGTTTCCCATATGGAGGCCATGAGGGACAGGAGCCCGGAAGCATGTTGGGGAAGCAGGCGAGTGTTCCAGACCGGACTTCGTGATGGGCCTGGCCCCGTGGTAGAGCGCACGGATGGGACCCCGGCAAGTCGAGGATCCACGGGCGTTGTCCTCGCTGCATTCCATCTTGTGGAGTGCCTCTTGGCGGCGATCGGGTGCGGGCACTCACAGTGCTCTTCAGGGCCCCGAGGTTGGGGCGGCCCAGCAGACGTGCGGCGCCCGAATGACTTCGCCGGGCTTTTTCCGGCCAATTCTCACGAGCGATCTGCCCAAACCAGGATTGGTTTGGGCAGAACGCTCCTGAGAATTGGCCGGCGTAGGACAGCCCTGCGGACCTCCGTGCTCTCCATGGCCCAGCGCCCTTTCTCGCCCAGGGCATGTTGCTGCCACCAAGAAATATCTCGGAAAAGACACGGCCCACCCCGGCATGCCGGCGCATTGGAGCGTTCCCGGAGCAGAGTTGAAGAACGGGTGGTGGCCTGGTGTGCGCCTCTGTCTTTCGGGTAGATGGGCCGGCCAAGGATGGGGATGACCTCATCTTGGTCATACAGGTTTATCTCCCTCTGAGGGTTGTCCGAAGCACCAGAGTGGCCGATGGAGACTGCGTGGTTGGGAGATGCGTGGCTGCAGGTCTAAGGGTTTCCCATATGGAGGCCATGAGGGACAGGACCCCGGAAGCAGGTTGGGGAAGCAGGCGAGTGTTCCAGACCGGACTTCGTGATGGGCCTGGCCCCGTGGTAGAGCGCACGAATGGGACCCCGGCAAGTCGAGGATCCACGGGCGTTGTCATCGCTGCATTCCATCTTGTGGAGTGCCTCTTGGCGGCGATCGGGTGCGGGCACTCACAGTGCCCTTCACGGCCCCGAGGTGGGGGCGGCCCAGCAGACGTGCGGCGCCCGAATGACTTAGCCGGCCTTTTTCCGGCCAATTCTCACGAGCATTCTGCCCAAACCAGGATTGGTTTGGGCAGAACGCTCGTGAGAATTGGCCGGCGTAGGACAGCCCTTAGGACCGCCGTGCTCTCCACGGCCCAGGGCCCTTTCTCGCCCAGGGCATGTTGCTGCCGCCAAGAAATGTCTCGGAGAAACGCGGCCCACCCCGGCACGCCGGCGCATTGGAGCGTTCCCGGAGCAGAGTTGAAGAACGGGTGGTGGCTTGGTGTGCGCCTCTGTCTTTCGGGTAGATGGGCCGGCCAAGGATGGGAATGACCTCATCTTGGTCATACAGATTTATGTCACTCTGATGGCTGTCCGAAGCACCAGAGGGGCCGATGGAGACTGCGTGGTTGGGAGATGCGTGGCTGCGGGTCTAAGGGTTTCCCATATGGAGGCCATGAAGGACAAGATCCCGGACGCAGGTTGGAGAAGCAGGCGAGTGTTCCAGACCGGACTTCGAGATGGGCCTGGCCACGTGGTAGAGCGCAGGGATGGGACCCCGGCAAGTCGAGGATCCACGGGCATTGTCCTCGCTGCATTCCATCTTGTGGAGTGCCTCTTGGCGGCGATCGGGTGCGGGCACTCACAGTGCCCTTCAGGGCCCCGAGGTGGGGGCGGCCCAGCAGACGTGCGGCGCCCCAATGACTTCGCCGGTCTTTTTCCGGCCAATTCTCACGAGCATTCTGTGCAAACCAGGATTGGTTTGGGCAGAACGCTCGTGAGAATTGGCCGGCGTAGGACAGCCCTGCGGACCGCCGTGCTCTCCATGGCCCAGGGCCCTTTCTCGCCCAGGGCAAGTGGCTGCCGCCAAGAAATGGCTCAGAAAAGACGCGGCCCACCCCGGCACACCGGCGCATTGGAGCGTTCCCGGAGCAGAGTTGAAGAACGGGTGGTGGCCTGGTGTGCGCCTCTGTCTTTCGGGTAGATGGGCCGACCAAGGATGGGGATGACCTCATCTTGGTCATACAGGTTTATCTCCCCCTGAGGGTTGTCAGAAGCACCAGAGGGGCCGATGGAGACTGCGTGGTTGGGAGATGCGTGGCTGCGGGTCTAAGGGTTTCCCATATGGATGCCATGAGGGACAGGACCCCGGAAGCAGGTTGGGGAAGCAGGCGAGTGTTCCAGACCGGACTTCTTGATGGGCCTGGCCCCGAGGTAGAGCGCACGGATGGGACCCCGGGAAGTCGAGGATCCACGGGCGTTGTCCTCGCTGCATTCCATCTTGTGGAGTGCCTCTAGGCGGCGATCGGGTGCGGGCACTCACAGTGCCCTTCAGGGCCCCGAGGTGGGGGCGGCCCAGCAGACGGGCGGCGCCCGAATGACTTCGTCGGGCTTTTTCCGGCCAATTCTCACGAGCGTTCTGCCCAAACCAGGATTGGTTTGGGCAGAACGCTCGTGAGAATTGGCCGGCGTAGGACAGCCCTGCGGACCGCCGTGCTCTCCATGGCCCAGGGCCCTTTCTCGCCCAGGGCATGTTGCTGCCGCCAAGAAATGGCCGGGAAATGACGCGGCCCACCCCGGCCCGCCGGCGCATTGGAGCGTTCCCGGAGCAGAGTTGAAGAACGGGTGGTGGCCTGGTGTGCGCCTCTGTCTTTCAGGTAGATGGGCCGGCCAAGGATGGGGAGGACCTCATCTTTGTCATACAGGTTTATCTCACTCTGAGGGTTGTCCGAAGCACCAGAGGGGCCGATGGAGACTGCGTGGTTGGGAGATGCGTGGCTGCGGGTCTAAGGGTTTCCCATATGGAGGCCATGAGGGACAGGACACCGGAAGCAGGTTGGGGAAGCAGGCGAGTGTTCAGGACCGGACTTCGAGATGGTCTTGGCCCCGTGGTAGAGCGCAGGGATGGGACCTGGCAAGTCGTGGAACCACGGGCGTTGTCCTCGCTGCATTCCATCTTGTGGAGTGCCTCTTGGCGGCGATCGGGTGCGAGCACTCACAGTTGCCTTCAGGGCCCCGAGGTGGGGGCGGCCCAGCAGACGTTCGGCGCCCGAATGACTTCGCCGGGTTTTTTCCGGCCAATTCTCACGAGCGTTCTGCCCAAATCAGGATTTGTTTGGGCAGAACGTTCGTGAGAATTGGCCGGCGTAGGACAGCCCTGCGGACAGCCGTGCTCTCCATGGCCCAGGGCCCTTTCTCGCCCAGGGCATGTTGCTGCCGCCAAGAAATGGCTCGGAAAAGACGCGGCCCACCCCGACACGCCGGGGCATTGGAGCGCTCCCGGAGCAGAGTTGAAAAACGGGTGATGGACAGGTGTGGGCCTCTGTCTTTCGGGTAGATGGGCCGGCCAAGGATGGGGATGACCTCATCTTGGTCATACAGGTTTATCTCCCTCTGAGGGTTGTCCGAAGCACCAGAGGGGCCGATGGAGACTGCGTGGTTGGGAGATGCGTGGCTGCGGGTCTAAGGGTTTCCCATATGGAGGCCATGAAGGACAAGATCCCGGACGCAGGTTGGAGAAGCAGGCGAGTGTTCCAGACCGGACTTCGAGATGGGCCTGGCCACGTGGTAGAGCGCAGGGATGGGACCCCGGCAAGTCGAGGATCCACGGGCGTTGTCCTCGCTGCATTCCATCTTGTGGAGTGCCTCTTGGCGGCGATCGGGTGCGGGCACTCAGAGTGCCCTTCAGGGCCCCGAGGTGGGGGCGGCCCAGCAGACGTGCGGCGCCCCAATGACTTCGCCGGTCTTTTTCCGGCCAATTCTCACGAGCATTCTGTGCAAACCAGGATTGGTTTGGGCAGAACGCTCGTGAGAATTGGCCGGCGTAGGACAGCCCTGCGGACCGCCGTGCTCTCCATGGCCCAGGGCCCTTTCTCGCCCAGGGCAAGCGGCTGCCGCCAAGAAATGGCTCAGAAAAGACGCGGCCCACCCCGGCACACCGGCGCATTGGAGCGTTCCCTGAGCAGAGTTGAAGAACGGGTGGTGGCGTGGTGTGCGCCTCTGTCTTTCGGGTAGATGGGCCGACCAAGGATGGGGATGACCTCATCTTGGTCATACAGGTTTATGTCACTCTGAGGGTTGTCCGAAGCACCAGAGGGGCCGATGGAGACTGCCTCGTTGGGGATGCGTGGCTGCGGGTCTAAGGGTTTCCCATATGGAGGCCATGAGGGACAGGACACCGGAAGCAGGTTGGGGAAGCAGGCGAGTGACCCAGACCGGACTTCTTGATGGGCCTGGCCCCGTGGTAGAGCGCACGGATGGGACCCCGGCAAGTCGAGGATCACGGGCGTTGTCCTCGCTGCATTCCATCTTGTGGAGTGCCTCTTGGCGGCGATCGGGTGCGGGCACTCACAGTGCCCTTCAGGGCCCCAGGTGGGGGCGGCCCAGCAGACGTGCGGCGCCCGAATGACTTCGCCGGGCTTTTTCCGGCCAATTCTCACGAGCGTTCTGCCCAAATCAGGATTGGTTTGGGCATAACACTCGTGAGAATTGGCCGGCGTAGGACAGCCCTGCGGACCGCCGTGCTCTCCATGGCCCAGGGCCCTTTCTCGCCCAGGGCATGTTGCTGCCGCCAAGAAATGGCTCGGAAAAGACGCGGCCCACCCCGGCACGCCGGCGCAATGGAGCGTTCCCGGAGCAGAGTTGAAGAACGGGTGGTGGCCTGGTGTGCGCCTCTGTCTTTCGGGTAGATGGGCCGGCCAAGGATGGGGATGACCTCATCTTGGTCATACAGGTTGATCTCACTCTGAGGGTTGTCCGAAGCACCAGAGGGCCGATCGAGACTGCCTGGTTGGGAGATGCGTGGCTGCGGTCTAAGGGTTTCCCATATGGAGGACATGAGGGACAGGACCCCGGAAGCAGGTTGGGTAAGCAGGCGAGTGTTCCAGACCGGACTTCGAGATGGGCCTGGCCCCGTGGTAGAGCACAGGGATGGGACCCCGGCATTCGATGATCCACGGGCGTTGTCGTCGCTGCATTCCATCTTGTGGAGTGCCTCTTGGCGGCGATCGGGTGCGGGCACTCACAGTGCCCTTCAAGGCCCCGAGGTGGGGGCGGCCCAGGAGCCGTGCGGCGCCCGAATGACTTAGCCGGGCTTTTTCCGGCCAATTCTCACGAGCATTCTGCCCAAACCAGGATTGGTTTTGGGCAGAACGCTCGTGAGAATTGGCCGGCGTAGGACAGCCATGCGGACCGCCGTGCTCTCCATGGCCGAGGGCCCTTTCTCGCCCAGGGCATGTTGCTGCCGCCAAGAAATGGCTCGGAAAAGACGCGGCCCACCCCGGCACGCCGGCGCATTGGATCGTTCCCGGAGCAGAGTTGAAGAACGGGTGGTGGCCTGGTGTGCGCCTCTGACTTTCGGGTAGATGGGCCGGCCAAGGATGGGGATGACCTCATCTTGGTCATACAGGTTGATCTCCCTCTGAGGGTTGTCCGAAGCACCAGAGGTGCCGATGGAGACTGCGTGGTTGGGAGATGCGTGGTTGCGGGTCCAAGGGTTTCCCATATGGAGGCCATGAGGGACAGGACCCCGGAAGCAGTTTGGGGAAGCAGGCGAGTGTTCCGGACCGGATTTCGTGATGGGCCTGGCCCCGTGGTATAGCGCACGGATGGGACCCCGGCATGTCGAGGATCCACGGGCGTTGTCCTCGCTGCATTCCATCTTGTGGAGTGCCTCTTGGCAGCGATCGGGTGCGGGCACTCACAGTGCCCTTCAGTTCCCCGAAGTGGGGGCGGCCCAGCAGACGTGTGGCGCCCGAATGACTTCGCCGGGCTTTTTCCGGCCAATTCTCACGTGCGTTCTGCCGAAACCAGGATTGGTTTGGGCAGAACGCTCGTGAGAATTGGCCGGCGTAGGACAGCCCTCTGGACCGCCGTGCTCTCCATGGCCCAGGGCCCTTTCTCGCCCAGGGCATGTTGCTGCCGCCAAGAAATGTCTCTTGGAAGACGCGGCCCACCCCGGCTCGCCAGCGCATTGGAGCGTTCCCGGAGCAGAGTTGAAGAACGGGTGGTGGCCTGGTGTGCGCCTCTGTCTTTCGGGTAGATGGGCCGGCCAAGGATGGGGAAGACCTCATCTTGGTCATACAGGTTTATCTAACTCTGAGGGTTGTCCGAAGCACCAGAGGGGCCGATGGAGACTGCGTGGTTGGGAGATGCGTGGCTGCGGGTCTAAGGGTTTCCCATATGGAGGCCATGAAGGACAAGATCCCGGACGCAGGTTGGAGAAGCAGGCGAGTGTTCCAGACCGGACTTCGAGATGGGCCTGGCCACGTGGTAGAGCGCAGGGATGGGACCCCGGCAAGTCGAGGATCCACGGGCGTTGTCCTCGCTGCATTCCATCTTGTGGAGTGCCTCTTGGCGGCGATCGGGTGCGGGCACTCACAGTGCCCTTCTGGGCCCCGAGGTGGGGGCGGCCCAGCAGACGTGCGGCGCCCCAATGACTTTGCCGGTCTTTTTCCGGCCAATTCTCACGAGCATTCTGTGCAAACCAGGATTGGTTTGGGCAGAACGCTCGTGAGAATTGGCCGGCTTAGGACAGCCCTGCGGACCGCCGTGCTCTCCATGGCCCAGGGCCCTTTCTCGCCCAGGGCAAGTGGTTGCCGCCAAGAAATGGCTCAGAAAAGACGCGGCCCACCCCGGCACACCGGCGCATTGGAGCGTTCCCGGAGCAGAGTTGAAGAACGGGTGGTGGCCTGGTGTGCGCCTCTGTCTTTCGGGTAGATGGGCCGACCAAGGATGGGGATGACCTCATCTTGGTCATACAGGTTTATCTCCCTCTGAGGGTTGTCCGAAGCACCAGAGGGGCCGATGGAGACTGCGTGGTTGGGAGATGCGTGGCTGCGGGTCTAAGGGTTTCCCATATGGAGGCCATGAGGGACAGGACCCCGGAAGCAGGTTGGGGAAGCAGGCGAGTGTTCCAGACCGGACTTCTTGATGGGCCTGGCCCCGTGGTAGAGCGCACGGATGGGACCCCGGGAAGTCGAGGATCCACGGGCGTTGTCCTCGCTGCATTCCATCTTGTGGAGTGACTCTAGGCGGCGATCGGGTGCGGGCACTCACAGTGCCCTTCAGGGCCCCGAGGTGGGGGCGGCCCAGCAGACGGGCGGCGCCCGAATGACTTCGTCGGGCTTTTTCCGGCCAATTCTCACGAGCGTTCTGCCCAAACCAGGATTGGTTTGGGCAGAACGCTCGTGAGAATTGGCCGGCGTAGGACAGCCCTGCGGACCGCCGTGCTCTCCATGGCCCAGGGCCCTTTCTCGCCCAGGGCATGTTGCTGCCGCCAAGAAATGGCTCGGAAAAGACCCGGCCCACCCCGGCCCGCAGGCGCATTGGAGCGTTCCCGGAGCAGAGTTGAAGAACGGGTGGTGGCCTGGTGTGCGCCTCTGTCTTTCGGGTAGATGGGCCGGCCAAGGATGGGGATGACCTCATCTTTGTCATACAGGTTTATCTCACTCTGAGGGTTTTCCGAAGCACCAGAGTGGCCGATGGAGACTGCGTGGTTGGGAGATGCGTGGCTGCGGGTCTAAGGGTTTCCCATATGGAGGCCATGAGGGACAGGACACCGGAAGCAGGTTGGGGAAGCAGGCGAGTGTTCAGGACCGGACTTCGAGATGGGCTTGGCCCCGTGGTAGAGCGCAGGGATGGGACCCCGGCAAGTCGTGGATCCACGGGCGTTGTCCTCGCTGCATTCCATCTTGTGGAGTGCCTCTTGGCGGGGATCGGGTGCGGGCACTCACAGTTGCCTTCAGGGCCCCGAGGTGGGGGTGGCCCAGCAGTCGTTCGGCGCCCGAATGACTTCGCCGGGTTTTTTCCGGCCAATTCTCACGAGCGTTCTGCCCAAATCAGGATTTGTTTGGGCAGAACGTTCGTGAGAATTGGCCGGCGTAGGACAGCCCTGCGGACAGCCGTGCTCTCCATGGCCCAGGGCCCTTTCTCGCCCAGGGCATGTTGCTGCCGCCAAGAAATGGCTCGGAAAAGACGCGGCCCACCCCGACACGCCGGCGCATTGGAGCGTTCCCGGAGCAGAGTTGAAAAACGGGTGATGGCCTGGTGTGGGCCTCTGTCTTTCGGGTAGATGGGCTGGCCAAGGATGGGGATGACCTCATCTTGGTCATACAGGTTTATCTCCCTCTGAGGGTTGTCCGAAGCACCAGAGGGGCCGATGGAGACTGCGTGGTTGGGAGTTGCGTGGCTGCCGGTCTAAGGGTTTCCCATATGGAGGCCATGAGGGACAGGACCCCGGAAGCAGGTTGGGGAAGCAGGCGAGTGACCCAGACCGGACTTCGTGATGGGCCTGGCCCCGTGGTAGAGCGCACGGATGGGAGCCCGGCAAGTCGAGGACCACGGGCGTTGTCCTCGCTGCATTCCATCTTGTGGAGTGCCTCTTGGCGGCGATCGGGTGCGGGCACTCACAGTGCCCTTCAGGGCCCCGAGGTGGGGGCGTCCCAGCAGACGTGCGGCGCCCCAATGACTTCGCCGGTCTTTTTCCGGCCAATTCTCACGAGCGTTCTCGGCAAACCAGGATTGGTTTGGGCAGAACGCTCGTGAGAATTGGCCGGCGTAGGACAGCCCTGCGGACCGCCGTGCTCTCCATGGCCCAGGGCCCTTTCTCGCCCAGGGCATGTTGCTGCCGCCAAGAAATGGCTCGGAAAAGTCGCGGCCCACCCCGGCACGCCGGCGCATTGGAGCGTTCCCGGAGCAGAGTTGAAGAACGGGTGGTGGCCTGGTGTGCGCCTCTGTCTTTCGGGTAGATGGGCCGGCCAAGGATGGGGAAGACCTCATCTTGGTCATACAGGTTTATGTCACTCTGAGGGTTGTCTGAAGCACCAGAGGGGCCGATCGAGACTGCCTCGTTGGGGATGCGTGGCTGCGGGTCTAAGGGTTTCCCATATGGAGGCCATGAGGGACAGGACCCCGGAAGCAGGTTGGGGAAGCAGGCGAGTGACCCAGACCGGACTTCTTGATGGGCCTGGCCCCGTGGTAGAGCGCAGGGATGGGACCCCGGCAAGTCGAGGATCACGGGCGTTGTCCTCGCTGCATTCCATCTTGTGGAGTGCCTCTTGGCGGCGATCGGGTGCGGGCACTCACAGTGCCCTTCAGGGCCCCGAGGTGGGGGCGGCCCAGCAGACGTGCGGCGCCTGAATGACTTCGCCGGGCTTGTTCCGGCCAATTCTCACGAGCATTCTGCCCAAACCAATCCTGGATTGGGCAGAACGCTCGTGAGAATTGGCCGGCGTAGTACAGCCCTGCGGACCGCCGTGCTCTCCATGGCCCAGGGCCCTTTCTCGCCCAGGGCATGTTGCTGCCGCCAAGAAATGGCTCGGAAAAGACGCGGCCCACCCCGGCACGCCGGCGCAATGGAGCGTTCCCGGAGCAGAGTTGAAGAACGGGTGTTGGCCTGGTGTGCGCCTCTGTCTTTCGGGTAGATGGGCCGGCCAAGGATGGGGATGACCTCATCTTGGTCATACAGGTTGATCTCACTCTGAGGGTTGTCCGAAGCACCAGAGGGGCCGATCGAGACTGCCTGGTTGGGAGATGCGTGGCTGCGGTCTAAGGGTTTCCCATATGGAGGACATGAGGGACAGGACCCCGGAAGCAGGTTGGGTAAGCAGGCGAGTGTTCCAGACCGGACTTCGAGATGGGCCTGGCCCCGTGGTAGAGCAAAGGGATGGGACCCCGGCAAGTCGATGATCCACGGGCGTTGTCGTCGCTGCATTCCATCTTGTGGAGTGCTTCTTGGCGGCGATCGGGTGCGGGCACTCACAGTGCCCTTCAAGGCCCCGAGGTGGGGGCGGCCCAGCAGCCGTGCAGCGCCCGAATGACTTAGCCGGGCTTTTTCCGGCCAATTCTCACGAGCGTTCTGCCCAAACCAGGATTGGTTTTGGGCAGAACGCTCGTGAGAATTGGCCGGCGTAGGACAGCCATGCGGACCGCCATGCTCTCCATGGCCCAGGGCCCTTTCTCGCCCAGGGCATGTTGCTGTCGCCAAGAAATGGCTCGGAGAAGACGCGGCCCACCCCGGCTCGCCGGCGCATTGGAGCGTTCCCGGAGCAGAGTTGAAGAACGGGTGGTGGCCTGGTGTGCGCCTCTGTCTCTCGGGTGGACAGGCCGGCCAAGGATGGGGATGACCTCATCTTGGTCATACAGGTTTATCTCCCTCTGAGGGTTGTCCGAAGCACCAGAGTGGCCGATGGAGACTGCGTGGTTGGGAGATGCGTGGCTGCGGGTCTAAGGGTTTCCCATATGGAGGCCATGAGGGACAAGATCCCGGAAGCAGGTTGGAGAAGCAGGCGAGTGTTCCAGACCGGACTTCGAGATGGGCCTGGCCACGTGGTAGGCGCAGGGATGGGACCCCAGCAAGTCGAGGATCCACGGGCGTTGTCCTCGCTGCATTCCATCTTGTGGAGTGCCTCTTGGCGGCGATCGGGTGCGGGCATTCACAGTGCCCTTCAGGGCCCCGAGGTGGGGGCGGCTCAGCAGACGTGCGGCGCCCCAATGACTTCACCGGTCTTTTTCCGGCCAATTCTCACGAGCGTTCTGCGCAAACCAGGATTGGTTTGGGCAGAACGCTCGTGAGAATTGGCCGGCGTAGGACAGCCCTGCGGACCGCAGTGCTCTCCATGGCCCAGGGCCCTTTCTCGCCCAGGGCATGTTGCTGCCGCCAAGAAATGTCTCGGAAAAGACGCGGCCCACCCCGGCACGCCGGCGCATTGGAGCGTTCCCGGAGCAGAGTTGAAGAACGGGTGGTGGCCTGGTGTGCGCCTCTGTCTTTCGGGTAGATGGGCCGGCCAAGGATGGGGATGACCTCATCTTGGTCATACAGGTTTATGTCACTCTGAGGGTTGTCCGAAGCACCAGAGGGGCCGATCGAGACTGCGTGGTTGGGAATTGCGTGGCTGCGGGTCTAAGGGTTTCCCATATGGAGGCCATGAGGGACAGGACCCCGGAAGCAGGTTGGGGAAGCAGGCGAGTGTTCCAGACCGGACTTCGAGATGGGCCTGGCCCCGTGGTAGAGCGCAGGGATGGGACCCCGGCAAGTCGAGGATCCACGGGCGTTGTCCTCGCTGCATTCCATCTTGTGGAGTGCCTCTTGGCGGCGATCGGGTGCGGGTACTCACAGTGCTCTTCAGGGCCCCGAGGTTGGGGCGGCCCAGCAGACGTGCGGCGCCCGAATGACTTCGCCAGGCTTTTTCCGGCCAATTCTCACGAGCGTTCTGCGCAAACCAGGATTGGTTTGGGCAGAACGCTCGTGAGAATTGGCCGGCGTACGACAGCCCTGCGGACCGCCGTGCTCTCCATGGCCCAGGGCCCTTTCTCGCCCAGGGCATGTTGCTGCCGCCAAGAAATGGCTCGGAAAAGACGCGGCCCACCCCGGCACGCCGGCGCATTGGAGCGTTCCCGGAGCAGAGTTGAAGAACGGGTGGTGGCTTGGTGTGCAGCTCTGTCTTTCGGATAGATGGGCCGGCCAAGGATGGGGATGACGTCATCTTGGTCATACAGGTTTATCTCCCTCTGAGGGTTGTCCGAAGCACCAGAGTGGCCGATGGAGACTGCGTGGTTGGGATATGCGTGGCTGCGGGTCTAAGGGTTTCCCATATGGAGGCCATGAGGGACAGGATCCCGGAAGCAGGTTGGGGAAGCAGGCGAGTGTTCCAGACCGGACTTCGTGATGGGCCTGGCCCCATGGTAGAGCGCACGGATGGAACTCCGGCAAGTCGAGGATCCACGGGCGTTGTCCTCGCTGCATTCCATCTTGTGGTGTGCCTCTTGGCGGCGATCGGGTGCGGGCACTCACAGTGCTCTTCAGGGCCCCGAGGTGGGGGCGGCCCAGAGAACGTGCGGCGCCCGAATGACTTCGCCGGGCTTTTTCCGGCCAATTCTCACGAGCGTTCTGCCCAAAGCAGGATTGGTTTGGGCAGAACGCTCGTAAGAATTGGCCGGCGTAGGACAGCCCTTCTGACCGCCTTGCTCTCCATGGCCCAGGGCCCTTTCTCGCCCAGGGCATGTTGCTGCCGCCAAGAAATGGCTCGGAGAAGACGCGGCCCACCCCGCACGACGGCGCATTGGAGCGTTCCCGGAGCAGAGTTGAAGAACGGGTGGTGGCCTGGTGTGCGCCTCTGTCTCTCGGGTGGACGGGCCGGCCAAGGATGGGGATGACCTCATCTTGGTCATACAGGTTTATGTCACTCTGAGGGTTGTCCGAAGCACGAGAGGGGCCGATGGAGACTGCCTGGTTGGGAGATGCGTGGCTGCGGGTCTAAGGGTTTCCCATATGGAGGCCATGAGGGACAGGACCCCGGAAGCAGGTTGGGGAAGCAGGCGAGTGTTCCAGACCGGACTTCGTGATGGGCCTGGCCCCGTGGTAGAGCGCACGGATGGGACCCCGGCAAGTCGAGGATCCACGGGCGTTGTCCTCGCTGCATTCCATCTTGTGGAGTGCCTCTTGGCGGCGATCGGGTGCGGGTACTCACAGTGCTCTTCAGGGCCCCGAGGTGGGGGCGGCCCAGCAGACGGGCGGCGCCCGAATGACTTCGCCGGGCTTTTTCCGGCCAATTCTCACGAGCGTTCTGCCCAAACCAGGATTGGTTTGGGCAGAACGCTCGTGAGAATTGGCCGGCGTAGGACAGCCCTGCGGACCGCCGTGCTCTCCATGGCCCAGGGCCCTTTCTCGCCCAGGGCATGTTGTTGCCGCCAAGAAATGTCTCGGAGAAGACGCGGCCCACCCCGGCACGCCGGCGCATTGGAGCGTTCCCGGAGCAGAGTTGCATAACGGGTGGTGGCTTGGTGTGCGCCTCTGTCTTTCGGGTAGATGGGCCGGCCAAGGATGGGGATGACCTCATCTTGGTCATACAGGTTTATCTCCCTCTGAGGGTTGTCCGAAGCACCAGCGTGGCCGATGGAGACTGCGTGGTTGGGATATGCGTGGCTGCGGGTCTAAGGGTTTCCCATATGGAGGCCATGAGGGACAGGATCCCGGAAGCAGGTTGGGGAAGCAGGCGAGTGTTCCAGACCGGACTTCGTGATGGGCCTGGCCCCGTGGTAGAGCGCACGGATGGGACCGCGGCAAGTCGAGGATTCACGGTCGTTGTCCTCGCTGCATTCCATCTTGTGGAGTGCCTCTTGGCGGCGATCGGGTGCGGGCACTCACAGTGCCCTTCAGGGCCCCGAGGTGGGGGCGGCCCAGCAGACGTGCGGCGCCCGAATGACTTCGCCGGGCTCTTTCTGGCCAATTCTCACGAGCGTTCTGCCCAAACCAGGATTGGTTTGGGCAGAACGCTCGTGAGAATTGGCCGGCATTGGACAGCCCTGCGGACCGCCGAGCTCTCTTGGTCCAGGGCCCTTTCTCGCCCAGGGCATGTTGCTGCCACCAAGAAATGTCTCGGAAAAGACGCGGCTCACCCCGGCACGCCGGCGCATTGGAGCGTTCCCGGAGCAGAGTTGAAGAACGGGTGGTGGCCTGGTGTGCGCCTCTGTCTTTCGGGTAGATGGCCCGGCCAAGGATGGGGATGACCTCATCTTGGTCATACAGGTTTATCTCCCTCTGAGGGTTGTCCGAAGCACCAGAGGGGCCGATAGAGACTGCCTGGTTGGGAGATGCGTGGCTGCGGGTCTAAGGGTTTCCCATCTGGAGGCCATGAGGGACAGGACCCCGGAAGCAGGTTGGGGAAGCAGGCGAGTGTTCCAGACCGGACTTCGAGATGGGCCTGGCCCCGTGGTAGAGCGCACGGATGGAACCCCGGCAAGTCGAGGATCCACGGGCGTTGTCCTCGCTGCATTCCATCTTGTGGAGTGCCTCTTGGCGGCGATCGGGGGCGGGCAGTCACAGTGCCCTTCAGGGCCCCGAGGTGGGGGCGGCCCAGCAGACGTGCGGCGCCTGAATGACTTCGCCGGGCTTTTTCCGGCCAATTCTCACGAGCGTTCTGCCCAAACCAATCCTGGATTGGGCAGAACGCTCGTGAGAATTGGCCAGCGTAGGACAGCCCTGCGGACCGCCGTGCTCTCCATGGCCCAGGGCCCTTGCTCGCCCAGGGCATGTTGCTGCCGCCAAGAAATGGCTCGGAAAAGACGCGGCCCACCCCGCACGACGGCGCATTGGAGCGTTCCCGGAGCAGAGTTGAAGAACGGGTGGTGGCCTGGTGTGCGCCTCTGTCTCTCGGGTAGATGGGCCGGCCAAGGATGGGGATGACCTCATCTTGGTCATACAGGTTTATGTCACTCTGAGGGCTGTCCGAAGTACCAGAGGGGCCGATGGAGACTGCCTGGTTGGGAGATGCGTGGCTGCGGGTCTAAGGGTTTCCCATATGGAGGCCCTGAGGGACAGGACCCCGGAAGCAGGTTGGGGAAGCAGGCGAGTGTTCCAGACCGGACTTCGTAATGTGCCTGGCCCCGTGGTAGAGCGCACGGATGGGACCCCGGCAAGTCGAGGATCCACGGGCGTTGTCCTCGCTGCATTCCATCTTGTGGAGTGCCTCTTGGCGGCGATCGGGTGCGGGCACTCACAGTGCCCTTCAGGGCCCCGAGGTGGGGGCGGCCCAGCAGACGTGCGGCGCCCGAATGACTTCGCCGGGCTTTTTCCGGCCAATTCTCACGAGCGTTCTGCCCAAACCAATCTTGGATTGGGCAGAACGCTCGTGAGAATTGGCCGGCGTAGGACAGCCCTGCGGACCGCCGTGCTCTCCATGGCCCAGGGCCCTTTCTCGGCCAGGGCATGTTGCTGCCACCAAGAAATGTCTCGGAAAAGACGCGGCCCACCCCGGCACGCCGGCGCACTGGAGCGTTCCCGGAGCAGAGTTGAAGAACGAGTGGTGGCCTGGTGTGCGCCTCTGTCTTTCCGGTAGATGGGCCGGCCAAGGATGGGGATGACCTCATCTTGGTCATACAGGTTTATGTCACTCTGAGGGTTGTCCGAAGCACCAGAGGGGCCGATGGAGACTGCCTGGTTGGGAGATGCGTGGCTGCGGGTCTAAGGGTTTCCCATATGGAGGCCATGAGGGACAGGACCCCGGAAGCAGGTTGGGGAAGCAAGCGAGTGTTCCAGACCGGACTTCGTGATGGGCCTGGCCCCGTGCTAGAGCGCAGGGATGGGACCCCGGCAAGTCTAGGATCCACGGGCGTTGTCCTCGCTGCATTCCATCTTGTGGAGTGCCTCTTGGCGGCGATCGGGTGCGGGCACTCACAGTGCCCTTCAGGGCCCCGAGGTGGGGGCGGCCCTGCAGACGTGCGGCGCCTGAATGACTTCGCCGGGGTTTTTCCGGCCAATTCTCACGAGCGTTCTGCCCAAACCAATCTTGGATTGGGCAGAACGCTCGTGAGAATTGGCCGGCGTAGGACAGCCCTGCGGACCGCCGTGCTCTCCATGGCCCAGGGCCCTTTCTCGCCCAGGGCATGTTGCTGCCGCCAAGAAATGGCTCAGAAAAGACGCGGCCCACTCCGGCAAGCCGGCGCATTGGAGCGTTCCCTGAGCAGAGTTGAAGAACGGGTGGTGGCCTGGTGTGCGCCTCTGTCTTTCGGGTAGATGGGCCCGCCTAGGATGGGGATGACCTCATCTTGGTCATACAGGTTTATGTCACTCTGAGGGTTGTCCGAAGCACCAGAGGGGCCGATGGAGACTGCCTGGTTGGGAGATGCGTGGCTGCGGGTCTAAGGGTTTCCCATATGGAAGCCATGAAGGACAAGATCCCGGAAGCAGGTTGGAGAAGCAGGCGAGTGTTCCAGACCGGACTTCGAGATGGGCCTGGCCACGTGGTAGAGCGCAGGGATGGGACCCCGGCAAGTCGAGGATCCACGGGCGTTGTCCTCGCTGCATTCTATCTTGTGGAGTGCCTCTTGGCGGCGATCGGGTGCGGGCACTCTCAGTGCCCTTCAGGGCCCCGAGGTGGGGGCGGCCCAGCAGACGTGCGGCGCCCCAATGACTTCGCCGTTTTTTTTCCGGCCAATTCTCACGAGCGTTCTGCGCAAACCAGGATTGTTTTGGGCAGAACGCTCGTGAGAATTGGCCGGCGTAGGACAGCCCTGCGGACCGCCGTGCTCTCCATGGCCCAGGGCCCTTTCTCGCCCAGGGCATGTTGCTGCCGCCAAGAAATGTCTCGGAAAAGACGCGGCCCACCCCGCACGCCGGCGCATTGGAGCGTTCCCGGAGCAGAGTTGAAGAACGGGTGGTGGCCTGGTGTGCGCCTCTGTCTTTCGGGTAGATGTGCCGGCCAAGAATGGGGATGACCTCATCTTGGTCATACAGGTTTATGTCACTCTGAGGGTTGTCCGAAGCACCAGAGGGGCCGATGGAGACTGCGTGGTTGGGAGATGCGTGGCTGCGGGTCTAAGGGTTTCCCATATGGAGGCCATGAGGGACAGGACCCCGGAAGCAGGTTGGGGAAGCAGGCGAGTGTTCCAGACCGGACTTCGTGATGGGCCTGGCCCCGTGCTAGAGCGCAGGCATGGGACCCCGGCAAGTCTAGGATCCACGGGCGTTGTCCTCGCTGCATTCCATCTTGTGGAGTGCCTCTTGGGGCGATCGGGTGCGGGCACTCACAGTGCCCTTCAGGGCTCCGAGGTGGGGGCGGCCCTGCAGACGTGCGGCGCCTGAATGACTTCGCCGGGCTTTTTCCGGCCAATTCTCACGAGCGTTCTGCCCAAACCAATCCTGGATTGGGCAGAACGCTCGTGAGAAATGGCCGGCGTAAGACAGCCCTGCGGACAGCCGTGCTCTCCATGGCCCAGGGCCCTTTCTCGCCAGGGCATGTTGTTGCCGCCAAGAAATGTCTCGGAGAAGACGCGGCCCACCCCGGCACGCCGGCGCATTGGAGCGTTCCCGGAGCAGAGTTGAAGAACGGGTGGTGGCTTGGTGTGCGCCTCTGTCTTTCGGGTAGATGGGCCGGCCAAGGATGGGGATGACCTCATCTTGGTCATACAGGTTTATCTCCCTCTGAGGGTTGTCCGAAGCACCAGAGTGGCCGATGGAGACTGCGTGGTTGGGAGATGCGTGGCTGCGGGTCTAAGGGTTTCCCATATGGAGGCCATGAGGGACAGGATCCCGGAAGCAGGTTGGGGAAGCAGGCGAGTGTTCCAGACCGGACTTCGTGATGGGCCTGGCCCCGTGCTAGAGCGCAGGGATGGGACCCCGGCAAGTCTAGGATCCACGGGCGTTGTCCTCGCTGCATTCCATCTTGTGGAGTGCCTCTTGGCGGCGATCGGGTGCGGGCACTCTCAGTGCCCTTCAGGGCCCCGAGGTGGAGGCGGCCCAGCAGACGTGCGGCGCCCCAATGACTTCGCCGGTTTTTTTCCGGCCAATTCTCACGAGCGTTCTGCGCAAACCAGGATTGGTTTGGGCCGAACGCTCGTGAGAATTCGCCGGCGAAGGACAGCCCTGCGGACCGCCGTGCTCTCCATGGCCCAGGGCCCTTTCTCGCCCAGGGCATGTTGCTGCCGCCAAGAAATGTCTCGGAAAAGACGCGGCCCACCCCGGCACGCCGGCGCATTGGAGCGTTCCCGGAGCAGAGTTGAAGAACGGGTGGTGGCCTGGTGTGCGCCTCTGTCTTTCGGGTAGATGGGCCGGCCAAGGATGGGGATGACCTCATCTTGGTCATACAGGTTTATGTCACTCTGAGGGTTGTCCGAAGCACCAGAGGGGCCGATGGAGACTGCCTGGTTGGGAGATGCGTGGCTGCGGGTCTAAGGGTTTCCCATATGGAGGCCATGAGGGATAGGACCCCGGTAGCAGGTTGGGGAAGCAGGCGTGTGTTCCAGACCGGACATCGTGATGGGCCTGGCCCCGTGGTAGAGCGCACGGATGGGACCCCGGCAAGTCGAGGATCCACGGGCGTTGTCCTCGCTGCATTCCATCTTGTGGAGTGCCTCTTGGCGGCGAACGGGTGCGGGCACTCACAGTGCTCTTCAGGGCCCCGAGGTGGGGGTGGCCCATCAGACGTGCGGCGCCCGAATGACTTCGCCGGGCTTTTTCCGGCCAATTCTCACGAGCGTTCTGCCCAAATCAATCCTGGATTGGGCAGAACGCTCGTGAGAATTGGCCGGCGTAGGACAGCTTGCGGACCTCCGTGCTCTCCATGGCCCAGGGCCCTTTCTCGCCCAGGGCATGTTGCTGCCGCCAAGAAATGTCTCGGAGAAGACGCCGCCAACCCCGGCACGCCGGCGCATTGGAACGTTCCCGGAGCAGAGTTGAAGAACGGGTGGTGGCCTGGTGTGCGCCTCTGTCTTTCGGGTATATGGGCCGGCCAAGATGGGGATGACTTCATCTTGGTCATTCAGGTTTATCTCCCTCTGAGGGTTGTCCGAAGCAACAGAGTGGCCGATGGAGACTGCGTGGTTGGGATATGCGTGGCTGCGGGTCTAAGGGTTTCCCATATGGAGGCCATGAGGGACAGGATCCCGGAAGCAGGTTGGGGAAGCAGGCGAGTGTTCCAGACCGGACTTCGAGATGGGCCTGGCCCCGTGGTAGAGCGCAGGAATGGGACCCCGGCAAGTCGAGGATCCACGGGCGTTGTCCTCGCTGCATTCCATCTTGTGGAGTGCCTCTTGGCGGCGATCGGGTGCGGGCACTCACAGTGCCCTTCAGGGCCCCGAGGTGGGGGCGGCCCAGCAGACGTGCGGCGCCCCAATGACTTCGCCGTTCTTTTTCCGGCCAATTCTCACGAGCGTTCTGCCCAAACCAGGATTGGTTTGGGCAGAACGCTCGTGAGAATTGGCCGGCGTAGGACAGCCTGCGGACCTCCATGCTCTCCATGGCCCAGGGCCCTTTCTCGCCCAGGGCATGTTGCTGCCACCAAGAAATGTCTCGGAAAAGACGAGGCCCACCCCGGCACGCCGGCCCATTGGAGCGTTCCCGGAGCAGAGTTGAAGAACGAGTGGTGGCCTGGTGTGCGCCTCTGTCTTTCGGGTAGATGGGCCGGCCAAGGATGGGGATGACCTCATCTTGGTCATACAGGTTTATGTCACTCTGAGGGTTGTCCGAAGCACCAGAGGGGCCGATGGAGACTGCGTGGTTGGGAGATGCGTGGCTGCGGGTCTAAGGGTTTCCCATATGGAGGCCATGAGGGACAGGACCCCGGAAGCAGGTTGGGGAAGCAGGCGAGTGTTCCAGACCGGACTTCCTGATGGGCCTGGCCCCGTGCTAGAGCGCAGGGATGGGACCCCGGCAAGTCTAGGATCCACGGGCGTTGTCCTCGCTGAATTCTATCTTGGGAAGTGCCTCTTGGCGGCGATCGGGTGCGGGCACTCACAGTGCCCTTCAGGGCCCCGAGGTGGGGGCGGCCCAGCAGACGTGCGGCGCCTGAATGACTTCGCCGGGCTTTTTCCGGCCAATTCTCACGAGCATTCTGCCCAAACCAGGATTGGTTTGGGCAGAACGCTCGTGAGAATTGGCCGGCGTAGGACAGCCCTGCGGACCGCCGTGCTCTCCATGGCCCAAGGCCCTTTCTCGCCCAGGGCATGTTGCTGCCGCCAAGAAATGTCTCGGAGAAGACGCCGCCAACCCCGGCACGCCGGCGCATTGGAACGTTCCCGGAGTAGAGTTGAAGAACGGGTGGTGGCCTGGTGTGCGCCTCTGTCTTTCGGGTAGATGGGCCGGCCAAGATTGGGATGACTTCATCTTGGTCATACAGGTTTATCTCCCTCTGAGGGTTGTCCGAAGCAACAGAGTGGCCGATGGAGACTGCGTGGTTGGGAGATGCGTGGCTGCGGGTCTAAGGGTTTCCCATATGGAGGCTATGAGGGACAGGATACCGGAAGCAGGTTGGGGAAGCAGGCGAGTGTTCCAGACCGGACTTCGAGATGGGCCTGGCCCCGTGGTAGAGCGCAGGAATGGGACCCCGGCAAGTCGAGGATCCACGGGCGTTGTCCTCGCTGCATTCCATCATGTGGAGTGCCTCTTGGCGGCGATCGGGTGCGGGCACTCACAGTGCCCTTCAGGGCCCCAAGGTGGGGGCGGCCCAGCAGACGTGCGGCGCCCGAATGACTTCGCCGGGTTTTTCCGGCCAATTCTCACGAGCGTTCTGCCCAAACCAGGATTGGTTTGGGCAGAACGCTCGTGAGAATTGGCCGGCGTAGAACAGCCCTTAGGACCGCCGTGCTCTCCATGGCCCAGGGCCCTTTCTCGCCCAGGGCATGTTGCTGCCGCCAAGAAATGGCTCGGAGAAGACGCGGCCCACCACGGCACGCCGACGCATTGGAGCGTTCCCGGAACAGAGTTGAAGAACGGGTGGTGGCCTGGTGTGCGTCTCTGTCTCTCGGGTGGACGGGCCGGCGAAGGATGGGGATGACCTCATCTTGGTCATACAGGTTTATCTCCCTCTGAGGGTTGTCCGAAGCACCAGAGGGGCCGATGGAGACTGCGTGGTTGGGAGATGCGTTGCTGCGGGTCTAAGGGTTTCCCATATGGAGGCCATGAGGGACAGGACCCCGGAAGCAGGTTGGGGAAGCAGGCGAGTGTTCAGGACCGGACTTCGAGATGGGCTTGGCCCCGTGGTAGAGCGCAGGGATGGGACCCCGACAAGTCAAGGATCCACGAGCGTTGTCCTCTCTGCATTCCATCTTGTGGGGTGCCTCTTGGCGGCGATCGGGTGCGGGCACTCACAGTGCCCTTCAGGGCCCCGAGGTGGGGGCGGCCCAGCAGACGTGCGGCGCCCGAATGACTTCGCCGGGCTTTTTCCGGCCAATTCTCACGAGCGTACTGCCCAAACAAGGATTGGTTTGGGCAGAACGCTCGTGAGAATTGGCCGGCGTAGGACAGCCCTGCGGACCTCCGTGCTCTCCATGGCCCAGGGCCCTTTCTCGCCCAGGGCATGTTGTTGCCGCCAAGAAATGTCTCGGAGAAGACGCGGCCCACCCCGGCTCGCCGGAGCATTGGAGCTTTCCCGGAGCAGAGTTGAAGAACGGGTGGTGGCTTGGTGTGCGCCTCTGTCTTTCGGGTAGATGGGCCGGCCAAGGATGGGGATGACCTCATCTTGGTCATACAGATTTATGTCACTCTGATGGCTGTCCGAAGCACCAGAGGGGCCGATGGAGACTGCGTGGTTGGGAGATGCGTGGCTGCGGGTCTAAGGGTTTCCCATATGGAGGCCATGAAGGACAAGATCCCGGACGCAGGTTGGAGAAGCAGGCGAGTGTTCCAGACCGGACTTCGAGATGGGCCTGGCCACGTGGTAGAGCGCAGGGATGGGACCCCGGCAAGTCGAGGATCCACGGGCATTGTCCTCGCTGCATTCCATCTTGTGGAGTGCCTCTTGGCGGCGATCGGGTGCGGGCACTCACAGTGCCCTTCAGGGCCCCGAGGTGGGGGCGGCCCAGCAGACGTGCGGCGCCCCAATGACTTCGCCGGTCTTTTTCCGGCAATTCTCACGAGCATTCTGTGCAAACCAGGATTGGTTTGGGCAGAACGCTCGTGAGAATTGGCCGGCGTAGGACAGCCCTGCGGACCGCCGTGCTCTCCATGGCCCAGGGCCCTTTCTCGCCCAGGGCAAGTGGCTGCCGCCAAGAAATGGCTCAGAAAAGACGCGGCCCACCCCGGCACACCGGCGCATTGGAGCGTTCCCGGAGCAGAGTTGAAGAACGGGTGGTGGCCTGGTGTGTGCCTCTGTCTTTCGGGTAGATGGGCCGACCAAGGATGGGGATGACCTCATCTTGGTCATACAGGTTTATCTCCCTCTGAGGGTTGTCCGAAGCACCAGAGGGGCCGATGGAGACTGCGTGGTTGGGAGATGCGTGGCTGCGGGTCTAAGGGTTTCCCATATGGATGCCATGAGGGACAGGACCCCGGAAGCAGGTTGGGGAAGCAGGCGAGTGTTCCAGACCGGACTTCTTGATGGGCCTGGCCCCGTGGTAGAGCGCACGGATGGGACCCCGGGAAGTCGAGGATCCACGGGCGTTGTCCTCGCTGCATTCCATCTTGTGGAGTGCCTCTAGGCGGCGATCGGGTGCGGGCACTCACAGTGCCCTTCAGGGCCCCGAGGTGGGGGCGGCCCAGCAGACGGGCGGCGCCCGAATGACTTCGTCGGGCTTTTTCCGGCCAATTCTCACGAGCGTTCTGCCCAAACCAGGATTGGTTTGGGCAGAACGCTCGTGAGAATTGGCCGGCGTAGGACAGCCCTGCGGACCGCCGTGCTCTCCATGGCCCAGGGCCCTTTCTCGCCCAGGGCATGTTGCTGCCGCCAAGAAATGGCCGGGAAAAGACGCGGCCCACCCCGGCCCGCCGGCGCATTGGAGCGTTCCCGGAGCAGAGTTGAAGAACGGGTGGTGGCCTGGTGTGCGCCTCTGTCTTTCAGGTAGATGGGCCGGCCAAGGATGGGGAGGACCTCATCTTTGTCATACAGGTTTATCTCACTCTGAGGGTTGTCCGAAGCACCAGAGGGGCCGATGGAGACTGCGTGGTTGGGAGATGCGTGGCTGCGGGTCTAAGGGTTTCCCATATGGAGGCCATGAGGGACAGGACACCGGAAGCAAGTTGGGGAAGCAGGCGAGTGTTCAGGACCGGACTTCGAGATGGTCTTGGCCCCGTGGTAGAGCGCAGGGATGGGACCTGGCAAGTCGTGGAACCACGGGCGTTGTCCTCGCTGCATTCCATCTTGTGGAGTGCCTCTTGGCGGCGATCGGGTGCGGGCACTCACAGTTGCCTTCAGGGCCCCGAGGTGGGGGCGGCCCAGCAGACGTTCGGCGCCCGAATGACTTCGCCGGGTTTTTTCCGGCCAATTCTCACGAGCGTTCTGCCCAAATCAGGATTTGTTTGGGCAGAACGTTCGTGAGAATTGGCCGGCGTAGGACAGCCCTGCGGACAGCCGTGCTCTCCATGGCCCAGGGCCCTTTCTCGCCCAGGGCATGTTGCTGCCGCCAAGAAATGGCTCGGAAAAGACGCGGCCCACCCCGACACGCCGGCGCATTGGAGCGTTCCCGGAGCAGAGTTGAAAAACGGGTGATGGACTGGTGTGGGCCTCTGTCTTTCGGGTAGATGGGCCGGCCAAGGATGGGGATGACCTCATCTTGGTCATACAGGTTTATCTCCCTCTGAGGGTTGTCCGAAGCACCAGAGGGGCCGATGGAGACTGCGTGGTTGGGAGATGCGTGGCTGCGGGTCTAAGGGTTTCCCATATGGAGGCCATGAAGGACAAGATCCCGGACGCAGGTTGGAGAAGCAGGCGAGTGTTCCAGACCGGACTTCGAGATGGGCCTGGCCACGTGGTAGAGCGCAGGGATGGGACCCCGGCAAGTCGAGGATCCACGGGCGTTGTCCTCGCTGCATTCCATCCTGTGGAGTGCCTCTTGGCGGCGATCGGGTGCGGGCACTCACAGTGCCCTTCAGGGCCCCGAGGTGGGGGCGGCCCAGCAGACGTGCGGCGCCCCAATGACTTCGCCGGTCTTTTTCCGGCCAATTCTCACGAGCATTCTGTGCAAACCAGGATTGGTTTGGGCAGAACGCTCGTGAGAATTGGCCGGCGTAGGACAGCCCTGCGGACCGCCGTGCTCTCCATGGCCCAGGGCCCTTTCTCGCCCAGGGCAAGCGGCTGCCGCCAAGAAATGGCTCAGAAAAGACGCGGCCCACCCCGGCACACCGGCGCATTGGAGCGTTCCCTGAGCAGAGTTGAAGAACGGGTGGTGGCGTGGTGTGCGCCTCTGTCTTTCGGGTAGATGGGCCGACCAAGGATGGGGATGACCTCATCTTGGTCATACAGGTTTATGTCACTCTGAGGGTTGTCCGAAGCACCAGAGGGGCCGATGGAGACTGCCTCGTTGGGGATGCGTGGCTGCGGGTCTAAGGGTTTCCCATATGGAGGCCATGAGGGACAGGACACCGGAAGCAGGTTGGGGAAGCAGGCGAGTGACCCAGACCGGACTTCTTGATGGGCCTGGCCCCGTGGTAGAGCGCACGGATGGGACCCCGGCAAGTCGAGGATCACGGGCGTTGTCCTCGCTGCATTCCATCTTGTGGAGTGCCTCTTGGCGGCGATCGGGTGCGGGCACTCACAGTGCCCTTCAGGGCCCCGAGGTGGGGGCGGCCCAGCAGACGTGCGGCGCCCGAATGACTTCGCCGGGCTTTTTCCGGCCAATTCTCACGAGCGTTCTGCCCAAATCAGGATTGGTTTGGGCATAACGCTCGTGAGAATTGGCCGGCGTAGGACAGCCCTGCGGACCGCCGTGCTCTCCATGGCCCAGGGCCCTTTCTCGCCCAGGGCATGTTGCTGCCGCCAAGAAATGGCTCGGAAAAGACGCGGCCCACCCCGGCACGCCGGCGCAATGGAGCCTTCCCGGAGCAGAGTTGAAGAACGGGTGGTGGCCTGGTGTGCGCCTCTGTCTTTCGGGTAGATGGGCCGGCCAAGGATGGGGATGACCTCATCTTGGTCATACAGGTTGATCTCACTCTGAGGGTTGTCCGAAGCACCAGAGGGCCGATCGAGACTGCCTGGTTGGGAGATGCGTGGCTGCGGGTCTAAGGGTTTCCCATATGGAGGACATGAGGGACAGGACCCCGGAAGCAGGTTGGGTAAGCAGGCGAGTGTTCCAGACCGGACTTCAAGATGGGCCTGGCCCCGTGGTAGAGCACAGGGATGGGACCCCGGCAAGTCGATGATCCACGGGCGTTGTCGTCGCTGCATTCCATCTTGTGGAGTGCCTCTTGGCGGCGATCGGGTGCGGGCACTCACAGTGCCCTTCAAGGCCCCGAGGTGGGGGCGGCCCAGCAGCCGTGCGGCGCCCGAATGACTTAGCCGGGCTTTTTCCGGCCAATTCTCACGAGCATTCTGCCCAAACCAGGATTGGTTTTGGGCAGAACGCTCGTGAGAATTGGCCGGCGTAGGACAGCCATGCGGACCGCCGTGCTCTCCATGGCCGAGGGCCCTTTCTCGCCCAGGGCATGTTGCTGCCGCCAAGAAATGGCTCGGAAAAGACGCGGCCCACCCCGGCACGCCGGCGCATTGGATCGTTCCCGGAGCAGAGTTGAAGAACGGGTGGTGGCCTGGTGTGCGCCTCTGACTTTCGGGTAGATGGGCCGGCCAAGGATGGGGATGACCTCATCTTGGTCATACAGGTTGATCTCCCTCTGAGGGTTGTCCGAAGCACCAGAGTGGCCGATGGAGACTGCGTGGTTGGGAGATGCGTGGCTGCGGGTCTAAGGGTTTCCCATATGGAGGCCATGAGGGACAGGACCCCGGAAGCAGGTTGGGGAAGCAGGCGAGTGTTCAGGACCGGACTTCGAGATGGGCTTGGCCCCGTGGTAGAGCGCAGGGATGGGACCCCGGCAAGTCGTGGATCCACGGGCGTTGTCCTCGCTGCATTCCATCTTGTGGAGTGCCTCTTCGCGGCGATCGGGTGCGGGCACTCACAGTGCCCTTCAGGGCCCCGAGGTGGGGGCGGCCCAGCAGACGGGCGGCGCCCGAATGACTTCGTCGGGCTTTTTCCGGCCAATTCTCACGAGCGTTCTGCCCAAACCAGGATTGGTTTGGGCAGAACGCTCGTGAGAATTGGCCGGCGTAGGACAGCCCTGCGGACCGCCGTGCTCTCCATGGCCCAGGGCCCTTTCTCGCCCAGGGCATGTTGCTGCCGCCAAGAAATGGCTCGGAAAAGACGCGGCCCACCCCGGCCCGCCGGCGCATTGGAGCGTTCCCGGAGCAGAGTTGAAGAACGGGTGGTGGCCTGGTGTGCGCCTCTGTCTTTCGGGTAGATGGGCCGGCCAAGGATGGGGATGACCTCATCTTGGTCATACAGGTTTATCTCCCTCTGAGGGTTGTCCGAAGCACCAGAATGGCCGATGGAGACTGCGTGGTTGGGAGATGCGTGGCTGCGGGTCTAAGGGTTTCCCATATGGAGGCCATGAGGGACAGGACCCCGGAAGCAGGTTGGGGAAGCAGGCGAGTGTTCAGGACCGGACTTCGAGATGGGCTTGGCCCCGTGGTAGAGCGCAGGGATGGGACCCCGGCAAGTCGAGGATCCACGGGCGTTGTCCTCGCTGCATTCCATCTTGTGGAGTGCCTCTTGGCGGCGATCAGGTGCGGGCACTCACAGTGCCCTTCAAGGCCCCGAGGTGGGGGCGGCCCAGCAGACGTGCGGCGCCTGAATGACTTCGCCGGGCTTTTTCCGGCCAATTCTCACGAGCGTTCTGCCCAAACCAATCCTGGATTGGGCAGAACGCTCGTGAGAATTGGCCGGCGTAGGACAGCCCTGCGGACCGCCGTGCTCTCCATGGCCCAGGGCCCTTTCTCGCCCAGGGCATGTTGCTGCCGCCAAGAAATGGCTCGGAAAAGTCGCGGCCCACCCCGGCACGCCGGCGCATTGGAGCGTTCCCGGAGCAGAGTTGAAGAACGGGTGGTGGCCTGGTGTGCGCCTCTGTCTCTCGGGTGTACGGGCCGGCCAAGGATGGGGATGACCTCATCTTGGTCATACAGGTTTATCTCCCTCTGAGGGTTGTCCGAAGCACCAGAAGGGCCGATGGAGACTGCCTGGTTGGGAGATGCGTGGCTGCGGGTCTAAGGGTTTCCCATATGGAAGCCATGAAGGACAAGATCCCGGAAGCAGGTTGGAGAAGCAGGCGAGTGTTCCAGACCGGACTTCGAGATGGGCCTGGCCACGTGGTAGAGCGCAGGGATGGGACCCCAGCAAGTCGAGGATCCACGGGCGTTGTCCTCGCTGCATTCCATCTTGTGGAGTGCCTCTTGGCGGCGATCGGGTGCGGGCACTCACAGTGCCCTTCAGGGCCCCGAGGTGGGGGCGGCTCAGCAGACGTGCGGCGCCCCAATGACTTCACCGGTCTTTTTCCGGCCAATTCTCACGAGCGTTCTGCGAAAACCAGGATTGGTTTGGGCAGAACGCTCGTGAGAATTGGCCGGCGTACGACAGCCCTGCGGACCGCCGTGCTCTCCATGGCCCAGGGCCCTTTCTCGCCCAGGGCATGTTGCTGCCGCCAAGAAATGGCTCGGAAAAGACGAGGCCCACCCCGGCACGCCGGCGCATTGGAGCGTTCCCGGAGCAGAGTTGAAGAACGGGTGGTGGCTTGGTGTGCAGCTCTGTCTTTCGGATAGATGGGCCGGCCAAGGATGGGGATGACGTCATCTTGGTCATACAGGTTTATCTCCCTCTGAGGGTTGTCCGAAGCACCAGAGTGGCCGATGGAGACTGCGTGGTTGGGATATGCGTGGCTGCGGGTCTAAGGGTTTCCCATATGGAGGCCATGAGGGACAGGATCCCGGAAGCAGGTTGGGGAAGCAGGCGAGTGTTCCAGACCGGACTTCGTGATGGGCCTGGCCCCATGGTAGAGCGCACGGATGGAACTCCGGCAAGTCGAGGATCCACGGGCGTTGTCCTCGCTGCATTCCATCTTGTGGTGTGCCTCTTGGCGGCGATCGGGTGCGGGTACTCACAGTGCTCTTCAGGGCCCCGAGGTGGGGGCGGCCCAGGAGACGTGCGGCGCCCGAATGACTTCGCCGGGCTTTTTCCGGCCAATTCTCACGAGCGTTCTGCCCAAAGCAGGATTGGTTTGGGCAGAACGCTCGTAAGAATTGGCCGGCGTAGGACAGCCCTTCTGACCGCCTTGCTCTCCATGGCCCAGGGCCCTTTCTCGCCCAGGGAATGTTGCTGCCGCCAAGAAATGGCTCGGAGAAGACGCGGCCCACCCCGCACGACGGCGCATTGGAGCGTTCCCGGAGCAGAGTTGAAGAACGGGTGGTGGCCTGGTGTGCGCCTCTGTCTCTCGGGTGGACGGGCCGGCCAAGGATGGGGATGACCTCATCTTGGTCATACAGGTTTATGTCACTCTGAGGGTTGTCCGAAGCACGAGAGGGGCCGATGGAGACTGCCTGGTTGGGAGATGCGTGGCTGCGGGTCTAAGGGTTTCCCATATGGAGGCCATGAGGGACAGGACACCGGAAGCAGGTTGGGGAAGCAGGCGAGTGTTCAGGACCGGACTTCGAGATGGGCTTGGCCCCGTGGTAGAGCGCAGGGATGGGACCCCGGCAAGTCGTGGATCCACGGGCGTTGTCCTCGCTGCATTCCATCTTGTGGAGTGCCTCTTGGCGGCGATCGGGTGCGGGCACTCACAGTTGCCTTCTGGGCCCCGAGGTGGGGGCGGCCCAGCAGACGTTCGGCGCCCGAATGACTTCGCCGGGTTTTTTCCGGCCAATTCTCACGAGCGTTCTGCCCAAATCAGGATTTGTTTGGGCAGAACGTTCGTGAGAATTGGCCGGCGTAGGACAGCCCTGCGGACAGCCGTGCTCTCCATGGCCCAGGGCCCTTTCTCGCCCAGGGCATGTTGCTGCCGCCAAGAAATGGCTCGGAAAAGACGCGGCCCACCCCGACACGCCGGCGCATTGGAGCGTTCCCGGAGCAGAGTTGAAAAACGGGTGATGGCCTGGTGTGGGCCTCTGTCTTTCGGGTAGATGGGCTGGCCAAGGATGGGGATGACCTCATCTTGGTCATACAGGTTTATCTCCCTCTGAGGGTTGTCCGAAGCACCAGAGGGGCCGATGGAGACTGCGTGGTTGGGAGATGCGTGGCTGCGGGTCTAAGGGTTTCCCATATGGAGGCCATGAAGGACAAGATCCCGGACGCAGGTTGGAGAAGCAGGCGAGTGTTCCAGACCGGACTTCGAGATGGGCCTGGCCACGTGGTAGAGCGCAGGGATGGGACCCCGGCAAGTCGAGGATCCACGGGCATTGTCCTCGCTGCATTCCATCTTGTGGAGTGCCTCTTGGCGGCGATCGGGTGCGGGCACTCACAGTGCCCTTCAGGGCCCCGAGGTGGGGGCGGCCCAGCAGACGTGCGGCGCCCCAATGACTTCGCCGGTCTTTTTCCGGCCAATTCTCACGAGCATTCTGTGCAAACCAGGATTGGTTTGGGCAGAACGCTCGTGAGAATTGGCCGGCGTAGGACAGCCCTGCGGACCTCCGTGCTCTCCATGGCCCAGGGCCCTTTCTCGCCCAGGGCATGTTGTTGCCGCCAAGAAATGTCTCGGAGAAGACGCGGCCCACCCCGGCACGCCGGCGCATTGGAGCTTTCCCGGAGCAGAGTTGAAGAACGGGTGGTGGCCTGGTGTGCGCCTCTGTCTCTCGGGTGTACGGGCCGGCCAAGGATGGGGATGACCTCATCTTGGTCATACAGGTTTATCTCCCTCTGAGGGTTGTCCGAAGCACCAGAAGGGCCGATGGAGACTGCCTGGTTGGGAGATGCGTGGCTGCGGGTCTAAGGGTTTCCCATATGGAAGCCATGAAGGACAAGATCCCGGAAGCAGGTTGGAGAAGCAGGCGAGTGTTCCAGACCGGACTTCGAGATGGGCCTGGCCACGTGGTAGAGCGCAGGGATGGGACCCCAGCAAGTCGAGGATCCACGGGCGTTGTCCTCGCTGCATTCCATCTTGTGGAGTGCCTCTTGGCGGCGATCGGGTGCGGGCACTCACAGTGCCCTTCAGGGCCCCGAGGTGGGGGCGGCTCAGCAGACGTGCGGCGCCCCAATGACTTCACCGGTCTTTTTCCGGCCAATTCTCACGAGCGTTCTGCGAAAACCAGGATTGGTTTGGGCAGAACGCTCGTGAGAATTGGCCGGCGTACGACAGCCCTGCGGACCGCCGTGCTCTCCATGGCCCAGGGCCCTTTCTCGCCCAGGGCATGTTGCTGCCGCCAAGAAATGGCTCGGAAAAGACGAGGCCCACCCCGGCACGCCGGCGCATTGGAGCGTTCCCGGAGCAGAGTTGAAGAACGGGTGGTGGCTTGGTGTGCAGCTCTGTCTTTCGGATAGATGGGCCGGCCAAGGATGGGGATGACGTCATCTTGGTCATACAGGTTTATCTCCCTCTGAGGGTTGTCCGAAGCACCAGAGTGGCCGATGGAGACTGCGTGGTTGGGATATGCGTGGCTGCGGGTCTAAGGGTTTCCCATATGGAGGCCATGAGGGACAGGATCCCGGAAGCAGGTTGGGGAAGCAGGCGAGTGTTCCAGACCGGACTTCGTGATGGGCCTGGCCCCATGGTAGAGCGCACGGATGGAACTCCGGCAAGTCGAGGATCCACGGGCGTTGTCCTCGCTGCATTCCATCTTGTGGTGTGCCTCTTGGCGGCGATCGGGTGCGGGTACTCACAGTGCTCTTCAGGGCCCCGAGGTGGGGGCGGCCCAGGAGACGTGCGGCGCCCGAATGACTTCGCCGGGCTTTTTCCGGCCAATTCTCACGAGCGTTCTGCCCAAAGCAGGATTGGTTTGGGCAGAACGCTCGTAAGAATTGGCCGGCGTAGGACAGCCCTTCTGACCGCCTTGCTCTCCATGGCCCAGGGCCCTTTCTCGCCCAGGGAATGTTGCTGCCGCCAAGAAATGGCTCGGAGAAGACGCGGCCCACCCCGCACGACGGCGCATTGGAGCGTTCCCGGAGCAGAGTTGAAGAACGGGTGGTGGCCTGGTGTGCGCCTCTGTCTCTCGGGTGGACGGGCCGGCCAAGGATGGGGATGACCTCATCTTGGTCATACAGGTTTATGTCACTCTGAGGGTTGTCCGAAGCACGAGAGGGGCCGATGGAGACTGCCTGGTTGGGAGATGCGTGGCTGCGGGTCTAAGGGTTTCCCATATGGAGGCCATGAGGGACAGGACACCGGAAGCAGGTTGGGGAAGCAGGCGAGTGTTCAGGACCGGACTTCGAGATGGGCTTGGCCCCGTGGTAGAGCGCAGGGATGGGACCCCGGCAAGTCGTGGATCCACGGGCGTTGTCCTCGCTGCATTCCATCTTGTGGAGTGCCTCTTGGCGGCGATCGGGTGCGGGCACTCACAGTTGCCTTCTGGGCCCCGAGGTGGGGGCGGCCCAGCAGACGTTCGGCGCCCGAATGACTTCGCCGGGTTTTTTCCGGCCAATTCTCACGAGCGTTCTGCCCAAATCAGGATTTGTTTGGGCAGAACGTTCGTGAGAATTGGCCGGCGTAGGACAGCCCTGCGGACAGCCGTGCTCTCCATGGCCCAGGGCCCTTTCTCGCCCAGGGCATGTTGCTGCCGCCAAGAAATGGCTCGGAAAAGACGCGGCCCACCCCGACACGCCGGCGCATTGGAGCGTTCCCGGAGCAGAGTTGAAAAACGGGTGATGGCCTGGTGTGGGCCTCTGTCTTTCGGGTAGTTGGGCTGGCCAAGGATGGGGATGACCTCATCTTGGTCATACAGGTTTATCTCCCTCTGAGGGTTGTCCGAAGCACCAGAGGGGCCGATGGAGACTGCGTGGTTGGGAGATGCGTGGCTGCGGGTCTAAGGGTTTCCCATATGGAGGCCATGAAGGACAAGATCCCGGACGCAGGTTGGAGAAGCAGGCGAGTGTTCCAGACCGGACTTCGAGATGGGCCTGGCCACGTGGTAGAGCGCAGGGATGGGACCCCGGCAAGTCGAGGATCCACGGGCATTGTCCTCGCTGCATTCCATCTTGTGGAGTGCCTCTTGGCGGCGATCGGGTGCGGGCACTCACAGTGCCCTTCAGGGCCCCGAGGTGGGGGCGGCCCAGCAGACGTGCGGCGCCCCAATGACTTCGCCGGTCTTTTTCCGGCCAATTCTCACGAGCATTCTGTGCAAACCAGGATTGGTTTGGGCAGAACGCTCGTGAGAATTGGCCGGCGTAGGACAGCCCTGCAGACCGCCGTGCTCTCCATGGCCCAGGGCCCTTTCTCGCCCAGGGCAAGTGGCTGCCGCCAAGAAATGGCTCAGAAAAGACGCGGCCCACCCCGGCACACCGGCGCATTGGAGCGTTCCCGGAGCAGAGTTGAAGAACGGGTGGTGGCCTGGTGTGCGCCTCTGTCTTTCGGGTAGATGGGCCGGCCAAGGATGGGGATGACCTCATCTTGGTCATACAGGTTTATCTCCCTCTGATGGTTGTCCGAAGCACCAGAGTGGCCGATGGAGACTGCGTGGTTGGGATATGCGTGGCTGCGGGTCTAAGGGTTTCCCATATGGAGGCCATGAGGGACAGGATCCCGGAAGCAGGTTGGGGAAGCAGGCGAGTGTTCCAGACCGGACTTCGTGATGGGCCTGGCCCCGTGGTAGAGCGCACGGATGGGACCGCGGCAAGTCGAGGATTCACGGGCGTTGTCCTCGCTGCATTCCATCTTGTGGAGTGCCTCTTGGCGGCGATCGGGTGCGGGCACTCACAGTGCCCTTCAGGGCCCCGAGGTGGGGGCGGCCCAGCACACGTGCGGCGCCCGAATGACTTCGCCGGGCTCTTTCTGGCCAATTCTCACGAGCGTTCTGCCCAAACCAGGATTGGTTTGGGCAGAACGCTCGTGAGAATTGGCCGGCATTGGACAGCCCTGCGGACCGCCGAGCTCTCCATGGTCCAGGGCCCTTTCTCGCCCAGGGCATGTTGCTGCCACCAAGAAATGTCTCGGAAAAGACGCGGCCCACCCCGGCACGCCGGCGCATTGGAGCGTTCCCGGAGCAGAGTTGAAGAACGGGTGGTGGCCTGGTGTGCGCCTCTGTCTTTCGGGTAGATGGCCCGGCCAAGGATGGGGATGACCTCATCTTGGTCATACAGGTTTATCTCCCTCTGAGGGTTGTCCGAAGCACCAGAGGGGCCGATAGAGACTGCCTGGTTGGGAGATGCGTGGCTGCGGGTCTAAGGGTTTCCCATATGGAGGCCATGAGGGACAGGACCCCGGAAGCAAGTTGGGGAAGCAGGCGAGTGTTCCAGACCGGACTTCGTGATGGGCCTGGCCCCGTGGTAGAGCGCACGGATGGAACCCCGGCAAGTCGAGGATCCACGGGCGTTGTCCTCGCTGCATTCCATCTTGTGGAGTGCCTCTTGGCGGCGATCGGGGGCGGGCAGTCACAGTGCCCTTCAGGGCCCCGAGGTGGGGGCGGCCCAGCAGACGTGCGGCGCCTGAATGACTTCGCCGGGCTTTTTCCGGCCAATTCTCACGAGCGTTCTGCCCAAACCAATCCTGGATTGGGCAGAACGCTCGTGAGAATTGGCCAGCGTAGGACAGCCCTGCGGACCGCCGTGCTCTCCAAGGCCCAGGGCCCTTGCTCGCCCAGGGCATGTTGCTGCCGCCAAGAAATGGCTCGGAAAAGACGCGGCCCACCCCGCACGACGGCGCATTGGAGCGTTCCCGGAGCAGAGTTGAAGAACGGGTGGTGGCCTGGTGTGCGCCTCTGTCTCTCGGGTAGATGGGCCGGCCAAGGATGGGGATGACCTCATCTTGGTCATACAGGTTTATGTCACTCTGAGGGCTGTCCGAAGCACCAGAGGGGCCGATGGAGACTGCCTGGTTGGGAGATGCGTGGCTGCGGGTCTAAGGGTTTCCCATATGGAGGCCCTGAGGGACAGGACCCCGTAAGCAGGTTGGGGAAGCAGGCGAGTGTTCCAGACCGGACTTCGTAATGGGCCTGGCCCCGTGGTAGAGCGCACGGATGGGACCCCGGCAAGTCGAGGATCCACGGGCGTTGTCCTCGCTGCATTCCATCTTGTGGAGTGCCTCTTGGCGGCGATCGGGTGCGGGCATTCACAGTGCCCTTCAGGGCCCCGAGGTGGGGGCGGCTCAGCAGACGTGCGGCGCCCCAATGACTTCACCGGTCTTTTTCCGGCCAATTCTCACGAGCGTTCTGCGCAAACCAGGATTGGTTTGGGCAGAACGCTCGTGAGAATTGTCCGGCGTAGGACAGCCCTGCGGACCGCAGTGCTCTCCATGGCCCAGGGCCCTTTCTCGCCCAGGGCATGTTGCTGCCAACAAGAAATGTCTCGGAAAAGACGCGGCCCACCCCGGCACGCCGGCGCATTGGAGCGTTCCCGGAGCAGAGTTGAAGAACGGGTGGTGGCCTGGTGTGCGCCTCTGTCTTTCGGGTAGATGGGCCGGCCAAGGATGGGGATGACCTCATCTTGGTCATACAGGTTTATGTCACTCTGAGGGTTGTCCGAAGCACCAGAGGGGCCGATCGAGACTGCGTGGTTGGGAATTGCGTGGCTGCGGGTCTAAGGGTTTCCCATATGGAGGCCATGAGGGACAGGACCCCGGAAGCAGGTTGGGGAAGAAGGCGAGTGTTCCAGACCAGACTTCGTGATGGGCCTGGCCCCGTGGTAGAGCGCACGGATGGGACCCCGGCAAGTCGAGGATCCACGGGCGTTGTCCTCGCTGCATTCCATCTTGTGCAGTGCCTCTTGGCGGCAATCGGGTGCGGGCACTCACAGTGCTCTTCAAGGCCCCGAGGTTGGGGCGGCCCAGCAGACGTGCGGCGCCCGAATGACTTCGCCAGGCTTTTTCCGGCCAATTCTCACGAGCGTTCTGCGCAAACCAGGATTGGTTTGGGCAGAACGCTCGTGAGAATTGGCCGGCGTACGACAGCCCTGCGGACCGCCGTGCTCTCCATGGCCCAGGGCCCTTTCTCGCCCAGGGCATGTTGCTGCCGCCAAGAAATGGCTCGGAAAAGACGCGGCCCACCCCGGCACGCCGGCGCATTGGAGCGTTCCCGGAGCAGAGTTGAAGAACGGGTGGTGGCTTGGTGTGCAGCTCTGTCTTTCGGGTAGATGGGCCGGCCAAGGATGGGGATGACCTCATCTTGGTCATACAGGTTTATCTCCCTCTGAGGGTTGTCCGAAGCACCAGAGTGGCCGATGGAGACTGCGTGGTTGGGATATGCGTGGCTGCGGGTCTAAGGGTTTCCCATATGGAGGCCATGAGGGACAGGATCCCGGAAGCAGGTTGGGGAAGCAGGCGAGTGTTCCAGACCGGACTTCGTGATGGGCCTGGCCCCATGGTAGAGCGCACGGATGGAACTCCGGCAAGTCGAGGATCCACGGGCGTTGTCCTCGCTGCATTCCATCTTGTGGAGTGCCTCTTGGCGGCGATCGGGTGCGGGTACTCACAGTGCTCTTCAGGGCCCCGAGGTGGGGGCGGCCCAGGAGACGTGCGGCGCCCGAATGACTTCGCCGGGCTTTTTCCGGCCAATTCTCACGAGCGTTCTGCCCAAAGCAGGATTGGTTTGGGCAGAACGCTCTTAAGAATTGGCCGGCGTAGGACAGCCCTTCTGACCGCCTTGCTCTCCATGGCCCAGGGCCCTTTCTCGCCCAGGGCATGTTGCTGCCGCCAAGAAATGGCTCGGAAAGACGCGGCCCACCCCGCACGACGGCGCATTGGAGCGTTCCCGGAGCAGAGTTGAAGAACGGGTGGTGGCCTGGTGTGCGCCTCTGTCTCTCAGGTGGACGGGCCGGCCAAGGATGGGGATGACCTCATCTTGGTCATACAGATTTATGTCACTCTGATGGCTGTCCGAAGCACAGAGGGGCCGATGGAGACTGCCTGGTTGGGAGATGCGTGGCTGCGGTCTAAGGGTTTCGCATATGGAGGCCATGAGGGACAGGACCCCGGAAGCAGGTTGGGTAAGCAGGCGAGTGTTCCAGACCGGACAGCGTGATGGGACTGGCCCCGTGGTAGTGCGCACGGATGGGACCCCGGCAAGTCGAGGATCCACGGGCGTTGTCCTCGCTGCATTCCATCTTGTGGAGTGCCTCTTGGCGGCGATCGGGTGCGGGCACTCACAGTGCCCTTCAGGGCCCCGAGGTGGGGGCGGCCCAGCAGACGTGCGGCGCCCGAATGACTTCGCCGGGCTTTTTCCGGCCAATTCTCACGAGCGTTCTGCCCAAACCAATCCTGGATTGGGCAGAACGCTCGTGAGAATTGGCCAGCGTAGGACAGCCCTGCGGACCGCCGTGCTCTCCATGGCCCAGGGCCCTTGCTCGCCCAGGGCATGTTGCTGCCGCCAAGAAATGGCTCGGAAAAGACGCGGCCCACCCCGCACGACGGCGCATTGGAGCGTTCCCGGAGCAGAGTTGAAGAACGGGTGGTGGCCTGGTGTGCGCCTCTGTCTCTCGGGTAGATGGGCCGGCCAAGGATGGGGATGACCTCATCTTGGTCATACAGGTTTATGTCACTCTGAGGGCTGTCCGAAGCACCAGAGGGGCCGATGGAGACTGCGTGGTTGGGAGATGCGTGGTTGCGGGTCTAAGGGTTTCCCATATGGAGGCCCTGAGGGACAGGACCCCGGAAGCAGGTTGGGGAAGCAGGCGAGTGTTCCAGACCGGACTTCGTAATGGGCCTGGCCCCGTGGTAGAGCGCACGGATGGGACCCCGGCAAGTCGAGGATCCACGGGCGTTGTCCTCGCTGCATTCCATCTTGTGGAGTGCCTCTTGGCGGCGATCGGGTGCGGGCACTAACAGTGCCCTTCAGGGCCCCGAGGTGGGGGCGGCCCAGCAGACGGGCGGCGCCCGAATGACTTCGCCGGGCTTTTTCCGGCCAATTCTCACGAGCGTTCTGCCCAAACCAGGATTGGTTTGGGCAGAACGCTCGTGAGAATTGGCCGGCGTAGGACAGCCCTGCGGACCTCCGTGCTCTCCATGGCCCAGGGCCCTTTCTCGCCCAGGGCATGTTGCTGCCACCAAGAAATGTCTCGGAAAAGACGCGGCCCACTCCGACACGCCGGCGCATTGGAGCGTTCCCGGAGCAGAGTTGAAGAACGGGTGGTGGCCTGGTGTGCGCCTCTGTCTTTTGGGTAGATGGGCCGGCCAAGGATGGGGATGACCTCATCTTGGTCATACAGATTTATGTCACTCTGATGGCTGTCCGAAGCACAGAGGGGCCGATGGAGACTGCCTGGTTGGGAGATGCGTGGCTGCGGTCTAAGGGTTTCGCATATGGAGGCCATGAGGGACAGGACCCCGGAAGCAGGTTGGCGAAGCAGGCGAGTGTTCCAGACCGGACAGCGTGATGGGACTCGCCCCGTGGTAGTGCGCACGGATGGGACCCCGGCAAGTCGAGGATCCACGGGCGTTGTCGTCGCTGCATTCCATCTTGTGGAGTGCCTCTTGGCGGCGATCGGGTGCGGGCACTCACAGTGCCCTTCAGGGCCCCGAGGTGGGGGCGGCCCAGAAGTCGTGCGGCGCCCGAATGACTTCGCCGGGCTTTTTCCGGCCAATTCTCACGAGCGTTCTGCCCAAACCAGGATTGGTTTGGGCAGAACGCTCGTGAGAATTGGCCGGCGTAGGACAGCCCTGCGGACCGCCGTGCTCTCCATGGCCCAGGGCCCTTTCTCGCCCAGGGCATGTTGTTGCCGCCAAGAAATGTCTCGGAGAAGACGCGGCCCACCCCGGCACGCCGGCGCATTGGAGCGTTCCCGGAGCAGAGTTGAAGAACGGGTGGTGGCTTGGTGTGCGCCTCTGTCTTTCGGGTAGATGGGCCGGCAAGGATGGGGATGACCTCATCTTGGTCATACAGATTTATCTCCATCTGAGGGTTGTCCGAAGCACCAGAGTGGCCGATGGAGACTGCGTGGTTGGGATATGCGTGGCTGCGGGTCTAAGGGTTTCCCATATGGAGGCCATGAGGGACAGGATCCCGGAAGCAGGTTGGGGAAGCAGGCGAGTGTTCCAGACCGGACTTCGTGATGGTCCTGGCTCCGTGCTAGAGCGCAGGGATGGGACCCCGGCAAGTCTAGGATCCACGGGCGTTGTCCTCGCTGCTTTCCATCTTGTGGAGTGCCTCTTGGCGGCGATCGGGTGCGGGCACTCACAGTGCCCTTCAGGGCCCCGAGGTGGGGGCGGCCCAGCAGACGTGCGGCGCCTGAATGACTTCGCCCGGCTTTTTCCGGCCAATTCTCACGAGCGTTCTGCCCAAACCAATCCTGGTTTGGGCAGTACGCTCGTGAGAATTGGACGGCGTAGGACAGCCCTGCGGACCTCCGTGCTCTCCACGGCCCAGGGCCCTTTCTCGCCCAGGGCATGTTGTTGCCTCCAAGAAATGTCTCGGAGAAGACGCGGCCCACCCCGGCACGCCGGCGCATTGGAGCGTTCCCGGAGCAGAGTTGAAGAACGGGTGGTGGCTTGGTGTGCGCCTCTGTCTTTCGGGTAGATGGGCCGGCCAAGGATGGGGATGACCTCATCTTGGTCATACAGGTTTATCTAACTCTGAGGGTTGTCCGAAGCACCAGAGGGGCCGATGGAGACTGCGTGGTTGGGAGATGCGTGGCTGCGGGTCTAAGGGTTTCCCATATGGAGGCCATGAAGGACAAGATCCCTGACGCAGGTTGGAGAAGCAGGCGAGTGTTCCAGACCGGACTTCGAGATGGGCCTAGCCACGTGGTAGAGCGCAGGGATGGGACCCCGGCAAGTCGAGGATCCACGGGCGTTGTCCTCGCTGCATTCCATCTTGTGGAGTGCCTCTTGGCGGCGATCGGGTGCGGGCACTCACAGTGCCCTTCAGGGCCCCGAGGTGGGGGCGGACCAGCAGAAGTGCGGCGCCCCAATGATTTCGCCGGTCTTTTTCCGGCCAATTCTCACGAGCATTCAGTGCAAACCAGGATTGGTTTGGGCAGAACGCTCGTGAGAATTGGCCGGCGTAGGACAGCCCTGCGGACCGCCGTGCTCTCCATGGCCCAGGGCCCTTTCTCGCCCAGGGCAAGTGGCTGCCGCCAAGAAATGGCTCAGAAAAGACGCGGCCCACCCCGGCACACCGGCGCATTGGAGCGTTCCCGGAGCAGAGTTGAAGAACGGGTGGTGGCCTGGTGTGCGCCTCTGTCTTTCGGGTAGATGGGCCGGCCAAGGATGGGTATGACGTCATCTTGGTCATACAGGTTTATCTCCCTCTGAGGGTTGTCCGAAGGACCAGAGTGGCCGATGGAGACTGCGTGGTTGGGAGATGCGTGGCTGCGGGTCTAAGGGTTTCCCATATGGAGGCCATGAGGGACAGGATCCCGGAAGCAGGTTGGGGAAGCAGGCGAGTGTTCCAGACCGGACTTCGTGATGGGCCTGGCTCCGTGCTAGAGCGCAGGGATGGGACCCCGGCAAGTCTAGGATCCACGGGCGTTGTCCTCGCTGCTTTCCATCTTGTGGAGTGCCTCTTGGCGGCGATCGGGTGCGGGCACTCACAGTGCCCTTCAGGGCCCCGAGGTGGGGGCGGCCCAGCAGACGTGCGGCGCCTGAATGACTTCGCCCGGCTTTTTCCGGCCAATTCTCACGAGCGTTCTGCCCAAACCAATCCTGGTTTGGGCAGTACGCTCGTGAGAATTGGACGGCGTAGGACAGCCCTGCGGACCTCCGTGCTCTCCACGGCCCAGGGCCCTTTCTCGCCCAGGGCATGTTGTTGCCGCCAAGAAATGTCTCGGAGAAGACGCGGCCCACCCCGGCACGCCGGCGCATTGGAGCGTTCCCGGAGCAGAGTTGAAGAACGGGTGGTGGCTTGGTGTGCGCCTCTGTCTTTCGGGTAGATGGGCCGGCCAAGGATGGGGATGACCTCATCTTGGTCATACAGATTTATGTCACTCTGATGGCTGTCCGAAGCACCAGAGGGGCCGATGGAGACTGCGTGGTTGGGAGATGCGTGGCTGCGGGTCTAAGGGTTTCCCATATGGAGGCCATGAAGGACAAGATCCCGGACGCAGGTTGGAGAAGCAGGCGAGTGTTCCAGACCGGACTTCGAGATGGGCCTGGCCACGTGGTAGAGCGCAGGGATGGGACCCCGGCAAGTCGAGGATCCACGGGCATTGTCCTCGCTGCATTCCATCTTGTGGAGTGCCTCTTGGCGGCGATCGGGTGCGGGCACTCACAGTGCCCTTCAGGGCCCCGAGGTGGGGGCGGCCCAGCAGACGTGCGGCGCCCCAATGACTTCGCCGGTCTTTTTCCGGCCAATTCTCACGAGCATTCTGTGCAAACCAGGATTGGTTTGGGCAGAACGCTCGTGAGAATTGGCCGGCGTAGGACAGCCCTGCGGACCGCCGTGCTCTCCATGGCCCAGGGCCCTTTCTCGCCCAGGGCAAGTGGCTGCCGCCAAGAAATGGCTCAGAAAAGACGCGACCCACCCCGGCACACCGGCGCATTGGAGCGTTCCCGGAGCAGAGTTGAAGAACGGGTGGTGGCCTGGTGTGCGCCTCTGTCTTTCGGGTAGATGGGCCGACCAAGGATGGGGATGACCTCATCTTGGTCATACAGGTTTATCTCCCTCTGAGGGTTGTCCGAAGCACCAGAGGGGCCGATGGAGACTGCGTGGTTGGGAGATGAGTGGCTGCGGGTCTAAGGGTTTCCCATATGGATGCCATGAGGGACAGGACCCCGGAAGCAGGTTGGGGAAGCAGGCGAGTGTTCCAGACGGGACTTCTTGATGGGCCTGGCCCCGTGGTAGAGCGCACGGATGGGACCCCGGGAAGTCGAGGATCCACGGGCGTTGTCCTCGCTGCATTCCATCTTGTGGAGTGCCTCTAGGCGGCGATCGGGTGCGGGCACTCACAGTGCCCTTCAGGGCCCCGAGGTGGGGGCGGCCCAGCAGACGGGCGGCGCCCGAATGACTTCGTCGGGCTTTTTCCGGCCAATTCTCACGAGCGTTCTGCCCAAACCAGGATTGGTTTGGGCAGAACGCTCGTGAGAATTGGCCGGCGTAGGACAGCCCTGCGGACCGCCGTGCTCTCCATGGCCCAGGGCCCTTTCTCGCCCAGGGCATGTTGCTGCCGCCAAGAAATGGCCGGGAAAAGACGCGGCCCACCCCGGCCCGCCGGCGCATTGGAGCGTTCCCGGAGCAGAGTTAAAGAACGGGTGGTGGCCTGGTGTGCGCCTCTGTCTTTCAGGTAGATGGGCCGGCCAAGGATGGGGAGGACCTCATCTTTGTCATACAGGTTTATCTCACTCTGAGGGTTGTCCGAAGCACCAGAGGGGCCGATGGAGACAGCGTGGTTGGGAGATGCGTGGCTGCGGGTCTAAGGGTTTCCCATATGGAGGCCATGAGGGACAGGACACCGGAAGCAGGTTGGGGAAGCAGGCGAGTGTTCAGGACCGGACTTCGAGATGGTCTTGGCCCCGTGGTAGAGCGCAGGGATGGGACCTGGCAAGTCGTGGAACCACGGGCGTTGTCCTCGCTGCATTCCATCTTGTGGATTGCCTCTTGGCGGCGATCGGGTGCGGGCACTCACAGTTGCCTTCAGGGCCCCGAGGTGGGGGCGGCCCAGCAGACGTTCGGCGCCCGAATGACTTCGCCGGGTTTTTTCCGGCCAATTCTCACGAGCGTTCTGCCCAAATCAGGATTTGTTTGGGCAGAACGTTCGTGAGAATTGGCCGGCGTAGGACAGCCCTGCGGACAGCCGTGCTCTCCATGGCCCAGGGCCCTTTCTCGCCCAGGGCATGTTGCTGCCGCCAAGAAATGGCTCGGAAAAGACGCGGCCCACCCCGACACGCCGGCGCATTGGAGCGTTCCCGGAGCAGAGTTGAAAAACGGGTGATGGACTGGTGTGGGCCTCTGTCTTTCGGGTAGATGGGCCGGCCAAGGATGGGGATGACCTCATCTTGGTCATACAGGTTTATCTCCCTCTGAGGGTTGTCCGAAGCACCAGAGGGGCCGATGGAGACTGCGTGGTTGGGAGATGCGTGGCTGCGGGTCTAAGGGTTTCCCATATGGAGGCCATGAAGGACAAGATCCCGGACGCAGGTTGGAGAAGCAGGCGAGTGTTCCAGACCGGACTTCGAGATGGGCCTGGCCACGTGGTAGAGCGCAGGGATGGGACCCCGGCAAGTCGAGGATCCACGGGCGTTGTCCTCGCTGCATTCCATCCTGTGGAGTGCCTCTTGGCGGCGATCGGGTGCGGGCACTCACAGTGCCCTTCAGGGCCCCGAGGTGGGGGCGGCCCAGCAGACGTGCGGCGCCCCAATGACTTCGCCGGTCTTTTTCCGGCCAATTCTCACGAGCATTCTGTGCAAACCAGGATTGGTTTGGGCAGAACGCTCGTGAGAATTGGCCGGCGTAGGACAGCCCTGCGGACCGCCGTGCTCTCCATGGCCCAGGGCCCTTTCTCGCCCAGGGCAAGCGGCTGCCGCCAAGAAATGGCTCAGAAAAGACGCGGCCCACCCCGGCACACCGGCGCATTGGAGCGTTCCCTGAGCAGAGTTGAAGAACGGGTGGTGGCGTGGTGTGCGCCTCTGTCTTTCGGGTAGATGGGCCGACCAAGGATGGGGATGACCTCATCTTGGTCATACAGGTTTATGTCACTCTGAGGGTTGTCCGAAGCACCAGAGGGGCCGATGGAGACTGCCTCGTTGGGGATGCGTGGCTGCGGGTCTAAGGGTTTCCCATATGGAGGCCATGAGGGACAGGACACCAGAAGCAGGTTGGGGAAGCAGGCGAGTTACCCAGACCGGACTTCTTGATGGGCCTGGCCCCGTGGTAGAGCGCACGGATGGGACCCCGGCAAGTCGAGGATCACGGGCGTTGTCCTCGCTGCATTCCATCTTGTGGAGTGCCTCTTGGCGGCGATCGGGTGCGGGCACTCACAGTGCCCTTCAGGGCCCCGAGGTGGGGGCGGCCCAGCAGACGTGCGGCGCCCGAATGACTTCGCCGGGCTTTTTCCGGCCAATTCTCACGAGCGTTCTGCCCAAATCAGGATTGGTTTGGGCATAACGCTCGTGAGAATTGGCCGGCGTAGGACAGCCCTGCGGACCGCCGTGCTCTCCATGGCCCAGGGCCCTTTCTCTCCCAGGGCATGTTGCTGTCGCCAAGAAATGGCTCGGAAAAGACGCGGCCCACCCCGGCACGCCGGCGCAATGGAGCGTTCCCGGAGCAGAGTTGAAGAACGGGTGGTGGCCTGGTGTGCGCCTCTGTCTTTCGGGTAGATGGGCCGGCCAAGGATGGGGATGACCTCATCTTGGTCATACAGGTTGATCTCACTCTGAGGGTTGTCCGAAGCACCAGAGGGCCGATCGAGACTGCCTGGTTGGGAGATGCGTGGCTGCGGTCTAAGGGTTTCCCATATGGAGGACATGAGGGACAGGACCCCGGAAGCAGGTTGGGTAAGCAGGCGAGTGTTCCAGACCGGACTTCGAGATGGGCCTGGCCCCGTGGTAGAGCACAGGGATGGGACCCCGGCAAGTCGATGATCCACGGGCGTTGTCGTCGCTGCATTCCATCTTGTGGAGTGCCTCTTGGCGGCGATCGGGTGCGGGCACTCACAGTGCCCTTCAAGGCCCCGAGGTGGGGGCGGCCCAGCAGCCGTGCGGCGCCCGAATGACTTAGCCGGGCTTTTTCCGGCCAATTCTCACGAGCATTCTGCCCAAACCAGGATTGGTTTTGGGCAGAACGCTCGTGAGAATTGGCCGGCGTAGGACAGCCCTGCGGACCGCCGTGCTCTCCATGGCCGAGGGCCCTTTCTCGCCCAGGGCATGTTGCTGCCGCCAAGAAATGGCTCGGAAAAGACGCGGCCCACCCCGGCACGCCGGCGCATTGGATCGTTCCCGGAGCAGAGTTGAAGAACGGGTGGTGGCCTGGTGTGCGCCTCTGACTTTCGGGTAGATGGGCCGGCCAAGGATGGGGATGACCTCATCTTGGTCATACAGGTTGATCTCCCTCTGAGGGTTGTCCGAAGCACCAGAGGTGCCGATGGAGACTGCGTGGTTGGGAGATGCGTGGTTGCGGGTCCAAGGGTTTCCCATATGGAGGCCATGAGGGACAGGACCCCGGAAGCAGTTTGGGGAAGCAGGCGAGTGTTCCAGACCGGATTTCGTGATGGGCCTGGCCCCGTGGTATAGCGCACGGATGGGACCCCGGCATGTCGAGGATCCACGGGCGTTGTCCTCGCTGCATTCCATCTTGTGGAGTGCCTCTTGGCGGCGATCGGGTGCGGGCACTCACAGTGCCCTTCAGGGCCCCGAAGTGGGGGCGGCCCAGCAGACGTGTGGCGCCCGAATGACTTCGCCGGGCTTTTTCCGGCCAATTCTCACGTGCGTTCTGCCGAAACCAGGATTGGTTTGGGCAGAACGCTCGTGAGAATTGGCCGGCGTAGGACAGCCCTCTGGACCGCCGTGCTCTCCATGGCCCAGGGCCCTTTCTCGCCCAGGGCATGTTGCTGCCGCCAAGAAATGTCTCTTGGAAGACGCGGCCCACCCCGGCTCGCCGGCGCATTGGAGCGTTCCCGGAGCAGAGTTGAAGAACGGGTGGTGGCCTGGTGTGCGCCTCTGTCTTTCGGGTAGATGGGCCGGCCAAGGATGGGGAAGACCTCATCTTGGTCATACAGGTTTATGTCACTCTGTGGGTTGTCCGAAGCACCAGAGGGGCCGATCGAGACTGCCTGGTTGGGGATGCGTGTCTGCGGGTCTAAGGGTTTCCCATATGGAGGCCATGAGGGACAGGACCCCGGAAGCAGGTTGGGGAAGCAGGCGAGTGACCCAGACCGGACTTCTTGATGGGCCTGGCCCCGTGGTAGAGCGCACGGATGGGACCCCGGCAAGTCGAGGATCACGGGCGTTGTCCTCGCTGCATTCCATCTTTTGGAGTGCCTCTTGGCGGCGATCGGGTGCGGGCACTCACAGTGCCCTTCAGGGCCCCGAGGTGGGGGCGGCCCAGCAGACGTGCGGCGCCCGAATGACTTCGCCGGGCTTTTTCCGGCCAATTCTCACGAGCGTTCTGCCCAAATCAGGATTGGTTTGGGCAGAACGCTCATGAGAATTGGCCGGCGTAGGACAGCCCTCTGGACAGCCGTGCTCTCCATGGCCCAGGGCCCTTTCTCGCCCAGGGCATGTTGCTGTCGCCAAGAAATGGCTCGGAGAAGACGCGGCCCACCCCGGCTCGCCGGCGCATTGGAGCGTTCCCGGAGCAGAGTTGAAGAACGGGTGGTGGCCTGGTGTGCGCCTCTGTCTCTCGGGTGTACGGGCCGGCCAAGGATGGGGATGACCTCATCTTGGTCATACAGGTTTATCTCCCTCTGAGGGTTGTCCGAAGCACCAGAGTGGCCGATGGAGACTGCGTGGTTGGGAGATGCGTGGCTGCGGGTCTAAGGGTTTCCCATATGGAGGCCATGAGGGACAGGACCCCGGAAGCAGGTTGGGGAAGCAGGCGAGTGTTCAGGACCGGACTTCGAGATGGGCTTGGCCCCGTGGTAGAGCGCAGGGATGGGACCCCGGCAAGTCGTGGATCCACGGGCGTTGTCCTCGCTGCATTCCATCTTGTGGAGTGCCTCTTCGCGGCGATCGGGTGCGGGCACTCACAGTGCCCTTCAGGGCCCCGAGGTGGGGGCGGCCCAGCAGACGGGCGGCGCCCGAATGACTTCGTCGGGCTTTTTCCGGCCAATTCTCACGAGCGTTCTGCCCAAACCAGGATTGGTTTGGGCAGAACGCTCGTGAGAATTGGCCGGCGTAGGACAGCCCTGCGGACCGCCGTGCTCTCCATGGCCCAGGGCCCTTTCTCGCCCAGGGCATGTTGCTGCCGCCAAGAAATGGCTCGGAAAAGACGCGGCCCACCCCGGCCCGCCGGCGCATTGGAGCGTTCCCGGAGCAGAGTTGAAGAACGGGTGGTGGCCTGGTGTGCGCCTCTGTCTTTCGGGTAGATGGGCCGGCCAAGGATGGGGATGACCTCATCTTGGTCATACAGGTTTATCTCCCTCTGAGGGTTGTCCGAAGCACCAGAAGGGCCGATGGAGACTGCGTGGTTGTTTGATGCGTGGCTGCGGGTCTAAGGGTTTCCCATATGGAGGCCATGAGGGACAGGACCCCGGAAGCAGGTTGGGGAAGCAGGCGAGTGTTCAGGACCGGACTTCGAGATGGGCTTGGCCCCGTGGTAGAGCGCAGGGATGGGACCCCGGCAAGTCGAGGATCCACGGGCGTTGTCCTCGCTGCATTCCATCTTGTGGAGTGCCTCTTGGCGGCGATCAGGTGCGGGCACTCACAGTGCCCTTCAAGGCCCCGTGGTGGGGGCGGCCCAGCAGACGTGCGGCGCCTGAATGACTTCGCCGGGCTTTTTCCGGCCAATTCTCACGAGCGTTCTGCCCAAACCAATCCTGGATTGGGCAGAACGCTCGTGAGAATTGGCCGGCGTAGGACAGCCCTGCGGACCGCCGTGCTCTCCATGGCCCAGGGCCCTTTCTCGCCCAGGGCATGTTGCTGCCGCCAAGAAATGGCTCGGAAAGTCGCGGCCCACCCCGGCACGCCGGCGCATTGGAGCGTTCCCGGAGCAGAGTTGAAGAACGGGTGGTGGCCTGGTGTGCGCCTCTGTCTTTCGTGTAGATGGGCCGGCCAAGGATGGGGAAGACCTCATCTTGGTCATACAGGTTTATGTCATTCTGAGGGTTGTCCGAAGCACCAGAGGGGCCGGTCGAGACTGCCTGGTTGGGGATGCGTGGCTGCGGGTCTAAGGGTTTCCCATATGGAGGCCATGAGGGACAGGACCCCGGAAGCAGGTTGGGGAAGCAGGCGAGTGACCCAGACCGGACTTCTTGATGGGCCTGGCCCCGTGGTAGAGCGCACGGATGGGACCCCGGCAAGTCGAGGATCACGGGCGTTGTCCTCGCTGCATTCCATCTTGTGGAGTGCCTCTTGGCGGCGATCGGGTGCGGGCACTCACAGTGCCCTTCAGGGCCCCGAGGTGGGGGCGGCCCAGCAGACGTGCGGCGCCCGAATGACTTGCCGGGCTTTTTCCGGCCAATTCTCACGAGCGATCTGCCCAAACCAGGATTGGTTTGGGCAGAACGCTCGTGAGATTTGGCCGGCGTAGTACAGCCCTGCGGACCTCCGTGCTCTCCATGGCCCAGCGCCCTTTCTCGCCCAGGGCATGTTGCTGCCACCAAGAAATATCTCGGAAAAGAAACGGCCCACCCCGGCATGCCGGCGCATTGGAGCGTTCCCGGAGCAGAGTTGAAGAACGGGTGGTGGCCTGGTGTGCGCCTCTGTCTTTCGGATAGATGGGCCGGCCAAGGATGGGGATGACCTCATCTTGGTCATACACGTTTATGTCACTCTGAGGGTTGTCCGAAGCACCAGAGGGGCCGATGGAGACTGCCTGGTTGGGAGATGCGTGGCTGCGGGTCTAAGGGTTTCCCATATGGAGGCCATGAGGGACAGGACCCCGGAAGCAGGTTGGGGAAGCAGGCGAGTGTTCCAAACCGGACTTCGTGATGGGCCTGGCCCCGTGGTAGAGCGCACGGATGGGACCCCGGCAAGTCGAGGATCCACGGGCGTTGTCCTCGCTGCATTCCATCTTGTGGTGTGCCTCTTGGCGGCGATCGGGTGCGGGCACTCACAGTGCCCTTCAGGGCCCCGAGGTGGGCGCGGCCCAGCACGCGTGCGGCGCCCGAATGACTTCGCCGGGCTTTTTCCGGCCAATTCTCACGAGCGCTCTGCCCAAACCAGGATTGCTTTGGGCAGAACGCTCGTGAGAATTGGCCGGCGTAGGACAGCCCTGCGGACCTCCGTGCTCTCCATGGCCCAGGGCCCTTTCTCGCCCAGGGCATGTTGTTGCCGCCAAGAAATGTCTCGGAGAAGACGCGGCCCACCCCGGCACGCCGGCGCATTGGAGCTTTCCCGGAGCAGAGTTGAAGAACGGGTGGTGGCTTGGTGTGCGCCTCTGTCTTTCGGGTAGATGGGCCGGCCAAGGATGGGGATGACCTCATCTTGGTCATACAGTTTTATCTCCCTCTGAGGGTTGTCCGAAGCACCAGAGTGGCCGATGGAGACTGCGTGGTTGGGAGATGCGTGGCTGCGGGTCTAAGGGTTTCCCATATGGAGGCCATGAGGGACAGGATCCCGGAAGCAGGTTGGGGAAGCAGGCGAGTGTTCCAGACCAGACTTCGTGATGGGCCTGGCTCCGTGCTAAGGCGCAGGGATGGGACACCGGCAAGTCTAGGATCCACGGGCGTTGTCCTCGCTGCTTTCCATCTTGTGGAGTGCCTCTTGGCGGCGATCGGGTGCGGGCACTCACAGTGCCCTTCAGGGCCCCGAGGTGGGGGCGGCCCAGCAGACGTGCGGCGCCTGAATGACTTCGCCCGGCTTTTTCCGGCCAATTCTCACGAGCGTTCTGCCCAAACCAATCCTGGTTTGGGCAGTACGCTCGTGAGAATTGGACGGCGTAGGAGAGCCCTGCGGACCTCCGTGCTCTCCACGGCCCAGGGCCCTTTCTCGCCCAGGGCGTGTTGTTGCCGCCAAGAAATGTCTCGGAGAAGACACGGCCCACCCCGGCACGCCGGCGCATTGGAGCGTTCCCGGAGCAGAGTTGAAGAACGGGTGGTGGCAAGGTGTGCGCCTCTGTCTTTCGGGTAGATGGGCCGGCCAAGGATGGGGATGACCTATCTTGGTCATACAGGTTTATCTAACTCTGAGGGTTGTCCGAAGCACCAGAGGGGCCGATGGAGACTGCGTGGTTGGGAGATGCGTGGCTGCGGGTCTAAGGGTTTCCCATATGGAGGCCATGAAGGACAAGATCCCGGACGCAGGTTGGAGAAGCAGGCGAGTGTTCCAGACCGGACTTCGAGATGGGCCTGGCCACGTGGTAGAGCGCAGGGATGGGACCCCGGCAAGTCGAGGATCCACGGGCGTTGTCCTCGCTGCATTCCATCCTGTGGAGTGCCTCTTGGCGGCGATCGGGTGCGGGCACTCACAGTGCCCTTCAGGGCCCCGAGGTGGGGGCGGCCCAGCAGACGTGCGGCGCCCCAATGACTTCGCCGGTCTTTTTCCGGCCAATTCTCACGAGCATTCTGTGCAAACCAGGATTGGTTTGGGCAGAACGCTCGTGAGAATTGGCCGGCGTAGGACAGCCCTGCGGACCGCCGTGCTCTCCATGGCCCAGGGCCCTTTCTCGCCCAGGGCAAGCGGCTGCCGCCAAGAAATGGCTCAGAAAAGACGCGGCCCACCCCGGCACACCGGCGCATTGGAGCGTTCCCTGAGCAGAGTTGAAGAACGGGTGGTGGCGTGGTGTGCGCCTCTGTCTTTCGGGTAGATGGGCCGGCCAAGGATGGGGATGACCTCATCTTGGTCATACAGATTTATGTCACTCTGATGGCTGTCCGAAGCACAGAGGGGCCGATGGCGACTGCGTGGTTGGGAGATGCGTGCCTGTGGGTCTAAGGGTTTCCCATATGGAGGCCATGAGGGACAGGACCCCGGAAGCAGGTTGGGGAAGCAGGCGAGTGTTCCAGACCGGACTTCGTGATGGGCCTGGCCCCGTGGTAGAGCGCAGGGATGGGACCCCGGCAAGTCGAGGATTCACGGGCGTTGTCCTCGCTGCATTCCATCTTGTGGAGTGCCTCTTGGCGGCGATCGGGTGCGGGCACTCACAGTGCCCTTCAGGGCCCCGAGGTGGGGGCGGCCCAGCAGACGTGCGGCACCTGAATGACTTCGCCGGGCTTTTTCCGGCCAATTCTCACGAGCGTTCTGCCCAAACCAGGATTGGTTTTGGCAGAACGACCGTGAGAATTGGCCGGCGTAGGACAGCCCTGCGGACCGCCGTGCTCTCCATGGCCCAGGGCCCTTTCTCGCCCAGGGCATGTTGCTGCCGCCAAGAAATGGCCGGGAAAAGACGCGGCCCACCCCGGCACGCCGGCGCATTGGAGCGTTCCCGGAGCAGAGTTGAAGAACCGGTGGTGGCCTGGTGTGCGCCTCTGTATTTCTGGTAGATGGGCCGGCCAAGGATGGGGATGACCTCATCATGGTCATACAGGTTTATGTCACTCTGAGGGTTGTCCGAAGCACCAGAGGGGCCGATGGAGACTGCGTGGTTGGGAGATGCGTGGCTGCGGGTCTAAGGGTTTCCCATATGGAGGCCATGAGGGACAGGACCCCGGAAGCAGGTTGGGGAAGCAGGCGAGTGTTCCAGACCGGACTTCGTGATGGGCCTGGCCCCGTGGTAGAGCGCAGGGATGGGACCCCGGCAAGTCGTGGATCCACGGGCGTTGTCCTCGCTGCATTCCATCTTGTGGAGTGCCTCTTCGCGGCGATCGGGTGCGGGCACTCACAGTTGCCTTCAGGGCCCCGAGGTGGGGGCGGCCCAGCAGACGTTCGGCGCCCGAATGACTTCGCCGGGTTTTTTCCGGCCAATTCTCACGAGCGTTCTGCCCAAATCAGGATTTGTTTGGGCAGAACGTTCGTGAGAATTGGCCGGCGTAGGACAGCCCTGCGGACAGCCGTGCTCTCCATGGCCCAGGGCCCTTTCTCGCCCAGGGCATGTTGCTGCCGCCAAGAAATGGCTCGGAAAAGACGCGGCCCACCCCGACACGCCGGCGCATTGGAGCGTTCCCGGAGCAGAGTTGAAAAACGGGTGATGGCCTGGTGTGGGCCTCTGTCTTTCGGGTAGATGGGCTGGCCAAGGATGGGGATGACCTCATCTTGGTCATACAGGTTTATCTCCCTCTGAGGGTTGTCCGAAGCACCAGAGGGGCCGATGGAGACTGCGTGGTTGGGAGTTGCGTGGCTGCCGGTCTAAGGGTTTCCCATATGGAGGCCATGAGGGACAGGAACCCGGAAGCAGGTTGGGGAAGCAGGCGAGTGACCCAGACCGGACTTCGTGATGGGCCTGGCCCCGTGGTAGAGCGCACGGATGGGAGCCCGGCAAGTCGAGGACCACGGGCGTTGTCCTCGCTGCATTCCATCTTGTGGAGTGCCTCTTGGCGGCGATCGGGTGCGGGCACTCACAGTGCCCTTCAGGGCCCCGAGGTGGGGGCGTCCCAGCAGACGTGCGGCGCCCCAATAACTTCGCCGGTCTTTTTCCGGCCAATTCTCACGAGCGTTCTCGGCAAACCAGGATTGGTTTGGGCAGAACGCTCGTGAGAATTGGCCGGCGTAGGACAGCCCTGCGGACCGCCGTGCTCTCCATGGCCCAGGGCCCTTTCTCGCCCAGGGCATGTTGCTGCCGCCAAGAAATGGCTCGGAAAAGTCGCGGCCCACCCCGGCACGCCGGCGCATTGGAGCGTTCCCGGAGCAGAGTTGAAGAACGGGTGGTGGCCTGGTGTGCGCCTCTGTCTTTCAGGTAGATGGGCCGGCCAAGGATGGGGAGGACCTCATCTTTGTCATACAGGTTTATCTCACTCTGAGGGTTGTCCGAATCACCAGAGGGGCCGATGGAGACTGCGTGGTTGGGAGATGCGTGGCTGCGGGTCTAAGGGTTTCCCATATGGAGGCCATGAGGGACAGGACACCGGAAGCAGGTTGGGGAAGCAGGCGAGTGTTCAGGACCGGACTTCGAGATGGTCTTGGCCCCGTGGTAGAGCGCAGGGATGGGACCTGGCAAGTCGTGGAACCACGGGCGTTGTCCTCGCTGCATTCCATCTTGTGGATTGCCTCTTGGCGGCGATCGGGTGCGGGCACTCACAGTTGCCTTCAGGGCCCCGAGGTGGGGGCGGCCCAGCAGACGTTCGGCGCCCGAATGACTTCGCCGGGTTTTTTCCGGCCAATTCTCACGAGCGTTCTGCCCAAATCAGGATTCGTTTGGGCAGAACGTTCGTGAGAATTGGCCGGCGTAGGACAGCCCTGCGGACAGCCGTGCTCTCCATGGCCCAGGGCCCTTTCTCGCCCAGGGCATGTTGCTGCCGCCAAGAAATGGCTCGGAAAAGACGCGGCCCACCCCGACACGCCGGCGCATTGGAGCGTTCCCGGAGCAGAGTTGAAAAACGGGTGATGGACTGCTGTGGGCCTCTGTCTTTCGGGTAGATGGGCCGGCCAAGGATGGGGATGACCTCATCTTGGTCATACAGGTTTATCTCCCTCTGAGGGTTGTCCGAAGCACCAGAGGGGCCGATGGAGACTGCGTGGTTGGGAGATGCGTGGCTGCGGGTCTAAGGGTTTCCCATATGGAGGCCATGAAGGACAAGATCCCGGACGCAGGTTGGAGAAGCAGGCGAGTGTTCCAGACCGGACTTCGAGATGGGCCTGGCCACGTGGTAGAGCGCAGGGATGGGACCCCGGCAAGTCGAGGATCCACGGGCGTTGTCCTCGCTGCATTCCATCCTGTGGAGTGCCTCTTGGCGGCGATCGGGTGCGGGCACTCACAGTGCCCTTCAGGGCCCCGAGGTGGGGGCGGCCCAGCAGACGTGCGGCGCCCCAATGACTTCGCCGGTCTTTTTCCGGCCAATTCTCACGAGCATTCTGTGCAAACCAGGATTGGTTTGGGCAGAACGCTCGTGAGAATTGGCCGGCGTAGGACAGCCCTGCGGACCGCCGTGCTCTCCATGGCCCAGGGCCCTTTCTCGCCCAGGGCAAGCGGCTGCCGCCAAGAAATGGCTCAGAAAAGACGCGGCCCACCCCGGCACACCGGCGCATTGGAGCGTTCCCTGAGCAGAGTTGAAGAACGGGTGGTGGCGTGGTGTGCGCCTCTGTCTTTCGGGTAGATGGGCCGACCAAGGATGGGGATGACCTCATCTTGGTCATACAGGTTTATGTCACTCTGAGGGTTGTCCGAAGCACCAGAGGGGCCGATGGAGACTGCCTCGTTGGGGATGCGTGGCTGCGGGTCTAAGGGTTTCCCATATGGAGGCCATGAGGGACAGGACACCAGAAGCAGGTTGGGGAAGCAGGCGAGTGACCCAGACCGGACTTCTTGATGGGCCTGGCCCCGTGGTAGAGCGCACGGATGGGACCCCGGCAAGTCGAGGATCACGGGCGTTGTCCTCGCTGCATTCCATCTTGTGGAGTGCCTCTTGGCGGCGATCGGGTGCGGGCACTCACAGTGCCCTTCAGGGCCCCGAGGTGGGGGCGGCCCAGCAGACGTGCGGCGCCCGAATGACTTCGCCGGGCTTTTTCCGGCCAATTCTCACGAGCGTTCTGCCCAAATCAGGATTGGTTTGGGCATAACGCTCGTGAGAATTGGCCGGCGTAGGACAGCCCTGCGGACCGCCGTGCTCTCCATGGCCCAGGGCCCTTTCTCGCCCAGGGCATGTTGCTGCCGCCAAGAAATGGCTCGGAAAAGACGCGGCCCACCCCGGCACGCCGGCGCAATGGAGCGTTCCCGGAGCAGAGTTGAAGAACGGGTGGTGGCCTGGTGTGCGCCTCTGTCTTTCGGGTAGATGGGCCGGCCAAGGATGGGGATGACCTCATCTTGGTCATACAGGTTGATCTCACTCTGAGGGTTGTCCGAAGCACCAGAGGGCCGATCGAGACTGCCTGGTTGGGAGATGCGTGGCTGCGGTCTAAGGGTTTCCCATATGGAGGACATGAGGGACAGGACCCCGGAAGCAGGTTGGGTAAGCAGGCGAGTGTTCCAGACCGGACTTCGAGATGGGCCTGGCCCCGTGGTAGAGCACAGGGATGGGACCCCGGCAAGTCGATGATCCACGGGCGTTGTCGTCGCTGCATTCCATCTTGTGGAGTGCCTCTTGGCGGCGATCGGGTGCGGGCACTCACAGTGCCCTTCAAGGCCCCGAGGTGGGGGCGGCCCAGCAGCCGTGCGGCGCCCGAATGACTTAGCCGGGCTTTTTCCGGCCAATTCTCACGAGCATTCTGCCCAAACCAGGATTGGTTTTGGGCAGAACGCTCGTGAGAATTGGCCGGCGTAGGACAGCCCTGCGGACCGCCGTGCTCTCCATGGCCGAGGGCCCTTTCTCGCCCAGGGCATGTTGCTGCCGCCAAGAAATGGCTCGGAAAAGACGCGGCCCACCCCGGCACGCCGGCGCATTGGATCGTTCCCGGAGCAGAGTTGAAGAACGGGTGGTGGCCTGGTGTGCGCCTCTGACTTTCGGGTAGATGGGCCGGCCAAGGATGGGGATGACCTCATCTTGGTCATACAGGTTGATCTCCCTCTGAGGGTTGTCCGAAGCACCAGAGGTGCCGATGGAGACTGCGTGGTTGGGAGATGCGTGGTTGCGGGTCCAAGGGTTTCCCATATGGAGGCCATGAGGGACAGGACCCCGGAAGCAGTTTGGGGAAGCAGGCGAGTGTTCCAGACCGGATTTCGTGATGGGCCTGGCCCCGTGGTATAGCGCTCGGATGGGACCCCGGCATGTCGAGGATCCACGGGCGTTGTCCTCGCTGCATTCCATCTTGTGGAGTGCCTCTTGGCGGCGATCGGGTGCGGGCACTCACAGTGCCCTTCAGGGCCCCGAAGTGGGGGCGGCCCAGCAGACGTGTGGCGCCCGAATGACTTCGCCGGGCTTTTTCCGGCCAATTCTCACGTGCGTTCTGCCGAAACCAGGATTGGTTTGGGCAGAACGCTCGTGAGAATTGGCCGGCGTAGGACAGCCCTCTGGACCGCCGTGCTCTCCATGGCCCAGGGCCCTTTCTCGCCCAGGGCATGTTGCTGCCGCCAAGAAATGTCTCTTGGAAGACGCGGCCCACCCCGGCTCGCCGGCGCATTGGAGCGTTCCCGGAGCAGAGTTGAAGAACGGGTGGTGGCCTGGTGTGCGCCTCTGTCTTTCGGGTAGATGGGCCGGCCAAGGATGGGGAAGACCTCATCTTGGTCATACAGGTTTATGTCACTCTGTGGGTTGTCCGAAGCACCAGAGGGGCCGATCGAGACTGCCTGGTTGGGGATGCGTGTCTGCGGGTCTAAGGGTTTCCCATATGGAGGCCATGAGGGACAGGACCCCGGAAGCAGGTTGGGGAAGCAGGCGAGTGACCCAGACCGGACTTCTTGATGGGCCTGGCCCCGTGGTAGAGCGCACGGATGGGACCCCGGCAAGTCGAGGATCACGGGCGTTGTCCTCGCTGCATTCCATCTTTTGGAGTGCCTCTTGGCGGCGATCGGGTGCGGGCACTCACAGTGCCCTTCAGGGCCCCGAGGTGGGGGCGGCCCAGCAGACGTGCGGCGCCCGAATGACTTCGCCGGGCTTTTTCCGGCCAATTCTCACGAGCGTTCTGCCCAAATCAGGATTGGTTTGGGCAGAACGCTCATGAGAATTGGCCGGCGTAGGACAGCCCTCTGGACAGCCGTGCTCTCCATGGCCCAGGGCCCTTTCTCGCCCAGGGCATGTTGCTGTCGCCAAGAAATGGCTCGGAGAAGACGCGGCCCACCCCGGCTCGCCGGCGCATTGGAGCGTTCCCGGAGCAGAGTTGAAGAACGGGTGGTGGCCTGGTGTGCGCCTCTGTCTCACGGGTGTACGGGCCGGCCAAGGATGGGGATGACCTCATCTTGGTCATACAGGTTTATCTCCCTCTGAGGGTTGTCCGAAGCACCAGAGTGGCCGATGGAGACTGCGTGGTTGGGAGATGCGTGGCTGCGGGTCTAAGGGTTTCCCATATGGAGGCCATGAGGGACAGGACCCCGGAAGCAGGTTGGGGAAGCAGGCGAGTGTTCAGGACCGGACTTCGAGATGGGCTTGGCCCCGTGGTAGAGCGCAGGGATGGGACCCCGGCAAGTCGTGGATCCACGGGCGTTGTCCTCGCTGCATTCCATCTTGTGGAGTGCCTCTTCGCGGCGATCGGGTGCGGGCACTCACAGTGCCCTTCAGGGCCCCGAGGTGGGGGCGGCCCAGCAGACGGGCGGCGCCCGAATGACTTCGTCGGGCTTTTTCCGGCCAATTCTCACGAGCGTTCTGCCCAAACCAGGATTGGTTTGGGCAGAACGCTCGTGAGAATTGGCCGGCGTAGGACAGCCCTGCGGACCGCCGTGCTCTCCATGGCCCAGGGCCCTTTCTCGCCCAGGGCATGTTGCTGCCGCCAAGAAATGGCTCGGAAAAGACGCGGCCCACCCCGGCCCGCCGGCGCATTGGAGCGTTCCCGGAGCAGAGTTGAAGAACGGGTGGTGGCCTGGTGTGCGCCTCTGTCTTTCGGGTAGATGGGCCGGCCAAGGATGGGGATGACCTCATCTTGGTCATACAGGTTTATCTCCCTCTGAGGGTTGTCCGAAGCACCAGAAGGGCCGATGGAGACTGCGTGGTTGGGAGATGCGTGGCTGCGGGTCTAAGGGTTTCCCATATGGAGGCCATGAGGGACAGGACCCCGGAAGCAGGTTGGGGAAGCAGGCGAGTGTTCAGGACCGGACTTCGAGATGGGCTTGGCCCCGTGGTAGAGCGCAGGGATGGGACCCCGGCAAGTCGAGGATCCACGGGCGTTGTCCTCGCTGCATTCCATCTTGTGGAGTGCCTCTTGGCGGCGATCAGGTGCGGGCACTCACAGTGCCCTTCAAGGCCCCGTGGTGGGGGCGGCCCAGCAGACGTGCGGCGCCTGAATGACTTCGCCGGGCTTTTTCCGGCCAATTCTCACGAGCGTTCTGCCCAAACCAATCCTGGATTGGGCAGAACGCTCGTGAGAATTGGCCGGCGTAGGACAGCCCTGCGGACCGCCGTGCTCTCCATGGCCCAGGGCCCTTTCTCGCCCAGGGCATGTTGCTGCCGCCAAGAAATGGCTCGGAAAAGTCGCGGCCCACCCCGGCACGCCGGCGCATTGGAGCGTTCCCGGAGCAGAGTTGAAGAACGGGTGGTGGCCTGGTGTGCGCCTCTGTCTTTCGTGTAGATGGGCCGGCCAAGGATGGGGAAGACCTCATCTTGGTCATACAGGTTTATGTCATTCTGAGGGTTGTCCGAAGCACCAGAGGGGCCGGTCGAGACTGCCTGGTTGGGGATGCGTGGCTGCGGGTCTAAGGGTTTCCCATATGGAGGCCATGAGGGACAGGACCCCGGAAGCAGGTTGGGGAAGCAGGCGAGTGACCCAGACCGGACTTCTTGATGGGCCTGGCCCCGTGGTAGAGCGCACGGATGGGACCCCGGCAAGTCGAGGATCACGGGCGTTGTCCTCGCTGCATTCCATCTTGTGGAGTGCCTCTTGGCGGCGATCGGGTGCGGGCACTCACAGTGCCCTTCAGGGCCCCGAGGTGGGGGCGGCCCAGCAGACGTGCGGCGCCCGAATGACTTGCCGGGCTTTTTCCGGCCAATTCTCACGAGCGATCTGCCCAAACCAGGATTGGTTTGGGCAGAACGCTCGTGAGATTTGGCCGGCGTAGTACAGCCCTGCGGACCTCCGTGCTCTCCATGGCCCAGCGCCCTTTCTCGCCCAGGGCATGTTGCTGCCACCAAGAAATATCTCGGAAAAGAAACGGCCCACCCCGGCATGCCGGCGCATTGGAGCGTTCCCGGAGCAGAGTTGAAGAACGGGTGGTGGCCTGGTGTGCGCCTCTGTCTTTCGGATAGATGGGCCGGCCAAGGATGGGGATGACCTCATCTTGGTCATACACGTTTATGTCACTCTGAGGGTTGTCCGAAGCACCAGAGGGGCCGATGGAGACTGCCTGGTTGGGAGATGCGTGGCTGCGGGTCTAAGGGTTTCCCATATGGAGGCCATGAGGGACAGGACCCCGGAAGCAGGTTGGGGAAGCAGGCGAGTGTTCCAAACCGGACTTCGTGATGGGCCTGGCCCCGTGGTAGAGCGCACGGATGGGACCCCGGCAAGTCGAGGATCCACGGGCGTTGTCCTCGCTGCATTCCATCTTGTGGTGTGCCTCTTGGCGGCGATCGGGTGCGGGCACTCACAGTGCCCTTCAGGGCCCCGAGGTGGGCGCGGCCCAGCACGCGTGCGGCGCCCGAATGACCTCGCCGGGCTTTTTCCGGCCAATTCTCACGAGCGCTCTGCCCAAACCAGGATTGCTTTGGGCAGAACGCTCGTGAGAATTGGCCGGCGTAGGACAGCCCTGCGGACCTCCGTGCTCTCCATGGCCCAGGGCCCTTTCTCGCCCAGGGCATGTTGTTGCCGCCAAGAAATGTCTCGGAGAAGACGCGGCCCACCCCGGCACGCCGGCGCATTGGAGCTTTCCCGGAGCAGAGTTGAAGAACGGGTGGTGGCTTGGTGTGCGCCTCTGTCTTTCGGGTAGATGGGCCGGCCAAGGATGGGGATGACCTCATCTTGGTCATACAGTTTTATCTCCCTCTGAGGGTTGTCCGAAGCACCAGAGTGGCCGATGGAGACTGCGTGGTTGGGAGATGCGTGGCTGCGGGTCTAAGGGTTTCCCATATGGAGGCCATGAGGGACAGGATCCCGGAAGCAGGTTGGGGAAGCAGGCGAGTGTTCCAGACCAGACTTCGTGATGGGCCTGGCTCCGTGCTAAGGCGCAGGGATGGGACACCGGCAAGTCTAGGATCCACGGGCGTTGTCCTCGCTGCTTTCCATCTTGTGGAGTGCCTCTTGGCGGCGATCGGGTGCGGGCACTCACAGTGCCCTTCAGGGCCCCGAGGTGGGGGCGGCCCAGCAGACGTGCGGCGCCTGAATGACTTCGCCCGGCTTTTTCCGGCCAATTCTCACGAGCGTTCTGCCCAAACCAATCCTGGTTTGGGCAGTACGCTCGTGAGAATTGGACGGCGTAGGAGAGCCCTGCGGACCTCCGTGCTCTCCACGGCCCAGGGCCCTTTCTCGCCCAGGGCGTGTTGTTGCCGCCAAGAAATGTCTCGGAGAAGACACGGCCCACCCCGGCACGCCGGCGCATTGGAGCGTTCCCGGAGCAGAGTTGAAGAACGGGTGGTGGCAAGGTGTGCGCCTCTGTCTTTCGGGTAGATGGGCCGGCCAAGGATGGGGATGACCTATCTTGGTCATACAGGTTTATCTAACTCTGAGGGTTGTCCGAAGCACCAGAGGGGCCGATGGAGACTGCGTGGTTGGGAGATGCGTGGCTGCGGGTCTAAGGGTTTCCCATATGGAGGCCATGAAGGACAAGATCCCGGACGCAGGTTGGAGAAGCAGGCGAGTGTTCCAGACCGGACTTCGAGATGGGCCTGGCCACGTGGTAGAGCGCAGGGATGGGACCCCGGCAAGTCGAGGATCCACGGGCGTTGTCCTCGCTGCATTCCATCCTGTGGAGTGCCTCTTGGCGGCGATCGGGTGCGGGCACTCACAGTGCCCTTCAGGGCCCCGAGGTGGGGGCGGCCCAGCAGACGTGCGGCGCCCCAATGACTTCGCCGGTCTTTTTCCGGCCAATTCTCACGAGCATTCTGTGCAAACCAGGATTGGTTTGGGCAGAACGCTCGTGAGAATTGGCCGGCGTAGGACAGCCGTGCGGACCGCCGTGCTCTCCATGGCCCAGGGCCCTTTCTCGCCCAGGGCAAGCGGCTGCCGCCAAGAAATGGCTCAGAAAAGACGCGGCCCACCCCGGCACACCGGCGCATTGGAGCGTTCCCTGAGCAGAGTTGAAGAACGGGTGGTGGCGTGGTGTGCGCCTCTGTCTTTCGGGTAGATGGGCCGGCCAAGGATGGGGATGACCTCATCTTGGTCATACAGATTTATGTCACTCTGATGGCTGTCCGAAGCACAGAGGGGCCGATGGCGACTGCGTGGTTGGGAGATGCGTGCCTGTGGGTCTAAGGGTTTCCCATATGGAGGCCATGAGGGACAGGACCCCGGAAGCAGGTTGGGGAAGCAGGCGAGTGTTCCAGACCGGACTTCGTGATGGGCCTGGCCCCGTGGTAGAGCGCAGGGATGGGACCCCGGCAAGTCGAGGATTCACGGGCGTTGTCCTCGCTGCATTCCATCTTGTGGAGTGCCTCTTGGCGGCGATCGGGTGCGGGCACTCACAGTGCCCTTCAGGGCCCCGAGGTGGGGGCGGCCCAGCAGACGTGCGGCACCTGAATGACTTCGCCGGGCTTTTTCCGGCCAATTCTCACGAGCGTTCTGCCCAAACCAGGATTGGTTTTGGCAGAACGACCGTGAGAATTGGCCGGCGTAGGACAGCCCTGCGGACCGCCGTGCTCTCCATGGCCCAGGGCCCTTTCTCGCCCAGGGCATGTTGCTGCCGCCAAGAAATGGCCGGGAAAAGACACGGCCCACCCCGGCACGCCGGCGCATTGGAGCGTTCCCGGAGCAGAGTTGAAGAACCGGTGGTGGCCTGGTGTGCGCCTCTGTATTTCTGGTAGATGGGCCGGCCAAGGATGGGGATGACCTCATCATGGTCATACAGGTTTATGTCACTCTGAGGGTTGTCCGAAGCACCAGAGGGGCCGATGGAGACTGCGTGGTTGGGAGATGCGTGGCTGCGGGTCTAAGGGTTTCCCATATGGAGGCCATGAGGGACAGGACCCCGGAAGCAGGTTGGGGAAGCAGGCGAGTGTTCCAGACCGGACTTCGTGATGGGCCTGGCCCCGTGGTAGAGCGCAGGGATGGGACCCCGGCAAGTCGTGGATCCACGGGCGTTGTCCTCGCTGCATTCCATCTTGTGGAGTGCCTCTTCGCGGCGATCGGGTGCGGGCACTCACAGTTGCCTTCAGGGCCCCGAGGTGGGGGCGGCCCAGCAGACGTTCGGCGCCCGAATGACTTCGCCGGGTTTTTTCCGGCCAATTCTCACGAGCGTTCTGCCCAAATCAGGATTTGTTTGGGCAGAACGTTCGTGAGAATTGGCCGGCGTAGGACAGCCCTGCGGACAGCCGTGCTCTCCATGGCCCAGGGCCCTTTCTCGCCCAGGGCATGTTGCTGCCGCCAAGAAATGGCTCGGAAAAGACGCGGCCCACCCCGACACGCCGGCGCATTGGAGCGTTCCCGGAGCAGAGTTGAAAAACGGGTGATGGCCTGGTGTGGGCCTCTGTCTTTCGGGTAGATGGGCTGGCCAAGGATGGGGATGACCTCATCTTGGTCATACAGGTTTATCTCCCTCTGAGGGTTGTCCGAAGCACCAGAGGGGCCGATGGAGACTGCGTGGTTGGGAGTTGCGTGGCTGCCGGTCTAAGGGTTTCCCATATGGAGGCCATGAGGGACAGGAACCCGGAAGCAGGTTGGGGAAGCAGGCGAGTGACCCAGACCGGACTTCGTGATGGGCCTGGCCCCGTGGTAGAGCGCACGGATGGGAGCCCGGCAAGTCGAGGACCACGGGCGTTGTCCTCGCTGCATTCCATCTTGTGGAGTGCCTCTTGGCGGCGATCGGGTGCGGGCACTCACAGTGCCCTTCAGGGCCCCGAGGTGGGGGCGTCCCAGCAGACGTGCGGCGCCCCAATAACTTCGCCGGTCTTTTTCCGGCCAATTCTCACGAGCGTTCTCGGCAAACCAGGATTGGTTTGGGCAGAACGCTCGTGAGAATTGGCCGGCGTAGGACAGCCCTGCGGACCGCCGTGCTCTCCATGGCCCAGGGCCCTTTCTCGCCCAGGGCATGTTGCTGCCGCCAAGAAATGGCTCGGAAAAGTCGCGGCCCACCCCGGCACGCCGGCGCATTGGAGCGTTCCCGGAGCAGAGTTGAAGAACGGGTGGTGGCCTGGTGTGCGCCTCTGTCTTTCGGGTAGATGGGCCGGCCAAGGATGGGGAAGACCTCATCTTGGTCATACAGGTTTATGTCACTCTGAGGGTTGTCTGAAGCACCAGAGGGGCCGATCGAGACTGCCTCGTTGGGGATGCGTGGCTGCGGGTCTAAGGGTTTCCCATATGGAGGCCATGAGGGACAGCACCCCGGAAGCAGGTTGGGGAAGCAGGCGAGTGACCCAGACCGGACTTCTTGATGGGCCTGGCCCCGTGGTAGAGCGCAGGGATGGGACCCCGGCAAGTCGAGGATCACGGGCGTTGTCCTCGCTGCATTCCATCTTGTGGAGTGCCTCTTGGCGGCGATCGGGTGCGGGCACTCACAGTGCCCTTCAGGGCCCCGAGGTGGGGGCGGCCCAGCAGACGTGCGGCGCCTGAATGACTTCGCCGGGCTTGTTCCGGCCAATTCTCACGAGCATTCTGCCCAAACCAATCCTGGATTGGGCAGAACGCTCGTGAGAATTGGCCGGCGTAGGACAGCCCTGCGGACCGCCGTGCTCTCCATGGCCCAGGGCCCTTTCTCGCCCAGGGCATGTTGCTGCCGCCAAGAAATGGCTCGGAAAAGACGCGGCCCACCCCGGCACGCCGGCGCAATGGAGCGTTCCCGGAGCAGAGTTGAAGAACGGGTGTTGGCCTGGTGTGCGCCTCTGTCTTTCGGGTAGATGGGCCGGCCAAGGATGGGGATGACCTCATCTTGGTCATACAGGTTGATCTCACTCTGAGGGTTGTCCGAAGCACCAGAGGGGCCGATCGAGACTGCCTGGTTGGGAGATGCGTGGCTGCGGTCTAAGGGTTTCCCATATGGAGGACATGAGGGACAGGACCCCGGAAGCAGGTTGGGTAAGCAGGCGAGTGTTCCAGACCGGACTTCGAGATGGGCCTGGCCCCGTGGTAGAGCAAAGGGATGGGACCCCGGCAAGTCGATGATCCACGGGCGTTGTCGTCGCTGCATTCCATCTTGTGGAGTGCCTCTTGGCGGCGATCGGGTGCGGGCACTCACAGTGCCCTTCAAGGCCCCGAGGTGGGGGCGGCCCAGCAGCCGTGCAGCGCCCGAATGACTTAGCCGGGCTTTTTCCGGCCAATTCTCACGAGCGTTCTGCCCAAACCAGGATTGGTTTTGGGCAGAACGCTCGTGAGAATTGGCCGGCGTAGGACAGCCATGCGGACCGCCATGCTCTCCATGGCCCAGGGCCCTTTCTCGCCCAGGGCATGTTGCTGTCGCCAAGAAATGGCTCGGAGAAGACGCGGCCCACCCCGGCTCGCCGGCGCATTGGAGCGTTCCCGGAGCAGAGTTGAAGAACGGGTGGTGGCCTGGTGTGCGCCTCTGTCTCTCGGGTGGACAGGCCGGCCAAGGATGGGGATGACCTCATCTTGGTCATACAGGTTTATCTCCCTCTGAGGGTTGTCCGAAGCACCAGAGTGGCCGATGGAGACTGCGTGGTTGGGAGATGCGTGGCTGCGGGTCTAAGGGTTTCCCATATGGAGGCCATGAGGGACAGGACCCCGGAAGCAGGTTGGGGAAGCAGGCGAGTGTTCAGGACCGGACTTCGAGATGGGCTTGGCCCCGTGGTAGAGCGCAGGGATGGGACCCCGGCAAGTCGTGGATCCACGGGCGTTGTCCTCGCTGCATTCCATCTTGTGGAGTGCCTCTTGGCGGCGATCGGGTGCGGGCACTCACAGTGCCCTTCAGGGCCCCGAGGTGGGGGCGGCCCAGCAGACGGGCGGCGCCCGAATGACTTCGTCGGGCTTTTTCCGGCCAAATCTCACGAGCGTTCTGCCCAAACCAGGATTGGTTTGGGCAGAACGCTCGTGAGAATTGGCCGGCGTAGGACAGCCCTGCGGACCGCCGTGCTCTCCATGGCCCAGGGCCCTTTCTCGCCCAGGGCATGTTGCTGCCGCCAAGAAATGGCTCGGAAAAGACGCGGCCCACCCCGGCCCGCCGGCGCATTGGAGCGTTCCCGGAGCAGAGTTGAAGAACGGGTGGTGGCCTGGTGTGCGCCTCTGTCTTTCGGGTAGATGGGCCGGCCAAGGATGGGGATGACCTCATCTTTGTCATACAGGTTTATCTCACTCTGAGGGTTGTCCGAAGCACCAGAAGGGCCGATGGAGACTGCCTGGTTGGGAGATGCGTGGCTGCGGGTCTAAGGGTTTCCCATATGGAAGCCATGAAGGACAAGATCCCGGAAGCAGGTTGGAGAAGCAGGCGAGTGTTCCAGACCGGACTTCGAGATGGGCCTGGCCACGTGGTAGAGCGCAGGGATGGGACCCCAGCAAGTCGAGGATCCACGGGCGTTGTCCTCGCTGCATTCCATCTTGTGGAGTGCCTCTTGGTGGCGATCGGGTGCGGGCATTCACAGTGCCCTTCAGGGCCCCGAGGTGGGGGCGGCTCAGCAGACGTGCGGCGCCCCAATGACTTCACCGGTCTTTTTCCGGCCAATTCTCACGAGCGTTCTGCGCAAACCAGGATTGGTTTGGGCAGAACGCTCGTGAGAATTGGCCGGCGTAGGACAGCCCTGCGGACCGCAGTGCTCTCCATGGCCCAGGGCCCTTTCTCGCCCAGGGCATGTTGCTGCCCCCAAGAAATGTCTCGGAAAAGACGCGGCCCACCCCGGCACGCCGGCGCATTGGAGCGTTCCCGGAGCAGAGTTGAAGAACGGGTGGTGGCCTGGTGTGCGCCTCTGTCTTTCGGGTAGATGGGCCGGCCAAGGATGGGGATGACCTCATCTTGGTCATACAGGTTTATGTCACTCTGAGGGTTGTCCGAAGCACCAGAGGGGCCGATCGAGACTGCGTGGTTGGGAATTGCGTGGCTGCGGGTCTAAGGGTTTCCCATATGGAGGCCATGAGGGACAGGACCCCGGAAGCAGGTTGGGGAAGCAGGCGAGTGTTCCAGACCGGACTTCGAGATGGGCCTGGCCCCGTGGTAGAGCGCAGGGATGGGACCCCGGCAAGTCGAGGATCCACGGGCGTTGTCCTCGCTGCATTCCATCTTGTGGAGTGCCTCTTGGCGGCGATCGGGTGCGGGTACTCACAGTGCTCTTCAGGGCCCCGAGGTTGGGGCGGCCCAGCAGACGTGCGGCGCCCGAATGACTTCGCCAGGCTTTTTCCGGCCAATTCTCACGAGCGTTCTGCGCAAACCAGGATTGGTTTGGGCAGAACGCTCGTGAGAATTGGCCGGCGTACGACAGCCCTGCGGACCGCCGTGCTCTCCATGGCCCAGGGCCCTTTCTCGCCCAGGGCATGTTGCTGCCGCCAAGAAATGGCTCGGAAAAGACGCGGCCCACCCCGGCACGCCGGCGCATTGGAGCGTTCCCGGAGCAGAGTTGAAGAACGGGTGGTGGCTTGGTGTGCAGCTCTGTCTTTCGGATAGATGGGCCGGCCAAGGATGGGGATGACGTCATCTTGGTCATACAGGTTTATCTCCCTCTGAGGGTTGTCCGAAGCACCAGAGTGGCCGATGGAGACTGCGTGGTTGGGATATGCGTGGCTGCGGGTCTAAGGGTTTCCCATATGGAGGCCATGAGGGACAGGATCCCGGAAGCAGGTTGGGGAAGCAGGCGAGTGTTCCAGACCGGACTTCGTGATGGGCCTGGCCCCATGGTAGAGCGCACGGATGGAACTCCGGCAAGTCGAGGATCCACGGGCGTTGTCCTCGCTGCATTCCATCTTGTGGTGTGCCTCTTGGCGGCGATCGGGTGCGGGCACTCACAGTGCTCTTCAGGGCCCCGAGGTGGGGGCGGCCCAGGAGACGTGCGGCGCCCGAATGACTTCGCCGGGCTTTTTCCGGCCAATTCTCACGAGCGTTCTGCCCAAAGCAGGATTGGTTTGGGCAGAACGCTCGTAAGAATTGGCCGGCGTAGGACAGCCCTTCTGACCGCCTTGCTCTCCATGGCCCAGGGCCCTTTCTCGCCCAGGGCATGTTGCTGCCGCCAAGAAATGGCTCGGAGAAGACGCGGCCCACCCCGCACGACGGCGCATTGGAGCGTTCCCGGAGCAGAGTTGAAGAACGGGTGGTGGCCTGGTGTGCGCCTCTGTCTCTCGGGTGGACGGGCCGGCCAAGGATGGGGATGACCTCATCTTGGTCATACAGGTTTATGTCACTCTGAGGGTTGTCCGAAGCACGAGAGGGGCCGATGGAGACTGCCTGGTTGGGAGATGCGTGGCTGCGGGTCTAAGGGTTTCCCATATGGAGGCCATGAGGGACAGGACCCCGGAAGCAGGTTGGGGAAGCAGGCGAGTGTTCCAGACCGGACTTCGTGATGGGCCTGGCCCCGTGGTAGAGCGCACGGATGGGACCCCGGCAAGTCGAGGATCCACGGGCGTTGTCCTCGCTGCATTCCATCTTGTGGAGTGCCTCTTGGCGGCGATCGGGTGCGGGTACTCACAGTGCTCTTCAGGGCCCCGAGGTGGGGGCGGCCCAGCAGACGGGCGGCGCCCGAATGACTTCGCCGGGCTTTTTCCGGCCAATTCTCACGAGCGTTCTGCCCAAACCAGGATTGGTTTGGGCAGAACGCTCGTGAGAATTGGCCGGCGTAGGACAGCCCTGCGGACCGCCGTGCTCTCCATGGCCCAGGGCCCTTTCTCGCCCAGGGCATGTTGTTGCCGCCAAGAAATGTCTCGGAGAAGACGCGGCCCACCCCGGCACGCCGGCGCATTGGAGCGTTCCCGGAGCAGAGTTGCATAACGGGTGGTGGCTTGGTGTGCGCCTCTGTCTTTCGGGTAGATGGGCCGGCCAAGGATGGGGATGACCTCATCTTGGTCATACAGGTTTATCTCCCTCTGATGGTTGTCCGAAGCACCAGAGTGGCCGATGGAGACTGCGTGGTTGGGATATGCGTGGCTGCGGGTCTAAGGGTTTCCCATATGGAGGCCATGAGGGACAGGATCCCGGAAGCAGGTTGGGGAAGCAGGCGAGTGTTCCAGACCGGACTTCGTGATGGGCCTGGCCCCGTGGTAGAGCGCACGGATGGGACCGCGGCAAGTCGAGGATTCACGGGCGTTGTCCTCGCTGCATTACATCTTGTGGAGTGCCTCTTGGCGGCGATCGGGTGCGGGCACTCACAGTGCCCTTCAGGGCCCCGAGGTGGGGGCGGCCCAGCAGACGTGCGGCGCCCGAATGAATTCGCCGGGCTCTTTCTGGCCAATTCTCACGAGCGTTCTGCCCAAACCAGGATTGGTTTGGGCAGAACGCTCGTGAGAATTGGCCGGCATTGGACAGCCCTGCGGACCGCCGAGCTCTCCATGGTCCAGGGCCCTTTCTCGCCCAGGGCATGTTGCTGCCACCAAGAAATGTCTCGGAAAAGACGCGGCCCCCCCCGGCACGCCGGCGCATTGGAGCGTTCCCGGAGCAGAGTTGAAGAACGGGTGGTGGCCTGGTGTGCGCCTCTGTCTTTCGGGTAGATGGGCCGGCCAAGGATGGGGATGACCTCATCTTGGTCATACAGGTTTATCTCCCTCTGAGGGTTGTCCGAAGCACCAGAGGGGCCGATAGAGACTGCCTGGTTGGGAGATGCGTGGCTGCGGGTCTAAGGGTTTCCCATATGGAGGCCATGAGGGACAGGACCCCGGAAGCAGGTTGGGGAAGCAGGCGAGTGTTCCAGACCGGACTTCGAGATGGGCCTGGCCCCGTGGTAGAGCGCACGGATGGAACCCCGGCAAGTCGAGGATCCACGGGCGTTGTCCTCGCTGCATTCCATCTTGTGGAGTGCCTCTTGGCGGCGATCGGGGGCGGGCAGTCACAGTGCCCTTCAGGGCCCCGAGGTGGGGGCGGCCCAGCAGACGTGCGGCGCCTGAATGACTTCGCCGGGCTTTTTCCGGCCAATTCTCACGAGCGTTCTGCCCAAACCAATCCTGGATTGGGCAGAACGCTCGTGAGAATTGGCCAGCGTAGGACAGCCCTGCGGACCGCCGTGCTCTCCATGGCCCAGGGCCCTTGCTCGCCCAGGGCATGTTGCTGCCGCCAAGAAATGGCTCGGAAAAGACGCGGCCCACCCCGCACGCCGGCGCATTGGAGCGTTCCCGGAGCAGAGTTGAAGAACGGGTGGTGGCCTGGTGTGCGCCTCTGTCTCTCGGGTAGATGGGCCGGCCAAGGATGGGGATGACCTCATCTTGGTCATACAGGTTTATGTCACTCTGAGGGCTGTCCGAAGTACCAGAGGGGCCGATGGAGACTGCCTGTTTGGGAGATGCGTGGCTGCGGGTCTAAGGGTTTCCCATATGGAGGCCCTGAGGGACAGGACCCCGGAAGCAGGTTGGGGAAGCAGGCGAGTGTTCCAGACCGGACTTCGTAATGTGCCTGGCCCCGTGGTAGAGCGCACGGATGGGACCCCGGCAAGTCGAGGATCCACGGGCGTTGTCCTCGCTGCATTCCATCTTGTGGAGTGCCTCTTGGCGGCGATCGGGTGCGGGCACTCACAGTGCCCTTCAGGGCCCCGAGGTGGGGGCGGCCCAGCAGACGTGCGGCGCCCGAATGACTTCGCCGGGCTTTTTCCGGCCAATTCTCACGAGCGTTCTGCCCAAACCAGGATTGGTTTGGGCAGAACGCTCGTGAGATTTGGCCGGCGTAGTACAGCCCTGCGGACCTCCGTGCTCTCCATGGCCCAGCGCCCTTTCTCGCCCAGGGCATGTTGCTGCCACCAAGAAATATCTCGGAAAAGAAACGGCCCACCCCGGCATGCCGGCGCATTGGAGCGTTCCCGGAGCAGAGTTGAAGAACGGGTGGTGGCCTGGTGTGCGCCTCTGTCTTTCGGATAGATGGGCCGGCCAAGGATGGGGATGACCTCATCTTGGTCATACACGTTTATGTCACTCTGAGGGTTGTCCGAAGCACCAGAGGGGCCGATGGAGACTGCCTGGTTGGGAGATGCGTGGCTGCGGGTCTAAGGGTTTCCCATATGGAGGCCATGAGGGACAGGACCCCGGAAGCAGGTTGGGGAAGCAGGCGAGTGTTCCAAACCGGACTTCGTGATGGGCCTGGCCCCGTGGTAGAGCGCACGGATGGGACCCCGGCAAGTCGAGGATCCACGGGCGTTGTCCTCGCTGCATTCCATCTTGTGGTGTGCCTCTTGGCGGCGATCGGGTGCGGGCACTCACAGTGCCCTTCAGGGCCCCGAGGTGGGCGCGGCCCAGCACGCGTGCGGCGCCCGAATGACTTCGCCGGGCTTTTTCCGGCCAATTCTCACGAGCGCTCTGCCCAAACCAGGATTGCTTTGGGCAGAACGCTCGTGAGAATTGGCCGGCGTAGGACAGCCCTGCGGACCTCCGTGCTCTCCATGGCCCAGGGCCCTTTCTCGCCCAGGGCATGTTGTTGCCGCCAAGAAATGTCTCGGAGAAGACGCGGCCCACCCCGGCACGCCGGCGCATTGGAGCTTTCCCGGAGCAGAGTTGAAGAACGGGTGGTGGCTTGGTGTGCGCCTCTGTCTTTCGGGTAGATGGGCCGGCCAAGGATGGGGATGACCTCATCTTGGTCATACAGTTTTATCTCCCTCTGAGGGTTGTCCGAAGCACCAGAGTGGCCGATGGAGACTGCGTGGTTGGGAGATGCGTGGCTGCGGGTCTAAGGGTTTCCCATATGGAGGCCATGAGGGACAGGATCCCGGAAGCAGGTTGGGGAAGCAGGCGAGTGTTCCAGACCAGACTTCGTGATGGGCCTGGCTCCGTGCTAAGGCGCAGGGATGGGACACCGGCAAGTCTAGGATCCACGGGCGTTGTCCTCGCTGCTTTCCATCTTGTGGAGTGCCTCTTGGCGGCGATCGGGTGCGGGCACTCACAGTGCCCTTCAGGGCCCCGAGGTGGGGGCGGCCCAGCAGACGTGCGGCGCCTGAATGACTTCGCCCGGCTTTTTCCGGCCAATTCTCACGAGCGTTCTGCCCAAACCAATCCTGGTTTGGGCAGTACGCTCGTGAGAATTGGACGGCGTAGGAGAGCCCTGCGGACCTCCGTGCTCTCCACGGCCCAGGGCCCTTTCTCGCCCAGGGCGTGTTGTTGCCGCCAAGAAATGTCTCGGAGAAGACACGGCCCACCCCGGCACGCCGGCGCATTGGAGCGTTCCCGGAGCAGAGTTGAAGAACGGGTGGTGGCAAGGTGTGCGCCTCTGTCTTTCGGGTAGATGGGCCGGCCAAGGATGGGGATGACCTATCTTGGTCATACAGGTTTATCTAACTCTGAGGGTTGTCCGAAGCACCAGAGGGGCCGATGGAGACTGCGTGGTTGGGAGATGCGTGGCTGCGGGTCTAAGGGTTTCCCATATGGAGGCCATGAAGGACAAGATCCCGGACGCAGGTTGGAGAAGCAGGCGAGTGTTCCAGACCGGACTTCGAGATGGGCCTGGCCACGTGGTAGAGCGCAGGGATGGGACCCCGGCAAGTCGAGGATCCACGGGCGTTGTCCTCGCTGCATTCCATCCTGTGGAGTGCCTCTTGGCGGCGATCGGGTGCGGGCACTCACAGTGCCCTTCAGGGCCCCGAGGTGGGGGCGGCCCAGCAGACGTGCGGCGCCCCAATGACTTCGCCGGTCTTTTTCCGGCCAATTCTCACGAGCATTCTGTGCAAACCAGGATTGGTTTGGGCAGAACGCTCGTGAGAATTGGCCGGCGTAGGACAGCCCTGCGGACCGCCGTGCTCTCCATGGCCCAGGGCCCTTTCTCGCCCAGGGCAAGCGGCTGCCGCCAAGAAATGGCTCAGAAAAGACGCGGCCCACCCCGGCACACCGGCGCATTGGAGCGTTCCCTGAGCAGAGTTGAAGAACGGGTGGTGGCGTGGTGTGCGCCTCTGTCTTTCGGGTAGATGGGCCGGCCAAGGATGGGGATGACCTCATCTTGGTCATACAGATTTATGTCACTCTGATGGCTGTCCGAAGCACAGAGGGGCCGATGGCGACTGCGTGGTTGGGAGATGCGTGCCTGTGGGTCTAAGGGTTTCCCATATGGAGGCCATGAGGGACAGGACCCCGGAAGCAGGTTGGGGAAGCAGGCGAGTGTTCCAGACCGGACTTCGTGATGGGCCTGGCCCCGTGGTAGAGCGCAGGGATGGGACCCCGGCAAGTCGAGGATTCACGGGCGTTGTCCTCGCTGCATTCCATCTTGTGGAGTGCCTCTTGGCGGCGATCGGGTGCGGGCACTCACAGTGCCCTTCAGGGCCCCGAGGTGGGGGCGGCCCAGCAGACGTGCGGCACCTGAATGACTTCGCCGGGCTTTTTCCGGCCAATTCTCACGAGCGTTCTGCCCAAACCAGGATTGGTTTTGGCAGAACGACCGTGAGAATTGGCCGGCGTAGGACAGCCCTGCGGACCGCCGTGCTCTCCATGGCCCAGGGCCCTTTCTCGCCCAGGGCATGTTGCTGCCGCCAAGAAATGGCCGGGAAAAGACGCGGCCCACCCCGGCACGCCGGCGCATTGGAGCGTTCCCGGAGCAAAGTTGAAGAACCGGTGGTGGCCTGGTGTGCGCCTCTGTATTTCTGGTAGATGGGCCGGCCAAGGATGGGGATGACCTCATCATGGTCATACAGGTTTATGTCACTCTGAGGGTTGTCCGAAGCACCAGAGGGGCCGATGGAGACTGCGTGGTTGGGAGATGCGTGGCTGCGGGTCTAAGGGTTTCCCATATGGAGGCCATGAGGGACAGGACCCCGGAAGCAGGTTGGGGAAGCAGGCGAGTGTTCCAGACCGGACTTCGTGATGGGCCTGGCCCCGTGGTAGAGCGCAGGGATGGGACCCCGGCAAGTCGTGGATCCACGGGCGTTGTCCTCGCTGCATTCCATCTTGTGGAGTGCCTCTTCGCGGCGATCGGGTGCGGGCACTCACAGTTGCCTTCAGGGCCCCGAGGTGGGGGCGGCCCAGCAGACGTTCGGCGCCCGAATGACTTCGCCGGGTTTTTTCCGGCCAATTCTCACGAGCGTTCTGCCCAAATCAGGATTTGTTTGGGCAGAACGTTCGTGAGAATTGGCCGGCGTAGGACAGCCCTGCGGACAGCCGTGCTCTCCATGGCCCAGGGCCCTTTCTCGCCCAGGGCATGTTGCTGCCGCCAAGAAATGGCTCGGAAAAGACGCGGCCCACCCCGACACGCCGGCGCATTGGAGCGTTCCCGGAGCAGAGTTGAAAAACGGGTGATGGCCTGGTGTGGGCCTCTGTCTTTCGGGTAGATGGGCTGGCCAAGGATGGGGATGACCTCATCTTGGTCATACAGGTTTATCTCCCTCTGAGGGTTGTCCGAAGCACCAGAGGGGCCGATGGAGACTGCGTGGTTGGGAGTTGCGTGGCTGCCGGTCTAAGGGTTTCCCATATGGAGGCCATGAGAGACAGGAACCCGGAAGCAGGTTGGGGAAGCAGGCGAGTGACCCAGACCGGACTTCGTGATGGGCCTGGCCCCGTGGTAGAGCGCACGGATGGGAGCCCGGCAAGTCGAGGACCACGGGCGTTGTCCTCGCTGCATTCCATCTTGTGGAGTGCCTCTTGGCGGCGATCGGGTGCGGGCACTCACAGTGCCCTTCAGGGCCCCGAGGTGGGGGCGTCCCAGCAGACGTGCGGCGCCCCAATAACTTCGCCGGTCTTTTTCCGGCCAATTCTCACGAGCGTTCTCGGCAAACCAGGATTGGTTTGGGCAGAACGCTCGTGAGAATTGGCCGGCGTAGGACAGCCCTGCGGACCGCCGTGCTCTCCATGGCCCAGGGCCCTTTCTCGCCCAGGGCATGTTGCTGCCGCCAAGAAATGGCTCGGAAAAGTCGCGGCCCACCCCGGCACGCCGGCGCATTGGAGCGTTCCCGGAGCAGAGTTGAAGAACGGGTGGTGGCCTGGTGTGCGCCTCTGTCTTTCGGGTAGATGGGCCGGCCAAGGATGGGGAAGACCTCATCTTGGTCATACAGGTTTATGTCACTCTGAGGGTTGTCTGAAGCACCAGAGGGGCCGATCGAGACTGCCTCGTTGGGGATGCGTGGCTGCGGGTCTAAGGGTTTCCCATATGGAGGCCATGAGGGACAGCACCCCGGAAGCAGGTTGGGGAAGCAGGCGAGTGACCCAGACCGGACTTCTTGATGGGCCTGGCCCCGTGGTAGAGCGCAGGGATGGGACCCCGGCAAGTCGAGGATCACGGGCGTTGTCCTCGCTGCATTCCATCTTGTGGAGTGCCTCTTGGCGGCGATCGGGTGCGGGCACTCACAGTGCCCTTCAGGGCCCCGAGGTGGGGGCGGCCCAGCAGACGTGCGGCGCCTGAATGACTTCGCCGGGCTTGTTCCGGCCAATTCTCACGAGCATTCTGCCCAAACCAATCCTGGATTGGGCAGAACGCTCGTGAGAATTGGCCGGCGTAGGACAGCCCTGCGGACCGCCGTGCTCTCCATGGCCCAGGGCCCTTTCTCGCCCAGGGCATGTTGCTGCCGCCAAGAAATGGCTCGGAAAAGACGCGGCCCACCCCGGCACGCCGGCGCAATGGAGCGTTCCCGGAGCAGAGTTGAAGAACGGGTGTTGGCCTGGTGTGCGCCTCTGTCTTTCGGGTAGATGGGCCGGCCAAGGATGGGGATGACCTCATCTTGGTCATACAGGTTGATCTCACTCTGAGGGTTGTCCGAAGCACCAGAGGGGCCGATCGAGACTGCCTGGTTGGGAGATGCGTGGCTGCGGTCTAAGGGTTTCCCATATGGAGGACATGAGGGACAGGACCCCGGAAGCAGGTTGGGTAAGCAGGCGAGTGTTCCAGACCGGACTTCGAGATGGGCCTGGCCCCGTGGTAGAGCAAAGGGATGGGACCCCGGCAAGTCGATGATCCACGGGCGTTGTCGTCGCTGCATTCCATCTTGTGGAGTGCCTCTTGGCGGCGATCGGGTGCGGGCACTCACAGTGCCCTTCAAGGCCCCGAGGTGGGGGCGGCCCAGCAGCCGTGCAGCGCCCGAATGACTTAGCCGGGCTTTTTCCGGCCAATTCTCACGAGCGTTCTGCCCAAACCAGGATTGGTTTTGGGCAGAACGCTCGTGAGAATTGGCCGGCGTAGGACAGCCATGCGGACCGCCATGCTCTCCATGGCCCAGGGCCCTTTCTCGCCCAGGGCATGTTGCTGTCGCCAAGAAATGGCTCGGAGAAGACGCGGCCCACCCCGGCTCGCCGGCGCATTGGAGCGTTCCCGGAGCAGAGTTGAAGAACGGGTGGTGGCCTGGTGTGCGCCTCTGTCTCTCGGGTGGACAGGCCGGCCAAGGATGGGGATGACCTCATCTTGGTCATACAGGTTTATCTCCCTCTGAGGGTTGTCCGAAGCACCAGAGTGGCCGATGGAGACTGCGTGGTTGGGAGATGCGTGGCTGCGGGTCTAAGGGTTTCCCATATGGAGGCCATGAGGGACAGGACCCCGGAAGCAGGTTGGGGAAGCAGGCGAGTGTTCAGGACCGGACTTCGAGATGGGCTTGGCCCCGTGGTAGAGCGCAGGGATGGGACCCCGGCAAGTCGTGGATCCACGGGCGTTGTCCTCGCTGCATTCCATCTTGTGGAGTGCCTCTTGGCGGCGATCGGGTGCGGGCACTCACAGTGCCCTTCAGGGCCCCGAGGTGGGGGCGGCCCAGCAGACGGGCGGCGCCCGAATGACTTCGTCGGGCTTTTTCCGGCCAAATCTCACGAGCGTTCTGCCCAAACCAGGATTGGTTTGGGCAGAACGCTCGTGAGAATTGGCCGGCGTAGGACAGCCCTGCGGACCGCCGTGCTCTCCATGGCCCAGGGCCCTTTCTCGCCCAGGGCATGTTGCTGCCGCCAAGAAATGGCTCGGAAAAGACGCGGCCCACCCCGGCCCGCCGGCGCATTGGAGCGTTCCCGGAGCAGAGTTGAAGAACGGGTGGTGGCCTGGTGTGCGCCTCTGTCTTTCGGGTAGATGGGCCGGCCAAGGATGGGGATGACCTCATCTTTGTCATACAGGTTTATCTCACTCTGAGGGTTGTCCGAAGCACCAGAAGGGCCGATGGAGACTGCGTGGTTGGGAGATGCGTGGCTGCGGGTCTAAGGGTTTCCCATATGGAAGCCATGAAGGACAAGATCCCGGAAGCAGGTTGGAGAAGCAGGCGAGTGTTCCAGACCGGACTTCGAGATGGGCCTGGCCACGTGGTAGAGCGCAGGGATGGGACCCCAGCAAGTCGAGGATCCACGGGCGTTGTCCTCGCTGCATTCCATCTTGTGGAGTGCCTCTTGGCGGCGATCGGGTGCGGGCATTCACAGTGCCCTTCAGGGCCCATAGGTGGGGGCGGCTCAGCAGACGTGCGGCGCCCCAATGACTTCACCGGTCTTTTTCCGGCCAATTCTCACGAGCGTTCTGCGCAAACCAGGATTGGTTTGGGCAGAACGCTCGTGAGAATTGGCCGGCGTAGGACAGCCCTGCGGACCGCAGTGCTCTCCATGGCCCAGGGCCCTTTCTCGCCCAGGGCATGTTGCTGCCCCCAAGAAATGTCTCGGAAAAGACGCGGCCCACCCCGGCACGCCGGCGCATTGGAGCGTTCCCGGAGCAGAGTTGAAGAACGGGTGGTGGCCTGGTGTGCGCCTCTGTCTTTCGGGTAGATGGGCCGGCCAAGGATGGGGATGACCTCATCTTGGTCATACAGGTTTATGTCACTCTGAGGGTTGTCCGAAGCACCAGAGGGGCCGATCGAGACTGCGTGGTTGGGAATTGCGTGGCTGCGGGTCTAAGGGTTTCCCATATGGAGGCCATGAGGGACAGGACCCCGGAAGCAGGTTGGGGAAGCAGGCGAGTGTTCCAGACCGGACTTCGAGATGGGCCTGGCCCCGTGGTAGAGCGCAGGGATGGGACCCCGGCAAGTCGAGGATCCACGGGCGTTGTCCTCGCTGCATTCCATCTTGTGGAGTGCCTCTTGGCGGCGATCGGGTGCGGGTACTCACAGTGCTCTTCAGGGCCCCGAGGTTGGGGCGGCCCAGCAGACGTGCGGCGCCCGAATGACTTCGCCAGGCTTTTTCCGGCCAATTCTCACGAGCGTTCTGCGCAAACCAGGATTGGTTTGGGCAGAACGCTCGTGAGAATTGGCCGGCGTACGACAGCCCTGCGGACCGCCGTGCTCTCCATGGCCCAGGGCCCTTTCTCGCCCAGGGCATGTTGCTGCCGCCAAGAAATGGCTCGGAAAAGACGCGGCCCACCCCGGCACGCCGGCGCATTGGAGCGTTCCCGGAGCAGAGTTGAAGAACGGGTGGTGGCTTGGTGTGCAGCTCTGTCTTTCGGATAGATGGGCCGGCCAAGGATGGGGATGACGTCATCTTGGTCATACAGGTTTATCTCCCTCTGAGGGTTGTCCGAAGCACCAGAGTGGCCGATGGAGACTGCGTGGTTGGGATATGCGTGGCTGCGGGTCTAAGGGTTTCCCATATGGAGGCCATGAGGGACAGGATCCCGGAAGCAGGTTGGGGAAGCAGGCGAGTGTTCCAGACCGGACTTCGTGATGGGCCTGGCCCCATGGTAGAGCGCACGGATGGAACTCCGGCAAGTCGAGGATCCACGGGCGTTGTCCTCGCTGCATTCCATCTTGTGGTGTGCCTCTTGGCGGCGATCGGGTGCGGGCACTCACAGTGCTCTTCAGGGCCCCGAGGTGGGGGCGGCCCAGGAGACGTGCGGCGCCCGAATGACTTCGCCGGGCTTTTTCCGGCCAATTCTCACGAGCGTTCTGCCCAAAGCAGGATTGGTTTGGGCAGAACGCTCGTAAGAATTGGCCGGCGTAGGACAGCCCTTCTGACCGCCTTGCTCTCCATGGCCCAGGGCCCTTTCTCGCCCAGGGCATGTTGCTGCCGCCAAGAAATGGCTCGGAGAAGACGCGGCCCACCCCGCACGACGGCGCATTGGAGCGTTCCCGGAGCAGAGTTGAAGAACGGGTGGTGGCCTGGTGTGCGCCTCTGTCTCTCGGGTGGACGGGCCGGCCAAGGATGGGGATGACCTCATCTTGGTCATACAGGTTTATGTCACTCTGAGGGTTGTCCGAAGCACGAGAGGGGCCGATGGAGACTGCCTGGTTGGGAGATGCGTGGCTGCGGGTCTAAGGGTTTCCCATATGGAGGCCATGAGGGACAGGACCCCGGAAGCAGGTTGGGGAAGCAGGCGAGTGTTCCAGACCGGACTTCGTGATGGGCCTGGCCCCGTGGTAGAGCGCACGGATGGGACCCCGGCAAGTCGAGGATCCACGGGCGTTGTCCTCGCTGCATTCCATCTTGTGGAGTGCCTCTTGGCGGCGATCGGGTGCGGGTACTCACAGTGCTCTTCAGGGCCCCGAGGGGGGGCGGCCCAGCAGACGGGCGGCGCCCGAATGACTTCGCCGGGCTTTTTCCGGCCAATTCTCACGAGCGTTCTGCCCAAACCAGGATTGGTTTGGGCAGAACGCTCGTGAGAATTGGCCGGCGTAGGACAGCCCTGCGGACCGCCGTGCTCTCCATGGCCCAGGGCCCTTTCTCGCCCAGGGCATGTTGTTGCCGCCAAGAAATGTCTCGGAGAAGACGCGGCCCACCCCGGCACGCCGGCGCATTGGAGCGTTCCCGGAGCAGAGTTGCATAACGGGTGGTGGCTTGGTGTGCGCCTCTGTCTTTCGGGTAGATGGGCCGGCCAAGGATGGGGATGACCTCATCTTGGTCATACAGGTTTATCTCCCTCTGATGGTTGTCCGAAGCACCAGAGTGGCCGATGGAGACTGCGTGGTTGGGATATGCGTGGCTGCGGGTCTAAGGGTTTCCCATATGGAGGCCATGAGGGACAGGATCCCGGAAGCAGGTTGGGGAAGCAGGCGAGTGTTCCAGACCGGACTTCGTGATGGGCCTGGCCCCGTGGTAGAGCGCACGGATGGGACCGCGGCAAGTCGAGGATTCACGGGCGTTGTCCTCGCTGCATTCCATCTTGTGGAGTGCCTCTTGGCGGCGATCGGGTGCGGGCACTCACAGTGCCCTTCAGGGCCCCGAGGTGGGGGCGGCCCAGCAGACGTGCGGCGCCCGAATGACTTCGCCGGGCTCTTTCTGGCCAATTCTCACGAGCGTTCTGCCCAAACCAGGATTGGTTTGGGCAGAACGCTCGTGAGAATTGGCCGGCATTGGACAGCCCTGCGGACCGCCGAGCTCTCCATGGTCCAGGGCCCTTTCTCGCCCAGGGCATGTTGCTGCCACCAAGAAATGTCTCGGAAAAGACGCGGCCCCCCCCGGCACGCCGGCGCATTGGAGCGTTCCCGGAGCAGAGTTGAAGAACGGGTGGTGGCCTGGTGTGCGCCTCTGTCTTTCGGGTAGATGGCCCGGCCAAGGATGGGGATGACCTCATCTTGGTCATACAGGTTTATCTCCCTCTGAGGGTTGTCCGAAGCACCAGAGGGGCCGATAGAGACTGCCTGGTTGGGAGATGCGTGGCTGCGGGTCTAAGGGTTTCCCATATGGAGGCCATGAGGGACAGGACCCCGGAAGCAGGTTGGGGAAGCAGGCGAGTGTTCCAGACCGGACTTCGAGATGGGCCTGGCCCCGTGGTAGAGCGCACGGATGGAACCCCGGCAAGTCGAGGATCCACGGGCGTTGTCCTCGCTGCATTCCATCTTGTGGAGTGCCTCTTGGCGGCGATCGGGGGCGGGCAGTCACAGTGCCCTTCAGGGCCCCGAGGTGGGGGCGGCCCAGCAGACGTGCGGCGCCTGAATGACTTCGCCGGGCTTTTTCCGGCCAATTCTCACGAGCGTTCTGCCCAAACCAATCCTGGATTGGGCAGAACGCTCGTGAGAATTGGCCAGCGTAGGACAGCCCTGCGGACCGCCGTGCTCTCCATGGCCCAGGGCCCTTGCTCGCCCAGGGCATGTTGCTGCCGCCAAGAAATGGCTCGGAAAAGACGCGGCCCACCCCGCACGACGGCGCATTGGAGCGTTCCCGGAGCAGAGTTGAAGAACGGGTGGTGGCCTGGTGTGCGCCTCTGTCTCTCGGGTAGATGGGCCGGCCAAGGATGGGGATGACCTCATCTTGGTCATACAGGTTTATGTCACTCTGAGGGCTGTCCGAAGTACCAGAGGGGCCGATGGAGACTGCCTGGTTGGGAGATGCGTGGCTGCGGGTCTAAGTGTTTCCCATATGGAGGCCCTGAGGGACAGGACCCCGGAAGCAGGTTGGGGAAGCAGGCGAGTGTTCCAGACCGGACTTCGTAATGTGCCTGGCCCCGTGGTAGAGCGCACGGATGGGACCCCGGCAAGTCGAGGATCCACGGGCGTTGTCCTCGCTGCATTCCATCTTGTGGAGTGCCTCTTGGCGGCGATCGGGTGCGGGCACTCACAGTGCCCTTCAGGGCCCCGAGGTGGGGGCGGCCCAGCAGACGTGCGGCGCCCGAATGACTTCGCCGGGCTTTTTCCGGCCAATTCTCACGAGCGTTCTGCCCAAACCAATCTTGGATTGGGCAGAACGCTCGTGAGAATTGGCCGGCGTAGGACAGCCCTGCGGACCGCCGTGCTCTCCATGGCCCAGGGCCCTTTCTCGGCCAGGGCATGTTGCTGCCACCAAGAAATGTCTCGGAAAAGACGCGGCCCACCCCGGCACGCCGGCGCACTGGAGCGTTCCCGGAGCAGAGTTGAAGAACGAGTGGTGGCCTGGTGTGCGCCTCTGTCTTTCCGGTAGATGGGCCGGCCAAGGATGGGGATGACCTCATCTTGGTCATACAGGTTTATGTCACTCTGAGGGTTGTCCGAAGCACCAGAGGGGCCGATGGAGACTGCCTGGTTGGGAGATGCGTGGCTGCGGGTCTAAGGGTTTCCCATATGGAGGCCCTGAGGGACAGGACCCCGGAAGCAGGTTGGGGAAGCAAGCGAGTGTTCCAGACCGGACTTCGTGATGGGCCTGGCCCCGTGCTAGAGCGCAGGGATGGGACCCCGGCAAGTCTAGGATCCACGGGCGTTGTCCTCGCTGCATTCCATCTTGTGGAGTGCCTCTTGGCGGCGATCGGGTGCGGGCACTCACAGTGCCCTTCAGGGCCCCGAGGTGGGGGCAGCCCTGCAGACGTGCGGCGCCTGAATGACTTCGCCGGGGTTTTTCCGGCCAATTCTCACGAGCGTTCTGCCCAAACCAATCTTGGATTGGGCAGAACGCTCGTGAGAATTGGCCGGCGTAGGACAGCCCTGCGGACCGCCGTGCTCTCCATGGCCCAGGGCCCTTTCTCGCCCAGGGCATGTTGCTGCCGCCAAGAAATGGCTCAGAAAAGACGCGGCCCACTCCGGCAAGCCGGCGCATTGGAGCGTTCCCGGAGCAGAGTTGAAGAACGGGTGGTGGCCTGGTGTGCGCCTCTGTCTTTCGGGTAGATGGGCCCGCCTAGGATGGGGATGACCTCATCTTGGTCATACAGGTTTATGTCACTCTGAGGGTTGTCCGAAGCACCAGAGGGGCCGATGGAGACTGCCTGGTTGGGAGATGCGTGGCTGCGGGTCTAAGGGTTTCCCATATGGAAGCCATGAAGGACAAGATCCCGGAAGCAGGTTGGAGAAGCAGGCGAGTGTTCCAGACCGGACTTCGAGATGGGCCTGGCCACGTGGTAGAGCGCAGGGATGGGACCCCGGCAAGTCGAGGATCCACTGGCGTTGTCCTCGCTGCATTCCATCTTGTGGAGTGCCTCTTGGCGGCGATCGGGTGCGGGCACTCTCAGTGCCCTTCAGGGCCCCGAGGTGGGGGCGGCCCAGCAGACGTGCGGCGGCCCAATGACTTCGCCATTTTTTTTCCGGCCAATTCTCACGAGCGTTCTGCGCAAACCAGGATTGTTTTGGGCAGAACGCTCGTGAGAATTGGCCGGCGTAGGACAGCCCTGCGGACCGCCGTGCTCTCCATGGCCCAGGGCCCTTTCTCGCTCAGGGCATGTTGCTGCCGCCAAGAAATGTCTCGGAAAAGACGCGGCCCACCCCGCACGCCGGCGCATTGGAGCGTTCCCGGAGCAGAGTTGAAGAACGGGTGGTGGCCTGGTGTGCGCCTCTGTCTTTCGGGTAGATGTGCCGGCCAAGAATGGGGATGACCTCATCTTGGTCATACAGGTTTATGTCACTCTGAGGGTTGTCCGAAGCACCAGAGGGGCCGATGGAGACTGCCTGGTTGGGAGATGCGTGGCTGCGGGTCTAAGGGTTTCCCATATGGAGGCCATGAGGGACAGGACCCCGGAAGCAGGTTGGGGAAGCAGGCGAGTGTTCCAGACCGGACTTCGTGATGGGCCTGGCCCCGTGGTAGAGCGCACGGATGGGACCCCGGCAAGTCGAGGATCCACGGGCGTTGTCCTCGCTGCATTCCATCTTGTGAAGTGCCTCTTGGCGGCGATCGGGTGCGGGCACTCACAGTGCTCTTCAGGGCCCCGAGGTGGGGGTGGCCCAGCAGACGTGCGGCGACCGAATGACTTCGCCGGGCTTTTTCCGGCCAATTCTCACGAGCGTTCTGCCCAAACCAGGATTGGTTTGGGCAGAACGCTCGTGAGAATTGGCCGGCGTAGGACAGCCTGCGGACCTCCGTGCTCTCCATGGCCCAGGGCCCTTTCTCGCCCAGGGCATGTTGCTGCCACCAAGAAATGTCTCGGAAAAGACGCGGCCCACCCCGGCACGCCGGCGCATTGGAGCGTTCCCGGAGCAGAGTTGAAGAACGAGTGGTGGCCTGGTGTGCGCCTCTGTCTTTCGGGTAGATGGGCCGGCCAAGGATGGGGATGACCTCATCTTGGTCATACAGGTTTATGTCACTCTGAGGGTTGTCCGAAGCACCAGAGGGGCCGATGGAGACTGCGTGGTTGGGAGATGCGTGGCTGCGGGTCTAAGGGTTTCCCATATGGAGGCCATGAGGGACAGGACCCCGGAAGCAGGTTGGGGAAGCAGGCGAGTGTTCCAGACCGGACTTCGTGATGGGCCTGGCCCCGTGCTAGAGCGCAGGCATGGGACCCCGGCAAGTCTAGGATCCACGGGCGTTGTCCTCGCTGCATTCCATCTTGTGGAGTGCCTCTTGGGGCGATCGGGTGCGGGCACTCACAGTGCCCTTCAGGGCTCCGAGGTGGGGGCGGCCCTGCAGACGTGCGGCGCCTGAATGACTTCGCCGGGCTATTTCCGGCCAATTCTCACGAGCGTTCTGCCCAAACCAATCCTGGATTGGGCAGAACGCTCGTGAGAAATGGCCGGCGTAAGACAGCCCTGCGGACAGCCGTGCTCTCCATGGCCCAGGGCCCTTTCTCGCCAGGGCATGTTGTTGCCGCCAAGAAATGTCTCGGAGAAGACGCGGCCCACCCCGGCACGCCGGCGCATTGGAGCGTTCCAGGAGCAGAGTTGAAGAACGGGTGGTGGCTTGGTGTGCGCCTCTGTCTTTCGGGTAGATGGGCCGGCCAAGGATGGGGATGACCTCATCTTGGTCATACAGGTTTATCTCCCTCTGAGGGTTGTCCGAAGCACCAGAGTGGCCGATGGAGACTGCGTGGTTGGGAGATGCGTGGCTGCGGGTCTAAGGGTTTCCCATATGGAGGCCATGAGGGACAGGATCCCGGAAGCAGGTTGGGGAAGCAGGCGAGTGTTCCAGACCGGACTTCGTGATGGGCCTGGCCCCGTGCTAGAGCGCAGGGATGGGACCCGGCAAGTCTAGGATCCACGGGCGTTGTCCTCGCTGCTTTCCATCTTGTGGAGTGCCTCTTGGCGGCGATCGGGTGCGGGCACTCTCAGTGCCCTTCAGGGCCCCGAGGTGGAGGCGGCCCAGCAGACGGGCGGCGCCCCAATGACTTCGCCGGTTTTTTTCCGGCCAATTCTCACGAGCGTTCTGCGCAAACCAGGATTGGTTTGGGCAGAACGCTCGTGAGAATTCGCCGGCGAAGGACAGCCCTGCGGACCGCCGTGCTCTCCATGGCCCAGGGCCCTTTCTCGCCCAGGGCATGTTGCTGCCGCCAAGAAATATCTCGGAAAAGACGCGGCCCACCCCGGCACGCCGGCGCATTGGAGCGTTCCCGGAGCAGAGTTGAAGAACGGGTGGTGGCCTGGTGTGCGCCTCTCTCTTTCGGGTAGATGGGCCGGCCAAGGATGGGGATGACCTCATCTTGGTCATACAGGTTTATGTCACTCTGAGGGTTGTCCGAAGCACCAGAGGGGCCGATGGAGACTGCCTGGTTGGGAGATGCGTGGCTGCGGGTCTAAGGGTTTCCCATATGGAGGCCATGAGGGATAGGACCCCGGTAGCAGGTTGGGGAAGCAGGCGTGTGTTCCAGACCGGACATCGTGATGGGCCTGGCCCCGTGGTAGAGCGCACGGATGGGACCCCGGCAAGTCGAGGATCCACGGGCGTTGTCCTCGCTGCATTCCATCTTGTGGAGTGCCTCTTGGCGGCGAACGGGTGCGGGCACTCACAGTGCTCTTCAGGGCCCCGAGGTGGGTGTGGCCCATCAGACGTGCGGCGCCCGAATGACTTCGCCGGGCTTTTTCCGGCCAATTCTCACGAGCGTTCTGCCCAAATCAATCCTGGATTGGGCAGAACGCTCGTGAGAATTGGCCGGCGTAGGACAGCTTGCGGACCTCCGTGCTCTCCATGGCCCAGGGCCCTTTCTCGCCCAGGGCATGTTGCTGCCGCCAAGAAATGTCTCGGAGAAGACGCCGCCAACCCCGGCACGCCGGCGCATTGGAACGTTCCCGGAGCAGAGTTGAAGAACGGGTGGTGGCCTGGTGTGCGCCTCTGTCTTTCGGGTATATGGGCCGGCCAAGATGGGGATGACTTCATCTTGGTCATTCAGGTTTATCTCCCTCTGAGGGTTGTCCGAAGCAACAGAGTGGCCGATGGAGACTGCGTGGTTGGGATATGCGTGGCTGCGGGTCTAAGGGTTTCCCATATGGAGGCCATGAGGGACAGGATCCCGGAAGCAGGTTGGGGAAGCAGGCGAGTGTTCCAGACCGGACTTCGAGATGGGCCTGGCCCCGTGGTAGAGCGCAGGAATGGGACCCCGGCAAGTCGAGGATCCACGGGCGTTGTCCTCGCTGCATTCCATCTTGTGGAGTGCCTCTTGGCGGCGATCGGGTGCGGGCACTCACAGTGCCCTTCAGGGCCCCGAGGTGGGGGCGGCCCAGCAGACGTGCGGCGCCCCAATGTCTTCGCCGTTCTTTTTCCGGCCAATTCTCACGAGCGTTCTGCCCAAACCAGGATTGGTTTGGGCAGAACGCTCGTGAGAATTGGCCGGCGTAGGACAGCCTGCGGACCTCCATGCTCTCCATGGCCCAGGGCCCTTTCTCGCCCAGGGCATGTTGCTGCCACCAAGAAATGTCTCGGAAAAGACGCGGCCCACCCCGGCACGCCGGCGCATTGAGGGTTCCCGGAGCAGAGTTGAAGAACGAGTGGTGGCCTGGTGTGCGCCTCTGTCTTTCGGGTAGATGGGCCGGCCAAGGATGGGGATGACCTCATCTTGGTCATACAGGTTTATGTCACTCTGAGGGTTGTCTGAAGCACCAGAGGGGCCGATGGAGACTGCGTGGTTGGGAGATGCGTGCCTGCGGGTCTAAGGGTTTCCCATATGGAGGCCATGAGGGACAGGACCCCGGAAGCAGGTTGGGGAAGCAGGCGAGTGTTCCAGACCGGACATCGTGATGGGCCTGGCCCCGTGCTAGAGCGCAGGGATGGGACCCCGGCAAGTCTAGGATCCACGGGCGTTGTCCTCGCTGCATTCCATCTTGTGGAGTGCCTCTTGGCGGCGATCGGGTGCGGGCACTCACAGTGCCCTTCAGGGCTCCGAGGTGGGGGCGGCCCTGCAGACGTGCGGCGCCTGAATGACTTCGCCGGGCTTTTTCCGGCCAATTCTCACGAGCGTTCTGCCCAAACCAATCCTGGATTGGGCAGAACGCTCGTGAGAATTGGACGGCGTAGGACAGCCCTGCGGACGGCCGTGCTCTCCATGGCCCAGGGCCCTTTCTCGCCCAGGGAATGTTGTTGCCGCCAAGAAATGTCTCGGAGAAGACGCGGCCCACCCCGGCACGCCGGCGCATTGGAGCGTTCCCGGAGCAGAGTTGAAGAACGGGTGGTGGCTTGGTGTGCGCCTCTGTCTTTCGGGTAGATGGGCCGGCCAAGGATGGGGATGACCTCATCTTGGTCATACAGGTTTATCTCCCTCTGATGGTTGTCCGAAGCACCAGAGTGGCCGATGGAGACTGCGTGGTTGGGATATGCGTGGCTGCGGGTCTAAGGGTTTCCCATATGGAGGCCATGAGGGACAGGATCCCGGAAGCAGGTTGGGGAAGCAGGCGAGTGTTCCAGACCGGACTTCGTGATGGGCCTGGCCCCGTGGTAGAGCGCACGGATGGGACCGCGGCAAGTCGAGGATTCACGGGCGTTGTCCTCGCTGCATTACATCTTGTGGAGTGCCTCTTGGCGGCGATCGGGTGCGGGCACTCACAGTGCCCTTCAGGGCCCCGAGGTGGGGGCGGCCCAGCAGACGTGCGGCGCCCGAATGACTTCGCCGGGCTCTTTCTGGCCAATTCTCACGAGCGTTCTGCCCAAACCAGGATTGGTTTGGGCAGAACGCTCGTGAGAATTGGCCGGCATTGGACAGCCCTGCGGACCGCCGAGCTCTCCATGGTCCAGGGCCCTTTCTCGCCCAGGGCATGTTGCTGCCACCAAGAAATGTCTCGGAAAAGACGCGGCCCCCCCCGGCACGCCGGCGCATTGGAGCGTTCCCGGAGCAGAGTTGAAGAACGGGTGGTGGCCTGGTGTGCGCCTCTGTCTTTCGGGTAGATGGCCCGGCCAAGGATGGGGATGACCTCATCTTGGTCATACAGGTTTATCTCCCTCTGAGGGTTGTCCGAAGCACCAGAGGGGCCGATAGAGACTGCCTGGTTGGGAGATGCGTGGCTGCGGGTCTAAGGGTTTCCCATATGGAGGCCATGAGGGACAGGACCCCGGAAGCAGGTTGGGGAAGCAGGCGAGTGTTCCAGACCGGACTTCGAGATGGGCCTGGCCCCGTGGTAGAGCGCACGGATGGAACCCCGGCAAGTCGAGGATCCACGGGCGTTGTCCTCGCTGCATTCCATCTTGTGGAGTGCCTCTTGGCGGCGATCGGGGGCGGGCAGTCACAGTGCCCTTCAGGGCCCCGAGGTGGGGGCGGCCCAGCAGACGTGCGGCGCCTGAATGAATTCGCCGGGCTTTTTCCGGCCAATTCTCACGAGCGTTCTGCCCAAACCAGGATTGGTTTGGGCAGAACGCTCGTGAGAATTGGCCGGCGTAGGACAGCCTGCGGACCTCCGTGCTCTCCATGGCCCAGGGCCCTTTCTCGCCCAGGGCATGTTGCTGCCACCAAGAAATGTCTCGGAAAAGACGCGGCCCACCCCGGCACGCCGGCGCATTGGAGCGTTCCCGGAACAGAGTTGAAGAACGAGTGGTGGCCTGGTGTGCGCCTCTGTCTTTCGGGTAGATGGGCCGGCCAAGGATGGGGATGACCTCATCTTGGTCATACAGATTTATGTCACTCTGAGGGTTGTCCGAAGCACCAGAGGGGCCGATGGAGACTGCGTGGTTGGGAGATGCGTGGCTGCGGGTCTAAGGGTTTCCCATATGGAGGCCATGAGGGACAGGACCCCGGAAGCAGGTTGGGGAAGCAGGCGAGTGTTCCAGACCGGACTTCCTGATGGGCCTGGCCCCGTGCTAGAGCGCAGGGATGGGACCCCGGCAAGTCTAGGATCCACGGGCGTTGTCCTCGCTGAATTCTATCTTGGGAAGTGCCTCTTGGCGGCGATCGGGTGCGGGCACTCACAGTGCCCTTCAGGGCCCCGAGGTGGGGGCGGCCCAGCAGACGTGCGGCGCCTGAATGACTTCGCCGGGCTTTTTCCGGCCAATTCTCACGAGCATTCTGCCCAAACCAGGATTGGTTTGGGCAGAACGCTCGTGAGAATTGGCCGGCGTAGGACAGCCCTGCGGACCGCCGTGCTCTCCATGGCCCAGGGCCCTTTCTCGCCCAGGGCATGTTGCTGCCGCCAAGAAATGTCTCGGAGAAGACGCCGCCAACCCCGGCACGCCGGCGCATTGGAACGTTCCCGGAGTAGAGTTGAAGAACGGGTGGTGGCCTGGTGTGCGCCTCTGTCTTTCGGGTAGATGGGCCGGCCAAGATTGGGATGACTTCATCTTGGTCATACAGGTTTATCTCCCTCTGAGGGTTGTCCGAAGCAACAGAGTGGCCGATGGAGACTGCGTGGTTGGGAGATGCGTGGCTGCGGGTCTAAGGGTTTCCCATATGGAGGCTATGAGGGACAGGATACCGGAAGCAGGTTGGGGAAGCAGGCGAGTGTTCCAGACCGGACTTCGAGATGGGCCTGGCCCCGTGGTAGAGCGCAGGAATGGGACCCCGGCAAGTCGAGGATCCACGGGCGTTGTCCTCGCTGCATTCCATCATGTGGAGTGCCTCTTGGCGGCGATCGGGTGCGGGCACTCACAGTGCCCTTCAGGGCCCCAAGGTGGGGGCGGCCCAGCAGACGTGCGGCGCCCGAATGACTTCGCCGGGTTTTTCCGGCCAATTCTCACGAGCGTTCTGCCCAAACCAGGATTGGTTTGGGCAGAACGCTCGTGAGAATTGGCCGGCGTAGGACAGCCCTTAGGACCGCCGTGCTCTCCATGGCCCAGGGCCCTTTCTCGCCCAGGGCATGTTGCTGCCGCCAAGAAATGGCTCGGAGAAGACGCGGCCCACCACGGCACGCCGACGCATTGGAGCGTTCCCGGAACAGAGTTGAAGAACGGGTGGTGGCCTGGTGTGCGTCTCTGTCTCTCGGGTGGACGGGCCGGCGAAGGATGGGGATGACCTCATCTTGGTCATACAGGTTTATCTCCCTCTGAGGGTTGTCCGAAGCACCAGAGGGGCCGATGGAGACTGCGTGGTTGGGAGATGCGTGGCTGCGGGTCTAAGGGTTTCCCATATGGAAGCCATGAAGGACAAGATCCCGGAAGCAGGTTGGAGAAGCAGGCGAGTGTTCCAGACCGGACTTCGAGATGGGCCTGGCCACGTGGTAGAGCGCAGGGATGGGACCCCGGCAAGTCGAGGATCCACGGGCGTTGTCCTCGCTGCATTCCATCTTGTGGAGTGCCTCTTGGCGGCGATCGGGCGCGGGCACTCACAGTGCCCTTCAGGGCCCCGAGGTGGGGGCGGCCCAGCAGACGTGCGGCGCCCGAATGACTTCGCCGGGCTCTTTCTGGCCAAATCTCACGAGCGTTCTGCCCAAACCAGGATTGGTTTGGGCAGAACGCTCGTGAGAATTGGCCGGCGTTGGACAGCCCTGCGGACCGCCGTGCTCTCCATGGCCCAGGGCCCTTTCTCGCCCAGGGCATGTTGCTGCTGCCAAGAAATGTCTCGGAGAAGACGCGGCCAACCCCGGCACGCCGGCGCATTGGAACGTTCCCGGAGCAGAGTTGAAGAACGAGTGGTGGCCTGGTGTGCGCCTCTGTCTTTCGGGTAGATGGGCCGGCCAAGGATGGGGATGACCTCATCTTGATCATACAGGTTTATCTCCCTCTGAGGGTTGTCCGAAGCACCAGAGTGGCCGATGGAGACTGCGTGGTTGGGAGATGCGTGGCTGCGGGTCTAAGGGTTTCCCATATGGAGGCCATGAGGGACAGGACCCCGGAAGCAGGTTGGGGAAGCAGGCGAGTGTTCCAGACCGGACTTCTTGATTGGCCTGGCCCCGTGGTAGAGCGCACGAATGGGACCCCGGCAAGTCGAGGATCCACGGGCGTTGTCCTCGCTGCATTCCATCTTGTGGAGTGCCTCTTGGCGGCGATCGGGTGCGGGCACTCACAGTGCCCTTCACGGCCCCGAGGTGGGGGCGGCCCAGCAGACGTGCGGCGCCCGAATGACTTCGCCGGCCTTTTTCCGGCCAATTCTCACGAGCATTCTGCCCAAACCAGGATTGGTTTGGGCAGAACGCTCGTGAGAATTGGCCGGCGTAGGACAGCCCTTAGGACCGCCGTGCTCTCCATGGCCCAGGGCCCTTTCTCGCCCAGGGCATGTTGCTGCCGCCAAGAAATGGCTCGGAGAAGACGCGGCCCACCCCGGCACGCCGACGCATTGGAGCGTTCCCGGAGCAGAGTTGAAGAACGGGTGGTGGCCTCGTGTGCGCCTCTGTCTCTCGGGTGGACGGGCCGGCCAAGGATGGGGATGACCTCATCTTGGTCATACAGGTTTATCTCCCTCTGAGGGTTGTCCGAAGCACCAGAGGGGCCGATGGAGACTGCGTGGTTGGGAGATGCGTGGCTGCGGGTCTAAGGGTTTCCCATATGGAGGCCATGAGGGACAGGACCCCGGAAGCAGGTTGGGGAAGCAGGCGAGTGTTCAGGACCGGACTTCGAGATGGGCTTGGCCCCGTGGTAGAGCGCAGGGATGGCACCCCGGCAAGTCGAGGACCCCGGGCGTTGTCCTCGCTGCATTCCATCTTGTGGAGTGCCTCTTGGCCTGATCGGGTGCGGGCACTCACAGTGCCCTTCAGGGCCCCGAGGTGGGGGCGGCCCAGCAGACGTGTGGCGCCCGAATGACTTCGCCGGGCTTTTTCTGGCCAATTCTCACGAGCGTTCTGCCCAAACCAGGATTGGTTTGGGCAGAACGCTCGTGAGAATTGGCCGGCGTAGGACAGCCCTTAGGAACGCCGTGCTCTCCATGGCCCAGGGCCCTTTCTCGCCCAGGGCATGTTGCTGCCGACAAGAAATGGCTCGGAGAAGACGCGGCCCACCCCGGCACGCCGACGCATTGGAGCGTTCCCGGAGCAGAGTTGAAGAACGGGTGGTGGCCTTGTGTGCGCCTCTGTCTCTCGGGTGGACGGGCCGGCCAAGGATGGGGATGACCTCATCTTGGTCATACAGGTATATCTCCCTCTGAGGGTTGTCCGAAGCACCAGAGTGGCCGATGGAGACTGCGTGGTTGGGAGATGCGTGTCTGCGGGTCTAAGGGTTTCCCATATGGAGGCCATGAGGGACAGGACCCCGGAAGCAGGTTGGGGAAGCAGGCGAGTGTTCCAGACCGGACTTCGTGATGGGCCTGGCCCCGTGGTAGAGCGCACGGATGGGACCCCGTCAAGTCGAGGATCCACGGGCGTTGTCCTCGCTGCATTCCATCTTGTGGAGTGCCTCTTGGCGGCGATCGGGTGCGGGCATTCACAGTGCCCTTCAGGGCCCCTAGGTGGGGGCGGCTCAGCAGACGTGCGGCGCCCCAATGACTTCACCGGTCTTTTTCCGGCCAATTCTCACGAGCGTTCTGCGCAAACCAGGATTGGTTTGGGCAGAACGCTCGTGAGAATTGGCCGGCGTAGGACAGCCCTGCGGACCGCAGTGCTCTCCATGGCCCAGGGCCCTTTCTCGCCCAGGGCATGTTGCTGCCCCCAAGAAATGTCTCGGAAAAGACGCGGCCCACCCCGGCACGCCGGCGCATTGGAGCGTTCCCGGAGCAGAGTTGAAGAACGGGTGGTGGCCTGGTGTGCGCCTCTGTCTTTCGGGTAGATGGGCCGGCCAAGGATGGGGATGACCTCATCTTGGTCATACAGGTTTATGTCACTCTGAGGGTTGTCCGAAGCACCAGAGGGGCCGATCGAGACTGCGTGGTTGGGAATTGCGTGGCTGCGGGTCTAAGGGTTTCCCATATGGAGGCCATGAGGGACAGGACCCCGGAAGCAGGTTGGGGAAGCAGGCGAGTGTTCCAGACCGGACTTCGAGATGGGCCTGGCCCCGTGGTAGAGCGCAGGGATGGGACCCCGGCAAGTCGAGGATCCACGGGCGTTGTCCTCGCTGCATTCCATCTTGTGGAGTGCCTCTTGGCGGCGATCGGGTGCGGGTACTCACAGTGCTCTTCAGGGCCCCGAGGTTGGGGCGGCCCAGCAGACGTGCGGCGCCCGAATGACTTCGCCAGGCTTTTTCCGGCCAATTCTCACGAGCGTTCTGCGCAAACCAGGATTGGTTTGGGCAGAACGCTCGTGAGAATTGGCCGGAGTACGACAGCCCTGCGGACCGCCGTGCTCTCCATGGCCCAGGGCCCTTTCTCGCCCAGGGCATGTTGCTGCCGCCAAGAAATGGCTCGGAAAAGACGCGGCCCACCCCGGCACGCCGGCGCATTGGAGCGTTCCCGGAGCAGAGTTGAAGAACGGGTGGTGGCTTGGTGTGCAGCTCTGTCTTTCGGATAGATGGGCCGGCCAATGATGGGGATGACGTCATCTTGGTCATACAGGTTTATCTCCCTCTGAGGGTTGTCCGAAGCACCAGAGTGGCCGATGGAGACTGCGTGGTTGGGATATGCGTGGCTGCGGGTCTAAGGGTTTCCCATATGGAGGCCATGAGGGACAGGATCCCGGAAGCAGGTTGGGGAAGCAGGCGAGTGTTCCAGACCGGACTTCGTGATGGGCCTGGCCCCATGGTAGAGCGCACGGATGGAACTCCGGCAAGTCGAGGATCCACGGGCGTTGTCCTCGCTGCATTCCATCTTGTGGTGTGCCTCTTGGCGGCGATCGGGTGCGGGCACTCACAGTGCTCTTCAGGGCCCCGAGGTGGGGGCGGCCCAGGAGACGTGCGGCGCCCGAATGACTTCGCCGGGCTTTTTCCGGCCAATTCTCACGAGCGTTCTGCCCAAAGCAGGATTGGTTTGGGCAGAACGCTCGTAAGAATTGGCCGGCGTAGGACAGCCCTTCTGACCGCCTTGCTCTCCATGGCCCAGGGCCCTTTCTCGCCCAGGGCATGTTGCTGCCGCCAAGAAATGGCTCGGAGAAGACGCGGCCCACCCCGCACGACGGCGCATTGGAGCGTTCCCGGAGCAGAGTTGAAGAACGGGTGGTGGCCTGGTGTGCGCCTCTGTCTCTCGGGTGGACGGGCCGGCCAAGGATGGGGATGACCTCATCTTGGTCATACAGGTTTATGTCACTCTGAGGGTTGTCCGAAGCACGAGAGGGGCCGATGGAGACTGCCTGGTTGGGAGATGCGTGGCTGCGGGTCTAAGGGTTTCCCATATGGAGGCCATGAGGGACAGGACCCCGGAAGCAGGTTGGGGAAGCAGGCGAGTGTTCCAGACCGGACTTCGTGATGGGCCTGGCCCCGTGGTAGAGCGCACGGATGGGACCCCGGCAAGTCGAGGATCCACGGGCGTTGTCCTCGCTGCATTCCATCTTGTGGAGTGCCTCTTGGCGGCGATCGGGTGCGGGTACTCACAGTGCTCTTCAGGGCCCCGAGGTGGGGGCGGCCCAGCAGACGGGCGGCGCCCGAATGACTTCGCCGGGCTTTTTCCGGCCAATTCTCACGAGCGTTCTGCCCAAACCAGGATTGGTTTGGGCAGAACGCTCGTGAGAATTGGCCGGCGTAGGACAGCCCTGCGGACCGCCGTGCTCTCCATGGCCCAGGGCCCTTTCTCGCCCAGGGCATGTTGTTGCCGCCAAGAAATGTCTCGGAGAAGACGCGGCCCACCCCGGCACGCCGGCGCATTGGAGCGTTCCCGGAGCAGAGTTGCATAACGGGTGGTGGCTTGGTGTGCGCCTCTGTCTTTCGGGTAGATGGGCCGGCCAAGGATGGGGATGACCTCTTCTTGGTCATACAGGTTTATCTCCCTCTGAGGGTTGTCCGAAGCACCAGAGTGGCCGATGGAGACTGCGTGGTTGGGAGATGCGTGGCTGCGGGTCTAAGGGTTTCCCATATGGAGGCCATGAGGGACAGGATCCCGGAAGCAGGTTGGGGAAGCAGGCGAGTGTTCCAGACCGGACTTCGTGATGGGCCTGGCCCCGTGCTAGAGCGCAGGGATGGGACCCGGCAAGTCTAGGATCCACGGGCGTTGTCCTCGCTGCATTCCATCTTGTGGAGTGCCTCTTGGCGGCGATCGGGTGCGGGCACTCTCAGTGCCCTTCAGGGCCCCGAGGTGGAGGCGGCCCAGCAGACGGGCGGCGCCCCAATGACTTCGCCGGTTTTTTTCCGGCCAATTCTCACGAGCGTTCTGCGCAAACCAGGATTGGTTTGGGCAGAACGCTCGTGAGAATTCGCCGGCGAAGGACAGCCCTGCGGACCGCCGTGCTCTCCATGGCCCAGGGCCCTTTCTCGCCCAGGGCATGTTGCTGCCGCCAAGAAATATCTCGGAAAAGACGCGGCCCACCCCGGCACGCCGGCGCATTGGAGCGTTCCCGGAGCAGAGTTGAAGAACGGGTGGTGGCCTGGTGTGCGCCTCTCTCTTTCGGGTAGATGGGCCGGCCAAGGATGGGGATGACCTCATCTTGGTCATACAGGTTTATGTCACTCTGAGGGTTGTCCGAAGCACCAGAGGGGCCGATGGAGACTGCCTGGTTGGGAGATGCGTGGCTGCGGGTCTAAGGGTTTCCCATATGGAGGCCATGAGGGATAGGACCCCGGTAGCAGGTTGGGGAAGCAGGCGTGTGTTCCAGACCGGACATCGTGATGGGCCTGGCCCCGTGGTAGAGCGCACGGATGGGACCCCGGCAAGTCGAGGATCCACGGGCGTTGTCCTCGCTGCATTCCATCTTGTGGAGTGCCTCTTGGCGGCGAACGGGTGCGGGCACTCACAGTGCTCTTCAGGGCCCCGAGGTGGGTGTGGCCCATCAGACGTGCGGCGCCCGAATGACTTCGCCGGGCTTTTTCCGGCCAATTCTCACGAGCGTTCTGCCCAAATCAATCCTGGATTGGGCAGAACGCTCGTGAGAATTGGCCGGCGTAGGACAGCTTGCGGACCTCCGTGCTCTCCATGGCCCAGGGCCCTTTCTCGCCCAGGGCATGTTGCTGCCGCCAAGAAATGTCTCGGAGAAGACGCCGCCAACCCCGGCACGCCGGCGCATTGGAACGTTCCCGGAGCAGAGTTGAAGAACGGGTGGTGGCCTGGTGTGCGCCTCTGTCTTTCGGGTATATGGGCCGGCCAAGATGGGGATGACTTCATCTTGGTCATTCAGGTTTATCTCCCTCTGAGGGTTGTCCGAAGCAACAGAGTGGCCGATGGAGACTGCGTGGTTGGGATATGCGTGGCTGCGGGTCTAAGGGTTTCCCATATGGAGGCCATGAGGGACAGGATCCCGGAAGCAGGTTGGGGAAGCAGGCGAGTGTTCCAGACCGGACTTCGAGATGGGCCTGGCCCCGTGGTAGAGCGCAGGAATGGGACCCCGGCAAGTCGAGGATCCACGGGCGTTGTCCTCGCTGCATTCCATCTTGTGGAGTGCCTCTTGGCGGCGATCGGGTGCGGGCACTCACAGTGCCCTTCAGGGCCCCGAGGTGGGGGCGGCCCAGCAGACGTGCGGCGCCCCAATGTCTTCGCCGTTCTTTTTCCGGCCAATTCTCACGAGCGTTCTGCCCAAACCAGGATTGGTTTGGGCAGAACGCTCGTGAGAATTGGCCGCCGTAGGACAGCCTGCGGACCTCCATGCTCTCCATGGCCCAGGGCCCTTTCTCGCCCAGGGCATGTTGCTGCCACCAAGAAATGTCTCGGAAAAGACGCGGCCCACCCCGGCACGCCGGCGCATTGAGGGTTCCCGGAGCAGAGTTGAAGAACGAGTGGTGGCCTGGTGTGCGCCTCTGTCTTTCGGGTAGATGGGCCGGCCAAGGATGGGGATGACCTCATCTTGGTCATACAGGTCTTTGTCACTCTGAGGGTTGTCTGAAGCACCAGAGGGGCCGATGGAGACTGCGTGGTTGGGAGATGCGTGCCTGCGGGTCTAAGGGTTTCCCATATGGAGGCCATGAGGGACAGGACCCCGGAAGCAGGTTGGGGAAGCAGGCGAGTGTTCCAGACCGGACATCGTGATGGGCCTGGCCCCGTGCTAGAGCGCAGGGATGGGACCCCGGCAAGTCTAGGATCCACGGGCGTTGTCCTCGCTGCATTCCATCTTGTGGAGTGCCTCTTGGCGGAGATCGGGTGCGGGCACTCACAGTGCCCTTCAGGGCTCCGAGGTGGGGGCGGCCCTGCAGACGTGCGGCGCCTGAATGACTTCGCCGGGCTTTTTCCGGCCAATTCTCACGAGCGTTCTGCCCAAACCAATCCTGGATTGGGCAGAACGCTCGTGAGAATTGGACGGCGTAGGACAGCCCTGCGGACGGCCGTGCTCTCCATGGCCCAGGGCCCTTTCTCGCCCAGGGAATGTTGTTGCCGCCAAGAAATGTCTCGGAGAAGACGCGGCCCACCCCGGCACGCCGGCGAATTGGAGCGTTCCCGGAGCAGAGTTGAAGAACGGGTGGTGGCTTGGTGTGCGCCTCTGTCTTTCGGGTAGATGGGCCGGCCAAGGATGGGGATGACCTCATCTTGGTCATACAGGTTTATCTCCCTCTGAGGGTTGTCCGAAGCACCAGAGTGGCCGATGGAGACTGCGTGGTTGGGAGATGCGTGGCTGCGGGTCTAAGGGTTTCCCATATGGAGGCCATGAGGGACAGGATCCCGGAAGCAGGTTGGGGAAGCAGGCGAGTGTTCCAATCCGGACATCGTGATGGGCCTGGCCCCGTGCTAGAGCGCAGGGATGGGACCCCGGCAAGTCTAGGATCCACGGGCGTTGTCCTCGCTGAATTCTATCTTGGGAAGTGCCTCTTGGCGGCGATCGGGTGCGGGCACTCACAGTGCCCTTCAGGGCCCCGAGGTGGGGGCGGCCCAGCAGACGTGCGGCGCCTGAATGACTTCGCCGGGCTTTTTCCGGCCAATTCTCACGAGCATTCTGCCCAAACCAGGATTGGTTTGGGCAGAACGCTCGTGAGAATTGGCCGGCGTAGGACAGCCCTGCGGACCGCCGTGCTCTCCATGGCCCAGGGCCCTTTCTCGCCCAGGGCATGTTGCTGCCGCCAAGAAATGGCTCAGAAAAGACGCGGCCCACCCCGGCACGCCGGCGCATTGGAGCGTTCCCGGAGCAGAGTTGAAGAACGGGTGGTGGCCTGGTGTGCGCCTCTGTCTTTCGGGTAGATGGGCCCGCCAAGGATGGGGATGACCTCATCTTGGTCATACAGGTTTATGTCACTCTGAGGGTTGTCCGAAGCACCAGAGGGGCCGATGGAGACTGCCTGGTTGGGAGATGCGTGGCTGCGGGTCTAAGGGTTTCCAATATGGAGGCCATGAGGGACAGGACCCCGGTAGCAGGTTGGGGAAGCAGGCGAGTGTTCCAGACCGGACATCGTGATGGGCCTGGCCCCGTGGTAGAGCGCACGGATGGGACCCCGGCATGTCGAGGATCCACGGGCGTTGTCCTCGCTGCATTCCATCTTGTGGAGTGCCTCTTGGTGGCGAACGGGTGCGGGCACTCACAGTGCTCTTCAGGGCCCCGAGGTGGGGGTGGCCCATCAGACGTGCGGCGACCGAATGACTTCGCCGGGCTTTTTCCGGCCAATTCTCACGAGCGTTCTGCCCAAACCAGGATTGGTTTGGGCAGAACGCTCGTGAGAATTGGCCGGCGTAGGACAGCCTGCGGACCTCCGTGCTCTCCATGGCCCAGGGCCCTTTCTCGCCCAGGGCATGTTGCTGCCACCAAGAAATGTCTCGGAAAAGACGCGGCCCACCCCGGCACGCCGGCGCATTGGAGCGTTCCCGGAACAGAGTTGAAGAACGAGTGGTGGCCTGGTGTGCGCCTCTGTCTTTCGGGTAGATGGGCCGGCCAAGGATGGGGATGACCTCATCTTGGTCATACAGATTTATGTCACTCTGAGGGTTGTCCGAAGCACCAGAGGGGCCGATGGAGACTGCGTGGTTGGGAGATGCGTGGCTGCGGGTCTAAGGGTTTCCCATATGGAGGCCATGAGGGACAGGACCCCGGAAGCAGGTTGGGGAAGCAGGCGAGTGTTCCAGACCGGACTTCCTGATGGGCCTGGCCCCGTGCTAGAGCGCAGGGATGGGACCCCGGCAAGTCGAGGATCCACGGGCGTTGTCCTCGCTGCATTCCATCTTGTGAAGTGCCTCTTGGCGGCGATCGGGTGCGGGCACTCACAGTGCTCTTCAGGGCCCCGAGGTGGGGGTGGCCCATCAGACGTGCGGCGACCGAATGACTTCGCCGGGCTTTTTCCGGCCAATTCTCACGAGCGTTCTGCCCAAACCAGGATTGGTTTGGGCAGAACGCTCGTGAGAATTGGCCGGCGTAGGACAGCCCTGCGGACCGCCGTGCTCTCCATGGCCCAGGGCCCTTTCTCGCCCAGGGCATGTTGCTGCCGCCAAGAAATGTCTCGGAGAAGACGCCGCCAACCCCGGCACGCCGGCGCATTGGAACGTTCCCGGAGTAGAGTTGAAGAACGGGTGGTGGCCTGGTGTGCGCCTCTGTCTTTCGGGTAGATGGGCCGGCCAAGATTGGGATGACTTCATCTTGGTCATACAGGTTTATCTCCCTCTGAGGGTTGTCCGAAGCAACAGAGTGGCCGATGGAGACTGCGTGGTTGGGAGATGCGTGGCTGCGGGTCTAAGGGTTTCCCATATGGAGGCTATGAGGGACAGGATACCGGAAGCAGGTTGGGGAAGCAGGCGAGTGTTCCAGACCGGACTTCGAGATGGGCCTGGCCCCGTGGTAGAGCGCAGGAATGGGACCCCGGCAAGTCGAGGATCCACGGGCGTTGTCCTCGCTGCATTCCATCATGTGGAGTGCCTCTTGGCGGCGATCGGGTGCGGGCACTCACAGTGCCCTTCAGGGCCCCAAGGTGGGGGCGGCCCAGCAGACGTGCGGCGCCCGAATGACTTCGCCGGGTTTTTCCGGCCAATTCTCACGAGCGTTCTGCCCAAACCAGGATTGGTTTGGGCAGAAAGCTCGTGAGAATTGGCCGGCGTAGGACAGCCCTTAGGACCGCCGTGCTCTCCATGGCCCAGGGCCCTTTCTCGCCCAGGGCATGTTGCTGCCGCCAAGAAATGGCTCGGAGAAGACGCGGCCCACCACGGCACGCCGACGCATTGGAGCGTTCCCGGAACAGAGTTGAAGAACGGGTGGTGGCCTGGTGTGCGTCTCTGTCTCTCGGGTGGACGGGCCGGCGAAGGATGGGGATGACCTCATCTTGGTCATACAGGTTTATCTCCCTCTGAGGGTTGTCCGAAGCACCAGAGGGGCCGATGGAGACTGCGTGGTTGGGAGATGCGTGGCTGCGGGTCTAAGGGTTTCCCATATGGAAGCCATGAAGGACAAGATCCCGGAAGCAGGTTGGAGAAGCAGGCGAGTGTTCCAGACCGGACTTCGAGATGGGCCTGGCCACGTGGTAGAGCGCAGGGATGGGACCCCGGCAAGTCGAGGATCCACGGGCGTTGTCCTCGCTGCATTCCATCTTGTGGAGTGCCTCTTGGAGGCGATCGGGTGCGGGCACTCACAGTGCCCTTCAGGGCCCCGAGGTGGGGGCGGCCCAGCAGACGTGCGGAACCCGAATGACTTCGCCGGGCTTTTTCCGGCCAATTCTCACGAGCGTTCTGCCCAAACCAGGATTGGATTGTGCAGAACGCTCGTGAGAATTGGTCGGCGTAGGACAGCCCTGCGCACCAACGTGCTCTCCATGGCCCAGGGCCCTTTCTCGCCCAGGGCATGTTGCTGCCGCCAAGAAATGGCTCGGAAAAGACGCGGCCCACCCCGGCACGCCGGAGCAGAGTTGAAGAATGGGTGCTGGGCTGGTGTGCGCCTCTGTCTTTCGGGTAGATGGGCCGGCCAACGATTGGGATGACCTCATCTTGGTCCTACAGGTTTATCTCACTCTGAGGGTTGTCCAAAGCACCAGAGGGGCCGATGGAGACTGCGTGGTTGGGGGATGCGTGGCTGCGGGTCTAAGGGTTTCCCATATGGAGGCCATGAGGGACAGGACCCCGGAAGCTGGTTGGGGAAGCAGGCGAGTGTTCCAGACCGGACTTAGTGATGGGCCTGGCCCCGTGGTAGAGCCCCAGGATGGGACCCCGGCAAGTCGAGGATCCACGGGTGTTGTCCTCGCTGCATTCCATCTTGTGGAGTACCTCTTGGCGGCGATCGGGTGCGGGTACTCACAGAGCCCTTCAGGGCCCCGAGGTGGGGGCGGCCCAGCAGACGTGCGGCGCCCGAATGACTTCGCCGGGCTTTTTCCGGCCAATTTCACGAGCGTTCTGCCAAAACCAGGATTGGTTTGGACAAAACGCTCGTGAGAATTGGCCGGCGTAGGACAGCCCTGCGGACCGCCGTGCTCTCCATGGCCCAGGGCCCTTTCTCGCCCAGGGCATGTTGCTGCCGCCAAAAAATGGCTCGGAAAAGACGCGGCCCACCCCGGCACGCCGGCGCAATGGAGCGTTCCCGGAGCAGAGTTGAGGAACGGGTGGTGGCCTGGTGTGCGCCTCTGTCTCTCGGGTAGATGGGCCGGCCAAGGATGGGGATGACCTCATCTTGGTCATACAGGTTTATGTCACTCTGAGGGTTGTCCGAAGCACCAGAGGGGCCGATGGAGACTGCGTGGTTGGGAGATGCGTGGCTGCGGGTCTAAGGGTTTCCCATATGGAGGCCATGAGGGACAGGATCCCGGAAGCAGGTTGGGTAAGCAGGCGAGTGTTCCAGAGTGATGGGCCTGGCCCATCCCTGGTAGAGCGTAGGGATGGGACCCCGGCCAGTCGAGGATCCACGGGCGTTGGCCTCGCTGCATTCCATCTTGTGGAGTGCCTCTTGGCGGCGATCGGGTGCGGGCACTCACCGTGACCTTTAGGGCCCCGAGGTGGGTGCGGCCCAGCAGACGTGCGACGCCCGAATGACTTCGCCGGGCTTTTTCCGGCCAATTCTCACGAGCGTTCTTCCCAAACCAGGATTGGTTTGGGCAGAACGCTCGTGAGAATTGGCCGGCGTAGGACAGCCCTGCGGACCGCCGTGCTCTCCATGGCCCAGGGCCCTTTCTCGCCAAGGGCATGTTGCTGCCGCCAAGAAATGGCTCGGAAAAGACGCGGCCCACCCCGGCACGCCGGCGCAATGGAGCGTTCCCGGAGCAGAGTTGAGGAACGGGTGGTGGCCTGGTGTGCGCCTCTGTCTCTCGGGTAGATGGGCCGGCCAAGGATGGGGATGACCTCATCTTGGTCATAAAGGTTTATGTCACTCTGAGGGTTGTACGAAGCACCAGAGGGGCCGATGGAGACTGCGTGGTTGGGAGATGCGTGGCTGCGGGTCTAAGGGTTTCCCATATGGAGGCCATGAGGGACAGGACCCCGGAAGCAGGTTGGGGAAGCAGGCGAGTGTTCCAGACCGGACTTCGTGATGGGCCTGGCCCCGTGGTAGAGCGCAGGGATGGGACCCCGGCCAGTCGAGGATCCACGGGCGTTGTCCTCGCTGCATTCCATCTTGTGGAGTGCCTCATGGCGGCGATCGGTTGCGGGCACTCACAGTGCCCTTCAGGGCCCCGAGTTGGGGGCGGCCCAGGACACGTGCGGCGCCCGAATGTCTTCGCCGGGCTTTTTCCGGCCAATTCTCACGAGCGTTATTCCCAAACCAGAATTGGTTTGGGCAGAACGCTCGTGAGAATTGGCCGGCGTAGGACAGCCCTGCGGACCGCCGTGCTCTCCATGGCCCAGGGCCCTTTCTCGCCCAGGGCATGTTGCTGCCGCCAAGACATGGCTCGGAAAAGACGCGGCCCACCCCTGCACGACAGAGCAGAGTTTAGAACGGGTGGTGTCCTGGTGTGCGCCTCTGTCTTTCGGGTAGATGGCCGGCCAACGATGGTGATGACCTCATCTTGGTCATAAAGGTTTATGTCACTCTGAGGGTTGTCCGAAGCACCAGAGGGGCCGATGGAGACTGCGTGGTTGGGAGATGCGTGGCTGCGGGTCTAAGGGTTTCCCATATGGAGGCCATGAGGTACAGGACCCCGGAAGCAGGTTGGGGAAGCAGGCGAGTGTTACAGACCGGACTTCGTGATGGGCCTGGCCCCGTGGTAGGGCGCAGGGATGGGACCCCGGCAAGTCGAGGATCCACGGGCGTTGTCCCCGCTGCATTCCATCTTGTGGAGTGCCTCTTGGAGGCGATCGGGTGCGGGCACTCACAGTGCCCTTCAGGGCCCCGAGGTGGGGGCGGTCCAGCAGACGTGCGGCGCCCGAATGACTTCGCCGGGCTTTTTCCGGCCAATTCTCACGAGCGTTCTGCCCAAACCAGGATTGGTTTGGGCAGAACGCTCGTGAGAATTGGCCGGCGTAGGACAGCCCTGCGGACCGCCGTGCTCTCCATGGCCCAGGGCCCTTTCTCGCCCAGGGCATGTTGCTGCCGCCAAGAAATGGCTCGGAAAAGACGCGGCCCACCCCGGCACGCAAGAGCAGAGATGAAGAACGGGTGGTGTCCTGGTGTGCGCCTCTGTCTTTCGGGTAGATGGCCGGCCAACGATGGGGATGACCTCATCTTGGTCATACAGGTTTATGTCACTCTGAGGGTTGTCCGAAGCACCAGAGGGGCCGATGGAGACTGCGTGGTTGGGAGATGCGTGGCTGCGGGTCTAAGGGTTTCCCATATGGAGGCCATGAGGGACAGGATCCCGGAAGCAGGTTGGGGAAGCAGGCGAGTGTTCCAGACCGGATTTCGTGATGGGCCTGGCCCCGTGGTAGAGCGCAGGGATGGGACCCCGGCCAGTCGAGGATCCACGGGCGTTGTCCTCGCTGCATTCCATCTTGTGGAGTGCCTCTTGGCGGCGATCGGGTGCGGGCACTCACAGTGCCCTTCAGGGCCCCGAGGTGGGGGCGGCCCAGCAGACGTGCGGCGCCCGAATGACTTCGCCGGGCTCTTTCCGGCCAATTCTCACGAGCGTTCTGCCGAAACCAGGATTGGTTTGGGCAGAACGCTCGTGAGAATTGGGCGGCGTAGGACAGCCCTGCGGACCGCCGTGCTCTCCATGGCCCAGGGCCCTTTCTCGCCAAGGGCATGTTGCTGCCGCCAAGAAATGGCTCGGAAAAGACGCGGCCCACCCCGGCACGCCGGCGCAATGGAGCGCTCCCGGAACAGAGTTGAAGAACGGGTGGTGGCCTGGTGTGCGCCTCTGTCTTTCGGGTCGATGGGCCGGCCAAGGATGGGGATGACCTCATCTTGGTCATACAGGTTGATCTCACTCTGAGGGTTGTCCGAAGCAACAGAGGGGCCGATGGAGACTGCGTGGTTGGGAGATGCGTGGCTGCGGGTCTAAGGGTTTCCCATATGGAGGCCATGAGGGACAGGACCCCGGAAGCAGGTTGGGGAAGCAGGCGAGTGTTCCAGACCGGACTTCGTGATGGGCCTGGCCCCGTGGTAGAGCGCAGGGATGGGACCCCGGCAAGTCGAGGATCCACGGGCGTTGTCCCCGCTGCATTCCATCTTGTGGAGTGCCTCTTGGAGGCGATCGGGTGCGGGCACTCACAGTGCCCTTCAGGGTCCCGAGGTGGGGGCGGCCCAGCAGACGTGCGGCGCCCGAATGACTTCGCCGGGCTTTTTCCGGCCAATTCTCACGAGCGTTCTGCCCAAACCAGGATTGGATTGTGCAGAACGCTCGTGAGAATTGGTCGGCGTAGGACAGCCCTGCGCACCGCCGTGCTCTCCGTGGCCCAGGGCCCTTTCACGCCCAGGGCATGTTGCTGCCGCCAAAAAATGGCTCGGAAAAGAGGCGGCCCACCCCGGCACGCCAGAGCAGTGTTGAAGAATGGGTGGTGGCCTGGTGTGCGCCTCTGTCTTTCGGGTAGATGGGCCGGCCAACGATGGGGATGACCTCATCTTGGTCCTACAGGTTTATGTCACTCTGAGGGTTGTCCGAAGCACCAGAGGGGCCGATGGAGACTGCGTGGTTGGGGGATACGTGGCTGCGGGTCTAAGGGTTTCCCATATGGAGGCCATGAGGGACAGGACCCCGGAAGCAGGTTGGGGAAGCAGGCGAGTGTTCCAGACCGGACTTCGTGATGGGCCTGGCCCCGTGGTAGAGCGCCTGGATGGGACCCCGGCAAGTCGAGGATCCACGGGCGTTGTCCTCGCTGCATTCCATCTTGTGGACTACCTCTTGGCGGCGATCGGGTGCGGGTACTCACAGAGCCCTTCAGGGCCCCGAGGTGGGGGCGGCCCAGCAGACGTGCGGCGCCGAATGACTTCGCCGGGCTCTTTCCGGCCAATTCTCACGAGCGTTCTGCCGAAACCAGGATTGGTTTGGGCAGAACGCTCGTGAGAATTGGCCGGCGTAGGACAGCCCTGCGGACCGCCGTGCTCTCCATGGCCCAGGGCCCTTTCTCGCCAAGGGCATGTTGCTCCCGCCAAGAAATGGCTCGGAAAAGACGCGGCCCACCCCGGCACGCCGGCGCAATGGAGCGCTCCCGGAACAGAGTTGAAGAACTGGTGGTGGCCTGGTGTGCGCCTCTGTATTTCGGGTAGATGGGCCGGCCAAGGATGGGGATGACCTCATCTTGGTCATACAGGTTGATCTCACTCTGAGTGTTGTCCGAAGCAACAGAGGGGCCGATGGAGACTGCGTGGTTTGGAGATCGTGGCTGCGGGTCTAAGGGTTCCCATATGGAGGCCATGAGGGACAGGACCCCGGAAGCAGGTTGGGGAAGCAGGCGAGTGTTCCAGACCGGACTTCGTGATGGGCCTGGCCCCGTGGTAGAGCGCAGGGATGGGACCCCGGCAAGTCGAGGATCCACGGGCGTTGTCCCCGCTGCATTCCATCTTGTGGAGTGCCTCTTGGAGACGATCGGGTGCGGGCACTCACAGTGCCCTTCAGGGCCCCGAGGTGGGGGCGGCCCAGCAGACGTGCGGCGCCCGAATGACTTCGCCGGGCTTTTTCCGGCCAATTCTCACGAGCGTTCTGCCCAATCCAGGATTGGATTGGGCAGAACGCTCGTGAGAATTGGTCGGCGTAGGACAGCCCTGCGCACCGCCGTGCTCTCCGTGGCCCAGGGCCCTTTCTCGCCCAGGGCATGTTGCTGCCGCCAAGAAATGGCTCGGAAAAGACGCGGCCCACCCCGGCACGCCGGAGCAGAGTTGAAGAATGGGTGGTGGCCTGGTGTGCGCCTCTGTCTTTCGGGTAGATGGGCCGGCCAACGATGGGGATGACCTCATCTTGGTCCTACAGGTTTATCTCACTCTGAGGGTTGTCCGAAGCACCAGAGGGGCCGATGGAGACTGCGTGGTTGGGGGATGCGTGGCTGCGGGTCTAAGGGTTTCCCATATGGAGGCCATGAGGGACAGGACCCCGGAAGCTGGTTGGGGAAGCAGGCGAGTGTTCCAGACCGGACTTCGTGATGGGCCTGGCCCCGTGGTAGAGCACCTGGATGGGACCCCGGCAAGTCGAGGATCCACGGGCGTTGTCCTCGCTGCATTCCATCTTGTGGAGTACCTCTTGGCGGCGATCGGGTGCGGGTACTCACAGAGCCCTTCAGGGCCCCGAGGAGGGGGCGGACCAGCAGACGTGCGGCGCCCGAATGACTTCTCCGGGCTTTTTCCGGCCAATTTCACGAGCGTTCTGCCAAAACCAGGATTGGTTTGGGCAAAACGCTCGTGAGAATTGGCCGGCGTAGGACAGCCCTGCGGGCCGCCGTGCTCTCCATGGCCCAGGGCCCTTTCTCGGCCAGGGCATGTTGCTGCCGCGAAGAAATGGCTCGGAAAAGACGCGGCCCACCCCGGCACGCCGGCGCAATGGAGCGTTCCCGGAGCAGAGTTGAGGAACGGGTGGTGGCCTGGTGTGCGCCTCTGTCTCTCGGGTATATGGGCCGGCCAAGGATGGGGATGACCTCATCTTGGTCATACAGGTTTATGTCACTCTGAGGGTTGTCCGAAGCACCAGAGGGGCCGATGGAGACTGCGTGGTTGGGAGATGCGTGGCTGCGGGTCTAAGGGTTTCCCATATGGAGGCCATGAGGGACAGGATCCCGGAAGCAGGTTGGGTAAGCAGGCAAGTGTTCCAGACCGGACTTCGTGATGGGCCTGGCCCATCCCTGGTAGAGCGTAGTGATGGGACCCCGGCCAGTCGAGGATCCACGGGCGTTGTCCTCGCTGCATTCCATCTTGTGGAGTGCCTCTTGGCGGCGATCGGGTGGGGGCACTCACCGTGACCTTTAGGGCCCCGAGGTGGGTGCGGCCCAGCAGACGTGCGGCGCCCGAATGACTTCGCCGGGCTTTTTCCGGCCAATTCTCACGAGCGTTCTGCCGAAACCAGGATTGGTTTGGGCAGAACGCTCGTGAGAATTGGCCGGCGTAGGACAGCCCTGCGGACCGCCGTGCTCTCCAAGGCCCAGGGCCCTTTCTCGCCAAGGGCATGTTGCTGCCGCCAAGAAATGGCTCGGAAAAGACGCGGCCCACCCCGGCACGCCGGCGCAATGGAGCGCTCCCGGAACAGAGTTGAAGAACGTGTGGTGGCCTGGTGTGCGCCTCTGTATTTCGGGTAGATGGGCCGGCCAAGGATGGGGATGACCTCATCTTGGTCATACAGGTTGATCTCACTCTGAGTGTTGTCCGAAGCAACAGAGGGGCCGATGGAGACTGCGTGGTTTGGAGATGCGTGGCTGCGGGTCTAAGGGTTTCCCATATGGAGGCCATGAGGGACAGGACCCCGGAAGCAGGTTGGGGAAGCAGGCGAGTGTTCCAGACCGGACTTCGTGATGGGCCTGGCCCCGTGGTTGAGCGCAGGGATGGGACCCCGGCAAGTCGAGGATCCACGGGCGTTGTCCCCGCTGCATTCCATCTTGTGGAGTGCCTCTTGGAGGCGATCGGGTGCGGGCACTCACAGTGCCCTTCAGGGCCCCGAGGTGGGGGCGGCCCAGCAGACGTGCGGAACCCGAATGACTTCGCCGGGCTTTTTCCGGCCAATTCTCACGAGCGTTCTGCCCAAACCAGGATTGGATTGTGCAGAACGCTCGTGAGAATTGGTCGGCGTAGGACAGCCCTGCGCACCAACGTGCTCTCCATGGCCCAGGGCCCTTTCGCGCCCAGGGCATGTTGCTGCCGCCAAGAAATGGCTCGGAAAAGACGCGGCCCACCCCGGCACGCCGGAGCAGAGTTGAAGAATGGGTGCTGGGCTGGTGTGCGCCTCTGTCTTTCGGGTAGATGGGCCGGCCAACGATTGGGATGACCTCATCTTGGTCCTACAGGTTTATCTCACTCTGAGGGTTGTCCAAAGCACCAGAGGGGCCGATGGAGACTGCGTGGTTGGGGGATGCGTGGCTGCGGGTCTAAGGGTTTCCCATATGGAGGCCATGAGGGACAGGACCCCGGAAGCTGGTTGGGGAAGCAGGCGAGTGTTCCAGACCGGACTTCGTGATGGGCCTGGCCCCGTGGTAGAGCGCCAGGATGGGACCCCGGCAAGTCGAGGATCCACGGGTGTTGTCCTCGCTGCATTCCATCTTGTGGAGTACCTCTTGGCGGCGATCGGGTGCGGGTACTCACAGAGCCCTTCAGGGCCCCGAGGTGGGGGCGGGCCAGCAGACGTGCGGCGCCCGAATGACTTCGCCGGGCTTTTTCCGGCCAATTTCACGAGCGTTCTGCCAAAACCAGGATTGGTTTGGACAAAACGCTCGTGAGAATTGGCCGGCGTAGGACAGCCCTGCGGACCGCCGTGCTCTCCATGGCCCAGGGCCCTTTCTCGCCCAGGGCATGTTGCTGCCGCCAAAAAATGGCTCGGAAAAGACGCGGCCCACCCCGGCACGCCGGCGCAATGGAGCGTTCCCGGAGCAGAGTTGAGGAACGGGTGGTGGCCTGGTGTGCGCCTCTGTCTCTCGGGTAGATGGGCCGGCCAAGGATGGGGATGACCTCATCTTGGTCATACAGGTTTATGTCACTCTGAGGGTTGTCCGAAGCACCAGAGGGGCCGATGGAGACTGCGTGGTTGGGAGATGCGTGGCTGCGGGTCTAAGGGTTTCCCATATGGAGGCCATGAGGGACAGGATCCCGGAAGCAGGTTGGGTAAGCAGGCGAGTGTTCCAGAGTGATGGGCCTGGCCCATCCCTGGTAGAGCGTAGGGATGGGACCCCGGCCAGTCGAGGATCCACGGGCGTTGGCCTCGCTGCATTCCATCTTGTGGAGTGCCTCTTGGCGGCGATCGGGTGCGGGCACTCACCGTGACCTTTAGGGCCCCGAGGTGGGTGCGGCCCAGCAGACGTGCGACGCCCGAATGACTTCGCCGGGCTTTTTCCGGCCAATTCTCACGAGCGTTCTTCCCAAACCAGGATTGGTTTGGGCAGAACGCTCGTGAGAATTGGCCGGCGTAGGACAGCCCTGCGGACCGCCGTGCTCTCCATGGCCCAGGGCCCTTTCTCGCCAAGGGCATGTTGCTGCCGCCAAGAAATGGCTCGGAAAAGACGCGGCCCACCCCGGCACGCCGGCGCAATGGAGCGTTCCCGGAGCAGAGTTGAGGAACGGGTGGTGGCCTGGTGTGCGCCTCTGTCTCTCGGGTAGATGGGCCGGCCAAGGATGGGGATGACCTCATCTTGGTCATAAAGGTTTATGTCACTCTGAGGGTTGTACGAAGCACCAGAGGGGCCGATGGAGACTGCGTGGTTGGGAGATGCGTGGCTGCGGGTCTAAGGGTTTCCCATATGGAGGCCATGAGGGACAGGACCCCGGAAGCAGGTTGGGGAAGCAGGCGAGTGTTCCAGACCGGACTTCGTGATGGGCCTGGCCCCGTGGTAGAGCGCAGGGATGGGACCCCGGCCAGTCGAGGATCCACGGGCGTTGTCCTCGCTGCATTCCATCTTGTGGAGTGCCTCTTGGCGGCGATCGGTTGCGGGCACTCACAGTGCCCTTCAGGGCCCCGAGTTGGGGGCGGCCCAGGACACGTGCGGCGCCCGAATGTCTTCGCCGGGCTTTTTCCGGCCAATTCTCACGAGCGTTATTCCCAAACCAGAATTGGTTTGGGCAGAACGCTCGTGAGAATTGGCCGGCGTAGGACAGCCCTGCGGACCGCCGTGCTCTCCATGGCCCAGGGCCCTTTCTCGCCCAGGGCATGTTGCTGCCGCCAAAAAATGGCTCGGAAAAGACGCGGCCCACCCCGGCACGCCGGAGCAGAGTTGAAGAACGGGTGGTGGCCTGGTGTGCGCCTCTGTCTTTCGGGTAGATGGGCCGGCCAAGGATGGGGATGACCTCATCTTGGTTCTACAGGTTGATCTCACTCTGAGGGTTTACGAAGCACCAGAGGGGCCGATGGAGACTGCGTGGTCGGGAGATGCGTGGCTGCGGGTCTAAGTGTTTCCCATATGGAGGCTATGAGTGACAGGATCCCGGAAGCAGGTTGGAGAAGCAGGCGAGTGTTCCAGACCGGACTTCGTGATGGCCCTGGCCCCGTGGTAGAGCGCAGGGATGGGACCCCGGCCAGTCGAGGATCCAAGGGCGTTGTCGTCGCTGCATTCCATCTTGTGGAGTGCCTCTTGGCGGCGATCGGGTGCGGGCACTCACAGTGCCCTTCAGGGCCCCGAGGTGGGGGCGGCCCAGCAGACGTGCGGCGCCCGAATGACTGCCGGGCTTTTTCCGGCCAATTCTCACTAGCGTTCTGCCCAAACCAGGATTGGATTGTGCAGAACGCTCGTGAGAATTGGCCGGCGTAGGACAGCCCTGCGGACCGCCGTGCTCTCCATGGCCCAGGGCCCTTTCTCGCCCAGGGCATGTTGCTGCGGCCAAGAAATGGCTCGGAATAGACGCGGCCCACCCCGGCACGCCAGAGCAGAGTTGAAGAACGGGTGGTGTCCTGGTGTGCGCCTCTGTCTTTCGGGTAGATGGCCGGCCAACGATGGGGATGACCTCATCTTGGTCATACAGGTTTATGTCACTCTGAGTGTTGTCCGAAGCACCAGAGGGGCCGATGGAGACTGGGTGGTTGGGAGATGCGTGGCTGTGGGTCTAAGGGTTTCCCATATGGAGGCCATGAGGGACAGGATCCCGGAAGCAGGTTGGGGAAGCAGGCGAGTGTTCCAGACCGGATTTCGTGATGGACCTGGCCCCGTGTTAGAGCGCAGGGATTGGACCCCGGCCAGTCGAGGATCCACGGGCGTTGTCCTCGCTGCATTCCATCTTGTGGAGTGCCTCTTGGCGTCGATCGGGTGCGGGCACTCACAGTGCCCTTAAGGGCCCCGAGGTGGGGGCGGCCCAGCAGACGTGTGGCGCACGAATGACTTCGCCGGGCTCTTTCCGGCCAATTCTCACGAGCGTTCTGCCCAAACCAGGATTGGTTTGGGCAGAACGCTCGTGAGAATTGGCCGGCGTAGGACAGCCCTGCGGACCGCCGTGCTCTCCATGGCCCAGGGCCCTTTCTCGCCAAGGGCATGTTGCTGCCGCCAAGAAATGGCTCAGAAAAGACGCGGCCCACCCCGGCACGCCGGCGCAATGGAGCGTTCCCGGAGCAGAGTTGAAGAACGGGTGGTGGCCTGGTGTGCGCCTCTGTCTTTCCGGTAGATGGGCCGGCCAAGGATGGGGATGACCTCATCTTGGTCATACAGGTTGATCTCACTCTGAGGGTTGTCCGAAGCACCAGAGGGGCCGATGGAGACTGCGTGGTTGGGAGATGCGTGGCTGCGGGTCTAAGGGTTTCCCATATGGAGGCCATGAGGGACAGGACCCCGGAAGCAGGTTGGGGAAGCAGGCGAGTGTTCCAGACCGGACTTCGTGATGGGCCTGGCCCCGTGGTAGAGCGCAGGGATGGGACCCCGGCAAGTCGAGGATCCACTCTCGTTGTCCTCGATGCATTCCATCTTGTGGAGTGCCTCTTTGCGGCGATCGGGTGCGGGCACTCACAGTGCCCTTCAGGGCCCCGAGGTGGGGGCGGCCCAGCAGACGTGCGGCGCCCGAATGACTTCGCCGGGCTTTTTCCGGCAAATTCTCACGAGCGTTCTGCCCAAACCAGGATTGGTTTGGGCAGAACGCTCGTGAGAATTGTCCAGCGTAGGACAGCCCTGCGGACCGCCGTGCTCTCCATGGCCCAGGGCCCTTTCTCGCCCAGGGCATGTTGCTGCCGCCAAGAAATGGCTCGGAAAAGACGCGGCCCACCCCGGCACGCCGGCGCATTGGAGCGTTCCCGGAGCAGAGTTGAAGAACGGGTGGTGGCCTGGTGTGCGCCTCTGTCTTTCGGGTAGATGGGCCGGGCAAGGATGGGGATGACCTCATCTGGTCATACAGGTTTATGTCACTCTGAGGGTTGTCCGAAGCACCAGAGGGGCCGATGGAGACTGCGTGGTTGGGAGATGCGTGGCTACGGGTCTAAGGGTTTCCCATATGGAGGCCATGAGGGACAGGACCCCGGAAGCAGGTTGGGGAAGCAGGCGAGTGTTCCAGACCGGACTTCGTGATGGGCCTGGCCCCGTGGTAGAGCGCCTGGATGGGACCCCGGCAAGTCGAGGATCCACGGGCGTTGTCCTCGCTGCATTCCATCTTGTGGAGTGCCTCTTGGCGGCGATCGGGTGCGGGCACTCACAGTGTTCTTCAGGGCCCCGAGGTGGGGGCGGCCCAGCAGACGTGCGGCGCCCGAATGACTTCGCCGGGCTTTTTCCGGCCAATTCTCAAGAGCATTCTGCCCAAACCAGGATTGGTTTGGGCAGAACGCTCGTGAGAATTGGCCGGCGTAGGACAGCCCTGCGGACCGCCGTGCTCTACATGGCACAGGGCACTTTCTAGCCCAGGGCATGTTGCTGCCGCCAAGAAATGGCTCGGAAAAGACGCGGCCCAACCCGGCACACCGGCGTAATGGAGTGTTCCCGGAGCAGAGTTGAAGAACGGGTGGTGGCCTGGTGTGCGCCTCTGTCTTTGGGGTACATGGGCCGGCCAAGGATGGGGATGACCTCATCTTGGTCATACCGGTTTATCTCACTCTGAGGGTTGTCCGAAGCACCAGAGGGGCCGAAGGAGACTGCGTGGTTGTGAGATGCGTGGCTGCGGGTCTAAGGGTTTCCCATATGGAGGCCATGAGGGACAGGAACCCGAAGGCAGTTTGGGGAAGCAGGCGTGTGTTCCAGACCGGACTTCGTGATGGGCCTGGCCCCGTGGTAGAGCGCAGGGATGGGACCACGGCCAGTCGAGGATCCACGAGCGTTGTCCTCGCTGCATTCCATCTTGAGGAGTGCCTCTTGGTGGCGATCGGGTGCGGGCACTCACAGTGCCCTTCAGGGCCCCGAGGTGGGGGCGGCCCAGCAGACGTGCGGCGCCCGAATGACTTCCCCGGGCTTTTTCCGGCCAATTCTCACGAGCGATCTGCCCAAACCAGGATTGGTTTGGGCAGAACGCTCGTGAGAATTGGCCGGCGTAGGACAGCCCTGCGGACCGCCGTGCTCTCCATGGCCCAGGGCCCTTTCTCGCCCAGGGCATGTTGCTGCCGCCAAGAAATGGCTCGGAAAAGACGCGACCCACCCCGGCACGCCGGCGCATTGGAGCGTTCCCGGAGCAGAGTTGAAGAACGGGTGGTGGCCTGGTGTGCGCCTCTGTCTTTCGGGTACATGGGACGGCCAAGGATGGGGATGACCTCATCTTGGTCATACAGGTTTATTTCACTCTGAGGGTTGTCCGAAGCACCAGAGGTGCCGAAGGAGACTGCCTGGTTGGGAGATGCGTGGCTGCGGGTCTAAGGGTTTCCCATATGGAGGCCATGAGGGACAGGATCCCGGAAGCAGGTTGGGGAAGCAGGCGAGTGTTCCAGACCGGACTTCGTGATGGGCCTGGCCCATCCCTGATAGAGCGTAGGGATCGGACACCGGCCAGTCGAGGATCCACGGGCGTTGTCCTCGCTGCATTCCATCTTGTGGAGTGCCTCTTGGCGGCGATCGGGTGCGGGCACTCACAGTGCCCTTCAGGGCCCCGAGGTGGGGGCGGCCCAGGAGACGTGCGGCGCCCGAATGACTTCGCCGGGCTTGTTCCGGCCAATTCTCACGAGCGTTCTTCCCAAACCAGAATTGGTTTGGGCAGAACGCTCGTGAGAATTGGCCGGCGTAGGACAGCCCTGCGGACCGCCGTGCTCTCCATGGCCCAGGGCCCTTTCTCGCCCAGGGCATGTTGCTGCCGCCAAGAAATGGCTCGGAAAAGACGTGGCCCACCCCGGCATGCCGGCGCATTGGAGCGTTCCCGGAGCAGAGTTGAAGTTCGGGTGGTGGTCTGGTGTGCGCCTCTGTCTTTCCGGTACATGGGCCGGCCAAGGATGGGGATGACCTCATCTTGGTCCTACAGGTTTATCTCACTCTGAGGGTTGTCCGAAGCACCAGAGGGGCCGATGGAGACTGCGTGGTTGGGAGATGCGTGGCTGCGGGTCTAAGGGTTTCCCATATGGAGGCCATGAGGGACAGGACCCCGGAAGCAGGTTGGGGAAGCAGGCGAGTGTTCCAGACCGGACTTCGTGATGGGCCTGGCCCCGTGGTAGAGCGCAGGGATGGGACCCCGGCAAGTCGAGGATCCACTCTCGTTGTCCTCGATGCATTCCATCTTGTGGAGTGCCTCTTTGCGGCGATCGGGTGCGGGCACTCACAGTGCCCTTCAGGGCCCCGAGGTGGGGGCGGCCCAGCAGACGTGCGGCGCCCGAATGACTTCGCCGGGCTTTTTCCGGCAAATTCTCACGAGCGTTCTGCCCAAGCCAGGATTGGTTTGGGCAGAACGCTCGTGAGAATTGGCCGGCGTAGGACAGCCCTGCGGACCGCCGTGCTCTCCATGGCCCAGGGCCCTTTCTCGCCCAGGGCATGTTGCTGCCGCCAAAAAATGGCTCGGAAAAGACGCGGCCCACCCCGGCACGCCGGAGCAGTGTTGAAGAATGGGTGGTGGCCTGGTGTGCGCCCCTGTCTTTCGGGTAGATGGGCCGGCCAACGATGGGGATGACCTCATCTTGGTCCTACAGGTTTATGTCACTCTGAGGGTTGTCCGAAGCACCAGAGGGTCTGATGGAGACTGCCTGGTTGGGAGATGCGTGGCTGCGGGTCTAAGGGTTTCCCATATGGAGGCCATGAGGGACAGGATCCCGGAAGCAGGTTGGGGAAGCAGGCGAGTGTTCCAGACCGGATTTCGTGATGGGCCTGACCCCGTGGTAGAGCGCAGAGATGGGACCCCGGCCAGTCGAGGATCCACGGGCGTTGTCCTCGCTGCATTCCATCTTGTGGAGTGCCTCTTGGCGGCGATCGGGTGCGGGCACTCACAGTGCCCTTCAGGGCCCCGAGGTGGGGGCGGCCCAGCAGACGTGCGGCGCCCGAATGACTTGCCGGGCTCTTTCCGGCCAATTCTCACGAGCGTTCTGCCGAAACCAGGATTGGTTTGGGCAGAACGCTCGTGAGAATTGGCCGGCGTAGTACAGCCCTGCGGACCGCCGTGATCTCCATGGCCCAGGGCCCTTTCTCGCCAAGGGCATGTTGCTGCCGCCAAGAAATGGCTCGGAAAAGTCGCGGCCCACCCCGGCACACCGGCGCAATGGAGCGCTCCCGGAAGAGAGTTGAAGAACGGGTGGTGGCCTGGTGTGCGCCTCTGTCTTTCGGGTAGATGGGCCGGGAAATGATGGGGATGACCTCATCGTGGTCATACAGGTTGATCTCACTCTGAGGGTTGTCCGAAGCAACAGAGGGGACGATGGAGACTGCGTGGTTTGGAGATGCGTGGCTGCGGGTCTAAGGGTTTCCCATATGGAAGCCATGAGGGACAGGACCCCGGAAGCAGGTTGGGGAAGCAGGCGAGTGTTCCAGACCGGACTTCGTGATGGGCCTGGCCCCGTGGTAGAGCGCCTGGATGGGACCCCGGCAAGTCGAGGATCCACGGGCGTTGTCCTCGCTGCATTCCATCTTGTGGAGTGCCTCTTGGCGGCGATCGGGTGCTGGTACTCACAGAGCCCTTCAGGGCCCCGAGGTGGGGTCGGCCCAGCAGACGAGTGGCGCCCGAATGACTTCGCCGGGCTTTTTCCGGCCAATTTCACGAGCGTTCTGCCAAAACCAGGATTGGTTTGGGCAAAACGCTCGTGAGAATTGGCCGGCGTAGGACAGCCCTGCGGACCACCGTGCTCTCCATGGCCGAGGGCCCTTTCTCGGCCAGGGCATGTTGCTGCCGCCAAGAAATGGCTCGGAAAAGACGCGGCCCACCCCGGCACGCCGGCGCAATGGAGCGTTCCCCGAGCAGAGTTGAGGAACGGGTGGTGGCCTGGTGTGCGCCTCTGTCTCTCGGGTAGAAGGGCCGGCCAAGGATGGGGATGACCTCATCTTGGTCATACAGGTTTATGTCACTCTGAGGGTTGTCCGAAGCACCAGAGGGGCCGATGGAGACTGCGTGGTTGGGAGATGCGTGGCTGCGGGTCTAAGGGTTTCCCATATGGAGGCCATGAGGGACAGGATCCCGGAAGCAGGTTGGGTAAGCAGGCGAGTGTTCCAGACCGGACTTCGTGATGGGCCTGGCCCATCCCTGGTAGAGCGTAGGGATGGGACCCCGGCCAGTCGAGGATCCACGGGCGTTGTCCTCGCTGCATTCCATCTTGTGGAGTGCCTCTTGGCGGCGATCGGGTGCGGGCACACACAGTGACCTTCAGGGCCCCGAGGTGGGTGCGGCCCAGGAGACGTGCGGCGCCCGAATGAATTCGCCGGGCTTTTTCCGGCCAATTCTCACGAGCGTTCTTCCCAAACCAGAATTGGTTTGGGCAGAACGCTCGTGAGAATTGGCCGGCGTAGGACAGCCCTGCGGAACGCCGTGCTCTCCATGGCCCAGGGCCCTTTCTCGGCCAGGGCATGTTGCTGCCGCCAAGAAATGGCTCGGAAGACGCGGCCCACCCCGGCACGCCGGCGCAATGGAGCGTTCCCGGAGCAGAGTTGAAGAACGGGTGGTGGCCTGGTGTGCGCCTCTGTCTTTCGGGTAGATGGGCCGGCCAAGGATGGGGATGACCTCATCTTGGTCAAACAGGTTGATCTCACTCTGAGGGTTGTCCGAAGCACCAGAGGGGCCGATGGAGACTGCGTGGTTGGGAGATGTGTGGCTGCGGGTCTAAGGGTTTCCCATATGGAGGCCATGAGGGACAGGACCCCGGAAGCAGGTTGGGGAAGCAGGCGAGTGTTCCAGACCGGACTTCGTGATGGGCCTGGCCCCGTGGTAGAGCGCAGGGATGGGACCCCGGCCAGTCGAGGATCCACGGGCGTTGTCCTCGCTGCATTCCATCTTGTGGAGTGCCTCTTGGCGGCGATCGGGTGCGGGCACTCACAGTGCCCTTCAGGGCCCCGAGGTGGGGGCGGCCCAGCAGACGTGCGGCGCCCGAATGACTTCGCCGGGCTCTTTCCGGCCAATTCTCACGAGCGTTCTGCCCAAACCAGGATTGGTTTGGGCAGAACGCTCGTGAGAATTGGCCGGCGTAGGACAGCCCTGCGGACCGCCGGGCTCTCCATGGACCAGGGCCCTTTCTCGCCAAGGGCATGTTGCTGCCGCCAAGAAATGGATCGGAAAAGACGCGGCCCACCCCGGCACGCCGGCGCAATGGAGCGTTCCAGGAGCAGAGTTGAAGAACGGGTGGTGGCCTGGTGTGCGCCTCTGTCTTTCGTGTAGATGGGCTGGCCAAGGATGGGGATGACCTCATCTTGGTCATACAGGTTGATCTCACTCTGAGGGTTGTCCGAAGCACCAGAGGGGCCGATGGAGACTGCGTGGTTGGGAGATGCGTGGCTGCGGGTCTAAGGGTTTCCCATATGGAGGCCATGAGTGACAGGATCCCGGAAGCAGGTTGGGGAAGCAGGCGAATGTTCCAGACCGTACTTCGTGATGGGCCTGGCCCCGTGGTAGAGCGCCGGGATGGGACCCCGGCAAGTCGAGGATCCACGGGCGTTGTCCCCGCTGCATTCCATCTTGTGGAGTGCCTCTTGGAGGCGATCGGGTGCGGGCACTCACAGTGCCCTTCAGGGCCCCGAGGTGGGGGCGGCCCAGCAGACGTGCGGCGCCCGAATGACTTCGCCGGGCTTTTTCCGGCCAATTTCACGAGCGTTCTGCCAAAACCAGGATTGGTTTGGGCAAAACGCTCGTGAGAATTGGCCGGCGTAGGACAGCCCTACGGACCGCCGTGCTCTCCATGGCCCAGGGCCCTTTCTCGCCCAGGGCATGTTGCTGCCGCAAAGAAATGGCTCGGAAAAGACGCGGCCCACCTCGGCACGCCGGCGCAATGGAGCGTTCCCGGAGCAGAGTTGAGGAACGGGTGGTGGCCTGGTGTGCGCCTCTGTCTCTCGGGTAGATGGGCCGGCCAAGGATGGGGATGACCTCATCTTGGTCATAAAGGTTTATGTCACTCTGAGGGTTGTACGAAGCACCAGAGGGGCCGATGGAGACTGCGTGGTTGGGAGATGCGTGGCTGCGGGTCTAAGGGTTTCCCATATGGAGGCCATGAGGGACAGGACCCCGGAAGCAGGTTGGGGAAGCAGGCGAGTGTTCCAGACCGGACTTCGTGATGGGCCCTGCCCCGTGGTAGAGCGCAGGGATGGGACCCCGGCCAGTCGAGGATCCACGGGCGTTGTCCTCGCTGCATTCCATCTTGTGGAGTGCCTCTTGGCGGCGATCGGGTGCGGGCACTCACAGTGCCCTTCAGTGCCCCGAGGTGGGGGCGGCCCAGGACACGTGCGGCGCCCGAATGTCTTCGCCGGGCTTTTTCCGGCCAATTCTCACGAGCGTTCTTCCCAAACCAGAATTGGTTTGGCAGAACGCTCGTGAGAATTGGCCGGCGTAGGACAGCCCTGCGGACCGCCGTGCTCTCCATGGCCCAGGGCCCTTTCTCGCCCAGGGCATGTTGCTGCCGCCAAAAAATGGCTCGGAAAAGACGCGGCCCACCCCGGCACGCCGGAGCAGAGTTGAAGAACGGGTGGTGGCCTGGTGTGCGCCTCTGTCTTTCGGGTAGATGGGCCGGCCAAGGATGGGGATGACCTCATCTTGGTCCTACAGGTTGATCTCACTCTGAGGGTTGTCCGAAGCACCAGAGGGGCCGATGGAGACTGCGTGGTTGGGAGATGCGTGGCTGCGGGTCTAAGGGTTTCCCATATGGAGGCTATGAGTGACAGGATCCCGGAAGCAGGTTGGAGAAGCAGGCGAGTGTTCCAGACCGGACTTCGTGATGGCCCTGGCCCCGTGGTAGAGCGCAGGGATGGGACCCCGGCCAGTCGAGGATCCACGGGCGTTGTCCTCGCTGCATTCCATCTTGTGGAGTGCCTCTTGGCGGAGATCGGGTGCGGGCACTCACAGTGCCCTTCAGGGCCCCGAGGTGGGGGCGGCCCAGCAGATGTGCGGCGCCCGAATTACTGCCGGGCTTTTTCGGGCCAATTCTCACGAGCGTTCTTCCCAAACCAGGATTGGATTGTGCAGAACGCTCGTGAGAATTGGCCGGCGTAGGACAGCCCTGCGGACCGCCGCGCTCTCCATGGCCCAGGGCCCTTTCTCGCCCAGGGCATGTTGCTGCCGCCAAGAAATGGCTCGGAATAGACGCGGCCCACCCCGGCACGCCAGAGCAGAGTTGAAGAACGGGTGGTGTCCTGGTGTGCGCCTCTGTCTTTCGGGTAGATGGCCGGCCAACGATGGGGATGACCTCATCTTGGTCATACAGGTTTATGTCACTCTGAGGGTTGTCCGAAGCACCAGAGGGGCCGATGGAGACTGCGTGGTTGGGAGATGCGTGGCTGCGGGTCTAAGGGTTTCCCATATGGAGGCCATGAGGGACAGGATCCCGGAAGCAGGTTGGGGAAGCAGGCGAGTGTTTCAGACCGGATTTCGTGATGGACCTGGACCCGTGGTAGAGCGCAGGGATTGGACCCCGGCCAGTCGAGGATCCACGGGCGTTGTCCTCGCTGCATTCCATCTTGTGGAGTGCCTCTTGGCGGCGATCAGGTGCGGGCACTCACAGTGCCCTTAAGGGCCCCGAGGTGGGGGCGGCCCAGCAGACGTGTGGCGCCCGAATGACTTCGCCGGGCTCTTTCCGGCCAATTCTCACGAGCGTTCTGCCCAAACCAGAATTGGTTTGGGCAGAACGCTCGTGAGAATTGGCCGGCGTAGGACAGCCCTGCGGACCGCCGTGCTCTCCATGGCCCAGGGCCCTTTCTCGCCAAGGGCATGTTGCTGCCGCCAAGAAATGGCTCGGAAAAGACGCGGCCCACCCCGGCACGCCGGCGCAATGGAGCGTTCCCGGAGCAGAGTTGAAGAACGGGTGGTGGCCTGGTGTGCGCCTCTGTCTTTCGAGTAGATGGGCCGGCCAAGGATGGAGATGACCTCATCTTGGTCATACAGGTTTTTGTCACTCTGAGGGTTGTCCGAAGCACCAGAGGGGCCGATGGAGACTGCGTGGTTGGGAGATGCGTGGCTGCGGGTCTAAGGGTTTCCCATATGGAGGCCATGAGGGACAGGATCCCGGAAGCAGGTTGGGGAAGCAGGCGAGTGTTCCAGACCGGACTTCGTGATGGGCCTGGCCCCGTGGTAGAGCGCAGGGATGGGACCCCGGTAAGTCGAGGATCCACGGGCGTTGTCCTCGCTGCATTCCATCTTGTGGAGTGACTCTTGGCGGCGATCGGTTGCGGGCACTCACAGTGCCCTTCAGGGCCCCGAGTTGGGGGCGGCCCAGCAGACGTGCGGCGCCCGAATGACTTCGCCGGGCTTTTTCCGGCCAATTCTCACGAGCGTTCTGCCCAAACCAGGATTGGTTTGGGCAGAACGCTCGTGAGAATTGGCCGGCGTAGGACAGCCCTGCGGACCGCCGTGCTCTCCATGGCCCAGGGCACTTTCTCGCCCAGGGCATGTTGCTGCCGCCAAGAAATGGCTCGGAAAAGACGCAGCCCACCCCGGCACGCCGGCGCATTGGAGCGTTCCCGGAGCAGAGTTGAAGAACGGGTGGTGGCCTGGTGTACGCCTCTGTCTTTCGGGTAGATGGGCCGGCCAAGGATGGGGATGACCTCATCTTGGTCAAACAGGTTGATCTCACTCTGAGGGTTGTCCGAAGCACCAGAGGGGCCGATGGAGACTGCGTGGTTGGGAGATGCGTGGCTGCGGGTCTAAGGGTTTCCCATATGGAGGCCATGAGGGACAGGATCCCGGAAGCAGGTTGGGGAAGCAGGCGAGTGTTCCAGACCGGATTTCGTGATGGGCCTGGCCCCGTGGTAGAGCGCAGGGATGCGACCCCGGCCAGTCGAGGATCCACGGGCGTTGTCCTCGCTGCATTCCATCTTGTGGAGTGCCTCTTGGCGGCGATCGGGTGCGGGAACTCACAGTGCCCTTCAGGGCCCCGAGGTGGGGGCGGCCCAGCAGACGTGCGGCGCCCGAATGATTCGCCGGGCTCTTTCCGGCCAATTCTCACGAGCGTTCTGCCCAAATCAGGATTGGTTTGGGCAGAACGCTCGTGAGAATTGGCCGGCGTAGGACAGCCGTGCGGACCGCCGTGCTCTCCATGGCCCAGGGCCCTTTCTCGCCAAGGGCATGTTGCTGCCGCCAAGAAATGGCTCGGAAAAGACGCGGCCCACCCCGGCACGCCGGCGCAATGGAGCGCTCCCAGAACAGAGTTGAAGAACGGGTGGTGGCCTGGTGTGCGCCTCTGTCTTTCGGGTCGATGGGCCGGCCAATGATGGGGATGACCTCATCTTGGTCATACAGGTTGATCTCACTCTGAGGGTTGTCCGAAGCAACAGAGGCGCCGATGGAGACTGCGTGGTTTGGAGATGCGTGGCTGCGGGTCTAAGGGTTTCCCATATGGAGGCCATGAGGGACAGGACCCCGGAAGCAGGTTGGGGAAGCAGGCGAGTGTTCCAGGCCGGACTTCGTGATGGGCCTGGCCCCGTGGTAGAGCGCAGGGATGGGACCCCGGCCAGTCGAGGATCCACGGGCGTTGTCCCCGCTGCATTCCATCTTGTGGAGTGCCTCTTGGAGGCGATCGGGTGCGGGCACTCACAGTGCCCTTCAGGGCCCCGAGGTGGGGGCGGCCCAGCAGACGTGCGGCGCGCGAATGACTTCGCCGGGCTTTTTCCGGCCAATTCTCACGAGCGTTCTGCCCAAACCAGGATTGGATTGTGCAGAACGCTCGTGAGAATTGGTCGGCGTAGGACAGCCATGCGCACCGCCGTGCTCTCCATGGCCCAGGGCCCTTTCTCGCCCAGGGCATGTTGCTGCCGCCAAGAAATGGCTCGGAAAAGACGCGGCCCACCCCGGCACGCCGGAGCAGAGTTGAGAATGGGTGGTGGCCTGGTGTGCGCCTCTGTCTTTCGGGTAGATGGGTCGGCCAACGATGGGGAGGACCTCATCTTGGTCCTACAGGTTTATCTCACTCTGAGGGTTGTCCGAAGCACCAGAGGGGCCGATGGAGACTGCGTGGTTGGGGGATGCGTGGCTGCGGGTCTAAGGGTTTCCCATATGGAGGCCATGAGGGACAGGACCCCGGAAGCAGGTTGGGGAAGCAGGCGAGTGTTCCAGACTGGACTTCGTCATGGGCCTGGCCCATCCCTGGTAGAGCGTAGGGATGGGACCCCGGCCAGTCGAGGATCCACGGGCGTTGTCCTCGCTGCATTTCATGTTGTGGAGTGCCTCTTGGCGGCGATCGGGTGCGGGCACTCACAGTGCCCTTCAGGGCCCCGAGGTGGGTGCGGCCCAGGAGACGTGCGGCGCCCGAATGACTTAGCCGGGCTTTTTCCGGCCAATTCTCACGAGCGTTCTTCCCAAACCAGGATTGGTTTGGGCAGAACGCTCGTGAGAATTGGCCGGCGTAGGACAGCCCTGCGGACCGCCGTGCTCTCCATGGCCCAGGGCCCTTTCTCGGCCAGGGCATGTTGCTGCCGCCAAGAAATGGCTCGGAAAAGACGCGGCCCACCCCGGCACGCCGGCGCAATGGAGCGTTCCCGGAGCAGAGTTGAAGAACGGGTGGTGGCCTGGTGTGCGCCTCTGTCTTTCGAGTAGATGGGCCGGCCAAGGATGGAGATGACCTCATCTTGGTCATACAGGTTTTTGTCACTCTGAGGGTTGTCCGAAGCACCAGAGGGGCCGATGGAGACTGCGTGGTTGGGAGATGCGTGGCTGCGGGTCTAAGGGTTTCCCATATGGAGGCCATGAGGGACAGGATCCCGGAAGCAGGTTGGGGAAGCAGGCGAGTGTTCCAGACCGGACTTCGTGATGGGCCTGGCCCCGTGGTAGAGCGCAGGGATGGGACCCCGGCCAGTCGAGGATCCACGGGCGTTGTCCTCGCTGCATTCCATCTTGTGGAGTGCCTCTTGGCGGCGATCGGGTGCGGGCACTCACATTGCCCTTCAGGGCCCCGAGGTGGGGGCGGCCCAGCACACGTGCAGCGCCCGAATGTCTTCGCCGGGATTATTCCGGCCAATTCTCACGAGCGTTCTGCCCAAACCAGGATTGGTTTGGGCAGAACGCTCGTGAGGTTTGGCCGGCGTAGGACAGCCCTGCGGAACGCCGTGCCTCCAAGGCCCAGGGCCCTTTCTCGCCCAGGGCATGTTGCTGCCGCCAAGAAATGGCTCGGAAAAGACGCGGCCCACCCCGGAACGCCGGCGCATTGCAGCGTTCCCGGAGCAGAGTTGAAGAACGGGTGGTGGCCTGGTGTGCGCCTCTGTCTTTCGGGTAGATGGGCCGGCCAAGGATGGAGATGACCTCATCTTGGTCATACAGGTTTTTGTCACTCTGAGGGTTGTCCGAAGCACCAGAGGGGCCGATGGAGACTGCGTGGTTGGGAGATGCGTGGCTGCGGGGCTAAGAGTTTCCCATATGGAGGCCATGAGGGACAGGATCCCGGAAGCAGGTTGGGGAAGCAGGCGAGTGTTCCAGACCGGACTTCGTGATGGGCCTGGCCCATCCCTGATAGAGCATAGGGATCGGACACCGGCCAGTCGAGGATCCACGGGCGTTGTCCTCGCTGCATTCCATCTTGTGGAGTGCCTCTTGGCGGCGATCGGGTGCGGGCACTCACAGTGCCCTTCAGGGCCCCGAGGTGGGGGCGGCCCAGGAGACGTGCGGCGCCGGAATGACTTCGCCGGGCTTGTTCCGGCCAATTCTCACGAGCGTTCTTCCCAAACCAGAATTGGTTTGGGCAGAACGCTCGTGAGAATTGGCCGGCGTAGGACAGCCCTGCGGACCGCCGTGCTCTCCATGGCCCAGGGCCCTTTCTCGCCCAGGGCATGTTGCTGCCGCCAAGAAATGGCTCGGAAAAGACGCGGCCCACCCCGGCACGCCGGCGCATTGGAGCGTTCCCGGAGCAGAGTTGAAGAACGGGTGGTGGCCTGGTGTGCGCCTCTGTCTTTCGGGTACATGGGCCGGCCAAGGATGGGGATGACCTCATCTTGGTCCTACAGGTTTATCTCACTCTGAGGGTTGTCCGAAGCACCAGAGGGGCCGATGGAGACTGCGTGGTTGGGAGATGCGTGGCTGCGGGTCTAAGGGTTTCCCATATGGAGGCCATGAGGGACAGGACCCCGGAAGCAGGTTGGGGAAGCAGGCGAGTGTTCCAGACCGGACTTCGTGATGGGCCTGGCCCCGTGGTAGAGCGCAGGGATGGGACCCCGGTAAGTCGAGGATCCACGGGCGTTGTCCTCGCTGCATTTCATCTTGTGGAGTGCCTCTTGGCGGAGATCGGGTGCGGGCACTCACAGTGCCCTTCAGGGCCCCGAGGTGGGGGCGGCCCAGCACACGTGCAGCGCCCGAATGTCTTCGCCGGGATTATTCCGGCCAATTCTCACGAGCGTTCTGCCCAAACCAGGATTGGTTTGGGCAGAACGCTCGTGAGAATTGGCCGGCGTAGGACAGCCCTGCGGACCGCCGTGCCTCCAAGGCCGAGGGCCCTTTCTCGCCCAGGGCATGTTGCTGCCGCCAAGAAATGGCTCGGAAAAGACGCGGCCCACCCCGGCACGCTGGCGCATTGCATCGTTCCCGGAGCAGAGTTGAAGAACGGGTGGTGGCCTGGTGTGCGCCTCTGTCTTTCGGGTAGATGGGCCGGCCAACGATGGGGATGACCTCATCTTGGTCCTACAGGTTTATGTCACTCTGAGGGTTGTCCGAAGCACCAGAGGGGCCGATGGAGACTGCGTGGTTGGGGGATAAGTGGCTGCGGGTCTAAGGGTTTCCCATATGGAGGCCATGAGGGACAGGACCCCGGAAGCAGGTTGGGGAAGCAGGCGAGTGTTCCAGACCGGACTTCGTGATGGGTCTGGCCCCGTGGTAGAGCGCCTGGATGGGACCCCGGCAAGTCGAGGATCCACGGGCGTTGTCCTCGCTGCATTCCATCTTGTGGACTAGCTCTTGGCGGCGATCGGGTGCGGGTACTCACAGAGCCCTTCAGGGCCCCGAGGTGGGGGCGGCCCAGCAGACGTGCGGCGCCCGAATGACTTCGCCGGGCTTTTTCCGGCCAATTTCACGAGCGTTCTGCCCAAACCAGGATTGGTTTGGGCAGAACGCTCGTGAGAATTGGCCGGCGTAGGACAGCCCTGCGGACCGCCGTGCTCTCCATGGCCCAGGGCCCTTTCTCGGCCAGGGCATGTTGCTGCCGCCAAGAAATGGCTCGGAAAAGACGCGGCCCACCCCGGCACGCCGGCGCAATGGAGCGTTCCCGGAGCAGAGTTGAGGAACGGGTGGTGGCCTGGTGTGCGCCTCTGTCTCTCGGTTAGATGGGCCGGCCAAGGATGGGGATGACCTCATCTTGGTCAAACAGGTTGATCTCACTCTGAGGGTTGTCCGATGCACCAGAGGGGCCGATGGAGACTGCGTGGTTGGGAGATGCGTGGCTGCGGGTCTAAGGGTTTCCCATATGGAGGCCATGAGGGACAGGACACCGGAAGCAGGTTGGGGAAGCAGGCAAGTGTTCCAGACCGGACTTCGTGATGGGCCTGGCCCCGTGGTAGGGCGCAGGGATGGTACCCCGGCAAGTCGAGGATCCACGGGCGTTGTCCCCGCTGCATTCCATCTTGTGGAGTGCCTCTTGGAGGCGATCGGGTGCGGGCACTCACAGTGCCCTTCAGGGCCCCGAGGTGGGGGCGGCCCAGCAGACGTGCGGCGCCCGAATGACTTCGCCGGGCTTTTTCCGACCAATTCTCACGAGCGTTCTGCCCAAACCAGGATTGGTTTGGGCAGAACGCTCGTGAGAATTGGCCGGCGTAGGACAGCCCTGCGGACCGCCGTGCTCTCCATAGCCCAGGGCCCTTTCTCGGCCAGGGCATGTTGCTGCCGCCAAGACATGGCTCGGAAAAGACGCGGCCCACCCCTGCACGCCAGAGCAGAGTTTAGAACGGGTGGTGTCCTGGTGTGCGCCTCTGTCTTTCGGGTAGATGGCCGGCCAACGATGGGGATGACCTCATCTTGGTCATACAGGTTTATGTCACTCTGAGGGTTGTGGGAAGCACCAGAGGGTCTGATGGAGACTGCGTGGTTGGGAGATGCGTGGCTGCGGGTCTAAGGGTTTCCCATATGGAGGCCATGAGGGACAGGATCCCGGAAGCAGGTTGGGGAAGCAGGCGAGTGTTCCAGACCGGATTTCGTGATGGGCCTGGCCCCGTGGTAGAGCGCAGGGATGGGACCCCGGCCAGTCGAGGATCCACGGCCGTTGTCCTCGCTGCATTCCATCTTGTGGAGTGCCTCTTGGCGGCGATCGGGTGCGGGCACTCACAGTGCCCTTCAGGGCCCCGAGGTGGGGGCGGCCCAGCAGACGTGCGGCGCCCGAATGACTTCGCCGGGCTCTTTCCGGCCAATTCTCACGAGCGTTCTGCCGAAACCAGGATTGGTTTGGGCAGAACGCTCGTGAGAATTGGCCGGCGTAGGACAGCCCTGCGGACCGCCGTGCTCTCCATGGCCCAGGGCCCTTTCTCGCCCAGGGCATGTTGCTCCCGCCAAGAAATGGCTCGGAAAAGACGCGGCCCACCCCGGCACGCCGGAGCAGAGTTGAAGAATGGGTGGTGGCCTGGTGTGCGCCTCTGTCTTTCGGGTAGATGGGCCGGCCAACGATGGGGATGACCTCATCTTGGTCCTACAGGTTTATCTCACTCTGAGGGTTGTCCGAAGCACCAGAGGGGCCGATGGAGACTGCGTGGTTGGGGGATTCGTGGCTGCGGGTCTAAGGGTTTCCCATATGGAGGCCATGAGGGACAGGACCCCGGAAGCTGGTTGGGGAAGCAGGCGAGTGTTCCAGACGTGACTTCGTGATGGGCCTGGCCCCGTGGTAGGGCACCTGGATGGGACCCCGGCAAGTCGAGGATCCACGGGCGTTGTCCTCGCTGCATTCCATCTTGTGGAGTACCTCTTGGCGGCGATCGGGTGCGGGTACTCACAGAGCCCTTCAGGGCCCCGAGGAGGGGGCGGCCCAGCAGACGTGCGGCGCCCGAATGACTTCTCCGGGCTTTTTCCGGCCAATTTCACGAGCGTTCTGCCAAAACCAGGATTGGTTTGGGCAAAACGCTCGTGAGAATTGGCCGGCGTAGGACAGCCCTGTGGGCCGCCGTGCTCTCCATGGCCCAGGGCCCTTTCTCGGCCAGGGCATGTTGCTGCCGCCAAGAAATGGCTCGGAAAAGACGCGGCCCACCCCGGCACGCCGGAGCAGAGTTGAAGAACGGGTGGTGGCCTGGTGTGCGCCTCTGTCTTTCGGGTAGATGGGCCGGCCAAGGATGGGGATGACCTCATCTTGGTCCTACAGGTTGATCTCACTCTGAGGGTTGTCCGAAGCACCAGAGGGGCCGATGGAGACTGCGTGGTTGGGAGATGCGTGGCTGCGGGTCTAAGGGTTTCCCATATGGAGGCTATGAGTGACAGGATCCCGGAAGCAGGTTGGAGAAGCAGGCGAGTGTTCCAGACCGGACTTCGTGATGGCCCTGGCCCCGTGGTAGAGCGCAGGGATGGGACCCCGGCCAGTCGAGGATCCACGGGCGTTGTCCTCGCTGCATTCCGTCTTGTGGAGTGCCTCTTGGCGGAGATCGGGTGCGGGCACTCACAGTGCCCTTCAGGGCCCCGAGGTGGGGGCGGCCCAGCAGATGTGCGGCGCCCGAATTACTGCCGGGCTTTTTCGGGCCAATTCTCACGAGCGTTCTTCCCAAACCAGGATTGGATTGTGCAGAACGCTCGTGAGAATTGGCCGGCGTAGGACAGCCCTGCGGACCGCCGCGCTCTCCATGGCCCAGGGCCCTTTCTCGCCCAGGGCATGTTGCTGCCGCCAAGAAATGGCTCGGAATAGACGCGGCCCACCCCGGCACGCCAGAGCAGAGTTGAAGAACGGGTGGTGTCCTGGTGTGCGCCTCTGTCTTTCGGGTAGATGGCCGGCCAACGATGGGGATGACCTCATCTTGGTCATACAGGTTTATGTCACTCTGAGGGTTGTCCGAAGCACCAGAGGGGCCGATGGAGACTGCGTGGTTGGGAGATGCGTGGCTGCGGGTCTAAGGGTTTCCCATATGGAGGCCATGAGGGACAGGATCCCGGAAGCAGGTTGGGGAAGCAGGCGAGTGTTTCAGACCGGATTTCGTGATGGACCTGGACCCGTGGTAGAGCGCAGGGATTGGACCCCGGCCAGTCGAGGATCCACGGGCGTTGTCCTCGCTGCATTCCATCTTGTGGAGTGCCTCTTGGCGGCGATCAGGTGCGGGCACTCACAGTGCCCTTAAGGGCCCCGAGGTGGGGGCGGCCCAGCAGACGTGTGGCGCCCGAATGACTTCGCCGGGCTCTTTCCGGCCAATTCTCACGAGCGTTCTGCCCAAACCAGAATTGGTTTGGGCAGAACGCTCGTGAGAATTGGCCGGCGTAGGACAGCCCTGCGGACCGCCGTGCTCTCCATGGCCCAGGGCCCTTTCTCGCCAAGGGCATGTTGCTGCCGCCAAGAAATGGCTCGGAAAAGACGCGGCCCACCCCGGCACGCCGGCGCAATGGAGCGTTCCCGGAGCAGAGTTGAAGAACGGGTGGTGGCCTGGTGTGCGCCTCTGTCTTTCGAGTAGATGGGCCGGCCAAGGATGGAGATGACCTCATCTTGGTCATACAGGTTTTTGTCACTCTGAGGGTTGTCCGAAGCACCAGAGGGGCCGATGGAGACTGCGTGGTTGGGAGATGCGTGGCTGCGGGTCTAAGGGTTTCCCATATGGAGGCCATGAGGGACAGGATCCCGGAAGCAGGTTGGGGAAGCAGGCGAGTGTTCCAGACCGGACTTCGTGATGGGCCTGGCCCCGTGGTAGAGCGCAGGGATGGGACCCCGGTAAGTCGAGGATCCACGGGCGTTGTCCTCGCTGCATTCCATCTTGTGGAGTGACTCTTGGCGGCGATCGGTTGCGGGCACTCACAGTGCCCTTCAGGGCCCCGAGTTGGGGGCGGCCCAGCAGACGTGCGGCGCCCGAATGACTTCGCCGGGCTTTTTCCGGCCAATTCTCACGAGCGTTCTGCCCAAACCAGGATTGGTTTGGGCAGAACGCTCGTGAGAATTGGCCGGCGTAGGACAGCCCTGCGGACCGCCGTGCTCTCCATGGCCCAGGGCACTTTCTCGCCCAGGGCATGTTGCTGCCGCCAAGAAATGGCTCGGAAAAGACGCAGCCCACCCCGGCACGCCGGCGCATTGGAGCGTTCCCGGAGCAGAGTTGAAGAACGGGTGGTGGCCTGGTGTACGCCTCTGTCTTTCGGGTAGATGGGCCGGCCAAGGATGGGGATGACCTCATCTTGGTCAAACAGGTTGATCTCACTCTGAGGGTTGTCCGAAGCACCAGAGGGGCCGATGGAGACTGCGTGGTTGGGAGATGCGTGGCTGCGGGTCTAAGGGTTTCCCATATGGAGGCCATGAGGGACAGGATCCCGGAAGCAGGTTGGGGAAGCAGGCGAGTGTTCCAGACCGGATTTCGTGATGGGCCTGGCCCCGTGGTAGAGCGCAGGGATGCGACCCCGGCCAGTCGAGGATCCACGGGCGTTGTCCTCGCTGCATTCCATCTTGTGGAGTGCCTCTTGGCGGCGATCGGGTGCGGGAACTCACAGTGCCCTTCAGGGCCCCGAGGTGGGGGCGGCCCAGCAGACGTGCGGCGCCCGAATGATTCGCCGGGCTCTTTCCGGCCAATTCTCACGAGCGTTCTGCCCAAATCAGGATTGGTTTGGGCAGAACGCTCGTGAGAATTGGCCGGCGTAGGACAGCCGTGCGGACCGCCGTGCTCTCCATGGCCCAGGGCCCTTTCTCGCCAAGGGCATGTTGCTGCCGCCAAGAAATGGCTCGGAAAAGACGCGGCCCACCCCGGCACGCCGGCGCAATGGAGCGCTCCCAGAACAGAGTTGAAGAACGGGTGGTGGCCTGGTGTGCGCCTCTGTCTTTCGGGTCGATGGGCCGGCCAATGATGGGGATGACCTCATCTTGGTCATACAGGTTGATCTCACTCTGAGGGTTGTCCGAAGCAACAGAGGCGCCGATGGAGACTGCGTGGTTTGGAGATGCGTGGCTGCGGGTCTAAGGGTTTCCCATATGGAGGCCATGAGGGACAGGACCCCGGAAGCAGGTTGGGGAAGCAGGCGAGTGTTCCAGGCCGGACTTCGTGATGGGCCTGGCCCCGTGGTAGAGCGCAGGGATGGGACCCCGGCCAGTCGAGGATCCACGGGCGTTGTCCCCGCTGCATTCCATCTTGTGGAGTGCCTCTTGGAGGCGATCGGGTGCGGGCACTCACAGTGCCCTTCAGGGCCCCGAGGTGGGGGCGGCCCAGCAGACGTGCGGCGCGCGAATGACTTCGCCGGGCTTTTTCCGGCCAATTCTCACGAGCGTTCTGCCCAAACCAGGATTGGATTGTGCAGAACGCTCGTGAGAATTGGTCGGCGTAGGACAGCCATGCGCACCGCCGTGCTCTCCATGGCCCAGGGCCCTTTCTCGCCCAGGGCATGTTGCTGCCGCCAAGAAATGGCTCGGAAAAGACGCGGCCCACCCCGGCACGCCGGAGCAGAGTTGAGAATGGGTGGTGGCCTGGTGTGCGCCTCTGTCTTTCGGGTAGATGGGTCGGCCAACGATGGGGAGGACCTCATCTTGGTCCTACAGGTTTATCTCACTCTGAGGGTTGTCCGAAGCACCAGAGGGGCCGATGGAGACTGCGTGGTTGGGGGATGCGTGGCTGCGGGTCTAAGGGTTTCCCATATGGAGGCCATGAGGGACAGGACCCCGGAAGCAGGTTGGGGAAGCAGGCGAGTGTTCCAGACTGGACTTCGTCATGGGCCTGGCCCATCCCTGGTAGAGCGTAGGGATGGGACCCCGGCCAGTCGAGGATCCACGGGCGTTGTCCTCGCTGCATTTCATGTTGTGGAGTGCCTCTTGGCGGCGATCGGGTGCGGGCACTCACAGTGCCCTTCAGGGCCCCGAGGTGGGTGCGGCCCAGGAGACGTGCGGCGCCCGAATGACTTAGCCGGGCTTTTTCCGGCCAATTCTCACGAGCGTTCTTCCCAAACCAGGATTGGTTTGGGCAGAACGCTCGTGAGAATTGGCCGGCGTAGGACAGCCCTGCGGACCGCCGTGCTCTCCATGGCCCAGGGCCCTTTCTCGGCCAGGGCATGTTGCTGCCGCCAAGAAATGGCTCGGAAAAGACGCGGCCCACCCCGGCACGCCGGCGCAATGGAGCGTTCCCGGAGCAGAGTTGAAGAACGGGTGGTGGCCTGGTGTGCGCCTCTGTCTTTCGAGTAGATGGGCCGGCCAAGGATGGAGATGACCTCATCTTGGTCATACAGGTTTTTGTCACTCTGAGGGTTGTCCGAAGCACCAGAGGGGCCGATGGAGACTGCGTGGTTGGGAGATGCGTGGCTGCGGGTCTAAGGGTTTCCCATATGGAGGCCATGAGGGACAGGATCCCGGAAGCAGGTTGGGGAAGCAGGCGAGTGTTCCAGACCGGACTTCGTGATGGGCCTGGCCCCGTGGTAGAGCGCAGGGATGGGACCCCGGCCAGTCGAGGATCCACGGGCGTTGTCCTCGCTGCATTCCATCTTGTGGAGTGCCTCTTGGCGGCGATCGGGTGCGGGCACTCACATTGCCCTTCAGGGCCCCGAGGTGGGGGCGGCCCAGCACACGTGCAGCGCCCGAATGTCTTCGCCGGGATTATTCCGGCCAATTCTCACGAGCGTTCTGCCCAAACCAGGATTGGTTTGGGCAGAACGCTCGTGAGGTTTGGCCGGCGTAGGACAGCCCTGCGGAACGCCGTGCCTCCAAGGCCCAGGGCCCTTTCTCGCCCAGGGCATGTTGCTGCCGCCAAGAAATGGCTCGGAAAAGACGCGGCCCACCCCGGAACGCCGGCGCATTGCAGCGTTCCCGGAGCAGAGTTGAAGAACGGGTGGTGGCCTGGTGTGCGCCTCTGTCTTTCGGGTAGATGGGCCGGCCAAAGATGGAGATGACCTCATCTTGGTCATACAGGTTTTTGTCACTCTGAGGGTTGTCCGAAGCACCAGAGGGGCCGATGGAGACTGCGTGGTTGGGAGATGCGTGGCTGCGGGGCTAAGAGTTTCCCATATGGAGGCCATGAGGGACAGGATCCCGGAAGCAGGTTGGGGAAGCAGGCGAGTGTTCCAGACCGGACTTCGTGATGGGCCTGGCCCATCCCTGATAGAGCATAGGGATCGGACACCGGCCAGTCGAGGATCCACGGGCGTTGTCCTCGCTGCATTCCATCTTGTGGAGTGCCTCTTGGCGGCGATCGGGTGCGGGCACTCACAGTGCCCTTCAGGGCCCCGAGGTGGGGGCGGCCCAGGAGACGTGCGGCGCCGGAATGACTTCGCCGGGCTTGTTCCGGCCAATTCTCACGAGCGTTCTTCCCAAACCAGAATTGGTTTGGGCAGAACGCTCGTGAGAATTGGCCGGCGTAGGACAGCCCTGCGGACCGCCGTGCTCTCCATGGCCCAGGGCCCTTTCTCGCCCAGGGCATGTTGCTGCCGCCAAGAAATGGCTCGGAAAAGACGCGGCCCACCCCGGCACGCCGGCGCATTGGAGCGTTCCCGGAGCAGAGTTGAAGAACGGGTGGTGGCCTGGTGTGCGCCTCTGTCTTTCGGGTACATGGGCCGGCCAAGGATGGGGATGACCTCATCTTGGTCCTACAGGTTTATCTCACTCTGAGGGTTGTCCGAAGCACCAGAGGGGCCGATGGAGACTGCGTGGTTGGGAGATGCGTGGCTGCGGGTCTAAGGGTTTCCCATATGGAGGCCATGAGGGACAGGACCCCGGAAGCAGGTTGGGGAAGCAGGCGAGTGTTCCAGACCGGACTTCGTGATGGGCCTGGCCCCGTGGTAGAGCGCAGGGATGGGACCCCGGTAAGTCGAGGATCCACGGGCGTTGTCCTCGCTGCATTTCATCTTGTGGAGTGCCTCTTGGCGGAGATCGGGTGCGGGCACTCACAGTGCCCTTCAGGGCCCCGAGGTGGGGGCGGCCCAGCACACGTGCAGCGCCCGAATGTCTTCGCCGGGATTATTCCGGCCAATTCTCACGAGCGTTCTGCCCAAACCAGGATTGGTTTGGGCAGAACGCTCGTGAGAATTGGCCGGCGTAGGACAGCCCTGCGGACCGCCGTGCCTCCAAGGCCGAGGGCCCTTTCTCGCCCAGGGCATGTTGCTGCCGCCAAGAAATGGCTCGGAAAAGACGCGGCCCACCCCGGCACGCTGGCGCATTGCATCGTTCCCGGAGCAGAGTTGAAGAACGGGTGGTGGCCTGGTGTGCGCCTCTGTCTTTCGGGTAGATGGGCCGGCCAACGATGGGGATGACCTCATCTTGGTCCTACAGGTTTATGTCACTCTGAGGGTTGTCCGAAGCACCAGAGGGGCCGATGGAGACTGCGTGGTTGGGGGATAAGTGGCTGCGGGTCTAAGGGTTTCCCATATGGAGGCCATGAGGGACAGGACCCCGGAAGCAGGTTGGGGAAGCAGGCGAGTGTTCCAGACCGGACTTCGTGATGGGTCTGGCCCCGTGGTAGAGCGCCTGGATGGGACCCCGGCAAGTCGAGGATCCACGGGCGTTGTCCTCGCTGCATTCCATCTTGTGGACTAGCTCTTGGCGGCGATCGGGTGCGGGTACTCACAGAGCCCTTCAGGGCCCCGAGGTGGGGGCGGCCCAGCAGACGTGCGGCGCCCAAATGACTTCGCCGGGCTTTTTCCGGCCAATTCTCACGAGCGTTCTGCCCAAACCAGGATTGGTTTGGGCAGAACGCTCGTGAGAATTGGCCGGCGTAGGACAGCCCTGCGGACCGCCGTGCTCTCCATGGCCCAGGGCCCTTTCTCGGCCAGGGCATGTTGCTGCCGCCAAGAAATGGCTCGGAAAAGACGCGGCCCACCCCGGCACGCCGGCGCAATGGAGCGTTCCCGGAGCAGAGTTGAGGAACGGGTGGTGGCCTGGTGTGCGCCTCTGTCTCTCGGTTAGATGGGCCGGCCAAGGATGGGGATGACCTCATCTTGGTCAAACAGGTTGATCTCACTCTGAGGGTTGTCCGATGCACCAGAGGGGCCGATGGAGACTGCGTGGTTGGGAGATGCGTGGCTGCGGGTCTAAGGGTTTCCCATATGGAGGCCATGAGGGACAGGACACCGGAAGCAGGTTGGGGAAGCAGGCAAGTGTTCCAGACCGGACTTCGTGATGGGCCTGGCCCCGTGGTAGGGCGCAGGGATGGTACCCCGGCAAGTCGAGGATCCACGGGCGTTGTCCCCGCTGCATTCCATCTTGTGGAGTGCCTCTTGGAGGCGATCGGGTGCGGGCACTCACAGTGCCCTTCAGGGCCCCGAGGTGGGGGCGGCCCAGCAGACGTGCGGCGCCCGAATGACTTCGCCGGGCTTTTTCCGACCAATTCTCACGAGCGTTCTGCCCAAACCAGGATTGGTTTGGGCAGAACGCTCGTGAGAATTGGCCGGCGTAGGACAGCCCTGCGGACCGCCGTGCTCTCCATAGCCCAGGGCCCTTTCTCGGCCAGGGCATGTTGCTGCCGCCAAGACATGGCTCGGAAAAGACGCGGCCCACCCCTGCACGCCAGAGCAGAGTTTAGAACGGGTGGTGTCCTGGTGTGCGCCTCTGTCTTTCGGGTAGATGGCCGGCCAACGATGGGGATGACCTCATCTTGGTCATACAGGTTTATGTCACTCTGAGGGTTGTGGGAAGCACCAGAGGGTCTGATGGAGACTGCGTGGTTGGGAGATGCGTGGCTGCGGGTCTAAGGGTTTCCCATATGGAGGCCATGAGGGACAGGATCCCGGAAGCAGGTTGGGGAAGCAGGCGAGTGTTCCAGACCGGATTTCGTGATGGGCCTGGCCCCGTGGTAGAGCGCAGGGATGGGACCCCGGCCAGTCGAGGATCCACGGCCGTTGTCCTCGCTGCATTCCATCTTGTGGAGTGCCTCTTGGCGGCGATCGGGTGCGGGCACTCACAGTGCCCTTCAGGGCCCCGAGGTGGGGGCGGCCCAGCAGACGTGCGGCGCCCGAATGACTTCGCCGGGCTCTTTCCGGCCAATTCTCACGAGCGTTCTGCCGAAACCAGGATTGGTTTGGGCAGAACGCTCGTGAGAATTGGCCGGCGTAGGACAGCCCTGCGGACCGCCGTGCTCTCCATGGCCCAGGGCCCTTTCTCGCCCAGGGCATGTTGCTCCCGCCAAGAAATGGCTCGGAAAAGACGCGGCCCACCCCGGCACGCCGGAGCAGAGTTGAAGAATGGGTGGTGGCCTGGTGTGCGCCTCTGTCTTTCGGGTAGATGGGCCGGCCAACGATGGGGATGACCTCATCTTGGTCCTACAGGTTTATCTCACTCTGAGGGTTGTCCGAAGCACCAGAGGGGCCGATGGAGACTGCGTGGTTGGGGGATTCGTGGCTGCGGGTCTAAGGGTTTCCCATATGGAGGCCATGAGGGACAGGACCCCGGAAGCTGGTTGGGGAAGCAGGCGAGTGTTCCAGACGTGACTTCGTGATGGGCCTGGCCCCGTGGTAGGGCACCTGGATGGGACCCCGGCAAGTCGAGGATCCACGGGCGTTGTCCTCGCTGCATTCCATCTTGTGGAGTACCTCTTGGCGGCGATCGGGTGCGGGTACTCACAGAGCCCTTCAGGGCCCCGAGGAGGGGGCGGCCCAGCAGACGTGCGGCGCCCGAATGACTTCTCCGGGCTTTTTCCGGCCAATTTCACGAGCGTTCTGCCAAAACCAGGATTGGTTTGGGCAAAACGCTCGTGAGAATTGGCCGGCGTAGGACAGCCCTGCGGGCCGCCGTGCTCTCCATGGCCCAGGGCCCTTTCTCGGCCAGGGCATGTTGCTGCCGCCAAGAAATGGCTCGGAAAAGACGCGGCCCACCCCGGCACGCCGGCGCAATGGAGCGTTCCAGGAGCAGAGTTGACGAACGGGTGGTGGCCTGGTGTGCGCCTCTGTCTTTCCGGTAGATGGGCCGGCCAAGGATGGGGATGACCTCATCTTGGTCATACAGGTTGATCTCACTCTGAGGGTTGTTCGAAGCACCAGAGGGGCCGATGGAGACTGCGTGGTTGGGAGATGCGTGGCTGCGGGTCTAAGGGTTTCCCATATGGAGGCCATGAGGGACAGGACCCCGGAAGCAGGTTGGGGAAGCAGGCGAGTGTTCCAGACCGGACTTCGTGATGGGCCTGGCCCCGTGGTAGAGCGCAGGGATGGGACCCCGGTAAGTCGAGGATCCACGGGCGTTGTCCTCGCTGCATTCCATCTTGTGGAGTGACTCTTGGCGGCGATCGGTTGCGGGCACTCACAGAGCCCTTCAGGGCCCCGAGGTGGGGGCGGCCCAGGAGACGTGCGGCGCCCAAATGACTTCGCCGGGCTTTTTCCGGCCAATTCTCACGAGCGTTCTGCCCAAACCAGGATTGGTTTGGGCAGAACGCTCGTGAGAATTGGCCGGCGTAGGACAGCCCTGCGGACCGCCGTGCTCTCCATGGCCCAGGGCCCTTTCTCGCCCAGGGCATGTTGCTGCCGCCAAGAAATGGCTCGGAAAAGACGCGGCCCACCCCGGCATGCCGGCGCATTGGAGCGTTCCCGGAGCAGAGTTTAAGAACGGGTGGTGGCCTGGTGTACGCCTCTGTCTTTCGGGTAGATGGGCCGGCCAAGGATGGGGATGACCTCATCTTGGTCAAACAGGGTGATCTCACTCTGAGGGTTGTCCGAAGCACCAGAGGGGCCGATGGAGACTGCGTGGTTGGGAGATGCGTGGCTGCGGGTCTAAGGGTTTCCCATATGGAGGCCATGAGGGACAGGACCCCGGAAGCAGGTTGGGGAAGCAGGCGAGTGTTACAGACCGGACTTCGTGATGGGCCTGGCCCCGTGGTAGGGCGCAGGGATGGGACCCCGGCAAGTCGAGGATCCACGGGCGTTGTCCCCGCTGCATTCCATCTTGTGGAGTGCCTCTTGGAGGCGATCGGGTGCGGGAACTCACAGTGCCCTTCAGGGCCCCGAGGTGGGGGGCGGTCCAGCAGACGTGCGGCGCCCGAATGACTTCGCCGGGCTTTTTCCGGCCAATTCTCACGAGCATTCTGCCCAAACCAGGATTGGTTTGGGCAGAACGCTCGTGAGAATTGGCCGGCGTAGGACAGCCCTGCGGACCGCCGTGCTCTCCATGGCCCAGGGCCCTTTCTCGCCCAGGGCATGTTGCTGCCGCCAAGAAATGGCTCGGAAAAGACGCGGCCCACCCCGGCATGCCAGAGCAGAGTTGAAGAACGGGTGGTGGCCTGGTGTGCGCCTCTGTCTTTCGGGTAGATGGCCGGCCAACGATGGGGATGACCTCATCTTGGTCATACAGGTTTATGTCACTCTGAGGGTTGTCCGAAGCACCAGAGGGTCTGATGGAGACTGCGTGGTTGGGAGATGCGTGGCTGCGGGTCTAAGGGTTTCCCATATGGAGGCCGTGAGGGACAGGATCCCGGAAGCAGGTTGGGGAAGCAGGCGAGTGTTCCAGACCGGATTTCGTGATGGGCCTGACCCCGTGGTAGAGCGCAGGGATGGGACCCCGGCCAGTCGAGGATCCACGGGCATTGTCCTCGCTGCATTCCATCTTGTGGAGTGCCTCTTGGCGGCGATCAGGTGCGGGCACTCACAGTGCCCTTCAGGGCCCCGAGGTGGGGGCGGCCCAGCAGACGTGCGGCGCCCGAATGACTTCGCCGGGCTCTTTCCGGCCAATTCTCACGAGCGTTCTGCCGAAACCAGGATTGGTTTGGGCAGAACGCTCGTGAGAATTGGCCGGCGTAGGACAGCCCTGCGGACCGCCGTGCTCTCCATGGCCCAGGGCCCTTTCTCGCCCAGGGCATGTTGCTCCCGCCAAGAAATGGCTCGGAAAAGACGCGGCCCACCCCGGCACGCCGGCGCAATGGAGCGCTCCCGGAACAGAGTTGAAGAACTGGTGGTGGCCTGGTGTGCGCCTCTGTATTTCGGGTAGATGGGCCGGCCAAGGATGGGGATGACATCATCTTGGTCATACAGGTTGATCTCACTCTGAGTGTTGTCCGAAGCAACAGAGGGGCCGATGGAGACTGCGTGGTTTGGAGATCGTGGCTGCGGGTCTAAGGGTTTCCCATATGGAGGCCATGAGGGACAGGACCCCGGAAGCAGGTTGGGGAAGCAGGCGAGTGTTCCAGACCGGACTTCGTGATGGGCCTGGCCCCGTGGTAGAGCGCAGGGATGGGACCCCGGCAAGTCGAGGATCCACGGGCGTTGTCCCCGCTGCATTCCATCTTGTGGAGTGCCTCTTGGAGACGATCGGGTGCGGGCACTCACAGTGCCCTTCAGGGCCCCGAGGTGGGGGCGGCCCAGCAGACGTGCGGCGCCCGAATGACTTCGCCGGGCTTTTTCCGGCCAATTCTCACGAGCGTTCTGCCCAAACCAGGATTGGATTGTGCAGAACGCTCGTGAGAATTGGTCGGCGTAGGACAGCCCTGCGCACCGCCGTGCTCTCCATGGCCCAGGGCACTTTCTCGCCCAGGGCATGTTGCTGCCGCCAAGAAATGGCTCGGAAAAGACGCGGCCCACCCCGGCACGCCGGAGCAGAGTTGAAGAATGGGTGGTGGCCCGGTGTGCGCCTCTGTCTTTCGGGTAGATGGGCCGGCCAACGATGGGGATGACCTCATCTTGGTCCTACAGGTTTATCTCACTCTGAGGGTTGTCCGAAGCACCAGAGGGGCCGATGGAGACTGCGTGGTTGGGGGATTCGTGGCTGCGGGTCTAAGGGTTTCCCATATGGAGGCCATGAGGGACAGGACCCCGGAAGCTGGTTGGGGAAGCAGGCGAGTGTTCCAGACCGGACTTCGTGATGGGCCTGGCCCCGTGGTAGGGCACCTGGATGGGACCCCGGCAAGTCGAGGATCCACGGGCGTTGTCCTCGCTGCATTCCATCTTGTGGAGTACCTCTTGGCGGCGATCGGGTGCGGGTACTCACAGAGCCCTTCAGGGCCCCGAGGAGGGGGCGGCCCAGCAGACGTTCGGCGCCCGAATGACTTCTCCGGGCTTTTTCCGGCCAATTTCACGAGCGTTCTGCCAAAACCAGGATTGGTTTGGGCAAAACGCTCGTGAGAATTGGCCGGCGTAGGACAGCCCTGCGGGCCGCCGTGCTCTCCATGGCCCAGGGCCCTTTCTCGGCCAGGGCATGTTGCTGCCGCCAAGAAATGGCTCGGAAAAGACGCGGCCCACCCCGGCACGCCGGCGCAATGGAGCGTTCCAGGAGCAGAGTTGACGAACGGGTGGTGGCCTGGTGTGCGCCTCTGTCTTTCCGGTAGATGGGCCGGCCAAGGATGGGGATGACCTCATCTTGGTCATACAGGTTGATCTCACTCTGAGGGTTGTTCGAAGCACCAGAGGGGCCGATGGAGACTGCGTGGTTGGGAGATGCGTGGCTGCGGGTCTAAGGGTTTCCCATATGGAGGCCATGAGGGACAGGACCCCGGAAGCAGGTTGGGGAAGCAGGCGAGTGTTCCAGACCGGACTTCGTGATGGGCCTGGCCCCGTGGTAGAGCGCAGGGATGGGACCCCGGTAAGTCGAGGATCCACGGGCGTTGTCCTCGCTGCATTCCATCTTGTGGAGTGACTCTTGGCGGCGATCGGTTGCGGGCACTCACAGAGCCCTTCAGGGCCCCGAGGTGGGGGCGGCCCAGGAGACGTGCGGCGCCCAAATGACTTCGCCGGGCTTTTTCCGGCCAATTCTCACGAGCGTTCTGCCCAAACCAGGATTGGTTTGGGCAGAACGCTCGTGAGAATTGGCCGGCGTAGGACAGCCCTGCGGACCGCCGTGCTCTCCATGGCCCAGGGCCCTTTCTCGCCCAGGGCATGTTGCTGCCGCCAAGAAATGGCTCGGAAAAGACGCGGCCCACCCCGGCATGCCGGCGCATTGGAGCGTTCCCGGAGCAGAGTTGAAGAACGGGTGGTGGCCTGGTGTACGCCTCTGTCTTTCGGGTAGATGGGCCGGCCAAGGATGGGGATGACCTCATCTTGGTCAAACAGGGTGATCTCACTCTGAGGGTTGTCCGAAGCACCAGAGGGGCCGATGGAGACTGCGTGGTTGGGAGATGCGTGGCTGCGGGTCTAAGGGTTTCCCATATGGAGGCCATGAGGGACAGGACCCCGGAAGCAGGTTGGGGAAGCAGGCGAGTGTTACAGACCGGACTTCGTGATGGGCCTGGCCCCGTGGTAGGGCGCAGGGATGGGACCCCGGCAAGTCGAGGATCCACGGGCGTTGTCCCCGCTGCATTCCATCTTGTGGAGTGCCTCTTGGAGGCGATCGGGTGCGGGAACTCACAGTGCCCTTCAGGGCCCCGAGGTGGGGGGCGGTCCAGCAGACGTGCGGCGCCCGAATGACTTCGCCGGGCTTTTTCCGGCCAATTCTCACGAGCATTCTGCCCAAACCAGGATTGGTTTGGGCAGAACGCTCGTGAGAATTGGCCGGCGTAGGACAGCCCTGCGGACCGCCGTGCTCTCCATGGCCCAGGGCCCTTTCTCGCCCAGGGCATGTTGCTGCCGCCAAGAAATGGCTCGGAAAAGACGCGGCCCACCCCGGCACGCCAGAGCAGAGTTGAAGAACGGGTGGTGGCCTGGTGTGCGCCTCTGTCTTTCGGGTAGATGGCCGGCCAACGATGGGGATGACCTCATCTTGGTCATACAGGTTTATGTCACTCTGAGGGTTGTCCGAAGCACCAGAGGGTCTGATGGAGACTGCGTGGTTGGGAGATGCGTGGCTGCGGGTCTAAGGGTTTCCCATATGGAGGCCGTGAGGGACAGGATCCCGGAAGCAGGTTGGGGAAGCAGGCGAGTGTTCCAGACCGGATTTCGTGATGGGCCTGACCCCGTGGTAGAGCGCAGGGATGGGACCCCGGCCAGTCGAGGATCCACGGGCATTGTCCTCGCTGCATTCCATCTTGTGGAGTGCCTCTTGGCGGCGATCAGGTGCGGGCACTCACAGTGCCCTTCAGGGCCCCGAGGTGGGGGCGGCCCAGCAGACGTGCGGCGCCCGAATGACTTCGCCGGGCTCTTTCCGGCCAATTCTCACGAGCGTTCTGCCGAAACCAGGATTGGTTTGGGCAGAACGCTCGTGAGAATTGTCCGGCGTAGGACAGCCCTGCGGACCGCCGTGCTCTCCATGGCCCAGGGCCCTTTCTCGCCAAGGGCATGTTGCTGCCGCCAAGAAATGGCTCGGAAAAGTCGCGGCCCACCACGGCACGCCGGCGCAATGGAGCGCTCCCGGAAGAGAGTTGAAGAACGGGTGGTGGCCTGGTGTGCGCCTCTGTCTTTCGGGTAGATGGGCCGGGAAATGATGGGGATGACCTCATCTTGGACATACAGGTTGATCTCACTCTGAGGGTTGTCCGAAGCAACAGAGGGGACGATGGAGACTGCGTGGTTTGGAGATGCGTGGCTGCGGGTCTAAGGGTTTCCCATATGGAGGCCATGAGGGACAGGACCCCGGAAGCAGGTTGGGGAAGCAGGCGAGTGTTCCCGACCGGACTTCGTGAATGGCCTGGCCCCGTGGTAGAGCGCCTGGATGGGACCCCGGCAAGTCGAGGATCCACGGGCGTTGTCCTCGCTGCATTCCATCTTGTGGAGTGCCTCTTGGCGGCGATCGGGTGCGGGTACTCACAGAGCCCTTCAGGGCCCCGAGGTGGGGGCGGCCCAGCAGACGTGCGGCGCGCGAATGACTTCGCCGGGCTTTTTCCGGCCAATTTCACGAGCGTTCTGCCAAAACCAGGATTGGTTTGGGCAAAACGCTCGTGAGAATTGGCCGGCGTAGGACAGCCCTGCGGACCGCCGTGCTCTCCATGGCCGAGGGCCCTTTCTCGGCCAGGGCATGTTGCTGCCGCCAAGAAATGGCTCGGAAAAGACGCGGCCCACCCCGGCACGCCGGCGCAATGGAGCGTTCCCGGAGAAGAGTTGAGGAACGGGTGGTGGCCTGGTGTGCGCCTCTGTCCCTCGGGTAGATGGGCCGGCCAAGGATGGGGATGACCTCATCTTGGTCATACAGGTTTATGTCACTCTGAGGGTTGTCCGAAGCACCAGAGGGGCCGATGGAGACTGCGTGGTTGGGAGATGCGTGGCTGCGGGTCTAAGGGTTTCCCATATGGAGGCCATGAGGGACAGGATCCCGGAAGCAGGTTGGGTAAGCAGGCGAGTGTTCCAGACCGGACTTCGTGATGGGCCTGGCCCATCCCTGGTAGAGCGTAGGGATGGGACCCCGGCCAGTCGAGGATCCACGGGCGTTGTCCCCGCTGCATTCCATCTTGAGGAGTGCCTCTTGGCGGCGATCGGGTGCGGGCACTCACAGTGCCCTTCAGGGCCCCGAGGTGGGTGCGGCCCAGGAGACGTGCGGCGCCCGAATGACTTCGCCGGGCTTTTTCCGGCCAATTCTCACGAGCGTTCTTCCCAAACCAGGATCGGTTTGGGCAGAACGCTCGTGAGAATTGGCCGGCGTAGGACAGCCCTGCGGACCGCCATGCTCTCCATGGCCCAGGGCCCTTTCTCGCCCAGGGCATGTTGCTGCCGCCAAGACATGGCTCGGAAAAGACGCGGCCCACCCCTGCACGACAGAGCAGAGTTTAGAACGGGTGGTGTCCTGGTGTGCGCCTCTGTCTTTCGGGTAGATGGCCGGCCAACGATGGTGATGACCTCATTTTGGTCATAAAGGTTTATGTCACTCTGAGGGTTGTCCGAAGCACCAGAGGGGCCGATGGAGACTGCGTGGTTGGGAGATGCGTGGCTGCGGGTCTAAGGGTTTCCCATATGGAGGCCATGAGGTACAGGACCCCGGAAGCAGGTTGGGGAAGCAGGCGAGTGTTACAGACCGGACTTCGTGATGGGCCTGGCCCCGTGGTAGGGCGCAGGGATGGGACCCCGGCAAGTCGAGGATCCACGGGCGTTGTCCCCGCTGCATTCCATCTTGTGGAGTGCCTCTTGGAGGCGATCGGGTGCGGGCACTCACAGTGCCCTTCAGGGTCCCGAGGTGGGGGCGGTCCAGCAGACGTGCGGCGCCCGAATGACTTCGCCGGGCTTTTTCCGGCCAATTCTCACGAGCGTTCTGCCCAAACCAGGATTGGTTTGGGCAGAACGCTCGTGAGAATTGGCCGGCGTAGGACAGCCCTGCGGACCGCCGTGCTCTCCATGGCCCAGGGCCCTTTCTCGCCCAGGGCATGTTGCTGCCGCCAAGAAATGGCTCGGAAAAGACGCGGCCCACCCCGGCACGCAAGAGCAGAGATGAAGAACGGGTGGTGTCCTGGTGTGCGCCTCTGTCTTTCGGGTAGATGGCCGGCCAACGATGGGGATGACCTCATCTTGGTCATACAGGTTTATGTCACTCTGAGGGTTGTCCGAAGCACCAGAGGGGCCGATGGAGACTGCGTGGTTGGGAGATGCGTGGCTGCGGGTCTAAGGGTTTCCCATATGGAGGCCATGAGGGACAGGATCCCGGAAGCAGGTTGGGGAAGCAGGCGAGTGTTCCAGACCGGATTTCGTGATGGGCCTGGCCCCGTGGTAGAGCGCAGGGATGGGACCCCGGCCAGTCGAGGATCCACGGGCGTTGTCCTCGCTGCATTCCATCTTGTGGAGTGCCTCTTGGCGGCGATCGGGTGCGGGCACTCACAGTGCCCTTCAGGGCCCCGAGGTGGGGGCGGCCCAGCAGACGTGCGGCGCCCGAATGACTTCGCCGGGCTCTTTCCGGCCAATTCTCACGAGCGTTCTGCCGAAACCAGGATTGGTTTGGGCAGAACGCTCGTGAGAATTGGGCGGCGTAGGACAGCCCTGCGGACCGCCGTGCTCTCCATGGCCCAGGGCCCTTTCTCGCCAAGGGCATGTTGCTGCCGCCAAGAAATGGCTCGGAAAAGACGCGGCCCACCCCGGCACGCCGGCGCAATGGAGCGCTCCCGGAACAGAGTTGAAGAACGGGTGGTGGCCTGGTGTGCGCCTCTGTCTTTCGGGTCGATGGGCCGGCCAAGGATGGGGATGACCTCATCTTGGTCATACAGGTTGATCTCACTCTGAGGGTTGTCCGAAGCAACAGAGGGGCCGATGGAGACTGCGTGGTTGGGATATGCGTGGCTGCGGGTCTAAGGGTTTCCCATATGGAGGCCATGAGGGACAGGACCCCGGAAGCAGGTTGGGGAAGCAGGCGAGTGTTCCAGACCGGACTTCGTGATGGGCCTGGCCCCGTGGTAGAGCGCAGGGATGGGACCCCGGCAAGTCGAGGATCCACGGGCGTTGTCCCCGCTGCATTCCATCTTGTGGAGTGCCTCTTGGAGGCGATCGGGTGCGGGCACTCACAGTGCCCTTCAGGGTCCCGAGGTGGGGTCGGCCCAGCAGACGTGCGGCGCCCGAATGACTTCGCCGGGCTTTTTCCGGCCAATTCTCACGAGCGTTCTGCCCAAACCAGGATTGGATTGTGCAGAACGCTCGTGAGAATTGGTCGGCGTAGGACAGCCCTGCGCACCGCCGTGCTCTCCGTGGCCCAGGGCCCTTTCTCGCCCAGGGCATGTTGCTGCCGCCAAAAAATGGCTCGGAAAAGAGGCGGCCCACCCCGGCACGCCAGAGCAGTGTTGAAGAATGGGTGGTGGCCTGGTGTGCGCCTCTGTCTTTCGGGTAGATGGGCCGGCCAACGATGGGGATGACCTCATCTTGGTCCTACAGGTTTATGTCACTCTGAGGGTTGTCCGAAGCACCAGAGGGGCCGATGGAGACTGCGTGGTTGGGGGATACGTGGCTGCGGGTCTAAGGGTTTCCCATATGGAGGCCATGAGGGACAGGACCCCGGAAGCAGGTTGGGGAAGCAGGCGAGTGTTCCAGACCGGACTTCGTGATGGGCCTGGCCCCGTGGTAGAGCGCCTGGATGGGACCCCGGCAAGTCGAGGATCCACGGGCGTTGTCCTCGCTGCATTCCATCTTGTGGACTACCTCTTGGCGGCGATCGGGTGCGGGTACTCACAGAGCCCTTCAGGGCCCCGAGGTGGGGGCGGCCCAGCAGACGTGCGGCGCCGAATGACTTCGCCGGGCTTTTTCCGGCCAATTTCACGAGCGTTCTGCCCAAACCAGGATTGGTTTGGGCAGAACGCTCGTGAGAATTGTCCGGCGTAGGACAGCCCTGTGGACCGCCGTGCTCTCCATGGCCCAGGGCCCTTTCTCGGCCAGGGCATGTTGCTGCCGCCAAGAAATGGCTCGGAAAAGACGCGGCCCACCCCGGCACGCCGGCGCAATGGAGCGTTCCCGGAGCAGAGTTGAGGAACGGGTGGTGGCCTGGTGTGCGCCTCTGTCTCTCGGGTAGATGGGCCGGCCAAGGATGGGGATGACCTCATCTTGGTCATAAAGGTTTATGTCACTCTGAGGGTTGTACGAAGCACCAGAGGGGCCGATGGAGACTGCGTGGTTGGGAGATGCGTGGCTGCGGGTCTAAGGGTTTCCCATATGGAGGCCATGAGGGACAGGACCCCGGAAGCAGGTTGGGGAAGCAGGCGAGTGTTCCAGACCGGACTTCGTGATGGGCCTGGCCCCGTGGTAGAGCGCAGGGATGGGACCCCGGCCAGTCGAGGATCCACGGGCGTTGTCCTCGCTGCATTCCATCTTGTGGAGTGCCTCTTGGCGGCGATCGGTTGCGGGCACTCACAGTGCCCTTCAGGGCCCCGAGTTGGGGGCGGCCCAGGACACGTGCGGCGCCCGAATGTCTTCGCCGGGCTTTTTCCGGCCAATTCTCACGAGCGTTATTCCCAAACCAGAATTGGTTTGGGCAGAACGCTCGTGAGAATTGGCCGGCGTAGGACAGCCCTGCGGACCGCCGTGCTCTCCATGGCCCAGGGCCCTTTCTCGCCCAGGGCATGTTGCTGCCGCCAAGACATGGCTCGGAAAAGACGCGGCCCACCCCTGCACGACAGAGCAGAGTTTAGAACGGGTGGTGTCCTGGTGTGCGCCTCTGTCTTTCGGGTAGATGGCCGGCCAACGATGGTGATGACCTCATCTTGGTCATAAAGGTTTATGTCACTCTGAGGGTTCTCCGAAGCACCAGAGGGGCCGATGGAGACTGCGTGGTTGGGAGATGCGTGGCTGCGGGTCTAAGGGTTTCCCATATGGAGGCCATGAGGTACAGGACCCCGGAAGCAGGTTGGGGAAGCAGGCGAGTGTTACAGACCGGACTTCGTGATGGGCCTGGCCCCGTGGTAGGGCGCAGGGATGGGACCCCGGCAAGTCGAGGATCCACGGGCGTTGTCCCCGCTGCATTCCATCTTGTGGAGTGCCTCTTGGAGGCGATCGGGTGCGGGCACTCACAGTGCCCTTCAGGGCCCCGAGGTGGGGGCGGTCCAGCAGACGTGCGGCGCCCGAATGACTTCGCCGGGCTTTTTCCGGCCAATTCTCACGAGCGTTCTGCCCAAACCAGGATTGGTTTGGGCAGAACGCTCGTGAGAATTGGCCGGCGTAGGACAGCCCTGCGGACCGCCGTGCTCTCCATGGCCCAGGGCCCTTTCTCGCCCAGGGCATGTTGCTGCCGCCAAGAAATGGCTCGGAAAAGACGCGGCCCACCCCGGCACGCAAGAGCAGAGATGAAGAACGGGTGGTGTCCTGGTGTGCGCCTCTGTCTTTCGGGTAGATGGCCGGCCAACGATGGGGATGACCTCATCTTGGTCATACAGGTTTATGTCACTCTGAGGGTTGTCCGAAGCACCAGAGGGGCCGATGGAGACTGCGTGGTTGGGAGATGCGTGGCTGCGGGTCTAAGGGTTTCCCATATGGAGGCCATGAGGGACAGGATCCCGGAAGCAGGTTGGGGAAGCAGGCGAGTGTTCCAGACCGGATTTCGTGATGGGCCTGG